>NC_136059.1:672904927-674341718 GCF_964261635.1 Lissotriton helveticus
GTTCGCCTTCGTTCTCCCGCTTCGCGTATTCAATTTCAGTTTCGGGGGCATATTGCTCTGAACAGCTCCTCCAGCACCGCATCGCCCCTGAACCACTTGCCAATAGGCTCGCACCTAAAGAATCGGGAGCCGCCACACCGGGGCTCCCAGCAGTCGGAAATACACCAGCCGGAATACCATCAAACGGATTGCCCCGCAGCACGCAGAGTGAAAGAGCAACAGCCCCGTGTCACACTCACACCGCAGCGATTCCTCAAATTGGTGATATGTCCATGTGTCGGAAGGCCAGATACAATCCCAAAGGTGCGTGACTTAACAGCTGGGTAAGCTGCTTACATTTCCTTCTCCTTCCGTACCCGGAGCAAGGACCAAGCTGCTCACAAAGCCTTCCCTGCGGCCGCCATCTTGCCTCCAGAGGTTACAATTCCTTGAGAAGATATGAAGTACAAAACTTATTTTGCAGACACATAGCGCCCTATTCGCAAAAGTATTTTCGGTCGTAAATGTAAGTTTATGATTAATAATACCTCAGTTACACCTTCCAGGAATTCACAAAAGGTTTCCTGGCAGAAGTAAATGCATTTACTATTGATGATTTTGCCGCATGAATTCGGAGAAATCCACATTTGTAGATCCCACTCCAGGGGTGGGAAGTGGGTGGTATAAGGTACACTTTGTTTTGTGTGTTTGTGAATGACAGCAAGCATGCACATTTGTGATAATTCATGACCATCATATAACTTTATTGGATTTTTTAAAATATAAAATCATACAAGTAAACAAGTTAAAACATTTAATTGTGCAGAACAAAACAGAAAAAGAAATTCCAGAGTAGTGTGTAAACGAGAGAGTAACAGCAGCGGCTTCTGTATAAGGATGCAGGGGCTGGACGCACACTCCTTCTAAAGCTTGTAAAATAAGCTTATTTAAATAAGCAACAGTAAAATGAAGATCAGAAAAGTAGGAATTGTTTGGCATTTTTAGAAGGCCTTCTGCGCCTGCTTGAGAATGTACCTGATTGAGCACTGCCGGGGCTTGCCCACACACAGTCTCTGTCATTTCTCCCAGCGCTGTGACGTGAGTCTAATTTCTCCACCTTCCCTTAGATCGCCACTTATGAACAGCACGGGCAGGGCGTGGCCAACTGCCAAAGGGAATGGCCGCACGGTAGCCGAGCTCCGCTGCGCCACTCCTGAAACATCCATCTAACATCGTCTGCCCCGGCCAAATCTCCTTTCCGGGGGGCGTGATGAAACTTGCAGCTGCTGCCCCAAGAGCGTACGAACTTTGGGCCAAATCAAAGGGGCCCCTGTGCTGATACAGCCGTCGCTCATACCACCTGACGCGGCAGTGCCAGACGGGTGGATCGCTCCTCACCAGAGGAGCTCTACTTGACGCTGTGGCTGAGGACTGGGCCATGGCTTGACGCAGTGGGGACAGACGATCGGCGCTCACACCCCGGTGCCATCGGACACACAGGAGGCACCCGGCTGAGCTGTCCTGCAGGTTGGTGGACGCCGGGGGGGGATCCAACACCAGCTGAGCCAAATCCCCACATAGCTGCCATGGTCCACAGTTGATCAGGACACTACGAGCAGGAGAGGTCTTCCCCGCGGCCCTTGAGACTAACGCGGACCCTATACCACCTGTCCAATCACTACAGTAAATCCTCGTATTGACTGGAGGAATCAACCTTTTTCTGTATGATCCTTTGTTGATCTGTTATATTAGATACATATGCTTTGTCTTGCATGTATAACCCGACATTCTTTTCAGTATGTTCCGCCCTCGGGGCTTATTGGCCGGGGCGAGTCTTTAGGTTTGTAGATTGTTGCTCTAGGGAGTGGGGTTGTTCACGTACCCGAAGTTGACGAGGGAGGGCGACAGGCACTCTGCAAGTTGGGGGTGGTGGGTGGTTCTATACCTGTTGTGCAGAGAGGCAGGGTGGGGTGGGTCCACACTGGGAGAGGGGTAAGGGGTTTGTTGTTTATGTTTCTTTCATTTTTTTTATTGGTGCATTGCCATGCTTGGTTCTCCTCTGAAATAACTGGTCCCACTGTCCTTTGTGAATATGAACTCCATTTGAGCTGTTCTAGTCCACCTCCTAGCTTTTGCCATGCAATGGAGGGGTGCTTTAGAGGCCCATCAGTGGCTGGGTACCTCAAGATGATTTATTTTCCCAACAAAACGATTAGATGGCATCTGGCGTAGCTCTCAACTTATTGACCTGGAATGTTAATGGCCTGGGGGACAAGATTAAGAGGGGTATTGTGCTTCATTATATCAAATGACAGGGTTTGGACATTGTGATGCTCCAGGAGATGCACTTGGTAGGGAACTCATGTGGGGCCCTGAATAGATGGGGGTATTGAATGATAGTTCACTCAGGATTTTCCTCAGGCTCAAGGGGAGTGGGGATCCTCCTCCGTAAAGACTGCCCATATATGACACAAAACACCTGGACTGATGCACAGGGTAAATACTCAGCTGTCACAGGCACCTGGGAGGGACGAGTCCTTAACGTAGTCTCCGTATATGCCCCCCCCCAGGTCACAGTGATTGACATTACGAGAACATCGGGGCTTTACTACAGGAACTACCCTTAGGAGTGTTGATACTGGGGGGTGACTTTAATTTAACTATGGATGGCTCTCGGGACCGTCTCCCACCCAGAGATGACCCGCCATGGGGCTCACAGCTCAACGAGTTCAATGATGCCCTCGGCGTTGTGGACATCTGGAAATGGCTTAACCCGCTCCATACTCACTTCACGTTCCAATGGGGGGCTCATAACAGCCAGTCTCGAATCGACTACATGTTTACACATGCACAAGATATTCATGCTTTCAATATATCCAGCTGATTAGCATGCTGGATATCTGATCATTCGCCCATTCTTACGACTTTCGGCCTGAGGCAGGCCAGGTGCCACGGTACCCTTACTGTATAACCATGGGCACTAAAGATACCACACATCAGAAAGGCACTACTTAAAGATACTGATTACTACTTTGCGGAAAATGTGGGTTCAGTTGATTCTGCCGAAACACTTTGGGGAGCGTTTGGCGCTTTTATCAAGGGCAGTACACTGTCGTTAATGGTGGGTCACAGGACTGAGATGGAAACAAATATTTTAACTAAGGAAGAGGCCATCGCACGTGCCCTCGATCCTGAAGCCCAACATAGTTTAAATATGAGACAGCAGGACTATAGGCAACTTCTCCGAGAAGAAGCCACAGCGCGCTCCCTAGCTACCCGTCACACAATCTATGAGCAAGGTGAAAGCAAGGGTAAATTCCTGGTGTGGCTGGAATGGAAGGAACAAGCCTCGAGATGGGTCCATATGATATCTGGCCATGACCGCGCACTTCTCACTGACCCCCAACAAGTTGACGACAACTTTGCTGCCCATTTTGAAGTGGTCTATAAAATATCGGAGACATCTCAGGCCCGGTGGTCGGCTGATCTCCTGGCTACTATAAATGTGGTGAGCATCTCCCCACAAGATAGAGACGCCCTGGAAGTGGACATAACTGAGACTGAGATTCAGAAGGCCATACAGGATGTCCGCTCCGGTAAAGCGATGGGCATTAACAGATTCCCTAAAGAGGTACTTAAACCCATGGCTCCTAAATTAGCGCCTCACCTGTTGAATATAGATACGGAATGTTTTGAGTCGGGACTCCTTCCGGCCGACATTCGGACCCCCTTCATTGTGGTTGTCCATAAACCAAATAAGCCGGCGGACGACTGTAAATCCTATTATCCTATCTCCTTCCTGACCGTTAAAGCTAAGATCTTGGCCAAATTACTGGCCAATCAACTCCTTCCTTATATCACAAGACTGGTTCATCCGGACCAGTCCGGATTTATGCCGGGCTGAACACAGCCCGAAATCTGAGAAGGGTGAACTTTTAACTATCAGGGAAGAAGCGATCTTGCTGTCATTAGATGCCACCAAGGTATTTGACACTACTGAATGGGATTTCCTCTTTGCTGTATTAGCTCTCATGGAGTTTGGTCCCAGGGTGATAAAATGGATAAGACTGTTGTACAAGCAACCTACCGCGCTTGTCACCGTCAATAACCACCGCTCAGTTACCTTCTCCCTCCGACAGGGCACGAGACAAGGCTGTCCGCTGTCTCTGCAGCTCTTCGCCCTTTTATTAGAACCACTGACCACCTGGGTTAGGGGTGATCCAGAAATGCGGGGACTGAAATGGACAGTAGACCACGAGGACTGCATCTCGTTGTATGCGGATAATATTCTTCTCTATTTATCCTCTCCTTCGCGATCTCTATGGCGTGTACTTCACATATTTCACATATTTGGTGCCCATTCCAGATACAAAATTAACTGGTCTAAATCTCAGTTGTACGTGCTAAGGGGCGACCCTTAGCATGTACAACAGGGCAATACGGTTCCGGTGGCGTCTCAGGGCTTTCGATACCTGGGTATCTTTGTTACCCCGGATACTAACCTTTTCTTTGAACAGAACTTGCTGGGGCCTCTCCAACGTCTCAAATCAGATGCCCTACACTGGCGATCTCTCCCTCTTACTCTCCTGGGGCGAGCGTCTCTTTTTAAGATGCTTGCGCTCCCGTGCTTCCTCTATGCGTTACAGAACACTCCCAATCCTATCCCAGATTCTTATTTCTCCACAATTTATAGCATTGTGTGGGGACTACTACGGGATGACCGTCCACCACGTATTGCAATAAACAAACTCACCATGGGAAGGTATGACAGTAGCATAGGGTTACCAGACATACAACTCTATTATCAAGCTTCTCAATTGACCAAAATAAATAGATGGGTGTTTGGCCCGCATGAAGTCCAAAATTTCCGTACAGATCACTGGCTCATGGGGCAGGGTGGCTACAACACCAATCACCGTAAGCTTAGCTTGACACGCCCTACAGCCCGTACGGATGAGGTCTTGCATGGAGTCATGAGGAAATTGGGTTGGCACTACCGTTTGACTAAAGCAACACGAACTTTGGGAACCCAACATATTGGGATGACTCAGTAAATGCCCTGGGTTTGACAAATGGGACACAATCACGATATTCACAGTAGGGGACATTCGGGTGAAGGGGAAGCTAGCCACATTTGCCAACCTTCAGACTAAGTATCAGCTGACACACAATGAGACCTTCAGATACCTCCAGATCCGCCATCTTGGCGGCCATGCCAAAGAAGCTCCCCCTACCTGAGTCTTCCCACCTAGAGGACCGGTTGATACTAGAACCCATGGACCAAAAAGCAATATCCCTCACGTATGAAAAATTGGTAAATAACTGCACTGACCCGATGCAGCGACTACGTATGGGCTGGGAGACTGACCTGGGAAGTATCGATGACGCGCTGGCCCCCCCAGAAAAGTGGCCATCCCCATGAGATTACGACTCATCCAGCTGAAAATTCTCCACCAAGTCCATTTTGATGCTAAACTCCTTTTTAGACTGGGTGGACGGCCTGACCCGCTCTGTCTCCTTCATTGTAATCAGACTGGCACCTTCGTTCACATACTATCGGAGTGCCCACAAATTAAGCATTACTGGGATTAAGTCACATAACAAATGGAAAGGACATGTGATAAGTCCCTAAATCCTTCTCCCCAACTCTGTCTGCTTAATATATGGGAGGCTACTGACCTTTCCAGGTGAGCAGGCGTGGCCGTGGATGGGTTGGGCCACTGCGAAACTGAATTTTGAACAGAAATGGGGGGTGGACACTGTCCCAACTCTACGCGACTGGGCCAAAGACATGGATAGTGCAATGGTTGCAGAGAAGACCTTGTTCAAGGGTAGAGGCTGCCCCAGGAAATGGGACCATAAATGGGGAAAATGGAATAACTACAGAGGGGATATCTGCATCTCACCTACTATAGAAATGCAGTGTGAAGACACACTTTGATGTCTCTGCTAACAGATATTGATGAGACCTTTTCTCCGACACATTAACTTAGATATATCTGTAGGGCCTTATTCATTTTATACTTTACTGACGTATGTATTTCCTCTGCTTAGTGATACGCCACATTGGTGGCTGGCCTCAAACCAGATGCGGCGACATGGTGGAACTTGTGATTATTGTCATATAGTTGTAATGATGATGGAGTCATTTATTGGGGGCCTGACTACTGAATTGCTATTGCTATGTACCAATATTATTTTGTTTAAAATAAAAACTGTTTATTAAAAAAAAACAGCACAGGCTTCTTGCTTCCAAGCCCTGGCTGTACAAGTTTGCATGCCACTCAGCAGTAGTAACTCCACCTTTTACCATCTCCACACAGGGTGAGGTGTGGCCCTTAAGCTTCATTGAGCACACCCATCCTGTGACATGATGGGAAATGGTGGATTTGAGAAGAATGCGAACAACGCCACAGATTGGTGCTGGACAAGAGCGGCCTAATTAATTTATGACAAAAGGTATTACATCTGTGGCATATCAGAACAATGAGCAAGGTATCTGAAATTGAGGATCGTCACTGACCCAAATAGGTAAATCCATCTATTTGAACCAAACATCTTTTGTAAATAACAACTGATGGAACGTGCCCAAACTAAAACACGTCAGTAAATGCCGGTGATGGGTAGGCATCTCCAATAAGAGGTAAGGTTTTGTGCCATCAATTATTTTTACCATACAATATTGATGCATCAACCATTTCACTAAGTCAGACGCCGCCCTCTCGGCAGCTACCCAAGAAAAAAAGGTCTGCTTCAACCAAATAATGTCAGATTTAGCAATGTCCTGAGACTTAGTAAATAACTCTGTTATCCCTAATACCTTACATGAGACTTTATGTAATGTAACAAAGGCATATCAGACATATTGTCTAGTGTTAAAAAATACTATGTAATTAAACGTAACTCCTCTTCGACCCAAACTGAACACCACAACAAGAGAGGGTAGAGGCGACAGGCAATGTAGCCTGTACCCAAATCCTTATGGATAATCGTTGAGGGAGTACTTTGCCCTACACCTAAAATTCCCCTCATGAATGTCTTTTCTCCCCCCTGGATGGGAGCAATGTTTTCATAACCCCATATCTCATAACCAAATGTGGCCATGGGGATGCAGTTTGCCCTATAAACACCTAACTTAGTCTATATTGGCCTACACCCCAAATGACCTGAAAATCATTTACACTGGCAGTGGCCTTCTTGAGGCAACCTGTGTTCTTTCTGACCAAAGAATGCCAACTAAGGCCTGAGTCTACCACAACAACTAGATAGTTAAAATGTTCTACCCTAGTAAGAGCCTGCCCAATGCTAAAAACAAGAGGTTTTAGTATTCTTTCATCCCTCTACCATAAAATGGTACTTTTTTAAATTGGTTATCATTTCCAAAGGTTCCAGAAATATAATAAAAAAGTCTAGAAGTATGTAAAGGCTTCATGACTGCATCATCTGCGTATAGAAGAGCAGAGAACATTTGCCCACCCGCTTTTGGTATGTCAAGACTATGTTCGGTAAGCATCCCCTCCAGACGATTAATATACATCATAAATAGGAAGGGCACCATAATGCAACACTGAGGAACTCCTCGCTTGAGGTTTAAGTGCTTCATGCATTCCCCATTACTCCTGAATCCGACCAAGCCTGTTAAACCATGATGTAGATCTTTCAGGAAGTCAACATGAGCAGGTTCAACCTCCCATAGACCCAGCTCTTCCCAAAACTTATTTCTATTCACCTTATCAAAAGCAGAGCTGAGGTCCATGAAGGGCAGATGTACCAAATCTTCTTTGGCCTTAGTATATTTGGTAATCAACAAATATAAATTGAGGTTCTGCTCCACTGTGCTCCTTCCTGGTCTGAACCCATACAGAGATCCAACAGAATGCTCTGCTCGTCAGCCCAGTGGGTTAATCTTGGCAATATGATCCAGCCAATAACTTTTACATCAACTAGTGATATGGGTCTTTAACATGCAGGGTCTTAACTCCAGGACCCTGGAATAGAACTAGAAATAGCGGCGTTGATATCTGTAATAAGAATAGGTGCTAAACAAATCCACCAATTACTTAAACAATTCCACAGGGACACCATTAGAGTCAGATGCCTTCCCTGTTGGAAGGTATAAGATTGAATTTCTGACTTCTACCCGGAGTATCCTCATCTTGCAACCATCAAAAGAAGATGGGCGAAGAGGGCTCTGAATCCTCAATGTCATATAGCGCCAACAAATGAGACAGCCAGACCTGTGGCGGAACTGCAACAATCAGATCTGGGACCTACGACTCATTAAAGAAGGGATAGATAACAACCCTCCAAAACATAGTACTGTCCCTCAAAGCACTTGCTGTCATGAACTCTTCCCACAGTATTTCTTTAGGTCTACCATCCTTTCTCTTATCGCCACTCTATATTTATGTTTTTTTACTTCTTTACTGTCCCCGGGGCCTTTTTTTAAAACTGCAAGAAGCACCTTATGTGTCCTCATTCAGTTTTTATCAAACCATCTACAGATACCTGAAGACTCCAAGGACTCCACCTTCGTGAGAGGACTTAATGTGGTGACACAACGTCCCATAGGGCCTTAAAATACTCTCCTGGGAAATGTCTTCATCCAGGCAAGTTTGTAACTCTGATTGACATGAATTGGCCAACTCCACACTAAAGGTCTCAGGGATAACCTTGACCAATTCTATTCTCTGACCCTGAGCTCTCAAACTGGCTGGAGCTTTAAAAGAAGAATTAGCATCTCGCTGCTTCTTTTCCCAGTGAAAGGCAGCCAAAAGGCAATTGTGTTCACTAAAGGCCCACTGAAAATCTAATCAGTGAAGCATATAAACATCCTGATATATCAATAAAATCAATAAAAGATCTTGTACCGGAGTCCTCAACTGTACGGGAACCTTTCCGGAGTTCAGTAACTTTAGACTCTGGAGGTTAATTAAATTGTAGTCTTGGATGAAATCATTCATCAGTTCCTCTGCAACAGTATGTTTGAGGTGGACTTGGTCCTGCTTAAAAATATCCTGATCAGAGAAAGAATATAGATGGCAACCCCTGCAAGGATGGGGATTAAAATCTCCCAATGGGCAAGTCATACAGAAATCTTTTACACATTCACTCAAAACCAACAACACATCATATGGCTCCTTGCCATATATAGAGTTATATACATTAACACATGACCTTAATTTATTATCAATAGAAAGTCCAACATCAAGAATATGGGGTGAATAATGGCAATCCCTTCAATTTTACAATTCAAATTCAAAGTGATAAAAGTAGCAAGGCCCCCCATTACTCTCCCACAAGGGCATGGGACAGCATTCCAGGAGGAGGTGGCATAACCATCTAGAAACAAACCTCCAGAGCTGTCCCACATCTCCTGAAACATACGCCTCAAGTGACTTAGACTAGATAGAGTCACTAAATTTTCCTTTGGCTCCAGCAATATTCCAGATAATAACCTGAAGTTCCCTATGAGAAGCTGTTGCTCTGGTGGATTAAGTTATATCGGTTTCCCAGCCCAGTCAGGCTTGGTCATTTAGCCCACTGAACAATTCAAAATTATTTCTAAGAGCAAGGTTGGGACCATGGATTAGGGCAGTATGACTTGCTGTGCCATGACCCCTCTGTCTACCTGACAAAAGGCCTTTTGTCTGTTCTCCCTCGTATTCCTGAGTTTATAAGAAAATCTCAGTATAAGCAATCAGATGCTGCTAGAAGTAGTTGCATAGAGCCCAAAGCTATTCAGGATATAAACAACACAGTGAGCATTGTAAAAATTGACAAGAATACAATATATTTTTGGTGCATTCCCAATCCACCCCACTCTTCGTGCCATCATAATTTAATCAAATAGCGACAGACTACTTATGGAGGTCCTTGATACAAGCCAGAGAACAATCTTATTTTTGAGCTCCTGAAAGTTTTCATGAGCACATGGCTTCAAGGATGTAACATTAGCCAGGACTACGATATATGCGTAATAGCTGGAGGAACTTGCAAAAGTATCTCCCAGGGGGACCAAATCATGCTTGTTGGATTCTCCTTTGGGCCCCTAACTCAAGAGCTAGGTTCAAAGTACCTACAGCAAGACTTCCCCCCAATCCTGCGTTTGTGACTACCTTTGGTGCTGAAAAGGTCGACTGAGGAGCGGGTGGTGTGTCCTTGGGGTTCGACAAGACCTGGGGTGCCTACATTGCCCACCCAAAGACAGACTCAAGTGTCGGGAATTCCCTAGGGCAGTGAATCCCATTAGAGGCCATTTCCTAAGTGGAACATAGTGAGAGGAGGGTAAGTTATTGGATTCAAGATTTTAATCAATATGACATCATTCTGCTCACAGAAAGACGCCACAGATTTTCCCAAAGCACCCACCATTTCCTTAACTTTAGCAATTCTTTGAGTTAAGGTCTCAAAAGTGGAGGAGATTTGCAATTCCAAATTACGTAACTGATCCTGCAACAAGCAGATATGTGGGACAGAATCCAGTTGGCTCATTTTTGTCCTTCTTTTGATTTTGTTGCCACCTACAATAATGCCATGACAGAATACCATCAACGCATTGGATCCAGCAAAACAACCATCATCCAAAACAAGATCCTCGCCAACCACAGCAACCCCATGGAACTCTTCAGCGTCATCCAGGAATTCACCAAACCCCCCAGCAAAACCACAGACATCACCCCCTCACAGGACCTCTGCAACAAGCTTGTATCCTACTTTCATATGTAAATCGAGGGCCTCTACGCCCATTTTACTGACCAGACACCTGTCTCTGAAACCAACTCCCTTTCAAGCAATTCCAGCCATCATACCGCCTCCTCCTGGACCACAGTCACCATGAAGACCCCACCTAGAACATGAAAGGCATCCTCTCAGGGGCCCCCATGGACCCCTGCCCGCCACACATCTACCACAGAGTCACCATAGCCACCGCTCCAGAACTACGATGCACCACCAACACCACATTCAAGACCGCCACCTTTCCCAATGATTGGAAATGCGCAGAAGGCAGACCCCTGCTCAAGAAGCCCTCAGCAGACCCCATGGACCACCCAGACCTCAAGAACTACCGATCTACCCATCTCCCTCCAAACTACCCATCTCCCCCCACCCCTTCATGGCCAAAGTCACTGAAAAGATCGTCAATGCCCAGCTAACAAAATTAATCGAAGAAAACTCCATCCTCGATCCCTCCCAATCCGAATTCCGCCGCAACCACAGCACTGAGACTACTCTACTTACCGCCACAGACTACATCCACACCCTCCTCGACCAAAGACTCACCACGGCCCTGATCCTACACAACCTCTTTGCAGTGTTCAACACTGTCTCCCACTGCACACTCACTGCCAGACTCCACGACGCCGGCATACAGGGACCTGCCCTCAATTGGATCCACTCCTTCCTAACCAGTAGAATCCAAAGGATCATACTGCCACCTTTCCCCTCCGCACCCACACAAATCAACTGCGGAGTACCCCAAGGATCATCGCTCAGCCCCACGCTCTTCAACATCTACATGGCCCCCCTTGTCGCTATCATCAGACAGCACGGACTCAGCATAGTATCCTAGTCCGACGACACCCAACTCATCCTCTCTCTTACCTAGGACCCCAACACCACCAGACTTAACTTCCCGGAAGGAATGAAGGACATTGAATCCTGGATGAGCAGCACTTCTTGAAGCTCAACTCAGAGAAGACAGAGGTCCTCGTCCTCGGACCCTCCCCCATCTGCATGGGACAACACCTGGTGGCCCACCGCCCTCGGTAGCCCTCCTACCCCCACAGACCATGCCCCAAACCTAAGCATTATACTCGACTCCTCCCTCTTCATGACCCGACAGGTCAACGAGTCGCCTCCAGCTGCAACAACATCCTCCACATCCTCTGAAAGACTTTCCAGTGGAATCACCCCGAATCAAGGAAGACCGTCACCCACGCACTCATAAAAGCCAGACTGGACTGCAGAAACGCCATCTACACCGAGATCAACAAGTCTCTGCTCCACAAACTCCAAACTATACATAACACCGCAGCTAGACTCGTCCTCAACATCTCCCAACACACACACATCACCCAACACCAGCGAAGCCTCCACTGGCTCCCCATCGAGAAGATAGTAACTTTAAAGATACACACCCATGCCTTCACACACATCACCAGACCCCAATACCTCAATTAGAGAATCTCCTTCCACGTACCCAAGAGAAACCTCTGATCTGCTGACCTCGCCGAAACCCTGTGCATCCAAAGAGCCGGAAAAGGTGGAAGAGCCTTCTCCTACATGGTGGCCAAGACCTGGAAGAGCTCCTGATCAACAACAGACACACCCTCTCCCTGAACATCTTCAGGAAGACCCTCAAGACCTGGCTCTTCGACTGAACGGAGCTGCGCCTTGAGACCCTCACAGGTGAGTAGCATGCTTACAATTCCCCTTATTGATTGATTGATTGATTGAAGTAGTGGGGGGCCTTTTTACTTTTGGGTCTGGTTCTCCCACCAGATTTTGTAGAATTGGAGTTTAAGCTAGTTTGGACGCAGGAAAAGCCATGGTCTGCATTTCCTGTGTCCCTTGCTAGCCCCCAATATGTGAGACGTCCTCAGAGATAACACCCAGAATAGGAAGATCCCCTGCTTCCAATATCGAGTCTGGCTCCCGGCAGGTTTGTACCAACTGTTCTTCTACCCAGACAATTTCCTCTGAGATGGCGCGTACTGCATTATTTAGAAATGATAAAATGGCGCTGCTACTTCTAGGATGCCTTTCTGCCACATATGATACCTTCACTTTTGTTTTCACCCATGATGTGGAAGAAGGATAAAAAGGTCCACAGAAACGGCTGGAAAACAACAATCAAAATTCAAAATTGCAGTCTCCTCAGGAGATAACAGGTCAGGTATAGGGAAGCAGAAATGATTCAGTTGTACCGAAACTCGAGCCCTACAGCAGCTATTCAGATGACAAACATTGGAGAAATAAAGTAACTGAAATGTCAGACCTATGGGGGTGACCCTGCACCACCTTTTCCCTGAACTGCGTGGGAAGACTTAGCACTTTATAGCGTGCCTTAAAAGCAGCCACCGCCTTCCCTGCTGGACACAGGCAGCAAGAATGGTAGTCGTGGTTAGTAGCGTCTTGATTCCCTCTCCTCCATAACAGCACAAAAACCGGCAACAAGTGGGTTGGAGGAGAGCTGGTAATGGTGACTTTCAATGCAGCCCAATTAAGGTCACTATTGCAGGCAGCTCAAACTAAAAGTTGCAATGATGTAAAAGTGGAAGTAGAGATGATTCACAACTTTGAAATAAGTTAGATAAATTATAATTTCTGCTACAATTATACAAAGATTTGTGCAGCAGTTCTTGTACATAGCATATTATTACTGGAACCAAGAGGGTTGGAAAAAACCTCATGGTGGACTGCTGTGCAGCGCCAATGGAATTGAGGCAGTGGGGCTGGTACATGGTCTGAAGCTGGTGAGGCCAAGCCGCACCGGTCTACTGCCGGCCGCACATACTAGCAGTGTGCCATGGACCTAGGTCAGAACCTTAGCTGTACTCGCTCCCCTTGCTCTGCACATGGTGGTCATGCTGGGCAGACTTCCCCCTGCTTCTGATGAACATGAACCGCTCTGCTGCGGGGGACCTCACCTCCTCCCCTTGGCAGGATGAGTCAGGAAATTGGAAGACATTGCAGCTAACCCTGCTCGGTTGTATGATGTTACAACGCATTCCATTGTAACACATGCCTTTACCACGCATGCGTTATAACGCGAATGCCATTCCCACGCATAACCTTTACCACAAATATTCCTTTACCACGCATATTTTTACAACGATTTTCGTCGTGAATTCATGCATGTAAGGGCATCCTCTTGGTAAAGGTTATTCCCCCACCCCAAAACCCTTCTTACAAATACCCCTTCCCCTGCCCTTAACCCTAAAATCAGACCCCTACATTTTTTTAACCTATATTTCCCCTTACCTCTCCACGTCGTCTTGTCTGTCGTCTCTTCTCCATGATCTTCCTTGTTGACGTTGCACATCGTAAAGAGGAAACGGAAGTGTCTTTCCATTTCCTCTAATGATGTTCATTGCCTCCCTATTGCCTCCACGATCGTTACTATCAGGTGCGTTTTTTTGGGGGGGATCCCCCCCAAACCTCCTTTTCTTTTCCTATGCATTTTTTTTGGGGGGGGGATCCCCCAAGCCCCCTTTTTTATTTTAGCCTTTATCACACATGCCTTTACTATGCATCTCGTAGTAAAGGTATGCCTGGTAAAGGCTATTCGTGTTAACCACGCATGCAGTGTAATGCAGGCGTGGTTAATGTTATGCGTGGAAACGACCGCGTTGTAGTGGCCGTTTCCCTCTTAGACCTGTCTGATTGGCATATTTGGGGTTCAGCAAAGGTTTGGTTCAGGCTACAAAGAAAGAAGCCTGGGCTTTCCAAAGTCTTGCTCCAATCAGAGCGGCTCACAACCAACGCATTGTGATAATTCACAAACTGGAATTGAATAGTGGAAATAGTTGGAAAGTTACTCCACCCAAAGCCTGGTGTAACTGTTCTTCCAGGATGGGCTCCGGTACAAATTAGCACTATTTGCTAGGGTTGCAGGAGGAAAAGGTTTTCTCCATTAGGGAAAAAGACAACAAAATGTGCATTTGCTGAAGGAATGTGTTGCATGTCATTCCCAGATATATGCTTGGAAACATGCTTGCTGTAGCTTTGAACAGGGGTAACTCATCGCAGCGATGGAGGAGCGTCGCCCCACAGGCTCAGAGCCAGCACCATAACAATAAAAATAAAAAATTTCATTGTTTTATTTTTCAGTTGCTGGCTGAGCCAGCATGCAGTAGGGAGGGCTAAGGCCTTGGGAGGGGATAGGAGGAGTACTGTGTGTACTTCTAAGTGCACATGTGTGTTTGGCCAGCTGTCTCAGGCCGGCCAAACACACATGTGCACGCAGGTTTCTCCAATCTGGCTGCATTGAACAGCTGGGCTGGAGAAACCCTATAGACTCCCTGATCTGAGCGGAGCATCTTTTCAGTCTGATCAGGCCAATACATGCGCTGCTCTCATAGTATGTGAGCAGCGCGGGGATTGCACCGGGAGTCTGTGACGTAGTCCCAGCGTCTTTTGGGATCAGGAAGACGAAGGCGTGACACCGGAGGAGGGTGGCAGCTGCAGGTAAATTAATATTTTTAAACTCCCTCTTCCCCGGGCTCCCCCTCATGTGCTCGCCCCTGTACCCCTGCCCCCACCCCACCACTTTTTCTTAGAGGAGGGCACCACAGGCTTTTTAGGAGCAATTCTGGAAATTATTTTGACAGTGGAAAAAATCAAAAGTATGTTTAGGTAGAAATGTATTTTACCTTTTTTGAATAGAGGTGATAGACTCCAAAGTGTAGTCAACATCTCGAGGAAAATATCTTCTTACAAAATCTACATTTAATCTCTCTGTCGAGCGCCTGTCTTGAAACCATGAAGAGCTAGAAATAAAATAGTAAATTACCCACTCTTAATATTTGATAAAACTGATTTTAGCTAATTTGCAAATACATGCCAACATTTTTGTAGGAGGATATTTATTTATGGTTGTGTTTTTCACAGTGTATGATTTAAACCTCAAAATAGGAGTAAGAGTCTAAAGGAAACAAGCATTGGAAATGCAATAGGTCTCGCATTAGGAAAGTTTGAGTTATTGGTCTTATAAATGACTTTTTTTTATTTATGTGTTCTTTTTTAAAATATCTAAATTAATAGCTTTATCATTTACAATGCCAATAGTTTTAACTTTCGCAAATGTGACACCTATAACAGTGGGGAAGAAAGCAATGCAAGAAAGTGAGAACAACAAAAGAGAGGAGACTGGGAGAAAGGGAAGAGAGAGAAAGAGGAATAGTGAGAGATAGGCAAAAAGAGAACTGGAGAGTGAGAATAAGGATGTAGGGACAGGTGCAAAGGAGAGAAGTAAAGAGAGGTACACAAGAGAGTGAAGACAGTGCGGACACTAGTGAAAGAGAAAGTAAAATAAAAACGGAACACGATGTGGAAGGTATGGGAAACACCGAGCCAAAAAATAAATGGGGGCACGGAAAAGGAGAAAAAAGACTTATCAAGAACAATCCATAGGGTGCCTCTATGTTACCTTGACAGCATGCTTCCTGTATGCAAATGCCATCTAACATATCAGCGCATTCTGGGAGATGTAGTCTTTCCTTGGTTTAAAGGAAACCATACGATTTAACAAACCTTGTAATGATGCCACCTAAAAAGGAAAGGCCAGGGCTGCGACAACGTTGGCCCCTTGGCGTGTTGCTATCCGGGCACCCTAAACATACCTGCACTGAGTCATGCGTGTAGAACCGGAGGCAGGCGGTGCCCTTTGATGCAAGGCATGCGATAAAAAAAATAAGGCTGTGGTTTGGAATGCCAATAAAGTTTATCAAAATGGATCAATTTGTTTGCTTTGGAATTCCCAAAAGTCGACGTAATGCATCCCTCGCTTCAAAGAAAAGTGCACTCGCAGTGGGAGAGCTGAGGTACTTACAATAAGATACTGCGTGCCAAATTATAATAAATAACAAGATGGAGGGAAGGCAGAGAAGGGGAGAGGGGAGGAGCGCCTGGAGAACAGGAAGAAAGAAACGACTGCGATGCACTGGGTAAGAGAGGAACGAACCGCTTGTTGTATGCGTCTGTTTTGCCTGCATTTGGAAAAAAGTCCGATACTGAGTGCCTGGAAGCGAGTAATAGCACCCTGTATAACAGTGTACCAACACTGCCTATTTTCTCTCACTTAAAAACTGAATGTGTTACCAACGACATAAAGAAATAAATAACAAGACGGAGGGAAGGCAGAGAAGGGGAGGGGGAGGAGCGCCTGTTGAACAGGAAGAAAGAAACGACTGCGAGGCACCGGGTAAGAGAGGAACGAACCGCTTGTTGTATGCGTCTGTTTTGCCTGTATTTGGAAAAAAGTCCGATACCGAGTGCCTGGAAGCAGTAATAGCGCCCGTATAACAGTGTACCAACACTGCCTATTTTCTCTCACTTAAAAACTGAATGTGTTACCAACGACATAAAGAAAAAACTTGCCAAATTGAATAAACAGTGCACTCACAGTGGGAGAGCTGAGGGACTCACAATAAGATACAGCGTGCCAAATTATAATAAATAACAAGACGGAGGGAAGGCAGAGAAGGGGAGGGGGGAGGAGAAATGTGACACGGCAGGCAGGGGAGCGGGCGGAGCGGGGAGAGCGGCGATGAGGGTGTGAAGCAGCAGGGGCCTTTGAAGTGAAGCTAAGCCTCACTTCAAAGGTGTGGGAGGAGTGCTGCTGGGGAACAGACGGCGATCTGATGTGGTGCACGCTCATTTTAGGTCAATGCGCTTGCGTATTGACCTAAAAGCGCACGGGCAGAGCACCAAATCGCCAGTTGGGATACTAGTTGGGTAAAGTCTGTTTAAGTCGCTATAGTCTCGCTCTGCTCAATGCGCATGCGCATTGAGAGGCGAGACCTAAAAAGCAGTGTGACAGGCCACCTACTAATCAGAGCACAGAGATTAATTTGTGCCGGTGACTGCGGGTTGTGGACACCTGCACTTATTTTAAGGACAAGAAATTATTTTCCACATTCAGAAATTCACCCAGAGCAAGACAGAGAAAGGTAAAAAATAAAACATTAAATGAGAGGGCATCTCACGCCAGTGAAATAGTAATTCAATTTGATTAAGTTGCTACACGAGGGTTGACAGGTGGCGTTTAAAGGGACATTTTTTATCCGATCACACCACTCCTGCAAAAGATGGGGTAGTTTGGCTTAACGTATAGAACCTGCCCAGTGATGGAGCAATAACTTGCAAGGGACACATGGGAGAGACTGGGGACATACAACAAAGGAAAAATGCCCTTCTGAGAACAGATCTGCACAGAGACGTTTTAAGGCATAGGCAAAGTGGTTAATTGCTCAGGGCCCCACTTTTTAAAGGGCCCCTGATAGTGATCATCCTCCCACTCTGTCTATCAGAAACTCCCTTGGCCTATCTCTGCTTCTCACTTTCACTACCAACTGTAAATTGTTCGGAATTTTTTGATGCGCCAGGAAAAACTTCCAGCTGTTTTTTGTATGAAAGTTATAGTACAATTCAATACTGTTTGGCATTAATTAGGCTTGAATTAGCAGAAGATTGGTAATAAGATTCATATTTCATCCCTAACTAGGGGTCCCAAAATATGTCTTACCCAGGGCCCTGAAAATTCTTTAGATGACACTGGGTCTGCCATCGCTGTGCTTTGAAGTCCTAATTCTGAAACACCGATAGAATCTAGGGGCGATCTGGACTCTTTACCTTTCAAATTTCCCATCTGCTGTCAGAATCATGTAATCGCGCAAACCATTTTGAAGATACCATTTCGAACGACCCAGAATGAAGGTTTGAGGGGAAAAATAAGAATGCTCTATTGAGAGGCAAATGCAATAGTGGCCTCTGAGGCTAACAGATCCTGGCTTTGTATACACCTCCTGAGATCCATTCAACTGCAGTGTAGCTTGTGCTCTGTTCAGTCGGTGCTAGAGCTACAATCTACATATATTTACAATTTTAGACAGAAACTGCCTCTCCCCGTTTTAGCAATCCATATCTACACATTGAGGACCAATGGGTTCAGTCTGGTGTCCTTTTTTCAGTTTCCAGAGTCCAAGTCACCCAAAGATGGCCTGATGACTCATTGAGGTAAGCGGTATGTGACTATGCAATAATGAAATATCAGAAGATAAGAAAGTTCTTATCTGAAAGATAATGTAGTCTAGCCAATCGCATGAGGCTCCCTGTCACACTCATTCTGAAACCTGCTTCTAGTTGGGGTCAGTCTGAAGATGGTAGCAAAGATCAATCACTCTTCCTTGGAGAAAGGAACCTCACAAAATGTCTGTGCATTAAAGCAAACTTGTAGGCATCATTGATTGGTCAATCCCAGCTAAGGTTCTTTAGATTTAGTAGGAGTTCAGAGAACAATGCTGGGCACTCTTGTACCAGAGGTAGTATGACCTAGCACGTCATGATCTGCATAAATCATCAAAGATTTGGGGGAAATCCCAAAGATGATACATCAAAAGTAATACACAAGGATGCATGAAAACCTCGAGTACTGTTAAACAAGCAAATAAAGATATTAATTTCTCAAGTTTGTTAGAAGTGAGAAACTGTCCTAGAAAACTGCCCAAAACTTCACAAAGCAAGGATCACAGATGTCAATTAGCTTGTTGATAACACACCCGGCCTGTACGATACTTGAAGAAAGACTTGGGTTTAGGACTTGCTTTTGTAACTAGATAAAACAATCCTTCTATTCCCCTTCTTAACAGCTGCTCAAAAGGAATGACACGATTATTGTATAGCCCAATAACATGTTCAGCAGGGTGCAGGCTGACTTTGCTTCCACTGCGTTAATATTTTTGCATCATTATTTCATATTACATAGGGTTGAGCAAAACTTGGGTTAATGGTTGTCTAATCAAATTGATATTTCGGGCATGGTTTACTCTAATTACGCAATTTGGAAAATCATTAGTGTCAATCATGAAGCTGCAGCTACGTAAGGCTGGCTTTGTGGGTACATGCAATGACACATTTGCATATGAGAAACAATGTTCCATTGCTATCCGAGTGCGAATAAGTGCACTATTTGGACTGCAATTCGAGGCACTATTGAATATCTCAAGAGAGCGCTACTAGCTACGTTTAAAGAAAGGCATTAGCACTGCTCGCAAGTTGAGCATTGCATTTTTCACTTAAACGCCAAAGTAGGTAAAAAAAAGTGCGATTTAACATTCTGGGGACTCTTACTACATGCTAAATCGGGAAGAAGTTAATCTCTCGGCAATGAATATGAAATTATGATACGTATATGTCACTAAACAAGAAAAGGCGAGAAGAAAATACGGAATGAGCAAAATATAAAAGTAGACTTAAGAAACATGCACGTGTGCAAGCAAGTAACTTGAAAACATTTGTAAAACAAGTACCTGGAAATCGTTTGAGTTCCTGGCAAGCCAACGGCCCGATCTGGCGCAAAATCCGGAAGTCCGGCAGCGTCATGCTTGCTGTGGGGCGGGACTTCCGCCATAAGCTCGTGCACGAAGTGACTCGCCGAGATGGAAGTGGTGACGCGGGGCTCCCATGCCGGAGGGGGGGGCCGGCAGTGGCGGCAGAAAATTGGTGAGCCACGTCAATGGAGGAGATGACACCCGGTGAGTGGGACTTGGTGCCTTGGGGGCTCGTGCACAGGCTCGGGCGACTGGTGCGTGTGTGCGCGCCCAGGGCGGCTGGTGCGTGTGTGGGCAGCTGGTGCGTGTGTGCGGGGCTGGGGGCGGCTGGTGCGTGTGTTGGCAGCTGGTGCGTGTGTGCGGGGCTGGGGGCGGCTGGTGCGTGTGTGGGCAGCTGGTGCGTGTGTGCGTGGCTGGGGTTGGCTGGTGCGTGTATGGGCAGCTGGTGTGCGCGCGCACGACTGAGAGGCATGGCTGACTACCTGAGATGTGCACGGCTCGGGAGGCGGGGCTGGGCATGCGCGTCCACGAGGTGCAATCGGCGCTCGTGCCCCGGTCTGCGGTCCCTTCAGAGCTAACTAGGCAGCAATAGGTCTTTCGCTAACGCGAGACCTAAAAACTGTGCAGGTTACCTGAATCAAATCAATATGAAACACAACTTGAGTCAATCGATCGATGTCTACCAGTTATCATCTAGTGGACACTTACTCGATTGTGAATTCTAGAAAAACTGCCTTGTTATCCCTTCTGGAAAGTTACCGCAATATTGTCAGTGTCAGAAAAGAAACACTTCTAAAAAGTGTTATTGCACCTGAAAGGAGCACCAGAAGGAGCGTTGGAGCTAATTAATAGACTCCCGGATTTCTCGTAACTTGGGTAGCTCACTAACTCTGTTAAACGCTTTCCCAATGGCATTAATTTAGCATTCGTGTTCAGTATGTAAATCAGCCATCTGGCCTTTAGGATAGCCTCTCAGACATCGCTGTTAAAAGGTCAGAAGCCAATTTCCTGTACCCATAGTGGTGGTAGGAAGCCATTCTTGTATGTCCGTTTTATAGGTTTACAGTGTAATGCAACAGAATTCCATAATAATGTAAAAGTGTACTTGTACAGGGATATATGCCGCATTATGTGCCTTTACATGACAGAAGTACCTGGTCTGAGACACCACAACCATTGCCCACCTACTGATGTAGTGGAACATGGGTCAACTCAGCCTTTCACATTTCTGGAGTGAATAAAAAAGAGCAGTATTATATCCACACTGTGCTGAGAATGTGAAATTAAAAAAGGCCTTGTATGACCCTGAGCTATGACCCCAAACCATATCGTCTCAACTTATTCTCAGACTGTAAACTGATGACCCAGACTGAAGGAGAAGATACAGCTATTATAATAAAAAAAACTTTGCCTCAACCTATGAAACCCAAACTGCAGCTGGATCCAATGACTCACATCCACATTGATTCCGGAAATTTAAACAATGATCATTTTTCCTTTGCTTAGGTTCTGATCCTGAACCCATCAAACCAATTGCCAAATGCCTACAAGAACACGTGCAGGCCAGCACAATAAGACCTGGCCGAAAATCCATGGATGAGGACCAACCACGACTGCAGGTCATAGTGAAAACAAATAATTGTAAAATTGTGTAGTTAAGCCTGCCTTAAACTAAAAAAAAACATAACAAGCTGTGAAATAAGGTTATTGGAAACATACATCCCCAGCCGTAAGTGGTCCTCATTGGCCTTTGATTGAGTATTCGTATAGAGTTTAGGAGCATACGTACTGCATGAAAGGTGTTCTAATGAAGACGCCCATCGAAGATGCACCAGAAGCTAGAACCGTCGCTCATTTTGAGCATTGGTGATCATGCACAGAGATTGAAAACAGAGAAACATGAAGGGTAAACACTCAAACTCATTGGGACCGCACTCTGAACCAGTTTGAACTTGGACCAAAACTGTTCAGCAACATATATTGCGTTTCGTTTGCTGCAACAGGGTTCATCCACCATATGTGAGAGAACTAGGGCATGCTCTGCATTCTTCCCAACATACAGGGAATCTGAGACTAAATTGTCAAAATTAACATTGTCAATAGGTCTTCTCTGATTGGCAGAGCATCTACAATAGCTATTATTATGGCTTAGAGCAAAAGGGGTCACTAGTGCACCATATATTTTCAACAAATAGAATTAAAAAAAAAAAACATTTAGCATTTAGTTTGAAGCTTTTAGTTTGAAAAATATTTACTGTCAGATTTTTTGGGCAGAATTGCATAACAGTGCTGTTTGGTGGCGATCTGCGATGTGACTGAGTTAACATTTTCTCCTTGCTAGATGTGTGCAGTTTGTCACTGCACAAGCTGGTCATTCACAGGCACTTGCATGTATCCATTCTCCTAATTATTCATTCGGCTAGATGCAATCTTCTTGTGAACCATATCTAGAGACCGTCGGTATTTACTAGATTGTATGTAAATAGTACATCACATTGATACATATATTTTTCGGCCTACAAGGGTAGTCTCTATAGTTCATTGTACTAGATATTTTTAATATATATATATCATTGCTTGTTTCCCCCCAACAACGGTACATAATTCAAAAACATACAGAAGATGTAAACATCAATATAGCTTTGTCACCATATTCAGAGAAATTGATGATATTCCCCCTGATGTATCAAGCATCCTTTTTGCGATTCCTTATTAGCGAAAAATAAAGATTCGCTAATAAGGAATAGCAAAATGCTATGCATGAAGAAATTGCAAAAAAAAATTGCGATTTCTTAATATTCCTTAATTGCGAGTCACAATTAAGGAATACCTCCCTATTCATTCCTATGGACCTAGAGGCGAATAGGAATGAATGGGAAGACATTCTCAATTTGCGATTTGCAATTAGCGAATCGCAAATTGAGAATGCAATTTCAATGGTGCAGGGGTGTCCAAAGAACACCCTGTTGCATCCTTGAAATTAATCTGTGCACATATGTTGTGCACAGCAAAATGAAACTTTGAAAAATGCACAAAAGTGCATTTTTCAAAGTTTTTGCAAAGTACCATGAAGTTCAACTTCATGGTAATTTGCTCCCCCTATTAGAGAGAGCGCTAACTTTTTAACTTTGTTGCATTGCATTTAAGGAATCTCAATTTGGGATTCCTTAAATGCAATCGCAATTTAAGCAATCTCAATTTAGAGATTCCTTAAATTGCGATTTTTGCATTTGGGATGATGCATCCCAAATGCAAAAATACCGGTCGCTAATCTGCCCCTTTGCGACCAGATTTTCCTTTCATGCATCTGGGCCAAAGTCCCAAAATAAGATTTCCCACAGTTAAGTAGATTTAGTGGTCAACGTACATGCATCTCAGCATAGTTGTACTCAATAAGACATACAGGCAACACATACAACTATAAAGGTACATATTGCATGCCAAAATTGACACAAATCCGAAATGTTAGACCACACTAGAACAATCACCTACAAAATGGCAGAACCAGAGGAGAAGAGTAGGTAATTCTTAAGCACTTGCAGCGATAGTCACATAATGTATTGTTTATTTTGAAGTAAGAGTATAAATATCTTGTTGAGCCATGCACATTAAAATAGGGATAGGTATTCCAGAAATCTTACCATCATTTGGGCAGTTAAAAAAGAGAGCACCAAAGTTTCCCTGATTTCTTTCTAAAGTCTCTCCAGTTAGAGCCACCAGTGGGTCAGGATCCAAAAGGCAGGATGTGATTTAATAAATCTCCTCATGGACTTTGGGCTCAAGCTGCAGAATTATGAGATACAGTCATATTTGACCCAGAAAATTGGCTGCAGTTGTGCTAGGCAAAAAACAGAAGTTCTGGAGTTCATTGAAAACATATTTAAACAATATGAATAAAGAATGTTAAATTGGATGCACGTATTTAAAATCACATAACTTATGAAATAAGGGATTTCTTGTGTCTATCCACAAACATATACAAATATATGACCTCTGCTTCTCTCCAACTGCAGCTTCGATATTCTCTTTCTAACTAATCTTGGAATATACATGCCCTTATCCATTTTCTGTTAAATATATTGAGTACATACAAAATACTACACGTACCAGTCTTTTATACCTGCCTCGCAAATGCCAGTGATTTTGACTCATTGGGTTTAATTGAAAATGTTTTTTGCGAAGCTTTTCCATGTATTTTTGGCCCTAAAATGTAAATGCATCTAATACATTAAGGGCATTGAGTGACTTAAATGGATATAAGCTAAAAACTAACAGGCCTAGAAGATATCTCCCAATGTGTAGTTTTTCCAAGTGACTATGAGAAGTCTTTTCAATTGTTATCACGGCTACTGGGATACCCATCAATGACAAATGTGGAGAAAATGCAACCTGGCTAACTTCTTCCATGCTCAAACACCTATCTCCCATATGTTATTCGCTTAACCAGTTATTTTGGGTGAGTTAACAATGCTAGATCAAGGAAATGACGGACCCCCTAAAGCTTTTCAAACAACTATCTGAATACCCATATGACGAAGAAACCCATCATGAAGAGGATTGGGATTATGCTTCAAGGCAATGGTTTTCCAGGTGTGGAAAAGGGATGCTGCTGTCCCATATGTGTGTTCCTATTTGCCTTATTTGATGCCAACATAATCATTGGTTCAGAACAACCTAGAAACATACAACAAATATTACTGGGAATCATTGTATTGTTTTTCTGTAGCAATACTTTATTTAAATAACAAAAGCAATTTAAGTAAAGTGGAAACAACAGCTACATATAATAATTTGAGTAAATACATAGAGAACAAAATAATATGAAGTTCTATTTCTCCTCCTGGCACAAGTATGTGAATGAAACAGTACCATTTGCATATCACCCTGCATCATTATCTATTCCTAGATGATAATCCTCTATTAACCTTCTATTCCACTCTACACTGTATTCTCGCCCTGGAAAGCTCTTCCCATCTGCAACTCCAGTCTCCTAAATAATGGATGCACAGTAAATCTAAAGAAGCTGAGGTGGAGGTAACTTGATTAACTGCACCCTATCCATCTTTGCCTATTTTTGGGAAATGCAGGTGGATGAATGGCAATCGACCTCCCTTCCACATAGTCATGAACAAAAGATACTAATCAAGAATATTAACGTACCCTTAGAGCGACACAAGAATGTTCAACAAGTTGTCAGCATTATAAGAAGGGATCCCATATTTCCTTAAATGTTTTCATTTGATCATTCACCTTAGAAAGGACTGAGACTGGGCAGAACTCATGGAGTTTAACTCCTACAAATTTTGTTTAGTTACTAAAATTTCTGCAAGATTTCACGGTATTCTGTGTATTTGCGGAAGTAGGCATGTTGCGCTTATTGTGCTGTGATTTGGCACCAGGAACTCAGTCCACACTGAAAAATCAGCACAAATGACATCACAGTGTGCAGCAGAGGATTCCGCTTCTCAAGTTAATTTTTCTACCCCTCAAGTAGATCTACTCTAGTGGCAGCTTTCTGACCGTGAGTAGTCGTAAACTCCCTCGACCGTCCACGTTGCAGAAATCTCGCCGGGTGCTCTCACAGTGACCAAAAATCATTCTAAGGGACACCAAACCAAGCACACGCTCGCCAACTTACATTTGTTAAGCCATGTGTGAGAAAAAGCTAAGCCACGTGGAGGGTTGCAGAATTTGGCCAAAACTCTGTGTTATAAGCGTAATGCAGAGTGGCCGAAACTCTGCCAACTCTGGCAGCGGAGTGGAATATATCACCCACCCCTTGTAAGGACATTCTTTTAAGGGCACATAGCTAAAATATCCCTAAGTGAAGTTTCTTATGTCAGGACATAAGATCTATTTAATAGCAGCAAGACACCAAGTTTGGTCATAGCTAGTGACATGGAATACCAGCGTCTAAGTCAGGGGCCTTTTCCATGAACTCACTCAACAAAGGAGCCTGAGAGGGAAAATGCAAAAGAGACAGGCCGCCCCCCCCCACTCACAACATTACCAACAACAATGGCCTTCCCTCGAATGCTATGGGATATATATCCCTAGATAGATTGTTTCTCTATTGTTAATAACAGACTGAGGGTCAAGATCACCCTTCAAGCCCGGTCCACTACTTGTAGTCGCTTAACTTTGCTGCCGCATCTCTAAAAACGTGTATGTGTGTGTATGCCTCCCGGTTGGTACTATCTACTTCCTCCACTCTCCTGCTGTGAAAAAAAGGGAAGGGAAGGTTGACAAAGCCTCACGGGAGCAACACCCAGGGGAGGATTTGACAGGCTGGTACTCGCCTGAATCCCCACTTATCATCATAAGCATATGTCAACCGTGTGGTAAAAGAAACAAAAATAGAATTGTTAAATAATTGAATTGTAAAGAGTGATTAACAACAATAACATTCTATATAAAAAAGTTTGCCAGACAATATTATAAATCAGATAGAAGATAGAGAATGTATTTCTCAGAAATATATTATTTGAGAAGAGAGTTCATTCAACAAATAATATAAAAGAGAAGGTAAAGCCGTTGTCTTGAGGGGTAGGTAAATGTTTTAGCTAAAACAAGAGGAATTGAAAGTTATGATTAATATATTTTTGTAATTATAATAGGTTGGGTAAATCAAGTTGATAAAGTATTTTATTTATAGTTCACTACATCTTGAAGATGAAGCCATATAAACGGTGGAGATTAGAAATTGTATGAGATGAACACACAAGATCATGACCAGGTAGTCTTTTCTTGTCTCTCCAGATCCCCTTTCCCTCCTTGGAGCATTTCAAGTCTCTAAGAATTAACATTTGAAACTGGGGAGGTTCTGGCAAGACATTGGGATATTAGTCAACATTCTGCTCCTGTGAAAGTTTGGCAATCGTACAGCATTTCTGACATTATTAGTCAACATCTAACATCTTCAATCAGCATTGTCAATGTGGACTAGTGCCATTGATGTAATATTTTACACTAGTCTAATTTAAGAAGCCTTTTCATGGTTCTGAACAACAATTGCATATTTATCCTGTTTGCTTACCACAGCTTGGGAGGACTCAATGTATTATGAGAAAAAGTGACCTGTAATATCACATAGAGTTCTGAGACTACTCTCTTGCCACCCAATCCCCTGACCCCTCCACAGGGGCAAATATTAAGAAATCAAAGAGCACTGCAGTGCGGTAAGAGTGAATCCATGTAGGTGCATGTAGGCAATGGGACAAATTCCTATATTTCCAGTATTGCTACTTTGGGAGTCCATATTCACTCACTAGACTTTCAATGGTTTTTAAGTCATCTGTCAGACATCAAATTGTCTCTCCTCTGAATTGCACAGTCTTTCCACAGAATGCATTGTAAAGGCTTTACATCAATGAAAATGGTCATATTTTGACAAACAGCCCTTTGTGTAGTCTGCTTTTGAGATGTTCCTGCCCTCTTAAAATAAGGGCACTTTCCCCGCTCCCACCAGCCTGTCACAGGCCTCTTTTGCACATCTTTTGCAATGGAGGAATTAGCAATGACCTGCTGATTTTTTAATATTCTATCTGGAGTTTGGTCTCAACCCTGTTTAATAAATCAGGATTAGATTGTTCTCCTCTGCCCAGGTCTCAAGATGCTATGGTAGAATGTTGGCATAGTCTTTGGCTTACATCCAATAGGGAGAGCAGGCAATAATTAGTAGGATGGCTTTTGTCACCTTTCTAAAGTTAGGGTGTAGTATGAAGCCTTGCCAAGACTCCAGGACTTGAGCCTGTTAGGAGATGGCTTTATATAGTCAGTTTCTGCCTTATTCCAGGGATTCCATTTGTACCCAGAGCTCCATTAGATCTAATTGATTTGACAAATAACTTTCTGTTCTGCAGTCCACTGGACTGCAAGTCATGGGCTGGTGTTTAATATGATAGAGGAGCTGCCTATGGAGAAGTGTGAGGGGTGGTCAACTCTACGGTAAAACATGTGTGTGTTCCACCCATTGTTCCACCCAACCCCGTTTCTCATGCTATCTATTTGACTGGATGCATTGCCTTTGTGCTTCCCACATCCGTGTTTGGAACACTTTGCTAATACTTTTCAGATTACATAAAATTCCAGAATCATTCCTGTTTTTCATGTAAATTGTTTGAGATGAATTAAGGCCACATCTCAGTGCTTTTAATTAAGTTGCAAACAAATGTTTTATTAGGTGCTATTTGTGTACTGTTGGTATGGCCCCTCCAGTTCTCTAAGTTCTTGCCAATGGTTTAAAGTACTAATGATAATAGGAGAATCCTTATGAGAAAGTGTTTTTTTAGTTGTGAGGGATTGAGGTTCCCCCACAGGTGATAAATGCACTATCTTGTTAGGTCCAGATAAGGGTTTAGTAAATTAAACCACCTCAGCTCAACCTCTGGTAGCTGTGGTACAAAGCAGACAGGTATAACTTAAAGAAAATGTGGAAAGCATTTAGAAGTACAAAAACAGTGAAAAACACAACACAATACAATTCCCAATCCTATTTATAAAAATAAAGTAAAATGTAATGAACAAAACAACACCAAACCAACAAAAATCCAATAAGGGGAGCTAGTGATATAACGTTTTTATATTTAAGGGAAAAGAATTGGCAGAAAGCACAAAGTGCCAATGGTAGTCAATGACTGAGGTAGACTGGGACATTGGTGTGATTTTCAAGATAAGTACAGTGAAGAGTGGGTCAGATATGCCAAACAGGTTTGATCCTGTTGGAGGTTTTACCTTGAGGATTAGTCTTTTTTCTGAAAGTCAAAATCCTTAGGTACTGAAAGGCAGCTGGCTGCATTAGACGAAGTCCTCATTTTGGCTTCAGTGTGTCTTTATCCAATGGTTATCCATGCATTGGATGAGGTCCTGCAGCTGAACTGCTATGTTGAGGTTGATGGATCAGAGACATACATGGAAGGCCACCGTATGCTCTACCATGATTGAACCTCTTTGATGCAGGATTTAATATTTCCTTGTAGTCATTATTGGTTTTCTTGGAGGCACAAAATGTCCCACTCTGTCAAAAATGAAGGGATTATATCAAACTATCAGAACCACTACAGGTCTGCAACATTCCAGGACAGAAGAGAGCAGAGATTTTTACCGAAAGAGTTCCTAAGTACATCTATTTAGGCCTTTAGTGCTAATGGTAACCAGCTCCAATCCTCTTCGAATGTTGGATTTGGGGCTGAATGATGCTACACTGTCTTCTGTTGTCCGGTAGCAGTTGTATATTAGTTGGTGATCTGGTGTTAAGACACATATCAGAATAACCACATGCATTTGTAAGACTAAGCTATGGTTTCTTAAGTGCATTATCTTTTGTCTATTGTGCAAATCTAGTTTTGTAACTTTGTATGAGATTTGTCATGGAGGGAGTTGGTGTTCCAAGTGAGTATTTAAGCCTATAAGCCAAAGAATACTTGTGAAGGAACACATCGTACTCTCGCCATGACTTTGGACCTAATTTGATTGACTGGTCAGGAATATGTTTAAAAACTGTTAACAAGTTGTCTCTGTTTACCACATCTTCTTTGCCACATAAAGAGTACTCTGGAATAAAGAGCAAATTATTCTGTTTATCTACTGAGTGGGGCCCTCGACTCTTGCCATAGTTTGTTGATTATCCAATCTATTTTCATGCAAATAACTCTGGACTAGATTGAGTTTGATCAGCCCTCACTTTCTTCTATCACATTGGGGCATCTGTTGACAGGTGTGGGAGAAGGTAGTGAGTGTGAGGGGCACACACACTGCTACCATGTTATCGTTCACTGTTTTGGTGGCAATATGAAAGTTCACTATTTTGGCAGTAATATTAGGAAGACATACATGAGTCTCAGATGGCTGACATTTTTTGTTAGTTATTTTGTGACACTAGTATGCTAGGGTTATTATGGGTGGCTATATCACATTGGTTGATCCTAGGTGTCAGGACGTGAGCCATGATATTGTATTATCAGTTGCTATTATGGCTGAGATGTGGTGGGAGAGCACCGCAAGCTCAATTTGAACTTTTTTTGTTTGCTCCTTAGTCTGGAGTGAGTGCATCTTTGGACTTCTTTGTGAAACATTGGTAGTAAATATTGGGTATAACTTCTTCTCTCATGGAATCTCGTCCAGGTGTCCCTATCACCTGAATATCTTGACATTTTCTAAGAATAGCTTTCAAAGCCTATTTTTCGTTTTTGTCTTTTCTTTTCTAGATAAAGGTTTATTAGTTAACTTCCCCATCTGAGGATGATCCACCTACCGGAAGCACATTGTCGAAGCCATTCTCTTGTGGCTCTGAGTTGTGTTTATTATGGTTCTTTGGCATTAATATAACCTTGTTTCTTGGTGGGGCACTTTTAGTTGTAGTATGAGGTTTTTTTTTAGTCTATTAGACGCTGTAGTAAAGTTTGTTTTTCTACTATTGGCATGCAAGTGATAGAGGTGGACAGTTATTGGTGTATAATGCCTGCCATCTTTGATGTAGGTTAGTGATTTTAGTATTCAAACAGGAGATACTATCAGCCTGTTATAGGTCCACCTGTAATTCTGGTTTGTGTGATTTCCTCATTAAGGGTTTGATCGTGGTTGAAAGAGTGGAATTAATGGAACTAAGAATGTTATACGGTGGTGCTGCATGTACACCTGGAATTTGGCTAGATGTATATAGTTTGCTACTTCTTCCAACTGTTGGGCATAGGAGTTGATTAAGGTGAAGCTCTCTACACTATTGCAGGTAATGGGTTTTGCTCCAAGAGTAGGATTAGGTATCGATTACCTAGTCATAGAAGATAACTGAAAAAATCGTACTCTTCTCTAAATTTGCCCCGCTTTTATTGACTTGTATAACTGTCTTAATGTATACACAGTAAGACTTTAATGGTTTTACATTTTCAGTGATCTTACTGAATGAAGATAGCAAAGTGGGACTGACAGGAGGAATTTGGGTGGTCTCCTTTCTCACCAAATTGTCCTTCAATAAAGTGATAAAATATTGCATAATATATCAAGTTTTGAATCTCAAAATGTTTTGAGGTATGTAAGGTTTGTGGAATTTGTGGGAGAAACTTGCTGCAATGGTCCATCTCCATCCGTCCACCATATTTTTTGTGTTTTTAAATAAAGTGGTCAAAGCACCAGTGCATTGCTTTTTCTTGAGGTTTTACAACAGGCTTTCTCATGGGAAATCAAGGAGATAGGAGTGCAAGTACCTCCAACCTTTGTATAAAAATACAGCTTTGTTATGTTTCATATTTATAGTGCTGATTGGCACAGCTCCATTAAGTGAATTGGAAAAGACATATTACTGAGTAGCGTTAAGGGATATAGTTGAGCCCTTGTTTATTCTTTGTTGATAGCTACCAAGCACACACCCTGAATTGTGTTAATTATGTTTCTAAATGGTTCTGGGCTGTTCTTGACTCATATAAAGGTGTTTGTTTTTTGTGTCAGGTACAGAGTGCAGGTCAACACCACTAATTCTCTTTATCATAGAGAAAAATGTTTAAAGGAAAAATAGGAAATTTGCTCGGCTCAACACATCTCATCCCGGCCAAAGGGGAGAGGGTGTGGCTTAATTGCTAGGACTGTCGACCTCAAATCTGGTGAACTGGGTTCGAATCTAGGCAATGACGCACAACATCCTGTGATTCTGGGCAACTCACATAATCTCCCCATGCCTAACAAAAATGAATGTGTCCCTATGTAACACAACTGGTGCTCATGTAAAAGTGATCTGATACCTGATACCTTCTGGTCAAATTTGCGCTATATAAAACTCTGGGGGAAAGAAAAGAAAAAAAAGGTGTATATTGTCTTGATAGGATTCAAGATAAAGCTCCAGTTTTACCTACAGGGACATAGCATACATACCAGCAGGTTCGATTCTGACAGGAGACCCCTAATTTTTAAAGCCAAAAATGGCTTTATCTTAGCTGTCTCCCACCTGACATTGACTGTGCTTCAATAGTAGTAAATCCGAAAAATACTATCCTAGGATTTTTTTTCCATAATCTTCCACTTTCCAGTTCTAAAATGTTGTCACGTATGCATAGATGAGTTAATTTTCAGTGTCAGTCAGTTTGTGTATTTTGAGGACAGCAAAATGAAAGTATCCTGACGGGTTTTCCTGTGATGTTGACATCTTAACTGGTAGGGGTTTTCTGATCAGAATCACTACTCCGCCCCTTGCAGTGCGAGTTCAATGTAATATGAGCAGCAGATAGAGCTGGAATCTTGCACACAAATCAAATCAACTTTATTCGATTCAAAGAATCATAAAAGCTTACAGTTCAGTACAGGTTAAAAATGATAAGAGTTAATCAACTCATTAAAAAACAGGTACATTAAAAACGCTTGCCAATTTAAAACACAGCAGTTAAAAACTTCCTTTTAGTGATAACAGACCTCAAGAATCTTGCCACTACCTTACATGTAAACAAATCCAGAAGCAATTGTTGGTATAAGTAGGCTGTTCTGCATTGTCTAAAATTTAACAATTTCATTAGAGGCTTTATAAAAATAATCCTTAGGTCTGTATAAAATTTGCAGAATAACTGTACATGAATAGTTGATTGTTTAGAGATCTGGTCGCAAGGACAGCATATTCATTGACGGGACCAATTTTTGGTAGTGGGAAAGGTTGTCAAACAATGAAAAATATCTAGCATAAAACGTGTCAATACAAATCTATGTTGAGCATTTAAAACACCAATTAAATACGGTTGCATCGTATAACAGGTCAGTACCATTTGGTTATATTGTACGGTGGGCTTCACATGTTCCGTTGTTAATCTCTTTTCCTCTAAGTTGTTCAGGCATATTTTCTTTAAGGATGCTCTTGATAAACGCAACAAAGATTCAGGATTATCGTAGTATTCAGAATGACAAATATCCTGCATCAAATTCTTTATGTACTCAGCCAGGGAATTTTCAATGCATGGTCGGCACCACAACAGTCCTGTACGATGGCTCTGTTAAAGCCTGTGTGGTCTCATGTCCAAAGCTTAGGCCATAGGAACACTGGCTGCACCCTTATTAAATCTTCTAAAAAAGTTACACCCAACTCTACATGACACACGAAGTTTGAGCAACTGGTTGGGAGCCCCAAAAGATTTTTAAGAAACCCATTTTCCACCAGCTGTAAGGAATTGACATCTACGTGTCCCCACAACTCATATCTGTACATTGATACTGATGAGCATTTGGCGTTATAAATGCTCATCATATCCCTGGGAGATTTAAGTCCCATTTTCCTAGAAAAAAATATTCAGACCCGCAATTGAACTAAGGAGCTGCATTCTTCTCGAATTCTCTGCACCTTTCCAGTTACCATTACAACCATACTGGATTCCCAAACATGAAACAGTTGATGTTTGGGGTAAAATCTCATTTCCTATTAAAATCTTGCGTCCCTTGGCTAGCTTTTGACCAGCTTTCAAAACTTACGTTTTACCTATATTGATTAAAAGACCTAGGTTCTCCCAAACATTTACACATTTATCTAAGAGATGCTGAAGGGCATTGGGGTGGGGGCCATAAGTACCACCTCATCCGCATACAATAATATTGGTACTGGCCTATTGCCGATTTGGGGCAGATCGATACAAGAGTCCACAAGGGTGATGCCCAAAACACTGATATATAAGGTAAATAAGAACAGCGCGAGCACACACTCCTGACGAACACCCTTCTTAATGTCAACAGGGCTTGTGCATTCATCATTCATACCATATCGGATCTTTGCAGAGCACATTGAATACAAATATCTGAGGAAGTTGACGATAGCACGGTCAACGCCCATCGAGGCCATAATATACCAGAGTTTATCATGGGCGACACAGTCGAATGCGGAGGTCAAATTCACAAATGCCAGGAACAGGTTGCCCCCTTTTATTTGTGTGCACTTGCTCACTAGCAAGTTCAAGTTGATGGACTGCTCTGTGGTCCCAACACCCTGGCGAAAGCCATATTGAAAGTCAGACAGAATATTGTTACAGCCTGCCCACTCCTGCAATCTGTCCAGCACAATATGACCCACCACCTTGGCCAGCGAGTCCAGCAAGGAGATGGGAACTATAGTCTGCGGGACAGTTGTGGTCTCCCTTTTTAAATATAGCCACGATATGTGATTTTGGCCAGGATGCTGGAAAGCCAACTTCCCGAAAAGACTTCAGGACCAGGGTCAAAAGAGGCCCCCAGAGATCAATGTTGACTTTAAAAATGTCAATTGAGATCCCGTCGGTGCTAGGCGCCTTCCCTCCCTTGCTAGCTCAAATTGCCCGGATCATCTCCTGCAATGTGAAGCTAAAATCAAAATACTTCCACACTGGAGTGGGCACAGGGGGGAGATATCTCTCATGCCGGCCACGGTATTCTCTTGGTCTGTTTCAGCTGAACCCATATATAATTTCGCAAAAAGGCCACCCATTCTTGTTCTGTAATTGCTGCCTCTACTCTGGGTATATCATCGTCACAGCAGAAGGGAGAGTTTACAATACGCCAGAATGACTTAGAATTTTTATTCTGGCTTGCTTCCTGCAGACGGTCCCAAGCCTCCTCTTTAAAAACCTTTTTGCGATGTTTTAGTGCTAGCTTATAGGCCCGCCTACAGTTTTGTACTTCTGTGTTACTCCTAGGTGACTCCTTCAAGGCCTTCTTTAACTTATTGTGTGCAGAAGTGCATGCATGGTAAAACCATCCTAGCTTTTTCGTTGACCCTCTAATATGTTTGGTAATCAACCCACCACTAATCTCCTCACTAATGTGACAAAAAGCCTCCACAACCGTACTAGGATCAGCAGTCTAATCCAAACAGACCTCAAAATCCCAACTCTGTTTTATAATGACATTCTCTAAAAATCGAGATGGGTTAACCCTGGACCAACGCAGGGTAAAGCCGTTGAAACGGGAGAGTACTATATTCTCCACAGCAAGCGTGGATTGCCCTTGACCAGGCTTGCTCTGAAGACTAATGTCCAGTTCAAAGCTCTGAGAAAAGTGATATCTCATTCCCATATAGTGTAATGTAAGTTAAGAACAAGTGCAGAATAACGTTTGGGAAATAAAAGGAAGTCAATGACACTCTTACCCCTGCTGCCATCAAATGTACAGGCTACTGCAACCGGGCAGCCTCCAAGTTTGTTAGTAAAACCTAAGTCATATTTTAAGAGCAGCTCATTAAGTTTCTCCTCGTACCCTGAATGAACAAAGTGGGAGACATCGTCACCCAATGGAGAAATCATGCCTCAGACTTTATTAGCCAGCAATTGGCAGAATTGGATATTAAAATCACCCCCCCAAAGCAAGATTTGATCATTTGTACCATTATCCAAGATAGCTTCCAGTTCCTCATCAAGTTGACCCAGAATATCCTTTATGTCCGAGTTACAGGCATTGTTATAAAAATTAACTAAGATCAATAAAATAGAGGTCGTAGAATCAACCTGGACAATTTGATAAAATGGATTGGATGAATTTACTATTACACTGTTGTTGGCCAATTTGTTAGATACATAAACACAGAGGCCACCCTTTGATCTTCCATGACTGGATGGAATAGCTCAGGGTTGGAAGGTCTTGAAACCAGTAAGCTGTATAGGGTCGTTGGCCAAGGTTTCTTGCACCATCATGATCACAAAACCGGTCATAAATTCCAGCCATTCTGGAATACTATGTTTACTGCGGAGCCCCGCGACATTCCAGCTTAAAACTTTAAGGTTATTCCCTGCTGATTTCATACAGATCTTAATATTATTATCAATATCGGTTCCGAGAAGGTTACAATAACCAGTAGAGTTATGAGCCACATTCCCAGAGGTATTAGTCTCTAGGCTAGACCCATAAGCACCCTGACAATCACGGTTACTGCAAAGTAGAACACAATTGTTACAGGGAGGGATGTCATCAAAGGCATTAGAAGGGAGACTATTATTTTTTAGAAATGATGCATGAGTTGTTATATTTAACTGATTTGGGCTCTGCTCGTTATTGCAGGGTTCAGTGCTGTCACCTGGCCTCTCAGCATCTAAGTGGGCATCAGCCAGTGGCCCCTCTCTACCTAGAGGAGAGCAAGGTTTCCCTAGACCAAGATGTGTATCTATACACTCAACAAAAACAATATAATGTAACGACATAAATGAATTTAAAACTTAGAAATGTATTGGCATTTTAAACATAAAATCATTAAAAATATGCACATGGAAACAATGCTCTAAATGGCTAGAAGGCATCTTCAATGCGTTTTTACATTACTGCCCAAAATTAACTCCTTGCATCCGTGTTTTAGTAAAATGCATTTTCCAAAAACAAATAAACGTGAATATATGTCATGGCATAAATCATATGTGCAGATTTGTAGAATATAATTTGTATTGTATTACCATTGTTTACGGAAGGGAAGGCATCATGACCCATTTGCGGTATCTCCGGAGAGTCCTGGCAAATATGATCGGGCGAGGGAGCTTTTTTCTCAGCAGCCAATTCAGGTCTGGAAACCCAAAGCTAGGTTAACAGACCAGATGCTTTCTGAATGTCTGGCTGCAGCTTCAGTAAAAATGCTGCAGAGGAAACTCGCCCCCCCCCCCACAAAAAAAATATATCTAAATGTAAGTTTAAACGAGCCTCAGAAATTCAATGAAAAGAACACAGTTAAATTGCAATTATGGTTATGAACTAAAGTCGAAAAACTAATGAAACTTTCAAGTTATGATTAGGATCATAATTCATAAATTGCAACTTGTGCGCCAAATTCAAGTGAAAATAGATCTTCCTGCCTTTGGACGTTGGTGTATTATTTCTTGCCAGACAGCACTTCACACCTAATTGGAATGGTTTTTTCCACCTCAGGAGCAGAAGAAACCCAGGAATCGCTTAGCTCTGCTTGGCATCAGAGCAGCTCAAAATATAATTTTTTTTAAATGACCTTTTCTCTATAAATATCAAGAGTCAACTTCCCTAATCGAACTAGATTTTTGGTAAATACGTTAAAAGAAATGTTTAAAAGTTTACACGTATTTGCTAGATGACATTGTATAACTAGACTTCACAATCAGGTATTTTCTACATTAACTTATCATGCTGTTGTTCTGAGTTCATTTGAAAGATCTACTTTAGCCCCATAGTGTCTACTCTTGTGAGGGTAATTTGGCTGTTTGCGCCCAATTTATGTCAATTTGTGATGCTTACACACTTTGCATGATGCGATATGCATTCGTTTGAGAAAATGTAAATGTCATCTATGTCGGTTGATTGTCCCATGTTGATGGTGTGTGTTCTTGGAGTTCCCTTGCCAAGTGGTTAATTTTCATTGTAAGTCCTTGCATTTTGTGTAACATGCAGTTGTCCCTGGATACAGATGACACTCACTGTCATCGTTGATTCAATTAATAATGACTGCTTCTTTTATTTGGATACTGCTGCCAGGGGGTGGACATTCATTACAGTGTGAGCGCTGTGGTATATGTGTTTTTTTAGATGGCAGCTGATTTCACCTATTCCTTTGTCAACCAATGTGGCTTCCTGGGAAAGATCAGTGTCCTTCAGGGGAGTAAGCCCAAGGGGCCATGCATGGATGTTTATCCACGACATTGGAAGCTGGCACATAGAATGAAAAAGAATTGCATCTTGACGATTATACTGTGTCAACTCTTCCTTTTATGATGGATTATGGCTGTGCGCTGGGCTGTATGACTTTTCACATATTGTGTGTGCCACTTAATGTTGGTAAGGGTTCAGGAGAATTTAATAATTTTACCCACACTGAATGTGTGTTGTTTTTGTGCGTATTTAATTGGATTGGAGGAGGAATTCCCACTAACTGATCCTCTATTACACCTCCAAAATTGTAACGCCCCCTTTCCATGGTACCTCTCCCAGTCTAATCCCAGATGCCTAAACATTCGGAAGAATCATAAGCACCAATCTGCATAGGCTTTGCAAAATTGTTCCTGCACATCAGAAGAATGTTTGGTGATATTGCCAGGTTCTCACTGCAATGATTTATTAGAGAAACTGCCAATGCCCCGATAACACACAGTATAGAGCAGTCCTATAGGCTCGGGGAAACACAACAATAAACTGCCAAAGACCTCAAGCACGGCCCTATTCGGTCTATCTTGGTAAAATAACCCAGTTAGGGAAATATGGAAATTCCAACTGCAAATATGAATTACAAAGTGGCAGTATACATCCAACCTAGGCCTTATGCAGGAAATGTGTTATGTCATGGCAAGGATGCTTCTATGTTATCATTTGCACAAGGTTTTCTTAGTGCCTGAGAGCACTGAAGCAGATATTACTTTACTCTAGCGAGAGTAGACTATTATTATGTTGAACTGGAGAAAGGATTATTTGACAGAATTCTTCTACACGGAAGAAAGAGTTGGTAACTATGCTATCATGAATACAGATTGGTAGGTTAGTCCATAAATTGAGTCCAGTTTACATGGAAATCCACATAAAATCAATTATGTCAAAGAATCCCCATCGGCCAAATATCACCCAACTCAATTTAGAAAAGGGAGGCCAAGATGCATCACCGCTGGGAGCAGCTCTACACCCCAAAATACTACAGATAATGTAGGGACCAGACAGCGCCTGAGTAGGGTTGTTCTGAGGATTTCCCACCCCCACTAAGCCCAAGTGAGATCACACTCTTCTGCAAAGCAGATTGTGTCATGACTTTAGGCCTGTTCACATAACATTCTTTGCGTAGGCATGTACTCTTTCAGATGTGCCCATGAGGATTTGTGTTGCTCTGTTTCAGAATGTGTTGTTCGGCTCTACTCATGGTTCTTCCTTGTCCACTTGTTATCTCTGTTATTACTTGTCTTCATGATTTAATCCTGCAATCCTCTTTTTGTCAATTATTTAGTGACAGTAACAGTGATTTTCTTTTTTTGCTTGGTTTGGCATATTGTTTACCGTTGGCATATTATTTACTAGAGAGTCATTCAGGTGCGGTTTATTGAGCTAAATATGGGCTGCATGGGGTAGTCTGACAATCTATGTGAACGCTCCCATCCCTGAAACATTAAACCCTAAAACATAGCACAGTGCGGCTGTAGGCACACCAAGTTTCAATATTACCTTACATCTGGATTGTGAGGAAGGTGTGTGTAACCGGCGGGGTAGGGAAAGGCAGGAGACGGGTCTTGGTGATGGTTAAACCAGGCTTTATTTGGTGAAACAAAAGGTCTGTACAGGTTTTCCTGGACACGACTCTTCTCGGGGATCTGCTCCTCTCGCGCCGGCTCTTTCTCAGTACTCCTTCCTCCCGTCGCCGAGTTGGACTCCTCCTCCTTCTTCCTTCTTCGGGCTCCGTGGTGACCCAGGCTCCGCCGACGGGGAAGACACAAGAGAGGGAGTATGGGGGGGGGGTTAGTGGACGTGAAGGACGTGGATACCGGGGACTTAATAAGGGCTCACGGGGTATCTCTACCCAGTCTACCAACCCAACCCGCTATCCGGTTACGCACCTCGGTTAGCCACGCCCCTCCAGGGGAGTGGCTGGGCGATGCGTGGGGTCGCTGGCCTCCTGGCTCCTGAGTCACCGCAGCTCTCCTTCGGATTCCTGCCTCCCGAGGCTCGCGGTTCTCCTCCTCTACCAAGGTTCCTCCAGTCCCGACCTCCGATGCCGCTCTCTCCTCCTCCTCCGCTGTTGCTCTCGCCTCCTCCTCCCACGTCGCTCTCGCCTCCTCGTCTACGCTCTTGCTTCACGCCGTTCCTCTCCACTCACTGACCGCTCCTCCGGTGTAAAGACATGCCTGTTCTCTCTTACTGTCGTCTTTTAAGGCGTAGCCGGACTCCTCCTCTGCAACGCTCCCGCCAGACCACTTAAAGGGCCCTAGGCCCATCTCCTCATCATCGCAACTATACCGCTCCTCTTGACAGTTCCACACAGGGGTCGTTGACGGCTGTGAAAACAAGATGGATGGGTCACAGGTTACGGGCACACTCCGGGGCACAGGGGGCGGGGGCCACCCCTCCCGGTTACAGTGTGCTGAAATGCCGCATGTCAAAATGCATTTCAATGTCTGAGATAAGACAAAAGGGCACTGTCCTTGTGGCCTCAATTTTGATTTGCCTAAACAGCATCTGTTAGAACTGGGGGTCACTAGTTGGCAGGGGTAGGTACCACTGTCCAAATAGGGACCCTTGCTTCTAGTTAGGGTAAGGAGGAAACCCTCTGAGATAACCCCTGCTCACCCTCTAGGTAGCTTGGCACGAGCAGTCTAGGCTAACCAGAGGCAATGTGTAAAGTATTTGTACCAACACTTACAGTAACACAGGGAAAACACCACAAACTGACTCCACAACAGTTTAGAAAAATAAAGGTATTTAATCTAAACTACACAATACCAAAACGACAAAAATCCAACATACACAGTTAAAGAATATGGTTTCAAAAGAGTTCTTAAGGTTTGTGATAGAATTCTCTAGGTTGCGATAGAATAATCCACAGATGCGTGAAAAGTTCACAGTTGCGTCACGTTTACTCACAGTACCTTTTAGTTGCGAAAAAGTTCCAAAAGCAGAAGCTGGTGCGGTGGAAAACAAGCGATGCGTTGCTCCTGAGACCCTGGGGAGGCGATGAGACAACCCCGCTGCAGCAGCGGGCGTGTTGCGACGAATCCGGTCTGTATGGGGAGGAAGGCCAAATGTATGGATTCCGGTGTGTAGGTTTCGTAGGAAGTTTGTTCTCGCAAAGGCACGATGCGACAATCTCGTAGGGGCTGCGATGATCTCCGGGGCGACGATGCACGGTCCAGCGGTGCTCCTCTCTCTCGCAGTTCCTCGATGCGATGGCTCTGCGATGGCTCTGCGATGATGCTCGCAGCGACGTGATGCGGTCCGCAAGCAAGCGGTGCGGCGATCTCACCCAGCGACGACACTCGCAGCGATGTTCGACTTTCCCACACCGGTCTGGTGCATCCCGCAAATGAAGGAAGCGACGGCTCTGGCAGTGGCAACAGACGCTGCGACGATCTCGATCTTCGTAGCGGCGGGAATCTTCTCGCACTGTCGGGGATGCGCTCCGCAAGCGAGCGATGCGACACTTTTCAATTGCAAAAGTCTCTCAAGCTTAGTTTCAAGCTGCCCAGAACAGGTACAACTTCCAGAGGCCCCACACCTGGATCAAGCACTCTAGGAAGGACAGAACTCTCTCAGCGGAGTTCAGGAAAGCTGGGGGTGAAGTCCATTTGTTCCTGGGACTTCAGAACAGGGAGCCAGCTCTTCTCAGGCCCTTGGAGATTCCTTCAAGACAGGGGACACAGCACACTAGCAAAATCCTTCCCTTCTCCTTGGCAGCAAAGCAACAGCAGGTCAGTCCAGCAGAGCAACAGCAGGACAGTCTTCCTTCTTCAGAGTCAGCTTTCTCCTTGGCAGAGGTTCCTTCTTGATTCCAGGATGATCTAATTTTCTGTTGTCAGGGGTCTTGTACTTATACCCATAAAAGTCTTTGTTCAAGTGGGCCCTGAGCCCGGTCTGAACCAGTTCTGGGTGTTTCCTGTGTTTCCTGAGTGCTTTGTTTTCCTGGCTTCTCCTTTCCTTTCAGAGTGAGGGGCAGGGTTGTCAGCCGCCCAGCAGGAGGTGGAGCCAGCATTGTGGAAGGCAGGCACAGCCCTATTCAGGCCCAGGTGCTAACTCCTCCCACCACTCCAGTTGCAAATGCAGTCATTCAGCCTAGGATGGACTCAGCCAGCCTCCTGGAGAAACCCCAGCCCCTGTCACTCTCAAACCGGACAGTCAATCCACAAACAGGCCAAGGCACACAGAAAGGTCAGAAGAGAGAACAGCAACTTTCTAAAAGTGCTGTTCTCAAACGCAGGATTTAAAAACAACCTTTTCCAAAAGATGTGTTATTAAATTCTGAGTTCAGGAACACTAGATACTTATGTCCTATCTTGTTCCTATGGGAAGAAATGCTGGAAGCCACTGTAGCCAGCATCCCCCATGTTAATCTATGGAACAAGATAGCCTTACAATAGTGAAAAACGAAAATGGCTGCCATTCACTATCAGAGCATGTCACCTGCACTAGTACATGCTCTACCTTTTACATACACTGCACCCTGCCCAGGGGGGTACCTTGGGCCTTCCAAAGGGGTGACTAATGTGCATGAAAAGGGAAGGGTTAGGCCTGGTCAGTGGGGACACTGACCAGGAGGACATGGCAGTGTCCAAACTGCACACATGCACTGCAGTGGCAGGCCTGAGACACCATTTTAGAGCTACTCCTGTGGGTGGCACAATCAGTGCTGCAGGCCCACTAGTAGCATTTGTCATCACCAGCCCTGGCACACCCAGTGCAATTTACTAGGGACTTCATGGTGATACAAATATGCCAATCATGTATATCCAATCACAATAGCAATTTACATAGGGAGCACTTACACTCTGGCACTGATCAGCAGTGGCAGAGTGTCCAAAGCATCTAAACCAGCAAAAACGAAATCCAGCACAGCATCAAAAATACAGGAGGTAGAGGCAAAAAGATAGGGGGAAACCACGCCAAAGATGCCAGGTCTAACAGTATCCATTTGGGAGTACCGTTTGCGCCAACTCTGTGCGGCCTGGCTTTCTGGAACTGAAATGTCTGAATCCAGCCACACTGGACTGGGGTTACTGATTGCGGCTCCGAACCCAGAAAAACCCGGGCAGGGGGTGCAGGACAGAGACAGAGGACTCTGCTTGTCCCTGAGGCACCATGGGACGAGCAGGCAGTGCATTCTCCAGAAGACCACAGCTTCTCTTCCCCCTAGACGCCCTCCATGCCACACCTCACACCCTCGCCCCCTACCATCCCCCGGGGTATTTACCACCTGATCAGAGCCTTTGAGAAATATCAGTATTCATGTTACCAGAATTGGGGCATCCCTGCACAAAATGATCCGGTAATTCAGTGTCATGAAGATATTCCCCATTCCATGGCTGTTAACATGTAATTCCTGTTGTCTCATGAGGAGATGCTATTCTCAATTCTTAATTCCAGCATGGTATCTCCCTGTGCATATATTATTACACTCTTAGTGTGCCCTGTAAGCTTTCAGCTGTACCGAGCAATACAGCTTTTTTCTGGCTAGCTTTTACCCTTATAATTATTTTCCTCCTGTACCTATTTTCACTCTTTTGTCCCAGATCTGATGTGGCATGTTAAGCGTTAATGTTGTTATGGCTTTTTTTTTTCTTTAGCTACTTGTCCACAGTATAATGTGTCTCAAATTGAAATGTTCAGAGCTATGAATAGATTATGGTATTGACCACTGAATGAATGCCTTTACTGAAGATAAACAATGCATTGCTATGTAAATATAGCAAAAGTTTTCATAGATTGATTGTCATCCGCATAACATTTTAACAAAGTTCGTGATAATGTCACCGGCAGGCTCATCACCTTTGTGTGGGTCTTTGATCAGGCAAGCCTTTCTAGGATACATGACATTATTTTTGATCGTGCCAAACAAGAAAGCTAATATAGTACTGCATATGGGCTGACACACAATAAAAACGGCAGCAAGTCATTACAGAAATGTCTAGCAGAAACATATTCATTATGTTGAGATACCGCCTTTGCTGCTTCAAATGTCTCTTTGCAATTTGAATAAGAATGCAAGCTTGGGATTTCACTAACTGATCTGGGTACTTGACACTCACTTTGATTTTTTTTAATATTAACCTCCAAGGTGCAATATGAAAATGGCATTCCCATTAGACTAGGACAAGAAAAAACCTTACAGGCATAGCGGTACGATTTATTGTAACTATAAGTATTGTAAAATGGTTCTCAGCTAGGGATAGAAAAATAGCAGGTAGGCACAGGAATCACAGTATTTGAGAGAAAAAATACTGTTCGGACTTGCTTCTCATGCTTCTGCAGAATTCTGAGCATAAACTAACAAGGGTACCATCTTTGTTAGCAGATGCTATTTTCGACAACTCTCTTTTTAAGAGAAATGCTGCTGACATTGTGACTTACTCCTAGCCCCGGTAATGAGCTGGGTGGTGTGGAGAGAGCGGAATTGCCATTTGACAGGCGATTCTACCCCTGCTCTGTCTAATTACAAGTTAATCAGACCAGAATGGTGACTAACTATACAGATTCCCGGCTTCCAGGTCAAACTGTGAATAGGTTTCCCAACTGTAGACTGTGTAACGCTCCCATATGCCACCTTCACATCTTGTTGGACAGTGTGGGGAAAGAAGGTTTGTTGTACGAGGTCTGATCAGTTTTAAGGGTTGGTTGTGGGGTTCTTAGTGCTCCCATGTTGTGTTGCTGGTGTTTTGTGATGGTGCTGCTATCGACCTGGTGCACTTGCTGCTCATGGGAGGGTGAGTAAGGATGGTGACAGTGGGCTCCTGTAGTCTCCGTGCAAGCTTTTGCAGCCCCCAGTGTTGTTTGAGGTCAGGAGGGCACTATTCAAAATCCGGCTTCTGACCATGGGACTCTTTGCTGTTGTGGTTGTGGCTCCCAACAGGTCTCACGGATTATGACTCATGGATCAGGAAGCACACTTGAAATCAAGCAAAAAGGTATAATCTCCAGAGGCACCACTCTGCCTGACTCATAATAACGGCCATAGGATGTGACAAGGGCCTTAGAAAATGATTCACACATTTTTTATAGAAGAGCCCCTGCTTGGTAAGTACATCTTCCTGGTATTATTTGACCCCCTTTATAGTCATTTGAAGCAATACAATGTTTTTACTCTAGGCCTTGTGTGGAAATATGGTATATCAAGGTATTTATCCTCAAATCTCAGATTTTATAGTGTCAGGAATATGCGGGCAGAGTCCTAACCATTCTCTCAGCTATCCAATCTGGCTTTGCTTCATTTTCCAACTACCTACAAATTTTAGTTTGGTGAGAGAGTTGTCTGTATTGCCACCGCCTGGCATTGCATTTCAGTCCCTCTCCACCTAGTTTTTTCTTTATGCCCTCCCAAACCCCTTTAATTTACTGATCTGTTATGTAGATTTTGTCTGCCCAATACCATGAAACCTAGGGTTAAGGATACTTTACAAATGAAAATATGCATAACAACATTCTAAGGCCATGCCGCGCAGCACCTACCTGTGCTAGTAGATGTCTATCTTTCCCCATGCACTGGCTGTCGGATCTTGATCTCCTAATCTGAGATGCTCTCGTGCTGATAATGTAAGTGAGAGTTTATAATAAAATGGAGTCTCCAATTTTGAGTCTTCCCCTCAGTAGTGGGTACCACACAAATCAAGCTATGGGGTTCGTTATAGAGGTATAATTAATTCATGTTTTCGAGTCTTTATTAGGCTCTCACAGGGTCACAATGGACTCTGGAGGGACACAAGGTATTTTTTACTTATGTAGATGTTCATTAATCTTTGTTTAACTAGTGTCCAATCTAATAGAACAATTAGTTTACATACAGGTATTTTTATGTTATGATAACTTGTATTGATTGATGATTTTACCTTGGAAGTGAGAAAATATTGCGGTTCTCAAAGTTCTCTAGCCGGGCAAGGCAGGATCATGAAGGCGGCAGAGTTCTGTCGAAGTTGGCTGGGTCATTGTCATATTCTCACTAAAGCTCTGCATTTTGATATGAAAAGTTCGGAAAGTGATAAAGCAGGATTCTGCAGCCAACAAATTCACTTCACGAATTTGGGATAGATTTGCTCAGTTCCAGGTTTTTACTTTCAGTCTTAATCACATTTTTTAGTTCATGAAAACCTCCAGTGGGGCAAAGCAGGAATCTGTAGCCAAGCATAGCTCAGTTAGGCTGGATACCTTTACAGCGAAGTCCTGCAGAAGTTCTTTTTATAGTAGCAAAAAACTCTGAGCAGGATAAACTATTCTATCTGTGCCTACAAACCTCCACCCAATTAGGAGACGTATTAGCACATTTTCCCTGTCCTCCAGTAGAGAAAAACATGTCTCGAAGTTCTTGCTGCTGGGGAAGTTCCTACTTCATGCAGGCCACACAGGAGAGGGCCCTAACTCTGTGAAGGTAGTACACTTGCTATGTAGGTGGATTCCCTAATTCTCGGAGCTTTAAACTGGCATTGGAATGCTTGCTGCCACAGGAGCCTGGAAGAGACTTTTCTTGGTGGCAGTTTGGTCTGCACGCAGTCTAGGATTTTAGAAGGAGAGTTCTGAATAAGGTGTATGGTGGTAAGGAAGATCATAGATGCCATATGATCTAGGGCAGGATGACGGTTATTGGGTCACTGTTCTTACACCTGCCCTACAAGGACAATGCAATTTTTCTATAATGGTGGCTGTGGTTAGTTATATTCATTTGTAGCAAACAATATTACTTCCCAGTTTGAGCTGCCAGAGCATCCCTGTCCTAGATGGTGATAAACCATTTCACTGTGGAGTAATTTTTTGCTCTATTCTCTTGTAAGGGAGCTTGGATCTGAAAAGGTTGTTATGGAATGCTTTGATTCCCATACATCCTCCACCTTTTTCTTCTTTCTTTTGCAGCTGTTTCTTTCTGTTGGATTATTCGGACTGGAACATAATGCTAGACTCTTTCTCTATTCTTTATCACAGTAGTTTTATTGGCATGCTTTTGAATTCTTTGATAGCGCTTCGATTTCAATCAAGAATGAATGATATTGCCAAGGATATTTGTTTTCTGTCTTTTGAGTATTTTTACCCTTAGCTGTTAACTGGTAGGTGGCACCCTGTCTTTAAAAAGGAGTCACCCTTTCTTCTTGAAATAAACAAGAAAAAAAGGAAGAACTTCACTATGCCCAGTTTTTGACACCCCTGGTCACTCCAAGACAACTAGGTCCTCAGTTCAAACCTTTAGGAACCAAGCCAGTCACCATCCAGGGCTTGCTGTGGGCCAAGTCAACAGTGGTCAGCTGGGCTTCCTTACATGACGGACACCCTACTGCCTAGTGTGCCACTGGCTCATCAACAGGAGTTCGACCACTTCACCCTTGGGCCCTGTTCTGTTAGAGCAGCTTCAGTTCTAGCAGTAGTCTGCAGTTCAAGTCCCCAGGTGCCTCAGGAGTCAGGAGTTTTTGGTCTTCTTTCCCCCCATCAGTCAGTTAGACCTTTTTCCGTCTTCCCATACTTATTCCCATTGATTTGAGTGTTCCATATATATCTAATTGTCGGATTGACAAAGACTTGTGTGGAGTCGAAACGCATCTCCCATGATCCTGGGTTGAGGGTGACCTGATCCATTAAAAAGAAGCCTTAACCCTACACTCCTTCATCTGTGCCTTCTTCATTTGATTTGTGTCTGAGGAAGCTGGATTGTTGTGTCTATGTATCTAATCGTGTAGACATTTCCACCAATCCCCAATCTTTTTTTTAGCACTTCCTTTCGATTTTTACTGAAAGCCTTTTGAGCTCAGCATCCATAGTGACCCAACCTTCCTCCTCCAAAAAGAAACTTGTTCTCCCTTTCATCTAGTACCATATGGAGATGAAGTATCCTCTACTTTCCTAGTGGTGGAACAGGTTTTCCCTTCTGAATAAATCCAGACAGCAAATGTAGCATGACTCTGGGCATATTCGGGTTCTGTTACTGAGATCCATTTTTGGGTTCTCTACTTTCAAATTAATTACAGTTAAGGCTGTCTTTTGTGTTGCTTTTTGTTCCTGCCTTCCAAATGACAAATGCTTGTAGGACATCAGTGTTAACACCATGCCAACCTTCCTGCTACCAGAGGCAGTCCATTGTCCTCCTTTAGACCAGTCACTAACAGTCAGTACTGAACCATAACATCAAGTCTCTGGTGCTGAACCACTAGGCAAATGAGTTATTAACCAGTGTATTCTCAGAAGGGCAAATTCAGTTTTTAAGTTGCTTTTTCAATAAATGTAACAAAACCCTACTTTCAACACTGAATTATTTAATTATTTATGTGAACAATAATTATGAATGAAACGTAGACCTTTTTCAAATGCAAAGCAATAGAAATGAAGTTTCTGTTCACAACTACGACTGCTCAGGAAACCGTAGCTTTACTTGCACAGTGATACGCGATGATATGCAACTGTTCACTCTGAGGACGTACTTCTTCTTAAGATCTAACATTTACTGCTTTTATATATGAAGCATCAAGTGCTGTGGGCTTAGAAGACACACCTTATGAGTGACTAAGATAATAAAATGATCAAAAAGTTGTGTATGCATGGACCATGCTACTACATCCCCACAGGTGGTTGCCACCTGTGGGGATGTAGTAGCATGGTCCATGCATACACAACTTTTTGATCATTTCCTTATGTGTTTCGGACGGAGACACTACCCACGTGTGCACCCAAGACTTTCTCCATCTGATAACCAGATCACAACATTGCTGTGCATCGCCTTACACTATTTATGACTAAGATAATATACATATAATTAGGTTTTCCTTCTGTATTTGGACAAAACATTGAGTTTTAAATATCAGGAGACAGGAATATTGGAAAATAAAATATTGTAATACAAAAATATTGTGATGCAGACATATTGTTTGCAACAATATAATTTTTTCAGGTAATTAGTATTGTTAACAATTTCGATGTAAATATTGTTTTCAATAATATAGTTGTAAAAGATATTAATGTAATGTGTTTCAGTGCACATATTAATTTCATAGTTAATATTGTTTGTATAGTTGTTATTGATTCTGTTTTTAAATATAGTTTGTGATTTTAAGTGATTTAGAATTTTGTATTTAATTGTTAATAGTAGTTTATAGTGTTGTAGTGGGATGTTTTGTTTTTAGGGGGATAGGATGGGAAGTTAATTAAGTAATGAATTATTAATTCATTAATAATTTTGGGTAAGTATGTGATTGATATTCATTAGATTATACTTCTGTTTTAGGTGTGAGTTGTTATGTTGGTAGAGGTACAGGGTGGGAAGTTAATTAAGTAATAATTAACAATTTATTTATAATGCATTATTAGTCATGTTATTGCTTACTAATTATGTAAATTACGCAATAATCGTATATTTTAATTTTATTTTAGGTGCTGGCTACTGGGTTGATAGGGGTATAGGGTGAGAAGTTAATGTAGTAATTAATTAAAAGCGAATTAATAATGCATTAATAATTTTTGAATTAATGGTATGGGTATGGGATGGGAAATCAATCAAATAGTAATTAAAAATACATTTTCATGTATAAGTAAATCTGTAATTGATAAATAATTATGTATATTGGGTAATAATTATATATTTTAGTTTGATTTTAGGTGTGAGCTGCTGAGTTTGTATGGTGGGAACTTCATTAAGTAATAATTAATTAGAAATTACCTATTAAGTGTTAATTAATTATGTAAATAATATTTATTTTCATTTTATTTTAAGTGTGGGTTGTTAGATTTGTAGGTGTATAGGGTAGAAACTTCATTGAGTAATATTTAAATACCTATTTCTTTTTATTGAAAATGAATTATTACATTGTTTATACATTTTGCAAATTGGACAAATGTTTTTTTACACGTTTATATATATTTTTTGTTAAGTAATAATGTTTATATTTAGAGTTTTATGTTTGTTTGTACATTAATAACGCTATTCAAATATGTAATGTTTTTGAAGTAAAGTATTTTACCTACTGTTGCTTAGACTGGAGTGGTAATAGTAAATGTACCCGTTTTAAAGTCCAACACTTTCCCTACTGATGCACAAACTGGAGTGAGAATAGTAAATTTAAGTCATCCGAAGTCCCACGTTTTTCCTACAGTCTCTGAGAATGGAGTGGGAATAGTAAATGTAACCCCTCCGAAATCCAACGCTTTCCCTACTGTTGCACAGACTGGAGTGGGAATAGTAATTCTTACCCCTCCAAAGTCCAATGATTTCCCTACTGTTGCACAGACTGGAGTGAGAATGGTACATTTAACCCCTCTGAAGTCCAATGATTTCCTGACTGTTCTAAAGACTATTGTTGGGATTGTAAATGTAATCCAACCAAAGTCTAACATTTTCTAATTTTGCTTAGACTGGAGTGGGAGTCCAGCGCTTTCTCTACTTTTCCACAGAATGTACTGGGAATAGTAAATGTAACCCCTATGATGTCCACCGCTTTCATTGTGGTTGTGCAGTATGGAGTGGTAATAATATATTTAGATCATCTGAAATCCCAAAAATTCTCTCCTGTTGCATAAACTGAAGTGGGAATAGTATAACTATTATTCCAGGACTCCAATACATTTCCTAATATGGGTTACATTTATTTTTATTGATATCTGTTTATAATATTATTTATTTTGTATTTTAACTTGTTTTTAAATATATATTATATTTTTTGTAAATGTATTTTTAGAATGTCTTATTTTATTTGATTGGTAATTCATTAAACGTTTTGGAATTGAAAAATGTTACATTTGTAGACTCCAATGCTCTCATGTTACCCCTGTCACATTTAATTGCGGCATGTGAGATTCCTGATAAATATAGCATATCCAGTTCTGTAAATCCAGAGGAAAAAGACACACACACTCCAGTAGATGTAAATCAGCTCAATTCAGTTTATTAGCGGCAAGCTAAAAAACACTCTACACATTTCAACAACTCCTGTTGTCTTGGACAAAAGTTCAAACTCGTAGGTGGCCACAGACTTTTATCAGTGACGTGGTACATAGAAAAAGGAAACACTTGCAAGGGAACGCAGTAATGGTGCCATGGCTTGTACCAGTGCCATTTTGGAATGTTTCTGATATCAATGTAACAACTGAAGATAAACAACAGCTCTCATCGATACATTTGCCAATTGCACACATAAAATCAAGTAAAGAAGAAATTAAATGCAGATAGCCCACATTATCGATATATACATGAATCGATCAAAACACAATTACTCAAAGTAAGATTGTGCGTATCACACTACAGATGTTAATATGAATTAAATAAAGGTCATACTCAAGGTCATGTTAGCATCTACTAATTTCATACCTTCAGCAACTACCCTCAGGAACCAACAGTTGCAACAGAGTCCCACAGATATAGCCACAACCTCAAGTGCTCAGTGCACTATATCACATGGCTTGTGGCTAAACCACCTGACGTGTTATATAGTGAGACACAAAGTAGAGTTCTGACCCATTGTGTCAGATAATCCTCCCAAATGTTACGTGTGTTACACAATGAGTCACTGCAATGGAGCACAGAGGGAAATTCATATCAGTAATACTAATTGAAATTGTGTACACAACATGGTGCAAATAGTTGTTTGCAATGGTTGCAACGAACCTTAATAGTTCAAATAAACAACAATGAAAAAACATATCACGAAATCAGGGTGCATGCACAATTTGCCATGTACAATCCTGTGTTTCTGAGCCTATTCCATAAACAGAAAAGCAATGTAGGCAAAACAAGATTGAAATCATAACTCATAAACCAAACCACCACCTAATTTTTTTAATGTAGTGTTCTGCACACTCTGCACGACCAAATGTGACCAAGTCACAGTTGCACAATTCTCTTTCTCAGTGGGTCATCCCTTTGACATTTGCCAAAAGGTTTCATGCAATTGTGTTTGCATATAACAAGATCATATGCAGAATCATAAACTCGAGGAGAGGAAAATAGGAGATTTATAAACAATAGAACTCTTGCACATCTTCAGTGGTCGCCTATTCGCTCTGCAGTGTTTCCTTTTTATACCTGTGTAAAAAATAAAAAAGAACAATTGATTAAAAGCATGATCAAAATGAGAGGATATTTCAAGATGTTAAAAATGCAAATGAAGCATTTAATTTCTAGCTATACTCCATAGAGTCATTACTAGCCTAGATGAACGGACATCTCCTCATCAAGGTTAAGGCCCACAGGTTGTTAAGTACTGTTGGACGTAGCCCTTTTTGCAGGGTCATCTCTGAACTTTTTGCCTTCCTCCTAGTCTTTTTTCTGACCTGGTGTTGGTGGTTTTAGGACTCTGGACACTTTAGGACTGCTGTCCAGTGTAAAGTGTGTGTGCTCTCTATGGTAATCATGGTAATATGGTCTATACCTGTTTGGCGTATTTAATTTGCCTATCAGTCCCTTGTAAATTGGTATCTCAGATCTCCAGGGTCAGTAAATTAAATACTACTGGCGCCTTGCAGCGATACTTGCACCACCCACCAAAGTAGCCTTTCAAACCTGTCTCAGGCCTCTGCCATTGCAGGGCCTGCATGCGCAGTTAACTGCCGCTGTGAAGTGGCACATAAAGTGGGTGCCACGTCTGTGACTCCCCTTTTACTACATGTCAGTCACCCCTTAAGGTAGGCCCTAGCTTGCCCTATGGACAGGGTGCAATGTAGGTAAAAGGTAGGACATGTGTGTTCACTGTGTGACATATCCTGGTAGTGACAAACAGCCATTTTGGTTTCTCACTGCTGTGAGGCCGCCCTCTCATAGGAATGCATTGGAAATTCCCTGATAAGTGTTTAAGTGGGAATTCCTGATGTGAGAGGAATAGCGTGATCAAGTTTGGTATGTTTGGAACAGTGGAGATAAATGCTGCATAATGGGGTTCGCAGATTTATTATCACTACTTTAGAAATGCCACTTTTAGAAGTTGACATTTACATGTGATATGTGTCTTTGTGTGATATGTGTCTTTGTGCCTGCCTGATGTGTATTGCGTGTCTGGCTCTGGAGTGTCAGGGGATGGGTGAGTCAGCGCTAGGCTGAATAGGCAGATTTGAATTTGGAGTAGTGGGAGGAGTAGTCCCTGACCCTGAATAGGTCGTGCCTGCCTTGTACAATGCTGGCTCTGCTCCCCTGTGGTGTGTCTGCGGTCAGGACCTACTCTGTCAATGGGGACTGTTGTGCACTGTATACAAATGTTGGAGTGCCCTCAGAACTGGTTTGGACCGGGCGCAGAGCTCTAAGAACAAAGACATGGCTGGTATAAATATTGGGGCCCCATGAAAAGGGCTGTGTGTGCTGACCTAGAACTGGTGGCCAGCAGGCAATGCACTGCCAAGAGGAACAGCTGGGAGACCCAGCTGCTGCTTCCTCTGGGTCCCTACGTGCTGGCCTGGTTTACCTTTGCCCAGTGCTGGCCCTGGTGACTCTGGGGCTCAGCGCAGGAGAAGCGCTTTTCTCTACAAGGGGGAACCTGTCAGCTCTGCCTGGTCCCTTTTCAGTCTATAGGCAGGAGACAGGTGAGGAATTCTCTGTGTGGCTTCTTTGCCTGTGTAGTGCCCCTTCCCTCAGTTGAGAAGAAGCAGGGAACGAGTTGCTGTGCTGTGCTAGGCACCACTGAGCAGAGGCAGATCGCTGCAGCTGTCGAAAGGCAGGCGAAAATTGCCTGGCTGTAGGCGGGCCAGAAAAAGAAAACAGAGCAGAGAGGAAGTCAGGTGGAGTATGCCTGGTTGGAGGAGGAACTCCAGTGAGACGGAGAGCCCTGTATGCTGCCTGAGAGTGAGCACAGGAAGGGGTGAGGCGGAGACTTCACTCCGTGCCTGCGCGTCTCCGAAGACAGGCCTCAGAGAGCCTTGTGTGTCCCCGAGCTGGAGCAGCTGCACCACGAGGTCGCGGGCCACCGCAGGGCTCTGAATCATCAATGGAGGTGTGGTGCCTGCACAGGAATCTCTGAGGCCCTGTGGCAGCACCCCAGTAACAGTGGATGAGGACCTTGGAGGACAGAGTGTCCTGGGCCCCATTTGCTGGCATTGAGAGGTACGGAGACTCGCGGGCTCCCGTTGTCCAGCTTTGCGCCTTTCCCCCACAGCCGGACGTGCAGCGCTGCGACGAGGAAGACCAGAAGAGTCAGGAGAAGCCCCGGTGAGTAGGTCTTGCAGGAGAGCCTTGAGAAGGAGGGGCTCACAAGGCATTGTTGGTGCCTAAGTGTTGTGTACACAGCTGTACCGCCAGATCACGGCACCAGCAACATTGGGGGCATTTTGCTTCTCAGAAGAGACATGGGTGAGTTGCACCCTTGCCCCTCATTTCTGGTACCTGCCTGTTGGGCCTGTACCCTGCTACAGTGCAGCCTGTGGTAGATGGAAGCCACAGACTCCTAGAGCCCTGCCTTTTATGGACAGAGGGCATTGCGGGGAAGTCCAAGGCGTGCCCCCGAGGAAGGCAGTGGACCTGGGAGCATCTTGTGTTCTGGTGGAGCGCAAGGCCCTAAGAGGATGTTTGCACTGTGTTAGGGTTACTGTGTTGTATTACTAATATGATTGATGCATAATGTGGTTTATGCCTGATCTAATGTGATTTATGCATAAAGGGCCTGTACCAGTAGTTACTGGTTGTGTTATTACTTACCTATTCTGATATTTCGGATATTGGCCGAATTGTCCTTCACTGTATATACTCCCCTGTAAGGTTATACCTAGTGCCAGATGGCACATGTACAAATGTGATTATGCTCTGATGTGTTTTCTGAGTAATACAAAGGCTATTTTTATATAACCTTGTGTGGAGTTTCTTTTGTGGTATGCCTAGTGTGTCGCCGCTGTGTGAGTGTGTTGCGCAAATGCTTTACACATTGCCTCTGGGATAAGCCTGACTGTTCTGCCAACCTACCAAGGGGGTGAGCAGGTGTTATCTTCAGTCTGCAACTCCCTTGCCCTGACTAGACTGGTAGTTTCTGCCTGGCTTAGGCGCTTGCCCTAGCCAACCAGAAATCCCATTTCTAACAAGTACCAAACACATTTATGTACCTAGACTCCAACCTCCATAATGCCAGAATCCTATCACCACTACAAATATTGGCTGGGATGTGATCAAATGCAAAGTATTGAAAAAGACTACTGTTGCTAGCATGGTTCTCCTTGAAGTATCTTACAAATGGGTATCGTTTGTCACACCATATAATAGCCCACATTTATTCTAACACACATTTCCTCACCTTATGTATTGTCCTATCAATATAATCGAGGTTGCACGGGCACTTCAAAGCATACAGACAATTAATTTGAGCTACAAGTTAGACCTTTACAGGTTTTGAATTAATGTTCATTGTCTAGTATAACGAAGGACAGTACATGTTTGCTTGATTTTCAGGCCTTACAGTTGTCACAGGTTCTAAAACCACCAGATCTGAAAGGTGTGGCCCACTTTCTGTAGTGGAGACCACATTCCCACAAAGCATGTATTTTAGGGACCTACTCCTTCTAAAGGTAATACCTGGATGGCCTGTCATGTATTTACCTATTATTTGATCAGTCTGTAGTACATGTCAATGTTTGTGCACCACCTTTTTGACACTGTGAGCCTGCTTAGTGTTCGTGTGGGTGTTATTATTAAAACTAAGATTGAAATCATTATTTTCCAACTTATTAACAAAATAAAGCACTGAGGTTTCTGATCTGTTCCATATGACAAAAATGTCATTGATGGAGCGAACCCAGAGCACCACGTGGTCATCATATTGATGGATATTGGCTACAACCCACTTCTCCCACAAGCCCCTGTAAAGACATGTTTAACTGGGCACGAAGCAGCGCTCCATTGCCATGCACTGGGTTTGACAGTAGTGTTCTCTGTCAAAAATAAAGAAATTGTTAGTCAGACAGAGCAAGACCATATAGAGGATGATTTCCGTATGTAATAAGTACAACAAAGAACTGGCTCTAAGAAAACAACACACACTTATATGCCTGGATCATGAGGCATAAAGGTATATTAGTGGCACACATTTAAGCCCATGATCATATAACTTTCCTTCCATGTGATCCCATCAATAATACGCAAGAGGTCATCTCTGTTTCTAATGTAGGATGGAAATCTTTCCACAAATGACTCTCGGCCTTCTGGGAGGTCGGGTGGAGGCAATCAAGCAGTTTCTCCCACTATAGTTTCTTAGATGTGCTGATCTTATTCACACTACTCACCTTATACCAAGACAAATCGGCTAATTGTCTTTGGCCTTCAGTCAGAGTTTTTTCTTTTGAAAAAATCACTGTGTTCCCTCCCTTATCAGAACTTCTGATAATAATGTCATTATTGTTCTGTAATTCCAACAATGTCTGAAAATGTTCTTTGGATAAATGGTGAACACTGTATAAATCTTTGGACCTCAATTTTTTTCAGGTCTTTAGCGACACCTTTTTCAAATACGTCGATAGAATCAAAGGATAATGTAGGTAGTAAAATCGACTTTGGACGAAATGCACTGTTACACCCAAAGTCTCATGTTCAACAATCTCATCGTCAAATTCACGCATGGCATGTAGCACATCTACAGCCTTAATTGTTCAATTAGATGGTGGGCCAGGCTTGGCACCACTTCTAGTAGGATTCACCACTTTCAATGCATACCATTTTTTTTACTTCAATTTTTCGTGAAATTAAAAAGGTCAATACGACTCTCCGGTATAGTCAATAACTAAAGTGGGTGAGAAAGATAGTCCAAGAGAGAGGACATCAATGTGAGTATTAGAAAGAGTCACATCTGACAATATACCACGTTAATGTGTGAATGGATGTATGACGTTACAGTGCATGCTTTTACCACGCATGCTGTTACAACGCAGTTTTTACAACGCAAACCTTTACAACGCATAGTGCTTTGGGGTGCTGGATAGTGAATAGTTTAATTTACTATTCCAACTCCAGTCCCCGTGGACACTAGGGAAGGTGTTGGATAGTAAATTAAATCTATTCCCTATCCTAGAGCCCCCCCCCAGCGCAATGCGTTGTAATGGTTTTCGTTGTAAAACCTGCGTTGTAAAAGCACTGCGTTGTAAAAGTTTTGTTGTAAAGGATGTTTCCCGTGTGAATGCATTATTTGTTTGCTGAGTGAGCTCTTATTTAGAATCCCACTGAACTTGTTTCTTTTCTGGCTTTCTTTGTATTTCTCTTGTTTCCACCTCATTCTCCTGATGCTCTTCCTCTTTTCAAATAGAAGTTTATTAAGATGAACAAGTAATGGCATTACAAGAAACAAAGTGAAATCAGCAGGAATAGTATGGATAATAACTGAGAACATCATAAAAAGTGTCATAAGATAAAATAGGGGAAGGGGAAGAGAAAAAAAAAAAAAGAAAGGGAAGATAGGAAAAAGAAAAAAGGAAAGGAAATAACAATGAGGCTAAAAATCAAAAATTGCAGTCATTGAAGCTACATAACATGAGAAACAGTGCACAAATATGCGGATAAATGAACATTAATGAAAAAAAAAGGAACAAAAGGTTATTCATGGGGGTTTCGAAACCTCTTGCTGAATTGGGGATAAATGAAAGGACCGTTTGGCAGAAGCATCCAGGTAAAGGGTGATGGGAAGCCATAACGCAAGTCTTTTCGGGGCTAGGGTAGTGGGGTAAACAAATGCAGTATCCAGTCTATGATTATAACATACATTGAACCACCAAGCTTTAAAGGTAATGCCCTTGGAGTCTTTCCAGTTAACAGTAATTTGCTGAAACGCAACAGCCAATAACAAATCAATAATATGAACATTTGCATCAATATCAATCCAGGAAGAGGAAAGTGAGCCAAGGAAAATGTCAGTGATAGAAAAGGGGATGGAGGTTTGGAAGATAGAATTGATTTGATTCCAGACTTTAGTCCAGAAAGCGTGCGTGAGAGGACACATGAAAAGCATATGAAAAAGTGTGGCGTTAGGGGTGGAGCAAGACCAGCAAAGATCTGGAGTGAAGGGAAAGCGTTGGTGTAGGAGAGATGGCGTGTAAAGAAGTCGGTTATAAAGGAAAAAAAGTGTTTGTGTGAGAGAGGCTGCTCTGGAGGATTTGCAAAGCTTAGTCCATATTTTATCCCACAAGGATGTTGGCCAAGAGATAGCAAGATCGGATTCCCATTGGTCTTCAACTTTGGATTTAGGCCTAGGTGATGGAGGATTATGAAAGGAATGGTATATGGAGGACTCTGATGGGTTGGAGCGTAGTTGGGTGTGAAGAGAAGAAATGGGAGTAGTAGAAGTCACAGTCGAATTAGAGTGAGAGAGAGAATCACATGCAGACATAACTGCGTTTTTGAGTAGGGTGTATTTGTGGACAAAGGAGGCAGGGAGGGAAAAGAGACGACTAAGAATTGGAAAAGGTGTGAAGACAGATCCAGTGAAAAGTTGGGAGACCCAGATTAAACCGCGCTGCCTCCAAGTTTTCCAATAAAAGGGTTTCAATTTGATAAGAATGCTGTTGTTATACCAAATCGTGGTGGCGAGAAGTTCTGGAATAGAAGAGGGGGGAGCCGGAGTAATGGCTAAAAGTAATTTCGCAGTATATTTGTGAATTGGAGTGGATAGGAATTGGGGCTTGCGAGAAAAGGATAGATACTCAGCAAAGGAAAAGGGAGAAAGAGAAAGGCGCTCGAGTTCAGCCCAAAGAGGAAGAGGATCAACAGGATCTTGAAGCCAAATGGCAGCCTGTTTGAGGAGAAAAGCTTTATGATAAGCAGGAAAATTTGGGAAGTTAACCCCACCCTCCGATTTGGGGAGGCGGAGGCATGATAAGGACATACGCGGCTTCTTTCCAGACCATAAAAAAGAGGAGAGTGTGGAATTGATTTTAGCGAAAAATTTGGCAGGGATGGAAATCGGTAAATTAGAGATGGTGTAAAGGACGATTGGGGAAAGCATCATCTTGATGGTGTCGAGGCGGCCCCACCAAGAAAGGTAGAGGGGGTGCCATCTAGAAGTAAGGTCAGACAACTTTTGAGTACATTTAGTGAGGCATAACGAGATGGTATCTGAAACAGAAGGAGTAATGTGTAAGCCGAGATATTTGATATGAGAGGGACTCCAAGTGAAAGTAGATGCAGTAAAATCGGGTTTAAAGGTGAATTTGGTGAGAGGTAAGATCTCACATTTATCGCTATTTAGCTTATATCCAGAAAGATGGGAGTAAGTATGAACCTCAGCAAGGAAGGCTGGGATAGAGACAGGCGGATTCGAAATGAAAAGTAAAATGTCATCTGCGTAGGCAGCTAACTTAACTTGCGAGTGAGCGAGAGGGAAGCCATGAATACTCGGGTTTTGACGTATCCTAGATAAGAAAGGTTCCAGGGCAAGATTAAAAAGAAAAGGGGAAAGAGGGCAGCCTTGTCGAACGCCTCTACCAAGGCGAAAAAAGGAAGAAATGAGACCATTGGCACAAACCGCTGCTCTAGGATTAGCATAAAGGAGGGATATGAGGGAAATGAAATTAGGGCCAAACCCAAACCATTTTAACACGGAGAAAAGAAATGACCATTCTACCCTGTCGAATGCCTTCTCGGCGTCCAGAGCAATTGCGGCCAGGGAACTGTTGAAGCGTGAGGACTTAGATAAAACATTAAAGAGGAGTCTGGTATTGTCAGAAATGAAGCGGCCTTTAACAAATCCTGACTGTTCAGGGCCAAGGAGATCTGGGAGAAAAAGATTAAGTCTAATGGCTAAGGACTTAGCATATATTTTATAGTCAATGTTGACAAGGGAGATCGGTCTGTAGTTCTTGCAATGTTGGGGATCTTTGCCCTCCTTTGGTATAATGCAGATGTAAGCATCCGAAAAAGTGCCTAAGGAGGCATCGTTGGTCTTGAAGGAATCAAGAAGGCGGAATAATTTGGGTAGTAAAAGGTTGGCAAAGTGTTGGTAAAATTCGACGGTAAAGCCATCTGGACCTGGAGCCTTATCTTTTTTAAGTGAATGAAGTGCAGTGCGGAGTTCGCGAATAGTAAGGGGAGTCTCAAGGGAGGTCAGATCAACAGGAAAGTTGGGAGGAGGATGAATGCTGGATAAGAAAGCAGAAATAGAGTGATCAGAGGGTTGAGTGCCAGAAGAGTAAAGTGTAGAGTAAAAGTGAGAAAATACCTCCAGGATGTCAGCATCTTTATGTTGCGATATTGAATTAACATCAAAAACAGACTCAACATTCAACTTGTTTTGTTTGACTTTTAAATAATTAGCAAGAACTTTCCCCGCCTTATTTTTCCCACCATAAAATTTCGAACTGGATTTCAAGAGATACAGTGAGGCATCATCAGTGGACTGTTTGTTATAGTTCATTTTCGCCGTGATAAGAGCTGTTAAAGTTTCCTGAGTATGAGAGGTATAATAGGAAAGCTCAAGGATTTTAATCTGAGACAAAAGATCATTAGTACGTTGACGAGCTAATTTGCGTTTTGCCGCAACATGTCTAAGGATAAAGTCTCTGGCTGCTGCTTTGTAAGCGTCCCAGACAGTGTGAGTGGGTAAGGAGGGAGTATCATTAATAATAAAAAATTCATTAGTGAATTCAATAAAGGAGGCGGTAAATTTGGGATCAGTAAGGAGGGAATTGTTGAAACGCCACCTTTTAGGGCAAATGGATTTAGGTAAAAGATCAATGTTGATTAGGACTGGGGCGTGATCAGAGAATACAATGGGACCAATCTCCGCTTGGGTGAGGGATTGAGAAATATGGTGGGAGAGAAAGATGTAGTCAATGCGGGACTGAGAATGATGGACAGGGGAATAAAACGTGAATTCTTTGTCGGTTCGGTGACAAAGTCGCCACGCATCAATCAATTTGTGTTGGGAGATGGCATGAGTAAAAAGCTTGTGGGATTTATTAGGAACAAACAGAGATTTGGATTGTTTATCCAAAAAGGGGTCCAATGGTAAATTACAGTCACCTGCTAAAATGAAATTATCAGCAATACAATCAGTGATACGAGAGGCAAATGCATTCCAAAAAGTGGGACTTCCACCTGCAGGGGCATAGACGTTAAGCAAAGAAAAAGGGACACCTTTAGAAGAAAGTTTGACAAATAACCATCTGCCCTCAGGGTCAAAGTCAGAATGCAGCACTAAATGAGTAAAAGATTTCCGAATTAACAAAACAACACCATTTCTTTTGCCATCACCAGGGGCGGAGAAAACCTTACCCACCCAACCTCTTTGGAGTTTAGCAGCCTCACTATCAGATAAATGGGTTTCCTGTAAAAAGGCAATGTCAACATTGAATTTAGCTAAGTGAGAAAGTATCTTTTGCCTCTTTATGGGCGAATGTAAACCTTTAACGTTCCAAGAAACAATGCGGATTGACATCAAGAATAAAGGAAAGGAGAGAATGTAGAACAAAAGTGGAAGTAACCCTCATAGAAGTGGATAAGGGAAAAACAAGAAAAGGAATAAAAGTAGGAAAGTGCAAGGAAGAAAATAGGTAGAGAGATACTAATAGGGGAGAATATGAAACAGAAAAAGTCAATGAAGAGAGAAAAAAATCGCATTGGGAAAGTAACAAGAAAATGTGCGAGAGAGAAAACAGTAAAGAGAGAAATTGATATAAGAGAAGTTAAAGATAATGCATAGAAAAGACCTAAAAAGAAGTACGAAAAAAATAGAAATGGTGTGCGAAGTGAAGTGAGAAAAGAGGATAAAAAAAGAAGGGGAGTGATAAAGGACAGTCGACTAATAAAAGAGGAGGCTGGTAGTAAAAATAAAAAGCAGATCAAGATCGACCTAAAGAAGATTGAGCTCATAAGAACCAGTAATAACAAGGAAACAATCAAGACAAAAACTAACGGAAAAGTAGGGACCATGTCAACAATGGAAAAGGAATACATGGGGTAGTACTTACAAAAAATGGTGAGGGGTGGGTGTGTTCAAGGGCAGGAAACAGAAGGGGAGAAGTGGAGACGAGAGGAGGGAGGAAAGGCCAACCAACGGAGGACAAGCAAACGGGGCCACGGGACGTCCCACCGGAGAGATATGACGGAACACAGGGAAATGATCTGTGAGAAAAAAGAAAAACAATGATATTAGAACAAGCAAACGACTAAGTAACAGGAGAAACGTAAGATTAAACAATTAGAGAACAAGAATAAGCCAGCGTGGGCTGATACCGGGCAGGTTATACATTAACTAAGGAACCTGTGGATAAAAGAACATAACATCACATGAGCAACAGAGTATTATAAATATCCGGAAAATCAGGAAATACTAGCAACAGAGTCACGGTGGAAATGAAGAGGAAGGGCCGGAGAATTCCATGTCAGCTGGCCCACAGGAATTCAGGAAACTGCGAAGCCGAAGAGGATCTTCAAAAGTCATGGTCTTGTTGTTATGAGTGACTTTGAATAAACAAGGGTGAAAAAGTCCATATTTGGCTCCAATGGAACGCAATTCTGCTCTCCTGTCAAGAAATGCTTTGCGGCGAGAGGCAGTAGCTTTGGCATAATCCTGGGCAATAAACAAAGTGGAATCCGACCATTTCAGATGAGGTATTGCTTTAGCCGCGAAAAGAACCTTCAGCAGATCTGTATATTCAAGAAAGTACATTATGACGCCTCTTGGCTTTGTTTCATGAGAAGAATTGGAAGGAGGTCTACCAAGCCTATGTGCGCGCTGTATGTTAAGAGAGGTGCCTTCAGGAAGATGTAGGAGTTTGGGTAAGAAGGACTTGAAAAAGGCAATGGCATCATTCCCCTCGCAACCTTCCTTCAGGCCGTAAAGACGTAGGTTATTGCGCCTATTCCTATTTTCAAGGTCCTCCACCTGCTTCTGGAGGGTTGAAAGTCGCATATCCATATGGACCGTCTTGGTAGCGGCTTCTTGGAGGGATGATACAGTCTGTTCCACCTTAGAGACCCTGGTGTCCATTAATGACCAGTTGTCAGTTAGAATTTGCAGCTTTGAATTTGTCTCCTCCATAAATGGGCGCAGTGCTCGTATTTCCTCAAGGAGAAGCTCCATGGAAATGGCTGACGGTGACTTTGGGGGAGACGGAGGATTATGTTTCAGTCTCTTAGGAGTGGTTTTCGCTCCTGGCTAAGGGAGAGCGTCCATGTTGAGAGATGATTCGCAACTGGAAGAGCCTGCAGAGGCTTCTAATTGAGCCAACGCAGTAAATAGCTTTGAATTTTTAACAAAGTTGCGTTTAGAGGTTTTGCCAGGACCCTCCGCCATGGAAGTGACAATGAAGGGGAATCCCCAGTAACGTATAAAGGAGACACACACCGCAGGAATGAGGAAAAACCAGCAGAGTCAGCTATAGGAGGAGGTCAAGTGAAGTCCAAGGCAAGCCAACTAGAAGTGAGAGACAAACGTTCGCAGGCTAAGCAATACCAAGTGGATATCAGAAGTGGTAAATCAGCTGAGTTAGTAGAAAGCTCAAAATGGCCGCCAAAGCTGAGGAAAGAGCTATAATTCGAATAAAAAGGAAAAGAACAGTTCCAGAAGAAAAATAAAGTCACCTTTAGAGATGGGTAAGAAGCGCCGTCATTCTCTGCAGTTTTATGCTGTTTTCGTGAGGTGCGCCCGCTGCTGCAGGCGATGTGCGTGACAGGCGCGTTCCTTAGACGAGCGTCGGCTTAAGCATCAAGATGGCGGTCGCGGCGGCAGCAGAGCCGCGACCGGAGCAAAACTAAAGCTGCCGGGCAGGGACGAGGAGCTTGGTATCAGCGTGGGGTCCTTTAAATGCTCGGAGCGTTCCGAAGTCGTTTTCTGCGAAGCATGGTGGTGAGGAAAGGCTGGAGCCGTCAGAAATCCCCAGTGAAGACGGAGCCTCACCCCGATGCGTCCATCCGCCTCGGGCGCTTAGCCACGCCCCCCGCTCTTCCTCTTTTAGCACCACGATATGGTTGAAGTTCCAGTAGACTTCTTTAAAGTAACTGGAATTCTGTTAAAATAATCTTATTGTTCAATTTGCCTCAACTCGTGGTGATGTATTATTGGGTTGTATTTTAGTTGTATTACTCATCAGTGTTCTTAGGAACTCATATTTCTTTGCAAGGTTAATACCTGCCATTGATGTAATCCTGATAATCCAGGTAAAATTTCCTTTTTAAAATGTTTTAATTTCTTCCTCCAGCTTTTCCGTTTTGGCAGTTATTCCCTCCATGTCTGTGATATATTCCTGTTGGTCAATTATTTTCCTTATTTCCTAGCAGTGGCTCAATTTCAAGCAGGAGCCTATACCTGTCTTTCCATGCATATTTCACCAACATGCGTAATATAGTCAATGAGCATTCCTGTGAATTTGATGTCAACTCTTCCAACATCTCTGGCTCAGGGTTCAAATAGGTAGAGACCCTACATTTAAACATTGAAGGAGGTGGTTTGGTTTACAAGTTATGATTTCACTCTTGTTCTGCCTACATTGCTTTTCTATTTATGTAATAGGATCTGATACCTTGGATTGTACATGGTGAATTGTGCTGGCACCCCAATATCGGGGTGACCACCAGCAACAATTTATATATATGCCACCCCACTAGAGCTTGATGTGTGCATTTATATACTTTTGTAAAATGTAATTTACGTTGGGGTGTGTATTTTTCTGGTAGTTTATTTGAAATATTAAGGTTGTTTGCACCCATTAGAAACAGCTGTTTGAAACATGTTGTGTACACAATTGCAATTAGTGCCACTATTATGATTTCCCCTCTGTGCTCCACTGCAGTGACTCATTGTGTGGCACATATAACATTTGGGAGGATTATCTGGTCCACTCTGGTGGGTCTCGACGGTGTGTCTCATTTTATAACGTGTTAGGTGCTTGATGCACAAGTCATGTGATATTGTGCACAGTGCATCTGAGGAAGTATATATTATCTGTGGAACTCTCTGTTGCAACTGTTGGTTCATGATTAAGGAATGGAATTGGGGGATGCTAATATAAGAATAAGTTGCTTTATCTCCTCCCCTTTTTATTCTCACCTAACTGCTTTGAAGGGGGCATGACCTAGAGCATGAGTTTGTTTTAATTCACATAAACATCTGTAGTGTGATATGTGCAATCTTACTTTGAGTAATTGTGTTTTGATCAAATAATGCATGTTACAATAATACATTATATCTGCATTTAATTTCTCCTTTATATGATTTTATGTGCACAATCGGAAATTGTATATACCAATACTGGCGTTTTTCTTCAGTTGTTACGTTGATATCAGACATATTCCAAAATGGTACTGGTATTAGCCAAAGCACTATAGCTTTTTAGACAATGTTAGAAAAATTGGGCAGTACCCTGCTTTCTTGGCTCTTTTGCTCAGTCCCATTCAGACTGCGGTTCAGAGTGGGAGTATTTTATTTGTCTGCTTCCACTCTTGCAGAGCTTGTTATGCTTCGGCTGAAGACATAGATATTCTGAGGGTCACATGTGTCCTGAATCTTAACTGGAGGTGCCGACCACTCGAATATCTCACTAGAGGAAGAAAGGAAAACAAAGAGAGAGCGAAAACACTGGCCTGCTTTTGTTGCAGGTGGATGTTGGCAAAATCAGAGCTGGACTAGTGTTTGCTTGACAGTCAGTTTTATGGCTCATTCTCAGGTGGTGTGTGGAACAATTGAGTATGATAAAGAGGTATAGTTCAATAAGCAGATATTATTTAAATATGTCAGGTGTCATGAGACATTAACCACAAAATAGCCAGCAAGCTTACTTGAGTCCTGGGCGGGTGATATAATTAGCAGAAAATCTGTCAATCAACATTCTGTCGTTGCTCGCCAGGAAGCTGATGAGACAGAGACCGGACAATTGTAGCAGATGGAGATGCTTCAATGACAGATAACACAGGCAAACAGGGACAAGCCAAAAATGGGATCCCAGATAAGGAACAAAGCAATGGAAGTGAAAAGGGTCTAAATAACAAAGGTGCAGGATGCGGGATCAGGTGAATTGACAATGTGAAAATAGAGAGCCACAATGCAACTACAAACCATTGCCATAGAGAAATTAGACCCAGGTGAGATTTCAATTATGCAGTTGTAATTAATTTAGGGAATTTTGCAGCATGCTTGTTGGGTGCACTTCACAAAATGACATTTTTCCTCGAGTACTCAGGAATAACTAGAACAGCCAGAATATGAGCAGCTGTGCTCACATTACTTGTGTTTTTTTACACTCATTTTTACAGTGAAATTTGTCTTTGTACAAATAAATTTACAGAAAGATGCATTCATGCTAAAATATAACATATGGATGGATTTGCATTTTGCGTAATTATACATAATTTCACATTATTTTCCTGTAATTTCTCATACTTACCCAAAAGCAACTCATGAAAAAGATTTCTATGTATACAGCATGCTAACCTGTGAGTCCCTACCTCTGCAATGGTTAAATGTCTAACTTCCTCACTCACCATTTTCTTGTCTTCCAAAGTTGTGAACATTCCACAATTACCAAAACATAAGAGCAACCTTTTCTCTAAAGATTTAATAACAGACTTTTTCTCATCACTCCACATCTTAATTAAATAAAGTAGAAAAGAGCCTGCAAAAGAATCACTGTTTACTCTACAGTTAAGGTTACCTGGCAGCAGCACATAGCAGATTCAGGAAAGGAAATGATGAGCACCTATTCAAGTGGTGCATCAGTGGAGTTACAAAGCTGATGTAGGTACTAAAGTAAGCAAAGGTATTATACCACCCACCCTCAGGTTTGGTAGTAGAAACCATCTAGATTTTTGGGTCCACTGGGCCCTTCGGACCACTGGTCACTGGTATCACCATCTGCATGATTGATAGCTACGCACTGGGACTGAGATAGTGAGGCATTGGGTAATTGCCTACTTAGTCCATGCCTTAAAATGTCTCTTATTATTTGTTCTACCAAGTGTCACGATGTAAAATGATGAGACCCTCCTGCAGAATGTGAAGAGGGTCCCCTGCTTTTTTCATATTTGACATATATTTTGAGGCCTTGGTGGGCATGGGACTCCCCTGAAGGGTGTGTTGCCTTCTTCACTGCAGGGGTTGCAGGGGCCTGTGTTACACTTCTTGTCTGAAGCAAAGCTCTGGTCCTTGCTCTAACTTGTTGTTTTACCTATCCAACAATCAAGCATAAAGATTGACAAAAACTGGAGTAACACCCATGAATGTATTCTGTAACCACTCAAATGCAGGAAGACCCCATTTTAAACTGATACTAATACCAGAACACATCTACTAATAGTGCAGATGGTGAAGAGGCACCTGGGTACGTGGGTGTGAGGGGTCCACTGCATGCCAACTCTGGCCGTCTTTTACTACTTGTGGAGTGTCTGGAAGAGCCATTTTCTTTCATTGAATTAGGACCCATTCCGCTGTTGCTAAGCTACCATCTTCTATGCTTGGGAGTTACAATGAGGAGTCTTTGGGTCCCTCTGATCATACCTTATGCATCTACTGTTCACTGGCGTAATTAAACTTGAGGGGGCCCCCCTGCAAAGCCCGTGGATGGGCCCCCTATGGACTGAATTAGGAGTTGTCCGACCGGAGTACTGTTCTGAGGGGGACCCCCGCGGTGGCTGCGGGTCCCTGTGTTACGCAACTGCTACTGCTCATGACTTGTCATGCCACTGCGTCCTCTGTTGACTTTGACCTGTAATGTTATGCATGTTTATAAATGCTGAGTTTGACACACGTGTTTACATTTAATACACTCTGCACTATATTCTGCTGCCCTCTTTTGGCCATTTTATATCACCTGATAGTAATTTTACCCAGTGGTGCAGCAAGGTTACTTTGGGCCCAAGTGCAAGCAAGAACAGTATGAGCAAGGTCCAATCCCTAGATATTAATATATAACCATAGTTTGACCCTTTTGGGCACTTGACACCTATGAGCCCCGGTGCCACTGAACCTGCTGCACAGTTGATAGTTAACCCCCTGGAGTTTACCTACGAGCACACTCCCTCCTGTATGCTGGCTTAGGTAATTGGTGCCACAAATAGCCAGTACCAAGTGCGCTGTCTCACTTCTCGCTCACTGCGTTGTTTTTTTGTACTGGCTAATTCTCAGCATTACTATTGGAATGTTTATTGTTTTGCCATTGGAAAAAGATTTCCACTCCGTTGCCACCTGGCCTTCTTTACACGTGACTAGTAAAGGAGAGAACAGGGTAAGAGTGGAAACACACATATGTTCCCAATGGACAGCTAGCACAATAAATGTGCAGACCTCCTCTGCCTTTGCTTGTCGACGTCTGATTTGATTTCTTTGAATATGCTGTTTATAGTTGAACATATTTCCATAAGTAAATACGATGGATCTCTGATAATAATAAGCCGATTTCTAGAGCTCACCATTCTTACAACACTGCTATTCCAACTTTACCAAGGCGGGCTGTTTTCTGGACCTGAGTGATACCACCTGGAATATCAAACTTGGCAGCTTAGGAACTTCTGAAAATCCACCTGAAAATATTCTGGAAAAATGTGGAAGCTCCTCTGCAATAACTTTATGCACACACATCCCCCTTCAGTGATGAATGTCTCATTCCTGCTTTAAAGTATTATTAAATGAGTCCTCTGGAGGACTAAAGTGGTGGAAGTCACACATTTAATAGCTCAGGTACAAAGAGTCAGATTGTGCCAGTTGGCAAAACTTCGCAGGAAGCTGTCACAATAAATGGCAGCAGCTGCTCCTAGTTCTAAAGAGCATGTCCCAGTCAGAGCGGAAAACTGATGGCATCTACATTAATACTACCTTAATGGCCCATCTGCTGCTCCATAGGGTCCCTAGCTGCTGTATGGAGTCATAAGCATTTGACAGGCAGTCTCTGTATGCCAGACGCACATTCTGCCAAATGTTTTAGGCGGCTCTGTATCCTTCTATCTGTCAAATGCACACGCTCATTTACCAAGCCAGGAGGTATGCGACTTCTTTTTGTATTGTGTTTTCTGCTTAGTTGTGTTGGATACAGCAATTGCGTCGCCGCCACCAGGCATATAATCGCAGAGCTATTTTTAGTTATTTGTGTATTCACCTGTTTATGCACAATTTAACTTGAGGTGCGTGACGCTCTGCAGCAGTTTGATAAAAAAAAACAGACTGACAAGCCCTGTGGAGAATTAAGTCATTGTTGAATTTTTTGCAGCGTATAAATGAAGATATGTTGGAAATACATTTGAAATAGAAAAAAAGGAATGATAGGAATGCTCATATGCTTCGGATCTGATATTCGACGACGAGATACATTTTCTTATTTTTAACCATATTTGTTTTTTCAACCATTTCGATCACAATAATTTGTCTCGAGAAGGGTAGGAATCACAACGTCACTGTTCATGGTGAAAGGATAAAAAAGAATGGATAGAAACTACGTGATTGAAAATGCTTTTTTATTAACAATTCAGAAGAATCAGAAAATTGGAACAATTCTAGTGCCGACGAACTTTAAAATACAAGTGCATCCGATCCGGCAAAAAATAAATGAAACACAATCGTCGTCGCCTGGTGTGGTTAGGAAAGCATTTTGTGTGCGAACACTGATAGCAATGCATGACTTCCATGGCTGCAGAGGAGCTAATACCCGTCACTGTACCCTGGCCAATGAGTGAGGTGGCATTGCGCAAACGACAGGGAACAGCAGCTAAACATTCACTACACATCTTACCACATTTTGTGCAGTCTCGGAATGGTTCCTTTTAGAACGCCTTCGTTGCCTCCAGTCCGAACCTCCTATGGTTAGATCTAGTGAACACAATACGTATTTTTGAACAAATTACCGTGCCTAAGAATCCATTCTACAATGCTTGTATGAACCTTTTCAAAGACAGTTTGCTTGGCATATTTTCGACTATAATTGAATAAATCATGCTTCGACCGACTAGAATATGCTGGCCAACGCCTACACTTCTGGAAAGTTAAATCTATTCACTGTAATGTACAGTAGCTGACACGTGTTGACATTAATATTGGGGTAGCAGGAATGTCACATATAGATTAACAGCCACTCCTGAGGCCAGGTCTGGTCTATTTCCTCTGTGCTGCTACAGTGTGGTGGGTAGCGATATTTTGTCAACATTGGTTTTATCGGCTGGGAGGAAACCGAACATGGTTTGTTCTGCTGGGTGAACATAAATGAAGCTCACCGAGTGGCTTTGTTTCTGGTTGATAGTTGTAGTGATGTCTTATTCTGTGAACCACAGGAACCAATGATGAACTCATCAAGCCCCTAAGCTTTGCAGATATACCCCTGCATATATTCTTCACAACTATGCTTTTGGGAGAACTCGAGTCAGATATTAGCAGTTCCTCCAAGGATTAGTGTAGTGCAGACTCCGTTGACAAACACAATATGCCAGGGTGACCAACCAACACGCATGACCAGGCACAGTGGCACAGCATACAGCATTTTCTGGATTTAGGAAGAACTGTATTACTCTGAGAAACACTTTGTTGCAAGGGAGGTGATGAGTGTGTAGGAAGCTGGAGAGTGAGTGAGTAGTTGACTCAGAAGATTTTTTTTTCTTACAGATTAATTTAAGCATTGTTCTTGCTCATGGTTTCTGTTCCAGGTGGAAGAATCATCCTTTTTAGTTAGATTAATGTCTTTGTTTTAGGAGTTAGGCTTAGGGAGAAGGGAATACATTGAGCGTTGATACTGACAATGGAGAACTATTGTGCTTTCCCATCGGAGCAAGCCTGTGAATCAAGTTCTTCTCGCCAAAGATTGGGAAAATCGCAGCCTAATGGAAAGTTACCTATGAGGAGTTGGCCTACTAGATGGCATGATTCACAAAGCACCCTGAGATACTACCTGTGGTATTGATGTATCGTAATTAGGGAAAGAAACAAGGGAACATGGAACCCAGCTTCTTCAGTTGGTAGCACAGTAGGATGGTTATCACATGAAGCGTGGGGAAAATCCGGAAAATCTAGAAAAGACTTAGACCCCTAGAGCCCATAATTGAGGCCAATCATGGAGAACAAAGAGTGGCAGACTTTGGCGGAGACCGACGGAGTTTGATGGTGCGGCAAGAGCAGCAGCGAACAGAGAAGTTAGTATCAATTTGGATGTTTCATATGGTACATTGCAGGAGTGAGATGATTTTATGATGTCTAGTGGAGTTTGTGTGAAAGTACAGTGAATGTGGTTTCGAGCTGGACGTAGTCCACGGATTGAGATTTGAGCTTCAGGTCCCGAAGTGGCCTAATATCCTGGGATATATTAAATGGTGTAGAAGACACTCAGTTATTGTGATTGTCTGACCGTAGATTTAAAGAGTTGTCATGAGATGTTATCAGCAGTTCCACCTAAGACAGGAAACTTTGTGTGAATGGGACATGTGAGAATCGTGTGATTAACCTTGTCTACAGGGGTGGACTATACTGATTCAGGTGATCAGCGCTGGTCGAGGTTCATTATGTGTGAATGTTCTTGAGACAATTGAATTCTATTGATCTTGTAGAAGGAAGGCAGGTACGGGTTGTGATTGTATGAGTGAACGTTGACGGAGAAATTGTGAAGGAGAGTGAACCATTACAAGGAACAAAAAGGTGACGTCAGACTGTGCCGTGCTGTGATAGGTCAGTTGGTGTAACGCTGCGCTGGGTTTAGGTGGTAGTCATCAGGAAGCGGCGATTGAGAAAATTGTTTATCGAGGGGTAATTTTGGTCTAATCATGCAATATTTTAGGAGGTTATAAGATTTGTTCAGGGGACATCAGAGAATGTTTACTGGTGTGGGTGAGGAAGCACCACCCGAGGATACTCCAGCACACTATATGACAACAAATGTAGGACTGTTCCAATCAGAAGTGGGAGGGAAAGGGAAGTTAAAGTGTATTTGGATATCAAGAGAGAGAATGGACTACTTGTACCTGTGTAACCAGGGTCAATAGGTTTGCGTGTGTTCCTTAAAAAACCCTCATATACGTACACAAGTTTTGGGTGGTATATCTTGGTTCGCCCCCTGTCAGTGACGTAGCAGCATCATCATTGGGTTTTAGCATATGTATGCTGACCTCCACCCGGAGAAAGACCAACTGGTATTACAGTAGTGTCCAGAGTTGAAAAAAGTGGGTGTAGTGCTCATGTGAGGTGGGTTAATATCCTCTACGCCATCATTTAAGAAGATTCTTTAAAATATGGTGGTGTGAAAAAAGTAAAAACAGTGTTGATGGTGTGTAGATCAAGTAACAAATCTTACCCACTCTTAAGGTTCAACGGTGGTCGACATGTTTCAGCCTTGTTGTCCAGTAGGATCTAGGGGCTTTCTTCAGGAGCAGAAAAGGGTAGATGCGCATTGCCGCAACTACGGTAAGTGAGTCATGGACTTACCCATTCAGTTACATCAGGTCAGGTCAAGAGTACCTGTACCTCTTAGTTCCCAGTTGCGGGTATTATCAGGGTCCCGGCAGGCTATCCAGACCTCCTCACACAAGGATGGAAGTGCGACTTGTGCTGACTCTGCATATCCAGGGATCCATATGCAGAGTCAGCACAAGTCACCATCCGACCAGTGGTCTCTGTGTGTGACCCGAAATTAGTGGGAAACTCCAACCTGCAAGAGTCAGGGTTCAGAGAGAATCGGCTTAGGAGGAAAGACACCACAAATGGAAACAGTCCCTCTTGGGTGCCTGTGGAATCTAGTATTTGTATTTTTTTTTGTAGTTTTATGTATTTCTAAAGCGCAAACAATCGCTCCGAAAGGAGCATCCTGGCGCTAAATAGACAGTGTGAAAAAATTAGAAAAATTAGGAGACTAGATGAAGGTCCTTACATGAACATCAGGGAGAGAATAAATCCATGTTTTGAGCTGCTTTCTGAAATGGTTTTCCTGAGTTAGGGATCAGAGATTGTTGGGAATTGAATTCCAAGCTTTGGAAGATAAAAAGGATAAAGACTTGCCTCCTTTAGTTTTGTATTTGAATTTTGGCAGCTTATTCAGGTTTTGACCTGAGGATCTTAAGGTCCTTGCAGGATTGTAGTGGGGGAATCGTTTAATAAGGTAGGCCGGGCCGGTGCGATTGAATGCACGGAAGGCTATGATTAAGATTTTAAACAATATTCTTTTGAGGAGTGGCAGCCAATGGAGGGTTTTGAGGGCGGCCGAGGCTGATGATCTCCTGGGTAACTTGAGAACAAGTCTAGCCGCTGCGTGCTGCACGCCTTGGAGCTTTTTGAGAGTGTTTTTCTTTTTACCTGCCATCAGACCATTGCAGTAATCAAGGCGTGCAAGGATTAAGGCCACTGCCACTGCCTTTCTTGAATCTATGGGTAGAAAGTCGAAAAACTTTTTCAGTGATTTAATGATAATAAAGCAGCTTCCTGCAACATTCCTGACATGCTGGTCAAAGGATAATTCGGCGTCAAATAGAACACCCAGATTCCTCGCTGATACCACTGCTTGAGGCGGTGTAGGGGTGTCCTCAGGCCTCCATTTGCTGGGACAGAATTGGGTTTTTTTCCCATAGGGAGAATTTCTGTCTTATTGGTGTTGCATTTGAGATGGTTTTGATCCATCCAGCAGAAGACATCTCTTAAACACTTTTTTAAATTCAGCTCAGCATCTGTAGAAGTGTTCTCCAAAGGAATAATAAGCTGAGTGTCATCGGCATATGATGTCACTAATATGCCGTATGACTCAATTAAAGAGATGAGAGGGACCATATAGATGTTGAACAATAATGGGCTTAATATTGAGCCCTGAGGGACTCCAGAGTGTACCTTTTTCTCTTTAGAAAGAAAAGGGCCCAAGGAGATGGTTTGGGATCTGTCTGCCAAGAAGGAGATTATCCAATCCAATGCAACATCTGTAATTCCTATATCCCTAAGTCTGTCTATCAGTAGGGAGTGGGAGATGGTATCGAACGCCGCCGTGAGATCTAATAAGATCAAGACGGCGTTCTTCCCTTCATCCTGTAATAGTTTTATTGAATCGGTGAGTTCGATCAAGGCAGTTTCCGTAGAATGGTGTGAACGGAAACCCGATTGCTGAGGATGGAGGATATGGTGTGTATCTACATAATTTTTTAATTCTTTGTGGACCATTTGTTCAGTAATCTTACCCAGGACAGGGAGGAGTGAGATCGGGCATAAATTTGCAAGGTCTGTGGGGGATTTATTTGATTTTTTCATGAGAGGTTTCACGATTGCATGTTTCCATTCGCTAGGCACAACGCCTGAACTCAGGGAAGTGTGGTAAATAAATAAATAATACCCTATTTTTGAATGTATAAATGAATAACAGATAGCTCAATAAATAAGAGTCAAAATTCGAGGTAGTAGGAGTTTCGCAGGTTTATTACAGCATAAAGGACAGGAACAGGACAACCTGCATAGGAATAGGATGGCAGGGCCCAGCAGCGCTGCTGGTGTCAGGATCGGGACAAGGAAAAGGATGACTTTTAATAACAGTGCATGAGCATATATACATAACGCAAACACATAGCATTACATTGCAATAGGCGTAGCAGTGGGTGGAGCAAAAGGCGTGACGTGTAGCAGTCGCGAAAGATAAGGGTGAAAAGAGGTGTAACAGGGCGTATACATAGACATGTGATGCAAACGTAACAGAATATGTCATGAATGGGGCGGGAACCATGGAGGGGGCTACCTAAGGAGCCGGGACCTCTAACCTGATGGTGCGCGCAAACTAGCAATGACGTATCACTAGGAGAAGCTGGGGGCTATGAACTCTGTGCTAGGAGCAGAGACTGAAGTCTGGAGAGTCAGGGCGACATGTACCTAAACAGTATCTAGTATCTGATGTTTAGAGAACATGTTGATATAAACTAGAAGTCAGGAGGGGAAAGGCTGACTTGATTCTAAGACTGGACCATGCATTATTCTACATGTAGTGCGTGATGAAGAATATTAAATGACCATTAAATGCAGTATTTCTCTAACGTGGAGACATGAAGGCTAGACAATGACGGAAACTATTGATGCGATTCAGTAATTTAGGAATGCAGAGAAGGAGGACTGGACTGATAACTGGAATCATAACATATTCTTGGCAGACTCAAAGGCAGAGCCAGCCTGAACCGGGCACTGTGAGGCAGGAAGTAAGTGAAGGGTCGAGGATACAGGTGGGGGCTGTATCGCTCCTCAGCGAGGTTTCAGGAGACAGGAGCTGAATCTGGTGTCCAGGCCCTTTTGAGGCCTAGAAACGGGGACTTTATAATGGAATAACGTGCACACTGAGAAACGTGGCAACGTAGCTTTACATAGGCCTGATATTCGTAGTATTCACGAGAACTGGAAACTGGCATACTAGAGGTGGACACAACTGTAATTGCGTCATTAATCGAACATAGGGAATGCATATGCATATTTAATCATGCACACATAACATATGATGGATGACACGTAGGGACACAGAACATGGCAAAATTTACTTTTCCACATTCCCTCCTTGTCACTACGTTTCCATCAGGAAACATCAATATTCATGATACCATCTATCATTTCATACAGTATCATTTGCTCGTCTCGAATTATCCTGGAACGGGATTTAGAACGGGGTTTGGGACTAGGAATACAAGAGGTAGCACAAATGCCGCAAATCGCAGGGCCACATTGTATACAGAGACAGCAGCTGAATATGATCGCTACTGCAATACCTAGGAAGGACAATATTTTCCATCCCCATGCGGAAATTATATTCCAGAACCAACCGGACCATGTCCAGGTGCCTGGATCTTGGTGTATCAGATGGGCAATTTTATGGAGTCTGGTTATAGCTGAATAAACAGACGGCGCGTTATTTGGAATGAAAATGCAGCAACTAGATCCGATGACTCTACAGGCCCCGCCCCTATCGGCCAGTATGACGTCAAGGACGAGACGATTCTGTAAAACGACAAATCTCATAGCAGATTGCTCTTCAGTTAAATTACCTAGAGCAGAGGCAGTCTCATTGACTACTGCTTCAAGGGTTCTGGTTAACCTACGGATTAGCTTACTATTCTGGATAGGTCCGATAAAGAAAAAGAAACCTCTGTTGAAATCTGTATACTGTTCTAGAGCAGTTTCAGTATAATCGACAATTGGGGACTCCCTTCTATGTCTAATGTGTACTAGATGTGTGTTTCTATGATAATCAGGTGGGGCTAGGAAAACTGGTGGCAGTAGGAAGGCAATGTAACAGGTTCCCTCCCAATCGAGGGGCAGACGAACATATGCAGTTTGACCACAAATAAAATAAGAATGACGTGAAGCTTTGAAAATAGATTTCCCACTGTCACTATACTTGACAATAGTAGTACAATCACTATGTCCTACATGTACAGAACCATAATTACGGACACATAATTCACCTTTGACTGGTAATACTGAAATAGCAGGTAAGTCTGGAGTAGTATCAGACTGAACATTCAAGGCCATGAAATTCGAAGAATAATTACCTAAATTATACACTTCATTTTCTAGATCTAACCCTGTTCTGTGGGGAAGACCTTGCTTGTCTGGAAAACATGTACTGTTAAGAAAAGACATATCTGTTGAGGATGACGTTAACGTGGACCATGCTCCACACGAACCATTATGTGAGAATGGATAAGGAAAAAGTGGCAGAACTCCCTTCGGTGTCTGGAAAGGGGGGAGTCGACCACACACCCAACAATTAGTGGCATTGCTGGTCTGATGTGAGTAATGTAACATGCGGATGAATGAGTTATTTCGCATAGCGAGGCGGTAAGAGAGTTCATGAGGAGGCAGATCACTAAACGTGTGCTCTACTGTAGCATTAGCAGACTTATTTACATGAAGAACTGGGAAATACAAGAAAAATGCATAACTGGTGCAGGAAATCATAATGCTGAGAAACAATATGAAACATAGAAAAACGATACATCGAATTGAGTTTTGACTAACTCTCTCACTATGGGGGTCTATTTTATACATGTCAGAAACAGTCTAACCGTTTCACCTAGGGGAGGACTTAGACAATCAAACTGACTGACTTATTTTACTAGACCGGAGTTTTAACTTATACTCCTGTTGCGGAGTTTTCTCTAACAGGGGAGGGTTTGTAGCAATGTCTTTTGCGGGACAGTCCTTGAGAACAATATTTTGGCAATCCTTCAAATCCTGGGAAATGTTCTTTAAGACGGGTTTCAGTCCATTAAATTGTTTTACATGAGAAAGGTGCACCCAGCCTCTGCGACCTTCCAACTTCACGGCTGTACGGGTGGTGAGGAGGACCTGTCGGGGCTCTTTCCAGCGAGGCTCCAGCGGACTTGATCTGTCAAAATTGCGGACCATCACCATGGATCCTGGAACGATTTCATGCGGTGCCACCTCGCTATTGTCTGGAAATGCGGCGGCAACCTGTGAACGACATGAGTTGAGGGCAGACATCAAGGAAGCTAGGTAATCTGTCAGCATATTACTTGAAACATCGGTAATACTTCGGGGTCTAGGAGTACCCCACATGTTAGGGGGGCGGCCGAAAACGACCTCATACGGGGACAGACCTGATCTGGAATGTGCGACCATGCGCATATAAAATAAAGCGACTGGCAGAGCTACTAGCCAGTCCACACCTTTTTCTTTGCATACTTTGGCAATTCGGATTTTCAGAGTCTGATTATGTCTCTCTACAAGACCGGCTGCTTCAGGATGGCGTACACAATGAAACTTCCACTGGTACCCTAACAACAGGGAAACATGCTTCATGAGTTCAGATGAGAATGGCTGGCCGTTGTCAGAATATACGACTCTAGGGAGTCCATAACGGGGGAAGAACTCACGAACCAACTGCTTAGCAGTGGTCGCGGCTGTGTAATCTGGGACTGGATATGCTTCTGTCCACCTGGACAAAGCGCATACAACTACAAGGACATACTTGAAACCTCGACATCGCTCCATCTGAATATAATCCATCTGGAGGACTTCAAAAGGGTGGTCAGCGGGCTGGAATCCACCTTGTTCCACCGGGACACTTTTACCTGGATTAAACTGACAACATATCATACAGGTACGGACTTTCTGCTTGGCTGCAGCTCGTAAATGCTTGTTGAACCAAATGTTCTGGATACTGTCTAACATAGCTTTTTCTCCTAAATGTGCTGGACTATGTGCGGTATTAATAATGACTTGAACCATAGAGTCGGGGAGAAACCATGTGGCTCTACCCTTCGTTAACCATCCTTGATCTGTCTGGACCCCTCCCTGTTCGGACCATTTCTTGATTTCATCGGGAGTAGCATGTAACTGGATATCTATGACATCTTGTGTAGGGTCTTTAACTGTCATACATGTAATCGGATCTGGAGTGTGTGTCATGTTAACTGGAATGTCTGGAGTCTGTGCTGTAAGCTTGGCTGTGCGATCTGCTAGATCGTTACCTTGAGAAATAATGTCAGTAACTTTCGTATGTGCTTTGCACTTCATGATAGCGATAGATGTCGGTAAATGTATGGCATCTAACAGAGCTTGAATAAGGAGACCATGCTGAATCTTGGTTCCATGAGAAGTCATGAAACCTCTCTCCTGCCAGAGCACTCCGAAGTCGTGTACAACTCCAAATGCGTAACGTGAATCTGTGTAAACATTAACTTTCAAGTTCTTGGCGTGTATGCAGGCTTGTGTCAGAGCAACTAGCTCTGCTGCTTGAGCGGACAGGGTGTCAATACGGTGTGTTTCAATAACTTCGGTGTCAGTAGTCACTGCATACGCGGCGACTAGTTCTCCTGTACTTGTTCTCATACATGAACCATCCACATAAAGTGTCAGGTCGGGGTCTGGTAACGGAGTATCTGTCAGATCTTGTCTTGGCTTTGTCGTAATGTTAACTACTTCCACACAGTCATGTGTGGCAGAATTCGAAGTAACTGATGGTAACAGTGTAGCAGGATTCAGGATGTTGCAGCGTCTGATTTCTATGTGTGGCTGGAACAGTGTCAATTCATAACCTGTTAAACGTGCAATTGTCAAGTGCTGAGTTTGTGTTCGGTTTAAAAGAACTTCCACAGAGTGTGGAACTTGTACTGTCAAGGAGTGTCCTAAGACTATGGAATCACTTTGTCTGATAGCTAGTGCTGTGGCTGCAACTGACTTGAGGCACGCAGGCAGAGCCTGGGCTACAGGATCTAATGTGCTCGAAAAATAAGCACAGGGCTTGTATTGTCCTGCTTGATCTTGTGTGAGAACAGATAATGCTGTACCTTCGCGTTCAGTAACGAAAAGTGTAAAAGGCTTACTGTAGTCCGGTGTCGCTAGAACTGGAGCTTGGCATAGGGCTTTCTTTAACTCATTGAAACTAAGTGTATGTTCAGATGTCCAAGGGAGGACAGTCGATACGGCTGCCTCCTGTGTCGTTAACTGTATCAGTGGCTTGGCTAGAAATGCATACTGAGGAATCCATTGTCTGCAATAAGAAGTAAGGCCAATAAAAGCACGTACCTCCTTCTGGGTCTTGGGCTGAGGAAGACTCGCTATTAACTGGATACGGTCTGGTGTCAACTGTCTACCCCTCTTGGACAGTAAGTGTCCTAAGTAGACCACTTGCTGGACACAGAATTGAAGCTTAGAAGGGGACACCTTGTGCCCCATCTCGGCTAGGAAATACAGAACTGTCAGTGATGCTCGCTCGCAAGCACGTTCAGAACGGGCTGTGATCAGTAGATCATCGACATACTGGAGCAGGGCAGTGTCAGTTGGCATGTGAATGTTGTCTAGTTGTCTCTTGAGTGCTTGACTGTAAATACTAGGACTTTCTGTGAAACCTTGAGGAGCTCGTGTAAACATATAGCTCCTTCCATTTAAACAAAATCCGAAAAGGAACTGGCTGTCTGGATGAATAGGGACACTGAAAAACGCGTTCTTGAGGTCGATTACAGTAAAGAACGTGGCTTCGGAATCAATGGCTGTTAATAGGGAAGAGATGTCTGGGACAACTGGGTACTGAGGAATAATACACTTATTAAGTTCTCGTAGGTCAATCACTAATCGATATACTGGGGGTGCATTTGGATCAGTACGTTTCATGACTGGAATGATCGGAGAATTACATACATTGGAGTCAGTTTCTACAACCACTCCTTGAGCAATAAGCTCGTCAATAATTTTGGATAAGGCTGCTACAGCCTCAGGTGGCAATCTGTACTGTCTGATCCGTGGTAACACTACGCCTGGCTTGAGAGTCACACGATAGGGTGTGATTTGCATATAACCAACATCAGTTGGACCTTGCGCCCATAAGTGCTGTGGAACATTAGACAGTCTTGAATCAAAATCTCGTAATACATAGTGACCCTTAAAGTCACGTAGGAACAATCGTATTCCCTCTGGGGAACAGCATATAACTGCACCTAACTCTTTCAGTGTTTTAATGCCTAATAGATTTTCTGGACATGACTTAGTAAGTAACAGATCAGTAGTGCGGGACAATGGACCTACTTCTAGAGTAACTGGCTTTGAAATCTCATTTACGATAGGCTTTCCTGAAAATCCAAGGGAAACATTTCTTGAGCCTGAGAGCGGAGCCCCTGGAACTTCGGCGTGACTAATTGTGGTCCTACTTGCCCCTGTATCGATCAAAAACTTTCTGTCTTTCCCTAATACTTGACTGTGAACATAGGGACCTTCTTGATCTACAGGTATCTCGATGAGAGGCAAGCCTACCTCCCTCTCTAGGCTGTTTCATGAATACTGCTGGTACTCTGGATACTCAGACTGTGCATACTGGTACATCTGCTGTGTAACGTGCTGTGTTGCAGCAATAGGCTGCGGTGTTGTAACTGTCTGTTGTGCATTCTGTGGCGGAGGAATCTGTGAAACTTGTTCTTGTCTAGGCGGACGTGGTCTTTCTTTAGTCTTACCAGTAGCTATGTTGTGTTTCAGAACTGCACACTCATTTATAAAATGACCTGGCTGTTTACAATAATTGCAGTTCCCTTTAACGGGAGCTGCAGGATGACTGGCTTGATTCGGACCCCTCTTCTGACTGTCTTGAGGAACAGATTGTGCAACTAGTACTTTCATTTTCGTGTCTTTCATACGTTTTCTCTCGTGTTCTTGCTCTTCCCTGATTCTATTCTGGTGTATTGGAGCATCTGCAACATCTGGGACGGGGTATTAGCTTGCCAGGTACTTTCGACTTTCAAAACTCGATTTTTAATTTGTGGACTTGAATTCTCGACTAATTTAGTAACAAAAAGGTGAGGGTATGACTCACTACTTGTCTTGAGGCCACTGTTGATGCTAAAACATTTTTCAAATCTAGAATAAAAATCACTAATATCTTCGTCTTGTTTCTGTTTACAGGCTGAGATTGCATCCCAGTCTTCTTTTCTAGTTGTCAATAATCTGGGTAAAACTTGTATTAATAATTCTGGTAATTCTTTACATTTATCTCCGAGACCGGTACCTGGTACTCGTGCCTTATCTTCAGCTTCTAGAACTGCCCAATCGATCTTTTTCTCTCCCACCTCCCATTCTTTTTCCTTGAGCTTTTCATACACCCCTGCGGGCAGCAGAACCTTTAACATTTTAATTATATCTGGATACGTGTATTCTCCCATACGGAGCATGTCTTTTAATTCTCTATGGAACCCTGCTGGATCTTTATCATGACAGGGAATTAATTTCTTCATCTCTAGAAGTTCCATCTTTGTTATTGGAGTGTATACAAACACTCGCTGCATTTCGCCACCCGTTCCTCTAACTGGGTGGACTTCTCGTAACGGATTCTGTCTGTCTATGTAAAATGGTTTGCTTTCTGGGGGTGAGACATGAACAAAATGCGGGTTCAGAAACGTTCTATATTTGTGGCGCTGTTCTAGAATGACACTAATTAAATCGGTACCTAGACCTTTCCATCTATACTGGAGTAACTTGTTCAGGATATCATGTAACGGGCCTGGATCAGAGTGTTGACCCTCATACAATGTAATGAGGTGCTGGATCATATACATACCCACCAGTCGTTGCTCGGCTGGGGGCAGTTTCAGAAACATTTGTGCCACTATTTCGTCTGGAAAAGTGGTAGAATCAGTAATCCATCGGACTGCTGATCGGGCTAGTTCTTGTTCATGCATGGTACTTAACTCACTGTAACCGATTCGTGATTTCAGAATGTGATCGGTAGCTTGAAATACTTGTTCTAGAGAACCTTGATCTGGTACTGGATGATGGAACGTAGACTTGGATTCTAGGCGTAAATGGCGATCTGGAAATCTAGGTTTTCCTACATACGCTATTCTGGCGGGATTCTCGTCGTCTATCTCTTCAGTATCAGAATTACTTTCTTTCTCGTTTACTTGTGCTATTTTACGTTGTTCGTGTATCTTTATTATTTCTTTACGGATTTTCTTGTACATACTCTCCATAGCACCGACGGTCTTGTGCTTACCCTCGGCTATATTATCACTCCACCTTGTCAGGATTTTCATTTCGGCAGGATCTTTAGACGGGTAATCTTGTTCTCTTATTAGACAATTGATCAGAAACTTTAATATCATGAGCTGGATCTCGGCTTTCCTTTGAGACATGGCCTCGCTAATACTTTCTGGATCATCCCCTGTACGGATGAAACGATATATTCTGTCTAGATCTTCTTTCATATTCGGTAAGGTGACTAGATACTCGGCCACCTTTCTTACGCGGAATGAATATAAAACCATATTATCCTCGCCTGGGACTGGATCATAGCCGCATTCGGCAAGGGATTTTCTTATTTCTGCTACAGTCTGATGTCTGGGCGTACGCTGTGACGCTTGTGCATGTAATTCGGCTGTCGTTAAACGCTTGTGTGGCGGCGGGGTTTGAGGAGTACCTCCCCCTGCGGCCCCTAAACTAGAGTCGTCTACTGAGGCTCTTCGTCCTGGCAGAGTGGGAAATGGAAATGCAGGCTGGACTTGTATGGCGGGCTGGACCGGGGGTACCGTAACAGGTACTCCGGTGTCTGGAGGAGCGGGAAGTGCCTGATTTACAGGGACTGGCGGAGCGCGAACAGGATTTGCATATTCTGGGACTGTGTCGTCCAAATAGGACGAAATAAAAATATCAGCTGCGGTCTGTTTGTGACGTAGCTTGGTCGGAACTAATGGTGGCGGGAAATTACTGGATGCCTCTGGGGTCGCTTTTGGCAAGCCCTCGGCAAGGAGAGGATACATACCCCTATTAAGGGCATGCCTCTGTCTGTCTGACTGTTCGGCTTTGACTTGTTCACCTATCTCGATTAGTTCTTTTTCTTGTGCTCGTTCTAAGGATTCTCTACTTAATTCTGACTTTCTGATTTCCTTTTCAGTTCTTTTATGAGCTTCTTTGCGCCATAACTCGATGGCATCTTTCTGTGACTGTCTGGCTTTCTTTTTCCATAATGCTTCTTCTACTCGCATGATGCATTCGGCATCCCATGTACCCGATACGGGCCATCTATACTTTTCTTCTAACTGTTTGGTATACTCTACCCATAAATCCAGATACAGTACGGCGCTTATGCCATGCTTCTGATACATAAAATGACCTGGACTGTCCCTAGGCGGAACTGGAACTGCTGCTTCCAGCAGACCCTTTCTGGTTTTTAACTGACGTAATTTCGAAAAGAGCGGCATGACTGAACTATAATCTAGACACAATACAATACACAATAAACACGATACTTATTCCCCATTCATACCACGACATTAAAATACATGAAGAACATTTAAAAATAACAGTTCGAACAGAGTACTACCTGGAATACGGAACACAGAATACATGAATTTTCTCGAGGAACAGAACTGACTAGAACAGGAACTAGATGCACTGCTGAAACAGTACGAAACTTACCGGTCTCATACAGAGACACGTCAGGACCCGCATCCACCGAAGTGGACACTTCGTTTGTGGGTCTGTGTACCACCAACCCACGGACCAGAGTCAATTAAATTGACCCTGTCTAGATACCACCCCAGTAACGGTACTCACCGGGCAGCAAGAACGGAAGGCCTCGGACTGGACTGGACTGCTACGACGACGGACGACGAACTTCGGACTTCAGTTACGGGTGGGCCTCCGGATACCTCGGACCTTGGACTCTCGGCTTGGGCTCTGGTCGGGACTCGCCGCGTTCCTCCACCGTCTCGTTTGGATGCTGGACCGCCTCCTCCGTCTCCTCCGTGGGCCTGAGGGATACTTGGAGCAGAAATATCTGCCGGTGCGCAGAAGAGTTCCGTCACGACTGCAGAGGGTCAGGGGGCCGGCGTGGCTTCACCGACGCGTGGGGAAAGGGCAAGTCCCTATTCGGGCGCCATTATGTGGTAAATAAATAAATAATACCCTATTTTTGAATGTATAAATGAATAACAGATAGCTCAATAAATAAGAGTCAAAATTCGAGGTAGTAGGAGTTTCGCAGGTTTATTACAGCATAAAGGACAGGAACAGGACAACCTGCATAGGAATAGGATGGCAGGGCCCAGCAGCGCTGCTGGTGTCAGGATCGGGACAAGGAAAAGGATGACTTTTAATAACAGTGCATGAGCATATATACATAACGCAAACACATAGCATTACATTGCAATAGGCGTAGCAGTGGGTGGAGCAAAAGGCGTGACGTGTAGCAGTCGCGAAAGATAAGGGTGAAAAGAGGTGTAACAGGGCGTATACATAGACATGTGATGCAAACGTAACAGAATATGTCATGAATGGGGCGGGAACCATGGAGGGGGCTACCTAAGGAGCCGGGACCTCTAACCTGATGGTGCGCGCAAACTAGCAATGACGTATCACTAGGAGAAGCTGGGGGCTATGAACTCTGTGCTAGGAGCAGAGACTGAAGTCTGGAGAGTCAGGGCGACATGTACCTAAACAGTATCTAGTATCTGATGTTTAGAGAACATGTTGATATAAACTAGAAGTCAGGAGGGGAAAGGCTGACTTGATTCTAAGACTGGACCATGCATTATTCTACATGTAGTGCGTGATGAAGAATATTAAATGACCATTAAATGCAGTATTTCTCTAACGTGGAGACATGAAGGCTAGACAATGACGGAAACTATTGATGCGATTCAGTAATTTAGGAATGCAGAGAAGGAGGACTGGACTGATAACTGGAATCATAACATATTCTTGGCAGACTCAAAGGCAGAGCCAGCCTGAACCGGGCACTGTGAGGCAGGAAGTAAGTGAAGGGTCGAGGATACAGGTGGGGGCTGTATCGCTCCTCAGCGAGGTTTCAGGAGACAGGAGCTGAATCTGGTGTCCAGGCCCTTTTGAGGCCTAGAAACGGGGACTTTATAATGGAATAACGTGCACACTGAGAAACGTGGCAACGTAGCTTTACATAGGCCTGATATTCGTAGTATTCACGAGAACTGGAAACTGGCATACTAGAGGTGGACACAACTGTAATTGCGTCATTAATCGAACATAGGGAATGCATATGCATATTTAATCATGCACACATAACATATGATGGATGACACGTAGGGACACAGAACATGGCAAAATTTACTTTTCCACAGAAGCATTAACAATCTCATTTATTATGGGATTGACAACCTCAATTAATTGATGAAGGGTTCGAGGGGGCATGAATCCGAGGGGGCACCAGATTTACATGTCAGGATTGCCTCCCGGGTCTGGAGGAGCGTAGCCGGGGTAAAGGTTCTAAAGCAGCCCTTCGGGTTCTCTCCACCGTTCGATGGAATAGGGAACAAGGCTCGACAAGGTGATTGGAAGTCCTTTTGTATTAATAAGATTTTTTCCTCAAAGAAGTCCGCAATCTGGTTGCAGAACTCTAAGGATGGTAGGATTTCCGGTTGTAAGACTCTTGGATGGGTAAATGACTTAACGATGGAGAATACCATTTTTTGTTTTTGCTTGGCTGTATTGATGGCATTAATGTAGAAGTTCTTCTTAGCTATTTTGATAGCATTGAGGTAAGTTTTCCTCTGCTGAGTATATAGGCTTCTATCTATCGGGTCATAGGTTTTTCGCCAGTTACGTTCTCTTTTTTTGCATAGTAGATGGACTTTTGCTAGCTCAGGTGTGAACCATTTATCTTCCCGTTTTTCCCTTTTCCCTGGGGGCGGTTCTGTGGCACCCGATCCTTGATCTCCTGTCGCATCCAAGTGTGAAAACATTTGGAGCCCTGAACAGCATCTCCAGGCATAATAGGGATAAGTGCATCAACGATGGGGTTGAGCTTAAAATTAGCCTCTACTCGTGTCCAGTTGACATGGTTCACTAAATTATGGGTACGTTTCACTGGTGGTTGAGGCCGTGGAAGCTTAATGTGAAAAGGAATCAAGCACTGGTCTAACCAAATTTGAGGGACGGGAGTCTGGGTTTCCAAAAAAGGAAAGTTAGTGCATATTCCGTCCAGGGTGTGACCGGCTTGATGAGTGGGCTGTGTAACTATTTGTTTAAGGTTGAAAATCTCTAAAGTTTGGAAAAAATTCAATGCATATGTGTCCGATGTGGATTCTAATTGTAAATTAAAATCGCCCAAAAGTGTAAAATGTGGGTAGCGAACTAGAAGTTGTCCCAAGGAGTCACTAAGTGAATCTAAAAACGCCAAGGCACTACCTGGGGGGCGATAAATCAAGCCACCTGAAAAGGAGGAAAATTCATTTAACTTGATAGAGAAACCCAGTTCTTCCACCCCTTTTAGGGGAGCTAGATTAAAGGTGTGACAGTTTATGTGGTTTTTGAGCACCATCGCTACTCCTCCTCCCTTTCCTTTCAGTCTATCCTGTCGAAAGACGGTATAGCCAGGTGGAAGAGCAACTGTTAAGTCAGGGTTACTGTTCTCTGTCAGCCATGTCTCGGTTATGAAGAGACAGTCTAACTTTGAATCTACAATAAGATCGTTTAAATCTTGACTATGACAGCCCATAGAGCGTGCGTTTATCAACCCCCCTTTGAAGTGTGAGCTGATCGCAAAAGTGATATTGGGAGTGGTTTGTGTCTTAACTGGGCCCAGGATGAATACCAATGACAGGACCAGCACGAGAATGGTCCTCCGATTTTATCCATATCGATCCTACAGGGACAGCCTGTGGGCATGTTGAGACTCTTAAGCTCGCTCACCTGGTAAGGTCGGGCAGAATGAAATTGACCAGCCCTTCATGCGACTGGCGCGAACTTGGCGCGGACGGGCGTAGACGGGTTTTCCTTTGGCGCGCCGTCGTCGCGCCCGCTGTGCCCCCTCCCGCTGCGCGGACGGGGACTGTTGTTCTTCATATACTGGTGGAGGAGGGCGGGAGGCGTCGCAAGACTGGAGCGCTACCCTTGTCCCACCCCAAGATGGGGGCCGTCCCTGTGTCCGATCGCGTCAGCTGCCAATCGCTACGCGTGGACCAGGGTTCTAGGTGCTGCAAGGGCAGGAGCGAGTGTGAATAAAAGGGAAAGTAAAACTTCCCAGAAATACACGAAGCAAATAAAAAACAATTTAAACAATTTTAAAAAAGTAGTCGGCCTAACCCCCGGCTTTCCGCCTCAGGGGAGAAGTATGAAGCACACTGAATATGTGCGCGCGAGGAAGGGTGCCGGTTTTGTACCTGGGAGGGCGGGAGGCGTCGCAAGACTGGAGCGCTACCCTTGTTCCACCCCAAGATGGCGGCCACCCCTTTGCTGGTGACTGCAGATCCTTCGAGAATACGCGTTGGGCCTAGGATAATACTATCTGTATCCTTAGCGAACTCAAAATCAGATTTGAGGCGGATGTGGGAAGCTCCAGTTAGAGGACCCATGGGAAGAACAACAGAAACAAGCGCTGTTCAGGGAACCTCTGGAAATCAGCATGTCCTAGAGATAACAAATTTAGAGAATTGCCTGAGAAATTGGAATAGTGATAGAGAAGGACAGAATAGCATGCCTAGTCAGGGCACAAACAAAACTGCGGTAAAGGCAAAGTTGTTGGATGTGGTGAGGTGAAGGCTGAGATGGATGAAATAATCAGTGGGAACTTGCCTTTGGAAAGGATAGTGGTTTATGAGCAAGAAGAGCTATTGTTTGTGGCAAAGGATGTCACCCTAAGGTAAGACATATGAGAAATTGACGGAATTGGCTAAAAAATGTGCAGATCTGTCTAAGACAAAAATGCTACAGGGAAACCATAGGTTGAACTACAGTGATCAGGAACTGGAAGAGCAAGGAGTAACAGGCTTGAAGTATGTGTGCATGGCGTATGCTTGACAAATGAGCGGAAAGGTGGTCAAAGTAAAAGAGCATTAGGAAGGTTACAGAGGAAACGCCACCTTCAGGAGGCGGAACAGGAGGAGTTGAGGCTTATCCACTGTGAGAAGTTCCTAGTGGCGGGTATGTGCATGTTCCTTGGAGTAGGAGCGATTTAGCTGCATTCAGTAATGTTTTTCCTCTGTTGAGGGAGAAGCCTGCTGAATGGTACAAGAAAGTCAATCATTTTGTAAAGATCTCTAAGGTATTGTGGATTGATCTGAACACGTTGTTTGACTTTGTGGTTCCAAGTGTAATATGGTCCGCTTGTAAAATTGCTATTGGTTGACCTGCTGCATTAGAGAGAGATCCTATAACTCAGGGTCCTTCACCTTTGGCTATGGCTATGAAAAGGCTTGAACAGGTGATTACATGATTGCAGTCCAAAACAGCTCAAGGTATTGATTGGGTAAATATAGATCGAACAATTCAGGAACCAACAGAATCAGTACATGCTTATTATGAACGGCTTTTGCAAGCCTTCAAGCAATACAGTGGGTTAGATACTTGTCTTGGTCCAAAAGACATGTGATAGTTTGTTACCAAATTCATGATGGTATTGAGACCAGAAATTAGAATTATGATCCAGCAACATTTGATCTGCTGGTAAAACAAGTCAGTGGATTACATTTTACAGTATGCCATATTTTACAGTGATGAGGTGGATTCCACATACAGGAGAATTAAGGACAAGTTGATGTTGGTTTAAATGAGCAATGCGCAAAGAATAGATCAAGCACAGACGAATGGGGGAACAGTGTGTAGGAATCAGGGGAATAATCAAAGAGGGTTTCAGAACATTCAGAATAACTCCGGACAGGGAAAAGGGAGAGGTGTCCCTATAGACCCCAAAACAGGTATAGACATTGCCACGCTAAAGAAATCGACTGCATGCCATATTTGCCACAAAATCTGGCATTGGAAGCGCGAGTGCCAATTGAATCCAGTAAATCAGATTCAAGAGGGATAGCTTTGGGCAAGTGCCATATGTGATAAACACTGTGACAAGGCTAATATCCTACAATGGGGGAGTCAAAGCCAGTTAGTGCAAGTCCCGCAAACTCCAGGAGTTCCGCAGAGTAATCAAGCATACCACCAAATGCCCTTTATGGAAGCATTGGATGGACTCAATCAGGATATTTTCCAATGATGGTGCCTGAAGGGGTGGAAGACTGTACCCTTTGAGCAGTCTTAGAGGTAGACCAGAGTGGACAGTATGTGAAGGCAGATGTAAGCTGTCATCCTATTGCATTTTTGATTGATACTGGTGCTACCTGTTCTACTGTGAGATCCGCAGAAGTCCCAAACCTACCCCTCTCAGGACGATGGATCCAGTTTGTAGAAGTTGAGAATAAGAGAATTACAAACCCATTGACAGAAGAAATACCAGTGAAGATAGGAACCTTTCGAGATTGACACAAATTTGTGCTGTGATTCGAGTCCGGTCTGTTTGTTAGGTCGTGATCTCTTAGCTAAGCTGAAATGTACCATTTATTGTATGCCAAAGGGAATTGAACGAAACAACTAGGGGCTGGCTCTAATCAGTAAGGCTGAGCCACAGTAATTATAAAACAGAACAGAAGTGCCAATACTGATGTGAATGATTTCAATAACCAATATTCATCCAAATCCAGAGAAGAAATTAGAGAATGGGAATTGCTAATCAATAGCTTTTTTATTTGAAATTTTTTTGAAGGAATATATTACACAATTTTGATACATAGTACTGAAATTTTTTTTTTTTTCTAAAAACACACGTGGGACATAGATGTATAATTCTACATACAATCATACATTCAGGATCACAGACATATCACAACCAACCAAAACACATTCACACAGCCCAAAGCCCGCATGCGCGAGTGAATAGTGCCAATTAGAACGCCACCGGTCCGTGTGACCGCCGAAACTATAAATCATTACTAGACTACCAACGAATTGATGCCTGCCGCTCGATTGCGCAACTAAGTGCGGGTCATATTCCAACGCTGTACCCGCCTAGTGAGTGGGCTACAATGCCCCGCCTGCGCTGTCATTAGTTGAACCCCCGTACGCACACACCGCATGTTTGCTGCACTCCGTAAGGATTTTTCCAACCCCTGCTGGTGGACGAGTGGATCTGTCTTCCGTTTGGGTACCCAAACTCTGAAGACTGAATAGAAACGGTAGACTGAAACCTTGTGTCCGGGTCCACTGCCCTGTAATGCAACATATCGACAGTAGGGGCAGCCCTCTTCGCTGTGGTGCTCAAGAAAATACTCTGACAGTTTGATCTGAATTGAAAACACCCTCCCAGTACAATACATTTTGAATAGGTTAAGGCCAAATCTTGAAAAAGCCTCTGCTCACATTACACGTCTAGGACTCCCAACGTTTGATACTACAATAGGCCCTGAAGAGAATCCCCGACGATTTCTGTGGGATTCGAAACGCGTAGGCCCTGCCACATTTGGTCTGCGCCAGCATCTAGGCTCCCAAGTAGTTGAGCCTTGAGCTTGAATGTGTACATTACCTTGCAGTAGTAACCACAATGAGCTTTATTTTGTTTTATTAGAGACATAGGAATGTACTAAAGAAAAACTGTGTACTTCATTAGTATTGAAAAGACGTGCAGACCGTGGCCCCTTTCTCTAGTCACCTTGTATATATATTGTATTATATTCACTGTTCTTTTGACTGTGTGAATGTGTTTTGGTTGGTTGTGATATGTCTGTGATCCTGAATGTATGATTGTATGTAGAATTATACATCTATGTCCCACGTGTGTTTTTAGAAATTGTTTTTTTTTCAGTACTATGTATCAAAATTGTGTAATATATTCCTTCAAAAAAATTTCAAATAAAAAAGCTATTGATTAGCAATTCCCATTCTCGAATTTCTGTTCTGGATTTGGATGAATATTGGTTATTGAAATCATTCACATCAGTATTGGCACTTCTGTTCTGTTTTATAAAGGGAATTGAACAGCAGACCAATGATGATGAAATTGCATTCAAATTGGCAAATCAGAATCACTGCGTAGACATGTTTCCTATACTGACAGTGGAAGACATACCGCTGGATTTGAGAGACACTGTCAATCCAGTGGTGTGGGATTTGACAGGAGAAGAGATAGAGCCGATTTGAGGAGTTGATCCAGTTTGTATACAAATCAAGCCAAATGCAGAATTTCCAAGAGCACCCCAATACAACCTAACCCTGGGCACGGTGGCAGGGTTTAAACATGTAGTTGATTCCATGATTTTGCAGGTTATATTGAAGTAGATAATAGGAATCCCTTGCAATTCACCTATCAAAGGGCTTCAGAAGCTGAGTGGAAATCATCACATAATTCAGGACCTTAGGAACGTTAATGTGATTGGAATTCCATGTTGTGGTACCGAATCCATCTGTGATCCTGTTTCAGATCCCTTTGTGAAGCTGTTCGGTTTACTGTGATTGATCGTTGCCAAGCATTTTTCCCCATCCCATTGCACAAGAAAAGCCAAATTGTATTTGCTTTCTGCTGGAGAAACATGTTTTAACGGGGTGTTGTATCCCAAAAGGGTATACTGAAAGTCCATCTATCTTTAACCAAATTCTGAAGAAGAACCTTGATAGCTTGGTACTGACACATATTTCAGTGCTCGCGCAGTACATAGAAGATATCCTAATTGCATTGGAGACTGAAGAGGCTTTAAGGGACAATGCCATTGCCTTACTGAACCATTTTGCTGAGAATGGACACAAGGTGTCACTGAACAAGCTTCAGTACTGCTTAACAGAAGTCCAGTACTTGGATCATTGTATTGAGTAAGGCAAGAGAAAGGTGTCACTAGACCGCATTGAGGCGATCATGAAAATGAATGTGCCTACCACTCAAAAAGATGTCAGGATGTATTTGGGAATGGTTGGCTACTGCCAATAATAAATCCCGATTTTCTACTTGAAGGAAAGCCCTTATACAGACTGACACACAAAGATGTGAGCGATCCTGTACCGTGGAAGAACGATTGGTTGGTTGCCTTCTTAGACCTTTGAGAGTCCCTTTGTCATGCTCCAGCTCTGGAAATGCCTGATTACAACAAATCATTTTTGCTATTTTGCTGTGAGAGGGAGGGTTTGTGCTCTATGAGTACTCACCCAGACACATTGGGACGTCCATAGAACAGTGGCCTACTTCTCAGCCACACTAGATCCTGTAGCTTCAGCGTTGCCCAGATGTCTCAGATCCATTGCTGCAACAGGTTACGTCATTGAAAAATGTGAAAACATTTTTTGTCCTGGCGCTGGGGGCCGTCGGAAGATCAAGCGAGCTATTGCCCAGAGTCACATGGTGCTGGGCTAACCTGCCACCGGTGCCGGGGATCAAACCATGAACCCCGTTGCCCGGAGTCAGGCACCCTGGTCGCTGAGCCACACCTCTTCCATAGTGCTTTTATTGCATTGTGATGGGACATCCACTTACTGTATATGTTCCACACTCAGTTGAGCTTCTGATGAAAATAACCAAAACACTGCATTTGACGAATAATAATCTGACAAGGAATGAGAAGATTTTGCTGGCAGCTGAGTATGTAACCTTGAAGCGATGTTCTATGTTATTCCTGCTCCCTTGTTGCCTATTCCAAATGTTGAGTGGAGGATTGTGAGGACCATGACTGTCTGGATGTAACTGAACTTTGCATCAAACCGAGACCCGACATTGTCGATGAACCACTACCTGACTCTGACGAAATCCTTTTTGATGATGGTTCATTCTTAAAGGACAATGGGGGTTACCTACAAGCAGCTTTTGCTGTCTGTACAAACTGTATAAACTGCTTGTTTACAGGGAGTATGCTCCACAAAAGTGGCTGAAATTGTCACCTTGAGCTGTGCATGTCTTGCTTCTGACCGAATCCGAGTCACCATCTATACCGATAGCCAGTACGGTTTCAGTGTAGTTCATGACTTTGGACAGCTATGGTCACTGAGGGGGTTCTTAACATCATCAGGATCTCCCACAAGAAACAGGCAGTATGTGAGACAACTGTTGGAAGTCTTACAGCCACCAAAAGAAGTAGCTGTCATAAGGTGTGCTGCACATTGAAAAGGGGAAGACTTTGTGACTGTGGGCAATCGATATGCGGATGAAGTTGCCCGCTCTTCTGCAATCCATGCATGTATTTTTAATGGGGAATATTCTGGAGAGAGCGCAGAGAGAACCAAGCTCAACATGATTCTAGCCATTGCAGATACCTAGGATGAGGTCAGGCGTCTGCCGGGAGAAGCGTCATATCAGGAACAGGCTGGTTGGATCAGAGCAGGATGCTTAAAGAGCGAACATTATTCTAACACTTAAATCACTATTAGTTTCACACCAGTGCAGTGTATTTTTCAACCAGTCGGTTCCTCGTTTCACGATATTCACTAGTACTGTTTTTACATCACTCACGGAAGTTGAGAATACGCTCGTATTAACAGCCTTGAACTCGTTCACTTTCTTGGCATTGCATTTAACCAGCATCACATCAGAAGTTTGTCACACGCGCAATAACTTTATTGTACTGCTGCGGCGGTCTCAATGAATAATTGTTTGTATCGAGCGCGAGCACAAATATTATTCTAACACTTAATTCACTGTTAGTTTCATGCCATTGCAGTGTATTTTTCACCGCCATTCACTTTCCAAGTTTTTTCACTTACACCACTTTGAGTCACCTGATATTTTTTGTGCTAGACTGTGGAAGCACAGACATGCCTGATTTACATTCCAATACCCTCTTTCAATTTCAGATTGAATTTACCTCCCCTGATGAAGGGCTCAGTCCCAAAATGCAGAGAGATGGGACATACATTATATAAGGCGACCAACATACACGATTGAAATGTAACCTGAGGAACAGGATTACAATATAAAATGTTTAAATGTGAATATTGTAACACAACAATGAAGATTACGCATTGAATGATAAACAATTGGTTTGAAGAAAGCAAATACAAAGACTTATTGTTTTCATTTCACGAAGGGGATTCGAGTTACAGATTATTTGAGAAGAATACGTTCTCAAAGGAGTGCTAGCTGGGCACTGTGTTATTGAGTTAACAATGTATTCTTTGTAAAGAGCGAAGATGACATTTGGGTTGAGTAGTTTTGCCAGATTGTTTGCTGAGTCCTATGGTGAGGCAGATTCATGGAACAGCTCATATGGGAAGAGATGCAATGGGGAGACAGTTCAGGCAAACGTGGTTCAACATGAGATTCCGTGTGATTGCTGATGCAGTGTGCCATCGATGTGTCAACAGATGACTGCTGTAGAGAAAACTGTTTGTTTTGAGTCATATTGGAAGGTCGGGAGGTCCTTTCAACCGAATACAGTTGGACTTTGTCAAAATGCCTAGTTGTAATGGTTTGAGATGCATTCTGGTTGTTGTGTGCATTTTTTCACAGTGGGTAGTAGCTTATCCGACTAGAAGATGTGATAGCCTCACAGTAGCAAAGTTATTGCTAAGGGAGCTTATCCCGGCCTTTGGGTCTCTGACTACATTGGAGTTGGATAAAGCGCCAGGAAACTCATGGTGTCAGTGCGCTCTATAAATGTCACTTAATAATAATAATAATAATAAAGGACCTCACTTCTACAGTGACATCATGAAGCGGTTTTGCACTACCTTAAACGTTGACCAGAGACTGAACTATAGCTACAGGACAGAGGCGGCATGAATGGTGGAACAGATTAACGGGACGTTATAGATGGGAATGGCAAAGATGTATGCCTCGACATCTCTGAACTGGCCTAATGCATTGCTTTGGTATTGATGTGTTTGCGCAGCATTCCAGACAGGGGGACTGGGCTATCCCATCATGAAAGCCTCATGGGGTGAGCGATGTGCTTACCTGCAGTGACATCCACAGAGTTAATTAACATCACTGATGATTTGGATCTTGACTACTGCAAAGGATTGGCTGATGTGGTTTGTTCTGTGTCTCACCAGGTTGAAACTGTGACTGCACTGACCTCAAAGGACCTCTGCCATGACCTGGGTCTGGGAGATTGCCCCCTTGTCCGAAAGCATATGAGGAAGAACTTTCTTGATGCATTGTGGTAAGTTCCATACCAGCTGATATTGGTGACGAACACTGCTGTGAAGTGTGGAGGGTTGCCGAACTAGATACACGCTTCACACACCCAGAGAGTATCAGGACTTTGGACAAAATATCTCCTCTCCTATAAGTGAATCCAGCCAGGGTTGTAAGACCACTGGAGAGGACAACCCAAGCTGTGGGGGTTCCTGAAGAGGCTGGATACTCACCAAGTCGAACTGAGGGGGTCAAGCTACACAAGGTCCAGGTATAGACTCTGAGGGAGATGGTAATGTTGTGAGTGGTATAGAGTCTGACTCTGTACTGTGCTGTGATAGAAAACAGGGGTTGCCAGAGAATCATGGCCAGTGAGACAGAAAAGGAGGAACTTGAGACTTGCATCCAAGAGAGATCTTGCTCCCATAACTAAATCATCTGAATCTGACCAAAGTGAGTCAGAACAATCTCATGGGAGCGTGAGGAGATCGAGGAGGGCAGGAGATATACCTCTCCAGAGTGGACTTCCTTTGCTACAAATGCCGGGGAGAGTGAAATCTGAAATGTCAATACTGATAATTGATACCATATCCACTGAGAATGAGCGGCTTACGAAGTTTGATTTTGGAAGATCTCATGTTTTGAACCTCTGGAAATCAGCCATCTCCTTAGGAGATTGCAGCATTTCCCATTGAACATTTACAGCGTGTCATTGATGAAGTTGACTTTGATCTTATAAGGAATGCAAATTGAACTTTGAACTGTAAATAAAAAGTATTTCACTTAAGAAGATAACCTAGCGCCAAGTGGAAGAAGAATAAACATAGGGACTTTTCAGTAGAAGAAGAAAGAGGGCTAGGGAAGCCTTTCAAACTGTGTAAACATTGTGCCAAAGACTGATAACTGTTTCCATAATTCCAATGAGCTGTTTACAAACTTTATTATGCAACAGTAAGAGGCAGAGAATGAGGCGCTGCATTAATCCTCTTACAGCTACAACCCCAGTCAGTTGAAAATAGAGTCTGGAATACTAAACCATATCCACAAATGTATTCTAGGTACACTGGGCCCGATTCACAGAATGAACTTAAGACTAAATCCTAAACTTACTACTATTTGGTATTCACAGAATGCACTTACTACTTTCGGGATTCACAGAGTGAACTTACTACTTTCGGGATTCACAGAATAAACTTACTACTTTCGGTATTCACAGAATAGATTTAAGACTACTAACTCTAAGTCCGAAATCGGGGAGTAAATTCCGGCCCGGAGACAGAGCTTCCGGCTTGGGGGCGGAGTTTGCGGCCCGGAGGCGGAGTTTACAATAGTAGTACAAGGGGTAGCATACTGGGGTAGCATACTGATTAACAATAAAATGTGACCATCATTTTGATAACCTCAATGCGGCCCTACAATGTGAGACATTTAGGGTTCCAGTCCTCCAGCAGTGTCCGTTTTTCCTTATGGCAGAGCGCTTCTAATAAATCTGTGTTGAATTCTAGGCCAAGGTTTTTAATGAAGTGGGGTTGCCAGGTTAAACCTGCATATTAAAAAAGGTCCTTAAAACAGAGATTGTTCTATTCCATGATTTAATACTTGCCTTTATTGAGTTTGTAGCCAGACACACATGCACAGCTTTCGATTGTCTCTAGTAGAGAGGGAATTCAACGTGCCAAGTCTTCCAACATAATGAAAATGTCATCAGCATATGCGCTTACCTTTATTTTCTTTTGGTTAAAAGTGACTCCAGAGATGTAGGGGTTTGTTCTGATCCGGTGGAGGTGAGGCTCAAATATCAGAATAAAGAGGGAGGGAGACGGGGCAGCCCTGGCTGGTGCCCCTCTCTAATCTGAAGGCTGAGGATAAGAGACCGTCTGAACGTACTTTAGAGGAAGGGGTGATGTGCAGGGCCATGACCATCCTTGTGAAGGTCTCACCTAGATTGTACTTCAACAGGGTCTCTTAGAGGAAGGACTAATAGACCCTGTCAAATGCTTTCTCAGCATCAACGGTGACAGCTACAGTGTCGGAATTGGATAGTTTGCCTTTCTCAATGATGTGACATAGGAGACGAGTGTTGTCGCTGGATATTCTATTTCTCATTAATCACACCTGGAAATAGTGAATTAAGGTAGGCAACAATGATGTATCATATCTAGGGAAAGTGTACGTGGGGACTTCGGCCTTGTCTTGAAAGAGACAGCATCTTTGAACAAGCTCTGTAGATTTTTGCTACTTGATACAACTGATGTGAAGAGACTTCTTCGGAAGACTTCACATGCTGACACCTTAACTAATCTTACCTTGGAAAATGCTATGTAGGGATGCCACTTTAGTGCTATAGTAATGACAGATTAATGCTGTATACCTACAAACTTCCAATGAAGGGGAATCTGAATGTCTGCTCGATAATCTTTTGTATCATTATTCCGAAGTAATCAATTTCGTGTATGTTGCACTGTCTTAAATTCATGCATAGTTTGGCTTTGTATTAGTTCCAATGTATTTCTACACCCTCACTTTGAAGTGCCTGTATGTCCAGTTGTCCTTGGCTTTGTAATAAAGCAACTAAACGTTATTGGGAGTCTGATTCTTAAGAGTCATAGCAAAATGGACCTGAAATGATTGATCTGCTAACAATTTCTCTCCCCATATGCTTTAATTCTGATAACAAGAACCATCGAACCGAGGTTGCTGAGCGGATCTAGAAAATGGAACCCAACTCCTTCACTACCATGCTGAACAGAAGAATGATCACCTATCCAAACTCTCAGCAGCTACAATTCACAAGGTTGACCAGGAGTTCAAGCCATGGTTTTCCCACAGGTCAGCAGCAATTTTTTATGTGACTGTGACAAGGAAGTGGTGAGCTCAATCCAGTAGTTCGCTAAATGATGATCCCCGCAGGTTCCTGTTCAGAGCAAGAATTGTGCCAATATTGGTCCAGATAGCTAAGCTTCAAACCTTTTTTCCTTGTTTATAGTGGACGGAAAATCTGACCATTTAGTAAAGCTTAGCCTATCATAATTCATTCTTTGCCAATGACAGTGTATCCTGTGTTTAATATAGTTTGGTATCTTATCAAATTGGTCGATGGAAATATTGAGGCTTCTGAGCAAGTGCATGTATGAGAAAGATCTGGTCATGTCAGTGAGAGCGTGCACGTGTACAGCTAGTACATATGTGGTCATGGATGCAATTGAAAGAGGGATGCATGTAAGTGTGAATAGTTGCACACATCTGATTCGGTGTGTGAGCATGAATCAGTAAATTTAAGTGAATACTGTAGTCCCTGCATCAAACTGGTATTACATATCCTCCTCCATGAATGATTATGGAAGTTACATTAAATGTGCAACAGGGGAGGGGGGCCCTGAAAATGTGTGGGGCCTATGACAGAATGCTGCATTTACCCTCCCCTTATGATGCACTGCATGTGTGTGAAAGTAGTGGATTGTCCGGGTTTTAGGACAGGGGATCAGTGTAGTTTTCAGGGGTGTGGGTCAGTTTTTGGGTCTCAGGGCAGGGGGGCAGGTGTGGGGGTAGTATTTCTGGATGTGGGGGCCAGATTTAGGGCCCTGGGTAGGGAAGGGACAGTTTTCAGTGCTGGGGGCAGTTTTCGGGCTCAAGACAGGGAGAGCTGGATCGGGGACGTTATTAGGACGTGTGGTGAGTTTTAGGGCTCAGGGCAGGGAAGGGACTGTTCTCAGGGCTGGGTCAGTTTTAAGGCTCAAGGACTGGTCTGGAAACTGAGTAGTTTCATTTTTGTGGGTCAGGTTTTAGGACTCAGGGCAGGCGGGCTGGGGTGTGATCTTTACCACGGATATGCCTTTACCAAACATGCCTTCACCACAAAATTACATGGTTAAAGCATGTGTGGTAAAGAAATGCATTGTTTAGACGTATCCGTTGTTGGGCCTGCATTGCAGAGGCACACATGATTTAGCCATGCATGCTTCTGTTATAAAACCGAAAAATATACATTTATTTCTACATTTTTAATGGGTATTTTTGCTCCCTGATTAAAATTCATCACAGATAAAATGCCTCGCCTACCCTTTGTTAGTAAAAAAATACATTGTAAACACCAAAAATAAACACTAATTAAAGAACTACATGACTTGTAAATTCCTAAATTGACAGAGCATAATACTTATGTATACTCTGCAGTATGATTGTAAATATTACAGTGTTCCCAAATAACAAACCGGCATTGTCAGTGGTGAGTGATGTTGACCGTTTAAAGCTATTTTTTTTTCAATAATTACATGTAAAATTGTGTTTACCGTAGAGTTGAACACAGATGCATTGAATAATACAGCAAAAATGATAGTCTGTGAACCTCAATGTTTTTTGATTTGTGGTTGCCCTTTTCCTATATTGATTTGTAGTTGAACAAGAGTGTTCTACTTGACTGTTATTGTGAATTGCTGGATCATATAAATTCGAAATGTTGGTTGTCTCTCTATAGCACTGGAGACATATGTATGCTTCTGGTCCTCACCTTGGAGCTTCGTGTGCCCTTTGATGTCTGACTTGTAATTACCAAGCCTGTGGGGCTGAGAGGGATTGATTGGGGAGACTTGCATACACTCTTACTTCGGTGAAATAAAATGCAAACAAGTATGTAAGTCAGAAGGGTTTGCTACAAAGAACACTCATGGTGACCTTGGAGTTGGTGCAGCAAGAACATATTTATCTTCTTTAATCTTCACTACTCAGGTCCCTTCTGTCACTCCTGGGGGCATATTCTCAAGGATTTATCACCGAATTATTAGCACTTTATTGCAGCAAAAGTGGCGATAAAGTTATCGCCCTATTCACAAGCTGGTGCTAACAACCGATATCACCAGTTTACCTGTGATAGCAGCCGCAAAAAACATCGCCACAGATGACACTGGCAACTAACGTTAATTATATGGAGAGTAGGCGTTCCCGTGCAAAAATCAGCGACAACACCACTTCGCAACATTCTCAATGACCAGCCAGATCGGCGATAAGATCCCAAAACAGGCGATAGGGCGCGTTAGCAGCAGGGATTTAACACCTGCTCTTATCTGGTGTAAAGTCGGACGAAAACCTACACCATAAAAGGGAGCCTATCCCAGAACCACACCTGAAGAACAATAGATGCCATGGAGCTACTGATCATGCAGCTTGGACACCCAAGAGGGCCACAACACCCTTCCCCACTACACCCAGGCCCGCCACCCCCGCCGGACAAAGATATGTTACATCAACTTCACGAAATCATGAACAAAACAATTTGCCTGATGTCCCACAATTACAACAATCAACATTCATATGTGGTCAGAAAAAGGAGAATCATGCAATCATCTTTGAATTTCCAAACAAATCATTTTATTCAAGTTAAACTCAAAACAACTATTTGGAAGAGTCATGGCAGGTCTTCTCTGGACAATCTGTAAGTCACAGCCTGCAAGACAAAATTCAAAATAAGAAGGTGTGTCATGCGCTCATCAAAGGACAGAGAGAGAGAGAGAAAGAAAGAGAGAGAAAGTGAGAGAAAGAGAGTGAAAGGAAGAGAGGGAGAGAAATAGAAAAAGAGAGAAAGAGAGAGAGAGAGAGAGAGAGAGAGAAGGAGAGAGAGAAAGAAAGAGATAAAGAGAGAGAGAACGAGAGAGAAAGAGAGAGAGAGAGTGAAAGGAAGAGAGGGAGAGAGAGAGAAAGAGGGAGAGAGAGAGAGAGAGTGAATGGAAGAGAGGGAGAGAGAGGGAGAGGGAAAGCGAGAGAAAGAGATAGAAAGAGAGGGAGAGAGTGTTGACACTGCAGAGCCAGACCTCACTGCTCACCTGCTGCCACCGTGGTCTCTCCAACCACGTGCCGGTACACACTGCAGTCCACCAGGTCCCTTACCTGAAACAGAGTAGAGATTCTTGAATGGCAGAGTTCATATCATTGCCCACGCCATCATCGCTTGCCCGCCCCTGCGCACACAGGCTGCTGCATCCTATCCCCTCCCACCGTACAGCGGCGTTTGCCTGCCCATGCGTACCCAGGCCTCACTGCTCACCTTCCACCACTGGCGTATCTCCAAGAGAGACCACTACGTGCCAGTGCAAGCTCCAAGCCCAGGGCCTGCAAACTTGGCAGCCTCCACATCATGCAGCCCGCACCGCGGGCAAACCGGTCACACATGTGATTTTGGGTCTTGATTTCGCAATGGCAGAGAGCATATCAGTGCACACGGCATCCTCGCAGGCTGCGCACACGCTCAGCTCTTAGGTGCCACAAATTCTGTGAACCGCGAGGCAATGCCACGTGGCGGTAGGCCTGTGCTCTCACCTGGCTCAGACCCCCCCTTTTGTACCGCTTTGGCTGCCATAAGTGTGACAGGGTATGCTCAGACGTGAGTCCCTTGCTAACTTTGCCACTGGATTCAAGCAAGCCTGGCTGAAGACGGCTGTAATGCCAGAAACCGGTCCTCGGAAGCTCCTTTTCGGTCCAGGGAAGGCATGACTTGGCAGTTCGGGCTGGACTGTTCCCATGAGGCACAGGGTCAGACTGATTTGCATATAGACATGTCTGAACTGGGGTGGCAGAGTGGGCTAAAGAACGGTGATGGATCAAACCTAGATCTTTTGACTGGGTGTGAGTGTTTGATTGGTTCAGATGCTCCGTCCATCACCACCCCCTTTTGTACCGATACACTGCGGTCCAGCAGGGCTCACACAAATCCTTACCTGTCTGGACCACCAGGACGAAGCATCATTGCAGGCTGCACACCAAGCTCAGCACTTAAGGTGCCCCTACCTGCACCGAAAGTCACTGTCTCGTGGCGGTAGGCCACTGCCGGCCACAATGTATCCGGTGCCACCAACTCTCTGCAACGCAAGTCATGGGCCCTTTATGATTGAGTATCTTGGTGCGGACGCCATCATGTCACCTCCAGCAGTAGGGAATGTGATGTGGTAGGGCCCTAGGCCCTGATGCATAAATATTAACCACACAGATATACCCAGAGAGAGAGTGGAAATGGCGTTGATCACATGCACTCGGCCCTTTTTATTGGCAGGGTCACATGTCCTGTGAAGTGTGTACTGGAAGGGTGTGGTGTGGGTGTAAACCAGTCGTGAGGGAGTGACTGTGGCATGCCGACAACTAGACCTGTGATCAGCAGATCACTACAGGGAAGACCTGGGACATGTAGCGTTGTCGTACCCCCTGTGAGCGTAAGTGGAGTGGGACTGCCTGACGTATGCCAGTCCAGCGTAGGGGTGTGAACAATGACCCCGGGGCTCTGGGCGTGGTTCCGTCCTGGGCTGGACAAGGAAGTAATTAATGCATGTGTCTCTGTTGTAGTGTCAGTGCCACTCGGACCTCAATCGGTAATGTTGCACCCTGTGACTCAAGCTCAACATGAGCAACATGGACGTAAGGGGGAATCACTGACAATACATTTATCCATACTTCCACACTTAAATGATCATAGACATGATACATCTGTGTGAAAATGAATGTTTAATGCACATTCAGTGGAGTTTTGCAGCTGGAGCAGTACAGGGCCATGCAAATCTCACTCTACATCGTTGGCCCGTGGAGGCCAGCCAGAGTCCTTAGGGAATGACAAGTTCATCGAAAGAGGAAGAGTTCAGTCTGCAGTCTGATTGCTGTGTCATTGGTGACCGAACAGAATATGGTAGTCCATGTCGAGGTCCAAGGTGAGTGTCACAGAGTGTATCGGAGGACAGTGGAAGGTGATGATGTAGAAGGCAGAACCAAGCAGAAACAGGCCATATGGCAGAGATGAATGCTATGTCTGCCTCTTCGTCATCTGCTGTTTCATGCGCCTCACATGTGGGTGGTGGTGTTCTTTCTCCAGCACTGTGTGGCTGTGATACCTCAGGGGCCGTAGGTAGAATGTCTGCTGCACTGTGTGGCACGGACACTTCAGGGGGCGGAGATGTGGATGGAGTGGTAGCAGCAGCATTCATTCGCGCCAGGCCTTGTGGCAGCAATGCCATGAGGAGGGTCTGCAGGGCATTGAGGTATCCAGCTACCTCTCGCTGGTGTGCAGACGTGGTAGCCGCTCTTTCTGCCTGCATCCGCTCCATGTTCTCCATGATCCTCCCCATGTGTCCCAACTCCCAGGTGACATCGTTGGAGCCACTCTGACTAGACAGTTGTTCTTGTCTCAGAGTAAGGACTCCAACGATTTCAGCCATGGATCGGTGGAGAGCATGAAGTGGTCTGTGGGTGTCCGTTGGGGTCTAGTTGGGCTGCCATGCAGTCGAACCTCACCCGCACCTGTTCAGCTATCTGCTCCTGGCACCCCAACACACTGCGTTGGAAGGCCATGTGTTGTTCATGGGGATCCTGGGAGGCAGCCATGGTGGTTGGTGCTGCCTGCTGTGTGGTCTGTGCAGGGGGTGGGTGTCTCACTCATGCAGCTGGGCTGCCCTGCTCCTGGAGGTGGGTTGACGTATCTGTCAATGAACTCTTTGAGGGTGTCGGTGTCGAAGGTGTGGTGGTCCTCTTCGTCATCAGAGAAGAGAGGTTCAGTCTGCTCTGCAGGAGTGTTTGGTTTTCATTTACAACATGAAGGGGAGATGCACTTTAACATTGTGTTGACATGTATGTTGACACATGGTACATCTTTACAAACAGACTGCATGTCAGGGTACATTGTACGTTTTTTGGGAGGAGCTGCTTATTTGATGCGGGACAGTGGACATTTTGATGACATCACAGATGTGTGTTTGTACTTGTACATTGTCAACTCACATTTCCCTGCAATGCCAAATGTAATTGGCCAGTTTCTACACACAAGTGGCACCAGTTGTGTCCTCTGTTCTGTTGCGGACATGTTGCGATTTGTATCACATTGTTGTCAATGTTGATGTGTTCTGCATGTTATGTGTGTGTGCTGCATTTTGGGAGAGTCGCCCCTGCAGCTCTGATTTTGCTACCCCTTATTACTTTCATGTGGTGTGCCTTTGACTTCTGTGCTTATACAGTGCTGAGATGTTGCATAATTGGGTACATTGGTCTCTTGGTGGGAGTTGGGGTTTGGGGCATGGTTTGTCTGCAGATGTGTTGTTGACATTAGGGGTTGTTTGTGCACATGGATGTGTCATAGTGTGAGCTGCTCCTTTACGGATGTGGATCCACACTCAGCCGCCTCAGTGTGGTGGCGTGCAACATTCCATGATATATTTACTGCAGCAATACTTTTTGTCATGCAGTGTCACTTGCATTGTCAGTGTGGGTAACGGACCCGCGGGAAACATTCTTTACAACGCAACTTTTACCACGCAGTGCCTTTACGACGCAACTTTTACAACGCAAACCATTACAACACATTGCACTGGGGGGCGCTCTAGGATAGGGAATACGTTTAATTTACTATCCAACACCTTCCCTAGTGTCCACGGGGACTGGAGTTGGAATAGTTAATTAAACTATTCACTATCCAGCACCCCAAAGCGATATGCGTTGTAAAGGTTTGCGTTGTAAAAACCGCGTTGTAAAGGCATGCGATGTAAAAGCATGCATTGTAATGTCATACATCCCGGACCCGCAGCTTTAATGGGTTCAGCACATGTGTATAGTTTTGTTGTGAGATTAATGTTGTGTGGGGAGGGCCCCCTCTGGGCACATAGTCGACGGGGGCCTACTTGCAGTTTCTAGGTGTGGTGCAGTGTGCCAAGGGGATCAAGGACATGCTCCAGAGTCATTTTGGGTGTGCACTGTGCTATGCTTAATTGTGCATGTGTGCCATTGTGCCCATCTCCCCCCAGTCCCTGGTCGTTACTCACCCTGTTGCTGTTCTGTCAGGTCATGTAGAGCAGTGTCCGGTCACCCAACTCCTGCCATCGTCCCCACAGTGATGACTGTGGACACCATTTCCTCCACTTATCCAGCGCCTCCTGTGGCACTGAACTCCCACCTCCAGTCTGCAATGCTGCCTTCTGGTTGTTGCCGAGTTTCTGCTTAGTTTTGCGCTTCACATCATTCCATTGACCTCTTCCATTGTCCTCTTCAGCACTCTGACTGCATTCATATTGTTCTCGATGGACTGCCATATTGCATTTTTTCACAGTGGAGTTGATGAACAGTTGTTGATGGTGTTCTATCACCTCCGTTATCAGGATCCTGTTTTCCTGCGGACTGAACTGCGTCTTCTTCTTCATCTTGCCCTTGCCCTTCCCTGACCCTGAGGTCCCAACCTGGGCCTCCGGGGGGTTGTGGGGGTTTTGGTTATCCTCTGTACTTGCTATGGCTACCTCCATTGACCTTCGCAGTTGTTTGGCTTTTGTTTTTTGTTTTTTCTACTTTTATAGTGATTTTTCCCACCTGACGTGTGTGAATTGCAGGTCTGGCGCAGCTTATAGCTGATTTTTTAATTGCAGTTGGGCCCATCGCAACTTTTTTCACGTTGGGGGTTTAGATTTTTATCGCCGTCCAGGTGACTTTATCGCGGACATTTGACGCGTTATCCGGAGACTATTGCATGATACCGTCATGTTTTGAATAGGACGTAAACACAGAGTTATTTTGCCGCAATAGACGGTAATATGAAACATTGCCTTAACTGATTTTGGCGATGATTATCGCACGTTCTTGAGAATATGGCCCCTTGAGTTAAAGAGATCACATCACAGTGTCTTGTTAATGGATGGATTACAGTACCATTTGGAGTGACCATGTCTTCATTGAGTAGCAGCTGCGGTCCGTGCAGGAAACAGCGGTGGGCGGTGGGGCTGGGTAAGGGGGATTTCGAGGGATAATGCCAAAGGAAAATTAACTATTTCATTTTCCCTTTGCATCGTCCCTCAAAATCCCCCATTGCCTCCCACCTCGTTGCTGTTACCTGCACAGACTGCAGCTGTATCAGTAGCCTATTAAACAGTACTTCTCAGGCACCAATGCTCCTAAAGTCCTATAAACCAGGGTAGACCTCCACTTCCATCTGCAAAGAGATGTTGGAAGGATTATGTATCCATTTATAAATGTGATATTTATATAGCATAACCCCTTGCAAGAACGGACGAAAGTGCTGTACAGCGTACAATGTAAACACATTTTCAACATGTGATTGGAAGGGATTTGAAGAGAGAACCTGAACTGCACTCCACCATGATGTAGTGCTCTTTGAAAATGTTGAGTCTTCAGCTCTTTCCAAATTTGAAGCAGGGTTGGGGTAGTCATAATGGAGACCTAGTCATTCCGGGTCCTGGGGGCAAAGAAGGGCTTTTTTAATAATGTTCTTTTGAACTTTCTCATCTCCAGTCAGATGGTGCCCTGACTGTGCATGTGCAGACAGCCACTTTGTGATGAAGAGTTTGTCAGCCATATAGATAGGGACTCTGATCATGATGGCTTTGTATATTATGCAGCAGGTTTCGAACATGATTGCAGCTGGCAAAGGCAGGCCACCACACCCTTCCATAAGGGTGTGGTGATCTAGCCATTTGTCTTCAGGCCTTTCATCATCTGTGCTGCTGCATGTATTAAGCCCTTGAAGGGGCAGTGTGGACGCTGGATGTCCATGAGGAATAGTGCTGCTACCATCCAGATGAATGAGTACTAGGGCTTGAATAAAAGTTCTGAAATCACTTTCTAGCAGGAATGGTCTTACTTTCTTTTGTAGAGAGAGCTTACACCAGGCCTCCTTGGTTTGCTTGGTTGTGTGTTTACTTGAAGGTGAGATTGGTACCAAAATGATTATGAGAGGCTTAACATTGGGCAGAAGTTGGGGTTTGTATCCATGTAGGTTAATTTCATCGAAGTCAGCCTGTACCCTGCTAGTCTGTCTTCACTTCCTCTTTACCGCTTCGAGCGCCTCTGCAGTGTAGTTCCCATATTCCCAATAGGCTCTGCGCATTGGAATAATATATCCTATAGATGTGACGTAGGACTTATGTCTACTTGGTTTCTATCGAATATATTAAACTTAATTGTGAGTGCCAGCTAGCTCAGAGATCACTAGAAACTTTCTCAAATTCACAAGAAGGGATTAGTTTCTGACAACCGCATAAACATGACAACTTTGTTTCCCCAAGATAAAACTGATCTTCAGAGTCGTGGAAACAATAGATAGATATTTTACTCAGTCATTCGTGCATGCTTCGTTTCATCAGAGGTGTAGACAAATAGAGAGACGGGCGTTTTCAATAATAGTATTTATTGAATAGTCTTATTCCTCATGCAGAACAAATGAACTGCTACAATCGTAATACTGGCTGTAAAGTATAATGCATACAGCAAGAAGAGTATTATAAAATAATACTGTAAAAGTATGGTATGGTTTCTAAGCCATAAAATACATACATACATAAATAAAGACTAAAAGTACTCAACTGGTGCTTCTAAAATATGCTTCCCCAGACGTACCTTACCTAAGTCTAGTACAAGGGAAGAAGTAAGTGTGGTGTAGCATAAGTTTAGTATTCTTTTGCCAAGAATCTATCCAAGATTTCTCTTAGGGTCCAATCAGCTCCGTACCTTGGCTTTAGAATGAAGGAGGTCAGTCTCAGGACTCGATTTCCCAACAACCCACAAGGGTAGCTTGGAAACACTGGAACTGGATTTCTCGGCAAGAGAAAAGACAGCTTCTCTCTCAGTGCGTCTGCTGGAGGGTCGGCTTCCTTCACCACTTGCTGTAGCGAGATGCGTCGGGCAAGTAGATAGTCGAACTGCTCCAAACCACTGTGTGTTTGCTATGGCAAGTGTGGGCATAATTATACCTTGAAGTTGCAGAGTTTGACGTACAGTGGGACATAACAAAGTCATCAAAGAGTCTCAGTTCTTTGAAAACTCCATGAGTTCTTGGACAAATCAATATTCAAGCAAGGGGAAGTCCCTAACTGCTGAAGCCGAGTTTTCCAAGAAATCGTTGTGGATTTTCGGAACTAGTGGAAGTAGCCATGCCGTATTTGGACTGCATGAGCTATGTCTAAATATGGTTATGATTTCTATGCCTATATAAGGATATGGTGATTTATAACTGTATAAGGGCATGAATCGGGAAAATTACACTAGGGTAATAAAATCCTATACAACACCTCCTCCTCATTGATGATCCCACCTACATGCAAAGAGTTGTGAAGGGATATATGCCTTGTCATTTTAGCATTCCTTCACCTTCCATACTAGTGATAAAGGGTTTTTTATATAGGGGCTCAAGGGGGGTTATCAAGAGCTGTTTGTCACCTCACATCAGAATCTGTGGCATTATGTCTTAATAGGGTTTTACATATTCCAATATTTGGGGTTGGTTCGAAAGAAAATGATTCCTTCCTTCTCTTCAAATGATGCCCTACCCCTTCCTTCCTGTGGGAAGAAGGCAACCTTGCTTGGGAATTTCCAGTAGGGAAGCTGAAGGTCAGAGGAGCCTTAACAGTCTGACTCCAGGGGGTGGACAATGGACAACTCCCTTCCAGCCCTGACTTCAGTGACACCCCTACATATGGGTCTGCTTTGGAGGAGACACCAGTTCCTTGATGGTGTGTACACTGTTTTCCCTTCACCCTTGCACCAACAATGCCCCACAAGTATTGAACCAAGGAGACAGAATGTTCCCTTTTTTAATGGGGGAAGGGCCGACCCCATAGGCTTCTCATAACCACTGCTGTCACATCCATTGGAGTCAGTCTAGAGAAGAGCTCACATAGATTCAACTCCTGTGACCTTTACACACCCCTGGTAGTGGCAGAGCAAATAGGGGTTAACTTACAAGGCTTACTCCAGGTGACCCCTTGAGCTTCATATGTGTTCGACGGATAGATACTGAAATGTGTGAGGTTTCTTTAGCCCCCCACCCCTCCAGAGTTTTTCCTAAGAACTTAGTATAACATCTGTAAATGTGATAATCAGTGATACCATTGGTACAGGATTTTATGTCTATATACATGAACGTGAGTAAACGACCCTTACAGGAGTCATGGTAAAGTAGAAAACTTAAAAGAATAAGAAATAGGAAGAACTCCTAATAGGGTAAGTGTTTTATGTCACGTATATTTATATACTAACTTATTACACTTACAGCATAGTAGCAACAAGCCCACCAATTCCAAGTTTGAATTCTACTTGCTGGCGAGTTAGGAAACCCATAATTTCACTGATTGAGAGAAATCATGAGCCCCCCCAAAACGAATTCTAGGCAGGGTTGCTGTGACCTTCACATGGCACGAGATTCTCACAAACTTCCAGTTTACTAGTGATGTCTTTAAGTTGATCACTGACCTCCCATTTAAATCTTATACTCAACTACCTATGAGCTGAGATGCAGAGGAATTTTACAGTAGCTTTCTCAGACAGTGACAATGAGAACTGTGGATAATTTTCGGAGAGTCAGGTTGCATTATAGTACCCTGTAAAGTTTATACGGGAATGGGTTGCATTGACATTCTTTACAGTTCAAGAAACATTTTCAGCCAGATTGGGTGGTGCACAAAATCCTTTAAGATCCCTCAGGAGCTCCTAAAAGGATCTCTTCTCTCCTAGACAAATAGCTCTAAAAAGGGCAAATAACCCATAACAGGAACATTTGGGGTATTATGTGATGGTACAACCTGTGAGTACAAAATGGAGGACTGAGAAGTGGCTTTGTGGCTCTTGTGCCTATGGTCAATAGCAACGCTATCAATCTATAATGAATAACTTATTAACTGCATGGTTTTGATTATTTTCTACAACAAATGAAAGTTTGCTTCATTTTTCTTCTTCTACACCTGGAATGCCCTATTTTCTCCTCAGCCTATCTCAAGTTGGGGAAATACAAAACAGAATGTTTACGTTCTAGTTGAATACATTCTGCAGCGTTATCCTATTTTTTACCCCCGGTTTCTATTGGTTCACAATAGAAACTATGCCCTTTCATGGCCTTACACACAATGTAAATTATTTGCATACAATTTAGAACGGGTGCTTTGTTTTTTCATAGGAAAGTTTGAATGCACTATGGAAGGCGTGTTGTAGAGAAACTGATGCCAGTTTGTTGGCTGACAATTGACAGCTGTGCTGAAAATCGAAGATGGGCTACCTGCAGCATGTGAAGGGAGCAACCATTAAGCTAGAGAACAGGTTTTTGTCAAGTCTCTGGGGCCAGGGAGGAACAGCTGTCAAACAGTCAGGGAGGAGTGATGTCAAATAAGCGGGGCAGGCACCCATGTGAAGTGCATGGCTTAGGAGTCCACTCACAGATCACTGACAATACCCCATACTTATTTTTATGAAAAGTTTGTATAAATAAGCCCTTACTGTGCACCCCTTTTTCACGCCACCCAGGTGGCATTTCCTTTCGAGCTGCTCATTCTTAAGAGATTTGAGCCCTGCTTTTAGCTTCAAAACTGGGTTTTTACTGTTTAAATCCTAAACTTGAAAGACTAAATTGGTCTGCAGCTTTACTAACTACAGTGATCTATCATTTGGGTCAACCTTTCACCGACCATGTCAGCGAACTACAACTGGATTACCCATATTTTACGATCCTTGCACCCAAGTGTGTTCAAATTATTCTGGAGTGTAGGAAATCCTGGAATCTACAAGAAGAGAAATGCTCTAAAACCGGAAGTGAAATCTCAAACGGACTGTGGATGCCCGGAAAGCTGAAGGCAATTATGTGGGATAGCAGTCCATACTCGATGCTTCGTATCCTAAAAAAATTATTCAAATTTAATGTCATTCATCAAAATATTTTCCCTTTCCTTGCCACTGCTTTTCTCAGCATTACAATCTGCACAGACCATCAACTATGAATCTATAGCCTTGTCGCACTAAAGAGAAATGATATCCCATAGACTGGCAACAAAGCTATTTATTCCAAATGGGCATTTGGCCAGAATGTCAGTGTTAGACTTGGCATCCTTGGCATGGTTTCCCCTGTCTTTTTTCCTCTGCCTCCTGTATTTTTGTTGTTATGCTGGACTTCGTGTTTACTGGTATATGTACCCCAGGCACTTTACCACTGCCGATCAGTGCTAGAGTGCAAGTGCTCCCTGTGTAAATTGTAAATCCGATTGATTATCCATGATTGGAAAATTTGATTTACTGGTAAGTCCCTAGTAAAGTGCACCATGCGTGCCCAGGGCCTGTAAATCAAATGCTACTCATTTGGCCTGCAGCAGTGGTTGTTACACCCACATGAGAAGCCCTGTAAACATGTCTCAGACCTGCCATTGCAGTGTCTGTGAGTGCAGTTTCAAACTGCCATGTCGACCTGTGAAATGCACCCACTTGCCAGCTCCTAAACCTTCCCTTTTACTAAATGTAAGGCACCCCTAAGGTAGGCGCAAGGTGCCCCGGTGGGCAAGGAGCAGTATATGTGAAAGGTAGTGTTTTACTTGCCCCAATAGTAATATACTGCCAATTCCATTTTCACTATTGCAAGGACTAGCTTTTCCACATCTCCCCAGCATTAGAGCTGCATTGTAACAACTTACAAGTGTAACTCCCAATTGGGAACAGCTGGAGATTCGGAGTTTAGGCACTCTGAGCTCAGTATTTAAAAACACATCTTTTAGTGAAGATGTTTTTTAAATAGCGTATTTAACAGTGCCAATTTTAGAAAGTAACCTGTTCTTGTTTAATCTTACTGTGCCTCTGCCTGCCTGTAGAATCAATGTCAGCTTTAGACAGACAGTGGACTGTTTGTGCATTCACTCTAGACAGTCACACAAAGGGAGTTGAGGTGTGCCCTGCATATCCTGATGCATCATCACCAGGCTAATGGGCCTTCCTGAGCTAGAATGGTGGGTGGATCTGTCACCTGCACCTGAATAGGGCTGTACCTCACCTCTCACAATGCTGTCTCCACCCCCATGGAGTGTGTCTGGAACGGAGACTGGGCAGAAATTCTGCAACCAGGTTTGTGGAAAATCTTTTCTCTTGATGTTGCTCACATGTGCCTGAATCTGTGTCTATATTTTGTATGTCATCCTACCATTAGAGTCTAAGTTATACAGACATTCAAATCTGAAGATTGCATGTGAAATGTTACAATTTGTGAGATGTTTTTTTGTTTTCAAACCACAAGAATTCTGACTGGACTTCCTTGCTCACCACTGTAACTGAAGAAACATTGAAGCTGCATGGGACATGGGGATAGTGCCTTTATTTTCCTTAGTTCAAGGCTCAAGGTCCCCAAATGGTTATTAGGTGGTCTTTTAAAAGTACAGTGAACTACTTGGTGAAAAGAAGGTCTTTTGTAAAATTGTTGCTCATAATTCTATGCCTAACAGGTAAAGGTTGATTTTTCCCTCCATGTCCTTTGATAACATGGGTACCGTACCAATGGCAGATTGTCACAAAAATGGCATGAAATTAATTCTTATCTGTGTGTTTCTGATGTACTGCTAGGATCAGTTTCCTTTTTTCAGCTGTAACACTCAAATCCAAGAAAATTACTTCCACATTACTGCTGGACGAAGTGAAACTCAAATGTGGGTCTTGAACTTTCAACCAGTTAAGAAACTGTTGTAGTTCATCTCTGGAAACATGCCATATACAAGGGATGTTATATTTGTATTGTTTGCAGCCCACAGCCCTTCACATGACAATCTTACCATCAATGCTTGAACAATGTAGACCCACTTGATATATTTTTCTATAACATAGTAGGCTCTATAACGAATTTACTTTTGGGGATGTTACAAATGTAGTAACCATGCTTTTGTTATAGGAGTATATTGAATTCTTCAGGAGGGAGGCCTTTAATGATGTGGATAGCAGTATGTTCTTACTTAGAGAAACCTATTTCCAACATATGTCCTACTTTGCACCAACCTTGAATATTTTTTAAATAATGGAAGTCTATGAAAAGAGCATAACAAACAACCATGGGATAAATATAAGGATGATCCTTAGTTTGATTATCATAAGGCCAGTCTCAGTAAACACAAATGGTGTGTGTTGACGTACTTGGAATGGGATACCCTTGTTTTATTTAAAACATATCTAAAGATTATTGAGTAATATTAAATATGGAGGAATAGAGTAGTCAACTATACAGCCCTTAGAAGATTAGAAAATTGATAAAAAACATTTTTCATAACCTACTTAGACTTCTGCTGCAGAATAGCACGATCTGTTGTTTGAATTCCTGAATGTCAGCCTCCTGAAGAAAAATTACTTTTACTTCCACAGATCACAACTTTTGGGGCCTCATTCACAAATGGGGCCCATTTTACATTCACAAATGGTGTCAGTCGATACATATGATTGTTTGCAAATGCAAAATAGCATTTCAAGATGTATTAAAGGCTTTGGCAGTCAAGGAGGATCATTTTCCCAGGCTATTACAGGTATGGGAACTTTACTGGTGCCCCATACACTAGGGGCCATATTATCAAGCAAGGGCGATACATTATTGCCGCTTTTATCGGCAGGAAACTGCCGATAAAGTGGCGATAATGAGCCTGATAATATGCCTTTGAGAATTCCCATAGCAGCCCAGGTTCTGGGGTTAACATAGGCTGCTATGGGAATTCTCAAGGGCATATTATCAGGCTCATTATCCCCGCTTTATTGTCAGTTTCCTGCCGATAAAAGTGGTGATAATGTATCGCCCTTGCTTGATAATATGGCCCACGATCTTGAACTCCATCCTGTTGCTGAGCTTGTAGCGTTTAGACTGCTATTGCACTGGGTCTGCTTATGTACCACTAGAGAACTCCAAAGTTATACTTCCATCCTTACTGATATTATGCAGTGTAAGCAGGCAATGATGAAGATTGAGTGGTTAAAGAATACGAAGAATGCATGGTCTGAGCTGGGACTATCAGAGTTTTGGAATGCCCCATAGGCTATCCTGACTAATGCTGCTCTATTGGTTAAGCAAAGATATTGGGAGTTGGCAAGCACATGGATCAATCAGGATAGCCGTTGAGGAACACTAACCAAATATTTTTTTAATGTACAGAACTGTATCCAAGGCAGAAGAATTTTTGGAATAAATTAGACACCCATGCTAACATTGTTTGTTTCTGCAGTTTAGGTACAGCAGTCTTCCCATTGCCTTCTTTAACGCATGTTAAGCTTCTTTGGTAGATGGTACTAGAAGTTGCACATTTTGCACTTGAACTGATGAAACAGATCAACACCTACTTTTTTCTGCCATAAATAGATCTTGCCCAGAAGGAGGTTGATTTCCCCTTTATGTAGAAATTTGATAAAATACAGACTGAATTAACACCGGGATCTGTAAGAATGAATCAACCTAAGGGATAGTGGTTTAAGTCTCTAAATTTCTTTTTACAGCCTCGGCCATCAAACAAAAAATATTATTGTAACATTAATGGCGCTTGCTTTGAGACCTTGAGTGATGCTGATATATGTACATTACATATTCTGTAATTTTTTTATCATTTGATTCTATTAATTTTAATAAGCTAGAGCTTTTTTATCCACATCTCATTTACATTAAGTCTTTTAATCAGTGTATGTAATATTGAAACAAATTGTGAATTGTTTTACTTATTGAGTGATGATGAAATAATTAATTGTGATCTGTCAATAAACTTTGAATGTTTGAATCACTCTAAAATGTTACTCATGGCCTCCTTTGTATCAGCACCTTGATTCTTTGTTTCAGCAATGCTTTTTACTTAAAGATTTGGAAGATGACCAGGGAATACAAATTTGCCACATCTATTAAAAATTAAACAATGAGGTGTTGGCAGGAGGCATATGTGGGAAACCTAAATGGCCAAGCCAACTAAACGTATTTGTACGGGTGATAATGAATCTCCCTTTTAATCTATTGCCTTTTCAATCTATTGCATATATTTTTGTTAAATTGCAGACGAATGTTATTACATTTTCAAAGTATAAAACTCGATGTATGGTATGCAATGTTACATTCCAGAAATAATTCTTGCCTAATGAGCAAATTAAGTTTACAGAGATTTAGTATATGTTATTAGATACAAGGAGGCTGTTATTTACATTCCAGCGACTGGACAGTTCGCTTAGCTAATGGTAATGGTAGACTTCAGAATAAAAGTAAAAAAACTAAATTAAGAAAGCAGAAGAAAAAGAAGACAGATAAAAGAGGGTATAGAAATGAAAAGATAGAGGGGGAGAGGTTTGAGGAGGAGTTAGGCAACTCCACTTTCTCAGTATCATAAGGATATTTTAAGTGTGTTGTAGTGTATATGAATTATAGAGGTAGGCTCATAAAACCTAATGAGTAAGTGTCAAAGGATTCTTGTATCTGGCAGAGGTCCTAAGATGGTTACTGGTATCACATGCATTTATCAAACGTCTTCCAAATCTATTGAATATCTTTACTAAAAGTCCATCAGTATTAATCTGAGAAAACCATCTAAGCCAGAAAAGACTGTTATAACATCATGGAAATATTGAAATTGGTATTGCCAATACAGTAACTTTTATTCATAGAAAAGAGACATCATCCAATGCCGAGTTACCTGCATGCATCTACTATCCTTGAGACTTGAAAAATTGTATTCATTTCGGTGTTTACGTGCAAGGGAAATAGAATTGTTGTACTGTAATAAGTTTGTCTTTTAAAGTAAAAAAAATATTTTTCAAATCATAATCAAATACTAAAATCTCAATAGGAGATTACAATTGGGTCAGAAATACAAGGTTAAAACATTGGTACACACTTAAAATGAATGAAGATCTTGAATGTCACCTGTTTTCATAATTTTGGTAGGCAGCACAAGCAGAAATATGTCATTTATTGTTGACAGATGCTAGCTTTTAGTGGCTGAATGATCATTGTGATGGGGCTGAATGGTCAATGTGATGCTCTATGGGATAACCATGAAATTACTGGTCTTGGTCTGGTAATTTACCTGAATAAAGAGAAACTGTTATTTGCACTGTTTGATTATATATATATCTTGTTTGAAGTTAAACCTAACTTACCAGAAGACTCCTGGAAACCCCTTCGGAATAGCCATTCCTCAGCTCGAAGCATGATTTAAAAGTGGGGAAACGGATTAACTTTGTTTGAATCATAACTTGTTGCTGTCAGCAGACACAAATCTATTAAATAACTGTTTTACTTTAGATTTGTGGAGTATTATATTCAGTCCAAATACATTTTCGTTGTGTGGATAAATTTAGATTATGGTCAGAAAATTAACTGTATTGAGAGGAATGTCACCCATCTATCAAAAAATGTGTTAATTCCTAAAGTAGTTTTGAACGGGGGCTTTGAAAAGATTTTTGAGACATTAGACTAAGTAAACATTGCCTTCATAGTCGTTCCATCTTTACTCTCTGCTCTAGTCCAATGAGACAGTATAGAGCTGCTTCATTATCCTTATGTCAAGTCAAACTTTATTAATTTAGAGCTCTGCAGAGACCAGTAATACAACATTAGTTTAGTTACAAGCGTAAACCAGCAATTTCACAACAGATAAAATCAATACAATGAGATGAAACTTTGAAAACATGTAAACACATTAAAACTAGTAAACTCATTTTGAGGGGATCATATAAACACATGATTCATTCACCAAGGATATACCATAATGTTCAAAACAATGTGGTTGGGTGCTTCAGGATTGATGAACGACAGTGATTTGACTTAGATCTTGGTTACCCCTGGATGGCCCTGTAATCTCTAGTACTAATTGGATCGCATCATGGTACAACTGAATACTGAAAAGAAGACAGAAATGCTCCTCCTAGGCCAATCTAACTTTCTCTGGTCTAGCAGTTTATGTCCCTGTGACAAGGGGTCCCTTCTGGTTCTAAATAAACAAGTTAAAAGCCTTGGTTTTCATCTGGATGAGGGCCTCACATTAACCACGCAAGCCAATAAAACATCCACAACCTATTTTACAATGATAAACATGTTGAAAACAAATCACTCTATTTGAATAAAGGGATTTAGCTTTTCATACCCTAATCAACTCTAGGCTATTGAAGGCACCTTTACATGGGCTTGCAAAGATCACATTTTCAAGTTAAAATTAGTCCAGAACACAATGCTTGATCCAATTTTCAAGCTTGTTAGACAGGGGTATAATATTTTCTGCAGACTGCAACTTCCTGGGATCCTATGAAGAAACAATATTGATTTAAAACTCTTTATTTTACTCTTTGTACCATCAATCAATCAATCAATCATATAATTTGTAAAACGCACTACTCACCAGTGAGGGTCTCAAGGCGCTGGGGTTGGGAATGCTGCTACTGCTCAAAAAGCCAGGTCTTGAGGAGTTTTCTGAAGGTCAGCAGGTCTTGGGTCTGCCATAGGTGGATGGGGAGGGTGTTCCAGGTCTTGGCTGCGAGGTGGGAGAACGATTTGCCGCCTGAGGTTGCTCTTCGGAAGTGGGGGACTGCAGCGAGGGCGAGGTCGGCAGAGGGGAGCTGGCGGGTGGGGGTGTAGAAGCTGAGTCGTCTGTTGAGGTACGTTTGTCCGGTGTTGTGGAGTGCCTTGTGTGCGTGGGTGAGGAGCTTGAAGGTTATCCTCTTGTTGACCGGGAGCCAGTGCAGGTCTCTCAGGTGGGGTGTGATGTGGCTGCGGCGAGGGATGTCAAGGATCAGGCGTGCAGAGGCGTTCTGGATGCGTTGGAGCAGTCTCAGGAGTTTGGCCGAGGCTCTTGCGTAGAGGGCGTTTCCATAGTCCAACCTGCTGCTGACAAGGGCCTGGGTGACTGTTCTTCTCGTTTCAGTGGGGATCCACTTGTAGATCCTACGGAGCATGTGGAGGGTGTTGAAGCAGGAGGGGGAGATGGCGTTGACCTGTTTAGTCATGGAGAGGGTGGAGTCGAGGATGACTCCTAGGTTGCGTGCGTGGTCGGTGGGTGTTGGAGCGGTTCCCAGTGCGGTCGGCCACCAGGAGTCGTCCCAGGCCGAAGGGTTGCATCCGAGGATGAGGACCTCCGTCTTGTCCGAGTTCAGCTTCAGTCGGCTGTTCCTCATTCATTCAGCAACGGCCTTCATTCCTTCTTGAAGGTTGGTTTTGGCGGTGTGGGGGTCCTTGGTGAGGGAGAGTATCAGCTGGATGTCATCGGCATAGGAGAGGATGTTGAGGTCGTGCCAACGGGCGACGTGGTCGAGCGGTGCCATGTAGATGTTAAACAGGGTTGGGCTGAGGGATTAGCCCTGGGGTACGCCGCAGATGATCTAGGTGGCTTCGGAGCGGAAGGGGGGAAGACGGACGCTCTGTGTTCTGCCGGAGAGGAAGGAGGTGGTCCAGTCCAGGGCCTTCTCTTGGATCCCAGCGTTGTGGAGGCATGTTTGTAGTGTGTGGTGACAGACCGTGTTGAAGGTGGCTGACAGGTCCAGGAGGATGAGGGCCACCGTTTCTCCGTTGTACAGCAAGGACTTGATGTCATCGGTGGCGGCAATGAGGGCAGTCTCGGTGCTGTGGTTACTGTGGAAACCGGACTGGGAAGGGTCCAGGATGTTGTTCTCCTCGAGGTAGCGGGTCAGTTGTTCGTTGACGGTCTTCTCGATGACCTTTGCTGGGAACGGGAGCAGGGAGATAGGCCGGAAGTTCTTGAGGTCCTTGGGGTCCACCTTGGGTTTCTTGAGTAAGGCGTTGATCTCGGTGTGCTTCCAGCTCTCTGGGAAGGTTGCTGTCTCGAAGGAGGTGTTGATGACTTTCCGGAGATGGGGTGCGATGGATGTGCTGGCTTTGTTGATGATGTGGTGTGGGCATGGATCTGACGGAGATCCGGAGTGGATGGTTTTCATGATCTTGATGGTGTCATCGTCGTTGATGTTGGTCCAGTAGAGCAGGCAGTTGTGCGGATGGTGGTCATGGGGGAGGAGGTCTCAGTGGTTGTCGGGGCGGCCATGGCAGTGAAACTGTCATGGATGTCTGTGATCTTGCGGTGGAAGAAGGTGGCCAGCGAGTCGCACAGGTCTTGCGAGGGTGGGACGTCGTTGGTGTTGGAGCTGGGGTTGGAGAGTTCCTTCACGATGTTGAAGAGCTCTTTGCTGTTGTGCGCGTTGTTGTCTAGGCGGTCTTTGAAGGAGGCCCTTTTGGTGGATCTGATGAGGTGATGGTGTCTGTGGGTGGCATTCTTGTGGGCGGCGTGGCTGTCCGGTGTTCGTTCACGAAGCCATATCTTCTCCAGCTTTCGGCAGGTTTGCTTGGAGGCCCGGAGGTCTTCAGTAAACCAGCTGGCTTTCTTGTTGGTATGATTGTTGGAGGGTTTCTTGATCAGGGCGAGGGTGTTGGCGCAGTCGTTGATCCACTGAGGTTGCAGGTGGCGGTGTCGGGGTCGGTATGGTCGACGGGTGGGCTCTGGGCAAGGGTGGTGGTTAGCTGGTCTTTGGTGACTTTGCTCCAGCAGCGGTGAGGCATCTGTTGGGTGCGGTGGTGCATGGTGGGTTTATTGAAGGTGAAGTGGATGCAGCGGTGGTCGGTCCAGTGGAGTTCGGTGGTATGGTTGAAGGAGACGTGGTGGCTTGCGGAGAAGATGGGGTCAAGCGTGTGACCGGAGGAATGGGTGGGTGTAGTGACGAGTTGTCTAAGTCCGAGGTTGGCTAGGTTGTCGATCAGGGTGGTGGAGTTGGTGTCGTCATTGTTCTCGAGGTGGAAGTTCATGTCCCCGAGGAGGATGTAGTCCATGGAGGTCTGGGCGGGTGTGCTGATGAAGTTGGCGATGGAGTCGCTGAACTGTGGTCGGGGTCCGGGCGGTCTGGAGATGAGGGTTCCTCTGAGGGTGGTGTTGGGGTGGGTGTGGATCTGGAAGTGCAGGTGTTCGGCGGTACTGAGGGTGTTGTCGGTGTTGGTCGAGACTCTGAGAGTGTTCCTGTGGATGATGGCGAATCCTCCTCCCGCTCTGTTGGTGCGGTCCTTGCGGGTGATCTTGCAGCCTTCCGGGACCACTATGGCTATGTCGGGTGCCGAGGCGGGGTTCAGCCAGGTCTCTGTCAGGAAGGCGACGTCTGGGGAGGTTGAGTCGAGTAGGTCCCAGAGTTCAACAGCATGTTTTCGGGCAGAGCGGGTGTTGAGAAGGATACATCTGAGGTGGTTGGGTTCTTTCCTGGTTGGCAGCATGGTGGGGCGAATGCTTGTGAAGCTGCAGTTCCGGCAGGTGAAAGCTCCATGGGTGTGCTTCGGGGCGGCCAGGAAGCAGGTGTGTGATCGTCCTGTGTTGAGTGCGTGGAGGGTTCTGGCATCGTAGCGGTGTCGGACGTCGTGGCGACCATGGTGTCCAGGGGTCCTGGCGCTGGGCGTGGTCCAGGCACAAACTCAGCTCTACTTTATCTGCAGGAAATGTTCCGTAGATAAATGCTGGCTAGATGCCTTCTCTCTGCTTCAATTGTTACATTTATTATTCCATAATTAAAAAATAAAATGTCACAAAAGGAAGTTGCTGAAATCCATTCTTTTTGACTAATTAACTTGTTTGGCGGTGACTGGGATTTCCTCTTTTTTTAAGCTCCTGGATACCCACCTGGTTGACAGTTAGTGCTTTAGAAATTATCCTAATAAAATGTATGTTCTGAAGGAACTTGCACCAAAAATCCCACCATGAGGGTTGAAGGGTGAAAAATTTGATGAAGTCTCTAACAGTGATAAGTAGAGGGAGAACTGCAATGGAAATATATCAGATATTCCCATCCATGCAAAGTTGGATTTTCAAGATCTTATAATTTCGTCAACTTGCACAGAAACTTCAATGCCAATAACCACACCCAACCTCCAAACTCAAGCAACAGCCACAATTCTTGTAAGGGTGAACCACTAAATTCACTAAATTAACTCATTCATAACCCTCTCGTAGCTTGGCACAAAAGCAGTCAGGATTGCGTACAGATAATGATTGATGGTGATGAAAAATTCCTTCATTCAGCTGTGCGACAGTTGGCTGCGCAATGTCACATACTTTCTTGGATACCTATGTATTACTGTGATTCGGGACAGTTCACAGAACCAGTTTGCACGCAACAAGATGGCTTCATTATCACAATTGACAAAGGGAAGGTGTGCATTCTTTCATCTCTTCATTTGCAAGATCTAAATAAGGCCATTAGTCTCTTTCGTGAAAATCAAAAATCTCCAGCGGTATGAAGCTGTAGCCGATGAGGGCTCCAGGAGATGGGATGCCCTTTCTTTGAGGAGCCACTGAACAGGATTTGTGGAGGGGAGAAGAATGCAGTGGGAGCGAATTTAGAAGTCAGGCCAACCATTGATGCACTTTGGGTAGATCGTCGAGCAGGTAGGTCCCAGTCTTCTCTTGGTTTTCATAGTAGTTTTTAGCTGAAAATCTTCTAAGTCCTTAGTTTTGGATTTGGAATATCTGGGCAACTTTAGCACCACTTCCAAGGGCCCAGGACTAAGGCGCACCAGTTGGAGAATCAGGACTCACTTAGGCTAGGCCTAGGTGAAGATGCAAGATGACTGGAGCTTTTTCTCTCCTGGAGGCTCTGATCTGAAGCCTAGCCAACTAGTCGTCGGAATAACTCTGGAAGTCCTAAGTTCAAGTCCTGGGAAAAGCAGACCTCAATTAGCAGGGCAGTCTTCTGAGTGCACAGGGAAGACTTCAGGCAGTAGGGCAATCCACTTGGTGCAACAGGGCAGTCAGGATTTACTGCTGTGGAGATGAAAGTAGCAGGAACTCAGTCAGAAGTCAGGCTGACCTTTGAGGCATCTTGGACTGATCAGCAAGATGGTAGGTCCAGGTCTCCTCTCGGTTCTCATAGCCTTTTTTGGGAAAAAAGTTGTCCAAGTTCCAGGTTTCAGATCTGCTCTATCTGGGCACCTTTAGCACCACTTCTAAAGGTCCAGGACTGGAGGGGTACCACTTAGAGGGTCAGACCACAGACAGCAGGTCAGTCCCCTGAAAGTCCTTGAACAGATCCAGAATTGAACTGAAGTGTAGGTCTGATGGTCCTAGTTTTATAAGTAAAGTACTTTATTGATTGATGAATAAAAATCATTACAATGGTGAACATGCATCACTAATAAAAACATATATCAAAATGGTTATTAAGGTATTTACACATTATAAAAGGGACAGCATTATCTTGGTCCTGTGATTTTAGTTACATTATTTTTTCTTAGCAATATTTTTTTAAGAGTCCATCCAAATATGTCCATTTTGTCCATTTGTACCATCACGACGAGTAAAAAGGTAGACTTCATCAATAAATAATTTAAAAACCTGAAAACTTATATTTGGTCATAATAGTAAAGTATTAACTCATCTAAACAGTACAACTTTTTTTTTAAAGAAGTGATTGAGAACGGTTAAAAGCCATAGTTATGCATTCTAGTTGTCTCATCAACTGGGGCCACGGGGCGGACATTAATTATTAAGAAGGCTACAATTAATAACGATAGTAATTCAATTCCATATTTGTGGTAAAAACCCTGATAATACAATTCCATTTGTTTAATAATATCCCTGCATATGATAATTTGACAGTTCCGGGGACGCTCAGGAAAGCAGGTTAATCCATGTGCAGGAGGCCGAAGTCGACTGGTGTTAGGTGATGCGGGGGAATGTGCAAATTAACAGTACAGCGTTGGACTGAATCCGTCCTTAGATAATTAACCGTTGATGAATTGCTGGCTCTCACTGTTTATAAATCTTCTTGCTGTTCCTGTGACGAACTTAGTGAACCGAATATTACGCTGTGGATTATCCGGGTTCATTGATGCAAGAATAGCTTGTCGACATGTGCGAATGCCGAGTTTGTTCCATTCGCTCTTTAACAAGATCTTTCGATTATCCTGGACTGCAGGAAAAAGTCATACCACATGCTCGATTGTTTCCATGCTATTCCCACACCCCTGCACATTACGTTGAAGTTTGCACGGCGCCACCTTCGCAAATGATACAGAAATGGCCATTTACCCATTCTAAGGGCCAAACATCTTTTCTTCCACAGCACTGAGGAGGTACATGACAGATGAGGTGCCATAATCCCTGGCTTAAAGCCTGATACAATTGTCCAGGCATGCTTCGTTGTGCCAGTTGGGCTCTATCCGAATGAAAAGACCAGAGGTGAACGTTTCTCTTTATGTGAATTTTTAGTGCCTGCTGCAATGGATTAGAGGTCCAGATTTGTTCTGTATTGAGGAGTTTTAAAGAGTCTTGTAGATAACGCCGGTATGAACTGCCAAATTGAGCGACTGAGATTTCCACCCACAAGATGGCCCCCAGGCTTCCTTCTCTGGAGGTACGCAACTTGTTGAACAATCTAATGTATGCTCCAGCCCCTACTGCTTGATGAGATTCAAGACCAAACTCAAGACGTATTTGGGCAGGAGATGAAGATTTTGGTAAGCTTAGCACCTGTTTAAATGTTCTTGTTAATATTTTGTTCACGTGGCTGTTATCTTTCCCTTGCATGATCTCCTGGCTGTTGGTAAGGACATTGAGGATTTTTGCCTTCATGGCAGTAATAAGTGGGGTCAGGCTGGGACTGGACAGTTGCCTTGCAAGGGTCTTATAAACCACCAATATTGTCAGGGCTTTAGCTTCTACCTCGTCTCTATGTTTGGAGAATGATCCCCTTCTGTCCAGGTGGACCCCCAGGTACTTGTAAGAAAGGGCTCTGCCAGCATTTTTACCATTGTATTGCCAACCGCCACCTTGATATTTCCTTTGCCCAAAGGTAATTGCCCTTGTCTTTGTGAAGTTCAGTTCTAGATTGTTTTCGGTGGTGTATAAAAACAACCGATCAAGTAGTCTCTGCAAGCCGACTTGGTGTGACTAAGCAGGACCAGATCGTCCGCGTACAGTAGATTACTGACTCTTCTTCTGGCAAGTTTTGGAGGGTGAGAATTAACTTTGTCAAGTGACTCTGACAAGTCGGAGATAAAGAGATTGAAGAGAAAGGGTGCCAATACACACCCTAGTTTCACTCCACGGGTTGTTTGTATTTTCCTTGAGATGTATGATCCATCCCCAAGTTTTATAAGTATCCATGTGTTGGTGTGTAGCGCGATTATGGCTTGTAGTAGCACTGATGGAATCCCCCATTTCTGCAGTTTGAGCCATAGTCGGCTTTGGAGTACGAGGTTGAATGCAGCCTTAAAGTCAACGAAACAGCCGTGCATTAACATTCCTGAGGCTGCCACTTTATCTAACAGGACTGATATTGCAAGCAAGTTTGTTATGGTGCCTGATTTGTGCACAAATCCTGTCTTGTTAAAGGGTATGAGATGTTTTTTTGCGGCCCAGGACGCCAGGTCTTGAAGGAGTAGCTTAGTGTGGTATTTTGATTCCACATCCGATAAGGTGATCATCCTGTAGTTTTTCGAGTCTGATCTCTTGCCGCTTTTATAAATTGGATGTATGATTAAACCTTGCCACGGTTCCGGTAATCCCGTGTTAACCTGGCAGTAGCAAAAAAGAGGTGCCGATTGATTGGCCCAAAATTCTGTATCATGTTTAAACAGAGACTGGGGTAGACCATTTGGCCCTGGGGCTTCATCTGAGCAGCCCTCAGTTATGATTTGGGCGTTTTTTTCCATAATAATTCCCAGTGTTATTGGTACGCTTTGTGGCAGTTCAGTGAGCTGAAGCAAAGATTTTGTATCAGCTATCAAAGGGCATTCTTGTGTTTATTTCAGCATAGTTTCCTAGAGCCCTTACATCCATTATGCCTAATGGTTGGCTTGGGTTGGGTTGTGGAGCCGTAGCTAGTGGTTTGACATCTTTTCCTGGTTCCTCAAAATGAGTTGTTAAGTACGATACCCATTCAGCTTCTGTGATGTTAGCTCTGCTTTGTCCTCCTTGTTTGTGTGTTTTAGAATTAACAAGTGATCAGAAAAATTTTGGATTATGATTTTGACTTGTGTGTATCAATTTTAGCCAGAACTGCTCAGAGCGTTTCTTTATCTCGTTGAATATTGCTTGTCGAAACACTTTTTGGGCTTGCTTATATTTGTTAAGATTGTGATCTTCCCCAGGGGACCTGCGTTCTTGTCTTAGTGTGATATTACAAATTGATTTTAATTTCCTGATTTCAGCTGTTAATATTACTTGATTTCCTTTTTTTGTTTTTCGTGTAATAAGTGGAAATTTTGTAAGCAGATCTGGGAGAAGAGTTCCCATGATTATTATTATTATTATTATTATTTGACATTTGTTAAGCGCTCGACTACCCCCAACGGGGGTGTCCCGGCGCTGTGGACAGCAAAACCGCAAGGACCAGAAGAGGCTAGAGAATGGAAAACAGCCAAGTCTTCAAACTGCGCTGAACAGGGATTCCAATTCTATAAACTGGAGACTTAGGGGAAGACTGTTCTAGAGCTTAGCCGTAACCACCGCAAAGCTCTACCCCCTTTCCTGGAGCGTTGGAAACGGGGGGAGCAGAAGGCAGAGGTGGTTGGATCTAAGTGCTCGTGATGAGTGCACCAGCTTAAGCCCTCATCGGAGGTAACCTGGTCCCCTACCATTCAGTGCCTTGAAGGTCAGGACCAGGGCTTTAAACTGGATGCGGGAGGATATAGGGAGCCAGTGGAGTTTATACAGATGCGGGGTTATTGAGTGACGGTAGGGGATGTTGCAAATCAGCTTGGTGGCCGCGTTCTGTATGATCTGCAACCAATGGATGAGATAGGCTGGAGCTCCCACGTATAAGCTGTTAGAATAGTCCAGGTGGGAGGTGATGAGCACATGAATGACCGTCCTACGAGAATCCAGGGAGAGATAAGGGAAGATTTTTTTAATCATGCGCAATTTGCCAAAGCAAGCGGAGGTGACTTTATTGATTTGGGCCTTGCACGACAGTTCGTTGTCAATTACAAAGCCCAAATTCTGGGCAGATTCAACAGGGGATGGAGGGGGGGGGGGGGGTTTGAGCTCAGACGGCCACCTCACAGAAGGAAGCAGTGGGGCCTTTTGGTTAATAAACAGCACCTCGGTTTTCTCAATATTTAACTTGAGGGTGTTACACGTCATCCATTATACAATGTTAGGGAGGCAGCGTTTAAAATTGGATAGGCCGTTGTCAGAGTGATATCTAAATGAAAATACTAGCTGAGTATCATCAGCGTAGGAGACCACTCTGACCCCGCAGTCTTCTATTACCTTAGCTAGTGTTGCTAGGTAAACATTAAAAAAGAGGGGGCTGAGAGCCGGCCCTTGGGGGACTCCACAGCTCAAGGGTTTTTTTTCTTTAGAAGCGAAGGGCCGGCACCAGACCTGCTGCGTTCTTCCCGTTAAGAATGATCTTATCCAGGCCAGGAGGTAATGGAGTCTGTCAAGTAGGATAGTGGTGAGACAGTATCGAAAGCCGCGGACAGATCGAGGAGCACCAACATGGCTACCTCACCTCTGTCCACGCTCTCGCGAATAGTCTTGGTTACTTCCAGTTGAGCAGTCTCTGTCCTATACCCAGATCTAAATCCGGATTGTGAATCGTGGAGGAGTTCTCTGGATTCCAAGTAATTGGCCAGTTGTTCATGCACAACTTTTTCCAGTATCTTGGCTGGTTTAGGAAGGAGTGATATAGGCCGGTAATTGCTGAATACAGCTGGGCCGGCCTTGGCCTTTTTTAAGATGGGAATCAGCATGGCCTGCTTCCATACTGTGGGAAACTGGCCTAAGGATAAGGAAGAGTTCCATATTGAGATTAGGGGGGCAGTGATCGCTGGGGCAAGGGTGTAGAGGATCTGGCGGGAACTGGATCTAATGGTGAACCAGATTTACACCGTTGAACTTTCAGCAGGGCTGTGTACAGTGAGACTGGTTTAAAAACACACAGCATTTTATCCTGGCGGATAGTAGTATCTTGGGCAGGTCTCTCAGACCACCTTACATCGGACTGTTTAAAGACAGAAAAGATGTCAATGATTTTTTTATGAAAAAAATCAGACAGGCCACCTCAGAGCTCTTGGCTGGATTTAATCGTGCTGGCAAGAGGCGTTGGTTTAGGGAATTCCTTCACGATTTGAAACAGTGATTTAGCAGAATTATCCGCCGCGTTAATTTTATTCGTGAAGAATTCTTTCATAGTGGCGCGTTTGAGTCTATGAATTTTTTTTAACACAGCTCTATAGCTGACTTTGGCGAGAGGGTCATAGGAGAGTCGCCACCGGCGCTTGAGCTTCTTGCAGCCATTTCTTTCTTCATGTTCAGCCTTTGAGAGCGATGGAGCTGAAGGTTTAGCTCGAGCTGATGAGAGGGGTTGCAAAGGGGCAATGGTATCTATGGCCAAGGAGAGTTGGTCATTAAACTAGCAACATCGGCGTTCAGATCGCCTGAGGGCTGCCAGTTCGCCTTTGCAAGTATAGGTTCGAGGGCATCACTGGTAACTTTGTACCATTTCCTACTGAGGTCTCTGGCTTTAGTGGGAATGGCCGGTGTCCGGAAAATGGTCAAGTTAAAAGGGTTTAAATAATGATCTGACCAGGTAAGGGGAAGACTGGACGAAGTGGACAAGCTCGATAGATTAGAAAATATGAGGTCCAGGGTATGGCCCGTGCGATGGGTGGGACAATGTACCTTCTGATCAAACTTCAACCTACCAGGGTATCCATGAAAGAAGTAGCCTTTAAGCATGTGGCATCATCCATAGGAAGATTAAAGTCACCCAATATAGTAAAATGCAGATGTCTCAATGTGAGGTCTGTATTGTCGCTAGGAGCTCCGTGAGATGGGATGGTGGTGTGCCGGGGTGATTGTATAACAGCACCCCAGCTACCATCAGGTGTATTGTATCCGAAATACTAAAATACATGGCCTCAATAGGGTCAGTATTTTTCAATTTCCTGGATGTTATATTCCAGTGTGAGCGGAGGCAATTCCTCCTCCCTCTTTAGGGCCTGGGCGATTAATCCCAACAAATTGATAATCCGGGATCGCCAGGCTTATATCAGGATTGGATGCGTCTTTGACCCAGGTCTCGGTCAAGAACATCAGGTCCCAGGAGTGAGAGGTCAGGGAGGGCCAAATATCACCTGCGTGTCGTGGGAGGGATCGACAATTCAGCAGACAAGCTTTGACCACTCTCTGGGTTTTAGTAAGTTGGTCTTCTCTGCCCCCTATGCAAGGTCTCACAGAGAGAGGGGGAGGGAGAATGATCACTCCTTGCAATTAAAACGGCCAGTTAGCAGCCGGGAAGGATCGCCTTGAGTGCTGCTACAGCATGTTGCTGTCCTAAAAGCTAATAATTGAGACCTCGACCAACATACTCGTAGCAGTGGGGGGCGAGCGGCAGCATGGCTGGCGCTCGTCGCGGAACAGGCGTCGATGTGCATAGACGGGCTTGCCTTTGGCGCGCCTTCGAAGCGCCAGCGGCGCGCCCGCTGCGCGTAAGAAACGGCATCCCCATTAAGTACCTAGCCCCCTGACTCCATCCTCCCTAAGCCGGGAGAGTTGAGTGGTCACCCTGCCTACCTTCCACACCAATCAGGCAAGCCCTTGGTGGACTGGGGAGCAGGCGGCGAGAGAACAGGTAGGGAAGGTTGCAGATTAAAACAAACAGGGGTTTTATTAAAAAAGACATTTTGCCACAGCCAGCATTTTCTGCTACTCACAATCTCGAGGCCGCGGTGTGGAGTGAGAGGCATACAGTTAAAGCCTCCGGCATCAGGTGACTACTGACGTCAGTGCACCGCCTCCCCCTGACCCTCCTCAAAAGATGTCGGACCGCTGCTCCCTCCACAGAATCGGGCAAGCCCGTGGTGGCCCGGGAAGCAGGCGGCGAGAGAACAATTAAGGAAGGGTGCAGATTAAAACAAATAGTGCAACAACAGGGGTTTTATTAAAAAAAGAAATTTGCCACAGCTAGCGTTTTCTGCTACTCACAGTCTCGCGTCCGCTGTGTGGAGTGAGAGACATTCAGTTAAAACCTCCGGCATCAGCTGCTGCTGACATCAGTGCACCGCCTCCCCCTGACCCTCCCAAAAAGATGTCGGACTGCTGCTCCCTCCACAGCTATCGGGCAAGCCCTTGGTGGACCGGGGAGCAGGCGGCGAGAGAACAGGTAGAGAATGGTGCAGATTAAAACAAACTGCAACAACAGGGGTTTTATTAAAATAGAAATTTCGCCACAGCTAGCGTTTTCTGCTACTCACAGTCTTGCGTCCGCTGTGCGGAGTGAGAGGCATACAGTTAAAGCGTCCGGCATCAGCTGACTGCTGATGTCAGTGCACCGCCTCCCCCTGACCCTCCCGAAAAGATGTCGGACCGCTGCTCCCTCCACAGCAATCGGGCAAGCCCGTGGTGGACCGGGGACCAGGCGGCGAGAGAACAGGTAGGGAAGGGTGCAGATTAAAACAAACAGTGCAACAACAGGGGTTTTATTAACAATTAAATTCGCCATAGCTAGCGTTCTCTGCTACTCACAGTCTTGCGTCTGCTGTGTGGAGTGAGCGGCATACAGTTAAAGCCTCCGGCGTCAGCTGACTGCTGACATCAGTGCACCGCCTCCCCCTGACCCTCCCGAAAAGATGTTGGACCGCTGCTCCCTCCACAGCAATCGGGCAAGCCCATGGTGGACTGGGGAGCAGGTGGCGAGAGAACAGGTAGGGAAGGGTGCAGATTAAAAGAAACAGTGCAACAAGAGGGGTTTTATTAAAAAAAGAAATTTGCCACAGCTAGCGTTTTCTGCTACTCACAGTCTCACGTGATGTAGTAGGCGGAGATACAGCAATGCTCATTGAATCTCACTGGGCTCTACATAGGCTCATTATTGCTGGTATAATTGGATCAGACCCTTTCAACCTTTTGAGATTTTTGGTATAGATACCTCCTGAAGTCAGGCTTGTCACTGCGTGATGTGCTAGGTGAAATGACATGGTAATCACTTGGGGATGATGGTCACTGTCTCCTCAAACAGCTATGGTGTAATTCTCAATAAGAGAAAGGATTTCCTTATTACAGATAGTGTAGTCAAGAAAGGAGTGGGTGTGACCATTTGATCTTGTCCAGTTGGGGGGATTATCCTTAGGAAAATGACCATTTAAAATGATGTAGCCCTGAGCACTAAGTTGTAGCACCACATGTTCGCCTAGTTTGCTGTATTTATTGCCAGTAGGTTTTATTTGTTCTGTAGTGTCTCGCCACGGTGTGTCGTACTCTTCCGGAAGTTCTTGGAAAAGATTTGTGTTATAATCGCCCGGTACTAAGCAGGCTGGTCTTTTATAGTTACTTTGTAGATTACACAAGACCTTGGTTAGATGATTAGACTTGATTTTTTTCCTCCCTGATGCTTGCTGAGATGTAGATATTGATCAGAATCAGTTGTTCAGTCTGTTTGAAGTTGTTGATCCTTACACCGGAGATCGGGTCTTCTTCAAATGTCAATTGCGTTATATTAGCGTCTAACTTGGTTGAAATGTAAATTGAGAGACCGCCGCTGGGTGTGCCAGACTTATGCAGCCTCTGAGCAGGTGTTCTGTATTCCAAGTATCCTTCTATTCGGAGGCTAACCAAGGACCATGTTTCCTGCAGTTGTAGAACCTCATGATGTTTTAAAAACTTTATCACATCTGGGCATTGACGTTTTGGAGTAAGGCCATTGATGTTCCATGCAAAAAACACAGTTGATGGACAGAATGTAGAACAATGTCATACATTCACCCCAGTACAAGGATCTGGGCCTAAATCCATTTTTTTTGCACTCCGCACCACCCTGGGTTAGACAATGGCTATATGCAAATCAGCTCTGACCCTGTGCCTCATGGGAACAGTCCAGTCCGAACTACCAAGCCATGTCTTTCCCAGACCGGAATCAAGAACCCAAGGACCGGTTTCTGGCTATCAGCCTTCATTCAGCCTGGATAGCTTGACTCCAGTGGTGTGGAGAGCCTGGGACTCACGTCTGAGCATACCCAGCCCACTCGGGGTAAAAATTGCAAAAAACACAGTTGATGGACAGAATGTAGAACAATGTCATACATTCACCCCAGTACAAGGATCTGGGCCTAAATCCATCGTTTTTTTGCACTCCACACCACCCTGGGTTAGACAATGGCTATATGCAAATCAGCTCTGACCCTGTGCCTCATGGGAACAGTCCAGTCCGAACTACCAAGCCATGTCTTTCCCAGACCGGAATCAAGCATCCAAGGACCAGTTTCTGGCTATCAGCCTTCATTCAGCCTGGATAGCTTGACTCCAGTGGTGTGTAGAGCCTGGGACTCACGTCTGAGCATACCCAGCCCACTCGGGGTGAAAATTGCAAAAAACACAGTCATTGGACAGAATGTAGAACAATGTCATACATTCACCCCAGTACAAGGATCTGGGCCTAAATCCATCGTTTTTTTTGCACTCCACAACACCCTGGGTTAGACAATGGCTATATGCAAATCAGCTCTGACCCTGTGCCTCATGGGAACAGTCAAGTCCGAACTACCAAGCCATGTCTTTCCCAGACCGGAATCAAGCATCCAAGGACCGGTTTCTGGCTATCAGCCTTCATTCAGCCTGGATAGCTTGACTCCAGTGGTGTGGAGAGCCTGGGACTCACGTCTGAGCATACCCAGCCCACTCGGGGTGAAAATTGCAAAAAACACAGTTGATGGACAGAATGTAGAACAATGTCATACATTCACCCCAGTACAAGGATCTGGGCCTAAATCCATCGTTTTTTTGCACTCCACACCACCCTGGGCTAGACAATGGCTATATGCAAATCAGCTCTGACCCTGTGCCTCATGGGAACAGTCCAGTCCGAACTACCAAGCCATGTCTTTCCCAGACCGGAATCAAGCATCCAAGGACCTGTTTCTGGCTATCAGCCTTCATTCAGCCTGGATAACTTGACTCCAGTGGTGTGGAGAGCCTGGGACTCACGTATGAGCATACCCAGCCCACTCGGGGTGAAAATTGCAAAAAACACAGTTGATGGACAGAATGTAGAACAATGTCATACATTCAACCCAGTACAAGGATCTGGGCCTAAATCCATCGTTTCTTTGCACTCCACACCACCCTGGGTTAGACAATGGCTATATGCAAATCAGCTCTGACCCTGTGCCTCATGGGAACAGTCCAGTCCGAACTACCAAGCCATGTCTTTCCCAGATCGGAATCAAGCATCCAAGGACCAGTTTCTGGCTATCAGCCTTCATTCAGCCTGGATAGCTTGACTCCAGTGGTGTGGAGAGCCTGGGACTCACGTCTGAGCATACCCAGCCCACTCGGGGTGAAAATTGCAAAAAACACAGTTGATGGACAGAATGTAGAACAATGTCATACATTCACCCCAGTACAAGGATCTGGGCCTAAATCCATCGTTTTTTTGCACTCCACACCACCCTGGGTTAGACAATGGCTATATGCAAATCAGCTCTGACCCTGTGCCTCATGGGAACAGTCCAGTCCGAACTACCAAGCCATGTCTTTCCCAGACCGGAATCAATAATCCAAGGACCGGTTTCTGGCTATCAGCCTTCATTCAGCCTGGATAGCTTGACTCCAGTGGTGTGGAGAGCCTGGGACTCACGTCTGAGCATACCCAGCCCACTCGGGGTGAAAATTGCAAAAAACACAGTTGATGGACAGAATGTAGAACAATGTCATACATTCACCCCAGCACACTAAGAGACCCGGTTGAGTTCAATTGTGATTTCCCCCGTCCAGGGCAGCTGGCAGCCAGGCCCAGTCAGTCACCAAGGATTGTGCCTCCTCTATTTTTGGATAGATCGCTCCTACAGGGGATCAACCTTTAGCGGATCTTAATATTGTGAGGGGGAGTGGTCCTAGATTGTCTCGTATGGCTGGTGGTTTTGCAAGGACTGATGGGTACCATGGTTTGACTTGGGGGACTATTTTAATGCCCCATTTGTTAAATAGGTTGGACCTTGATATTAACTGATCCTTGATTGCTACAGTTGAGAAAGTAATAAATGTTGGTTCTGAGAGTTGATTACTTCCGATAGGTTTAAACTCAATTGAGAATATATCATTGGAATCAACGTGACACAATTCAGTTACATTTAAAAAGTTTCAAAATGTTCCATCTGTTCAGAATGTCGTGTGGTCCTTGAGTGTGGTATTCTGGGATAAATAACAGTTTGGTTTTTAAATTGATTGTTGAGGGGTCCTGGCCAAAGGTCTTATGATTGTTTTCATCCGTATTTTGTGGTAGGTCAATTCTCCTTTGAATATAGGGCGATTGTTACTTATGTCCCACATGTTCACCTCAGAGTTCTTGGTCTACTTTATTGGGGATGTGTTTGCTCGTTTGTGATGTGTCCAGATACTTGAATAGTGTTATCTGAAAGTTCTCCTTGCCCCTTGACCTATGCTCAATGTCGTGCTGTTCTATGGTTTCCCTGTTTTGGTTTTCCTTTGGTACGTTTAACGTATTTGTTGAGACTATCGGGTCGTCTAGTCCGGTCTTGACGATGTAAGATAGTGTTTCTAGCTTCGTGGCCTTTCCCGGCTCGTCTAATGTCAAAGGCTGTGGAGGCTTTACTGGGGCCTCTCCCCTGGTCCCTGGTGGTTCCGTATATTTTTTTTTGCTATTAGCGGGTGCTGTTGGCACCTTGCCAGATAGCTCTGTAAATAATTGTGAGGGTGATTTTTGTGGTGATGTAAGATTACTATAGGAACTTACAGAGCTAGTTCAACTGAGTTGTGTGTTACTTTTTTCAATGTGTGCTGGCTCATTGGTCATGTTTTGTTTCACTGTACTGCGTTTGTTGCCTTTTTTCCGTAATCTCTTCCTTTCTCTTATGCTCAGGTGTTGGTTTTGAGGGGATTTATTCATTGATCCCGTCCCTGGGCAAGAGTCTCCGATGTCTGCAATTTGCATTGTCTCGGGTGTGAGCGGTGTATCTATTTTCGACGTAGTGTTATTCTTTTTTTATGTTTATTATTGAGAGTTCATAGACAATAAATAGACATTACATGGCAATTTTAGGCAATAATATTAATAAAGTGCCTGGTGCAATATAAATAAAATCTAATACACAAACTAAGTAACTTCATTTAAATACAGAATCATATTCAAATTTAAAATTTAAGAATACATCAAAAAGTGCGATGTGCATAGTGCAATGTGATGACAATAAAACAGACTAAGAAATAGATTAGAAATCTATGCCCAGCATAATAAATCTAACATTCTAACATACTCCAGTATTTATCATATTTTTTAAGGGCCCCTAATCTCCAGTCCGAACTACCAAGCCATGTCTTTCCCAGATCGGAATCAAGCATCCAAGGACCAGTTTCTGGCTATCAGCCTTCATTCAGCCTGGATAGCTTGACTCCAGTGGTGTGGAGAGCCTGGGACTCACGTCTGAGCATACCCAGCCCACTCGGGGTAAAAATTGCAAAAAACACAGTTGATGGACAGAATGTAGAACAATGTCATACATTCACCCCAGTACAAGGATCTGGGCCTAAATCCATCGTTTTTTTGCACTCCACACCACCCTGGGTTAGACAATGGCTATATGCAAATCAGCTCTGACCCTGTGCCTCATGGGAACAGTCCAGTCCGAACTACCAAGCCATGTCTTTCCCAGACCGGAATCAATAATCCAAGGACCGGTTTCTGGCTATCAGCCTTCATTCAGCCTGGATAGCTTGACTCCAGTGGTGTGGAGAGCCTGGGACTCACGTCTGAGCATACCCAGCCCACTCGGGGTGAAAATTGCAAAAAACACAGTTGATGGACAGAATGTAGAACAATGTCATACATTCACCCCAGCACACTAAGAGACCGGGTTGAGTTCAATTGTGATTTCCCCTGTCCAGGGCAGCTGGCAGCCAGGCCCAGTCAGTCACCAAGGATTGTGCCTCCTCTATTTTTGGATAGATCGCTCCTACAGGGGATCAACCTTTAGCTGATCTTAATATTGTGAGGGGGAGTGGTCCTAGATTGTCTCGTATGGCCGGTGGTTTTTCAAGGACTGATGGGTACCATGGTTTGACTTGGGGGACTATTTTAATGCCCCATTTGTTAAATAGGTTGGACCTTGATATTAACTGATCCTTGATTGCTACAGTTGAGAAAGTAATAAATGTTGGTTCTGAGAGTTGATTACTTCCGATAGGTTTAAACTCAATTGAGAATATATCATTGGAATCAACGTGACACAATTCAGTTACATTTAAAAAGTTTCAAAATGTTCCATCTGTTCAGAATGTCGTGTGGTCCTTGAGTGTGGTATTCTGGGATAAATAACAGTTTGGTTTTTAAATTGATTGTTGAGGGGTCCTGGCCAAAGGTCTTATGATTGTTTTCATCCGTATTTTGTGGTAGGTCAATTCTCCTTTGAATATAGGGCGATTGTTACTTATGTCCCACATGTTCACCTCAGAGTTCTTGGTCTACTTTATTGGGGATGTGTTTGCTCGTTTGTGATGTGTCCAGATACTTGAATAGTGTTATCTGAAAGTTCTCCTTGCCCCTTGACCTATGCTCAATGTCGTGCTGTTCTATGGTTTCCCTGTTTTGGTTTTCCTTTGGTACGTTTAACGTATTTGTTGAGACTATCGGGTCGTCTAGTCCGGTCTTGACGATGTAAGATAGTGTTTCTAGCTTTGTGGCCTTTCCCGGCTCGTCTAATGTCAAAGGCTGTGGAGGCTTTACTGGGGCCTCTCCCCTGGTCCCTGATGGTTCCGTATATATTTTTTTGCTATTAGCGGGTGCTGTTGGCACCTTGCCAGATAGCTCTGTAAATAATTGTGAGGGTGATTTTTGTGGTGATGTAAGATTACTATAGGAACTTACAGAGCTAGTTCAACTGAGTTGTGTGTTACTTTTTTCAATGTGTGCTGGCTCATTGGTCATGTTTTGTTTCACTGTACTGCGTTTGTTGCCTTTTTTCCGTAATCTCTTCCTTTCTCTTATGCTCAGGTGTTGGTTTTGAGGGGATTTATTCATTGATCCTGTCTCTGGGCAAGAGTCTCCGATGTCTGCAATTTGCATTGTCTCGGGTGTGAGCGGTGTATCTATTTTCGACGTAGTGTTATTCTTTTTTTTATGTTTATTATTGAGAGTTCATAGACAATAAATAGACATTACATGGCAATTTTAGGCAATAAGATTAATAAAGTGCCTGGTGCAATATAAATAAAATCTAATACACAAACTAAGTAACTTCATTTAAATACAGAATCATATTCAAATTTAAAATTTAAGAATACATCAAAAAGTGCGATGTGCATAGTGCAATGTGATGACAATAAAACAGACTAAGAAATAGATTAGAAATCTATGCCCAGCATAATAAATCTAACATTCTAACATACTCCAGTATTTATCATATTTTTTAAGGGCCCCTAATCTCAATGTATACTTTCTTTCCCTTCCCTGAATCTTTGCTAATTTTACTTTCCATGCATTTAGCGTTGTTGCTTTCTCGGATTTCCAACACTGTAAAATAAGCGATTTTGCTACCAATGATGCTATAAACAAGGATTCATCATAGGGAGTAGAGTTCAAGGAGCAGCCGAAGACTGAAGTTAGTTCATCAAAAGTAATATTGACTTTAGTCAAATTACTGAGGTATTTTCCTATATCCTTCCAAAGCTCCTGTATTTTGGAACACTCCCAGACTATGTGTTTCCAAGTGCCCTTTTCTTCGCAACGGAAGCACTTATCCTCAACTTGGGGCTATTTACTATGGAGAAACGAGGGTGTTCTGTAAATTAACCATTAGCTATAAAATTGCATTCTCTTAAAATTGGCACCTCGAAAAATACATTTGTTAAATTTATTCATTTTATCCCAAGTGAGTTTGTTAATTTCAATGTCTTCCCTCTGTTTCCACCTATCTCTGGCCTTATTATATAATACAATTGAATCATCATCCTTGAGATGTTTTATCCAGACACTAATTTTCCTTTGCTTCGCGATATTCAGCGCTTCCGTTATGGCACTTTTATGAAATAAATTACATATGTCTAGCTCTCTGAACTCAGCATAAAGAGCAAGAAAGGACCATTTCAAAATTGTATTCGAGAGGTGAATCTCCCCAGAGATTTCCTCCCAAGATTTCATCTATTACCTATAAGAAAGTCCTCAATTGTCTCAAAGCCGTTTTCCTTCCAGAGTCGTACAATATTTTTATCCAGACAGCCCCTCTCCCCAAAAACTAAATTGAACAAGTTAGTCGAGCTACTTATTCCAAAAATATCACAATATTTCAGGAGCTAGGTTCTCTGTTCTCTGTTTAAATAACCACTGTAAAGACTTATAACATACCTTCTTTGGGTATTTCGTAATTCTTACTGGATCATAGATTTTAGATTCCAACAACATCTTTCTCATAAAAAAATTGTCTGATTCATGATCTTCTACAAAAAAAAACCTAAAACTGTGATGTGCAAAAGTAGCAAAATAATAATCTCTAATATTTGGTAGAGACAACCCTCCTTGTGCGGACGGGAGATACAAAGTGCCAAGAGCTAGTCTCGGTATTTTATTTGCCCATAGAAAAGAGGAGAACATGGCATCCACTTTTTAAAAAAATGAGACCTGAATTGGACATGGGGCTGCGCTAAAAAGGAAATTAAACAGTGGTAGAATATACATACAAATAAGCGCAACACGTCCCATTAATGATAGCGGTAATTGGTTCCAACGATCTAATTTTGAACCAATCCTTTTTAACAAGGGTATATAATTTAGCGTATATAAATCTTCCAAACTTTCAGAGATGAATATTCCCAAATATCTCTTAGGGTTAGTATTAAAAATCTGCCTACATTCCGATGATAAACTGTCTACCGTGCAGTTGGCTAAAATGATTTCCGTTTTATTAACATTTATTCTATACCCCCCTAGCTCGAAAGTCAGAAAAGATTTTTAAAATTTCTACTTGACTTGTAGGCTTTGAATTTAGAAACAAGACAATGTCATCGGCATGTAATTTTATATTTGTCATGCCAACTACGGGTACTCTGTCAGTCATTTTCCCCCTGATTGCAATCACCAATGGTTCCATAAATAAAGCAAATAAAATTGGCGACAAGGGGCAGCCTTGACGCGTGCCTCTGTTAATTTTACAAGTCCCAACATTTATATTATTAATAATAATCTGTGCTTTAGAGTTCTCATATAATTGTTTCAGGAGGAAAATAAAATCAGTCGGAAAATCGAAACTGTGCAAAACCGCAAAAAGACGATCCCATGACACTAGATCAAAAGCCTTTTCGGCATCTAAAAGCCAAATCTGTGCTTCCACCTTATTAGTCTTAAAATAGTCCAAAGCCTCCAGTAAAAATTTAGTATTGGTGTGGAGGTGTCTTCCTGCTATAAAACCGCACTGATCTACACCTGTAGGAGGCCCTACAATTTTATTCAGCCAGTTCGCAAGGAGTTTTGTAAAAATGTTATAGTCTGTGTTTAGAAGACTTATAGGCCTATATGAGTTCGTGTTTCTCTTATCCTTATCTTTTTTTAAAATACTAACAACCACAGCAGTGCGAAAAGAGTCTGGAGGGGGTCCTCCTTGTAATAAAAAATTAGCTAGTAGCAGGAGCTCCTTGCGGAGAATACCAGCAAACTTTTTAAACAATTCAGCAGGGAGCCCATCCTCACCAGTAGCCTTGCCACTGGGGAGGGAGCCAATTACGTCATCTAGTTCTGTCTTCGTGAACTCCTCAACCAGCCATTTCTTTCCACGTTCCCTAGCTTGGGAATTTGGAGTGCACCTAGAAATTCCCAGATCTTTTCTTTGGCGACCCCTTCGCTAGTTTGGTAAACTCCCTCATAGTGTTTTAAAAACATCTCGCCTATAGAAGCTGTAGTCTTCGCATGTACTTTGGTAACAGGGTCCAAGAGGTGCTCTATTCTATTGCAGACTTGGTTTTCTTCAGCTTGCCACGCCAAGAGTTTACCTGTGTATTCACTCTCTTCATAGAGCTTTTGGGCATATAGATTACTATTTGTATCACCTAAGTCATAGTAGAATTCCTTCATTTTTCTCTTTGCTTCTGCTACCTTTTGGCCTGAAGCTGAAGATCTCAATCTATAATGCTCTTGATTCGCCTGCTCAAGGTTTGTCTGTAAATTAATTTTCTCCTTCCTTCTTTCCCTTTGTTTCGGTATTACTTTAGAGGTAATTATTCCCCTCAAAGTGGCCTTAAATGCGTCCCAGATTACATTAATTGGGGCTGACCCTCTATTCCAAGTAAAAAACTCCTCAATCTTCTCCTCAATATCTATACACCATTGTGCCTCTGAAAGGTTCATCTTATTAAAATACCATCTTCTAGGTACTTCTGTTTCTTGATTACCTATAATTAACTCCATATAAAGTGCTGCGTGGTCTGAAAATGCATTTGGTAGGTGATCATATTTATGGACTTCTAAACCATAAGATGTTAAAAAAAGTCCAACCTAGATGCTGAATTGTATTTTGGAGAATGGCAAGAATATTCGCGTGTAGATGTATTGCGGGATCGCCACCAATCAATGACGTCAATGTCTGATTTGCAACTTTGTAGGGCGATAGCAACTTTGGGTTTATTCTGGCACCGGTCATTTTTGGATGAGTCAATTAAAGGATTCTGCAGAAAATTAAAATCCCCTCCTCATATTATTTGCCCAGGAATACCCGTCAGTGCTTGTTTCAGTTGTAAAATTGCGAGTGGGTCATCTATTACTGGTGCATATATTGTGGCTAATATTACCTTTACCTGATTTAATTTACCATGTACAAGTGCCCATCGGCCACTATGGTCTATTAGTGACCCTTCCGGAGAGAAGCCTACATACCTTCCTACTATAATGCTTACTCTCCTCTGCGCTAACCCGGCTACTGATGAAACTCTATAACCCGCCCAGGCCTTTAAAATGTTATCGGATTCAGCCTGAACTCTGTGATGGGTTTCTTGCAAGAAAATAACATCCGGGCATAAACTTTTTAACCAGCATTCAATTGCGTTTTTTTTGCGAACATTATTCAAACCATTTGTATTAAAAGATAAAATCTTCAGCTTATTTCTCATAATGTTCATATATCAGGTATAAAACTGATTGTGTGCAAAATACAGCAAAAACCGGAATTGAAAAAAAACAAAATCAGAGAAGTATGTGCAAAATACATGCGTAAAGTTCAGAGGTCTTAGTAGTTTAGACGACTTTCTGTGCAAAGTACGCACACCACCACCACACCATATAGCAGCAAATAATTGTACACAATCAGCATTTAAAGTGCGAATAGAGTGCAGCATGTACAAACCCTGAATAAAAAATAGGGATTCCAAAATTGTAGCAATTGTAAACAACTTTCTGTGCAAAATACGCAAAGCACCACTCTACCGCTCATATAGCAGCAAACAATTGTACACACTCAGCGTTTAAAGTGCAATTAAAGTGCAACATATACAAACCCTGAGGTATGAAATTGGAGGCAAACAAGTGTACAAGTGTACAAGAAACATCCCTAAAAAAGGAAAAGCTTTAACCTCCTATACTTGCTCTGTGCAAAGTCAGCAAATAAAATGCAAAAACATAGAACTTAAACCTTACCATGATTTCCACTATTGATTCAAACTCTAACTGACCATCTAACTTCTTGTCAAATGAACTCTCTTTTTCCCCCCTGCGACACCCCTTCACCTTCCCCCTCCCAACCCCCCCTTGAGGCAATGGTAAACCCCCGTGTCCCACTTCCGTCTGCCTCGGTTCTTTTTTCTTCTTGATGGATGCCATTTTATTGCATCCTGGTGCGCTTCCTGTAGCCCCTTACTACCGCCCCATTCACTCTTGAAAAAAATCTTTTAAAAAAAATTTGAAATCAAATAATCAAAGGGGGTCCTCCCCCTCCCTCCAGCAGACCTTTGATTGACTATTTAACTCCCAGCTATGTGGAGAGACCCTGCAAGAATGAGTGGGCTTCTTGTAAATCTGTAAAAATAAAAAATCTCCCTTTGGCTAGAACCTTCAGTTTGGATTGCTGGATGATCATAGCTGGAGCCCCCTTAGCCTTAAAAGAATCGATCATCTTGACAAAGTCCCTGCGTCTGTGGGCAGACGCCACTGACATGTCCGAGAAGATGCACAAGTTTTTTGCTTCGTCGGCATTGAATGTTCTTCTTGAAAAGGCTATACTAAGAATTTTCTCTTTCACCCTGTAGTCTGAAAAGTTAAGTAATATTGTGCGAGGGTATTTAAGAATTTTGGGTTTATGAGCCGGGACTCTGTGTGCTCTTGTGATTGTTAAGTCACCTTGTAATTCTGGTATAGCCTTTTTTAACAGGGACTCTGACCATTTCAGTACGTCTATGTCTTCCAGACCTTCAGAAATGCCCACTAAGCGTAGATTGGACCGCCTATTATAATTTTCTAAATCCTGTAGTTTTTCCGCCAGTTGAGATTTCTCTTTGTTTACTGCATGGAGATCTTTCTGCATCATGCTCAAGGTATCTTCTAGGTTAGAAACCCGAACTTCAGCCTCCGAGACCCTTGTGGGGAGATTTCCGAAATGCGCCTCCATTTTTGTGAGCCTGCAGTGCAATTGCGATATCTCATGAGCTTGGGAGATTTTAAGATCCCTTATTTTGCAGATTATAGTTTTAAGCATCTCCTCTATTGAAGCTGAAGCTGGGAATTCAGTAGAGGGTGGGATAATAGGCAAAGAGGTTGTATTCAGAAGCGGTACTTTGTCTGCAGAGTGAACAATCTCAATAGGACTGTAATGCGGATGAGGCGGTGGTATGGAACCAAAGTGTGGCTGGGATGCAGCCTGAATCAAGGGATCAGAGGGAGGTAGAGGGGCCTGTAACTGTGGTACTTGTATTGAGATGGGGGGAGCGAGCTGGCATTCGACACTGCCATCGCCTCTGCCTCTGATGTTTCCTCCAACCCTGCCTCTGCCACTGGCGTTGTTGGTTTTGTCGCACCCCCTTTCTCACCAGAAATTTCTCGCACCACTGCTTCTCCTGCTTCCCATTGATTGGACTCTGCACGCATAGGAGTACTCGTGGATCGCCCCTGCTGAAGCACTGGTTTTGAAAAAAGGGGGTACTGCTTGGGGCTCAATAGACTTTGAATCCTCCCGGTTATAGTCTTACCAGTGTTGTCCACCTTGTCCACCTTGTCCGCCTTATCATCTCCCTTCGCCTCGCCCTCACTCTCACCGCCAACAGCCAAGATGCTCAATTCTGCAGATAGTTCGGATAGCGACTCCGCACCCTCATCCTCTTCTTCCAAGTCCTCCTCCTCCTCAACTGACTTTGTTGAGGTGTTGTGTTTGTTTTGCCTAAACTTTTCCGCTACTTCCATCGCTTTTAACTATAGGGAATTTTGTTGCTGCGCCTTTCTTCTGCCTTTTTTTTCTCCTCCTTTAGATACAAGTGTGGGTTTGGCTGTTGGTGATTTAGAGAACTCTCTCAGCGAATCTCTCACCGAGTACGGTTTAGCCTGTTTGCCTCTAGCTCTTGCCGCCATATCTGCAAGCTGAATAGTCTTGCCCGTTGCGTGAAAAAAAAAGAGAGATGACCAACAAAAACAGGAGGAAATGGAGCAGAGTGTGTAGACACACAGCCCTGTTCAGATTATGCCACCGGAATGAATAAGCGACTATATCAGACTATGCCAAAAAACAATGGAACTCACTCGGCCTACAGCTGGGCCCTTGTTTCTGGGCCACAGTGCATTCTGGAGCTGGTAGTCCCGGCTATCCCATTTGTAATGTGGTAATATAGCCAACCTCAGTAAGAAGACCAGTAAGAAAGCCCTCTGTGCGACGCCGTCTGTGTCCAGAAGCAGATGCCAAATGTCACCACCAGGCTTGGGCCCTCTCTCTCAACACTGGCGCTGCGCTGCACACTGCATAGTAACAAAGGGGAACAGCCCGGGCACACCTTCTCCCCTGCCGGTTCCAATCACCTTAATCTCTTAGTCTCCGTGACTAATCTCCGCGATGACGGCGGTCACAGCAGCCTTGCCAGGTCTCTCGTACCACACAGGTTACGGCAGCTTGATGGCTTGATGGCCTGGCTTGGCGACTTGGCGATTTTGGGAGTTTGGCGGTTTCCCCCCGCGTCTGCAGTCCGGGCAGAAGGTAGGGTGGTCAGAGCGTCCAAAACCGCAAAACAGGGGCAGCCTCGGGCGGACTCAAACATCCGTCCCTCACCCCCCCCCCCAGGCAAGGCTGGGCAAGGCAGGCAGGAGAGAGATCGGAAAATCAAATAAAATTCACGGGAGCAACTCAGCAACAACTTGAACACATCGGCCGCGGCTTCAGCGGCTTCAGCGTTGCGTTGTGCAGCTTCAAGGGGCGGAGCTCAGGGAAACAGGAAGCGCCTCCGGCGACGTGCGTGGGTTCACGTCAGCCGCATCCTCCACCGTCATTTCAGGACGTAGTGTTATTCTTGTTATTTGATTTGGTTGGTTGGAAGATACCATGCTCCTTAAGTACCACTCGATTGTTTCGATTATCTGGGGACGGAACTACTACTAAGGCGTCGGTCGATCGAGTTTCGATTTTTACTGAAAAATCCTTATGATTTTTGTCAGGTTTGTTGTGATTTATGCTTTGGTCTTTGACTTTAAAAGTGGTTGCATCAGGTGAGTGTGAGCCTAGAGGGTGTGTTTGGACTTGCAAGCCGGATGGTAATTTCTTTATTTCTTTCAGGACCAGTGCGAGGAACTAAGGAAGCGTGGACAGGCTATCAATTATTGGCGCCCAGTAGCATATCGCTTGGTTCAAGTTGACTTTAGATTGTGCTTTTGTTATTAAGGTATTCAAGCCTTCTAGTTTGTTGTTGATCCCTGCTGTGTATACTGCCAGTGTATTTAGAAGGTCGACTTGTAAGTCAAGTTTATCTAAATGATAATTTAATGCAGATACTGTGGATTGCAAGGTTTGTAGGAGCTGGGGCCAGATGGTGGTGGAATCAGACGCTACTGGATCCTGACCTTCCATTGCATCTTTTGTTTATTGAATTCATTCTGAAAAAAAGATAAATCCAAAAGGGAGTGATCGTTGAGCTCTCCTGACTTTGTTTTGGGGGATTCGTAATGGGCACAGACAGGAGGCGTCGTTGAAGTTAAAGGCTTAATGTTACCTATAATAGTGCTAGTCCATTGTGCTGCTTGGGGAGTAGATTTTATTTTGCTTCTTGGGGAGCCCGGGTTGTCTATATAAAGATTGGTTTCCTGCTGTAAGGGTGATCTAAGGTTGAAGGGAGAATCGTTGCTTGAGATGGATATTGGCGATTAACTTTGTTCCTTATTTAATTATTGAACTTGTTGTGGGGTGGAAGAAGTATTTCCTGACCTATTGTTTTCAGGTGTAGAAAGAACTTCCCTTATTGAATGACCATCTGGAGATATGATGGTGGCCTGGTTTTGAAGCTGTTCATGAATCAAGGCCTGAACTTTAATCTGAACTAAATCAGTGTTGGGGAGAGTTTTGGGTGGCTGAACTGGTGGGGTCCGATATTTCGGTGGGATTGATTGAAACTTGAACTTTTAGTTCCATGTTCCTTAAAGAAGTCTCTGAGGGTCCACTTTTTTACGTTGTTAATTATTTCGTCCTGTGTATTATGCTGTTGAATTAAAGGCTCTTGGGTTATTTCGGTCTTAGTGATCGAGCCTATAGGGCTGAGTCCGTGTTCATAATTCTGTGGGTGAGTTGGTGATTGTGATGATGCCAAAGGGTGGAGTTATGCTGTCTCCTGATCCTCAAGTGGTTCTATTGATGGTTTGTTCAACTTCTTGTGGTTTTTTACAGTTTCTTTTTTAAGCCTTCCGGACCGCATTATGATTTGACTGAAGAGGGGAAATGTAGAAGTGGCTACTCTTGGCTTCAACTCTCTCTTTTTGTTTATTTAATTCCCCTTTACTTAGATTTCCTTATGATGCGATGAATTTCGCGTTTGCCCTTTTTTTTTTGGGGATGTGGGTTTTAGACTCTGTTGAATGCGGCCAGACTCTGCTCTATTATTGTGGCTGAGAATGTGGAGCCAGAGGAGAGGGGGTAAGGAGGGGGCAGGGGGAGTAAGGGGGGCTACCCCTAGACCCTGCTAGACCCCTCTATTCTTCCAAAACTTCCCCCACTCACCCCTATAAATAGTTCTGAGCCGTCTCTATTGGTATTTTTTTTATTTCTATTTATTTTTTATTGACTGAACAGGACACCTCCACTCAGCCCTGCTCAGCCCTACTACAGCTGGTACCTGTCTTGCGATGTCCATCGGCAGTTCCACAATAACGGCACTGCTGTTGGCTGGTTGGCCGCCTCACGCTCTCACCCAAGCAGCTCCCCCGCTGCGGCAACAATGACGGTAATGGCGGCATGCTGCAGGCAACTGTGTGCCCGGTCGCCGGGATCACCAGACTCACCATTCGCTACTTTCCCTCGCGTCCCACCTCAACATAGGCTTCCGAGCTGCAAATCTCGGCCGCTTTGTTCACCCGCTGCTCTCAAGGGCTCCCAGCTCGGCGGCGTGGCAGGCGCGGCTCGATGGCTCTGTTGCTGTTCTCAAGTCAGCGGCCTCAGCGTTGGAGCTCCGTGTGCAGCCAAATTGTGGTGTCAGCTTTGAGGTGGAAGATACTTCTAGAGCTTTCTTCCTCAGAACTGTCTGCAATGCCTGCCTCCCTGCCATGGTCCCAGGATGTCTGGTGGCACAATAGGCTAGTGTGAAGTTCTTTGTGTGTATGTGTGTGCTGAGGCAGTGTCTTTGCATTGCAAGGGGGGATGTGCCTAGCTCCACTCTTCCAATCTGCTTGGATAACTCATGCAGCCAACATCCAGTCCCTGTATTGTGTGGCAGTGTAGGAGGAACACATAATGGTCAACTACAACTACACCTAGTCATGTGGCCCAGGAAACAGGCTTCAGGCACTTAAGGGTTAGGACAAGAAAATTCCAACTTGTAAAAGTGGAATTTTCAGAATTTGACTTAAAGTATTACTTTACAATTAAAGACAAATTCAAACTACAATTACCTGGACCCCAAACATGACCTTCCTAGGGGTGACAAATGTAATAAAAAGGAGGGTTTTAGGCCTGGAAAGTGGTTTATTTTGAAGAGTTGAATTGGCCGTCTAAAGCTGCATACATGCTACAATGTCAGGCTTGAGGCATGTTTTATGGGACTACTTGAGTGGATGGCATGATAAGTGCTGAAGGCCCAATATTAGCATTTAGTTTACTATACACAATATACTGCTTTACCAGGGACTTATATCTAAATTAAATATGCCAATCAGGTGTTAGCCAATTTTTCCATGTTTTAGGGAGTGAGCACAAGCACTATAGCACTGATTAGCAATAGTACAGTGTATACCTGGCAGTGAGATTCAGTAACAAAAATGGACTCTGCCACACCATGGGAGAAAACTTTTTTTCAAAAACAAACTCCTACTTTGGAGGTTTGTTTTTGAAAAATGAAAAATATTTGATGGGTGGCCATCATGGTTGATGAATACATCTGTCAAACTTTTGCAACATTGATAGGAACTACTGTCAGGCGGTTCCTGTAAATTTTTAGAGTTTGACAAGGATGGTGGACAAGTCCAAATATGGCAGACTAAGGTGCATTGGGATGATGAGGGCAATGTCCTCTGCCATCCTGACAAGGCTGCCATACTCAAAATAAGCCCCTGAATCTGAAGATGGAAATCCAAACAAAGGGGATGAAGAGAATGCTTACCTAGGTGTGAAATTTGACTCTTCCCACTCGTCTTTTCTGACAATATATTGTTGAACCACTGCTTTGCATTGCAGCAGTCAAAGTTCATGTGCAAAAAACACATCAAATCAGCATCAAATATGATCTAAATATGACGGCTGTACTGTTAATTATTCACTTTTTGTTTTACGTTTTGGTTTACCAATGAGACATAGCAGGTTACAGGCATTTATATTTTAAAAAGTACACCTATATTAAATAACATGGGAAAAATGGTAGTGGCTTAGAATGTAGTAGTCAGGCATTGCTGGTAAAGCGGAACAGGAGCTCTTTAAATGTATAGACGTGCTGTTCATCCCTAATCTAAAGGGGTCATGGGTAGAGTTTGAATTGAAAAAGAGTTTCTTCTTATGCAAGATTCATAAATAACAAAAATATATTAATCGAGCCATTTAGTAACTTACGTACTGCTCTGATGTTCCACAGGTGCAGCAATGATTTGGGCAGGGGGATCCATGGAGGGCCAGATCCAAAATTGGATGTGTCCCTTGCCTATCTCAGCTCTACCAACCAACAACATTCTGTTTGTACAATGATGTGCGATTTTATACATTAAAAAATTCTGCACTCATTCATATCATTAATTTACCTGCTTATTGATATTATCAATTTAACTGCATATTTATCAAATGTGCTTGCTTTAATTTCTCAGATTTAATTGTCATGCAAATACTACTTTAGAACAATGATATATCCACAATAAAGAACTGAAACATTTAACTTCACCATCCTAATATTTGCATAAAGATAATTAATAAATGATTCCTAAGCTGCCGTGCTGTTGTTTTAACGATTAAGTATTTCACTATATTTTCTAGATAAATTATGAAACCATTAACAATTTACTGCATTGCCATTTTGTATTGTGCAGATGTTTTATCAATTAACTGTTAAGCTCTTTCCGCCATTTTTACAGCTAAACTAATAAGCTATTAGCAGTTTACCAAATTGCCATTTTGTATTTTTAAATAATTCGCTAACAATTAACTAGTGATTTTAGACATATAAAACAATGTGATTTTGAAATGTCACTGGACCAAGCGCTTGCACCTTTTCAGGTTACAGGCATGATCAAACTGGTGAAGGAGATGCGCACTCAGTGGATGTCTTTACCCAGGAGCATCTCCTCCATTTTCAATCAACACTTTCATCATGGCACTTAAAATGATTTGATGGCTGGTTTTCCCCGCACTGAATTTCTTTTCAGGGATTCTTGCAGTTTTACTCAGCGGTTTAACCAGTAGCATATTCAATTAGACCCAAACTCCAGTGCCTCCTTTTCCGCTACGCCCAGCTGCCCTGCATCCAGACCTTGCTATGCATCTCCTTTGGCCATGTGGAATGGGAATTCACAGCATGGTCTGGCCTCTGTCTATGTATATGTGTATTTGTATGTGTGTTTGTATGTGATGTTTATATAGCACAAACCCAACCAAAAAGCAGCAGAGTGCTTACAGGCTATATATATACACACACACACATATATATAATAATGTTTGTTTCAACAGCAAATAATTGAGATATTGTATCAAATGTGATGATTTGTTTGTTTTGTAAGCATTTAAGCTGTTATTTAACAAAACTTCATTTCTGGCGTCAAATAACTGTTGAAAATGTATTTATACAGACATCAGTAATTCTTCCATGGCGAGCAGTAAATGTGATGCACTAGCACTTTAATTATGGGCGAGTCAATACGCATGGTCAGGTGATCAAGGCCGCTTGGACGGCCGAAACGCGTCTTGACAGATGTAAGGAAATAAAATAATGCTTGCACTAAGAGTTGGTCTGCGTCCGTGATCCCGTGCTTCAAGCGGGTGAACGATTGCGAGCTGCGGCTGATTTTTATCGGCAATCCAATGCCGGTTTGCGGACCCCCTCCTGTGTAAGAAAGCTTCACGGCAAGCAGTCTATCTGCCCGACGAGGTTCCAGTCTAACTTCACTGCGGGCGCATGGTGCTGTACTGGCGGGGACCCCTGGAGCATCGTGCGGGGTTCTAGGAAGGAAAAGGGTGGAGCCCACCGAAAACTACCATTCACTGTGTGGATACGGGACAGCAGGCATGGAGGAATGAGGAACGATGACGGGAGCGTTGCTTCATGTTGACGGGTGCCGCTCGGCCGAGCAGGTATTTAACAGAGGGATCGCTCGGAACTCACTTGACGCGGTAAGAGAAACAGTGTGGCGTTTCCGGTCGTGTGGTGTGTACATACTGTAAAAAAACTGGCTAAGAGTGGGTGCATTTAGTATCGCAGCGACGAGGAGTCCTGTTTGATATTATAGCCCACAAAACGACGTGGGACAAGCATATTTTCAATTTTCCCGAAACAATGCCGGATGACGTGCGTAGAGCCCGTGAGCTTGCCGGGGATGAAATGTTTTCTGATGCCTTAGAAAATGATTTACAACAAGGGGTGGTGATGGACAGAGTCTCTGAATTAAGCAGAGTACTCTCACCCAGTCAAGAGATCAGGGCTAGATCCAACACCGTTTTTTAGCTCATTGCACCATCCCAGTTTCAGAACCTGGCTGTATGCAAATTAGTCTGTCCCTGGCCCAGTGCATCATGGGAACAGGGCAGACCAGACTACAAAAGCCAATTCTTACACTTAGAAAATGAGGCAGTTGCAAACACAGAAACAAACAAGGAGATTGGAGCCGAATCTACCGGTCTAAAGGAATCAAATAAATTGCTGGAAAAGTACAAAAGACAAGAGCAATCTAAGTGGTGGGAGGCACGCTCTTTGAAAAGATATCTAGATGTAGGGAGAATCCCTAGGGATCTGCGCATTATGCTAGCCCCCAGTTATGAGGCGCCAAACCCCTTGATGATGGTGGAATGGGGTGAGTGTAACCTCGAATCATCAAGACGCTTAGTGCAAATCCTGGTTAAATATGCCGAAATTGATGGGGATAACCTGCAAGTGAAAATAGATGCCCTAGAAGCGAGCATAAAACAGCAGGGAGGATAATCTCGCCAGGAAGCAAAGATGAGAGAAGATATGACCGGTAGACTGGTGAAGGAAGAAGAAAAGATTCAAGTACATAAGATTTACAAGTTCAAGAGAGATTGAGACGATTATGCTCATGGCCAGATCTTCACGTTCGCTCGCCGCTATGATTCCCTGAGGGCAGCCACAGCGAACAAACGTGGTGAAGGTAATGAAGGGACACAAAAACAACATGTGGAACTTTCCTCAATATCAAGCTCGGCACCAGAAAGTGAGTCGGATAATGAAGGTGCCAGAAAAACAACAGGAATTAAGCTGCCCTTGGGGGAAGAATTGGACCTTCTTAAACAAAGCAGGAGGGATACATTGAGACCACATCTTCAAGGAGCAGTGGCAAAACAAAATGCCAGAGAAGAAGGGGGAGATGTCAGGCCCGCAAACAATGGAGAGCAAAAGAAGCAGGGCCGGGCCCGGAAAAATTAGTAACCAAAGGCAATGAAAAATCAAGCCCAAACAGTAAAGTGGAGATCCGGGAAACAACATCTATTATTAACCTGGGCAACATTGAAGCAGAAGAGCAGCTGCTTAGTTTGGGCTTGAGTTTCTGTCCTGAATCCAGCTTCTCATACACAAGAAAAAGAGCTGATGTATACCAATTTATCCGCAAACTAAAGCTTAAAAGATTACACTTGCAAAAATCTGCAATGGAGCACAAAACAAGTACGATAACTGGTAATGAGGCCCCAGGACTTGTGGTCTCCGACCTGAGTCTATACAAAGATTTGTGTCAACTAGCCTCAGGAGAAGAGACCAACACACAGGAAGTAGTGACAATGTTGGGACAAGGCAAACCAGAAACTCTGTTTAAGCTAAAATCCAAATGTATCTCTTTATCTGCACATGATGGCCTGGATACTTTCAGTGAACATGTAGTGACACAGATCATAAAATTAACCCACGCAAACAATAGAACAAGGAAAAAATATTCGTATGATGAAAGAAAATATCATCAGTTGATTTCAAAATTGCAGAAGGCAGACCTATTAATACGAAATTCAAACAAAGGTGGTAAAATTGTCCTATGGCCAACATCGGATTATCTAAAGGAAGCTTATAGCCAATTGAATGATGTCAGTTGTTACAGAAAAAGTACTCCATTGAAATTCAAAGCAACACAGGATATGTTGTTCAAAAGTCTGCTGGGATGGAAAGGGTTGGGCCTCCTGAGTTGGGACGAATATAAATTTATTAAAAAAGAACATGCTTTGGTACCTTATGTCTACTTTATACCCAAGGTCCACAAACGTTTAATCGCCCCACCAGGAAGACCCATTATTGCTGCCTGTGGGGGACCCTTGGAAAATCTTTCCCAATACATTGATTATTTCCTACATGCCCATATGAAAAAAAGTGATTCCTATGTTCAGGACACCAGTGGCCCACTCAGTAAAATCAAGGACATATCATGGAGTACTGATCTACTACTAGTTACATTGGACGTCAGTTCACTTTATACATGTATAAGGCACAGAGATGGGCTCAGGGCTGTAGAATATTTTCTGAACACTAGACCAATGGAATATGCTGAACATACCAGGATGTTACTTGATATGTTGTCTTTTTGTTTAGAGAATAACTACTTCCTTTTTACTGGCCAATTTTATCAACAGGTGCAAGGTGTAGCCATGGGGGTCAGTTTCTCCCCCAGCTATGCCTGCCTTTTCATGGGCTGGTGGCAGGAACTGGTCCTCAGGCGAAAGTATGAACACATCTGCACCTGTGACATAGTCTCCTGGCTGCGTTTTATTGATGATTTATTTATTGTATGGTGTGGAACTGAAGAGAGTGTGCTGAAATGTATGGTCTTATTTATGATCTTAATCTTTATTTTACTTTTAACATCAGCAGGCACTCAGTGACATTTTTAGATGTACAAATTTTAATACAAAACAACATTTTATCAACTACCCTTTTTTTAAAATCTACGGCGGGCAACACGTTATTACATGTCATGAGTGCACATCCCCCACATTTAATAAAAAGTATACCTTATGGGGAGATGCTTCGCATCCGGCGTATATGTAGTGATCCATTGGATGCGAAGGAAAAACAGATGGAGAGACGGCCAAGGTTTTTAGATAGAGGGTACAGCTATAGAGTAGTGGAGGCCGCCATGAAAAAATCCCAATTTAAACCAAGGGAGGAACTCCTTCAATACAGAACTAAGAACAAAACAGGAGGGGAAAGTGGAAAGGGGGAGCTGGTTTGTTTGATTTTAACGTACTCTAAACAGGATAAAGAATTGAGGAGCATTTTAAGGCGAAAGTGGCACTTTATCCAGGATGATCCTGTGAGTGGTGACTTAATACCCTCAAATCTGGCTATAACCTTCCAAAAAGTCCAAGAGCATGGGCAACATGTTGGCCAGTAACAGTAAGGAGAGTTTTAAGAAAGAAAGCTGGCTGTCCTCTAGAAAGTGATTTTATAGATGTTCAACCTGTCGAGCGTGCCAGTTTGGTGCAAATACTAAAACTTACAGGACAGCATTCTCTGATACTTCGAGAGAAATTAAACAACATCTTACATGCAAAACGGAATACTGTGTGTACGTCCTGGAATGCGAATGCCGTTTAAAGTACATTCAATAATAAACAACCAAGGGCCTTGACTCAACTCAGTAAGGCTGAGTCTATACAATATACCAAACACTACAACTGCCAATACTGAGAATAAATTACCAACATTGCTTAGTGCTTATCCTATATGAATAAAACACATATATATTTGTATGGATATAATTTGAGAAAACCAAAAACACTTTGCAACTATGTGTAAAACAAGAGACAAATCAAAAAACATAAAACATAAAACAAATTCAACAGACCACAATGCACACTTCACTTAGACACCTTCATTCAATCTTTCTCTCTCACTCACTCAAATACTACCATTCTGTTTCAACATCCCAAAACGCAACCAAAACAGTCACACCTGAACCAGTCACCACACGCACTGAATCCCACGTCAAATATTAAATATAACAATTTAAAGAAAAAAAGTGTAGGAAAAGTTCTATTTACAAGTTTTTCCGTACAAAAACATCAAGAAATGAACTGCATGTCCCATTAGTGAATATTCACACAATCTTTTTTGTTTTTTGACAGGGAAACACACAACAAGGTCGACGCATTTCAAACCGGACCCTTTGTCCGGTTCTCATCAGGACCACAAATATTCTGAAAGGAAAACAATACCTTAGTAAATATACAACTTTTCACTGAGTTTAGATGTTAAACAAAACACCACGCCTGGCGTCTGCCGCCTACCTTGATTCAGTGGAAGAAACTTGTGTGATATTCTGGCTGTTAAGATACACATCTAGAGGGATACAACATGGGACAATACATACAGTTAGCCTAGTACGTCCTAAAAGACAATTGCAAGTCAGTTGCCTGAAAGCAAAGGGACTGTTCTTACCCGTGCATGGGTCTCCATAAAATGTCCAGTACAAGCGTAGTTTGTCCGGTCTTGATCGTGAAGGATTTTGTTTGGCCACCACTCTTTGGCAATGTATTTGAAACTACACTTGGCAGTGATGTGGATTTCAACGTCAACTTTACTCTAAAAGAGCAACAAACGGAACCACGAGGGTCCGTATTAGAAGTGGACCGAGGTAGACGCCGGTTGCGTATTAAATGTGCTGCAGAGTGGCCCTTACCTGGGGAATGAATCGGAACCTCTTCAGAGGTCGCGTACACTGCCAACAAATCCGGCGTGTAGCGCGCGAAACCCGGAAATGACTCGGGAATGCCTGGGCTGCTGGGAATTTTGGTTTATATGTGTCATCCAATCACACTGCCCCTTTGTGTACCACGTGTTCGGCAAAAACGTAGTTTGACTTACAACATTTTGGTGTCAATAATTAAAGTTCAACATGCTCAATCTTTGCAAAATGGGCCCTCCAGGCATGGTGACACTGGCCGCGCTGGTTGTATCTTGTCCTGATTTTTTGATGTTGTAAATAAGGCTTTATTGCGTGTAAGACATTGGAGACAAATGAAGCTTGTTTTCATAATTTGGCTAGCGCTGCGATATATATGTCTTAAAAGCAATGCTCCAACAGGTGGCTTGCAATCTAAATGTACCAAACTTTGCCAAACCAAATCGCAAAATGGATCCCGGACTTAAGGGTGAACTGGACCCGAAATGTCGTGTGTAAAACAGCGGATGGGACTGCTCCTCGATGGTGAATTACAGAGGGCCCCAGAATTTGACTGATGTATACATTTATTATATGTGGAAATTCTCGGAAACCTCATTCAGTCCGGACATGGCTGTGTTACATTTCATAATGAGTAGTGCCTCACGCTGGCTTAATCTGACATCCATGTCTTCTCCTCTGATGTCTGTTTCAATTTTGGGCAACACAGTCCATCTTAGATCTTTTTCTGTGTGACCCTTATTCTGCCAATGATTGACCAGAGGGGCATTCATCACCGTCCTTCTTACTCTAGATTTGTGTTGGGTGATACGCTGACGTATCTCCTGAGAGGTTTTGCCTATGTATAACTTAGGGCACGGACAAAGGATCCCAAAGATGACATTCCGAGTTTTACAGTTAGAAAATGTGTTGTGCTTCCAGAAAATGCCTTCGTGAGTGAACACTTCCCCTTCAATTGTCTGTTCACAACTGGCACATGTGCCACATTTGTGGGGACCTTTGACTGGTTGCAATCCCATGATGCTTCGTAATGTAGCTATTTCCTTTCTTGGCAATGCCGCCCGTACCACATAGTTGGCGATGATCTTCTCTTTCTTGAAAGCAAAGAGGGGTGGTTGTCGCAAACCCTCATCCAAATTCTTCACCAAATGCCAGTTTTGATTAATTATTCTTTTCAACTGGTTGGCATTGGGGCAAAACGTGGTGACATTTGTAAGCATTTAAGCTGTTATTTAACAAAACTTCATTTCTGGCGTCAAATAACTGTTGAAAATGTATTTATCCAGACATCAGTATAGTTAGTTCCGCTAACTATAACTCGCGCGCCCGCAATGCACTGCTGATGACGTCACATATTACATCACTCATGACATGGTCAGTGACATCACTCATGACATCACTGATGACATCTCAAATGACATCACTGATGACATCATCCAGTGGATGTGTGTCTTTGTGAAAAATAAATATTTTTTATATATGTATATCTAAAGGTCGATGGAAGAATAAATGGGTAAGTAAGTGTCTAAATGGATGACTTTTTTGTAAAATTGATTGTATAACTGACTGATTAATTGTATCTTAGTGAATACATGAGTAATGTTTAAATATGTAAATATCTGTATCAGTCTCACACATTTTTTGAATAAGTGGCTGCATGGGTTGGTGAGTAACTACATGAAAAACCTTGGAGATTCACAAAAAAAACCATAGGTTTCACATACGTTATATTTAGGAATTAGCACTTAAAAAACTTTGTAAAATCACTGAAAAAAACATAGATTTCACACACGTTATAGTTAGGAATTAACATTGTAAAAAACTTAGAAATTCACAGAAAAACCAAAGGTTTCACACACATCATAATTAGGAATTAGCATTTAAAAAACCTTGCAAATTCACTGAAAAAACCATAGGTTTCAAGCCTGATATAGTTAGGAATTAGCATTTAAAAAACCTTTGAAATTCACTGAAAAAACCATAGGTTTCAGGCCTGATATAGTTAGGAATTAGCATTTAAAAAAACTTAGAAATTCACTCAAAAAATTGTAGATTTTAGGAGTGTTATAGTTAGCTGGACATTTCACTCATACAAAACCATTGAAATTCCTCCAATATAGATAGTTGTACTAACAATATCTCGCGCGCCCGCAATCCACTGCTGATGATGTCACATAATACATCATTCATGACATGGTCAGTGACATCACTCATGACATCACTGATGACATCTCAAATGGTTTTGTATGAGTGAAATGTCCAGCTAACTATAACATGTGTGAAACCTATGGTTTTTTCAGTGAATTTCCAAGTTTTTTTAAATGCTAATTCCTAACTATAATGTGTGTGAGACCTATGGTTTTTTCAGTGTATATATATATCTATATCTATATCTCTCCCTCTATATATATATATATATATATATATATATATATATATATATATATATATATATATATATATATATATATACATATATATATATATATATGTGTGTATATATATATATGCACACACACACAAAAGTGTGTGTTTCTGAAAATGTATATCATTAGTATCATTAATGGGAATTGTGTATTTAAAGTTGGGATTATATTTTAGAAGGTACATAACAATTTGTATACCATTGATATAACTTCATAAAAGGCTTTTATCAGGTCTCTCTTTTGCCTAAAACTCTTTGTAAATTTTTAAAGCATATATTATGGCACTGGACAAAATAAAGGAGAGCAAAAGCTGCCTGTGCACATTCAACATGTCACCAGATTATTGGGACATCCCATGCAGAATGAAGGTGAGCAATCGACAAATTGCGCTACTGCTAAGAATTGCTTCGCCATTATTGCTGATTGTTTTGCTTCACAAAACATTTACTGGAATGGAAAAATGGATTTGGTGCTTGCAGTTTTGCTCAGGATAAACGCTGGTCGCGTGCTTGGAGATGAAAAATGATTAGAAGTCATTTATTTTGCAGATAATTGTATAGTGAGTAATTTAGTTCAACAGGATGCCTCTTTTTTTATAATAGCCCTGTATTTTTCTGTTGGTTTTCCCATTTTTTTGTTTTGCGTGGAAGACACCAGGCACCCAAAGGTTAATCAACATTGATTTTCTCTCGTTAGTGACTGCTCACCTTAACAATGGAAGAGTAAGGCATTATTGCACCTCCAGCAATACTGTAAATCGCAAAACATGTACCTTTCCTATACATCCAGAGCCATATTTATAACCCTAGTTGCGTGCAACATGGTACATGCACAACACAACTGAAAAATGTGATTTATAAAGCCAGCAAGGTCACTTTGCAGCCGGGCCCAGAGTAGCTTCATAAATCTCACGTGAAACAACTCAGCGCAAATCGCTGCTTTCTCCCACTCTGCGCTAGGGAGGAACTCCATGGGCATCATATGAGTGTTTCCACACAACTCCCATGGTTTTTGATGCCTTCCTAGATTTACCAGAACCGGTAAACCTGGGAATGCTCCACAAAGATATGCCTTCCCAGGAGAGTCTAACGAGGAGAAATATCTTTATTTCTCCTGCTTACTTCCTCTTTTTACGAGTGCTGCATTCTGCAGCACACATAGATAGAGGCATTTGTGTCTCAGGATTGTTTTTGTCAAGTGTCCCTTCCTGCACAAAACAATCCTGCATTCAACATATGCACTCTTGTGGCACCGTGCAAGGGTGCTCGCGTTGGCGCTAGGCACCCAAAACAGCGCAAGCGCAGGGGAAAAGGCAGGAATGCACCGTATTCTCTTAAACACGGCGTACTCCTGCTCTTTCCCAGTAATGCAGTGAAGCAGGACTTTTTCATAATTATGCCCCTCAGTGTTTGCTCTCTGCTAAAATACAGACTATGCTCTCTGTCTTGAAAGTTCTACATTGCTTCAATTCCACAATATCTTCTTAACCATTTTAAAGCTAATAATGTAGCTAAAGTTTGATGTGGGCTTTAGTTGAACTTTAGCTGTGGATATTCTGGGGTGCACTAACATTTTTTTCTTAAATGATTTGTAAACGAACATCTCTTAGTTAATCAATGATTATTAAAAAGGATGTAACGCAATCGATCTTTTTAAGTATTTTTTTCTTCATGGTGCTTTGCATTTTAAACACGGCATATTGAAAATAATTCAGAAAAATGTCCTTCATTTAAACAAAAAGTATAAGCAACCCTGCTAAGTGCTGCTATAATTCAATGATAAGAAGCGTAATGCGGCGCTCCGTGTTAAGCGTGTTGAATGTTTTTTCTTTGTCAATAAGTCGAAATATGGGTCAGAGAAAGGGATTTCGACGAAGCTGACTACTGCGTGTAACAATCATTTGAATGTTAGTAGCACAGAGCAAATGCTTATTAGTTAAAATGCCTCTAGAGGGCAGTGTTGAGTTGCTTGATTTTTTAATCTCAGCATCGTGAGTTTTTATCCATGCATAACACAATTGGTTTCATCAACCGACCTTCACAGATAGTATCAAGGAACCTTTTCTTTAAAAAATGTAAGTCATAAAATGCCGAAGGTTGGAACATTGCCACTTTCAGGGTTTGCCATAACGACTAAGATAAGTTCGGAGTTCTGTCACAAGTCCCGCAGCATTTCACTTTCTAGCTGCTGCATGTAAATAAGGCATAACAGGGGGTGTTTGTCTCGAGGATGATAAGATAAAGATAAAAGTAAAATTAAATTTAAATGAATTTAGCAAGAGCACATCTATCCGAATGCGTCAGGACACCACACCACAGAACCCTACTAATGAAAGCAAGACAACATCCTGACTAAGGACCACATAAGCTAAAGATATAGAACCAGGTTCATTTCTGAGTCGTCGCCTGAACAGCTTGTTATTTTCTATTACTTTAATGTGACAGCCCTGGGGATTCCCTAATTTAGCCGTGGCACAAGAAAAGGTCTTGTGGCCCATCTGGCACGTGATACTCTGGAAACAGAAATCATCCTACCAGCAGCAGAATGAAGAGGGGTCTAGGTGAATTCCACTAAAATTTAGATCTAAGACATTTCGTACCTAAATTATGAAGGGCCTTGTTCGCTATGCGCATTGCCTTGAACATGTTTCTTTTCTTCACAGGAAGCCAGTGAAGTTCCTTCAACTTGTGAGAGACTGACTGAAATGTAGGAATATCAAGGATGAGTCGAGTGGCAGCATTTTGTACTGTCTGAACTTAGTTTCGAGAAGTCTAATTGATGGTTTGGTACAAAGCTTTGCAGTAGTTCAGCCTGGATGAGACCAGGGCAAGGTCAACCGTTTTGCAGGATACTACTGGAATAGAAGGGAAGCTTTATTTCAGAGTCCTAGTGATAATAAATCATGTAGATACAGTGCAAATAACCTGGGTGTCAAATGTCAGTTTATCATCAAAAATCACACCCAGGTTCTTAGGTGACTTGAAAGGGTAAGGGGTGAGGGAAATTCAGTTGGCTCCCAGAAATTCAGTTGGCCGCCAGATATTAGCCCAGATAGATTGATCCTATCAAAGCTGAGGACCTCCATCTTGGCATTTAACTTAAGACAGTTCTTTGTCATCCAGTTGCTAATTACGCAGGCAGAACCCACCACTCTAGTCAGGGTAAGTAAATTACACACCAAAGCTAGCCTTTGATCACCTCCTTGGTGGCTTGGCAAGAGCAGTTATGCTTATACCAGAGGCAATGTGTAAAGCATTTGCTCAACACACTCATACCAGTGACAATAAATACGTCACAAAAGACATTACTCACAGGGTTACATGAAAATAGATTTCTTATATTGCAAATATACCACAGTTCAAAATGATACAGGTTAGAAATACTGTGCACAACATGGAATTACTGACATGGTATTTGTTATACTGACAGTGCAGGTATCAAAACGGCATATCGCATAATGTCAAGGCATCGAAATGCATCAGATTATGAAATAAAAACACATGAATCAGGGCAGACGTGCCAGTAATGCCAATGCCTCCAGTGACACAGTACCTTCATGGGAGGCCCTTGACCAACTCCCAAGTTGATGTCAACTGCTTGGGCTTTATGGTGGCTCTGACTACATGGTAGGGGCCACGTAGATTCCCTGGTTCTATGCACAGGCCTTTGGGCTGGGATGGGGAGTAATTGCCGGATCCCAACGTTGTCCTGCCCAAACGCTCGGCCTCACAGGGGTCTTCATGGAGGGGTTCCAGAGGTGCGGGGGCAAAGCTGCAAGGCCAGTCTCTCAGGGGAGGACAGATGGAAGGGGGTCCCCAAGGTGAGGCACTAGGAACCCAGGAGAAGGTCCTCACAGGAGAGGTTTTCCTTCGGCACGCAAGTCCTTACTGCTGGTTACTAGGTGCAAGAAAAATGGGAATACTACTGCATGGTAGCACAGCACTCAATTCCCAACAGAGCCAGGTAATGCCCTGGTCCACCCTTACAGCATTGGGTACTGGCAAGGGTAAAACGATGTAAGGAGCACTTCGACATTCGCAAGGGGTAGCAGAAAAGCAATCATGAAATTTGTGGCTAGTGTATACACATTGTACGAGTCACAATGATCTGAGTTTTATCCACATAGTGTTATATTTCATATCGGTACCCTGATATAGGTCCAGGGAACATCGTACACTCTTCCAACATCATCTCCCCGTCATTTCATATGACCGAGCCTTATAAGGACATAACTCCAAATAAGGACAGACAGCCTTGTATGAACATAATGCCTAATAAGGACTGCAGCCTCTTATGGAATAAACCTTTCACCTAATTCAATGCTGAGGGTTGGTTTTCCAATCGATAATGCTAAGACGTCATCCTTGGCGCATATGAATAATTTATGAGTACACTCTCCAGGAGGTCCACTTTACCTCTCCCATCGACGCACAATGTTTAATCCCCAACGTCATCTTCATACTGAACAATGAGGAACATATGCACATAGACTGCATAAATACAGCACCTCTTGCTATCAGTAGGCAGGAGAGAACCGAGACTTCAAGGCTGAGATACTGACCAGAGACGCTGCGGCTCCGGCATGCCATCGACAGTGGTCTGACAATCCCTTGCAGGGTGTCCAGCTCAAGTCCAGGATGAAGTCCCACACTCTCATTATTCAGGTATGGGGGTTCGACTAAAGCCTAGTGGGATTCTTGGCTCTTAGACTTAGACTTAGGCTCTTAGGCTTAGGCTCTTTCGCACCTACTGGCATGCTAGGTACACTTAGGTACATCTAGACAGACATCTTAGGAGAACGCACTTTATTTGTTAAATGCATTTCATATTCATATATGTGTTCATGACTATTGCAAATTGGTAGAACAATACTATTTATTTTTGTTCACTGTTCCGCTGGTTCGATATCTCTGCTACTGTGTTACAGTTGTAGCAGCGCACTTATTTTACATAAGAAGAACAACGTTACAATGAATTCTTATTGTAAACACGCTCAACTGTTTCTTCTGTGTATCTCTCTGAGAGCAAACCAAGCAAGCACGAGAGACTGGGTGAAAAGTAGTATATTGTTTCCACGAGTGTGAGGCTAATCTGTTCTGAGGTTGCCAAAACTAAACTCTCTAATAACAGGAGATTTTATTGGCACTGCGAGCTAGCTAATATAAAAACATAGGCTGACATACTTGGTGGGGGTGTACAGACTCAGTTTGCCACCAAGCCCACAGTATATGTTATCCGTACACAGCGTAGGTCCTGCATGAAAGGGTACTATCGGAACTACACTACAGTGTGCCCAATATGGTCTAATGTTGCACAACATGTAAAACATGGTTTACCAAACGTGGTATAAACATGGCACACTTATTCAACAGTAGAATCTGAGTAGCTCAGTTGTGCTTATTCTCAGAGACCCTGCTTACAAAACCCAGAGACGTCAGGAGCAGGTGGGAAAAAACTCTGCCACAGCTGAGTAGGAGAGATATCCTATGTATTGGATGTTGGTTAATCAAGCTTGAAAGGAAAATTCCCAAAATTGTGCATAAAACCTTTGCATGACATTTTTTCATAATTTCCTTAGACATAATCCCGTGTCTTAAGCAAGGTGTCCATCAGAACATAGATTTAAACCCAATTAACCAGGTACTTAATCAGTCTGGAAGATGCAGATGCAGATGCAGATGCAATATATATTGCACCCAAAGTAAGACAACCTTTGACAGTTAAACTTGTCAAACATGGGTTATCTCCCAGAGGAGGTGTAGTAATATTCGTGATAGAGACACACAAAGATTTCAAAACAAATGTATTCTACTCATGGGTTGTATTCCCACAAGCAGATGCTGTAACCAAAATTTGTCATTATTACAAACATGAAGAAGTTCCAGCGGCTTACACTCCGTTTGAGGAGATTGTGATTCTGCTTACCTTCCAGGAACATATCTGGTTTAATGGCACCCTACCCAACACAAGAACAAGACCAAGGCTTGGTCCTTTAGGAAGACCAGGAGCAAAATCGCTGATATTAGCGACCTATGCACCACATCCAGACATTGACACAATGCCTTGTGATGAACTACTTGTTCAAATGACAGAGTTGATAAAACTTTACAGAAACATGACACACTTCGTCTTAAGGACACCAGCGGTCTAACCTACAGTAATTACACCTACTGCAGCTCTTACACAGAGCACTAGTACTAAAATTACTCCACAAACATTACACGCGGGACTGGGCAAAGTGCCCACAAAACGTGAACAAATTCCTTTCTGCGTAGCTCAAAAAATAGCCAAGTTAGAAGCAGTATTCCGAAATACAACGCCATTTGAAAAACACAGAATGTTAACAATCAGTTTGCCCATGGGGATTACACCACAGTTAGAGGATTGCACCTCTTGGGGTACAGTCTTTGCTGCCATATATACCAGAACTCATGGTATTCCTTCATTAGCAGTAATACCAGATGTATTAGGACAAATACAAAATTACTATGGAGCAGAACCTGTCCTAAACTTATTGATGAAGGTATTAAATAACTACGGCCAGGTGTCAGCCATAATACTAGCTAATATTAAAGGGGAAGCAGCATCAGTGGCAATCCGCCAAAGCCTAAGGGAGGTCAGCCTGTTAATTCAGGAGGCTGAACTACCCAAAATAATTGAAACTGCATATGCAGAATTAGTCAGGGATAGTTTGGGGCAAAGAGCTTTAAAACCTCAACTATAGGGCAGTCCTGAAAAGGACACTTCTAAGTAGACATCTACTTCTTCTAAAAAGAAGTGGGATAATGAAAAAAAAATTAATTCTAAAGACAAGAGATCTCAACCCTGAGGTAGGTCTCCACAGAAGCCTTCTGAAAGGAGGTATAACCTTAGGAATAGGGATAACATTAGGAAACCTAACAGGTATCAGGATATTGATACACGTTCCTCTAGTTCCTTTCAGGGCTCGAAGAAAAGCTGTGAAAGGGAAGGACGTCAGAAAATAGAGAGGAGTGCACACAGTCCAGAGACAAACAGCCCGCTCAAGACTTTACTTCTAAAAAAGAAGATAAGCAAAATCCAAAACCTCAATTTAAGAATAAGAAAGTTGCTGGTCTGAAAATCAGACATGCCCAGAATTCTAAGGACACAACTCCTGAATGGGGAATGGGCTCTGACGATGCCAGACAGTGCGGCAGAAGTCACAATAGCTACACTGAACCTGAAGGAATTTCTGGTGACAGCGGAGTTGAATGATTACATCACGGTAGAATCACCAGACACCAGGGTGAGTGTCCCACATAAGTTACATGAAAAAACACTCCGGTTGGAGGATGACAAGCCCAGGAAAGTAAAAGCTCTTTTTTGGAAGAACTTATCATCTGGTTATGACATCCTGTTAGCAGAACAAGATTGGCCACCTGCATTCGTAATGGAGTGCCCCAAAGGAGAAAGTATAATTTTTCCTCCATTTTCCAACCACGTTCCAGTTCACCTTAAACATACATATGCGCACGGGTGGGCATGGTGGCGGTGTCTGCATGTACACCGCCATCCATATTAGCAAGCAGGCAGTCTCTCCCCTTTCATGGACCGGTACGCGGTCTTTTCTGTTGGGGGCATGTAGCTGGCCCCCAGGGTTTTAAGGGGTGCACATTGGAGGGTACCTATGGTATCCCCCTCATTGCCATGCACTACGTGGCAGGCACCACGTGTTGCTTGCCATGTAGTGCATGGCAATGCTGTGCACAGTCCATTTACACTGCAAGTGGGTGTGCAGCCAGCAGATCCACCCACAATGTAAAGGGGCCAGGATGTGCCCGTCAGTGTGGCGGGCACATCCTAATGTACATGACGGGACTGCCGCAAATTCCGTGGTCGGTCCCTAGATCCCTTACGATGGCCGGCAGACTATGTCCGTCCGCCATCGTAATGGACCCCTATGTCTTGATATGCGACATCTGCCAGCAGATGAAAGGTTCTACTGTACGGCACAGACAGCATTACTGAAGTCAGACAAACCTCTCGCATGTGTGCACTTGGACCACTGCGGCCCCTTACAAACAGTCGGGCCTATAGGTATATCATGGTAGCTGTGGATTCATGGTCAAGATTCCTATGGTATGGCCTCAGCATTCTGCTGACATGCAAACTGTTATAAAATATTTGCCCTTCTTTATCGGTACATGAGCAGTTAGCACGTTACACTATGACCACAACCCTGTGTTTAGCTCTCAGGCTTACAAAGAGGCCATGGAAGGAATGGGCGTAGCATTGTGGTTCTCATCTCCGTACCATCCCGAGGAAAATTCGGTTGTGGAGAGAAAAAACTGGGACTTAAAGCAATCTTTAACAGCTAGGCTATTAGGCAAGGGCGATAGTTGAGTCACACACCTATATGGGGTACAGGAGGCATTAAGCAACCAGCCAAGAAGCTCTCTAGGGGGAGTCACTCCATATGAGGTACTCTTTGGGACACAAATGTGGGTACCTGATCTTGATTGTGAAGGCGCAGCGGTGGATGAAAAACCATTTGATATCCATGATCGTTTGGCTGTTTTACAGGATCTAAATGAATCCAGGACAAAACAAAGCAATGTCCATCTAAAGCAGATGACCACTGAGGAAGTCAAGGTAGTCCCGGCAAGACCTGCCTGGATCCCAAAAGTTGGAGATCTGGTCAGAGAGAAAATTACAGCAAAAATGAATTTGGACCCTCTTACAGAAAGCCTGTACCAGTCCTTGCAGTAAAAAAGAACAAAAACTGTGATGCTCCCGCATCTTGCCGGAAAAAAGGAGAACAGATTTATCTCAATTGACTTAATTAAACCACACTATGTGGCCGATACTAAACAGTAGGCCTAGTTGACTCCACTGTAGCAGACTCCCTCCTCTAGCTACAATACAAGAAGTTCAAACAGATAGACTCATCATGTTTGAGGAGCCACCTGTAAGGAATGAAGGACTAAGCAACAATTCTATGGAACTTGTTCCACTTGAACCAGACATTCAAATTCAAAATGAAAATCAGAATAGTTCACAAGTTGCAATTAGACTGAATATAGACATCTACATCAACATACCTCGTTCAGAGGAAAATAAAATGTCAAATAATCCCGATGCAATTGCTACAATTGACTGAACAGTTTCTGGCTATTTCATTAACTTTGATACGTTTTCTCTGGATCCAAGCGAGCCGGATACCACTCCAGCCAAAACACCATTCAAGCAAGAACTAAAGAACTTTTTTCTCTTTCTTCAAAAGACATACCTGGTATCACCTTGGATTAAACTCTGGGGAATTTCTTCATTATTGTTTTTTCTTTTTTGGCTAGGCTTAGTATTGACACTTTCTTCAACAAGGTTCCTCAGCCCAAAAGGTCAACATCCTACTGAAAAACCACACAAAGAGAGATACCCTCGGATCCGATAAAGGACAGGGTGAGAAATTGCAACAACATTTTTTGTCCCAACAGATAGGCCTATGGCCAATTACTCAAAAGTGCCCTCTAGCCTGCCACAGTATAACTATGGGAGGTAAACAGGCAACTTGTGATACACAAAGCAGTCTTACTGTGAGACCCTATAGTTTAACAATCATAGAATGCCCAATGTCTAACATCATATTTATAAAACACAGACACCATCATAAGAGCATTGAGTTATCCTGCACAAACACAATATCATTTAATTAAAAATGATTCAGTTTTATTCTTAAAAACAAGGTGTTAGCCTTGTACATAATTTCATACATCACATTTACAAATTAATACAAAACAATTTCTAAAAAAAAACAAAAGTCGACGCAGCATTTTGGTGCTTTTGTTGAAAATATGACACCTTCTTCAGGACGGATTTAATCTCTGAGCGACTAAGCGTTAGTTCCGTAGGCCATTGGATTCATCTAATACCTTTACAACAAACACTCCTTCAGCGGTTTAGAAAGAAGACAAGACACTGTGGGAAACATATGGGCTGTGTACACAGCAACCCGAATAGACGGGTGCGGTTCGGATGATACGAAACCGAGCTCCACAATAACGAAGATTGTCCCCACTATCAGAAGAGGGCTCAAACTAGAAAAGGAGGGCTTATTGGATGATGCCCCTATGTTTCCCGCTGTGCCTGAATATCTAAGGTTTACAGTGAATTCTGTGTGAATTAGCGTGAAAACAATTCATGAAGTGTATATAACATCGTCAAGTGAGGAACTACAGTGTCTTGACTTCTTTCTAAACCGATGAAGGAGTGTTTGTTGTAAAGGTATTAGATGAATCCAATGGCCTACGGAACTAATAAGCAGTGCCATTACGTTGTGTTTAAAAGTGATAAGACTAACGCTTAGTCGCTAAGAGATAAAAACCGTCCTGAAGAAGGTGTCATATTTTCAACAAAAGCACCGAAACGCTGCGTCGACTTTTGGTTTTTTTAGAAATTGTTTTGTAATAATTTGTAAATGTGATGTATGAAATTATGTACAAGGCTAACACCTTGTTTTTAAGAATAAAACTGAATCATTTTTAATTCAATGATATTGTGTTTGTGCATGATAACTCAATGCTCTTATGATGGTGTCTGTGTTTTATAAATATGATGTTAGACAACGGGCATTCTATGGTTGTTAAACTATAGGGTCTCACATTAAGACTGCTTTGTGTATCACGAGTTGCCTGTTTACCTCCCATAGTTATACTGTGGCAGGCTAGAGGGCACTTTTGAGTAATTGGCCATAGGCCTATCTGTTGGGACAAAAAAAATTGTTGCAACATCCTACTGAAGCCACATCCATCATCACATCGTGAACAAAGAGACTTGTCATCAGTGAACATTACATCTGTTCCCCTACCCGCTGGTATAGTATGGGAAAGGGTTGATTTCAACATATTCGTGCCAATTGAACTTTTATAAATTAATCATGTGTTTGAAATCTCATGAAGTGATTTCATTACCTCCAGTACATTTTCGGATGTTTGGGACACTGTAATAGTAAATAACATGTTGTCTGATTTAGAGAACACTGCTAAATTTTCTAATAATTAAATGTTAGAAGGTTCCTCAGGCTTTGACAAATTGTACGGTTACCAACATTTTGGTCATAATTTCCTGCACAAATCCATTTCACCTAGTAGTGTGTTTGAGGACCATCAGTGGGAACATTGCCCAACACCACCAAAATGTAGTTTATAAATGTTTGCACAGAAATTTGCATACTTTCAGGGTTGAACACCACAGACCCAGCCTCATTTTATTTTAAGGTTGCACCAAAATCACAACTGAAAATTATTTAGACAAACACTACACAGATTTAGTCTGCTTCCTTTTTAGCCCGATTGTCTAAACAGGGTTTCAACCTATGGAAAGCTGAAATTGTCTCAAAATCGATTTGGGGTTCAAGAGACTGGCACGTCCAGGGTACAGAGGCACTATTTAGAGCATGCCTCATTCCACAGCAGATTATATTTCTAAATGATACTGTGCAACAGACATCCTATCTTGGAATAGCCAAGATATAGGGCCTACAAACTCAAAAGTTTCCTACAGCATCACAGGAGTGGCAGAATTCTTCTTCAAAGGAAGGGGCAAGTATTGATGACGTACTAAAGTACAATTGATCAGACCCAAATTGGAAGGGGTGGGTGATTTGGCCCTTAGACACAAACACATGTCATAAACGGTTCCTGCCCATCACCAAGGGACTCAGTATGCTTAGGCTAGAGCCACGATATGTACAGAGAGAACATCCAGGAGTAGTGACATCCTATAGTGTTGGGAAGTTGTGCCTAGAATGGCTCGAACCCTCAACACTTGCAGAAGTGAAAGATCACTTATCTTTACTCTTCAAGACATGGATCGTAGGGACGTTTTACTAGGACCTAGGAAACAACGTCAAAAATGTTTCATATATGCAGGCTTTTATGCTGCATATAAGGAAATCTGGAAGATTTACCAACAAGAAGCCACAGAGAGAATGCAGGAAATAGACCATATAAACTTAGAAAAAGCTTTAGCTTTGGTGGATAATGGGTTAACAACTTTGAATTCCAGAATATATTTATTGGGCAACATTGTATCTTCTGCTACAGACATACTGAAACAGGATTTGCCAATATTACAACACGGCCAATCTCAGTTACGTTCTTTTATGTTATTGAGCTGGATGCTACAATCTTTGCATGCAGGCTTTGTGCCTTGGGGTTTTATAAACAGTATGTCTCTGTTTTCAGAATACAATCTAACTGATACATAGATAGAAATGGCACAAAGGGGAGCTAAATATACAATGCTGCAAATTGATAAACTGGACAGGCTTCCATTCGCAGTGGCTGAATTAGCACCCACAATGTGGCTAATCCACGGCCTAATCATTCTACCGGTCATGACCTCTCAGTTTAAATACTGCCTTGAACAAAGGCAGGCAGGAAAATATGACAAATTGGGTAAAGATTACATTAGGACATCCCGGCATTTACCATATAGATTTTGATGCCAGTGTGGCGATCAAAAAGTGTTTCTTAGTGGTACAACCTGCAAGATCGCTTTAAGCGGTTCTCTCATGTGCCAAGATATTGTTTTGCACAGGGCCTGTAGTGGTTCAGTTTGAGTCTGTCTTGCCACATGAAAGGAACTCCAGCTGCCGTGATCAAACCAGTGTTCGAGTTACTTTCAAAAGGGAGTTACTTGATGCTGAATGATCAAGGTTGTTGTGGGATGCTCCCGGGCATTGCCTATCTGGTCACAGTGTACACCAGGGTTACTTGCTGTATGCAAGTATTGTTTCCTCGGACAAATACAGTCAGGGAGGTGCCAGTATGAGCTTGACTGAATGTTTCTTTTATACAGTTTGATGCTTTGAGCAGAATGAAAGCCATGCTGTTACAGCAAACTGTGCCATTGACCTCTGCACAAGAAACGTTTGAACTTCAAGGTCCAAGGACCTCGACAGAGATACAGGCGCTAATCCGTCCAAACTGTCTCCGATATTTCGCAGAAATGGTGGGTTGTATCGTAAATATGTCAGATACGAGTGGCGTTGTACACCTATTTAAAACCATAGGCGAAGGTACAACATCTGGGTGTGCCTCGCCTTCAAGAACTAAGTGCTTCTTGGTTCCTGCCATTCAGACCAGTCTTCGAAGACTGCATCGTACCTGTTTTCCGATGCCTGTTCTGTGGAGGACAATGCGAGTTAGACATCTGTCTGACACCTCTAATGAAGACATCAGCGGATTTAGACTCCAGGATGGAACCAATATGGTCCCATGCTCGACTCTGTCCCCATCTTAACGCATGCATTCCTCAGGGATCCACAGGTGTCCTTGACCGAGTTGGATTTCAGCTCCACCCTTGGCACCGAGGTATCGAATACCGCAACAGCTGCCTCACCAACAACTATTGGCAGCACCGACTAATTTCATCTATGCATTCGTGCTATGCAAGGTACTACTATGTTTGTCCCGTATGACAGCAGGCAACAACGACGATATGTCTCCCAGCCAGGACATATAATCTGAATCTGGCTCACCGTGTGCTGGGAACAAATTCAGGTTTTTTTCTTTCCCCTTCTTTTTACTCACAAGAACTTTTTTCAAATTGACACTTTCTATAACAAAGCCTGCCCGTCTAAGTACATTTGCAGTAGTTCAACTTGTGTGATTGAACTCATTTAGAACTGTGATTCGTGGAACTTTTCTACAAATCTCATACTTTCACAAAGAAAATGTTTCCTAGTTTTTTAAACAGTTTTTAAATGACATTTGAAATGTTTTTGAAACATTTCAAATGACTGCTTGATAACTTATGCACTGACACTGGTATCAATATGTATCTCAAATGTGTATTATCATTGTTAAGTATAAGGTGGAGTGGGTGTTATCTTTCATATCGGTACCCTGATAAAAGGTTCAGTGAACATCGTACACTTTCCCTACATCATCTGCTCTTCATTGTATATGAATGAGCCTTGTAAGGACATAACTCCAAATAAGGACAGACTGTCTTGTATGGACATAACACCTTATAAGGACTGTAGCCTTTTATGGACTAAACCTTTTACCTAGTTCCATGCCGAGGGTGGGTTTTTCCCGATCGATATTGCTAAGACGTCATTCTTTGTGCATATGAATAATTTATGAGTACACTCTCCAGGAGGTCCACTTCACCTCTCCCATCGACACACAAGGTTTATTCCCCAACGTCATCCTCATACTGAACAAAGTGGAACATACGCACGTAGACGGTATAAATACAGCACCTGTTACTATTAGTAGGCAGGTGGGAACCGGGACTTCAAGGCCGACACACTGACAAGAGACGCTGCGGCTCCAGCATGCCATTGAACCAGCTGACAGTGGTCTAACAATTCCTTGTGGGGTGTGCAGCTCAAGTCCAGGTCGAAGTCCCACACTCTCACTATTCAGGTATGGTGGTTCAACTGAATCCTAGTGGGATTCTTGGCTCTTAGATTTAGACTTAGAATCTTAGGCTTAGGCTCTTTCACACCTACTCACATGCTAGGTACACTTAGGTATATCTAGACAGGCATCTGATGAGTACGCACTTTATTTTATAAATGCATTTCATATTCATGTATGTGTTCATGACTATTGCAAAATGGTAGAACAATACTAGTTCTTTTTATTCAATGTACTGCTGGTTCTATATCTCTGCTACTGTGTTACAGTTGTAGCAGCGCACTTATTTTACATGAGAAGAACAACTGTACAATAAATTCTTAATTGTTAACATGCTCAACTGTTTCTTCTGTGTAGAGCAAACTAAGCAAGCACAAGTGACTGGTTGAAAAGTAGTACATTGTTTCCACAAGTCTGAGGTTATTATCTTCTGAGGTTGACAAAACTAATATCTCTGATAACAGGAGATTCTAGTGGTACTGATACTGCAAGCTAGCTAGTGTGAAAACATAGGCTGACATATTTGGTGGGGGTGTACAGACTCAGTTTGCCACCAAGCCCACAGTATATGTTATCGTTAAACAGCATAGGTCCTGCATGAAAGGGTACTATCGGAATTACACTCCCATTTTGAGAGTGCAAGATGGCTGAGCTACTTAATTAGCCTAGCAAGAGGGTGGCATATAAATTGAATAGAGTGGGGCTCAAGGACAAATCCCGTGGAATTCCGCAGGACAGCAAGAAAGGCTCAGAAGAGAAATTATCACATGCAACTATTTGGGTCCTGTCCAATAGGAAGGAAAGTAACATTTTTAATGCCGTTTCCTTAATACCTAGCTGTCTGAGGCTGGACAGCAGTATGGAAGGAGAGACAGTACCAAATGCTGAAGACAGATCTAATATGATTAGGGCAGCAACCACACCACAATCCACATTAGCTCTGATACAGTCTACTGCTGCTACCAGCGCAGGCTGGGTGCTGTGTTACTTCAAGACTCTGAACATCTTCTAATATCTTAAAAGGCATTGACATAAGGGAAATGGGTAGGCCTGGGGATAAAATTCTGCTCCGCACGAGAAGTTTGTGAGAATGTGACAACTCCGCGTTCTGCGGAGAATGCAAAGTTGCCAATAAAGTACGCACTCCGCATTGGAGCGGAATTTTATTTTCCGTTGTTGTGCTTGTCACGTCATATTTTGCGCGCGGGGAGCGCAACAATACTTGCCGGGTGCTCCCAAGTGCCCATGAGATTTGCTAGCCACCTATCAGCTCCTGCGAGATTTTGCAGCTGCTAACATTGCTTTAAACCACACCAGCGACTTCCAGGCCGTCTTTTGTGATGTAGGCGAACAACTTGGAGAAGATTCTTTCCTGAAGAACCAGCTAAATCTCCTCAATAGACAGTATGGAGTTAATAAAGTTCACAAATGGGTCATTTGTGTTGTTTTTACTGTCGACGAGCCCCTTTTCGTGATTTAACTTTTTTGTCTCAACAAGGAGGAAGGGCCCCGGATACTCCAACTTCCTATTCAGCAGGCTCCTCTTGGGGCTTTATCCACCTCCAGGACACTTCTCATTTGGATTTGGAGCTGAAAGGATCACTCTGTGTGTCTGTTGCATATATATACCATTGAACTTGGGGACTTTGTTTTTGTGATATTACAAGGAAGTTTGAAAACTGTTGTATAAGGGTGTTATTTATTTGATAGAGTGCAGCAACCAGGATTTATTTGTATTTTTATTTGATTTTTAATATGTATTGTGGTGGGTGTCCTGCAGTTTTAGTAGGTGCCTATTTTTTTCTTTTTTAAAGGACAAATGTTGCACAGTTAAGTACATTTTCTTCATTTTTAAAAATAAATTTGTAATATTCATTTAATTCAGTATGTGGCCGAGTCTGCCAATCGGCCTTCCAGCCATTAGGCCCAGTACTCATCATGGGTGCATGACCCAACTGTTTGTGTGGTGTCTGTTCAATTGAAACATGATGTAGGTCATGGATGGCATTTAATGAAACTAAAAAATGTGTTTTTTGGGGCATTTTATATTTTTTTCCAGAAACAGTGTATAGGTGGGTTAATATATTTAATGTATTTGGACCATGTGTGTTGCTATAAGCTTTTATAGCCCAGTTAAATTTAGTTTTTGGCATTGTTGAATCAATAGTATCTTCTCCTGTATTACCTTGCCTCCTTTGCCTGGCCAGTATGTGAGTGTGTTTGCTATAGGTGACCATTTGTCTTTGTTCCCCATGCCATGTTACCAGGGGCCATTTTGTATATTCAGTGTCCATGGGCTTGCATGTGTTCATTCTTTTCCATGCCTCCTTGCTTGTTGTTTGACCATGTAGCTGGTGGCCATTTTGTGTAGCCACTACTAGTAAGTGTAGCCAGCCAATGTTCTTTTGCCATGGGCCTGTATGTGTTCTATGTTGTGGCCATGCCTCCTTGTTCATTGTTGTTGTTTGACCGTGTGGCTGGAAGCCATTTTGTGTAGTTAGCCAGTGTGATTTTGCTATAGACCTGCATGTGTTCTTTGTTGTGGCCATGGTTCCTTACTGTTTGTTGTTGCTTGACCATATGATTGGTGGCCATTTTGTGCAGGCAGCCATTGTGCTTTTACCATAGCCCTGCACGTGTTCTTTGTTGTGGCAATGCCTCCTGGCTGTTTGTGATTGTTTGACCATGTGACTGGCAGCCATTTTGTGTGGTCAGCCAGTGTGTGTTTGCCATTGGCCTGCGTACGTTCTTTTTTGTGGCTATGCCTCCAGATGTAGGGACATAACAGGAATAGATTTCATTGCCACATTTACACAAATATAAACACCCACACCCCAATAAAAACATTTCAGGTAAGGGATAGTTTTAAATCTATGTAAGTAGTGAAATCACCCAGGCTAATACATGGACCTGCTGAAAAAGATAATTGTGGGTTCTGCAGAAATACATAGGTCACAGTGTGTGTTAGTTTTAGAAAACACACATATAAGTTGCAAGGCCAATTTAACTGAGCTGAAACACAAATAGATTATATTTCTTTGCCGACTCAAACTTGACAGGACATCAAAAATTAGTACAGACATCACAAAAAAGGTCACCATATTTCTATGTGTTAAACAAACACAATGAGAGGCCGACAGTAGAAACTATTTTTGCATTGTCATTGAGCACCGAGTGTAAACAATTGTGGATTCTGCCTTAGCGCAAGCCTGTTGAAAATATGTTAAAGTTGAATAGGCTGTGTTGGGTCCATTGATGTCAAACAAGAGATAATCACTCGCTATACAGAAAAACAAAAATGTGTTGCTATGTTATCTCACTCTTATTCTGAGAACTAACCCACAAGAGGAGGCTTCTGCAAAACGTGTTTTGACCTATCTTATCTGCCCATCTTGCTATTTGCGTCATCTAGGAATTTGTAACCTGTGTGTTTCGTGGCTTTTGCAGTAGATATACTACTGCCTGTAATCTTGAACTTTGAACTTCAGACTTTAGTCTCTTTTTAAGACTGGCTGATTTTCCCATTTGATTGAGTGATTAAAACCATATTATTGTGCAAAATTGTTCTGTCTTACTTTATTAATACATTATCCCTGCAACATATTGGATAGCCAGGCAAGAGCTCTGCTTGACTTTACCGACTGCCAGGCCAAAATACTGCCTGTATCTCAGGAAGTGATTTGCACACTTTTGAAGCATAAAAGAAAAGCAGTAAATCAGTAGACTTTTGCATTTCTAAGGGGCAGGTGGGACTTGGGTGTTTGGTGTTTTTAAGGTGGGAGTAGTACGAGGCCCGTTCCTTTTTATATGCAAAGACATTAGCAATGTTTACAATATTATATAATTTTATTGTCCATATACAAGATTGTGTATTGACACAATATTAAGAGATTCCAGTGGTAAGACTGGAAGATACTAGGGACTCAATTAAATAAGTTGAAAATGGTCAAGGTAGAACAGGGTTTGAGGCCGGGCAATCAGCTTATGTTCTGAAGTGTGGCAAAGGGACAGGTAAGAAACCTGTCGTTCACTGGAACTTCACCCCAAGTAAGAGAAGAACACTCAAACTACCCAAACCTTAAGTCTAAAAGTCCAGTTTGTAGTTGCAAATAATGAAAAGTAATCCTCTCTATAAATCCAGAGAGAAGTGACAAGTAGTGTTTTGTTTGCCCTAGTATTTAATTTAGAATTGATGCAGTAGTGTTTTGTTTGTCTTAATATGTCATTTAGCATTGATGTATATGTATGTGTAAGTAGAAATACAGCCACAGATTAATGTCATTGTTTTACTTTGTGTTATGTAGTGAATACCTTAGGATTTTCAATTTTATTATGAATGTTGTCAAATGTTAGGAAAGAAAAATGTAAGTAATTGACTGAATTCAGCAAATGCCTCAAAGGCCCATTACTAACAATTGATTCAAATGGAGTCTCCTCCTGTGACCTTGTCGCAGACTAGATACCACAAAGAGAACTGAATGAAGATTTTTTAACGTAATTTTTTATATTAAATGACCCTATTAAATATAATAACAAAATAGAAAGACTCTGTATAGGGAATTAAATAATTATAATAGTCACAATAATAAGGACGTACCTTTCAACATGGCACTAAAAGTTCCAATTAATCCTTCAATAAAATTGATAAGAAGAAAATGACAGAGATATAAGAATAATAAAATATAGATGAAAAACTGAATTGACAGTAATCTTTGAATTTTCAAATAGAGACATGTTGTTTAGGGTCAGAAAATGTAACAAAGTTAGGAATCGTGTTAAAAGATGCATTATAGACAGAATTATGAACAGTGTTAATAACAGACAGTCAATATTTGACAACATTCTACTGTAGTGGTACTTAGTAGGTTACAATTGCAGTATAAAAATTTGTTTTTTTGAGTTTGCAATCATATTTTAACATAAATATAAAAGTAAAATAAAATGTTTGTCTCATATAACTATATGTTTAGAGAATATAGGACGCTAAACTAGTCACTGCTTATGGATTCACCAACTTCAAGAAACCTAATTATTTATAAGAATATATTGGAATTCTGACAGAACCCTGTGAAAACCCGGGTTATTTCATCTTTTTCCTCCATTATTTGGGTGCCCCTCTTAATCTTGCTTATATATGTGCTAGCTCTATCAAACCTAGACTTCATAGCAAGAAGCTTGCCGCAGTTTTCCCCTTGATCAAACTCCCTCATTTTGCTTAGCTCCCATTTTTGGCGTAACATTTCTTCTGATTTTACTTTAAATTTTAATTGGCAGTCCTCTACCTTCTTTGCCCAGTGCTCATACTCCGGATCTTCAGGAGGTGTCACCCTAAGCTCGGCTTCAGCCCTTGCTATCTGCAGTTCTAACTCGGCCCCTTCTTCCTTCTCTGACCTGGCCCAGCCTGAGACCGCCGCTTTTAGTGTCCCTCTAAGCCATGCCTTAAAAGTATCCCAAACGATATAGAGTGGGGCTGATCCAAGATTGTTCTGGAAGAACATATCGGTTTCTAATTTCAAGAAGCCAGGCGTGGTGGTTAGTAATAGAAACCGCCTATTCAGTGTCCACCTCCTGATTGAGAAGTCTGGGGGAAAGTCTAAGTTGAGGGCCAAAGCACCGTGATCCGATAGATGAATATGCATATGTTTAATTAAGAGGACCCTATGGGTATCAGCCTGTTCCATAAATATGTAGTCTAGTCTAGAATAATGGGAGTTCTTCTTACTATAGAAAGAGTACTCCTTAGCCTCGCCATGTTTTTTCCTCCATACATCACATAAGTTAAAAGTTTTCAGGATGTTCAAAAGATGCGCTTTTACCCGAGGAACAGCTATCTGAATACGAGGGGAGGACCTATCTAACCTATTATCTAGCAGTACATTGAAATCTCCAGCCAGGATAAGCGGAGCCTCAAAATCTGCAAGGGCCGGCCATAGAGTATTCAGAGGGGAGATATCATCTTCATTAGGCCTGTAAAATCTCACAAAGGTCTGTTTTACCCCCCTAAACTTAATCTCTGCAATGACCCAACGTCCTCTAGAATCTACGTGGGACTTGTTTACCTCCAGACGGGAATTTCTTTTCAGTATTATAGCAGTCCCCTTTGAACAGCATTGCTGATCCGATGCAACAATTGTGTCCACCCATTTATATTTGCCAAATAGAGCTTTACACTCTGCTTGCATGAGATGAGTCTCCTGAAGCAAAAGGATTGTTCCTTAAATACTGAAAAATAAGCCATTGTCTTCTAGCTACCCTCAATCCATTGACGTTCCAGCTGAGACATTCAAGTTGTTGAGCCCCCACCCGGGTAGTACTATCCCCCAACATTAAACTGGCTCCACCTTCTACCATAGCTACTAGAGGTTGTAATGTCACTTGACTTTATAAAACATTTTTTAAATTTTTTTTCCCAATGCTCCCCACCAACCAACGTGAAAACTCCCAAAACTCCCCAACCTCCCCCAGCCACCCCCCACCTACCCCTTGGGAACCCTCCCATACTACCTACTGGCAATAAGTATTGCCTATTTGAGCCCAGAGCCCATCGCCTCTATATATGTACGTAACATTAAAGAAAGCAGATAATGGATGCCAGATCCCTGACCCCCTCCTCAGACACCTACATTATGTTGTGTCAAGAAACTGTCTACTTCCTACGGAAACCTAAAGTTATACATCTTATTTGCAAGGACTGCTTTCAGAAAAGCTGGAAAACGCAACTGCACCTGGGCCCCTAAATCTTTTAGAGCATCCATCCTTTTTCCCAGCTCCCATTTCCTGTCCTCAGTGACCCGGGAGATATCTGAACGGACTCTAAAGGAGGCACCTTGCACCTGAATAGACTTAAGTTTAAGAGCCGCCCCCAAAAGCTGCTCTTTAAGAGTGTAGGACTGTATGTATACAAGATTCTTTCTAGGTTTTATCCGGGCAGGATTCAGCCTGAAGGGGTCTCTGTGTATTCGCTGTATTTCCACATCCCAGACAGAGGCAGATACAATCTGCGGGAAGGCATTGGTCAGAATATTGACAACATAAGATTTTAAATTGTCTCCTTCCAACCCCTCCTTTAGGTCTAGGATCCTAATGTTATTTCTCCTAGACATTTTCCAATCTCTCGAGTCTTTCTGCCATAGCCCCCTCCCTCTCCTTTAAACCCGATATCTCATGAGTGTTATTCTTAGTCTCTTGCCCAAGGCTCCCTACTTTTTGTTCTAAATCGTCCATCCTTTGCGTCAGGGCCAAAAAAAAATCTTCCAGGCTGGTGCAAGTGTCTTGTATTTTTTTTGGTCTGTTTCCGAGATGGCAAAACGCGACCCCATTTCCAATGTTAATCGTTTTAGTAGCCCCTGTAGTGTTTCCACATTTTGTGGCCCCTCTTCCACTAGAGCAGATCTTGCCTCATCGGATACATCCTGTCTTTTTACCCCACTCAATACAGGCAGAGCAATTAGAGGTGCAAAACGGTTGGAAAGTGTGATAGAGGGGTCCATAACCTCCCCAACCTGCTCTAACATGACACTGTAGCCGCCCGAGAGTCAGGACCTAGGTTGCCCTGGGAGTTAGCCATAAAGTAGGTACTGAGTGAGGGGGTTACTTTTATGGGGACTACACTTTTTGACTTCTTTTGACTTTTTGCGGGCGTAGACGTGCCTGATTTACTGGCCAGTTTATTGGCTTTATTTACTACCTGCCTCTGTTTTACCGTTTGCCTGGCTTGTCCCTGCTCGTTCCCTGTAGCTTGGTGAAGCTGTGTTGTCTGGTCCCCCTCTATGAAGTTGCGTGACCTTAATTTAAAGCGTTTCCCTTCGAGACAGTTCCGTAAAAGAGGTGGAAGGGGGAATAGAGAAACTAGGGGTACTGGTGGTAGGAGTATGACCTACACTGTCTGTACTGCACTGCACTGAAGTGTCAGATTTTGATGCATGTACCTGTACCTGTCCCTCACTCCCTAAAACTTTGTGTGGGCTTAACTGGTGATAGAGATTGGGGCTGACTACCTCCATGGGACAAATATGTGATACATATCCCGCTTTTAAAGATTGATTGCGGAGCCCGGGGAGATAAGTAGGGGGCTCAGGAAACAACTGAGGGGACTGAAACAACCCTAACAGTCCAATAGGTTCTGCCCCTATGTGGGAACAAAAATCCTGGCTTAACCTGAGCTTACCCTTACCAATACCATAAGTACTGTGAACAATGACCCTGAGCTGACCCAGGCCTAAAGTGTTACAGCGAGCACGACGAAGATCTACTAGGGCCCCAGCGGCTTTGTGGAATGTTACCATCGGTTTTTCAAGCATCAGGCTAGACTGAAACGAGGATGATACCGTGGGTAATGAGACAGTACTAAAGTTCAGGCAACGTTCCTCTGATTATGCTATTGCGTACTGAGGATTGCTAAAGATTAAAATACAAATACAAAAAAAAAAAACACTCTGCAGAAAATCTTCCCTTCCCCCTTTTTTTGCGTTTTTTTTCACACTGTGAGTTATTTTGCCTTTTCCTTATTCCCAATGTCAGATTAGCCTCTTCACTGTCCACAGTCCAACCCGGATGGTAACCCCCACCCCTCCACCAACCTCACAATCCTCAAGGGGCAAACGTCCACCATCCTCCTAGAGTGTTCCCGGCCAGCAGCGAGAGAAAGACCAAAGGAATGCTGCCGCTGGGAGACCTGCCCCGAGGAAGCTCCGAGGAAGCCCAGAAGGCTTCAGCAGAAGCGCTGCCGGCCGATACAGGGAAGCTGCAGGGCGCATGAACACAGCCTCAATGGTGGTATGCGACCCGTGGCATGCGTGGCGTCAGCAGTCCCATTCCAGATGCCAGGCAGAAATGACAATTCGCGGCTAAATCGCGGCTCGAAAGCGGAGGTATTAAGCAGGCCGTAACGGTGAACGGGGGATGGCATCCCTAAGCTAGAGGCGATTCAGCCCAAGACTCGCGGCCGGCACCTAGCTAGCCGCCATGTTCCCCAAACATCTGAATTCTAACGCAGATGTGTTCTTTCAGGATTTATACCATGAAGATCTCCAAGGGGCGGATGAGCTTACAGACACCTGTCTTAGGGCAAAGCAACTCCCGCGGTTAACAGAGGATAGTCAAGACTTTCTCTCTCGAGATATATCAGGAAGTGAGATACTAGATGTGTTAAACCATGCTAAAAAGGGGAAAGCTGCAGGCCCAATCTCAATTCCAATTGAGGTCTATAATATGCTTCAACATGAAATCATTCCGGTCTGGCTGGTTCCGTTGAATGGAATATTAAAGGGCACTGCCCCTCTACCCAAGTCATGGTCTGAAGCAGTTATTACATTGATTCTGAATCCGGATAAGGACCCGCTGGAGTGTCAATCATAACATCCGATATCTTTATTAAATGTGAACTATAAAGTATTTGCAGGGATTTTGAACAAACGGCTTTGCAAGATTATACCCCAGATAATACATGAAGACCAGAAGCGTTTTCTTCCGGGCAGGCAAATGTCGGAGCTGGTGTATACTCTGATTGGTTCTGTGGATCTGGCCTTAGCTTCGGGTTGCCCCCTGTCAATTATTACGGTTGACGTGGCCAAAGCTTTTGACCGCGGCAACTGCCATTTTCTGTACAGAACCCTGAATGTTATGGGCTTTACTGGAGTCTTCAGAGAAGTAATTAAAAAAATCTACAGCTCACCTCATGCACGCATTTTAGTTAACGGTAATTTATCCCCGACTGTGAACATAGAACGTGGAACGAGGCAGGGTTGCCCACTGTCCCCCATTCTATTTGATATATATTTGGAACCTTTTGCTCAGAGTTTACGGTTAAATGAAAAGATCACCCCATTTAAAGTGGGCGGGTTTGTCAGGAAACTTGCAATTTATGCTGATGATCTAGTCCTGTTCTCCTCGTCTGTGGATACTACCCTGTACGGGCTTATAAATGAATCTGAAACCTTTGGGAAGTCCTCGGGGTATGGGATCAATAAAGATAAAACGAAGGTAATGGCTTGGAATATAGCTAACCAGGACGAAGTCTTTGCGACAGAACTGAGATACCTAGGAATCACAATAACCCAAGATATTAGGAAAATTCCAATGGTGAATTTGGCTAGAATCTCAAGGGAAGTGGAGATTCTTTTAAAGAGATGGCAGAACATACCAATATCACTTTATGGTCGTGTCAATCTAATTAAAATGTGTGTTCTCCCTAAATACACCTATCTTTTTAACAACATACCTTTGGAGTTTCCAAAAAAACGAGATTCTGAAAATACAGGGCAGGATTTCTTCCTTTATTTGGGCAGGAAGGGGGATTAGATTATCGTGGAAAAAACTTAGATACAAACTTTCACAGGGTGGTTTGGGTTTACCGGATTTTCAATTTTATTGCTGGGCCTACCAACTAAAAAACGCGCGGATGTTTTTACATTCCCAGGATGAGTCCCTCATTGGTAGCATGTTTGAAGTCATGTTGGACGGGTTGGGGGAATCTGGTTTTATGTATAAATTTGGGTCCCCCAAATTCTACAAAAAGGGGCGGCTGAAAACATTGGGGATAGCGGCCAAATTGTGGTCGGACTGTCGTTCCTGTCTTGGGCTTTCCTATTGTAGAAGTGGGCCCCTGTGTGGGGCTCTCCCGGAACGCCGGATTGCCTGTTAGACGCCCTATCTTACCCATTAAAAGCGGCGGGAGTTCTGGTATGGGGGGACCTGGTACAGGACTGTAAATGTCTTCCTTGGGAATTCTGGAACCAAACTACTGCGGGAACCCTCTCCAGATTTAAGTAATACCAGCTCGCGCCATGGTGTAAGTCTCAAAGATGGTCCGGTAGTCTGGAAGATGATATGGAAAATGATCTGCAAAATCGAACGTCAAGGAAGAAAGAAGTCGCCCTCTGGTACTCCCATCTTCTGACTGCTGCAGAAAAACGAAGGGATGAGCCGGATCGGGTCTGGGAGAGCTACTTGCCAGGCGAAGACTGGAAAGAGTTATGGCAAGCATCTATTGAAATGCTTTATTGCGTGATTAAATCTACTGCTCTCAGAAGAAATCATTTTTTCACAATAGATAGGATATACTGGACCCCGCTTAAGATCTCTAAACTGAAGGCCGGTGGTGCTGCAACTTGCTGCAGGTGTGGCTCGCAGAGCGCGGATGACGTCCAGATTTTTACTTCCTGCTCTAGAATACATAAATTTAGGCTGGACGTCGGTAAGACCATCTCCAGGGTTATGGGTCTAGAAATTGAGGTAAGCCCAATCCTTATTTTTTTTTGGTGTGGTAGACATGATGGCTGGGACACGAATCCAGTTTGGGTCTCAATGTAAACTGGTGTTCTATTTGATTTTGTTGGCAAGGAGGGAGATCTGTCTGTTGTGGCAACAAGAAACATCCCCCCGCTGGAATGATTGGTGGAAGTCTGTTAAATATTATCGAGCCATTGACCAGAGGGTTACTATCTCAAGGGGTAGGCCTGAGTCGGGGTTATTCTGGAATTGGCTCGACGATCCCCGGATGGGAGATTAGTTTATAGATCATGGCTTAAATTGGTTAGACTTAGACCTAACATACTTCCAATGATTAATACCTCTGGCTCAGCTCAAGTTGACTATAAAGGGGTAATCCCCGTTTTAAATAAATCAACTGAGACTAAGTATCCACCAAAAGCTATTTGCGCCAGTGGCGGTACAGGTCAAGAGGTGGCAGTAGGTACGAGGTCATATGAGGATAAAAAAATTAAAAAAAGAATATATTTGAATATGTGAGTTGAAAGGAAAAAAAAAATCTGTAAGAGAAAAAAAAGAATAAATGGAAGTATATGATCAAATAAAAAGTATTGAGGAATACAAAAAGTAAAAATAAGGATATTAAGGCAACAGACCTACCAAGTAGGGAGGTTTGGGAGGTCAGAGAGAGAAGTGGAAGATCCATTAATGGAGTAAATATTGATGCATTGTCTAGATCAACCTCCCTACTAAAATTTAAGGGTTTGCCATGGAGATATGGGATTTCCTGTAGAACATCTGGCTGTAGTCTTCCGCTGAAATAAAGACTGGATAGGAAAACAGTGTTCAGAATGGTACAACGCCACTAAACACTATGCATCCCCAGGGCCCCTGGAGTCTGCCAGTCCTCCCACTCAAAAGAGACCCAAAGACAGAACATAGTACAGAACAAAGACAAGTCAGTCACATAACTGTTTAGTAGACGCACAAGTCCAGAAGAGGTCGAGAGAAAGTCCCCAAAAATGACCAAAGCTAGAGGGTCCTAGTGATAACATAGTGAAGAAGGGACTGCCAGCTGAGGTAAAGACTAAATTAAATAATTTAGTAGCTTTATATACCAAACCTTAGCAGAGATACGGGCACTCCTTAAACACTTTTGTAAGAAGAGGCAGGAAAAGGAAAAGAGTGAGAAAGTCACAATAGAGAAAGCAGTGATCAAATTGCTCCAGCAGAAGTTGGCCAAGGAAACTGAGGGAGGAATTTCCACTGTGGCTACTAGGTTAGCTCCAGTATTCCTGGTTGTACCTCCTGCAGGCCTTCTGAGGAAAATGAAATTTTGCCTGACGAAGATGCCCCCTACGTGTACCCTATGTTACATATGTGTGCATGTCACCCATGCATATTTCTCTCAGTGGCCTGAATCACAAGGCCTCTGCAATCACGTCCTGCATTAAGGTGCCTGTCATCAAGTTTCCCAAACGTTAAGCTAACATGAAGGCCCATGTATTTGCATTGTGCACTTTTAAATAAATCACGATGAACCCTTTTGTGGTTCAGTCTAAGCCACTTTCTGAATTAAGCTGCAGTTACGTATCTCTGACCTCGCATACTTCTAGCTCAGCCAAAAGAAACCCAGCAAGGGTTGCCAAGATATTATTATGAATAACAGTTATCTGCCTGCTGTACAGAGTCACATTCCTGCCCAGTGAGGAAGGTAAACAGAACACGTCCGCGAAAGATAGGGCCTAGCCTCTCTGTCTCCATTGAAGTAAATCACAGTGCTTGCATCCATAGAAAGCTCACAGCCCCCACAGCCCCCACGCAATGAACGAAGAAATATATGCTTTTTCTGATTCCTAGTGACTAGCAACTTTTGCTTCAGATAATACATCCCCTGACTTAAGATATCAGTTAGTACCAGATGTGCTGGTCGCCTTGACACTAAAGATCTCTCTACTAGACTGAAAGTCAGCTCTCCTCCCAGTTACACGTCAATTGCACGTCATGCTCAAATTGCGTGCACAAGTAGGGCAAAGTTCAGGCCTGCCATGTAACTCCTCCTCTATGTAGCCACCCACCTATCACCCACCTGTGACTCATCAAGTGTACACCCTCATGCACGCCCACATGCTCTTATCTCTTTCTTTCATGCTCTGCCTGGAGCGCTCCTCCCTATGTACAAGGAGAAATGTATATATGTGTTGTTCTCTGTAAATAATGTTAGAAGACCCTTCCTGAACCTCAGTGGTGATGGAACAGATTCTCCCTTAACTCGAGTTATTGGAATAAAGCCCCTTTAACTTGGACACCACGGACTCTCTGCCTCTCATTTGATACATGCTAATTGTTAATGCCTAGAAATTATGCCAGGGTAATATTTTTATTTACCACATTAATTTGGCGCCCGACTAGGACTAACGCTTTCCCCACGCGCCGGCGACGTAGGTCCAGCTTTTGCCCCCTTCTACAGCCGTGACAGACTCCGAAGTGCACGCAGCGGGACTTCCTGCTTACTCCCTCAGGCCCACGGAGGAGACGGACTGCGACCAGGCGTCCACACGAGGCGGTGAGGATCGCGGATCATCCCAACCAGAGCCCAACCCGTGAGAGAGCAAGGTCCGAGGTTTCCAGAGGTCCACCCGTTCCGAGGCGCATGCGTAGACGTAGACGTAGATGCGTAGAAGTCCGAGGCCTTCAAGTTTCAAGTTTTGCTTCCCGGTGAGTACCAATGTGGGGAATGCATAAAGTTTCAAGACGGGTTCATTTTATATGAAAAGAGTAAAGACGGGTTCACGTTATTCGTGAAAACGGTAAAGACGGGTTCGTTCACACAAGCACGGTCAAGACGGGTCCACGTTATTCGTGGAAACGGTAAAGACGGGTTCACGTTATTCGTGAAAACGGTAAAGACGGGTTTGTTCACACGAGCACGGTCAAGACGTGTTTCATTTTTGAGACCGGTATAGTTGTACTGTATTCCAGTGCATATAGTTTTTCAAGTACATGTTTAGTTCTCTGTATTGGTTTAGATCATGTTTGTTATAATGTTATGATGTTTTAGTGTGAATGATTGTTGATTGTTTCAGTCTATTTTTGTGTATTGTATTTCCATTGTGTTGGTTTCAACATGCCACTGTTTTCAAAATTGCGTCAGATAGTACCCAGAAAAGGTATACTAGAAGAGTCAGTTAACATCCCGTCTAGAGACACACCTGGTCATTATATGTATAATAAGCATGGATTAGACGCCATCTTGTTTTTAGATTTATGGGTAGACTATACAAAGGACCTGGAGGAAAAGTATAGATGGCCTATCTCAGGAACATGGGATTCAGAATGCATTATGAGAGTAGAGGAAGCGCTATGGAAAAGGAAGTCAAGACCCTCTCAGAAAAATGCCATTGAATTGTGGCGCAAAGAGTCACATAGGAGAATAGAGAAAGAATTTAATAAAGTAGAGAGAACTAAACAAGCAGCGGAAAAAGCGAAAGAAAAAGAACTAGCTAGAGTGACCTCCTCAAAAACACCCAGTAGGTCGCGAACGCCACCACCTGTACCCTTTAGAGTATGTAGAAAGAAGCTGACAGCATCAGAGTTCCTTGTAAATAGCTCCTTGTAAATATGGTTTATGAAGAGCATGTCATTATTATAACTTGTTGAGTTTCTTGTGAATATGGCTTGTGAATAGCGCCATGTGGTTATGGTTTGTGCAGAGCTTGTTATCATTACGTTAGACAGGAGAGAGCTGGATCTCTTTCAAGTGCTTGGAGAAAACGTTTTGAAGATGTGCGTACGTGTTATGTGATAACGTGGAGAGATGAGTTCATGACTTTCCCATGTACTGCAGTCATTGGGGAATGATTGTGCTTCAGCTGCCAAAGGGTTAATATCTTGTATTGAGAAGGCAGTATTTGTTTTAACATGCTGTTTAACATGCATGGTTATGTGAGCTGACACTAAATGTCAGTAAGTGTTTTAGATGAATGATGGGTTGATTTAATTTTTTCATTGGTTGATGGGTCTGCCTATGTGCTTTGTCAGTTTGCTGACTGAATGGTAACATCTTGCATGGAGAGTAAAGAAGTGTTCATTTAACATTCTATTTCAAATGCGTCTGTGTATTTGTGTGGGTTTGCCTTGGAACACTTGATTTAATGTGTTTGACTCAGAGGTCGGTAAGTTGTAAATAAACCAGTCGGATTAAGATAAGGGTTTGCACAGGGTGCTTTAATGTTTTCACGGTTGAGAAGAAAATATAAAACAGACCCATCTTAGAATGTGCTTTTAATTAGTGTAATGCAACCGTGTGTTGTTTTTTTTAAATGAAAATTTGTTCTACAAAATATACATTATTATTTTTCCCAATACAAGCTGCCCTTTAGAATAGCGTGTGACAGTTAATCCACTCAATTAGAAAACATGGTTCTTTGAAAAATGATGAATCTGGCCCTTTTAATAGGTAGAATAGAAGAGCTTGCACACTTAATTATGAAAATCTTGGTTCTGCAATGCAAAATTATGGAGTTTTCACATGTTATTTTCAAAAAGTAAAATGTGATGTGTTTCCATGCCATGTTGTTCTGTTTCCTTTTTTTTCCTTTGCAGCTAGTAACAATATTTTATGATATAATTATTTTAAAATGCTAGCATGTGTCTAGGTTACAAAAAAAAATATGTCCTTATTAATTACTGATTTTAGGATGCTTTTTATCACGTTTTAAAAATTGCTTCAGTTAAGTTAGAGAATGTTGGTTAGCTCCCTGGCCTGGGTACAGATATGTTTTGAATTACAGAGAATGTGTCTTTCGACCTTGAAGTGGCCTGACTCCCAGGGAAGGATATTTTGTAAAGGGAGGGCTTTTTCCCTCTTGGAGCTCCGAGCAGTGCCTGTCTTGTTATTATTGGCCATACCCCAATTCTTTTTCGTGGACATTTGGCAGCTGTTCTTAGCTCTCAGAGTTTTGAAAAGGTGGAGGAACAGCCCTGTGGGTGAGAGCATGCTTGCAAATGAATAGTTTTTCCCTCGTAGTGTAAACAGAATAATTGGCAGGAGTTTCGCTCTTGCAATAAGCCCTAGTATTTACAGTCAGGCATTATAAAGACAGCTGGACAGTATTCATATGCCTCCCAACGCTGCCCTACTACAGTACGTAGATGACATCCTAATTACAGCACGTTCAGAACCAGAATGCGCAATTGCATCACTGACAGTTATACTTTTCTGGCTGACAAGGGGCACAAGGTGTCCCCTTCCAAGTTGCAATTCTGTGAAAAGCAAGTGGTGTACCTTGGACACTTACTTTCCAAGGAGGGTAGACAGCTAACACAAGCCTTTCATTCAGTTAATTTCTAGCCTTTCACAGCCCAAGACACAGAAAGAAGTACGTGCATTCATTGGCCTCACTTCATACTGTAGGCAATGGATTCCCCAGTATGCCTATCTAGCCAAACCACTCATACAATTGACAACACAGGAGGCAGCCACTTCGACTGTCCTCCCTTGGACACAAGAACACACCTTGGCATTTGAGGAATTAAAAAGAGCATTATGTCAAGCGACAGTTTTAGCGACTCCAAGCTACAGTAAACCTTTTATGCTTTTCGTAACTGAACGAGATGGAACAGCGTTATCTGTCCTCACACAAGATCAAGCAGGAAAACACAAGCCTTGCGCTTATTTTTCTAGTACACTAGATCCAGTGGCCCAGGCCCTGCCTGCGTGCCTGAAATCAGTTGCAGCAACAGCCCTAGCCATAAGACAAAGTGACTCGATAGTGCTGGGACACCCTCTGACAGTACAGGTTCCACATGCAGTCAAGGTTCTCTTAAACAGGACACAGACACAACATTTGACTATAGCAAGACTGACAGGATATGAACTGACATTATTTCAACCACACATAGAGATCAGACGTTGTAATATTCTAAATCCTGCAACACTTTTGCCCTCAAGTACAGTAAATGCACCACCACATGACTGTGTGGAAGTAATGAATATAGTGACAAAACCAAGACAAGACCTGACAGATATTGCACTTCCAGACCCTGACCTAACACTCTATGTAGATGGATCATGCATGAGTACGAGTGCAGGAGAGTTAGTAGCAGCAGCATATGCTGTGACCACTGCTACTAATGTCATAGAGACACAGAAAATAAACACACTATCAGCACAAGCAGCAGAGCTCATCGCTCTGACACAAGCCTGCATAAGAGCTAAGCACTTGAAAGTAAACATTTATACCGATTCACAATATGCCTTTGGCGTAGTTCATGATTTCGGGGTACTTTGGAGGGAGAGAGGTTTCTTGACCTCCCATGGGACCAAGATCCAGCACGGCCAGCTCATTCAAGCCCTGTTGGAAGCAATACATTTACCTACAGCCATTTCTATCCTGAAGTGCAAAGCTCACACCAAAGTTACAGACACCATTTCCCATGGTAATGACCTGGCAGACCGAACTGCTAAACTTACAGCCCAGACAGCCCAGACACCAACAGACACGACAAGGACAGAGGTACCATTACTGACAACATGTATGACAGTCAGGGATCCCATTCAAGATGTACTCGACATACAGACACATGCCACTGCAGATGAGATAAAGAAATGGACTGAACAAGGAGGGGTCCAGACTGAACAAGGTTGGATGACTAAGGGAAAAGGCACATGGTTTCTTCCAGATTCCATGGTACAAGTAATCATAAACACAGCACATAGTCCAGCACACTTGGGAGAAAAGGCAATGATAGACAGCTTACAGAATATCTGGTTTAACAAGCACATGCGTACAGCAGCGAAGCAGAAAGTACGACCATGTATGATCTGTTGCCAGTTCAATCCAGGTAAAGGCATTCCGGTGGAACAAGGCGGATTTCATCCTCCTGACCACCCTTTTGAGGTCCTCCAGATGGATTATATCCAAATGAACAGATGTAGAGGTTACAAGTATGTCTTGGTAGTTGTGTGTGCACTATCTAGATGGACAGAAGCATATCCAGTTCCAGATTATACTGCTGTGACAACTGCCAGTCAATTGGTGCGCGAATTCTTTCATCTACTCAGACAATGGTCAGCCATTTTTCTCTGAATTAATGAAACAAGTGTCTCTTCTGTTAGGATATAATTGGAAGTTCCATTGTGTACGACACCCTGAAGCAGCAGGCCTTGTAGAAAGACATAATCAGATAATCAAGACGAAACTAGCAAAGATTTGTGGGGTACGCCTATGCCAAAAAAAATAACTGATGTTGACAGTAACATGCTGACAGATTACCTGGCTTCCTTGATGTCTGCACTACTCTCTTGTCGTTCACAGGTTGCTGCCGCCTTCCCTGACAACACCCAGGTCAAGGAATACGCCATAGTCCCTGGGGACTTCGTTTTTGTGTCCGGAACTTTGATCGATCAAGCCCCCTTGAGCCACGTTGGAAGACGCCGAAGTTGGTGCTACTGACCACGAGGACCGCGCTGAAAGTCGAAGGACGCAAGGGAAACTTCACGCTCAACACTGTAAAAGACACTTTGGACAATCTGGAACTTTGGAAAATACAGACTTTGCGCCGCTTGCGCCGCTTGCGCCGCCTTTACTAGAAAAGACTCCACAGCAGGAGTATAAATCTAAGTTAAGATCTAGTAAGTCAGACGTAGTTTAATTGTCTAAGTCCACTCGGTGGTGAATCGGTTAGACTAGATTTCTGACATGTATAAGATCACATACGAGAATAGTAAGAAGAGCAAAATGAGAGAAAAGTAGTGCAAGTTATTACGCAGTAGATGTATAGTTACTTTGATCATTCTTTTTATTCTGTGCATTGTTATAATCTGTGTCAGTTTATTACTACATGTTTTCTTTCCTATTTCCTCACATATACACTCTTCCAGTAACAGCACCATAGAGCATACATTTAGTGAACTGCCACCTCATGAATTGTCATATCGACTTGCATTGCGTAACAATACTTTTATTCGAATGTTACACCATTCTCATCAGACCAGCAATGCGACTGATTGCTGGGTATGTGGCCAACTGCCACCTTATCAAAAGGCGAAGGGAGTTCTGCCCTTCTATCCTCTACCGTTCTCACACAATGGTTCATGTGGAGCATGGTTTGCCTTAATGACCTCAATAGATAGAAAGTACATAGCTTATCCAGGTGGCTGGATATATGGAAACCTGAATAAAGTAATGCATGAAGCATGTTTTCCAGACAAAGACGGATTTCCTCAAAGGAAGGGAACCGATCTAGAGAATGAAGAGTACGAGCAGGGAAATGCATCCGTTAATTTTATAATGTTAAATGTTCAGCCCAAGCAAAATACAGGTCCACCGTTTATTTCAGTTCTACCAGCAAAAGGTGATTTATGTGTTAATAAGAAAGGCTCAGTACATATGGGACACAGCGAGTGTAAAGTTGTAGTAGAGTTTAATGATAAAGGACTTTCTACTTTCAAAACATCACGCCATACCTATTTCATTTGCGGTCAGACAGCCTATGTACATCTGCCCTTAGACTGGGGTGGGACTTGTTATATAGCATTCTTATTGCCACCTGTATTCTTGGCCCCATCCCATTATCATAGAGATTCACGACTAGAACATGTTAGAGTAAGGAGAGAGACAGATGCCTCAGGGATTGATCAGACTGAAACAGCTTGGGAGCAATATACAGATTTCAACAAAGGATTCTTCTTCTTCATAGGTCCCGTCCAAAACAGTAAACTGATACGCAAGTTAACAAGGACTCTTGAGGCAGTAGTGAATGTGACTGCATCTGCCCTGGCGAACTTGACCCAGGAACAGTCTGCTATGAGACTTCTTGTTCTTCAAAATCGCCTCGTTCTAGACGTCATCTTGGCGGATAGGGGCGGAGCTTGTAGCGTGATCCGATCTAGTTGTTGCGTTTTCATCCCAAATAATGCGCCATCTGTGTATGCAGCGATAACAAGTCTCCTCAAGATCGCTCATGATATACATCAAGACCCAGGCACATGGACTTGGTCCAGTTGGCTCTGGGGTGTGATATCTGCTTGGGGATGGAAAGTGTTGTCCTTCCTAGGAATGATCCTACTTATGATATTTGGTTGCTGTCTCTGTCTGCAGTGTGGCCCGGCCATTTGCGGCCTGTGTGCAACTGCCTGTGTTCCACACCCACGAGTACAAAGGATCAAAGATGAACAAATGATGCTGTATGATCAACTATACGGTCTCATGAATATAGATGTGTCCTGAAGGGTTACGTAGGGGACAAGGAGGGAATGAGGAAAATGAAATTTTGCCTGACCAAGATGCCCCCTACGTGTACCCTATGTTACATATGTGTGCATGTCACCCATGCATATTTCTCTCAGTGGCCTGAATCACAAGGCCTCTGCAATCACGTCCTGCATTAAGGTGCCTGTCATCAAGTTTCCCAAACGTTAAGCTAACATGAAGGCCCATGTATTTGCATTGTGCACTTTTAAATAAATCACGATGAACCCTTTTGTGGTTCAGTCTAAGCCACTTTCTGAATTAAGCTGCAGTTACGTATCTCTGACCTCGCATACTTCTAGCTCAGCCGAAAGAAACCCAGTAAGGGTTGCCAAGATATTATTATGAATAACAGTTATCTGCCTGCTGTACAGAGTCACATTCCTGCCCAGTGAGGAAGGTAAACAGAACCCGTCCGCGAAAGATAGGGCCTAGCCTCTCTGTCTCCATTGAAGTAAATCACTGTGCTTGCATCCATAGAAAGCTCACAGCCCCCACAGCCCCCACGCAATGAACAAAGAAATATATGCTTTTTCTGATTCCTAGTGACGAGCAACTTTTGCTTCAGATAATACATCCCCTGACTTAAGATATCAGTTAGTACCAGATGTGCTGGTCGCCTTGACACTAAAGATCTCTCTACTAGACTGAAAGCCAGCTCTCCTCCCAGTTACACGTCAATTGCACGTCATGCTCAAATTGCGTGCACAAGTAGGGCAAAGTTCCAGCCTGCCATGTAACTCCTCCTCTATGTAGCCACCCACCTATCACCCACCTGTGACTCATCAAGTGTACAACCTCATGCACGCCCACATGCTCTTATCTCTTTCTTTCATGCTCTGCCTGGAGCGCTCCTCCCTATGTACAAGGAGAAATGTATATATGTGTTGTTCTCTGTAAATAATGTTAGAAGACCCTTCCTGAACCTCAGTGGTGATGGAACAGATTCTCCCTTAAATCGAGTTATTGCAATAAAGCCCCTTTAACTTGGACACCACGGACTCTCTGCCTCTCATTTGATACATGCTAATTGTTAATGCCTAGAAATTATGCCAGGGTAATATTTGTATTTACCACACTTCCACAATGCCAATATGTCCAAGTAGGAAAAAGAATGGATAAAAGAGGAGGGCAATGAACTTTGGGGCAAATAGATCAAATATATTTCAGAGTGGACAAACAAGCTACTACTGTAAGAAGCCAGGAAATTGTATTAGAGAATGGAGGTTTAAAAAGAATGATGAAATGATGAGCAAGACAAGGCAACATATGGCCAACAATTAACAAAGCAGTATCCATCAGAAAGATGACTGAGCCCGAGACTGTCAAAGGAATGCAGAAGGTCTTTTGTTTATGTAACTATGTCAGACAATGGGTCTTTGATTACAGTACTTTAATAGCCCCCCTGCTTGCATCTATCAAACAGGATGAAACACAGAAAGCCAGGATAGCATGGACTAAAAGAGATGAAACAAATATGTATTAAGTTAAAAACAAAGATTACAAATAAAGCAGTGTTAGAAACATCAGACTACAATCTATAATAAAGAGTTATTCCTTTTGTGCCACTGTAATGGCCAGGTAATGAAAGCTGTCCTCACCAAAAAAGCATCCGTTAGCCCACAAGCAGTTTGTGTATTTTTACATGATTCTGTCATGAAAGGCCATTACCCATGCGAACAAGCATGAGCAATGGCAGTCTTAGCAGTGAAGAAAAGTGCCCCCATTGTCATGGGTGCACCTTTGACATTGTACGCTGAACATGCAGTATTTGCGATCATTGAGAAAGCTAAAACAACAGTAACAACACAGAGATTACCAGGATATAAAATATTATCATCACCATCCCTCAAAATATTTAAGTGCCATATAGTCAACCTTGCTACTTTCTTTGCATACTCCATTCCAGGCGTTGCATATTTGTGTCGATGGGTTTTCTACAATAGATTAGGACATGGAATTGAGACACACAGGTGCAGAAGTGATCAACGTCATGTAACTTGACTCTTCAGATATATAATGTTATGTTATATGTTATAAAGACTTTTATAGCTCGCTCTATTACTAACCAGTATCCTGGCGCGGAAAAAGAGGTGGCACAAATAGCAAGATGGCGAGATGGAGAGGACAGTTACATGATCTTATTAAACAGATTAGTTTTCAATCCTTTCTTAAAGGCGTTAATGGACTGAGCTGCCCTATGACACAAAGGAAGAGCATTCCAGGCCCTGGCGGCCCTGACCGAGATAGACTGGCCTCCCAGTCTGGAGTACTTAAATCTAGGTATAATCATTTTGCATTGATTAGCCGATCGAAGGCAACGATTCGGAACATAAAGAGCAAACCATTTCCTCAGGTACACAGGTCCGAGCTGATGGATAGCCCGGAAAGAGAGAACCAGTGTTTTAAACATAATCCGGTGAGCCACCGGAAGCCAATGGAGGCTGCGTAGATGAGGGCGGACGTTAGACCTCCTAGGCAATTTGAACAGGAGGCGCGCAGCCGCATTTTGAATTACCTGAAGCCGTTGGATCAAATAAGCAGGTAAACCCCTAAACAAGGCATTCGCATAATCAAGCCTGGGAAGAATTAGAGCACGCAACACAGTTTCTTTAGCCTCTCTCGGGAGAAGTGGAAAGAACCTGCGTAAGGCTTTTAGAGTGCCAAAACACACGCCAGTAAGTTTTTTTATATGGTCCTCAAACTTCAGATCGCTCCCAAACCAGACCCCCAGGTTCTTAGCTGGGCCACCCATAGAATTGGGACAAGGCAGGTCAGGTATCCATAGGAGGTCTCTAAAATTATCGGGAAAGGAGCCATAGAAAAGAACCTCGGACTTGTCTTCATTGCACTTAAGCTGGGCAAATGCTAACCAGCGGAAGACAGATGAGAGGCAGAGCCGAACCGCCGATGTATCCAAGTTGTCTTTTCGCCAGGTAAACAAAAGTTGGGTATCATCGGCGTAGGCCATTATTTTAGCCCCCAACTGTTCTGCCAGGTTAATCAAAGGAGTCAGATAAACATTAAAAAGCAGGGGGCTGAGAGTAGACCCCTGTGGAACACCTGTGGTGAGTTTCCTAGGCAAGGAAGCGTGAGGAGGTATCCAGACCTGTTGCGTCCTATTATCCAGAAATGACGTTAGCCAGTTGAGTGCTAATCTAGAGATGCCTACGGCAGCCAATCTGGTGAGGAGCAGGCTGTGGGGTACCGTATCGAAGGCGGCAGAGAGGTCTAGTAAAATCAGAAACGCTGTTCCACCTCCATCTAGGCACTCCCGAATCAGCTCAGACACCTCAACCAGAGCTGTTTCGGTGCTATAGGTGGCCCGGAACCCTGATTGGGCCGGGTGCAGAACCTGAGATGACTCAATAAAATGATCTAACTGGCAGAAAGCGATTTTCTCACAGACTTTAGCCAAAGCCGGCAACAGTGAAATAGGCCGGTAGCTGGATGGAGCAGCAGGATCCAACCCGGCCTTTTTTAAGAGCGGGAGAAGTTTGGCTTGCTTCCAGCATGGCGGGACAGTAGCTGAAGAAAAAAAGAGGTTAACAATCTGGGTAACCTCGCTACACACTATATCAGCCACCCCGCCAAGAACCCTGGCAGGGCAAGGGTCCATAGGGGACCCCGATTTCAAAGCCTCAAGTACTGCCAGGATGTCTGACTCAGTGGAGGGAGAGAAAACAGCAAACTGCTCAGCTGGCTTAAGCATAGAGAGAAGGGGTATTGCTGGTGAAGACTTGAAGCTGTCACAGGCAACTCGCAAGTCCTCTTGGATCTTAGCAATTTTATCTACTAAAAAAGAGGAGAGCTCTTCGTACCAGTGATCAGATGAAGGCAGCACAGGTTGTGCAGCACATGGCGATAGAAAGCTCTGAACAATGGAAAAAATGTCCTTTCTATTATTGTTTGCCTTTTCAATTCTCCCTGCATAGTACCTACTCTTGGCTTCTAATCGCCGCACAGTAATCATTTTGTGCAGCTCGTAGATCACTCTTTGCCACGGGCAGGTAGGCTTGTCTCCACACCCGTTCGAGTTTCTTACATCCAAGTTTCAATTCCCGTAGGGTGTGGGAAAACCATGGTTTAGAAGGGGAAGACCGCATCCTACGAATGCATCCCTGGTTGATAGAGGCAGCTGACCCCTGTTCCACCCATGTGTTAAAAGCACTGACCGTCTCATCAATCTCCGAGGTCAATATAGGACGGTCTCGGGATAAGGATTCGGCCAGGGACGCTAGATTGATCCTCTGGGAATGCGCGAATGGGGGTGTACCCCCTACCCCCGCAGCTGTTTCCAAGGACCAGGAGAACCTAATCAGCTCATGGTCCGACCATGTCACGCTCTCGGGGCAAGTCATCACAATATCAAAATTAGAGCATATCAGATCTATGAGGTGGGCCATAGTTTAGGCTTCACCTAGGCGCTTAGACTCAATAGAGTCCAACACATCAATATGAATGTTGAAATCCCCTAGGAGCTAAAACTTTGAAAATCTCTGGGCACGCGATATTATAACCTCCTCCAAAGCTTCAATAAAATGCCCAGCATTACCCGGAGGCCGATATACCAGAGTGCCTCCCAGAGTAAAATGTGGGTTAAGCACAAGCGAAAAACGGAGCAACTCCGCATCCCCCAGCTCGCCCTGGGGTTCACAGGAGAAGACCCATTTGTCCCTATGAATCACTGTGACTCCACCCCCTCTGCTGAGCGGGCGGTCCGCCCTCGTGATCTTAAAACCCCGCGGGATAGCTAGCTCCACCACCGGGGCGCAAATATCATTTAACCAGGTCTCGGTGATAAAAAAAGATCAAGTTGGTTCTCCGCCAAGATTTCAAAAACGTCGGCGGCATGCTTCACCAGGGACCTAGTATTAACTAACCCCGCTCTAATCAGCATATGGTCAGTGCTTAGTTGTTCAGAACAACTAAGCATGGGATGAAAGTGAAAGTTACATGCCAAGCACACCCGAGATAAGCTATCAGCCACCCCCAGGGGTTTTCTTCTCCACATCAAAGAACATTAAGTGCGGTGAGATCATCATATGAGTACCTTAATCTAGTGGGCTGTTGCTTCCAATGTGGACAGGTAGGGGGTCTGGCACTAGGCACGTCCGGAGCACGGACGGGCACAGACGGGCCCTCCTTTGGCGCTCCTTCGGCGCGCAGGCGGCGCGCCCGCTGCGCGTGACCGCTGCGCGGCCGCAAGAGCATTGCTATTTGAGGCCCAAGCCCCTCCCCCGGCTAGACCGCTGCCTACGGTCAGGCGGGGAACCGGGACTTCAGAAAAGATGGCGTCCGAACCTGCCCTCCACAACAATCGGCACAGAGGCTCTGCGGTGGAACGGGGCAGAAGACGTCTGAGCAAGTTAATAAGGATGCAGTGGAAATACAGGTAAATACACAGTCACAGTTAAGAAACAAAGTTTTAAAAAGTTTGGAGAACACAGCACTGGGTTAAAAAGCAGAGGAGAGTCCCTCGCAGTCTGCTCGCCACTAAAGCAATGCTCCAGGCGCTGCCACCGCCCTGAACTATCTATAATAGATAACAGACCAAATAACTTTGCCACTTCATTACTTAGCCAAGGCTACTGAACTAGTAACTTTAGCGACGGCCCTCAAATAAGGGAAGCAGAAACTATAACAGTATACTCAAGTCAAGTCAAGTCAAACAAGCTTTATTCGACGATTGTCATAAAAGCAAACTGTACATATATACAGTATACTCTTATTCAGCCTATGGTACCACAACAGTGCACTCTAGCATCATGAGGTGGAGCAGAAGTGGATTCCTTAACCCCTTGCCTGCTCATGATGGAACAACACCATCATGAGCCACTGGCGGTGTATGCTTATGACGGTGTGGTTCTGTCATGCGTATGTCGCTCCTCCCACGCGGCATTAATTCCCCGCCTGTGCGGGTGAGTTAATGAGCAGGCGGGGCCTTGACGGAACCACGCCGTCATGAGCACAGGCCGCCCGTGACTCATGACTGCGTGGTTCCGTCACGAGCATGGCGGCGCTACGTTCACCCTCCTACTCCCCATGCGGTGGCAAAATTCATGCCATGGCCAAGGGGTAAAGTCTGATGGAAGCTCTGGCATGCACTGTCCCATCTTGGAGGACTTGATACAAGCCTTAACACTGCCACATGTAGATGCAGTGGTGAAGTAAGCAGCTCAGGATTTTATATCCAGTGGAAATGCCTTGGCTAATTGATCCTTTTGATGCATTGAGACATTACACTGAGACAGCTTACCACCTCAGAGAGATACAAGAAAGTGCAACAGAGCTAACCCTGGACAAAGCACTGCGCTACGCTAGTGTAGTTTGCGAAGTTTGCGCTACTTCGCACTACACGCACTGCACGTAGCACAGTGCAAACACGCGTAGCGTAGCATAGTGCAGTGGTTATTTTTTGCTTGCTTGTGGTTCTCAATGTCAAGTTGGCAACCGCGAGCAAGCAAAATGACATCCCGGCGACACTTTTTCCTCATTCACAATCAGCAACATCAAGTTGCCGATCGCGAGCGTGGAAAATAAACCTCCCGGCGAGATTCTCAATGCAGGGGGGTCAGGTTTCTCATTGCGAGTGGTCGCGTATGCTCGCGACCGCTCGCAATGAGAAACTACCAGTTCTCTTTGCGAAAGCTGCCGCTCGAGTAAAAATCTACTTGAGCAGCAGAAAACTACAGCTCGCACTGTGGAAGATGCCGTTTCCAATGATTGCACAGTGCCGGGTGCTTCTCCGCACTGTGCAATCATTGAAAACGGCATCTTGCACAGTGCAAACAGGGTACTACGCAGTTTGCGTAGTGCTACGCGTAACTTGCGTAGTGCGAAGTGCAGTTCACGTACCTATGCGTAGCGCTACTTCACGAACTACGCCCAGCCCTAAATTCAGAGCCTGAGAAACAGTTGTGGATAGATCGAGGAAGCACACAGTAAGGAACATATTTAATATATAGATATCCACAGGGAAACCTGTCATGCCTTAAGCCTTGAAATTGATAGCCCTAAACCAGCTACATCTTCTTTTACACACTTCCAGAGACATGTTCTTCAAAAAATGCCCAAATTAATTTGTAATGTACATATACACCTGTACCGTGTGCAAGCAGTATTCATCAAGCCTCATCTTTAAGGTAATAGCTTCCATATACGGCGACCACAGGGACCCTTTAAGGGACTGCATATTGACTACATTGATATGATTGAAAGATGCAATAATTATCGCTATCTTATAGTTGTAGTCTGCCCATTCTTAAGAAGCCGGACATTGTGCCACTGTGATGCCAGTTACTCACATCGTAAGCAGTAGTGATCCTTGGAGTGCACTGGCCAAAGTCCCATCTTTTCCTTTGCTCTTGTGCCCACTCTTTGAATTCTGACTACTTGCAGAACTCATCTTTACACAAGAGTCTTTCAAAAATAGAAGGGCGACATGTGTCCTAATTTTAAATAATGTGTTCCTTAATTCTTTTATGGCTGTAATTACTCTTAATTCAATTTCTTACCAAGCAAATCTCTTTTCCTTCTTTTTTTTCCTAAGAATGAGTCCTCAAACATTGCAATTTTATTGATAGATCCCTTATTCAATCCAAAAAATCTATTTTTGACAGACCCAGACAATGGGTTTCCTCCCTTATAGGGACTTCTTCAGTGCCTAAAAAGGTTTCATACATAGTCAATACAATACATAGACTGAAATGTTTACATTTGAGTGGGGTAAAAAAATTTATTCATTTGAAATCTTTCTTTTTTTCATTATTTTTTCTTCCACAATTTTTCAATTTGTTCTTAACATTTAGATTTAAAAAATCAAACTGTCCAGTAATTATTAGCTGGTCCCTCCTCTCATTAAAAAATTAGTGCAAATCACACATATGTACAGCCCAAAATCATTCAAATTTTCAAGGTTTAAAAAACTAAAATCAGTAATTGGAAATGAAAACCCTCAGTGCCCCCACCTTAATTCAGCCGCATCTGCGCACATCCTGCTTTTAGTGCATATGGCCCCGAGAAGCTAGAGTATGCACCACCAAAAAATGGTGGCTCTAGCTTCACAATCAAGAAAAAAGACCGAAATGCCAATGGCAGTGCAAAAGCAATTATTAGCTGCTCCCTCCTCCCGTTAAACAATTTGTGAAAATCAAACAAATGTACAGCCCAAAATCATTCAAGTTTTCAAAGTTTAATACACTAAAATCAGGAATTGGCAATTTAAATCTTCAGCGCCCCCACCTTAGTGCTGTCGCATCCGTACCACATTTTACTTTAAGTGCATATGGCTTCTGAGAAGATAGAGTGCGCACAACCAAAACATGGCATCTTTAGCTGTCCCAATAAAGAAAAAAGGCCGGAATGCAGAAGGAAATGCAAAAGCAATTATTAGCTGCTCCCTCCTCCCGTTAACAATTAGTGCAAATCACGCAAATGTACAGCCCAAAATCATTTTAGTTTTCAAGGTTTAAAACACTAAAATCAGGAATCAATCAGAGATGGTAAAGTGCAGCTGCTCACCGAGGAGACTCTCAAGGCGCTGGGGGGTAGAGGGGCAGCTCAGTTGAGAGCTGGGGTCATCAGAAGAGCCAGGTCCTGAGTCCTTCCTGAACTGGGGCAATGTGGGAAATTGCCAGAGGTGGAGGGGAGGGTGTTCCAGCCTTTGGCTGCGAGATATGAAAAGGACTTTGCTCCCATTCTGGTCTTGTTGATACGTGAGACAGTGGCCAGAGAGAGCTGTCTTTTGGGTGACTGGAAGGAGAAGCGGCTGTTCAGGTATGCAGGTCCGGTGTTGTGAAGGGCCTTGTCTGCATGGGTGAGGAGTTTGAATGTTATTCTTCTTTTGACTTGGAGCCAAGGGAGTTCGCAGAGGTGTTGGGTGATGTGACTGTGATGGGGGATGTTGATGATCAGTTTGTCTGCAGCGTTCTGGACAGTCCGGAGTTTGCCAAGGAGATTTTTTTGATTTAGGCGTAGAGAGCGCTGCCATAGTCCAGTCTGCTGCTAATGAGAGGGTGAGTGACAGTTTTTCTGGATTTGGATGAGATCCATCTGAAAGTCTTTCGCAGCATACAGAGGGTGTCAAAGCAGGTTGAGGTTACGGCATTGATCTGGCAGTTCATTGTGAGTGATGAGTCTATTATGATGCCATGGTTTTGTGCGTGGTCCATTGGGTATGGGGATTTCCGAGAGTGGAGGGCCACCAGGAGTCCTCCCATGCACAGCGGTCGAACCATTGATGAGGACTTCTGTATTTTCTGTGTTGAGTTTCAGGCAGCTGTTCTTCAACCAGTTGACAATGGCTTTCATCCCTTCTTGGAAGTTGAGCTTGATAATGTTGGGTTCGTTGTTGAGGGAGAGGATCAGCTGGGTGTCATCAGCGGAAGAGACATTTTTTAGCCAATGTTTCCTGAGGATAGTTGCGAGGAGCCCATGGAGACATTAAAGAGGGCGAGCCTGAAGGAGGAGCCATGGGGCACTCCACAGTTGGTTTCTGTCAGTTCCGAGAGGTAGGGAGGGAGTCTGACCTGCTGAGATCTGCCAGTGAGGAAGGAGCGTATCCAGTCCAGGGCCTTGCCACAGATGCAGGCGTCATTGAGTATGGTGACTAGGGTGTGGTGGTAGATGGTGTTGAATGCAGCCGAGAGGTCCATGAGGATGAGGGCTGCCATTTTACCCTGGTCGAGGAGGGAGCTGAGGACACTGGTGGCAGCGAGTAGGGTGGTCTCAGTGTTGTGGCTTCTTCAGAATCCGGAATGGGAGATGTCCAGGACATTGTTAGCTTCAATGAAGTTTGCTAGCTGAGTGTCGATGGCCATTTCGATGGCCTTGGCTGCTAATGGATGCAGGGAAATGTGCCTGAAGTTCTTGAGGTCTGTTGGTTCCATGTAGGGTTTCTTTAGGACTGGATTGACTTTGGCATGTTTCCAATCATCGGGGAAGGTGGCAGTCTCAAAGGAGCAGTTAATCATCCAACGGCGTTCTCTGTGAAAGATGTGGTGTGTGCAGGGGTATTAGGGGGGCTCCAGAGTGGATGCTTTTCATGGTCTTCAAGGTGTTTTCTGTTGTAACCAGGATCCATTTGAGCAGGGTCTGTTGGGTGGCATCGCATGATGGGGGAGCTGGAGTGGTGCGGTGGTCTTGGTTGTCAGAATTGTCATAGATCATCTTAGTTTTATGTTGGAAGTAGGTACTGAGTATTTTGCAGAGGTCTTAGGAGGGTGGGACGTTTGTTGTTTCTCTGAAGGGTTTGGAGAATTCCTTGATGATGGAGAAGAGTTCTTTTGTGTTTTGTGCATTGGTGAGGACTCTGTCTTGGAGGGATTTCTTCCCTGTGGTTTTGATGAGTTGGTGGTGTGTGGTGGGGGCTGCTTTGTAGGTGGTGCTTGTTTCCAGGGTTTTGTTGTTCCTCTATGTCTTTTTGAGTCATCTGCAGGAGCGTCTGCATTTCTTGGAGTGCAGGGGTGAACCAACTTGGTTTCTTGATCTGTCTTCTGGTGGCTTTATTGAGGGTGTGAGTGTGTCTGCGCAGTTCGTGACCCAGCGGTGGAGGTTGCATGTGGCGGTGTTTGGTTCTGACGTAGTCGGGGTAGGGTGCTGCCGAGGTGAGCTGATCTTCGGTGACTATGTTCCAGCTTCTGCTGGGGTGGTGGTGGGCGTGCTTCTGTATGGTGGTTTTTTTGATGGAGAAGAGGATGCAGTGGTGATCTTTCCAGAGGTGTTCCATAGTGTGGCTGTAGGAGATGCTGTTTCCTCCACTGAAGACAGGGTCGAGTGTGTGTCCCGCTATGTGCATGGGGGTGATGACTTGTTGTTTCAGTCCCATGTTGGTGAGGTTCTCTAGGAGAGAGGCGGTGTTTGAGTTTACGAGGTTGTCCAGGTGGAAGTTTAGGTCTCCGACTAGGATGTAGTCTGTGGATGTGAGGGAATGGGATGCAATGGGGTTGGTGATGGGATTAGTAAAGTAAGCATGGGGGCCGGGCAGCCTGTAGCTGAGGGTTCTGCAGAGAGTTGCTTTGGGGTTTGTCTGGACCTGAAAGTGGAGGTTCCCCATGAAGGTCATTGTGTCATCCAGGACGGTGGTCATGAGGAGGGTGCTTTTGTGAACCACTACAATGCCTCCTGCTGGATGGATCGGGGGTCCTTTTGCAAGAGCTTGTATCCATATAGAATGGCGGTGGCAATGTCGGGTGCAAAGTTGGCATTGGTCCATGTTTCCGTGAGGAAGGTGACACAGAGCGAGTAGGATTTGAGGTGGTCCCAGATTTCTATGGCGTGCTTGCCTAGGGAATGTATGTTGAGAAGGATGCAGTTGAGTGGTCTGTGAGCGGTGATGCTTGGTAGGCTTGGGAGATGCTGCTGGGGTACGGAGAAGGGTGAAGGTGCGACAGTAGTGTGGACAGGAGGTGTGGTTGTTGATTAGCACTGAAAGCTGGCATTTGTTTCATTAGGAGTTGAGAACATGGAGGGTGCTGGAGTTTTAGTGGAGGCGGGTCAGAGCACCAGGGTCCCTGGAGCTGGTCGCGGTCAACTCACGGAGGGGCGCAGAAGGGATTGCCTTTGACGTGCCATTGGCACACCAGCTGCGCGACCGCACAGCAGCTGCCATTTAGTAGGGATCGGGGGAGGGTAGGTCAACTGGGTGGTGGGAGCGGGAAGGACACGCTGGAGAGGGTAGGGGCCTCAGGGGGACAACATGGAAGAAATGAAGGAAGAGTGAGAAGAGTAAAAAAAAGTACAGAAAGAAACAAAATAGAGAAAAGTGACAAGGGCAATGAAGGAAAGAGGAAGAAAGAGAAGGAAAGGAAAGAGAAAAAGAGGGCACAAGGAAAGAGGCAAGTGAGGCACGGGGAGAACAGCAGAAGATCATATGCTCTCCCACTCAACAACCAGAAATGAGGTGCAGGCAGGAGCCTGTGGGTGGGATAGGGCCTTAAACATCCGGCAACTGAGAGCTCTGGGGCTCAGCGGGCAGCACTTAGTGGTGGAGCTGCATGGGGGGAGAACAGTCACACTGAGCAGGTCAGTGGTCTTGCTCTTCTTGCCATGCAGTGGTTACCATTAAGTAGGGATCAACTGAGAGGTCTGAGGCTCAGGGGGCTGCACTTAGTTGTGGAGCTGCACAGGGGAGAGCAGTCACACTTAACAGGAATTGGCAGTTAAAACCCCAAGCACCCCCAACGTAGTGCAATTGCATCCACGCTGCATCCTGTTTTCAGTGCATATGGACCCTGTTTTCAGTGCATATGGCCCCAAGGAAGCTAGAGCGCATACTTGCAAGGCTCCTGCGACCTACATCCACAAACACATCAGAAGAAGTCAGTACTGCAGAGAGGCAAACATCAAAACACTCACCTACTATCACTTCTTCGGACATTGGCAGTGGCACCAGTGTCTAAAAGTGAACTTCCCCCGATTAGGGTTTCTCTACATTAAGCAAGTAGGAGGCGAACATTGCCATATGCTCCCTTTGCAACGGAAGTGTTAGTCGAGGTAAGCTTGGTACAAACTATGGTCCCAGAGGCTAAACAGCAATATCTACCGGGAGACGCACCTTAGCAAAAAGAACTGCAAGTGGTGTTGGTGAATATGGTGAGTAAAAGGAACAAAGGTCCAGAGCACTTTCAAAGATAAAAGTTAATGGATGCTAGACAGACCATAGTCTGTCTAGCATCCATTAACTTTTATCTTTGAAAGTGCTCTGGACCTTTGTTCCTTTTACTATTGATTCGTACCCTCGGTCCAAAGCTACCTTAAGGGTCCCCCCTTGTTTTTCTAGAGAGGTGAATATGGTGAGAGCAGGGAATCAGAATCTGCTCAGATCATAGTGGAAGGTGAGGTGAAGAGGGTGTAATTTTAATTACGCAAATTAGCCCTGTCACCTGCCGTCCAGTAGTATCACCCACATCAGCAACAGAGCAATGGCACAAGAATCACAGAGTCAGGTTGAAACCCCAAGGCAAGAGAATACAGTGACTGCTATGTTGAGAGACACATTGAGTCTACCACCTTCTTCTTTCAAGAAGTCACCTGTGTAATTGGCACCAGAAAAGAAAAAAATCCAGGCTACTAGTCCTGGCATGTTTAGGCAGGAGGGGCAGTACAAATGCAACCACCCAACGGCACGTATGTACAACTGGAAACTGGCTAAAATTTTGGCGTTGGATCTCCTCCCTTTTTTTTCTTTTATGGAAGGAGTGTGTTTTCTAGAATGTGGAGGCCATCTGCCGGAAATTGAAGGTTCTCATCTGGACCTTATTTGCCAGAGTTGCTGTTCCTTAAACAAATGATGGACGGAATGCTGAATAAATCATACATTCACCCCCAGTCAAGAGATGTGGGTTAAATCCATTGTTCTTTTGCTCACCAAGCCACCCCAGTTTAGACCCAGCCATATGCAAATCAGTCTTGGCCCTGTCCCTCATGAAAACAGTCCAGACTGAACTGCCAAGCTAGGTCCTCTCTGGACCGGAAACAAGCATCCTGCGACCGGTTTCTGGGTATAACCCTTCATCAGCCAGGCTAGCTTGAATCCAGTGGCACAGTGAGCAAGGGACCCATGTCTGGGCATACCCAAACCACTTAGGATGAAAAGTGCTACGCAAACAAATGATGGACGGAATGCTGAATAAATCATACATTCCCCCCAGTCAAGTGATCTGGGTTAAATCCATCGCTCTTTTGCTCACTATGCCACCCCAGTTTAGACCCAGCCATATATAGATCAGTCTTGACCCTGTGCCTCATGGGAACCGTCCAGACAGGACTGCCAAGCCAAGTCGTCTTTGAACCGGAAACAAGCATCCTGGAACCGGTTTCTGGGTATTACCCTACATCAGCCAGGCTAGCTTGAATCCAGTTGCACAGTGAGCAAGGGACCTACGTCTGGGCATACCCAACCCACTTTGGGTGAAAAGTGCTACACAACAAATGATGGACAGAATGCTGAAGAAATCATACATTCACCCCCAGTCAAGAGATCTGGGTTAAATCCAATGTTCTTTAGGCCCAGATCTCTGTCCTGGGGTGAATGTATGACATTGTTCTACATTCCGTCCATCAATTATTCTTTTTGCATTTGTCACCCCGAGTGGGACGGGTATGCCCAGACGTGGTTCATGTGTTCTTCATGCCACTGGAGTCAAGCTATTCTGGCTGATGCGGGCTGAAAGCCTGAAACCGGTCCTAGGATGCTTGTTTCCTGTCTAGGGAGGACCTGGCTGGCAGTTCGGGCAGGATTGTTCCCATTGGGCGCAGGGTCAATACTGATTTGCATATGCTCGGTCCAAACTGGAATGGCATGGTGAGCAAAAAACAAAAGATTTAGGCCCATATCTCTGTACTGGGGTGAATGTATGATATTGTTCTACAAACTGTCCATCAATTGTTCATTTTGCCTTTGTCACCCAGATTGGGACGGGTATGCCCAGATGTGTTTCTGGTGTTCTCCATGCCACTGCATGCCAAGCTATTCTGGCTGATGAGGGATGAAAGCCCGAAACCAGTCCTAGGATGTTTGTTTCCATTCTAGGGAGGGCATGGCCTGGCAGTTCGGGTGGACTGTTCCCATTTGCCGCAGGGTCAAAACTGATTTGCTTATGACTGGGTCCAAACTAGAATGGCATGGTGAGCAAAAAAAGATGGATTTAGGCCAGATCTCTGTACTGGGGTGAGTGTATGATATTGTTCTACAATCTTCCCATCAATTGTTCTTTTTGCATTTGTCACCCCGAGTAGGAAGGGTATGCCCAGACGTGGGTCCCATGCTCTCCATGCTACTGGAGTCAAGCTATTCTGGCTGATGAGAGCTGAAAGACCGAAACCGGTTCTAGGATGCTTGTTTCCCGTCCAGGGAGGACGTGGCCTGGCAGTCCGGGCTGGACTGTTCCCATTGGACGCAGAGTCAATACTGATTTACATGTGACTGGGTCCAAACTGGAATGGCATGGTGTGCAAAAACACAATGGATTTAGGTCCATATCTCTGTACTGGGGTGAATGTATGACATTGTTCTACATTCTGTCCATAATTTTTTCTTTCTGTATTTGTCACCTCGAGTGGGTCGTGTATGCCCAGACGTGGGTCAGGTGATCTCCATGCCTCTGGAGTCAAGCTATTCTGGATGATGAGGGCTGAAAGTCTGAAATTCGGTGCTAGGATGCTTGTTTCCAGTCAAGGGAGGACTTGGCCTGGCAGTTCAGGCTGGACTGTTCCCCTTGGGCGCTGGGTCAAGACTGATTTGCGTATTGCTGGGTCCGAGCTGGAATGGCAATGTAAGCAAACAAAACAATGATTTTAGGCCCGGATCTATCTACTGGGGTGAATGTATGACATTGTTCTACATTCTGTCCATCAATTGTTCTTTTTAGAGTTGCTGTTCCAGCGCTACATCACGATGCACTGAATTTGGATCGCACTATCCACCTGTCAACAGACATGTGGACCAGTTACCAAGCCACTGATTATATGTGCATCACTGCAAACTTGTTCTCTTTTGTGGGAGTTAGAAAAAAGTTATCTGCAGGTGTTGACACTTCTAACATTTTTAGTTGTGCTCTGAAGCATGAAAGAAAAGCCATGTTCGCCATGGAGAAACCATATACAGCTGAAAACATCTTGGATGACTTTAACAACAAGGTATTTGAATGGCCGTGACCCAGAGGGCTTATCATTGGATTTGTTGCCACAGACAATGGCAGTAATGTAGTTAAGGCCATGTCAGATTGTGGCTATTTCAGGGGCCTGTGTTTGGAGCACTGCATTAACATAATTGCACAGGACTTTTTCAAAATAGAAGACCGAGTCATCAACTTACTGTCCACCTTCAGAATAAGCTGCACTAATTTTAGCCATTCGTTTAAAGCCTAGAAGCAGCTGAGGATCATTCATTGTGATAATAGAATTCCAGTTAAAGCCCTCCTAAAGGAGGTGTCAATACATTGGAACTCAACTTATTACATGTTGCAACGTCTGTTTGAACAGTACAGACCAATCAATGAATATGTCATGCAAACAAGGGATGCAACTGTAAAATGCATGATCATTGAGATGGACCAATGGGGCTAGTCAAAGTGCTTACAGAGATGCTGCTTCGATTTGATCTTTTCACACATCAAGTCAGCAAGGAGGACAGTATGATGGGCCATGCTATCCCGTTGTTGCATATGCTACAATAACAGCTAAAGGAGGTGTCTGAAATGTATGCAGTTGTGTACGAAAAAAAAGATGTGCATGAGTTGGTGAACAGCTTAATCCTTTGCTTGGCTGTTAAAACAAGGCTGCGAAAGAGACATTGTGTCAGCCAGACATTACATCTGTGCCACAAAGTTTGATTCACGGTACAAACAGTTATTGCTCAATTTGTATTCCTTATTTGGAAAGAGATGTTTCAAACTACAAGATGTGGATTGCTGAGCAAGCCGGCAAACTAGAAAAAGAATGGCTGGGAATTAGAGGCCCACTCCCGGGCAGAAGTCCTTGAGTGCAGCCTTCAACTTCCATAGAGCCTGAGAGCAGTGATGTTGGCTCTCAGAAGCCAAAACCAGCAACAAGAACACCAACAACAACAACAGCAGCAACAGGAGCATTAGCCCCAAAATCTGCTTTTGATTGGTTTCTAAAGGCAGGGCTTAAGTCCAGTCCAGAGGCAAAGGCAAAAGAGGTTGAGCAAGTTGGAGAACCAATGACTATTGAGAGGATGGTCCAGGCCTATCTGGATGACCCAACAGAGGTTTATCTGAATCAAGACCCATTGGTGTATTGATATGAGAGGAGGCGTCAATGCTGACAATAAAGTATCTGGCTTGTCCGCTAGCCAGGGTTTCTGCTGAGCGTGTATTCAGTGCAGCTGTTGCAGTTGTTACAGTGAGAAGGACCAGTCTCTCACCCCAAAATGTCGATAGATTGAACATGATAAAAATGAATCAATACTTTATAACACTGAATTTGACCATACCTGAAGTACGACAGGAGGAGGATGAGGGGAATTGGTCAGAATCCAGTCATGATAGTGTGTTAGTTGACCAACGACAGGGTGAACCACCTGAATTTGAGGACAAACTCTACTTCCCTGACTACTGAGTAAGGAACATTATATTATTGTGTTTGTTTATGTCTGACTGACTAAAGCAACTCTACCATTTTATACTCATGTATGGCCTCCGTCACTCCCTTCAAGGAAAATTGAGAGATAACACCTGCCTGCCTTTATTCTGCGCCTATCCTTTTTTTCATCCACTAGCAGGACTGCCCCAGAATATTTTATTTACGAGACTGGTCAATGTGTATTGCATGAAATATTGAACATCAGCAATGTACCACCTTGCTTGAATTGGAACAGGTATGTAAAATGTCAATGAATGATATATGAGTGATTGTGAGTGTTGAGATGATTGATGTGGTGGCAGACACTGAGGGAGGGTGTTCAAATATAATTTGTATGTTTGATTGCGTTTGTGCTGATTTACAGTGTTGATGGCCTAGTGGTTGATAATTTTTTTCCTGAAGATGATTTTTTCCTTCCCCTTTGACACTAATGGAGATGTATTTGCCGGATCGAAACTTCTTTGTTTTCTGGATCACACTCCTCAAATACCCGTCCAGTCCATTTTGCTAACAAACACAAATCTACACCGAAAATTATTTAATGTTTCTCTTGTTGTTCATCAACAGTATTGCACTACAGGTTGAACTCTTTCATTTGGGTCGGAGGTTGGATCGGATTTGGACATATTTGTTACTCGGAATCAGAAGAATAATGGAAGGACTTAGGGCGTGACTACAAAAACCACTGCCAGAAGAAGGAAGTTATCAACTTCAGAGAAATCAAAATGGTGATGACTCTAAGAGGCCTACTCAACTCTGTGGACTGGTGTGGGGTGTGTTGATTGCTTGATTTGGTAAATGCAATGCAGCTGAATGTGTGTGATGGCTGGTTCAAATTTGAAACTATGTGGTTGGATGGGGGCCTGTTGTTGCAGGTAAAAGGAGACAGACATGTGATGATATCACATCATTACGTTATGCACGCGCTAGACTAAATGTTTTGATGATGATCATGACTGCTGCAAGTTTGATCAGCCCGATACATGCAGCCACTTGTCTGTGATTGTTGGTTGTTGTAATTGCTCATTGCTCTCACTGAATTTGTATTACACATTAGTTGCAAAATGAATGATTGCAAAGGACTATGCTCCTGCTCTGAGTCTTTTTGGTACACTCATCATGAAGCTTGCCTTTTTTCCTTCTCCTTCTCCTGCACTGCATTTAACTTAACTGTGTCATAATCATTCCTTCATATTCTTCCACAACAGATTGATGATAGTTGGCTGCTCCTTGCCAAGATGAATAGTGTATTTCTGTAGTTTTTGTCTTTGTCACACATTTCCTCAAATCCCATATCCCATCCATTCATCAAACCTCTAACCCTCTTCCCTTGGGCTGTGGGATTTATTGAGGTGTGACTTAATCTACACCATAAATTATTTATACACTTGGTGGGGAAGATGTGGTGAAAGTAACACCAACTCAGTGCAGGATATTCAGTTCTATTACCTAAACAATAGCCCACATTGGCTCCATTTCCCCAAACACACATAAAAAGTGATTAATTTTTTTGATATAGAAGAACATCACTCATCAGCATCAGCGTTCAGGCATTTTGTTGTGTAAATGCGTGTCCGCTCCAGACTTTGAATCTGCTTCACACAAGGATTCCATAACTTTAGTTTTAAGTAAAATATGAGCTCAGAAGTAGTTACTATTGCTAATATTTTATATAGTTTCACTATCAGGTATTCTACTATTCTACTTTTCTTCGTTGAGTAGTACCCTGGTCTCATTCTTTGTACAGCTATGATATAAAAATAGCCCACTAACGCAGTGTATATATTACAATTTAGTTGTCTGCAATGAATAATCCTTCTGATTACTCCTACAGTTGGAGTTCACCTAGGTGGGAGTGGGACCTCGCTCCTGACTCCTTTACTGTTAGTGCATTAGCCTGCTACTACTTCCACCACCATAAGATGGCACCTTGAGAAATCATGCAGCCCTCGCTTCATCTATTCAGGTAAGACAATTATGGAGCATTGTTGTAAGCAATATAGGCAATGGCAACCCCCACCCACTGGTCTATATATTTGCAGACTACCGATACTAAGAAAGTATTAGGACAAGGCCCAGAATACCGCATTACCAATTGTTATACACTAAGAAGATTTTAAACACAGACTGTGCTAAAAGACAGCAGTGCAAAGTAAAAACCCCAAAGAAGGATTTGAGAAATAAATAATGTAAAATAAATATGTATTTCCCTTTTTAACAATATAAAACTGACCCCTTCCACCCACAACTTGCCTATCCTTCTCCCCAAAGAAATCTCCCCATCCCCAACCAATGTCTAATGTCCAACAAGAAAGTCCAAACCAACTCCCATCATTCCCACCCTCTTCAACCACCCACCAAAACAAATATTAAAAAATGGGGTCAAGAAGAAGGCACTACAAGACACGGTGGCCCACATGATTTTTGAGGTGTCCCTCCTTCTGTGCCTGCCTGGCTTCATTGTGTGCTAGCCTCAGCAGGAGACGGCGCTGAAAAGTGTGGTCTGACAATAAGGAAGCAGCAGTGGTGGTACCATGGGTGGCTGTCAGTAGACTGTGGCATCGCCATTGTTGCTGAGAGGCTGGAGGTGCTGGCGGCTGGCTGGGACACTGGACTGCTGGCAAATGCTGCTGGGCCACCAGTTTCTGGTACTCTGCCCATATGGCCACTAGCTTCTGCAGCCGCACCCTAGATGCTATATCCTTCCGAGATGGACCAGCTCAACAATGCTCTGTGCAAAATACTTGTTTAATATTATGTAGTGGCACAGTAGCAGTACATTGCTGGTACCCTAGAGCAATTCGATTTTTATGTGAATAGAGTCACAGCCATTTCCCACACATGTGGCACATAAAACTAAAGGCAAATGGCAAATTAACTGCCTGAAAGGAATTAAGGCAAAATAAACAGTGCACCAATTTAAAAAAAACAGTTTTTTTTTCCTTTTGAAGGATTTCCTAGTAAAAACTAAACCGACACTTTGTGTGGAAAAATAAAAATAAATTACCTCACATCAATGAGTAAGGAATTATGCACTCTGGAGTACAAGTATTCTCTCTCTTGTAGTGCTATATTAATAGAGGCATGGTAGCTGGTGCCCCAGTCATACTAGTTAGTCGTACTTAACTACTCTCTGCAGTCTGCAACTGGGGTAGCTGTAATAGACAATTATCACATTCCAATGGCCCTGCTCCTCTCCAAAATACCTTTCTATTTTACTCTGACTACAAGGCTGATGAATCGTAGTGAATGATACATGTCACGTACAAAATCATGCAGATATCCTGTCTACCATTTATAGACAATGGGAAAAGTGATGCACAGCAGTACAGGGAAAGGATTAAGGAACATTTATAGATTGTATTTGACATGTTCATCGCAGACTATCCCATCTGCAAAAGTCAAGGCACTCACTTAGTTCCACTTTACTCTCTGGCTTCACCCTCCACCACACTTATTATTTCCAACAAATACATTTGCTTTGCAGCAAGGAAAGGAAACCTAATTTACTCCACTACAGTGTATGTTAGAGGGATTAGGTCAATTAAGTAGATGTTTTATGTCAGAATAGTAGGGTTGTCACTGATCATCATCATGTGCCTAAGCTTTGGCCAATGAGTGGCTCACTGTGCTTAAAAAATGTTGAAAGGGAAACATTTGAACAGGCATAAATCAATTATGGAAGCCAGGATAAAATATATCACTTGGCCAGAAAAATGTGGAACATGCTAAGAATGGATTTTTCAAATTTCTGGAAATGCTTAGACAGAACGAAGGAAAGAATAAAGGAGTGAAGTACCAAGAAGTGACTGAGTGGGCACTGGGAGGGAAAGGAAACAGCACACCTTGTTTTTACATCGCCATTCATTGAAAACGTTGTGAATGCCACTTTAACTGAAGCAGACGCACATTGCACATCCAACATTGCAGTGTCAATTTGAACCTTGCAGCAGTTAGGTCATCATGAGTGGCACTGGCGAAATGCCATGGGTAGGGAGGGAGGTGATGATTGATGATGAGTGGGATACATTATATGTGCCTCACTTAAAAAATACTGTGAGTCAAGGGAGTAGACAGAAATACCACCCCAACCCTTTGAATCAAAACTCTGATAAAACCATTCCAAGCAAGTAAAGTAGGTGAGCATGTCCCTAGCTAGATGATCTCCCTTGTTTCTTCATCCAAGCAATTATCTATTCATCATTTCATTGTCCTAATGTTCTTCACACTTGGCTTCGATACACACCATTTAGCTTTACATTCTCTTATCCAGTCTTTCACCATTGAAAACCATCCAGCCATATATATTCATCCATACAAACACGGCTCTCAACAAATATTTCCCCAACATCCATTTACCCACCCACTCATACATCCTTTCTCGCATTCATCCATCCTGCTATAGCATTCCTTTTACGCAACCAAACAGGCATCCTTTTAGTCATATACCCTTTCTCCCACCCAGGCAGGCATCCTTTCACCCATGTAACCTTTCATCCATCCTTCACCAACCCATGCATCCTATCATCACCCGCCTAAATGCATCCTTTCACCCATGCATCCTTTCACTCATATTATATTTCACTCATCCTTTCTTCTTCCATCCTTTTATCCCTTTTCTGTCAACCCATCATTGTCAAAGTTGATTTTGAACCGTTGTATGCTGAGTTGCGAATAGAAGAAACCATTAACTACTCAACCCCTGGTGTTCATGAGTCAACACCCTTGCAGTGAGTATATTAATAATTGTCAATAAGCAAGTAAAGTGGCTTACCACTGCCCCTCCCTGCCGCCATTGGGATTCTTCTTTCTTCAACCACCGCTGTTGCATCAGCTCTGCTGGCACTCTCACTGTCGGCCCCGGCAGTGGTGGTCTGTGCAGCTAGAAAAAACATTACATATTTTGGATGCCATATACGCCTCCCCAAAATATTTATTTTTAAACAAAATACAACCACAATACATCACTACAGTTTGGTTGAAGTATCTTCTATCAAAATATGTTGTTGGTTGGCAATGTTTGAAAAGCCAGGTAGTCAAGCCAAACAAAAACTATTTTTAATGGAGTGGCAGAGCTGGGATGAATTTGAGCCACTGAAGTGCAATGAAGGGGGGAATTACTGGTCAATGAAGGACATATGGTTTTGGTTGGCAAATGTAATGGGGCCGTTCTCATACTTCTAGCCATGCTGCACTGCCATCAACTGCTGGAATACTCTGATAATAATACATATACAATATTGATGGTCCACCATGACCATGGTCACTCTCTCATTTTACTGTTTGAGCATGAGCAAGAAAAAGAAAGCCTTCTCAACAACTATGTGTAGAATACCTTACTTGGGCATGCAATCTTCACAGTAGAGTAACTTGCCTAAAATGGGTTCTCTGAGTCGTATAGTACCAGTCCACAAGTTATATAGGGGTATAGGGAAAATTTACTGACAAAGCAGAAGAAAGGAAGCTACAGAAACTCTAGTACAGACAGTTTGAAGTCAGGTAAAGAAACCTGAAATATAGAAAATAAGTAAATAGGATAATGCAGGGATAAGAATAATTTAGCAAACATTAGATAGAACGAAGAGGAATTGGAAAAAAATTAGGAGACAGGTACAGTAAAAAACAATAAAAAGGTAAAATAATTCTAAATGTGGAGCGGTAAAAGTTTGGGAAATAATAATATTATTAACAGGAGGACCTAATGGGGCCAGCAGATCCATCTGCCGCAGCACTTGCAGGGGGCACCCCTGACTCCCGCACCCAGATCTGTAATTCCAGCCCTCTTCTTGCCCCTGGATGCTGATGTAAGTAATAATGAAAATAAAATAAAAAGGATTAGTGGTACAGTTAATAAATCAGATTGCCTATAGTACTAGTATCTATTGTAGACCTATTCCCAATTTCCTAAATTAAACTCCATTCCAAATTTCTTAAACTACATTTTGGAACTATGAATATAATGCAACAAATGATATCTGCTTTTCATCTCATTCTCAATCTCTCAAGCCCCTTTGACTGGCCAACTCAGTCTGCATTTTTTTCAATGCATAGATGCCTGCATTGCATACTACACATCTCTAGAATATTGCTATGTACTGTACAAGCTACAAAAAAAGGTGCAGTGAAGTGAGAGAATGCTAACTCACTAATACTATTAACTATCACAATCTTAGTGACAGGACAGAGGAGTCTCTGCATGACTTATTAAATAATCAGCCCAAGAGAGTGCCAAAGGTTGATAGAAGGTTGCACCAAGCACTTGCTAGATAATGAACCCATAATATTTGCAACATAAACGTAACTTACCTTTCAGTGTGAGCAACATGCTTGCTATTTGGAAAACAAATATTAGCATATAACACAACAAATACATAATTATTACTCACCAAGCCCTTCAATTACATTTCCAGCAGTCAATCAGGTTCTGTTCCCTGTCAAGTATATCGACCCACTGGTGTGACAGCTGTTGTTGGGTGCGCCGGGCCCCAGAGCTACAGCTCACAGCCCAGCACATCCTCTCCCACCACTGCAGATGCTCCTGAAGGCCATATCCACTGCCAGGCCCTCTGAGAGGAGGAGAGGTGGTGCTTCACATAAAATACTGGCACAGCCACCTCCACCTCTGATAAAATGGCATGGGCTGCACCCCTTCATGGCACCACCGACTGCAAGGTAGGAGGCAGGGGCCGCAAGAAGATTCAGGGGGGCCTGGCGCTGTCGCTTCTCTACTCTGCCATGCCACTGGGTGGGGCCAGATGAGAAACAGGAAAATAAAGGAAGGAAGGGAAAAATGAGGAAGAAAAGCAAAAAAGTACAAAAGTTCCCCAAAAAATTACAAAACGTAAAATACACAAACACAAAAACATACAATAATATAATAGATAAAAATGAGGGGTAGATACGCTTGAAAAGGGAATGATCAAAGAGATTAAAGAGGGATTGACAAAATAGGCCCAGCACCATAAACAGAGCAAAACAAGATTGGCACACCCATGCGAACCGCATAGTTCTTTTCGCATGCAATTTCCAATGTGTGAACCCACTTCACGCTGAAGGAAACGAAATACATCATGTGAACAGACAGGGTGAATAGCTGTGCCCGTTCATGGAACTTTGTGTAGTGTGACAGAGGTTTCGGGGCACTTTGTGGAGTACAACTTAGTGCAAATCTGCGAACTCCACCTAGGCCGAGAAATGGGGTGAAAGTCTTTGGAATCTAATTTAGTCTTCTTGATAAGAGGTATAACTGTGGCCTCTTTCCAGTCTTTTGGAAAGCAGCCTGACTCAATAATTATATTTAAGGAATGTCTAGGGCCAGTTGAAAAACTTTAGGAGGACAGGAATCAGATGGTGCCCCAGGCTTCATACTAAGGATGAGAGTACTGACTTGCACTTCTGAGAGATGGTAACAGTTGATTAGGGCACTGTCATTAGATGTTTCTACCGACACAGCTGTGCAAGTGCTGTGCAAGTCCAAATTGTTATTCTCAGGGAATTCGGGATAGATGTTTCTAATCTTATTCGAAAAGAAGGCTGCAATATTATCACAGAAGGACTACGTAATGTGCAAATTGATTGGAGTGTTAGGATAACAAAGAATATTGACTATTTTAAAAAGCTCCTTAATGGAATTTTGAGTGTTATTCATTTTGTGAGTGATATAGATACTTCATCAAATATGGCCACTTTGTGCTCGAGAATCAGATCCTTGTAATTTTCTTTTTCTTGAGGGTCGTTACATAATCTCCATTTGCATTCCAGTCTGGCATTTTTGCTTCAAGTGACTAAGGTTGCCAGAAAACCACAGTGCTGCGTATTTCCCACTTTGATTCTCATAGGTGCTACAATGTCAAGTGCAGTGCAGAGCCATTCCGTATAAACTTCAACTGCCTAGTTTGCGAAATTCTCTTCCATGCTCGAGGTTTATGAGCCTGACAGGGGACCTTACAACAATACACTGTCTCAGGTGGTTTAAGATGAAAATGTACTGCCCAATTATCAGACCACCTAAGCAGAAGGGCTTGCACATCTTGAAGGCGCGGATTATTGATGACTACGTCATCTAATGCATGTCCTGTCAAATGAGTTCTCAGTTTTACCAGTTGTTCTAGACTGAAACTTGCCATAATATTTTTAAGCAGAGCCTAGTTCCTGTTAGTATTTGCTTTGAGATAGAAATTAAAATCTCAGGGTCACGTACAAATTTTACTTAAGCAGGTAATGTTCTAAGAATTCATTCTAGGCTACAACTAAATTTGTTCTTAGCCACAGTGACCGTTAGAATATCAAGCCTGAAGAGGAATAGGTGTCCTTGATCTTTAAATCAAAGGAAAGAGCCACACAAAGCGGGGAAATGGAGGGCAAAACAAAACATTGCTGAGTGCTATGAAAGTCCATTCAATCCTGCCTCAGTAGGGAATACCCTATATGAACGGCTTCTACTAGATCAGGACCCGGCGAGTCTTGGTGCAGGTTTCTGCTACAAACACAGATCAGGGTTATGTGATTGTATAAACCCCATGAATTCAATTTTGTTCTTCCCTTTGAGAGCGGGTATAGGTGGGAAACAACGTTATGATTAAAAGAATTACTGATCATTCAAAACATTGTTTGGTACTTTTGCATTAGGAACTCTCCTCTCCATAGTAATAGAGCTGAGATGCACTAGACAATCTCTGTTACTCAAAGCAGTATAAAAACTGCAAGTTCTGCACACAACCTTGCTAGAGAAATCATGTGGTGTGAGATTGAAAAGAGTGCATTTGTGAAATGTACCTGCTTCAAGCTTCAAAAGACAGTTGCTTCAACACATTAGAAAAATGTATTTCAGAAACACTTTAGGGGCAGTTTGGCTGATATTACTATATGTCACACATTAGATGGAACTATTCAATTTGGGAAATGTTTTGCAACTTCTGGTGCATTTGAAGTCGTCCATTTGTACTGAAAAGCTGGTGCTACAATACACTGTTTTTATAGCACTCCACACTGAAAGGCACTGTGGCCCCTAATGGAAATGTAAGTTTTGAGATACTTGCAAAAAATGATCAATTATGCTTCTAAAGTCAGTAGAACATTGTTCAAAGTCAGACCCAAGAAAAGGATTCTTACCACCTAAATGCATGAACTTAAATAATGTAAGTGGGCAACTCTATCAATAACATATCTAAGGGAGCTCCTGTGAAAGATCTTTTCAGAAGACATTGATCCTTAAACTTGATCAACTGATGGAAAGTGAGGACCAGCTGCCCAGTTGTCCAGTTTGTTCAGTAACATAGTTGGCAGCCATGTTGTCGAAGTCTGTGGACACATGCAGTTAGACTGGAAGAATTAGATACAATATATTTGTGTGGTATAGTTGTGAGGCCTTGAGATCCAGGAGAAAGACCAATGTAATGGGGCTGTGTTAAAAAGGAGACCAAGTGGCACACCATTTTCAGTCCAGAAAACCCCCACGTTTGGCCCAATGCTCCCATATGTGGAGTTAAACGAAATTCTGATTTCATTAGAATGAGTGTGGGGAGGCACTGAAAATACTAGACCAGGGAATCAAGCCATCTCAAATCAGCATGATCTTCGACATATCTGGTTTTAGCTTCAAAAATAGCTATCCAACAAGTTGACGTTAACAATCAGCGTTCAGCATGTGCCAACTGTTGTGTAACATTGGCCTCTCCAAATGAATATAAAACATAACTTGTGGACATGAGATGTCCAAGTATACAGATATAAAAATGGAATATATTTTAGTAGTATAAATATAGGGGCTGTGACCCCATGATGTTGTTCTGTACCTGATCCAAAACCTGCGGGGGATTACTGGTGCTGGGGCCCAGGAGGAACCGCCATGGGGGCTGCCTCCCTGCTGGAGGGCCCTGTGTGCTGGCCTCCCTGGGCCCAGCTATGCCCTTGGGACCCTTTTCTTCCTATTTTAGCCTTAAGGACTTTAGGTTGATCATGCGCCCTGTGAGCGCTTTTGTTTTGATCCTTCTAAATTGGCAGCGCTGTGCTTTACCTTCCCCATGAGAGAGGAGTGCTGGAGCATTGCAGAACTGGGCAGAGCGTTGCTGCTGAGGGAATCCCCATCGTAGGGATTCCCCCGTGGTGCCCAGAGGAGCGGGTGCCCAAACGCATTTCTGCTGCTGGTTGCTTTTCTGGACTAGCGGGAGCCCACCCCGCTTCATGTTTCAACTTGGGAGGGAGCCTACCCCTCATTGTCCGCCTGATATTCTATTAGTGGAGCGGGTGCCCACCCAGTGTTCTATGTCCCAACATCACCACTGTGGCCCAAGCTGCTTTTGCTTTACTGCCGAGCCGCGGCCGACCCGGAAGTCAGGCACGCCTGTCTGGGACCTGGGCGGGGCCTGCCGCCAAGCCAGAAGAGGCTGGCGTGATGACGCGAGGCTCCCATGCTGGTGGGAGAGCCCCGTGGTGGTGGCCAAAGTACTGAGGAGTCCCGGGTCCTAGGAGAGGGCCTGGGTGAAGAGAAAGCATGGCCAAAGCCACTGATGGCAGCGCGGGGCTCCCATGAAGGAAGGGAAGCCACACGTAGCGAGAGAAGCCCCTGAGAAGTGCTGCCAGTCCCGCCAGCCGAGAGAAGAGCAAAGAGGAGACCCCAAGCAGCACTGGTGAGCCGGTGAGTGTGGCTCGAGTACGTAGTGCCAGGGAGAGGCAGAGAGTCAGAGCGGCCCCGTCTGGCAGCGGGCCGCTCCAACACTTGTGGGCAAAGTCTTTTTGATGCATTAGTTTAGGAGAGCCCCTGTGCTCCAACTTGGGGGCCAATTTAATTTAAAAACCCAATAGGGCCCCAAGGGCACAGATGTGCCAGGGCCCCTCCATCTTGTATATCTCACCTGCTCCGCTTGCAGAGGGCAGCCGCACCGAGAGGGTGATTTTATTTAGAGAGCCCCTTCGCTTTGCTCACATCTGCGCCGTACCAGCGCGGGCAGCAGCAATGGTTGGCAGTCTTTCTTTATGACAGCAGTCCCTGAGGAGGACAGAAGCGGCACAGAGATGCCAGGCCCACATTGAGATTCACAGCTGCCCAGCAAGTAGTGGGCAGCTGCTACGTTTAGGTTTGCGCAATGGCGCACTTGGATTCAGCTGCTAGGCAGCAGCCCGGACATTCTGGACACAGGGCGTTTGAGCGCCTTTGAGAAGGCCAGTTGGCCAGGGGGACTGGGAAGTTTGTAGGGTGGCAGGCCCTAATGTGATTAATGCCTCTGCTATGGTCTTTATTAGGAGACTATGTGCTAAATGTTGTTTATACGGTGCTAGGAAATGTATTTTATATAGTATGAGTTACCCACCCTGTTTTATACCTCTACATGTAGTTTTATGATTATGAGGTTATTTGCATAATGTGTTTATGCTGGTGAGGTTGGCACAAAATGTGATTCGCGCCTAATGTGATATTGTGCATAATGTAGTCTATGTTACAGGCTGGTGCTAGGTACAGTGATTACCAGTGGTTACTGGTTGTACGTTTATGATATGTTTTACTTTTACTACGTTCACTCTGTGGTGGTTCTGACAGTGGTCCAGTGGGCCCTGTCAGGTGTAAATAATCCCTTGTAAATATGACCTAATGTCAGGTTGCACCATGTATTTGTATGTTTACTATTCTAATGTGTTATGAGAATACAAAGCCTATTTTTGATATAACCTTTTATGGAGTTCCTTTTGTAGTGTGCCTGGGATGTTGTTGCTGTGTGCGTGCGTAAATGCTTCACACATGGCCTCCGGGATAAGCCTGACTGCTCGTGCCAAGCTACCAAGGGGGTGAGCTGGGGTTATCTTTGGAGTGTAACTCCCTTGCCCTAACTTGAGTGGTGGTCCCTGCCTGGCTTTGGCGCCAGCCTTAGCCAGCCAGAGATCTCATTTCTAACAGTGCGCATGAAAGTTATGCTCAGCTATTTAGTGTTAAACGCTATAAAGTTGTGTGTACTGCGTCAAACCAAAAAGCTAACGTAAGCCATGTTTATGTAAGTAAATGCACCTTTTTAAGCAACACTTCAACCTAAAATCTATTTTTGCTAACCTCTGTAAATGAATATCAATTATTGTCATTCCCAGAGCATTTAAATTATTAGAAGAATTGAATTGAAATGTTCTCTTTCTATTACTTACACTACACGATTGACTTTTGCAAGATTATCACATTTGTTCCAAATTCCAAACTGGTGGCTTAATCCCCTCACTCTCTATTTGGCCGTACCTGGATTCAGGTCTAATTATATTGCTCACAGGTCATGCCCTCCTAGGAGAGATTACCATGAATCCCATTTCAAACCCTTCCCTGGTCAAAGGTCTCCCTGTTACCAGTGGGGAGAGCTGTACATCCCAAGAGGAGAGCCTACCTGCTTGGAATAATTAATATCTAGTTGGTGAAGAACTGCAGATATGAGGCACCTGCAGATAATAGTTTCCAGCTTTCTCCTAACTCTCCACATCTGTAAAATAGTAAGAGATATTGGCACCTTTCTCTTGCTGTTCTAAAAAGGAAAGGGGGATACAGCTCTGGAATGTCACTCCTAGCCTGGTAAAGTGAGTAAGATCCTAGGGAACAGAAGGAGCTTGGTATGCCTAGAAAAATCCTCAAAACCATTGTGAACTTGACAGTTATCTGGGGTTGTGTATGTAAGAGGGGGCCACAAAGTTCCCACTTGAAACATATCAAGGTTTGGGGACTTTAGGGCACCAGGGAAGAAGTAACTGAATATCTGGAACATTACATTTTTCTACTGAAGGCAGGTGAGGACAAGGTGCCAACTTAAAACAAGCATTTGTAATGCAATAGTTCTCGCTGTTACGCAAGTTAAAGCTATCGCATTATAAATACCAATGCCCTTTACTTATGTTTTAAAAACAAAAATAAAAGGCATTGTCATTTGCAATGTTAATAGTCAATAGCAAATGCCTTTTATGTTTTACAGAGGAAACACAAAATAAAAAAACAATGTCATTTACAATGTCAATAGCTCAAAATAATGTCATTCCGAGACCTATTACATTGTAAATGCTTGTTTTTTACTGGAGTTCTCGTGTTTTGGCAGCTCAGAAACTTCGTGTGATTGTCTGAAATGGTAATACAAATGCCAGTAGTGTTCAGAACAGGTGCTGTAATTTCTGTCCAAATCTTCTAAAAAGCTAGAAGTGCAGAAGGGTCAGTAGTAATAGGACAGGTCCAATAGAGCCGCAGGTGCAGCAACACCGAAACACAGCTGGCTGAGGGGTCCGCTGCTCTCTCCAGTTACAGCTATTCTTTGCTTCCAAGCCGGGGTGGCAGACCCACATTGCATTAGGACCCTTGCTATGCCACTGGGTGCACAATAATGTTTGATCAATAACGACATGAGAGGGGGGGAGTATTCCATCGCCATACCTGGGACTCCGATCATTTCAAGTTACATCACTGGTGCACGTTTCACCAGCAAATGATATGCTTTTGATGGTCTCCAGAGTTTGTACAGTTAAGAAACTACAAGCTTGGTAATCCTAGCTCACATAGTTGCCAAATAGTGTGAGCCTGGGCAAATGACTTTGACTTAAGAGGTCCAATTTAATTATCCAACACTGGGTGTGCTTAGAAACGTGCCAATCCCCGATATGAAGTGCTGTATAGGAAAAAATGGATCAGCATTTTAGTAAAGCACACACTGTTACGTGTATTGCTACACTTTAATGCTATGACACGTATATGGGCAATGCCGCCATGAAGCATCAAACCTCACGCTACCACGGCTATCTTTGTAATCACAGTGAAATACGGTTTTATTTCACCCCATGTAATTATTTCACATAGGGGGTTTTAAAGGCCTCTTGCGTTCATATCGAGCTTAGTAAAAAAAAAAGTGCGTGTATGGAATGGGCCGTGTTTTTGTCTGCTGCATACAGGAAATTAGAAGTGTCTGCTCTGAGAGACGTGTTGCGCTTTGTTTACGAAATACTTGAGTATTTCGTCACGCCTGGATCAATAAATAATGTTCCTGCTCGAAGGCAGATACATGGTTGAGGACACCGAGGAGCCCCCAGTGACCCCAAGACAGACCCCCCAGGATATAGCGGCATGGATTAACAAATTTAGCGGCACAAACATGGAAATTTAGCGGCACAAATATGGAAATTTAGCGGCATTTTTGCGGCACTTTTTTTTCCTTATAATCATTCATTTTCAGCCTTAAATCAATGAAAACTGTTTTAGCAGAGTACTCCACTTTGCAATAGGCATGTTTAGAGCGCCTGCAGCTCATTGGAAGCATAGCTCCAATCCTAACCTCATGAAAGGGGGGACTAGAGACAGAAGCTAGTAGGGAGGGAGATGTATGGGTTTGGGGGTCTGGAGGGTGGAGGGACAGGGTGCAGAGATGCCGGGTTGGGCAGTGATTCTAAGAGGCTTGAGGCACAGAGATATGAGAATGAGAGCTGGGGGGGGGCAGAGGCCGTAAGAGCATTTTAGGGCAAAATGTGTTTCGAGGAAGGAGGCAGAGAAACTCAGGGAGGGGGCTGCACAGAGGAGCAGCACAGAAAGCTGAGAGAGGAGCAACATACAGGTAGGGTGGCACACCACAGAAATGGCAGGAATGCATCTTATGTAGTAAAGCCACACCCTTAATTACATAGGCCACGACTCATTAAAAGAGAACTTTGTTCATCCCACTTAAAGCCCTGCTTTTAGTATATGGAGATAATAAAGTTTCTCACGAATGCCGTATCGAAAATCTTTAAAAAAAGAATACAGTACATACTGATTGTGTGTACATAATTAGCCTGCTCCACTCGTTCTCTTATTCCCTCGAAAGACAGCGCAGCAAACGGAAATACTCAGACATAATATGGTGATGAACGCTTTAACTTTTTGCACATTAAAAATACAGCGGCTATTGCCAATTCTTTATCTGCTTTGCGAGGCACCAAAAATATTAACATGGAACCTTTTCAATCAAGGTTCGGGAAATGTAACGTTACCATTTCTTTTACAATTGCTGTATACTACAGGAAATTGAGTTCCCCTTACTTCATCTATGCGCATCTGTGAAAGGCACTCCTGTTTGCTCTGAGTTTCTAATCTTGCTACAAAGGTCAGAAGCTTGACTCGCTACGAACTTCACAGGCATGCATCGTACACTCTGCCGGTGGCCCCCGCCCTCTCCAGTCCAGGCCGTGTTTTCATGACCCTCAGAAAGGGAGCAGATGTCGAGAGGCGCCTGGGATTTTAAAGGGCACTTAAACGACGTGCCTAAAACATACATCACCAACATGCTAATTGATGAGCAGGCTTCCCCACGCACAGCCAGAGTTCTGTTCAGTTGCTTTGGCTCTGCTTGTCACAGTGTGGCTAGAGGAAACTGCTATTGTAGGGCTCAGCTGTACGGAGACACGTAGTGACGTGTTTGCGTACAGCCAATAAGAAGCCATCCTTTTTCATGCTTGCCGGGAGTCCCTTATTTTGCGGCCGAAATAGGAAATATCGCGGCCTTTTGACAAGCCAGCTGTTTTTGCGATTTTTTCGTAAATCGCGAAATCGCAAAATGCTGGAGGGTCTGCCAAGAGAGTCCAGGAAGAGAGATGTCCCCCACCCCATGCTTGGCACCCGGCCGTTTATCTGCAATTTAAAGTGGCTCCGAATGTTAACAGCGGTTTATTTACCCTCCTTCTTTGTGGAGACTTTCGCAGATTAATCAAAATTCGCGCCGCTAAAATGTCAGAGTGATTTACCCCACAGACTCTTTCAAGCTCTGGCCATGGACGCAGGGGTCAGCGGCACCGCTGGGCCCTCGGACTGCTACACTCTGTCCAGCCGTTTGTTTGCTTTCTAGCCTGTTTGCTGTTCTTGCAGCTAAGCTTTGTGACAGCATTCTCGGGCTCCCATCTTGTATAATTGGCCTGCTGCAGCAGCAGCGAGCACACAATTCAGCAATGTTTTCTTTAAAAACTTCTGCTCCTACCGACACTTTAAGATCAGGTTTCCAGCAGCTTAAATCACACCATCGTCCCCGCGATTTCCTTGAAAAATGCTGGAAGAAAGTATTACCGAGCTCTCTCCTAGACATACCACACATTCCCTACCTCAAAAAACATGCACTGGGCAAGGTTGGTAAATGCATACCTCAAGCCTTGGAATGTCCGAGTTCATGTTTTGAAGGGGAGGGATGTAAAGTGAAAGCACGCCATACGTGCGCTGTGTTGGCGCGGGGACAGGAGATGTGCACGCGTACGGAGTGCACATCTCGTGTCCGCGTGGACATCTCGTGTCCGTACGTGTGCACATCTCCTGTCCGCGCATGCCATCTCCTGTCTCCCTTCGGCACAGAAAGCGGCAACAATAGATGATCGCAAGGTGAAGCAGCGCATGCCTGGTCTGGTGGCTCAGTGGACTAAAGCAGCCACTGCAGGGGCCTTTGTTCGACCTCATGGTCACAGGTTCAAATCCCGGCGGGTCCACTCAGCCTTTCATCCATTTGAGGTCAATAAAATGAGTACCATTGAGTTGGGTAAAAATAAACATCTGTTATTCAGCGCCAGGACACCTCGGGGTAATTGAGCCCTATACAAATACACCTGTTATGTTATGTTCACTAGCGAGACCTAAAAACATAGTCTCTGTGGCTGCCTTTTCCTGATGTAGCATCCAAGCTGAAGGTAACTAGAGGAGCTTGAAAAAGACATATACATCCTGTCGGAACTCTGATTATCCACAACATCCAACCTTGCCATTCTGAAAATATGCAACTTCCAGAAAAGTTAAAAGTATGAAATTAAATCCATTGACCGTAATAAATCCCGCAGCTTTACCAAACTTTGCTTCAACACTGATCTGAATAAATGAGAATGCCTAAGTTCAGGACTCCAAAAAACTTTACTCAGTTAAAGCAGCAGGCTCTATTTGACTTCACTTTTTTCCATTTGGCCCCGGAGGATACCTAAGTCCAAGTTAATCACAACATATTGACTTTTATTGTATTTTGAGTGTCTTTGTTACGTTTAGAATGATTTTTATTATTTCCACATATTCTGATTGTGATTTTCTTCTGTGCAGTGTAATTTTAATCATTAAGGCCGCAAGGTCCAGTGGAGAGGAGTTCATGGGTGGAATTATGCTCCACTCCATCACAAATGGCCTGCTGTTTCCACACCCAGTTTTTGAATCTGAGGGAACACCAAACCCAATTTTAAAGACCAGAAAATCCCACTAATTAAATTGCTTATGTTCTATGTTTCAACAGCAGCCACGCATCATCCCACAACCCAGCTTGGCCTCCTTTATGACAAGGGTGAAGCATTCAGTGCTACGTTTAGGTTTGTCAGCCTTATGGTGGTCTTCCCCTAAATGTTTTTCCTTCCTCCTCCATGTTTTCTGATCTCGTTTTTCTTTGCCTGAGGACTTTGTGTGGGCACTTTACAACTGATAACCAGTGCTAAAGTGCATGTGCTCCCTCCTTAAAATATAGTAACATACGTACCCAGGATCTGTAAATGCTACTATAGGCTCTGCAGCACAGATTGTGTCACCCACGCAAGTAGCCCTTTGAACACCTCTCATGCCTGCCATTGCAGCATGTGTGTGTAGTTTAACTGCCATTTCGACCAGGCCCAAACCTTTATTTTTAATATACATGTCATCTCTAGGGTATGTCCTAAATAGCCCAGAGGGCAGGCTGCAGTGTATTTCTAAATTTTGGACATATCATTTTAAGTTTTACATGTCTTGGTAGTGAAAAACTCCTAAATTCATGTTTCACTACTGCAAGGCCTTCCTCTCTCACAGTATACCATTGCAGTTGCCTTAATACCTTTTCATAAGCGTAATTTCCAAATGGGAGTAGGTGACCCATGTTTGGTGTCTCTGAAATCCTAATGAAAAACACCTAACTTATTGTGCAGCCAGATTTTAAATTGCACTTCTAAAAATGCCACTTTTAGAAAGTTGCCATTTTCCTTCCTTAGCTATTTAGTGTATTTAGTGTGTTTCTGGAAACATGACTGGGTGTAGCTGACCGTTGGGCATTGTGTATTCCTCTTAAACAGTCACACATAATAGGGAGCTTAGGTAGGTCTGGATGAGCCATCACTGGCAGGATGGGAAGGAGGAGTTGGGCACAGCCCCACTTACACCTGAATAGGTTGTGTCCTGTCTCCTCATTAAGGGCTGTATACCCCCTGAAGTTAGTCTGGAGCCAGGGCAGATAGGATGCCTAGGGACTTCAAAGGGAAACCTCTAGAAGCTTCTCCCCAACTTCAACTTCAAATGTGCAACTGGGTATGACTACTGGACCTCAGAGACCACCACTCCAGTACCCTTCTGGACCTGTGGATACTCTGCCAAGGACTTCCACTCTTCTGGACTGCTGCTCTAAATGACTTCTGCCCTGTTGTGCTGACCTGATGCCCTCTTGCCTGAGGAAGGAGAACTGGACCTGCAACCTAGTCTTGAACCCAGGGCCCTAAAGTAACTCTAAAGGCTAGTCTGCTGACCTCCTGATCTGAGCCTCAGTGACATAAAGGTTTTCCAGCTTCCAACACCATCCCCTGGACCCAGCTGCAGTGAGTTTCTGACCCCCAAGTGGTGCCCCCAGGTCATGGATCCTTGATGTGGATCACAGGCACTGAAATCAAGCTTTTGGGCTCTTACAACTGCAAAGAGATAATGTACACCAAGATCTTGTCAAGCACTCCTCAAATCCGCAAGAAGCTCCTTCCGCCTGACTCTTCGCACTGCAGCATCAACAGCTCACAGGGACCTCCACCGTGAAGCTCCAGCAACACCCACCCACGATATCGACAGCCTCCTGTGACTCTGCCCCTGCTCCTCTGCACAGTGAACAGGAATCTGGGCACAAACTGGAGAATGTAAAACTTCAGTGGGACTCATCTGGGACTGTAACAGATCAGTGCTCCAATATGGTTGGACGGAATTGTTGACTTTGACCGGGTCCATCATGACCAGATAGCCGCGGTTGATGCTGTGTGCTTTTCTGCACCATTTTATACTTTATTCCTTAAAAATCATGACTTCGGTTCTACTGATTGGATTGTTATCATTTTGGTGTTGTTTTATTAAAGTCATCTCTTTTTTTTCTAACCTGCTGTGGGATCCTTTTTGTGTGGTGTTTTCACTGGTTTACTGTTTGAAGTGTTGTAAAAATACTTTATACATTGACTCTAGTTTAAGCCTTACTGCACTGTGACAAGTTACTAGGAGGTTGGGAACAGGTTAATTTGGGGGGTCTTTTGGGTTTACTCTGATAAGGATTGTGGTTGCTGCTTGACCAGGCCTCACACCCCAGTCAACAAACAAACCAATTTCTCACAGCTACTTCCTGCCATCAGACTTTTTCCGCTTTCCTATTTTATGCTCCTGAACCTCCTTCTTCACAACCACATATCTGCTCCAAACATTTATCTCCTAATCGAGAAAACAAGGTTGATCCCACTCCAAGATTATTGCTGCACTAAAAGAGGGCTCAGCGGGTCCTTACAGTAAAAGAATCCAGCATTTTGAAGCCACATCTGGCTCCTGATTGCAGCCATCTTTCTGAGAACCAAAAAGGTAAAACCTTGGACATATTGAGGTGGACAATCTATCCAAGCAATAATGAATCATTGGTGAAATACAGCTTTGTCCTTCTCTGAGCTTTTTATGCTAAAACCAACGGCATTAATGGGAGCTCATTGAAAGCTTCAAGAGTTGCTCGTTAGTCTCTGATCTTGCTTAACTGAAGAATTTCAATTTATACCAGTAAAACATTGATAATTGTTTATGTGTCTCTCTGCTTCAATTTTTTTTAAATGTTCAAAAGTCTCATCTATTGATGTTTGATGAATACTGTAAAAGAACACATTTCTTATTACATGGAACTATTGTTCGATTGTTGTTTGTCTAGCATATGCTTTCAGAATTCAAAAATGCAGTCCTTGTTTCTTAATAACATGCGTACTAAGACTTGTGGAGTGACTCTCTTATTCATAAAACCCTTCCAAATAATCATAAAAGTACAGAGAGAAGGAAAGTCCCTGATGGTAAAAGGCAGGGTGAGTAGGTGCAGTCTCACTGTGGTGGGTTTGTACGCTCACAATCATGGCTAAGACAACTTTCTAAAGAAGATCTAAAAGAAGGTTGCGGAGTTTACAGATGGAATTAGACTATCAATGGGAGACTTTAACACTGTAATACCGGGGAATCAAGGCAGGCCTGCACGGAGCTGGGAGGCAGGGGTGGTCTAGCAAGTGGTCTATGAAGGTCAAAGAGCAGCTGCAGGAGCTAGAGCTTGTACACATATTCAAGAATATCTTTCACTCCAGTAGGGGCACAAACAGCCTGAAAGAGGCGAGCAGAAGTTCAATGTCTGTCTATAAACATGCCTGTATGGCCTAATGGACGTTTACTGGGTTAACACATATTACAGGACCAATAAAGCACAGATATTGAAACCTATAGATTAATATTGGGTAACTAATGACACAGGAGAGGTCCTGCCGTCCCTATGTGGGACCTTTTTAAAGCATTTAACAGAGGATGGCTGACGTCTAATACTGATGCGATGAAAAGAGTGAGAGTCCTGCTGACACAACAATTGAAGGTAAAACTAGAGTAGACAGAAAAGAAGCATAAGCTCACTGGGATGAGGGCAAACCTTAAGACATTGACTGCATTGGGGATTAACTTAGATCTTTGCAAATTAGCAAAACTGAAAGGGCCCTAATTACATTAAGGAGATCAGTATACAAGATGGGAAATAAGGCTTACTGGCTCATGGTTAATGATTTTTATACAGGACTGAACAAGACAAGCTCCTCTTGCCTGAAGACTGGAAATGGCAACATAACATATCAGAACAAGGAGAAAGCAAATATTGTTAAACTTTTCTAAGCAAAACCATATTCTAAGGAAAGGGACATAGATGACTCAGAGGCTTACCTGGAGGACTTAACATTGCCTTACCTCTCTGAGGAGCTGGGGCACCAATGTAAGAACATGAAATCAAACTAGTGATTAAGAGGTTAAAAGCTAGCAAAGCACCAGAGCAGGCTGGCATCACTGATAAATTATATAAGACAAATTCCTCTAAGAATGCCCCCCACTTAGCAGGCTCTCCCGCTCTGCAGGTAGTGTTACCCCAACTTTGGAAAAAGATAACATTGTGGTGATATCAAAGCCTGGTAAACACCACACTGAATGTACAGCATATAGGTTATTCCCGTTTTCTCAACCTTGATGTTAAGATATATCTGAAGGTGCTTGTGATTAGGGGTGGGCGGTGAAATCCATTCCGCCAGCGGAGTTTGCAGAGTTGTATAACACTGCACTCCGCTGGGTGTGTGGAGTTCAACAAAAAACTCTGACTCCACCATGTGGCGGAGATTTCTCCTGCCACTCACCCCTAATTAGCGTGGCACAGAATATATTACGCTATCTTCTGCAATGTATAAGAAGTCACATAGCGCAGGCTCATTTTTTGCCATTTGCAACAGTTGGTGTATTTAGCATATAATCAACAACAGCCCTTTCCGTATCATAGATCAGAGAGGGACGGCTCTAGACTCTCCCACATGCGCAAACAAGGGGACTCGGCTTCACTCCAGCCAAGAGAAAGGTCACTGTCCTGTTCTACTGCTCCCTCCTGAGAGCTCGGTGCATTCTCGGAGATCAGAATATATGGGAGTGTACGTGGTGGACAGAGCGGAGCGCTGCACCTTTGAATTTCCTCAGCAGGCGCAGTTGGAAATCATGTGACTGAGCAACTCCCATAGGGATGTGTGGGCTCAATACTGTTGGATGCCCGACTGCAGATATGGTGCTTGAGAAACCACGGTTACAGCCTCAAAGCTCCCAGGTAAACAGGCACTCCTACATGACACCTGTGGTCTTTTGGAGTGGACATTACATGATCCTCGCTTTGTCAGCCCAAGAAAGGACGGTCTTATTGGCCATGACTGTTTATAACCCACCACTCTGTCCCATGAGAGGTAATCGTTTGATCAAATGTCTTCCATGCAAAATTTCCCTAATCCAACAACTCAACCCCGAGCAATTGTTTTTTTGTTTTTCCCAAACATCGTCTCAAATCATCGTGTTTTATTTCTCTTTTGCACCGTGATACCGTGGCACCCACCTGTTGGTTGGATTGGAGCCTTTGTCTGGTTATCAGATGTGAATGTGATCAGGAACAAGCTCCATGAACAAATAAATCCCTGGCATCTGGTGCAAATCTAGTTTGTTCAATGGGAGTGAGCTAAAACTTCAACTCCCAGCATGCATGTTTGTTAAAAGGAAGCTGCAGGTGCTAATTAGGGCAAAGCGGAAACATTTTTTGTATCTCTGCGGAATTCCGCATAGTGCAACTCCACAAATGTCACCCGCCCCTGCATGTGATGTGCCTCCCCAACCAATCCCAAGCCTGATCAATCCGATTTTGTAATGTTAAGGCAGAGTTTTGATAATATCCAAACAGTGTCCCACCTTGTCGAAAAGGCAAGAAGAAAAAGATACTGAAAGCCATGTTAGTGGCTTTTGACACAGAAACAGCATTTGACAGGGTGGACTGGGCATTCAGGAAGGCACTAATGATAACATTCAGATTGGTTAAGCAGTTTATTATAATGGTGCTGGTGAGTTAACAGGCACCTAAGACATAAGTGATAATAGATAGAGCAAGGTCCAAACCCTTGGGCGTGTTTTGAGGTACTAGGCAGGGCGGACCCCTGTCTCCACTGCTAGTAATGCAGAATGTCAAAATATTGACCGGTGGAGGCATGGCCAATGCTATCTGTAATGCGTATAAAGCCAATGGCGATTATGGTATGCTATGCAGAAGCAATTGAGGGGCATTCAACTTGGTGCAGTTAAAGACAAAATATCTCCTTTCGCTTTTGACATTGTCTTGTCTTTTAGCTTTCCAGATAACTTGCTGAGGGTATTGCTAGAGATACTAACAAAGTACAGAAACGTTTCTGGATATAAAATCAATGACAATAAAATGGAAATACTGCCACAAGGCTTGGAGGAAACTAAATTGCTGAGGATGTTGAAAGTGTCTTTTAACGTGATAGTAGAACATATCAGGTATCAGGTAGTGGGTTTAACCCTCTCTCTTTCAGGGAAGTATGTTTCAAGAATACCTAGGCTCTAGAATGAAATAAAAAGTGACCTAAAGAAATGACAGGCTCTCTATGTCTCCTGGTTGGACTGCATAGCTAAGATAAAGATGCATTTGATACCAAAATTGATCTATTCTAGGGTGCGTGGCCAAGTGGTCTGACATGGCTGAAGCACCTTAACACTGTTGCCGTATCCAGCCGATAATCCTACATTAATCCTGTCATCCACCCGCTACGCCCTCATCGATTGCTTGATCCTGCCGTGGAAGTGCTGCGTTTGCCGACAAGGCTGGGCCCAGATGTTGGTGACAGGACTGGTGCAGTGGGCTGTGGGTGAACCTGTTCCCTGACTGCCTGCGGAGGTCATGCCGGGACATCGCCCTGGGGATCAGTGGGATCATCTCTCCGCCAGGACACATGCTGCGGCCCTTTGACAAGGGATTGGAGCTGCCCATATTGGAGACATGCAGCGCGCCATATTGTGGGCTGATGGACGGAGCTCTTGCTCCGTGGCCGCCTGGAGATTCCTCTGTTGGGCATTGGCGGGATCGGAGGTTGGATCGAACCGCAGCGCCACTGCCTTCCCCCCATCAAATTAGAAAGTAGCTATTGTAGGTGAGTGTGATGAGCCACCCAGCCACTATGATACTTTGTTTGCATGCAACTCCCTGGGCCGGGCGGTACCCTTTCATCAGAGACCATTAGTGGAAGCGGAGCTGGACCGGCTGGAATGAGATGGAGTGATTGAAAAAATGTCAGGCCCTAAGGCATGGGTGTCCCCTCTGGTAAACCTGGGGCTATTAGGCTGTGCGTGGACATGAGGCTCCTGAACACGGCCATCCGGCGGGAAAGACATATCACCCCGACTATCAATGAGATTGTGACTGATCTGAATTGGGCACAGTGGTTCTCGAAAGTGGACTTGAACTACGGTTATCATCAACTGAGGTTGGCGGAGGAGAGTAGGTACATAGCCACGTTCTCTACCCACGTGGAGTTACGCCGTTTCTAAAGGCTAAGATCGCTGGAGGAGCACAATGTGAGGTTGAGGGCGACTCTCCAGTGACTAGTGGAACAAGGTCTCACCTTGCATCAAACAAAGTGTGATTTCTATACCACAGAGGTTGAGTTCTTCGGATATCGCTTCTCAGCCCGAGGACTGCAGGTTGATCCGGCCCAGGTTGAGGCCATTAGAACAGCAGCAATCCCTCAAACACCATCTGAAGTGCGGAGCTTTTTGGAAATGGCGAACTACTGTGGTCGATTGATCCCGCGTCTAGCCACCATCTCAGAATCCCTATGGCAGCTTACCAATAAGGACACTGGGTGGCAGTGGACAGATAAGGAGACCCAAGCGTTTGCTGACATCAAGAAAGCCTTGTTAAAAGGGGCCACTGTTGCCTACTTTTGGCCGGGAGCGGCGACAGAACTGATCGTGGATGCTTGCCCGGTGAGGCTGGAAGAGGTACTACTACAGAGGTCTGACCAGGATGAGTTGGTGCCCATTGCCTATGCCAGCTGGGCGCTCACAGCGGTGGAACCCCGATATGCACAGATTGAGAGGGAGGATTTGGCCATCCGTTGAGCATGTCAACACTTTCATATCTATTTGTGTGGACACACTTTTGCCGTAGTGACAGACCACAATCCACTGGATATATTGTGATTTTTACTTTGATTTCATTGTCCCCTACAGATTTGAATTCAGATCACTCCTCTGAATTAAGACTGTACCCCCACATGATCATTACTTTGGAGTATTAACCCAGTATCTATATACTCAGATCAAGGAATACATACATGGAATCAATGATGTATTGGAGTAGTGTGGCTCACTGGTTAGAGGCGGCAGGCCTGAGAGCAGAAGTCAGCCTGGGACCAGGGTTCAATTCCCGACGCGGCAGGGTCGTGGACCTTGGTCAGCGGACTCGATAATTCTCGCTTCGGTGCTTACTCTAATCAGGGGTTCCACTCGGCAACTCTGGGCATTAGCTTGCCTAATCTCCACAACGGCCCCACCAATTCCGGGGATGCCTGGTTCCACCTTGGGGACTCCCAGCAAGGGACCATCCCACAGGGAAAGCCAGGACGGGTTCCCCAGAGTTATACAGCGCCGGGACGCCCCGTTGCTGGGGCAGCTGTGCGCTTTACAAGTATACTACATTTACATTTACATTTACATTTGCGCCCTGACGAAGGAATCTAGGACAAATATTCCTTTCCGAAACGCGCGTCGGCACTTTTTTGTGTTTTTTCTATGTTTCTCTACTGTATACTGATATGAATTGTTATTTGGAGTTCTTTTATGGTATTGTATTATAAGTTGTTATGAATCGTTATTTTCTGTTTATATTTTGAACATTGTCGGTGGTGAGTTGGTGATTGTGGTGAAATTGGTTGTTCGGATGAAATGTATGAGTGGTTTTGACTGACTGGATATGTCTGCTTGTATATTTGGATTTGTGTGGGGTTTCCTTTTATGTGTATATAATATAAATATGTATATATAGAACTATTGTAGTATTGTGTGGTCTCTAGTATGAGCTTCTGCTGTTATTATGTTCTAAAAAATATCAGAAAAATGTGTAAATAAAATTTGACAATATTTTTTGAATAATTTCTGTGTGTGGGACAATGCTGTTTTTCATGTGAATATTGGATGTATTACCAAGTTTAAAGTATTTCTAAGTGAGGGGCCTGTTTTTGCTTATGCACAATCCACTGGTGCCCCTCTTTGCAGGAACAGTGTGGGACAAGCCCCAGTGAATTGAGACGTGGGCTGTCCAGATCCAGCAGTACCGGTTTGAGGTGGTATACCGTCCGGGGGCAAGTAACCTGCCTGACAATCTGTCACGGCATCAGATGGCTCAGATTGGGGTCCAAGGGCCAGAGGTGGATGAGGGTGCTGAAGGTTTTGTGAGGCAGCTGCTGGAAGAAGCTCGCCCTCAGGCCTTGCGGCTGGAAGACATCAGAAAGGCATCGCAAGAGGACGAATTTCTGCATGCCGTTGCCCGCACAATGTGTGATCACCAGTGGAAGATGTTTCTCAGCGCGAATAACCGAAGGTCCGCCAAAGACAAGGAGTACTGGGAAAGTTTATGGAGGTGCCGCGGGGAACTGAGTGCAGTGGGGGATCTCATAATCCTGTGAGGATCGAGGATAGTGATACCTTCTACCCTCCGTGACCACACAAAAGATTTGGCACACCAAGGGCACCAGGGAATAGAGAAGACCAAGGCCTGCCTGCGAAATGAAGGTGTCGTTCCCGGGTGTGGACAGGTTGGTGGATTAAAAAATAAGAAGGTGCCAGGTGTACATATTAACTGGAGCTGACCCCCCTGAGGCGCCCATCATCATGGAAGGCCCCAGCATGTCACCGTGGGAGCGAGTAAGTTTGGATTTTGGGAGTTTCCCGGATGGCTGACAAATGGTGGTGTTGGTGGACAGCCATTCAAAATTCCCCATAGTAGAGTTAGTGTCATCAACGGCTTTTGAACACCTACAGCCTGCACTGGAAAAGACATTTGCCCTTCTAGGACTACCCGTGGAACTCTGAACAGACAATGGACCACCGTTCCAGAGGCAAGGGTTTCAAGATTTACTCGAGCGGTATGGTTTCAGGCATCAGAAAATAACGCCGCAGTGGCCGCAGGCTAACGGTGACGTGGAACGCTTCATGAAGACACTCAACAAAGCCCTGCGGATTGGGGTGGCTCAGAGCATCAATTTGGAAAATTGCCTACACCAATTCCTGAGGGCTTATCGTCAAACCCCTCATTGCAGGACCAATGTGTGCACCCCATGATCTTTTACTAAAACAAGTTGTGCGTGTTGGCATACCGAGCAGCGATGCCTGGACCCCTCCAATGCTGGATGTGGAGCAGTCTCAAGCCCACCAACAACAGAACAATGACAGGGCCAGCAAGAAAAGAGGGGCCAGGCTGGCTGACATCCAGGTTGGAGACTATGTGGTGGGAAAAGGCAGACACCCCGGGTCCAAGTTTCGCACGCCGTATGAGCCTGATCCGTGGAAAGTGGTGAGAATCCAAGGGACTTTCATAGTGGCTGAAAAAGGGAACCAGCACATAGCTCGCAACGTGTCCTGGTTTTAGAAGTGTCCGAGGCCTATCGAGGCCGCTCTGGAGCCCGAGGTGGGCCTATGGGAAAAAGAGGAAGCAGGTGTAGCTGGGGAAGGAAGCCAGACAGCGGAGGTGGCCGGGGAAGATGGGTCTGCCCTCAGCCGTCCTAGTAACCACCTGGGTGCCGAGAGTGGAGAAGACCGAGACCGACACCATCGCTATGAACTCCGCAACAACCCGGTGCAGAGCACCCAGCTGAGAGACTTTGTGCGCTAAGGTCTCCCGGAGGAAGCATGACCAGGGAAGTGCCTGACAGCAGGTACCCGAGCTGTTCTTGGAGGGGTTGGAGGACTGAGAATTTGTTGCCCGTGTGAACTTTATTATTATTTGCAAATCCCAAGGTTGGATGCGAAGTGGTGAGCCACCCGGCCACTATGATACTTTGTTTGCGCTCAACTTCCAGGTCCGGGCGTGGACCGGGGAGTATTTAATAAAGGGTGACGTCAGTGCATGGGACCAACGGCACAAACCGAGTACCTGAGTGGTGGTGCCTCCTTGCTGCTCTGCTGGTGCAAAATATCCCCCGGCCTCTAATCCTACCTTATAGAGCGTGGCCCTGGCTGCCTGGCACCCGAGTTGCTTCCTCAGCCCTGCAGAACCCTGATAGTGCATCTGGTTTTAGGGCGTCACAGTGAGATCACTTTTAGCCCAGATCAAGGATAATTTACCATGACCTTATGCAATTTATGACCACTGTGTACTGCCTAAAAGGTTGTTTTTGTACTACTATTATTGCTTCACTTTGTAAGTTTACTCTAGCATTATAAATATTACCTTTGCCTTCTAGCGTCATTGCTGTCCTGTACTACAATATCTTGCTTTCTTTTTTTAATGATGCCTCTTCTAGCTCTTTCAATCAACTTACAACCTCCAATCATTTATTGCCTCGTGTTCATGCATAGGAAGTAAGATTGTTATGCTTTGGGAGAGAGAGACCTGAGTTGATGTGAGCCGTCATTGAGTTCTGATAATGTTACACAGAACAGTGGTCACTATTAACGGACACAATAATATGAAAAAACGATAATCATACACTTAATAAGTGATATGTCTTTTGTCCAGCCGGACAAGAAATTTATTTTTTTTGTTCAAAAGAGTTTTTTGAAAATGTGAGAACCATTAGATGCCAAGCGGGCACAACCGTGACCTTTATCATACAAGACAAGACAACAGAACTAGTGGCCAAAAGGGTAAAGAAAAAATACGTCTGTGTACTTTTAGTCAGTGTTACAGACTTGAATTGTTTATAACACACCACTGCATTTTTCAATATTTCAATCATATATTGCATATGGGGTTTCTTGGTCGACGACGTTTCGATGCCGTTTTACATGTAGGGCATCATCATCAGGACAAGGAATAACATCATTGTTGTCTTAAGCATGAATTAATTACACTATGCCTTTTGTCACATTACTTCACATAAAATAATTACATGGGAACAAAAGAGGGAGGAAAAACAAAAAGATACACGTCAATTTTAGGCATGTTACTCTGAAACTCCAAGGTCAAGGTGAAGTGGTGAAAAACGGCGAGTGAAAAGGTGAGGATAAAAACGAAATAATTGCGCCGCAAGAGTACGTGGGGTCCGAGTCGAGTGATTGGTGAAGTGTATCAGCGATGGATCTAGACACAAAAGTTCTATTCACAAAGGGGCGAAGTTGATGTTCTAACCAAGCGCGAGAGAGGAATAAGGGTGCCGGTCTATGCGTGATGAGGGCAAGCACCGGGAGTGTTGTCGTCATTGTGCAGAATTTTAAACTTTAAGGCTGGTGATTTCTTCGAACTATAGGGTGAAAGTTCATGGTACGTGATGGTTGCTACATGTGACATGCAGACTAAGTTTATAGGGTCTCGTTAAACGGCAGGTGGAATGACATGCAACGAGTGGAGGATCAAATGACGGAGGACCTACGTGCGTGGTTTCCTCGTGGACAATTAGCTGCGTGCAAAGTTTCCTAGTTTCTTTATTGTTCCTAAAAAGAATAAATAAATAGCGGAGACATTAAGTTAAGGTGCACGTGTCACAAGCGGTCAAGAGTGAGGGAATCTAATCGGTATATTTACCATAAAGGAGTATGTCTGGTTGTGTTTTTGTAAAAAAAAAAAAATCGAGTTCTGTAAAGCATAAACATACTGAATTTTAAATAGTAAACTGTTTTCTGTTAGGAATCCGTAGCTCACTGTTGATAGCTTTGTGCAAAAAGAAACACTTATTTCAGAGAAATGTATGTGATACATTGCAACACCTAGACAAATCCATGGTCTAGCCAAGCAATTAAGAACTTAAAATTGTCAAATCATGTTTGAAATAAAGATCATGTCAATGAGCAGAAATGCCGGAAAAGTCAAGTTGATCAGATGTAAGGATAAATCATTGTAGCAAATACAAAAAAATGTCAGTTAAAAATAATTAGAAAGTTCTCAAGTAAATTTTCCTGGCATTTCTCTGAATTATCATCAGCCTCTCATGTTCACATGATGGTCTGCAACTTCAGGCAAAAGAGAGAATTTTCACAGAGGATAAGTAAATGTCCATTCAAATATGAGTTGGAAATAAATCTCCGCAAAGGTCTGTGTCAGGCAGTCATGAATCATTCTGTTGTGTAAACTCGTATATGGCTTAGCTCTACAAGTTTGGAACCTCCCACCCACAGGTGGCTAAACGTAGTTCAGTGCAACAGCACTTGAGCAGGAAAGTCCAGGTAAATGTAACCCCACACAACTCACTGAGCATGGCTGACAATGTGGGTCTGTGCTTTTAGGGTTACTAACAGGAAGCAGTGGTAATGCAAGCGATTGTTCTTTAATGAATTACACCCTCAAGGATCTCTAAAAATGGAACATACATTTCAATATTTTGTGTCCTTATTTCATCATCAGTTTAGACCTAATTCATAGAGTTGAGCCTATACCCTTCAAGTCGCAGTGCCTGATGTATGTACTTGCTGAATATTTTGCTCTATTTCAGGAGTCAGCCCATTTCTCAGCAAACCTAAAGTGTAATCTTAGGGCAAGTACGATTTGTTTGCCAGGTCACAAAAGGATCCCATCTTTTCTCAACTTATATAACTTTGCTTTCCAAGTCCAATCTACTAATATGGCACAAAGACATTAGACAATCTGAAATCAATGGTGGGTCGAGGGTTTCTTATACATTTTCCTTCTTGCAAGCAATTTCAGAAAAAAGATCAGTGGCTAATACTTCTTACTCTATGCATTACATTGCGATAGTGGGTCAGTCCAAATTAAAATCAGGCACTGACTTACCTCAACCCCTTTGCTTTCAGGCCTTCCCCATGTCTCATCCTTTTTTGGCAATTTGGGGTAGTTTGTGCTTAGACCCCATCACTTTTTATCCACATATGGTCCTTTTCTTCTAACATTCTGAGGATTCTAAAAGTATTCCAAGTTTGTGGATTGCCCTGGAGGGTACTTAGAAATTAGGCAAAATACAGCAAATATTGGGGTTTTGGGGAAAAATGGGAAAAAAGTACAAAAGATGAAAGCGTCTGTTTTTTCCCCTGTTAATTGTATCAATAAAGGGTTTGTTGTGCTTAAATCACCATCTTCCCAGATTTGAGGAACATGCAGACTTTTGTCAGCAAACCAAAATATTTTACACAGTTTGGACATTTTACTGGGACATATCCCATTTTTCCTGTTGTTGGTGCTTTCAACCTCCTTACAGTTAGTGGTAGAAATAGGTATGGAACCAAAAAAGTATCCCGGAAAGCTATACATGTCTGAAAAGCAAACAACATTTTGAATTCAACAATGGGGTCATGTGTGAAGATCCTTCAAGGTTTTCCTATAGAAAGTAACAGTTGAAATTAAAATATTGAAATTTAGTTGAAAAAACTGCCATTTGTGCCAACATTTTCACCTGTAACTTTTTCTAACTATGGTAGCCTTTTGAAAGCAATTTACCATTACGTCTGCAGGACCTTTTTGGGTGTGGGGATATATGAGGCTTGTAGGTTCACCAAGAACCTGAGGTACCCAGAGCCAATAACCCAGTTGCACATTGCAATGTTTTTTTATTATGTACGGGGTACACAGCAATTAATTTAGTAATATATAAAGAGTGAAAAATAGACATCAAGTAAACCTATGCATTTCTGAAATGGTAACAAGATATTGAGTTTAGAAGCAGTGGTTATTTATGCATCTCAGAATTTGTGGGTACCCATATTAGCATGTGATTCAGAGGGTATTGTTCAAAATGACTTCTTTTTGCACAAACTGTCTTACATTTAGAAGGTATAAATGTAAAAGAAATACATAGGGTAATGACACATGTTTTACTATTCTGTATTCCCTGACGTCTCTCGATAAAAATGGTACCCCACCTGTGTGGGTAGGCCTAGTATCTGAGACAGGAAACATGCCAAAATGCAACATAGACACATCTAATTTCTACAGTAAAAACTGACCCTTTTCTGCAATGTGCCTAGATGTGGAGTCTGGTCCCTAGCTCAGCCAGCACCTAGGGAAACCTAGCAAACCTGCACTTTTTTCAAAACTAGACACCTAAAGAAATCCAGGATGGGGTGAATTGTGTGGGTCTCACCAGGTTCTATTACCCAGAATCCCTTGCAAACCTCAATATGTGTAAAACAAAACACATTTACCTCACATTTCTGTGATGGAAATTTCTGGAATCTGCAGGGAGCCACTCAGCATTCCCCCAAGTCTCCATATAAACAATCATACCTCACGAGGAATAGACGCATAACGCAACGTGGACGCATCCCATTTTTCCAGTGAAATCTGACCCTATTTTTGCAATGTGCTTAGCTGTGGATTTTGGGCACTAGCTCAACCGACACCTAGGGAAACCTAGCAAACCTGTACATTTAAAAAAATTAGACACCCTGGGGAATCCAGGATGGGGGGGTTGTGCAGCTCTCGCCAGGTTCAGTTATCCAGAATACCTTGCCAACCTCAAATATTGTTTTTAAAAAGTTCATTTTACTCATATTTCTATGATGGAAAGTTCTGGAATCCTTGGGGAGCCACAAACTTCTACCTACCCATCATTTTCTCAAGTCTGTCGATACAAATGGTACCTCACTTATGTGATTAGGCTTACACAGCAGGAAACTGCTCAAAATGCAACATGCACACAACACATTTTTCTAGTGAAAACTGACCCCTTTTTTGCAATATGCATATCTGTGGATATTGGTTTCTAGCTCAGCTGGCACCTAGGGAAACATAGCAAACCTGTTAATTATTTTAAACTAGGCACCCAGGGGAATCTAGGATCTGGTTACTTGTGAGGCTCTCACCAAGATCTGTTACCCAGAATCCCTTGCAAACTTCAACGTTTGTAAGAACAAAAGAAAAGTTTGTCATATTTCTGTGATGGAAATTATAGAACCTGTGGGGAGGCACAAAATTCCACCTACTTAGCATTACCCCAAATGGCCTGAAAAAAATGGTACATCTCTTGTGTGGGTGGGCCTTGTGACAGCGACAGGAATGGGCTCAAAACAAAACGTGGACACATCACATTTTTCCAGTGAAAACTGACCCTTTTTTTCCAATGTGATTAGCTGTGGATTTTGGGTCCTTGCCTGGCCAGCCTCGAGGAAAACATAGCAAACCTGCACCTTTTGAATCCTCGACACCATGGGGAATCAAGGATAGGGTGACTTGTGTGGCTCTCACCGGGTTCTGTTACCAAGAATCCCTTGCGAACCTCAAACTTTGTAAAAAAAAAACACATTTACCTCACATTTCTGTGATGAAAAGTTTCGGAATCTGCGGGGAGCCAAACTTTCACCTACCCAGAATTCCCCCAAAGACATCAGAATTATATATCACAAAAACGACCTGGTTTTGCAAGGGGGCACCTGCGTGTTTTTGGTCCTGGGGTAGGCGGGCATCTAGGGAAATCTACCAAAACCCGACATTTCTGAAAACTAGACACCCGAGGGAGTCCAGGGAGGTGTGGCTTACGTGGGTCCCCTAATGTTTTCCTACGCAGAATCCTCTGCAAACCCCAAATTTAGCAGACAAAATCACATTTTCCTTAAATGGTTGTCTGGGATCCCATTGTCAGTATGAATTACCTACCACCTAGCGTTCCCCTTGGTCTCCCGATAAAAATGATACCTCATTTGTGTGGGTGTCCTATGCAGAATCACCTCAACATGTATAGAAAACAAAATATAGCACTTAGAGCTCTCTGTGCTATCCCCTCAAACTCTATGTGTTTAGCCTATCCCAGTCGTAGGCCCTTTGCCTACCCACACAAGTGAGGTATAATTTTACTTGGCAGTCAGAGGGGAATGTTGGGTGGTAGGAAATGTGTTCTTCCGTGTTCAACCCAGACAGAAATGTGAGGAAAATGTGCCGAGTTAGCTAAATTTGAGGTTTACCACAAGACATGGAGTTGCGCACCACCCGTTGCATAAAGTCTTGATTAAGTTGTCTCAATAGACACTTATTTTTCATCAGAATCCAAGTACAGAAAATTGCCAGCCAGCGCGTTTCGTTCATATGCAATGAACTCCTTCAGGGCAAAAAAATGACGTGAGGTCCTTGGAGAGAATTTAACATGTACAGTGTGGCAGCGTAGGCCTCCTTAATAATGGCCTGCATGCGATGAATCTAGAAGCGAAGAGAAACTGCAGTCGTCTCCTCCATCTGTTGGTATGCGTTATTGAAAAACTATCTTCACATAACCGGTGGTGCACCACTCCATGTCTTGGGCTCATCCTGTTTCTGCTTTGCAGCTGGCACCCAACAACGGCAGGTGCTGGAGTAGCGTGTGCACACCCAGCCGGACTTATTATTGAACCAAACACAAAGGGAACACAGCAGGGAAGTGCGGTCACAGCATCCGCCGTTGCCTATAACTATACTCTGCTATAAATCTGAGGTTTGCAGGGGATTCTGGGTAATAAAACATTGGGGGATCCACTTACACATCTTATTTGACTAAAAAGGGGAAGGAGTGGGGTTACGTTGACTATTTCACACATGGTTTGACTGTGAAGCAGCATTGCATATAAACTGTTCATTTAGTTGAGACAGTACTTTAGTATAAAAGTTACAGAATTATACCCCGAAATGTACATTGGAAACTTCCGGAAGCCAATCCATTTTCACATCACTTTACATTTTAGGTATCAATGGGAACTGATGTTCCTGCTCTTTCTACAACAGTTCAAAACTTTAGCATGCCAACAGTTGATATATAGAAATAACAATCGCGGTAGCTTTAGAATAAAAAGTCTGTCCTTTTATACACACCATGTGCTATTGAATTCTGGACCATACACTTCTCCCATTATAAAAATCAAAAACATCAGATGTTGTAAGTGAAAAAATAGTGGAAACAAAGCAAAAATATCGTCTTCCTCACATGTTAAGTTCCTAATTCCTGGTTCGCACTCTTTCTTAAAACTCATTTGTTCTTGTATACTTTTTTAATATATTTTGAAAATTGCATTCAAGCCACATTGGTTACTGGGTGCTAATTTATGTTTCTGATGGCCGCAACCTATCTGATGCACCATATTCCGCAGACGAACATCTCCCACACAGCAGCATGCCTTATCCTAGGAGTCACTTATACCATAGGATTACAAAAACCCTCAAAGAACATTCTTTGCTTCCATTGCCCAGATGCACTACATACACGTCCAGCTGCAGTAACGGGAAGGCAGTTCACTTTGGCAATCACCATGGCTAGCATCAAAACTGAAAGTTTTCTTGCAGCACTTATCATGTGCAGCAGCATCATTAGAAAGGGGGAAAAATGCGAAAAGGAAAAGACAGGACTGTTGATCTAATGCTCTGATGCATCATCCCAGTCCTGATCTGCGAAGATTCATCCCTTCTCCACAAATGCTAGGAGCTCAGCTTCCATTTCTTCGAGATGCCCTAATAAAACAGTAATCCCTCTCCACCCGCAGCTCTGACGCTTCACTAGCCTATCGACCTTCCCAGGAAGCCTCTCAGAAGCACTATCATTTTCTCTTCTCTAAAGTTGATGGTGTACCTGTCTTCCTGCCACACTTCTGCCCTACATGCTGAATAAACACATTATGTATAAAACAATGCGTTTTAGATTGTTTCACGATGTGATTACCCAATGCACAAATTCACGTATAGATCGATACACAATTGTGTCAAACTGCTGAGGGCAATAACTGTCTACCGTCGATATCTACTTTCAGTGTTTTAAAGAAAAGTAATGCAAGGAATCTTTGTCCTCAGAAGACAGTTATAAAGTGAAAACGTGCTTCATGTTTGAGGCAAAGAGTTTATTATTCTTTTTAGTGGAACACCGCTGCACACGAGCCCCACCCACTCACAAGTAAACATTTAAAAACAACGTAATCTCGGAAGTAATGCACCGCAAACAGCTTCCCCTCTCAGAGCTCACTTCAAATGTTCCTGATTCAGAAATTAATGTGAAATAGAACTTTTTACCTCTTGTTAATTTCGAAAATATTAGAGTGAATTGTGTTGCTGCTGATAGGACGTGTGTAACCCCGTTGACATAATCATAGAATCGGATCAGCTACTCCCCAGACACAGGCGCATTTTTAACGTTTTTACAAAACAGCAGTTGCAGGAATATAGGCACACCCGTGCGGAGGATTACAATGTGAGGATGACTATAACCGTTTCGAACTCCTTCCCAAGCGTTCAAGTTTTCTCCAGGATGACATCTTCATCATTCACTATTGATTACCAATAAAGATGCACCAATAGGAAACAGGTAAAATACAGCAGTTTTATTCTCGGGACCATTAGGCTCCCAAAATTATTTTAAGAGCATTTGTTTCTGGAAGTCTGCAACCCTTTGTCTGGGATGAGGAAACTTGGCATGCAGTTGCGAGCACAAGTGGAACAGACCGTTCTCAGTGTTGCCCCTAATGAAGGGCCCTTGCCTGGAGGAGCTGACATTAGTGGTCTGGGCACTCTTTATCATGGCCCTGTGAGACCTCTGGCTGCCAGAATATGTGAATTATGGTCAGTTATATGGAGTGCACAGAAGCTCACTGGGGACAAGGCTGAGGCTGTGAAACTTGCTACATAGCTGACCATTAATAGCCAATTTGACACTAGCTGTTCATCTTTTCTTTTAATGGATGGTTTCCCATCAGGACCCTAGAGGTGTGGAGTGGAGGGAGGATAGTACACTCCAGACCAGCTGGCTGCATCTTCTTATTTGTTATCGCTACATCCTTTTACCTGCTTCTCTGGCTGGATTGATGAAAAACACATTTTATAGAGATCTTTCTAATTCTCTGTTATCTTCTGTGAGGTCATTTCCATACAATCAGTGCTTACCACACTTTATCGTGCTCTCTTTAGTTGTAAAAATAAAACGCACGAATGTTCACGCGTTGCCACTGATGTGGTCATATTAGTGGTGTTGTTTTCTTTATTGCTACAATAGAAACAGAAGGACGCAACATTAACAACAACGCTCGAAAAACAACAAGAAAGAAGGTAATCAATTGGCTTGCATTTTTTCTCAAAATCAGGCAGAAGTGTTCAGCTACAGCTTTATAATATATATCATTACCTAAACGTGAGCTAAAGTAGTGAATTTGTTTAACGTGTCATGCAACTAACATATTTTTGCCAGCAGTGTTCTGAAACAGGTTAACTTTGTAAATGATAGGCCTGCCAGTTGTTTTCCGAACAATGCGCAACTCCATTAACTATTAGTTGCAAATAAGGCTGTCATCGAACATAAAGACAGTCAGACCACTTAACAGTCTTACATTGACTCAGTCAATTTTCATGCTTCGTCTGCAGGAATTTTTGTACATTTATCTAACTTGTGTGGACGGGTAGTGGACTTTTTTTTACAACTGAAGATCAGTAAACTACCCAGTTGGTCACACATCCTACGTTTCCGTAAAGTTAAAGACAGAAGTCATGAGCACCGGACCGTTGTGTGTTCGCTGTATGGGACAGGACTGTAGAGCTGTTGCTGGACAGTATTGCGCTAGGACCTAGCAATGGGGGATTGACGTAAGACCCTCACTTTTAGTGCCTAACAGGGATCTACCCAAACAAGCATGAGTACCAAGCATTCGGTCTGGAGTGCAACAGCCAACACTTGTGTTTTTATTTGCATGTGCAACCCATCTTTTAAAGGACCTGTGGTTCTGAGCAAAACATATGAAGACCCATGCTACAGTATAATTCTTAGTATTACAAGCATTGGCAAAGCCAATAGATCTTGACTCTATGTAGTGCTACTGACTTTGCCAAAACTCGTTCGCTTAGGCATCATTCTAATTTTATTTCTAATTAACTGTTCAAAACTCTTGGTATGGTAAATTGATAATAAACTATAAAAAAATATGATCGCCACTAATGCATCCTCAAGTGCACACATGGATGGCCATCTTGAAATACTGTTATTCAGGGGCGTAACACAGCCCCCCCGCAGCCCACGCGGTGCGGGGGCCCCTAGCTCCAAGGGGCCCCCTCGGCACTGCACTCTGGCCGGAGAGCTCCTGATTGAACCCAGAGGGGGCCCCCCTAAGTACCGTGCAGAGAGGCCTCCTCAGTTTTCGTTACGCCAGTGCTGTTATTGTACTTTATGAGTGTACACAGTCCAAGATGGCCACTCTTGAATGATGACTGTTGCCATCTTGGGATGGTTTGAACCTGAGGTACAATAAAATGCATTCCTAGATGGCTGGCTGTGCATGTGCATGGGTTCTGACACACCAGTGGTAAACCCTGGATATTTTGTTAGTTATACATTATATTCATTTACTATTCGAAGATGATACATTAAGAATAAATTAAGCAGATAATGCCACACATGAGGAAAGAATTGTGAGCAGCCCATCCCTGTAGAAGCGTGTAGCGTCTAGGCCCTCACAATTATGTTTTTTAAAGAAATGCATTAGGGAGACAGAAAGTGGACGACGGCGAAAAACATTTTAATATAAAAATTGTTCTTAAAGCTGATCTCTTGTCCTGAAGGTCTTCTATCATCAAGAAAATAACACAAAATAAAGAACCCAAATGTGTTTTCATATGTGAGCTCATAAAGGCAGGACTCATGCATTCCCACGGAATGCTAAAACTGGGAAAAATGTGTCCCCTCAGGTCAACAATAGAAGGATACATCTCATCCAATCAGGAACCATGAAAAGCAGCAATGCACACAGTTTCAATTATAAATAACAATCTAGGATCACCAATACCTACCATATCATTATGATCTCTAGCATTCCGTAGATTATAAGAGAAATGATAAGGTAATTGAGAGCTTTCCAAATACAAAGAAGGTCCAGAAGAGATTTTAATGTTTGACCAATCCACATGCCTTTTGTGGGTCAAGCATGTACGTACATGGTTCTGAAAATTAGCGCTCAACCACTTTTGGGAAAAACTAGGCTTATGGACAACCTGCTCCAAAAAATTGCTGAAAACTCTATTTTGGGCTGACATCCTTAACAGTTTCTCCCCTAGTTCAGCAACTAGTAAGTTGACACAACAATTTCTTCTGGAAAAACCCCTTCCATTGCTTGAGCCATATTTGGATGAAGTCCAACCCCAACTTGCAAAATCTCTATACATGAAGTTCCGTTATGGTGTTCTGCAAGTGTATTCTAACACAGTAAATTGGGGTTCCGACAATGGGGAGTCCAATGATGATTATTGTCGTTTATGTCAACCCAACACACCAGAAAACGACTCCCATGTACTGTTCTTTTGCCCAGCATACGCTATACCAATGCGCAAATGGATCAAGCCTATATGTCAGGACCTAGGAATCAGATTGTGTGCCGATGCGATAAGAATCTTAAAACTGACACCACTCAGGAAATAGTTTTTAGTGTCAGTAGATTTTTATTTCCTGTCAATTTAGTAAGAACAAAACATGGCATGAAATTTTAACAAAGTATATTATTTTGAGGTTTGCCATTTACCTCTGCAACGGAGCCCATTTTGAATCATCTAGGAATCTTATTCATTTTGGACTGTACAGAACTTACACTTTACTCTGTCCTCAACCCATGCAGGATTGTCTATCATCTAATGTATTCTATTCCCAGCCTGGAATATATGTTACCATCCTTTCTAATGAATAGATCAGAAAATCGAATACATTTTTATTGTATTTTAATTGTCTTTTAACAAGTTAGTGGTTTTAGATTTAATGACAGTTTTTATTAATTGTCCAAGGACCGACGATAAAGATGACTAATGTAACTGTGGGTATTCTTAATATCTGTTTTGTTATTAATTTGTGTCTTTTATGATCTGTTAAACTCAATAAAGATTTTTGAATGAATGAATGATAAGATAACTGGAGAATATATCTTGCTTGGCCTGGTTCCATAAAAACTTTTAATAGTCAGATATTGCATCACAAAAAGGGCTCTGGCTTATAAAGAGTGCTTCAAGGATCGTATGAGATTGTACTACAACAATGATAACACCGAGGATGTTAAATGAATGGATTAGGTTAGTATATAGTGTTTCAACAGTTTTTGTTCTTTTTGTTTTTCTTGCTTTTGACTATATAAATAAAGAAAAAGTTACTGGATTTGCTGGAGAGGGATTGGAGGGAGAGATAAGCAGAGAATCTGAAGGCAATATAGAAGGTGTTTTAACTTGGGAAGATTTTGCACATACGCTAGAGAACATAGTGTGAGAGATCTGGAATTCCACCAAGTTTAGAACACTGGAAGTGTGGTCCAAAATGTCTGCTTGCACGAAATACTGAGAAAACTAATCAACATGATTATGCTTTGTGAACATGTTTTAGAAACATCAAACATTAGGGGCAATGAAATGTGTTACTGAATTAAAAGGCAGCAATGGAATGCCAGACAAGGTTAAAGGGGGGAAGCATAAAGAGATGATTTGAAATTACTCAATTTGTAGATACTCGTTAAATGTTTGTTGGAGTCATAACATGAGACCTGTGTTGTATAGATTGTTTGATGTTGTACCATATTACTTTTTCATCAATAAACTCTCTATTTCCCTTCCTCTTCTACTCTTTTTTATTTCAACGCTTTATTGAAAGTTATTATTATGTGAAGCAACCCAACAGCGGACTGTCCAATCTGCACCTTACGCTTTAGTACTAAGAAAAGTAGATTGTCCTGTGCACAAATCCTCCGGCACCTGCCGTTGGCCAGTGCCACTGTTCAACAGATCCTGGATATATGAAGCAGGTGAAAAAGTCCAATCAAATGTCTTTTCACAAATTCTTTCTTTTTCAATGTCCTTTCTTTGTATTTACACAAGTAGTCCAGCCAACGCGTTTCATTTCAGAACACTTGAAAGCTCATGCTTAAATTTGCTGGAAACGTAGAATTTCCAAAGGCCATCCAAGTGCCCCGTAAGCTACCTTGCTAAGTACATCAGACAGTCCGCACAAACACACATGCGGAAATTCTTAGCAAGGTACCTTACAGGGGCCCTTGGATGCCCTTTGAGAATTCTTCCAGCAAATTTAAGCACAAGCTTTCAAGTGTTTTGGAACGAAACGCATTGGCTGGACTACTTGTGTAAATATAAAGAAAGGATATCTCATAAAATAAAGGATTTGTGAAAATACATTTGATTTGATTGGACTTCTGGTGTACCTCCACGTGCTTCATTTATTGAAAGTTATAAATTATAATCTCTGAGGTAGTGCATAAGAAAAAAAGAGAGGCATCATTGACAAACATTTCCATTGGATGGCAAGCCCACTGTGGTTATCTCCCATCATAGACCCTGCCTGGTGTCCACTGACTCTACAAGTAGTACACAGAAACCGACACATAAGTATATTTCTAACTATTCTCCGCACAATCTGTTCTAAAATAAGTCACTATCAGTAGAGGGATGACACACCAGAAAAGAAGCAGTAAGAGGAGAAATTGACACCACTAGTCACAACAATTAGATGAAATATTCTGATGAGGGGGAACAATTCCTGATTACGGTTGATAAGGAAAAAGGTGCGACTAATTAGAATGACTGCCCTGGAAACTGGGCATTACATGCATATTTTGGTGCTTACCACACCATACTCAGCATAACCTGTATTTTATCGTACTTTTTTCGTGAATTATATACTTATATCCAGCAGCTTTTACATGCTGAATTTTATGTGGGATGTGCAGTTCTTATCACACAACTTTTAACAGGAGTTACTGCACATATCACAACTAATCAGGCCAACCATAATCAGGGCCCAAGTTTCATGCAGTATTAAATCCAACAAACTAGCTTATCAGTGCAGGAAAGAAACAACAGCAAACTCGGGACAGGACCTATGGGAGTTTTATATCATCTTCCAAAATTAAATTAGGGGTAGTCACAGTTTGAAATTGATGGTTGCAAGACCTAATAATCTATATCAGCTCCTTCCTTTTTGGACCAATCCATTACAGCATGTAATCATCAAACACTAACAAGGTACAGTTCTGTATGGTGAACATTTTGTTGTAAAATTATTGAAACATAATAAAGTCAATGCTATGTTCTCTAGCTCATCTAAGGACTTCGCACAAAGTATATTATGTTTGTTATGGGTGCCTCTAGGGAAACACATTTGGGGCCCAATTTCTATGTTTGACGGACCTGAGTATGCCCGACATCGATACAGTACTGGGACCGACTGACCTCCTGTCTGTGGCCCCAACCCAGCAATTAGGATGCGACCCCACCCTGTTCGGTCGCACTCCTATCCTTTACAATAGGAGCATGCATTCCGACTTGAATGCATGCTCTCATTGTAAAGAGAGGAGGGGTAGTACATCCCAAACTAAGGCCGTGTACCCTGCTGGGGGCCTCCAAAGTCGTCTTCCGTCAGCCTTCTGTGTTGGAAAGGTAGCACACAAAGGCTGTCAGAATCAGACTTTGTAATCCCTCGGGCGGAACAAGCTGCCCTTGGGATTACTGGAGGCTTTCCGAATGGAAGACTGGCTCTCCGAGCCCGTCGGAAGCAATTCAGAAATCCAGCTTGGATTCCTTTCCGACTGACTCCATTCAAATGGGTCGGTCAGGAATGAATCCAAACAGGTGATTATGATGCCATACAGACGGCTCCGACAGAGGGTTGGAGCCGTTTACTGCAGCATCGTAATCAGCCCCATAGTTGGAGCAATCAAAGGACACTTGCCAACTGGAAACATTTCTGACAGACTAGCCTGCTGTAATTCATTAACCCATATCTAATGATCCTTCTATAAGCCAATCCAGAAACCAGTCATTTAAAAAAAAAGAGGTATACACAAAAAACTGTCATCCCGTACTGTTTTAAATACTCCAATAAATCAATTCAAATCTTTTAGTCTCAGCCATAAAGCTCTGTTATATTATCCCGGGAGGAGACACAGATCATTCAAAGTAACTGATTGTATTAAATATACAGAACAACGAAAATGCAGAAGTGAAACAGTTGTTCGTATAGTAACAATAATCAAGCTATGTAGAATGTGTAGCCAGACAATAAAGTTACCAACAAGTGCTGCAATGCCATAACCATCAAACAAACAAGCTACTCTTCCTAGCACTGGAATCCCAATGTCTTCGAGCAAACACAATGGTTTCTCTGAAAGGATTTTCTCAAATTAACAGGCGGTTGTTTGTCACTGATTTACAGTTGACAACGTTGGGGGTCACTACATCATGGTCAATACAGCAAGAGCCATTACATTGGTGTACCATCTCTTCATAACTTTGAAAGTACCGAAGGTACCAAGTAAGTCTCCTACACCACATCCTTCTTAAATCCCTGTGTAATAAAGATGAAACTGGTGGTATTAGGGTTAAAGTAAGAGGTCTTTATTAAACAACCTCATCCAGCATAACCAGGAATAACTGCCACCACAAGAACATTCACAAGGTTCCCTTAAGGAACATTCCCTTGACTTGGTTCTATGTCGGAACATTCAACATAGAACCAAGAAGCATCATCACACTCCTTCCCCTTTACATTTCACAAGTTAACACTGTAAAACGATAAGATGAAAAGGCCACAACAACAGAATAGAAACAGGGCATAGATTTGAAGAACACCTTTCTTAACCGATATCCCACATCTCCCTTTCTTAAAAAAAAACAAAACATTGAAACAAAACCCCCAAAGGTGTTACACATAATCTTTCAGATAAGCAGGAGCATTAGTAAACCTGCATGATCTTCGGAAGACATCAAGACCTTTAGCAGAATTTGACACACTTTCTCCAGAAGAATCAGATGGTAACAAAACATCACCTGAAAATTGTACAGGCACATGTGCAACACAATTTAGGTTCCAAATGCGCCCATCATTAGTTTTCACCGCATTATTGAACATTTTCACAATTTTCTTCACATCAGTAAACTTAGACCATCTTTTACATCCAACAGGAACTCTAATTTTCACCAAGTCACCAATTTTAAAATCACGAACCAATACATTTTTCTTCTCATCATGGTACACTTTCCTTTTTCTCTGTAAAAGCAATTCTTTCTCCCTCCATTGTCCAATACTGTTATCCTTTAAACCTTTACCTTGTATCATCCAACCCGGACATAAACTTGTGTTGGAAGATCTTCCCCTGAACAACTCAAAAGGCGTTTTGCCAGTCGTGAAATGAGGAGTGAAGCGATATGCAGAAATTCTATTCTGTAATTCAACCCTCCAATCCAAAGAATTCACTCTAGCCAACTGAATTCCTTCTTTTAACGTTTTGTTTAACCTTTCCAATGAACCATTTGATTTGGGATGATACAACGATTTTTTTTTGTGAACAATGCCACAAGTTGACAAATAATTTTCGAACTCAACTGAGCAAAATTGAGGCCCATTGTCCGAAAGTAATGATTTAGGAAAACTTTCCCTCTTGAATAAAGAATCAAGAAATGAAATCACACAACGAGAGGTTACCTCTCTCACAGCACTAACTTCAACCCACTGAGAATATAGATCCATTAACACCAAAAGATAAGGAGTATTATGCTCACCATGCAAAGGACCAACAATATCTATAGCAACTTCATCCCATGGACACAACGGTAATTTTCTGCAAACCATAGGTGAACATCTTGGTTTAAGGACTTTGTCACTCACTTGGCACGCCACACAGTCACGAACAGCTCTCTCCACCATCAAATCCAGTCTAGGCCACCAAAAGTCTTGTCTGATACGCTCCTTTGTTTTCGAAATCCCCAAATGACCAACATGAGCCATTTTGATGATATTGTTCCTCAAACTCGCTGGAGGAATGAATTTAGTTCCTCTAGCTAAAACCCCATACACCACAGCCAGCTCATGAGAAATTAACGACCAAGGTTTTGCCAATTTCCCAAAAGTATTCTCAGAAACATTGCTTATGACTTCAACCATTTCACTATCCTTGCCCAATTCTTCCTTCCACTCATCCTCTTTTATCGCACCTAAAGTGACATCACAAACTGTAATCTCACTCTCCTCATCTCCATCACTGACACACACCTCTTTTTCCAAATCTTCCACAGAATTTACCAAACGGGACAAACAATCAGCAGAAACATTTGTGCAGCCTGGAATATATTCAAATTTAAAATCAAACTCCTGAAGAGCAATTACCCATCTCCTGATTCTAGCAGAAACTGCGTCAAGACCTTTCTTTTCCAAGATCTCTCTCAAAGGTTTGTGGTCTGACCTCACGACAAACGGACAACCCCACACAAATTTTCTAAACTTGTTAATCGCCCAAAAAATGGCAAGCGCTTCTTTCTCTATCACAGAGTAATTAAGTTCAGCACCTTTCAAACATCTAGATGCACAAGCAATGAGATTTTCACCACCATCTCTAACCTGAAATAACAAAGCTCCAAGCCCTTTAAAACTTGCATCAGTTACAATGAAAGTTGGATCACCAGGTCTAAAAGTTTGTAAACTCGGTGCAAACTTGAGTTATTTTTTAATTTGTACAAATTCTTTATTGCACTCATCAGTCCATACAAACTCACATTTCCTACACATCATGCCTCTTAATTTTTCTGTTTTGTCCGTAAAATTCTTAATGAATTTATTGTAAAATTCAGCCATTCCCAAAAAAGACAAGAGTTCCTCTTTCGTACAAGGTTCCTTTAGTTGTTCAATGGTATTTACTAATTCCTCTTTGGGCCTTACATCAAAACCAGAAATATGATGACCTAAATAATCTAGTTCCATCACTCCAAACTTCCATTTGTCCCATCTAAGAGTTAATCCAGCATTCAACATTTTCCTAAGAACACACTCCAATCTACAATCATGTTCTCCCTTTGTACTCCCACAAATTAGCACATCGTCCTGATAGCATTTCAGACCATTAACATCCTTAAACAAGTCATTCATGATACGCTGAAACACCGAATCCGCAGAAATTAAACCAAAAGGCAACCTTTTAAATTTATATGAACCAAAAGGAGTTATGAAAGCTGTTAACTCTTGTGATTCGACTGACAATTGAACCTGATGATATGCCGAGGCCGTATCTAATGTTGTAAAGTAACACGCTCCGTCCAATGTTGCAACCAACTCTTCAACGTTCGGAAGAGGAAATTTATCTACAATCACCTCCTTATTCAAAGCACGAAGATCCACACAGAGACGAATCACAATATTTGGTTTCCTCGCAACGACAATGGGGGCCAACCATTCAGTCGCTTCCACTGCTTCAATCACCCCAGTTTCTAGTAATCTATCAATTTCATTCTTTACAGCATCTTGCATGCAATTTGGAACACGTCTAACTTTTGCTGCTACAGGGATCGCACCAGTTTTCAACTTGATCTTGTATTTGTAACCTCTCAAACAACCTAGTTTTTCACAAAAAAATCTTTAAAACGTCTCACTATTTTCTCACCGTCATCTTCCACCGTTTGCTCTTGAATTGATGGATTAGCTTTCGGATTGAGTACCACACCCAAATTTGCTTGAAGCGACCAGCTAATTAAGCTATCACCTTTTTCCGCAACATACATTTTCCCCACAACATATCTCTCATTGTATTCAATATTCTCAATGAAGTAACCTAACATCATTATTGGATTTTTCCCATAACCTGTAGGTCTCACATCCGATTTCTTCAACACAAATTTTCCTTTACATTTTTTTAAATAGTCTTCTTTAGAGATGAAAGTTAGGTGTGAGCAAGAATCGAACTTCATCATAACTTTAATCCCACCTACACTAACCTAGTCAGATGGATGATCTAAGATGTCGTCATTAATTTCAAATGTAACTTCTTTAGTTTCAACTCTGCTGTCTCTTCTAAATCTCAATCGGCAATTCTTGCCCAAATGACCTTTCTTCCCACACACATCGCAGATAACTTTCCAGATGGGACCATTTTTATCATTGGCCATATGCCCCAATTTTCCACATCTGTAACAGTTACCCTGAAAGGTATTCCCACTTTTCTTTTCCAATACATTCCTTCCAGTTTGACTATCACTAACGCTAGCTTTGATATCTAACAAATCTTTCTTCTTTATTTCTTCTAGATTTTTTACTTCCTGAACTTGTACTTCTTCTATTTTCTCATTACTGCTCACATTTTTCCCAGCTTTGCTCAACTCACCCACACACTTAACCATGTGTTCTACCCGTTTAGCAATATTCATCACCTCATCCAAAGGTGGTTCATCTTTCATCCAAAGTTCTTCTCTAATTTTGTCATTGGTACATCTCAACACGAATTGATCTCGAATCCTCTCCTCTGTCAACTCACCAAACTTACAGCTAGATGCTAACTTTCTTAAGACAGTTACAAACTGTTCAACTGTTTCTTCTTTTCCCTGCTCTCTCAGCCCAAAATAATATCTCTCCATTAAAGTGCTTACTTTTGGCAGAAAATGTAAGTCTAACTGTTTTATACAAATTTCGTACTCATTGAGTCCCCTTTGTTCAGCTTGACTCAAAGTAGGTAAATTTTCCAGCACTTCCTGCCCTTTCCCTCCTATACAATGCATCAAGAGAGCATGTTTCCTTTCCGCACTTAGATTCGGACCACAAACTCTTGCATAATTTTCAAACATTTGTTTCCACTTCTTCCACCTGATCGGTGGATCACCTGGATCAGAAAGAAAGAACGATGGCGATGTAACATTCTGCATGTTCAGAGACACCTTCTACTAAATTTCACTACAGTATGATGTTACAATTGAAAATATCTATTGTAAATAATATTAATTTCAAACTTTTCTACGTAACACTTAGAGTTTTCAAAACCAAATCAAATTGAGAATAAAAGTGACATCACTATACATTTTATGGGGGCGTGGCTAAGCTGGCCAAGATGGCGGACGGACTCCCTTAGAGCTCCGGTCAGCCACCCGCCACGCCGGCGATGAAAGCTACCACCACGCACCTGTGTCACCACCGGCTGCCGTAGGAGACTATCGGGACCGCCTGGGGAGCCTCGAAGAGGGACGGTGTGTCCGAGGCGCGCCCGCACTGGCCCCAGACGACCTCGGCTGCACCTCCCCCAAAATGGCGGCGCCCAGGGACTGACATGGAAGATCCCGGGTGACCGACGCGGTCCTTCTCATTGCTGGGACCCGGAGTGCCCCACACGCCTCGCCGGCCATCCGCTGCACCCGGAGAGCGCTGCCGCATGCTGGGCGTGGCGATATCCGGAGGGGAACCGTGATCCCCGGGTCCGCCGAGGAGACCTGGCGGACTGACGACTGCACGGGACCCCACCGTCGCGGGAGGCTTGGACGGGGGCGGCCCCCGGTGACCCATCGCGGCGAGAGCACGCGGAGGCCGGTGCAGACCCGGCCGCTCAGCGCTGGAAGCCGGAGAAATCACCTGCAGGTGACCCTGAGACTTTCCCAATTCAAAATGGCGCCATCGGAATGAGTCTGCGGGGGAGAGGTGTGGAACGGCTCCCGCGACCTGCGGGGACCCATGAGTTTGGTGCCCAAGAGCCAACACCATAGAGCGCCACTTAGGCGCCACGCGGCGGAGGGTGCCAGGGAGACACAACACGTGCACCCCCGAGGTGAGCTCAGATGCCCGACCCGGGCCCCCGATCCGAGGCCCTCTAGGGAACACTGACCAGCTGTGACTGCACCCGGCGGAGGTACCGGGAGTGGCGGGCGGCGGTAGGGGAGCGCCCCGACCACCCCGGCGGCACAACAGAGAAGCAGAAAGTGTGGGGTGCGACCACACGGAGAGCCTCCCGCCTCCCATATCAAGGGGACACCACAGGCCCCCGCGACCGGGCGTCAGGGGGCCCACCTGGAAGAGCAGCACTAGACGGAGGGGACCTCAGAAGCCCGATCTGCTCAGCGCCGCTACAGACAGGAGATTGAATCACTTCTGACAGGCCGGATCGGACCGATAGGTCACCCACACCACCCATGGGACGAAAACAGCGGGCGGTGCCCGTGACGCCGGCGCCAGCACAGAGAAGATCACCCTCCCCGGGCCCCTAACGCGGATCGAAAACCGGGGGTCCTCCGCAGGAATCGGACATGTCCACGAAGCTAGACAAAGTCCTGGCGGCCATCGAGCACTCACGAGTCTCCATGGAAACCAAATTCGGGGAACTGGCCTCGGACATCACCCTATTACGCGACGACCATAGGAAGCTGGCAGATAAGGTGAAGCAAGAGAGTCACACGCTCCATGAACTAAAGCCTCAGGTCCAGCTCAATCAAAAAGCCATCAAGGACCTACAGGAGAAGGTCAATTTCCTGGAACACATGGCGGACGATTTAGAGGGACGCTCCCGCCGGAGCAACATACGTCTGATCAACCTGCCGGAGGGAGTGGAGAAAGAAGACCCTATTCGATATATCGAGACTTGGATAAAAACGTTCACCCGGGCCCAAGACCTAACGCCGTTCTTCTCAGTAGAAAGGGCACACAGGGTCCCGACTGGACGACCTCGAGCTGGCCTCCCGCCCAGACCATTCCTTCTGAAACTCCTGCATTATCCGGACAGGGACACGATCCTACGGGCGGCCAGGCAAGCGAAAGTCCTCAGGGTGGAAGACAAAAATGTGATGGTGTTCCCGGACTATTCTCAAGCAGTACAACGCCAACGCGCCACATTCCTGGCAGTAAAGCAAGCCCTGCACCAACTTAAGATACCATATGCCCTCCTGTTCCCGGCCCGCCTCAAGATCATCTATGAAGATACCACACACTTCTTCACGGACCCCGCGGAGGCGAGACACTGGTTGTGTCATCGCAGTCAGCCTCGATCAGACCGCGAAGACACACCGTCGAGCTTGGCGTCCAGCAGACGGCGGCGACTCCGTGCCAGAAAGGTCACTCTCACACAGATGAACCGACCGCCATCGCCCAGCGTCAAATGCGTCCCGGACTTGGAACAAATCATAGCAGACCGACGGAAAGCCATTCAGGCAGCGGCGGAGGTCTGGCAACTGGAAGCCGAACAGGAGGCGGATCGAGGCCCCCACATCTTTACATCCGAGGATGAAGGTCAGAGTGACGTCCGCACCTCCAGAGATGGTTCCGCCTCCCCGCCACTGGTGACCCCACAGACGGCGGATATACTCATCTGATGGCGACTGACACATCCAGCGGTAAGGTTGCGATGACGGAGCAGCCAGCCGACGGCGGAGGCCGGGAAGACACGCCTAAGGTATGGGTGGTAGCATACACACACACAGAGACACAATACGGCGGGTGGCCTTGACCCGAGATCGGGGCTCCACCGCTTCACCACCCCCTCACACCAAACGAACTAGAGACAGTACGAGATGTACAGTTTGGGCTCATCGTGCCTTGCAATGGGCCCCTTCAGTTGGGACTGTTTCCCATATGTTGTTACCATGTTACGCTCCCCTTTCCTTTTAACCCTGATACCTACACGGGAGATGGTGATTTGGTCACGGTGGAATCAAGTGCGGAGGGTGGTGATGCGAGTGATGGCGGGTACACCGACCAATACGACTGACGCGCTCACATGACAAAACCCCCTAACACGGACTTTACCTTTATCACACTAAACGTCAGGGGGTTGCACACGGCAAGCAAACGATATGCAGTTTATGCCTATCTAAAGAGACAACAGGCACATATAGCTCTCTTACAAGAGACTCACCTGACGACAGCGGAAGTCGGCAAGTTACAGAGGAAGTGGAGGGGTGTGATCTGTGCCGCGGGGTACTCCGCATTTGCCAGGGGCACACTAATCTGGGTCAGTCCGGGAGTCCCCTTCCGTGAACAATCCAGGGCGGTAGATAAGGAGGGACGCTATGTATTACTGGAAGGACAACTGGATGGGCAGTCTATCCTGATAGGCAGCATCTATGCCCCCAATGTAGAGCAGAACGTCTTTTGGTCTCGCCTCACAAACACGCTGGCACATTACACCCATACCCCTTGGCTCCTGGGAGGGTATTATAACAGTGTCTTAGACACGATCCTCGACCGGTCCCGCCCCCCACCACCACGATCACCGATATACAGACAGACGGAACTCTTTAATGCGTGGGTTCGACACTGGACACTGACGGACACGTGGAGAGCGTTGAACCCCACGACAAAACTATACTCATTTCACTCCATTCCACACGACATTCGCGTGAGACTTGATCGATTTCTCTGCTCACCTGATATACACGCCAAAACCAGTCACACAGACTACCTAGGTAGCGTGCTATCGGATCATGACGCCCATGTCCTGACCCTTCGATGGAAACCGCCACATCCCCCAGTACCGACCTGGAAGCTCCCTCGGGAGTGCCTCACAGACCAGGCATTCACATATGATCACGGGGAACACCTGCAGGAACACTTCAGACTCAATGCGGGCTCGGCGTCCTCTAGTCTTGTGGAGTGGAATGCACACAAAGTGGTAGCGAGGGGACACTGCATCCACCAAGTGCTAGGGGTACGACAGGTACTAGAACGCGCATTACACACTACAGAACAGAAGCTGGCAACCATGCTGCGAGCGGATGATCGCGGCGAGGTGACCCAGCTGCAAATAGCAGAGGCTAAGACAAAATACGCTGAGACACTGCGGGACCTGCGTAAATACAACTTCAGAAAATACGCCAGCAAGGTACACCGGGAGGGCAACAGGGGTGGCACACTCTTAGCATGGATAGCTCGACAGGACCCCGACTTGAAACCTATCACGGAAATCACAGACCAGGCCGGTCACCTCCAAACATCCCAGATAGCGATCATGCAGGTTATTTACACATATTACTCGCACATATACCAGACCCCTAGCCAAGGCGACACCCTCGTAGCGTCCAACTTCCTAATCCCGTTGCCTATCCCCCAAGTCTCGCCAGCGCTCCGGAAGGACCTAGACAGGAAACTAACACAGACCGAGATCAAGGCAGCGATAGGGATGCTTGCCAGACACAAGGCCCCAGGCATGGACGGCTTCCCCCTCGAGTATTACCAGACTTTCTTAGCTTACCTTCCCCACGTCTAACGACTATGTTCGAAGATGCACTCGGGGCGGGAGTCCTCCCACGCTCCCTCAGAGAATCATTGATAGTGTCGTTCCTAAAACCACATAGGGACCCCCAGCGCCCATCATCCTACAGGCCGATCACATTACTTAACTCAGACTGTAAAATCCTTGGTAAACTGTTAGCGACGAGGTATGCCCAGGTCGTGCCCCAGTTGGTCCACCCCGACCAAAACGGATTTGTATCAAACCGCAACACATCCCAAAATCTCCGTAGGCTCTTCCATGTCCAAGACATAACTCTAGCCCAGTTCCCGAATGCAGCTTGCCTCATACTAGACCTCGAGAAGGCATTTGACACCCTCCTATGGCCATATTTGTTCGAAGTCATCGCCAAGAACAACTTTGGCTCCCGCCTAATCGCTTACACCAAGCTCCTGTACACACAACTCAAGTCCAGGGTCCGGATCGGCACCTATACCTCCTCGGAATTCACCGTAGACAGAGGGACTAGACAAGGATGCCCGTTGTCACCCCTCTTGTTCGCCTTGGCGGTCGAACCTTTGGCGATACGCCTAAGACGAGAGGGTGAAGACTGGGGTATCCCCTGGCGCACTCGTGGCACTGCGTATCTCTGTACGCAGATGACCCCCTGATTTATGTTAGGGATGCCACGAGCGACCTGACGTGCATCTGGAGGACACTGGAGGAGTTTGCGATAGTGTCGGGCCTAAGGGTCAACTGGGGGAAATCATCCATATACCCGTTGAGCCCCCATATGGCCCCCTTCGAAATTCAAATGGGTACCCAATCACTCGCCTGGAATGCCGACGCCCCCCGATACCTGGGAGTACGGTTGTACCACACCCCGGAGGACCTATACACAGGGAATCATCGTAGAACGCTAGCTGGTCTCCGATCAGCGGTCAACTTCTGGAAGACACTCCCACTGGCGCCAATAGGCCGAGTGGCACTGGCAAAAATGATTATGGTCCCCCGCCTGCTGTATAGCTTTGCGAATCTCCCAGTGATCCCACCTCGATCATTCTTCGGAGAACTGAACACTCTTCTGATAGACCTGATATGGGGAGGGGGTCGAAAGCGGGTGGCACTCTCCACGCTCTACCTGCCTCCACGGAGGGGGGACTGGGAGCGCCGGCCTTTGAGGCATACTTTCTAGCGGCCCAGCTCCAGTGGCTGTCCTACTGGACGGCAGGACACCACACAGGAGCAACCATTACAGCTACTGGTCCTATCTCGCAGGCCGCGATCGTCAGACTTTTGTTGCCAGGCACTAAACCCCTGCGGACTCGTCCACTGCAGGTGTCTGTTGCCCGGACGTGCATGATGCGTATACACCGCATGTCCAAAACACAGCCGCCCTATTCGCCTTTGTTGCCATTGGTGGGTTTCCCTCGCAGGGATTTGTATTATTCCCCGGGCACGCTCTGGATCTGGACAGAGCTGGCGATCACGGAGGTCGGATCTCTGTTCGAAGACGGACAGTTGCAGACGTTCGAGCAGATGATGGACCGATACGACCTGCCCCCGGGACAGTTTTTGCTCCATAGGCAATTATTAGATAGCAGCGGTACGCACTGGAACTCGGAGGCCGGCGAACCCACGACACATCCAGTGATTCACACGATCATGCACATGGGGGTGGGGAGACACTTAGTAACATGGCTCTACAGAGCGGTGCGTTCGCTACTCCTCCCATCCCTCCAGTCTCTACGCCAGAAGTGGGAGACAGACTTCGGCAGAGTGGTCCATGACGGGGAATGGAGGTCAGCCCTGGAATTTCCCAAAAAAGTCTCCAGAAACGCAAGGTTCCGCAACATACAATTCAACGTCCTACACAGGGCCTATCTCACACCGGGCCGCCTCCAACGATTCTTCCCGGATACCCACTTCGAATGTCTCCGTTGTCGAACCCCGGGGGCAGACTTCAGGCATATGTTTTGGGATTGCCCCACTCTCCGCCAGTACTGGGACATGATCCACCGAACCCTAGAAGAGGTCACGGGCATTGCCACCATGAACACATGGGAGGCATGTGCACTCAGAATTTTCCGCAAACGGAAAACTGAGAAAACGCAATGCCGATTCCTATCACTAGCAATCCTCCTGGCGAAACGCAATATCGCCATGCACTGGAGGGCACCTATGGGGCCACCGGAGGCGGCATGGATCGGCGCGGTACATAAATGGGGTAAGGCGGAGGAAGAGATACTCCGGGAGGAGGAGGTACGGGGACACCGCAAACATCCCATATCCCTGGAGTGGGCTCAACTACTATATACCTTCACACAGGCGACACGCCCTCAGGAGTCACCTACAACCTCGCAATCCCAGGTACGACCGACGACACCAACCCCCACGCTTACATAAACATATCACGGACTCTACATACATGTCGTGAGCGACCACACTCAGCGACCCTCCGACACCCAGACACAAATCACCGACGCTCGCTATGGGCCTATACCTAACGACCTGAGAATATGTACTCTGTGCTTGGACACGGTGACCTAGAAACCTCCCCCTCCCGTCTTTCCCTCGCTTCCATCCCTCTCCCAAGTTAATCGGTTCACCCCCATAGTTCCTGGGTAAGGAGACAAGATCGATTTAGACAGAGTGCTACTCGTATATATTATTCACAGATTGACTTTACGCATAGAGACACCGCGATGCCACATGTTATTGCGAATCACACCCACATAGCTGATGCCCATAGCGCCGTCCCCACAGTGCCTGACACAACACGAGTTCACCCCCCCACGGGTGGAGTTAACAGACTAACATGTTAGAGACGACCCTGCCCATGGGATGTGCAGATGCTACGATGGGATGCCGCGTGATATGTGCTACCAAAGCACACAGAAAGGGACGATAGACGGACAATGGCCCGAACTGTGAAATGCCTAACAGAATCTACATCTCCAATTGTATCCCATTGACTTTAATTTTCGTAATGCTCGTTTACCTCGATTGATCACTGTAGTATTGTTCATGTAAATGCAACCAAAAACCCAATAAACAAATTCAAACAAAAAAAAATCACTATACATTTTATACTTAGCCTTATACACATAGCAAATTCAAGTTTTAAGTACTTGTCACTCTAGGCATAAATTCTTCTTCTTTTTTTTTTTTAAATCTCAAAGTTTCTACTCATTTGACCTTATCAAAATTAGATCACTAAAATCAAGCTCTTCTTTCGAAAACAATGAAGCACAGTTCCTTTACTTCTTAAACAGCTTCTCCCTTTTTTCGAAAAATGTAGTGTTTTTTTAAAACGTTATCGAGGCTTGTCGTAGATAGCCCTTCTTCTTTCCTTCACTTTGCTAGCAGTGATAACCACGCTGCGTGTTATAATTTGTTTAGTTGTGTCGTTATTTTAAAACCGGCTTTCTTTTATGTAAATCCACGTATCAAATGTTAATTTCCATATCCAAGATGGCCGCCAATATACATCACACACGCATTTGGTTGATTTTTTAGAGGCAATCGGGCACACTTTTCAGCATCCGGATATTTTCTATGGAGAGTGCCGCTTGTTTTTTAACTCACGACGTCACTGGAACGCAGACCGTCTCCCATGCGTTTCACCTTGAGACAGCTTCGCCGAACAAACTGAAGAAACGCCGTACCTCCTCGACCCACCTCTCCTTCAGCGACCCTGCTCATAGACTTCTATCGTAAGTCTCCGCTTTTCACTCTCCGATTTCCGTCGTGTCAGCCACACACCGAGCTGACTTATTCTGTTTGATTCATCTTTATCCTTTCGCTGTTGAGGTTGTAGACCGCTACGAACTTCTGTTCTCCACACCATCGATCGTCGCCAGTGTAATAAAGATGAAACTGGTGGTATTAGGGTTAAAGTAAGAGGTCTTTATTAAACAACCTCATCCAGCATAACCAGGAATAACTGCCACCACAAGAACATTCACAAGGTTCCCTTAAGGAACATTCCCTTGACTTGGTTCTATGTCGGAACATTCAACATAGAACCAAGAAGCATCATCACACCCTGCTTACCCAGAGTTTATTGTAGTATTATAAACATTGCAAGAGAAAAAATTGCTTGATCAGGATTACAAGATTTTACCTTGTGTTGCATTATCTGATTTTTAGTGTGCAAATTCACATTTGGTGGAACGGTAATCGTTTTGTCAGCTCCTACATTTTTCATCAAGATTGTCAAACTGTATACATTGTTAATAACGTTTACATTTAAAAAATCGTGACATAAGTCAAAGTGTATCATATCATAAAGCGTATCTTAGTCACTCTGTAAACAAACCGATTACTTAAATTTGTTACCTAATAACAGTGGAAAAGGTCATGCAACAGATCTTTTTTGAGTAAGCCACTTTTGATTAGCTTTTTCTTCAATTTCAGGTCATTGACATCCTCAGCAGCATAAATTAATTCAGGAATATGTTGGTCATTATAACTAAGAGTGGGCGTAGTTCTACTACGCAAAATTTCACGAAGTTGAACAAAATCAAAAGTATTGAAATGATTACATCAAGCTGCAGTTCCACTAGTCGTTACTAGGTGTCCCTCACAAGTCAAATGCAAAAGAATTGAAACCCTTTCATGAAGCTGCAGTTCCACTAGTCATTACTAGGTGTCCCTCATGAGTCAAATGCAAACGCATTTGACTTGAGGGACACCTAGCAAGGACTAGTGGAACTGCAGCTTGGTGTAATAATTTCAATGCTTTTGCATTTGACTTGTGAGGGACACCTAGTAACAAATAGTTGAACTGCAGCTCTTAGTAGAATTATTTTGATATTGGATACTATAATATTCACTGCCCACTGCTAATATCGTCCCATAATGCTTTGCAGGTCCTTTGGTTGGGATTGTATTTTTGCCCATAACTGTGCTTGGGGTGGTCCTAAGAGGATGGGACTACCACTGAAACAGCATGATATGCCCTTTGTGTTCAAGGCATCTGCTTGGTTCTCCCCCTAGGTTAGGGGGGACCCCAAAATCATCACCTTTCTCATTGCCTGATAGTTTTCATTTTCAAAGTTATATGCTTTTTAGCATGTAAAGTTGCTTTATCAAAGCATTTGTGGGTGCAGTTTAGTGGAGTGTTTGCCTGAATTCCGTGTTTTTAATGTAACGCGTAGTTAACAAATCTCCACAAAGCAAATTCCGATAGCGGAGTGAAGTTCATTGCTCAGGGTTAATTATAACGTGTGATGTCTAATCAATGACAGATGGAAGATTATATTCATATGTGAATGTGCTAGTGTAGGAAGCATTAAAGAAACAATGTTGGCTAATTAAAAACTGCATCACAGAGGAACTATAGAAATTAAAAACAACTTTTATCCTTAACCCATTTTGACAAATCCAAAATATAATTGACAATCAATTGTATGTATACTTTAGCGTGGAATAGATTGCACATTTCTCTTAACGTTTATATGCAATGATTAGGTTTTACAAATATTGATGAATATTGTAGTTGTTTTAAAATAAAAAACGCACCTTCTTACAACATACAAATTTAATAACAAATGAGTCTTCTCTTGAAATGTGTATTCCTTTGGTGTCAAGCGTTTTTAAATATTTTCTATTCAGTTCATGTACTTCTTAATTTTGTTTGATTTAAAATGTTGTAGATTAGGAGTGTTTTTACTGAGTCACCATTTTTATTAGTTACAGTTAACTTTAGTGGTAAAGGTTTAGATGGTAAATATACCTTAGTGGTGGATGTATCCTCTAGTACCTTCACATCTTCATATTTAGGTTGCTATCACTTGCAATAATATATTTAAATTTACTTTAACATAGACAGATGAGTGACATGTATTTCACAAAATTTCAATGCTACATATATTGTGGAATGTATGTTCAATTTTCATTACTGGCAAATGTTGTCAAGTACTTTTTAATACATCATATATATATATATATATATACTTCTATTGCTGCTCAGTTCACCGTTCAACTTGCCTGACTATGCCGGTGCTAGCGGCAAAAGCAGCAGCTGCTGCCCAAATATATCATGCAAATCCAATCCAAATCAGGAAATTAAGGATGCGGCACAACCGATGATAGCACAAACATTTATTGCAAACAAACATCACTTTTCATCAAAAAGCCTTTTTTTTAATTTAATATTTCTATTTCAAATTTTGACAAATTAATAAACAGCACATATTTCATAAACATATTTAGCCGTGAGGTGGCATCGAAACTTATTTTAACGAAAAAAAGAAGAAAAAAAACCCCATTAAGCATTAGTTCATCTAGATCCTATGTACAATCCTATGTACAATCAAACGAAAATTCATCAATAGTCTTGATACAAATGATACAGTAAATACTAAAAAAGAACTCAATCATATAGCAAATCATGAATCAAGGATTAAATTTCCTAACATATACTAATATATATTGCACCAAATAATTACTCCTATCCATTTCAACATAGAGTTCAGGGATCATTAACAAACTGTGTCTCCTTCCATCGAATTAAAAGGGCCCAAATACGGTGTCCCCTAATTCTCGCTTTTTTGCCCCTTGTCTCATATATAGCTCTTTCAAGAGTAAAAATTGCGAGTAATCGGTACCACCACTGCTGAAATGTTGGGGGCAGCCGATCGAGTCAGGCAGAGGCGATATTAATCTGTAACACAGCCATAGCCAAAAGAGAAATTGCTGAGAATGATCTTGTACCTGGTTATTGCTAACTCCGAGAAGTATAAGGGCAGGGGTTAGCGTGATTTTCAAGCCTAATGTCAAATCAAGGAACTTCATTATGGAATCTATGAGGTTCCTGAGGGATGGGCAGGATGCAAACATATGGACCAAATCAGCCTTTGGTGCATTGCACAGAGAACAGTTGGATCCTACCTGCCCCCCCCCCACACTGTGCAATCCTTGCCGGGGTATAATAGAGTGCAAAGAGAGTTTTATATTGCAGTGCATGAAGCCCGGTTGAGCATACAACCATCTGTCCCAGTTCTAAAGAATCCAGAAACGTCTCCGGTTCGACAACCACCCGCACCGCCCATTTGATTGCATGTTTATCTAAATCATCTAGTTTAAGTGCAATTAATTCTGCGTACATTAACCTGATAGAAGACCTGCTATTATATCTAATGACATCGATGACTTTGATTTTACTAAGCCCACTAAACCCCCAACCTACTTCTTGAGTAAGCTGCGCAGCTGCGGGTATTTAAAAACATTTGTACGATCCACACCTGCCATGACTATATAGTTTTAACATGTATTTGTGACTAATTCTAAGTTCTGTTTCACTGACATGGCGGTTGCTATACCGATGTAATATCTCTTATGTCATGTTATTTCAGAACGGAGTTATTGAGAGTATTGATAATTGACAATGTGTTGTCTTTGGTGTTATACTGATTTCATATGCCCATATTGATTTCATGTGTTCAAAATGCATCTTTAAAACATAAGGAGAATTGTTTTCTAACCTGTTTGGGTCCCGTAGCATTTGCCGATAGAAACACAGTAAAAACACACGTCTGAGGTGTGTTTCACCGTGGCTTCCGAGGAGCATTCACAGCGTCCTTAAGAGGAGACACTCCCATCCGCTCGGTGCCGATTATTCTGGGCCTGAGTCAGGGAAGTTCTTCCGTCCTGCTTTTCCTGCATTTTTCGGAGTCTTGCATTCACGAAGACTTCAGTTCAGCTGAAACAGCATTTAATATATGCTGGAAAGACAGTCTGCAGTGCAAAGACTTTGAGCTAGCGATTTGTTTAATTTAGGACACGCGCTCTTCAGCGCTTGAACTTGAACTAGGAATTTAAAGTCAACGCTAGGTTAATTCTTGAAAGAGCGCATTGGAGGACGCTTATTCAGTGTGAAAAGAGCTTCTAGGAGACAGTTATATCTCGAAGTTGTATTTCACCATCATTTCTTTTGGGATACTTATTTCTAATCATAACATAAGATTTGTTGAAACTTAAACATAACATAACATAACATAACATGTACATTTGTAAAGCGCGCATATCATCCAAAGGTCTCAAGGCGCTGAATAACACATGTTTCTGGAAGAGTCATCTAAAATATGCCTCAGGTGATGTAAACCTAAAAGACATTCTTGAGAGACACCACAGTATTAAGAGGCACCACAATATTGAACTATATTCAAGACTGGATGCATATTATAGATGGAACAATTATGGACTAATATGTAAGATATTCTTAAGAAAGTATAGAGGCTAGTTGATCACTGCAACAAGTTTCTTTTCTCCATAGGTAACTACAAGTGTTGTCATTTACAGATTGCATATTATTATAGTGTTTCTATTTATTAGACAAGAGCTTGTGCACTCACCTTGTTTGTGGTGTGTCATTACAGATCTCTCTCCCCACAGTACCCTCCCAAATTCCCTTCCCCTCGTCTGTCCATCGTGAACCTCTGGAAATACAAACTCAGAATCGGGGCTGCCAGAAGGTGGGCCATTTGAGGGTACAGCTCTTGAGGAACCTTGTAGTCTGACAACACCATACTCTGTCTGGATTTCCCTAAACTGGAGAAAACCCTCCCTCTGTATTAGATCCCCAACCTTTTGACCCCCCGCTCATCCCAGTCTGCCATAATCCAATCAAAAACTATTTCGGGAAGCATAGGGTTTTTGTGGAGCTGTGTATAGTAATTGATCCTTCCCAGACCAGTCTTTTTTTAGTGCAGCACAGATTCTAAAGGGGGCCAATAGTGTCTTAAATGTTTTCCTCTTATAATAACTAGGCTCGCTAAATTTCATAAAGCAGTTCTCGGCTTGATCCCCGAGCAGCAGTTTATAAACATCAGAGAGCCACTGCCCAGTAATACGTTTTTAAATCAGGGACAGCAAAGTCCCCTCTTTCCCGTGGAAGTGACATAAACCTAAGTGCCCTCCTTGTTTTCCCCTGCGCCCAAATGAAGCGTTTAACTATGCTCTCCAATGTTAAAAAACAATGTTTTTCAAATTCTACAGGTATTGCCCTGAATAAGTCCAGTATTTGAGGTAAGAACATAATTTTAACCATGTTGCAGTGGCCGACTAGTGACATGTGTAAGTTGTTAAATCTGTCAAAGTCAGCCCTTACATTCCTAATTACTGGTTGAATATTCATGGTAACTAAATTCCCCAGGTCCGACATGATAGTAATGCCTAAATACACTGTTGACTCAGATACTCGCGGGTCAGCCAATCTAAGATGTCTGTTCTTAATTATCTGAGTTTTGGATTTATTTAAAGCATACCCTGAGTATCTACCAAACTCCTGGGCTACTGCCTCAACCACCATAATCGAGGATGACAGATTTGCAGTAACAATGGCAACATCGTCTGCGTATGCTAGTACTTTAGATGCCAGCCCCTGGAAGACTATAGGCTTGATTCCATTATTGGCCTCAAATAATCATATTAGGGGATCTATATATTTATGGCACAGGAGAGGGGCAAGCATGGGCACCCATGCCTAGTTCCCGCTTAATAAAAAAGGATGCGGTATAGCTGCCATGCAGTCTTAAACTGTGCTATACAAACCCTGGATGGCTTTAGTGAATCCTTCACCTAAGCCAAACCATTACAGAGTCGCCCACAAGAAGTCCCAGGACACCCTATTGAATGCCTTCTCATCATCCAAAAGCAAAGCTGGCATAGGGTCCCCTGAGATCTCTGTGGCATCAAACAATGATTTTAATTGGTGAACATGCTGCGTTGTTCCACAACCAATTATAAACCTGTGTTGGCAAGGATGAATAGATTTCCTCAGGATAGGGTTCAACCTCGTTGCCAAGGCTTTAGAATAGATTTTCACATCGCTGTTTAAGAGCGTTATTGAGCAAAATGAACCTAGCTCCTTCGGTGATTTGTGTTTTTTTAAAAATATTATAATATCTGCCCCTGCCCATTACTCCGGAGCAGATCCACCCCTTTGAGCTTGCTGACTAACCTCCAGCAGATCCAGTCCTGTTATATCTGCAAAAGTCTTATAAAACTCCACTGGAATCTGATCTGGGCCAGCAGATTTGCTTGATGGTAAACATTGCAAAGCGGCCATTACCTCCTCCTGTGTCAAAATCGTCTCTAGGGTCTCCTACTGAATCAACCCGATGTAGGGGAATCTTCCCTAGATACTCCTGAAGTATATTTGGCTCTCTAGAGGGTTCATGACTGTAAAGCTGTTGATAAAATTACCCATCCCCCCTCTTACCCCCCGTTGGTGGGAGCAAGACTCACCCCACCCACCTACACCCCCTACAGGCAGATAGGTCAAGCATGACCTATGTACGGCAGCTGATCTCCCCTCTTGAGCCGCCCGATCCTCCCACCCCACCACCGAGACACCCCAAATCCAGTGTGAGCTCATCCCCATATGCCAATCTTAACTGATCAAAAAGCTAAACCAATAAACAGATACAAATATAACAGGACCAAAGATTAGGCCCAGGGCAAACATATTCTTCAAACACATCGAATCCCGAGAGAACTGCATCATAATCAGTAATTATACAGCAGTTAGCCTCTCTTGCGTATTACGTTCAGTTCCGTTACTCCCCTTTGCCTCCTTAAGCTTAGACATATATTCCTGCGCCTTGATTTCAGAGAAGAACATTCTCACCCTTCCATTCGAGATAATCTTAAGCCGAGCGGGAAATAGCAAAAAGGCCTCACAGACCAACTCCTGGAAGGGGGTTATCATCTGGCGAAGTCTCCACCTCCGCTCGACCGTAATATGGCAAAAATCGGGCTAAGCGAAGAAGGTGTGACCCTCATAAGATTGCTTTGAATCTGGTCTGTCCTGATCTATTAAGACCTGCCTTAATAGGAAATTCCCCACATAAATCAAGATTGCCCTGGGTCGTTCACCCTGATTATTAGCATTAGTCCGCCTAAAAATTGGGAAGCGGTGAGCCCTCTGAACCTCTGTCTCCCAGTTCCACTGGGCGAGATCAGGGAAGGCACCTTTTAAAAAAGATACGACAAAAGCCATAATATTCTCCACCTCCACATTTTCTGCCAAGCCACGTAATCGCTTGTTATTTCAGCGCTGCTGGTTTTCAAAGTCTTTAAGCTTCCAGGACATATTCATAGACTGCTTTTCTTGCATTACTTTAAATGACTGGAGCTTATCTACCTCCAAGGTAGCAGTTCTTTCCCCTACTTGTGTTACCCGTTCGGTCATATCTGTGCACAGCTTTCAAATCGCCCCCCTCAATTTTTTAGTAGCCTGGAGCGATCTTCTCCTCTCTTGTCTATCCTCCCCCTGCATCTGCTTCAGAGTAGCATAAAGTAACTCTAATGTAGGTGTAGGCGCTGCAGCTTCCCCAAGTGTGTGGGGGCAAGAGGCCGCTGACTGGCCTTACTGAGAGCTGCGTCGGCTCTCACTCCTCCTGAGACATCAAACTGTGAATGGCATAATATGGTTTTCGGAGCTCACCTCAGCTGCTGGAATACGCTTGGAGTTGTGAAACACGGAAACCTGTTACTGCTGCGGTGGAAGGGGTCTGGCTGACTTTCCGGTCACTTTCCCTGCGGCAACGAGGGCTGGGCTGGCGAACGATGGCTCCCAGGACATGCAAAACCGCCAAGGAAACTAAAGAAGCTGTTGGAGTGCCTCAAGGCTCAGTTTTGAGTCCAGTTTTATTTAACATTTATATGGCACCGCTGGCACCCCTAGCTGAGCAACATGGGGCACAAGTTATTACTTATGCCGATAACACCCAGCTGTTGTTCACTTGCGAGAAGGACGAGCTGTTTTTTGATAATTCAATCATTTTATGCCTGACTAAAGTGTTCGAATGGTTCCGACAAAATCAACTGTCATGCAACTCCGCCAAAACTGAAACAATCTTCTTCGGACATTCGCCAGATGACAAATGGTGAAATTGACAGCCCCAGGATCAGCCTCCACCTTCTAATCAAGTTACCACTGTGAAAAACGTTGGAGTCTTGCTTGACTCGGATCTTTCCATGAAATCGCAGGTCCAAACTGTGGCCGGCATGTGTTTTAGGCTCTTACAAACGATGAGAACCTTCTTACCCCTGCTCCCCTTGTCCCACGGGAAAGCTGTGGTCCAAGCCTTGATTACGTCAAGGCTGGATTATGCAAATGTGCTGTACCTGGGCATCCCAAATTATCTATTGGGCCACCTACAGGTAGTTAAAAATGCGGCCGCTAGAGCTATTTCTCTGGTTGGGCCTTGGACCCATATGACGGCTCATTTAAAAACTCTGCACTGGCTCTCAGTGAAAAATAGGGTTCATTTTAAGTCCCTCGTGTTGGCCTTTAAAGCGCTCCATAACAGCTGGCTCGGTACATCAGAAATAAAAGGATACCCTATAACCCAGCCAGCACTTTGAGGTCATTGACCCAACATTTGCTATCAGTGCCTAAATTCATCCTGGTTAGGAAGGGGGGACGTTCATTTCAGGTGGTAGCTGGAAGACTATGGAATGGTCTGCCTCTTTCTTGCAGACAAGAGCAAGTTCTTCTCAGTTTCAGGCACCAACTTAAGACCCGGCTGTTCCATCAGTAATGGGGACTTTGTTAGGTTGAGATAGCACACTGTTTTTCTTTCAAGGGGGACCTGTTAGCGCCGGGACACTCCCTGCGAGTAGCCATGCGCTTTATAAATACCCCCCCATAGAAAGAGGCTGCAAAGGAATCTACAAATGCTGCTGAATGAGACTTTAATCCGGAGCGACATGGGGGCCAAACAGAGAAGGGCAATGATAGTCTCATGAAAATGAAGGCAAAAGGAGGAGCAGGTGTTGCAGGAGGCACCCGCCTCCGCGCCGCTGCAGCCGTCGGGGAAGGGTCCCTTCGGCAACCGACGCTGTCTGAGGTATTTAGATTAACAGCAGCCCCCACTTGTGTGTCTGGCGTGCTTGAGGCTCATAAATCCCCAGTATCACGGGGGGTACGGCTCTGGGCATAAACGATGCCTCGGCAGCGGTTTATGTGGTGACTGATGCAGCTTCGCAGCTTTGCTCAGTGTACTCCCTCACCTCTGACTGTGGCTGGGCTGGCTGCAAAACCCAGAGCAGAGTCTGGTGGCACCGGGTGTCTTGACATAGAAAAGGATGTATCTGGAAACGTTGAGATGATGACTATAGGTAGTCAATCACTGCAACCCACAGAGAAGTTAGCAGAGACTCTGAGTGGGGAGAGGAGACCAACTGTGATTGGGGGATCCGCTGCTCTGGTTGCGGGGACTGTGGACAGAGACCGGGTGTTCGCATTGGCAGAAACTGATGCATTGACTGGCACTTGTACTCCTGCACGTTCCGATATTGTAACGGGTGTTTCGCCGGATGCATTGGATCAACAGCCAGAAGCACAGCTAGAGGCACACCCTTCACTTGAGAACAACCCGGGGTGCAATGCAAATCACCATCTCACTGGGACTACGGGTCATACCTCGACGGTAACATGGTCTAGTGCACTGCTAATGTCCCCAGATGGAGATAAATTTTATTCATTAAACCGATGACTTTGATTCATCAGGGCTCAGTGAGCTTGATACATCAGATGAGACTGTTTTAGGGGAGTCATCGGACACACAAAAAACGCATCATAGCAGATCTTCTAATTCAAAGCAACAGGCAAGGGCTAAAACCAGATTATCAAAATCAGAATCAGCCATAGCTCCCAACCTCGAATGGGACTATTCGGCGACCCCAACTTCTGGCATGGCTTATGGACCTAATCCAGGGAGTGCTGTGATAGATGGATCTAGGGGCCTTAACAACTCAGAAAAAGCCTTTGTCAAGTAGTGAAACATGCTCCACTTCCCAAAGAAATACATTTGTATGTTCATGAAAACTGACAAAATACTCCTTATGTTACATCTTCCTGGCCTTATCCAGAGCATTAATTGTACATTCTTTTGACCATAACATTTAATTGAATATAAGAAAATTATTAGTGTCTGTAGAATGTAACTGCTGTAATGAACAATTAAGAATCGTTATTCAAAACAATATGTCTTGTATCATTATAGTCTGTACTTGTGTAATTTGTCAATAGCAGCATACAATTAAAAACTATATGTGTGCTTGATTTCCACCAAGTGCAATTCAACACAAAAAGAAAATTAAATTAAATTAAAACGGAATAAACGTAGCAACCTTAATTATATTGCACTTCGTAATCAACATGGATGTTAATGAAGGACAATCAGATGATTTTAGTAAATCTGATGGTGGAGGAGTCTGGCACAATGCAGAAGGAAAACAAAGTGCAATTCTCTCATTTAAAAAAAAAAAACATTTTTATTGAGTTATTAACAAAATAGCACGCCGTACATATAAATGACGTCTCAATCATAATCATTCACATTCCCCAAAGTATGCACAAGATACACCATCTTTTCCTACCAGAAGTCCATTGTCCCACCTGTTTTCAGTGCTTCCTTACAGGTTCAGTGCAATCCCTGTGTGGTCGCCGTATCAGTATTTATTAAACAAGTACTCCCCACCTCCCCCTTCCCAACCAACTTCAGTCACTCTCCACCATTCCCCCCTCACCCCCCTATCTCCCACCCCTCCCCCCTCCAGACGTGCCATGATATGTATTTCCTAGAACACAAGTGTGCCTATGCCCCTGATTGTATGTAGCAATGGGACCAAGTACTATGCTGCGAATTGAAGTGTCCCACCCATGGGTAGGGGTAGCAGTTCGTCATCGGCTTAGGAGGAAGCCCCAGAGGCAGTGTAGTATACTATAGTGGGCGGGCCTCAGGGTCATCAGCCGGGGCCTCAACATCCTCATTCTCAGGGGGCGTAAGTTCCATTACCAGCCTTCCCCAGGCTCTCGCCCTCTTCATCGCCTGCTCGCTACCCGTTCTGTGTGCAATTTAAATTCGGATAGTACCTTCACGGTCAGCCCATTTACGAAGTTCAGCCTCCATTTATCGAGGCTGGGACCCTTTTTTTGCTTTCCACTGAGAGGTTATAGTTCTCTTAGCTAGGAGGAACACCAGTCTCTACATTTACTGGTGATCTTGTTCTTCGAGGTGTGGGGAAACCAGTGTAGTATACAATGAGCCATGGAGGTTTGTAGGTCCCTTTCTGTTACATCCATCAACAAGGTCATCACCCCCTTCCAAAAAGAGTCAAGAACCGGGCAATCCCATAACATATGTTTGAAATCAGGCTCAGACATTGCACACCTTGGGCAGGATGCTGACTGGGCCAGAAAGTACTTATGGAATCGGACTGGTGTTAAATATGCCCTGTGTAGCATGTGAAAATGCACTAACTGGAAGCGCTCATTTCTCGTACTTTTCCAGGCCCTCTCCACTATGCCACTCCATGCCGTGTCTGGTATGTCCTCCCATATGTCAGTTTCCCACTTTGTTTTTAGGGCTGCCAAAGGGATCAAGGCTTCCTGTGTAATGCGCCTGTATAAGCATGTTACTGCCTTGACGGTGCCCACGGCTACTACAACATATTGGCAACCCATGGAAGTAGGTGGTTCCGTGAGGCCTGCTTTCCAGTGTTTTCGGACCGCCGCCGTGAGCGCAGTGTGTAGCAAAGTCACCACCCGGTAGATCATAGCGGTCTCGGAGGTCAGCAAACGGTATTAAGGCACCTTCCTCATAGAGATCACTGATCGTCGCCAACCCCTGCTGTTCCCAGTCCTCCAACCTCCGCCAGGTGCCCCCATGCGATAGAGCCCTGCACATCTTCAAAGGTATGTCAGGTGCGTAGGGGGTCCCTATGGACCCTCTCTGCAGATACCTATTCCAGCACCTGCGGGCCATGGCAAATTCCAAGGTAAGATGCAAGTCACCGAGCGGGAGACGTAAAACTATGCGAGATAAAGCCAACAGGGGACCCGATATTTCGCCCGATTCCCCCTCCCCTTAGTGGCTCTCGCTACCCACTGAGTGAACCATTGGATCTGGGCTGCTATGTAATACGTTTCGTAGTCAGGGACCGCTAGTCCTCCCTCTGCTCGAGATCTCAATAGCGTACCAAGTGCCACTCTGCGTCTGCCCATCCCCCATAGAAAAGAGCTGATGATCCCCCTACGCCTCTTAAAATACGCTGCCGGGATCCAGATCCCGAGGGCTTGGAAGAAATATAGCAATCTCGGAAGAGTCACCATTTTGAGTAGAGCCACACGCCCCGCAACTGATAATGGTAAGGTACCCCAAAAAACAAAGTTAGCTCTGGCTCCCCTGATCGCCTTTCCGACGTTCCCTCCGAGTATATCTTCCTGTTTATGGTAGATCACCGTGCCCAGTTAGGGAAGGCACCTCGCTTCCCAGTTCACCCCGCCAGCATTCTGGGGGCAAAGCCTGCCCTTGCGCACTGGAAAGAGGCACAACTTCATCCAATTAACTTTCAATCCAGCTACTACGCTCAGGGCTCGCAGCAGGGATTTCGCCCCCTGTAGAGCCTCGCCGGTATCTGCCAGAAACAGTAAGAGGTCATCTGCATAAAGAGCAATGTGGTGAACCTGTCCATAAACGTCTAGGCCCTGGTACGCCCGTTCCGATCGAGCATGCGCCACCAGAGGCTCCACCGCTATAGCAAATAATAGAGGGGAGAGAGGGCACCCCTGCCACGTGCCCCTCCCCACCTTGCATGCCTCCGAAATCACTCCTCCCATTCTGACTCTGGTGGTTGAATCCGCGTATAGTAACACCGGGATGAACCCAGATTGATCGGCATGTATTAGCATGGGCATGTGGGGAAGCAGCCAAGTGGCCAGTATTTTACTCAGGATTTTGTAGTCTAAATTAAGCATGGTTAGTGGGCGGTAAGCCGTTCTATCCCAAGGTTGTTTGCCCGGTTTTAGTAAAGTAATAATGATCGCCTCCCTGGTGGAGTCCGGCAATCTACCTATCTTTTTGGCTTCATTATAAAAGTGCAATCCTCTCATATAAGCATTTCAATTCAAATTAACGATGTTAGGCTATGATGGTTAGATGCATTGTAATATCATCGTAAATCCACATATTGGGCAAGTACCCTTAAGACCTCCTAAAAGGTTCCTCAAATCAGAGAGACCCTCATAAATCATCGTAAATCTGCATATCGGTCAAGCCCTTACAGACTCTAAAAGTGTTCCTCAAATCAGAAAGAACATCAACCACTGTGATTAGTGGGAGGTAATGTACTTCCTATAAATTAAAAGTGCATGTGTGTGATATAAAATGTATACTGTACTGCATAAAAATAGAAAGAGAGAATAGGAAACAGGCAACTAACCTTCACTGAATCAATATGAACCAATGTGTGTGGCTAATTCTTCCCCATTAGGTATTCTAGTATTCAAGTCAATTATATGCCATGATTCCAAACTGCGAAGCTGTCATTCTCTATTGCCTCCCCTGGTATGTTTCTTGACTCGATCAATTCCGAAGATTTGTATTAAATTGCAATTGTGGTTGTGTCTCTAATGAAAATGTCTGGCCACGGGGTAACTGCAATCCTCGTTAGTTATACCTTGCAAATGCTGAAGTACTATTGTTTTTAGCAGTAACTTGGTACTGCCTCATATCTTAGGCCACACAGATACTCCAAGACATACACCAAATTAATTGCATTTGAATAACCCCTTTTTGGTCTCCTAGCCAGGAGGCAGATGTGGGTTTTTCCTTATAGCTGTGGACGAGCTTGTCCCTTAGTGATCTTGGTTTTCTGTACGTGATAAGAGGTGAATCACCTATCACTTCGCTGATCATTGGATCAGTTTTTAATGACACAATTACGTTTTAAAATTCTTCTAAATTGATTAGATCTTTTGTGGTAGGTAGTAATCAATATGGGAGTTATAGTATTCTATTTGTTATTACTGGACTTGTTATTGCCAAAAGAATATCATCCTGTGTCATGTCTTGGACTGTCTTCTTAGCCTGTGGCAGTATTCCATTGGTGTAGACTTGTTGTCTAAATCTACATCCCATATTGTTCTGTTCATGGACAAAATTCTCCTCAGAAATACAATTACGACATGCTCTTAAAAATTCCCCATAAGGGATGCTAAGAATCAATGTGGTAGGGAGATGGTTACGGGAGTGCAGCATCGTATTACCAGCAGTGTCATTTCTGAATACCTTAGTGACCAATTTATTTTCTTCAATTAAAATGGTAATATCTAGGAATTCACAATATGTTTTACTACTTTTGTGAGTAAAACTCAAATTTAAATCATTTTTTCCTGGGACATCAATGAATTCTAGTACCAGACGTTCTGGTCCATTCCAAATCAGGAAAATATCTTCAATATATCTGATCCAGATTTGTATATGATCAGTGTATCTGTCATTGCCCTCTGACCAGTACAACATCATAGATTGCAAGATATTAGTGTGATCCAATAACAAAATGGGTCTTCTGCGAAAATAATGCATACAAGCGTCATCCCCTTCTTTTGATCAGTACAAGTATACAAAGAAAAGATGTCTAATGCTATCATTATATAGTTGTTTTCCCATTTCACATCATGTATTCTTCTCAGGGAATCAGTACTGTCACGGCAGTAGAGTTTTCTCAAAAACAAAAATATTCTGTTCTAGACAGTACAACATCATAGACTGCAAAATATTATTGTGTTCCAATAACGATGTGGGTGTTCCACGAAATAAATACATACATGCGTCAACCCCCTTCTTTTGATCAATACAAGTATACAAATAACACACATCTAATGCTATCATCATATAGTTGTCTTCCCATTTCACATCATATATTCTTCTCAGAAATTCACTACTGTCGTGGCTGTAAGATCTCAGTTTGACAATAAAAGGTGGCAAGAAATAGTCAAGAAAGATAGAAGTATTTTCCAAGAGACCACCATTTGAGTACACAATTGGCCTGCCTGGGGGTCTAGTTGAATGTTTATGTATTTTGGGTAGTAGGTACAGGCATGGTATACAAGGATTGTCCATTTTGAGAAAATGGTATTCATCCTCATCAAGCAGATTAGAACACCACCACCCTTTCAATAGGTCATGTTATTTTATGGATAATTTATAGATTTCCCAGCCAATCTCCTCATAACAGTTGGTATCTCCTAAGTGCCTTAAAGCTTCTGTTCTGTAATTACCAATGTCCATAACAACTATATTGTATCATTAATAGGTCTCCTGATAGTTAGTCCATTCCTTTGACCAATCAATATTTTGTCCGATTTCAATATTCCTGCATAAAAGAACAAGTCTATTCACATGTCCAGATAATTCAAATCATTTGTAAGGGAGAAGGACAGACGTAACTTTAATAGAGATTCCTCTTCAGCGGTTAAAATCATGGATGAAAAATTGACAATCGATCTAACTTCGCTGATACTGAACAAATTAGACACACATCCTCCTACTGATTTCATTCTTCCCCCTCTTCTTTTAATTAGTCTGAATCTTTCTTTGTTCCTTTTCCTTTTCCCTTTCTTTGACCTTTTTCTCTTCCTCTCCCTTTCACCAGAATCTGTTCGTAGGATGCCTGCTCTTTCTTCTGCTTCAGAAGCTGGAATTCGTGGATGAAAGTTAGAGGGCACACTCCTAAAGGGACAGCTGTGTTTAGACCTTCAGTGTCCGAACTCAAATCAGAACTCGAGCCCGTTGATAAAAGCTCCTGTTGTCTTTGTTTCTGAATGACCTGGAGGTGTCTTTGAGCCCAATCGAATCGTTTAGCATATGTTAGAATTCAGCCCACAGTATAATCTTTTTTGTCACACAAGAATTTTTGTTGTTTTTTGGCCTTTATTGCATCTTCATATGTTTTCAGTCGCCTCTCCAAGGCTTTAAGTAAATCTGAAACTGTACTGTCCCTTTGTGTTTGTCTAAATCTTGTCTGACCAACAACAGATCTTTCCTTGCTGTTTCTAAATCTATTTTGGCATATTTCACTTGTATTTTCCGCAAGCCTTTACATGTTTTATCCGTGTACACTGCTCATTCCTTGAGAAGTTCTGCATTGGGATTTTCATAAGTAGGTATGATCGATATCCATAGGTCTCTCAGGACCCGAACTACTTCTATATGGTTAGTTAGGGAGGTAACCTCTCACCATTTGTTAAGTTCATGTTTAGCCAATTTTTCCAATGACAATAGCTTCTGTTTCACGGAGGATTCCAGAATATTTGTTGTAATGCCTGTTTTCGTAGGTAGATGGCCGACATCCATGTTTTAATTGAATAAAGGGAGTGCCACAACTTGTCTTTCTGTTTCCCATTCACTCATATTTCTCCTTTGCAATAAACAAAATGCATCTATCCTCAGCCACAGACAGTATGTGAAACTGTAGTGTTGCTCCTGCTCAATATCCGATCTCAACTTTCAAAGGGAAAGTGATAGCAGGCTAAGGACAGGTAAAGAATGTGTGTTCCCGTATCTGAGCCCTCTGACTCAAGTCGACAGAGCACTCAAATCAACCTCCACACCTCCCGCTTACCACTGTCTCCTGACATACCAGTCCTCCTTGCTTCTGCAGATCTGGAGCGGCGGGAACGGCTCAAGGTAATTCAACTTCTGTCGCTGCTCAGTTTGCCATTCAAACTGCCTGACGGTGCTGGTGCCAGTGACGGTGGCAGCTGACGTCCAAATATAACATGCAAATTCAATTAAAATCAGGAAATTAAGTATGCGGCACACCAGGTGATAGCACACACATTTATTGTGCAAACAAACAATGTGTTTTGGCAAAAAGCCTTTGTAAAGCACAACTTTACCAAAGTTCCACTAACATCATCATGTGTAGCTATGTCATCATTATGTTGTAAATCATGCATCAATAGATTAGAATCTATGTCCTCCAAAATGAATTCAGATGGATCATTAATAGGTAACCTGCTAGTTAGTCCCTTCCTTTCAACAAGCAGCATTTTGTACAATTTCATCAATTTAAATGTTCTTACTTATAAGAACAAGTACATTTGCATGTCCACATACTTCATATCATTTGTAAGGCAGAAGGACAGACCCAACTTTAATGAAGATTCCTCTTCAGAGGTTAAAATCCCAGATGACAAATTGACCATTGCTTTTAGTTACGATGATTTATGAGGTTCTCTCGTTTTAGGCAGTCATAAGGGCACTGCCTGTTATGTGGATTCACAATGTTATTACAATACATCTTAGCATCATAGGCTAACATCATTAATTCAAAGTGGAACTCTTATATGAGAGGATTGCACTTTGTTTACCTGCTGCATGGCAATACAACAATATAATTGTTCCAGACTCCTCCACCATCAGATTTACTAAAATCAGTTGGTTGTCCTTCAACAACATCCATGTTGTTTAAGGTGTGCAATATAATTCCGTTTGCTAAGTTTGTTATGTTTACATTTAACAAATAGTTAGGGTCAGCTTTCACTCTTACAAAACCAGAGAAATTCAGCCATCATAGTTAGCTGAGTTTACTATAACTTGCACTCCGTAATGCACTGCTTATGAACTCACATATTACATCACTCATGACAAAGTCAGTGACATCACTGATGACATCTCAAATTCAGGAGTGCAGAGTGTTGTGTGGACGGTAGCTGGACCGTGTGAGTGTGAGAGAGTGGGGTGTTGGCTGCTGTCGGTTTGGGTGTGGTTTGTGTTGGTTGTGGGTAAGTGCATGAAATGGACATGAAGAAACCTGGAATCTATACCAAATGAAACCAGAAAAAACATGTTGAATTCAACAATCAATCCAAGATTCAATTATACTAATGTATTTCATTTGGATCTGCCCACCTGCCTGTTAGACAGCCTGCAGATGGTACACAAAACTGTGGCAACTCTGATTCTATCTATCACTCGCAGACAATCAATCAGGCCATGCCTTAAAGAGCTACATGAGCTGCAATCAAATAAACATATCCTGTTAAAACCTTGGTTCTGGCCCTTCATGGTTTTTACAAAAGTTCTCCCAAATATCTTTGTGATGTGCTATACCACTTTCAAACAGTAAGAACTCTGAGACTTTTAGATATCCTGTTGCTTAGGAGTCCAATTTTAAGCTCATGAGCAGTGGGAGCCGTTCCTTCTCTTATTTGACCTCCAAAGCCTGAAATCACCTACCAAAACCCTACATCAACTTACCACTGAAAGCCAGTTCATCAATCAAAATAAAACTTGGGTTTTCAACTTTTGATTTCTCACAACTTATGTACTTTCTAACCCGCTTCTATCACTGGGACACCTAGGTGTCGATTCCGATCCGGTAAAAAGTGCTCCGAATTGCTGTTCGGAGCGTTTTTCCCCGTACGAATCGCACCTGTAGGCGTCCCCGTACGATTCAGCAAGTACGATCACAAATTAAAGCGTCACTCCGTACGACTCGTAAAAAACACCGTACAAATCGGAAATCCATACGAATTGCAGTCGGCTGACGCACCACGCAGCGTCCGTACGTAAATAGACCGCGCCTTCCGACCCAGGAAGTACGATCCGTGTTGAACACACCCCGTACGGCTCTTTTGCTACGAGAGCTCTAAACTACCGTAAACCCACACTCCGGCAAAACCGGCACCCGGTACACGACAAGCAGGACATGAACGCCATCGTCCGTTTCATCCCTATCCTGTACGCCCACCACCTCGTATTTAGAAACCGACGACGGCGCAGAAGGTGAGTACAACGAACTCCTACATATCTGTACGTGTTGCCACACGGGCACATCTCCATTGCACGTCATGTCTGGGTACGTTGAACCACACACTCCCGCACTTCACCAGTGTAATACGGAGACGTACCGCACCTACGTCATCGACATCGGGGTACGGTACGTCACCGCACTCCACCAGTGTTATACGTGCCGCATGTACGTCATCCAGCTCGGGGTACGGTACGTCACCGCACAACACCAGTGTAATACGGAGACGTACCGCACCTACGTCATCGACTTCGGGGTACGGTACGTCACCGCACTCCACCAGTGTTATACGTGCCGCATGTACGTCATCCAGCTCGGGGTACGGTACGTCACCGCACAACACCAGTGTAATACGGAGACGTACCGCACCTACGTCATCGACTTCGGGGTACGGTACGTCACCGCACTCCACCAGTGTTATACGTGCCGCATGTACGTTGTCCAGCTCAGGGTACGGTACGTCACCGCACAACACCAGTGTAATACGGAGACATACCGCACCTACGTCATCGACCTCGGGGTACGGTACGTCACCGCACTCCACCAGTGTTATACGTGCCGCATGTACGTCATCCAGCTCGGGGTACGGTACGTCACCGCACAACACCAGTGTAATACGGAGACGTACCGCACCTACGTCATCGACTTTGGGGTACGGTACGTCACCGCACTCCACCAGTGTTATACGTGCCGCATGTACGTCATCCAGCTCGGGGTACGGAACGTCACCGCACAACACTAGTGTAATACGGTGACAGGCCGCACCTACGTCATCGACCACGGGGTATGGTAAGTCACCGCACATCACCAGTGCAATAGAGGTATGGGACATACGACTGCTATATCAACGTTTGTCCAACTGGTGTAAAGTAAACACATCCACCACTTCCCCCCACTGCCCAGCATCAGAGTGCCCACCACTGCCCAGCATCAGAGTGCCCACCACTTCCCAGCATCAGAGTGCCCACCACTGCCCAGCATCAGAGTGCCCACCACTGCCCAGCATCAGAGTGCCCACCACTGCCCAGCATCAGAGTGCCCACCACTGCCCAGCATCAGAGTGCCCACCACTTCCCACCACTTCCCAGCATCAGAGTGCCCACCACTTCCCAGCATCAGAGTGCCCACCACTGCCCACCACTGCCCAGCATCAGAGTGCCCACCACTGCCCAGCATCAGAGTGCCCACCACTTCCCACCACTGCCCAGCATCAGAGTGCCCACCACTGCCCAGCATCAGAGTGCCCACCACTGCCCAGCATCAGAGTGCCCACCACTTCCCAGCATCAGAGTGCCCACCACTTCCCACCACTGCCCAGCATCAGAGTGCCCACCACTTCCCAGCATCAGAGTGCCCACCACTGCCCAGCATCAGAGTGCCCACCACTTCCCAGCATCAGAGTGCCTACCACTTCCCACCACTGCCCAGCATCAGAGTGCCCACCACTGCCCAGCATCAGAGTGCCCACCACTGCCCAGCATCAGAGTGCCCACCACTTCCCAGCATCAGAGTGCCCACCACTTCCCACCACTGCCCAGCATCAGAGTGCCCACCACTGCCCAGCATCAGAGTGCCCACCACTGCCCAGCATCAGAGTGCCCACCACTGCCCAGCATCAGAGTGCCCACCACTTCCCAGCATCAGAGTGCCCACCACTTCCCACCACTGCCAGCCTCAGAGTGCCCACCACTAACCAGCATCAGAGTGCCCACCACTTCCCAGCATCAGAGTGCCCACCACTGCCCACCACTGCCCAGCATCAGAGTGCCCACCACTGCCCAGCATCAGAGTGCCCACCACTTCCCAGCATCAGAGTGCCCACCACTTCCCAGCATCAGAGTGCCCACCACTGCCCAGCATCAGAGTGCCCACCACTGCCCAGCTCGTACATCAAAAACATACCATTGTCAACCTCATTACCCTCAGGAGATAGACACATTTTAGTAGACCTAAATGTGAACATCACACCAGCTCCCAGCAGTCACAGACATCATCACACAAACTACAAATCTGAAAAGGAAAAAATTAGCTTTATTCAGCGGAATCACAAAAGAAAAGCAAATGAGAGTCCTCGCTCATTAAAGGCCAATGGCCAGTCCAATAGAGTCTCTGCAACAGTTTGTGCCTCCATGGGTGTCATCTCACCCAAACCTGCCTGCACATGGCGTTTAATCAGCTGTGCTGACTATGGGGGCACCATCTGTGGAATCCTCCGGCACCGCATGGACAGGAGAGGGAAGGACAGGTGGAGTGGGTGCAGGTGTAGTGGATTCATCCACACTGGTTGGGGCATCGCCGAAAGTAGATTAAAAAACCTGGCTGCACACCTCAGCCAGGGCGGAATAACTACCACCTGAACCCGGGGACACATTGGGGGTGGAGGTACAGGGCTGTGAGTCTGTCCTACTGGGTGTGTGGATGCGTGTGTGAGGTGTCTCCCCTCTCCCTGTGGGTGTGCCTACTTGCCCTTGAGACTGTGTGCGTGGAGCTTTGAGCTTCTTATGCTGTGTGTGTGCGCTGGGTGTGTCTGACCTGTGGCGTGTGCGTGTATGCTGTGTAGGTATGTGAGAGGCAGAGGTGGATGGCTCTGAAGGAGGGGGGGACAGATGCTGCTGGGTGTAGAGAGGTGCCATCAGTGTTGATTCAATGGCAGCCACACTCCGACGCAGATCAGACATGGCTGATGACATGCCCTCCATGAACGACACCACCTGTGTCATCAGTTGTGTATGTCCATGGAGGACAGACAGCATGGATGTCTGACCTACTGCAATCTGCCGGAGTAGGTCCACTGTCTCAGCACTGAGGGCAGCAGGGGACACAGGGGCAGGGGCTGCGGTGCCGGGAACAAAGGAGACACGGGGCTAGCACGGACCATAGGCACACCAAGGACTGGGAGGTTGGAGATGGGACTGGAGGAGGGGAGGGCAGCCAAAGATGAATGAGTGACCATTGCTGCATATTCCCCCCCTCCTGAGAGTCTGTCTCGGATTCGTCGGCATGGTAAGATGTGTCAGTCACATGTCGTCCGGCCTGCAGACTCTCCTCACACTCTGTGCCACTGCCTCCCTCTGACACCTCAAAGCAGGTGGCACTGTCGGTGTGTCCCTCCGCCTGGTCCGCGCCTGTGTCTCCTCCAGATTCAGATGATGATGCTGTGAGCAAGGAGAAGAATGAAAACATATCAGTCACCTGTACACATCAGACATTTCAGCTGCAAATCATTTGGCCTCATTCCTCAACATGGCATGCATCATGAGTCACATGACACAGAACTCTGCATAATGACAATTCTACTTGTGGACAAATGTCAGAGACACAACGCTCAATGTAAGGTAGGAGACAAGGTATAGGCAAGGAAAATACTTGTATGAGAGACACAATCATGATCCACTGCCTGACAACAGGATAGCTGATGATGCATAACAGTTCATTAGCCAACCCTGCCACCCAAATCAAGACCTGGTCATGTTTGATTCGCTTTGACTCTGTGCCACATTAGAAAAGTCCTGGGCGAACTGCCATGTGATGCCATCCTGGGGCCTGAAACAAGTCTTCCATCACCTCACACTGCCATCACCGCTTTGTACATCCAAAGTCACATTGTGTGGCAGACCATCAATACTATGTACAAAGAACATGCAACAGATGTTGAGAATATGCACACACGCACTGCCCAGTGTGAGTATGCAGAAGCCCAAAATATAGCACATGTACATTGTGCACCTGTAGCTAACACAAGATAATTTGAAAGTGTACCATGGACAAAGGCCACTGAGGCAGACTTGTGCATAAAACACTTGTTGAGACTCAAGAACAGTGCCACAATATGAAGAATGGCAGACATAGTGCACATGTGGTGCTACATTTAAGGTACAAACAGGTGTCACATACCCCCCTACAACATGATGATGTGCAAAGGAAGATGCAATCTGAGACACTGCACCATAGGAGTACATGTCAAAAACAAGCATAAGCCAAAGCAAACCTCTAATGTGGAGTAGGGCAAGGCATGTAAAGAAGCAGCTGCTGACAGAGGGACAATCAAATTCCAATGCATGAACCGCCTGTCTGACCACACCACTCAAACTATGGGAGTGTGACCATGCCTTAGAGCTCTTCAGGTACCATTTCACACACACATGACTACAAACAGACATGTACATACCCCCTTCGTGCTGCTGTCCCTCCTGCAACTGCCTATGGCGGTCTGGGAACACCACTTCCAGGACCCGGAGCATGTTGGGGGTGAGGTGGCGGCTGCCGCCATGCCGGCGTGGAGCTTCCAGCTTCAGCTGGACTCGGGCGATGCGGCGGCTCCAGCACCGGATGTCCTGCCACCTCTTCTTTATGTTTCGAAGCCTCCTGCGAGGCCCCCCCTCTCTCCGGACAGCCCTGGCGATGTCCACCCAGATTTCACCCTTCTCATAGGCAGATACCTGTCACAAATGTAAAGTTACAGAACATCAGTATACCTGGTGCATGTTCCCAAGACACCCATATGTGCACAAAATACATGAGGACAACAGGGCATCGTATGCCACACACATTTGCATCATTGTCCAGGAGTATGTGGCCTGTGTGCAAACACAACTGCTTTGCATGACATTGAAAATCTACAGATGACATGTGGGCTGCAAAACACTCTTTGAGCATGGCACTCACTGAACAATATATGCTATATCTGGGTGCAATGCAGCACGTGACATGCTGTCACACACCACACTACAACAAATAACTCTCTTCTAACAACACTGTGCACCCTGGCACTCACTCACAACAACATTGCATCTATCCACTATTACTACACAGTGGCTATGATGTCACACACACAACAGGTGCACACTCCAAGGTATTGCACACATCACTCACCTGATCCTCTGGTCTCCCATTCAGCTTGCTGAAGTTTGGCAGGAGGGCATCCAGCAGGGCCTTGTTCTCACCATCAGTGAATGCAGGTGCCCTCTCCATGTTCAGCTAATCAGGGTCCAGAGGATTCAGAGACAGCAGCTGTGGTTAGCGCACCAATGTTGTGCAGGCAAGTGCCCTCCCACAGCCACATGCTGCCTTATATATGTGCTGCAGAGGGTCTGTGAGTCCAAGGAGTAGTGTGTGATAGGCCACCATAATTTGCATCCTATGTTCCATCCAATCACATCACACCTAAGCCCATGACACACATATGCATGGTTTGAAAATAGAGCCAGAGCTGAACAACAACTTTCGCAACATTGTATACTTTTTCCTAACTGATTCTTCCAGGACACCTGTAGGAGTTTAAAAACACTCCGTATCCATGACAACCTGGTTGCTTTTTGAACAGTACACTGTTCCCCTAGGTGTTCCCTATGCATTTTTAAAAATTCACACACAAGTACGGGTGACATTGCCATTGCCAATGCTACACATTCAATGGTGTAACGATGCGTACACACGCACGTACCATTGTGGTACGCTTAGCTCGCGTAGAGCCGAAATGCGATAGGGAAATGATGCGTACACACGCACGTACCATTGGGGTACGCTTAGCTTGCGTAGAGCCGAAATGCGATAGGGAAACGATGCGTACACACGCACGTCCCATTGGGGTATGCTTAGCTCGCGTAGAGCCGAAATGCGATAGGGAAACGATGCGTACACACGCACGTACCATTGGGATACGCTTAGCTCACGTAGAGCCGAAATGCGATAGGGAAACGATGCGTACACACGCACGTACCATTGGGGTACGCTTAGCTCGCGTACAGCCGAAATGCGATAGGGAAACGATGCGTACACACGCACGTACCATTGGGGTACATTGCGTCAGACATGGTCAAGTGAACGATTGTGAACGATTGTGTAGGCTGCGTCCCTGTCCACCTTCATGTCACCATTGGGAGAGTTACACCAGGAAATCACACAGCAGGGATGTAGTCTACACTCATGTCAACGATGTGGATGCATACATCAGCATGGCACACATACATCAGTATGTGCCAGGTGTGGCAGACATTGAAGAAGCACAGGGATTGTGACCCTGTGCCTCAGTTGATGTGTGAATAGCTTGCACAACATGTCATCAATCATGATGCACATGTGCATCACATGCATTCAACAATTTCAACCCGATTAACGTCAGCAACATGTAGCGAGGCACATGAACACTCGAATGGCCCACAATTCAGTACAGGGAACTGGCACATGATGACAGGAACATGCCCACTGTCACAGAGGTGTCATAGCCGCACAGCATGACCCTGTGTGACCACGTCATGTGTGTGCCATGTGCTACATTGTGCATGCTGTTAGCATATGCCATGAACAGGTCAGTAACGTATTACTCACCTCAGAATATCCCCACATGTCATCCTGGACATGGCAATTTCCGTAATACCGTACACTTGTGTGTTGGTGTGTAAATCCTCTGGCTCTGCAAGTATCCTTGGCGTTGTGTGTGCCCTGATGACGTTATCTGAGTAGTCATATGTCACCTCTGCGTGCACACGTCAGGTCCTCTGTTTGTTTCTCAACACCAACGCAGGTCCGGTCTAAGTTAAAGCTTACACATTTTGTACCCTAAATCATTGTACTAACACTTCTGAGCATTTACCTTTTATTGTCATACTCAAGACCGTGCCAATAGGGATGTCACTTACAAAGCCTGTGAGGAATGAAAACGCCTCATGTTGGTGAGTGACCCTCACCGTCTGTGTCTCCACGGTTTTCACGTCAGGCACAACAACAAGAGCTGCTCCAATTGTGAGGACCAGACATATGAATCCAGGTGTGATATGTCCCACAAGCCACTCAGACTCCAGCAGTTGGCAGAGCACCACAATAGCTCATGGTTGGGATGTAGGACGAGTGCATGTGTGTGGGTGTGGAGACATGTGAGCCCCTTATTAGTACATCATTCCCCAGGCCAAACTCGTCAGGTAAACAAAAGAAGTCAGAGATGTGTAATTGCATTAACAAATAACCACGATGCAAGTGCAATGCTGCATGGGATTAGGGTGACAGCGACCACACGGCTCCATCAGAATTGCAGCCGTCGTAGCCAGCACCACGACCTACGGTCCCAGCCCTGCATGTGACACAGGAGGAGTAAGTGCACTTCCTCATGTCCATGATGTCCCTCACCCCGCCCACTGACTCAGCGTCAGCTTCTGGCCCACCGTACCCGTCTGGGGGCAGTTGGGCCTCTGTTGATATGCCCCTGACGCCATCACTCGCTGAGTGACGGACGCAGGCGGTGCATACGTCCCAGAACCGCTGTGACAGACATGATCGGAATGTTCATCCTGGTCCCCGCTGGTTCAACTCACAACCTCACTGCCAGATCTCCCCCAGGTGTCAGCCGTGGCGCCATTCTGGGGTGGTGCTGGCCCCGATACCACACACTGTATGGCTCTGCTGTGGTAACTGTGTGGCAGAACACCGCTCTTAATGCTGCATGGGAATGTAAACATCAATGAGCTGGCCACACCTCATTACAATTGGCGCTAATGAGTATTGGGAGGGTAATGAAGACCCACTGGCACGTGAGTGTCAGTCCCAAGACCACAGGACAGGTGGACTGGGGGATGCGAGTGTTGTGGACACCTAGCCAGACACAGGTGATGTCTCAACTCAAAAGATGTATTTGGATGATTGGGCAACGTTCAGTGTAGTGTTTATGTGGGTGGTTGGAACCATGGCCCTTCATCTCCCTGTTGCTGCGGTGAGGACCAACTTGTCACTCAGGTCCTTCAACTACACTAACGCTACGCTGAGCCTCTGCAGGCCTATCTTGATGAAAGTACTGTATGTATATTGGCAAGCATGTACGCCACGCAGCATGTTTGTCTGTAGATAGGCACGTTGTCAGACCCCCACTGCCCTACCCGGACTGACCATGTTCCCTGTCCTACCACCCCATCCCAGGAAGCATCTGCATCCAGGCCTCAAAACCACAGAACACATTCCCGTTAGCTACGCTGTAGAGGGTATCCAAGAGGTACAGGCACTACGCAAAGATGTCATCATCCTTCCTGACTCTGGGATTGATGTTTAGCTACTTGACATCCATCTTTGCCTGCTACCCACACTCTCTGTGGGATATGTTTGTGTAACAGCTGCCAGTGTATGCGTTGTAGGTACGGCCAAAACGTGGCCAGGCCCTTGTCGGATGCCAATCTACAACACTGGTTTTGTTCCGGTGTGGCCTGGATAGCCACCACTCACTGGTCAGATCGATGGCACCCAGGGAGGCTAATTAGTCCTAAGCTATGTATGTATTGAAATGTGACACTTTGCTACTGCCTACTGTTCCTTACAGATATTGGTTTACAAAAGGTAAGTAACTAGTCCTTGAAAGTTCTGTGCATCTGCTGTAGGAGCATCTATGTTGTGTCCTTGCTGTGATGGCAGGGTGACTAATGTACACACACCATGCCACGTGTGTTAATGACCCGTTCACATGTGTGATGGCATCACAGACCATCAGTGACAAATGTAATTATCATGCTGTATGATGATGGTCATGTAATTGTCACTGAAAGTACACACCGCAACATGACTAAGGCCGAACAGTGCAAATGATGGCACATGTGGTGTGTGTGTGTATTGCAGTCAGCCGTCTGGATGTGCAGACAACCTCCTACTGACATTGACATGACGTGTCTCACTGACATGATACATTGTCATGCTCACTAAGACCTTTCCATCTGATCGTTTGTATGCATGTCACATCCATTCCACACACTACAGGTATTTTCCTTCTCCACGGAGGAGTGTGTGGGAGCTTGCATCAGTGTGTATCCCACGCCACACTCCAAATTGTCTACATTATTTGAAGCAGTGTTGCTTGTGCCATGTACATTGTTATAGTCTTAGTCAGACAGTTGTAGAAATTTCCTTAAAATTGTGTCTTGCAGGGCACCCCCTCTGGAAAGGCCGTTGCCTGACTTGGAAGCCATGAGGGAGCGCAACTGCATCCGTCGATATCGGTTCGGCAGACAGTTGATCAAGGACCTGACGGGCAGGCTTGAGGCTCACCTACAACCACACCACAGGTATCCAACTGCACTGACACCCAAGGTAAAGGTGATGGCAGCCCTCCATTTCTTTGCCACAGGTACCTTCCAATTTACCATAGCTGATGTGGGAGGATGTCTCAGACCATGTTTAGCCGGGTATTGGGTGATGTTTTGGGAGCAATGTTGCTCCACCTTGATGAATTCATTACATTCCCTACTCCAGAAGAGTTGACAGATGTCAAGGGGGAATTCTATGCCCTGGGCCGCATGCCACATGTAATTGGTGCAATTGATGGTACACATGTTACTCTTGTCCCACCACAGGCTCAGGAGCAAGCGTATCGCAACAGGAAACACTACCACTCGATAAATGCCCTGGTGGTGTGTCTTGCCAACATGATTATCTCACATGTTTGTGCACGTTATCCAGGATCGTGCCACGATGCTTTCATCATGAGGTGTAGCAGGGTACCACAGATGATGAAGCAGCTGCACAACCACCGGGCATGTCTAGTTGGTGAGGATACACTGTGAGCTCTGTATGTCAGTATGTCACAACTTCATGATCTGCATCATATGATTCACTCTTGTACATGATGTCAAATTGCAGGAGACGCTGGATATCCAAACATGCCGTGGCTAATGACTCCGCTACGCAACCCCAGGACAGCTGCAGACCAGCGTTACAACAATGCTCATGTGAAGACCAGGCAGGTGATCGAACGGACCTTTGGACTCCTGAAGAGCCGGTTCAGGTGCCTGGACAAGACAGGCGGAGCCCTCCAATACAGCCCACGCAAGGTGTGTGACATCTTCACCGTGTGCTGCATGCTACACAACATGGCAGTGGAGAAGGCTGTGCCACTCTACCTGGATCCTGATGAGCTGGAACATCCGCCCGTTGAGGATGAAGGCCTTGGCCAGGATGCCAGTGACGAGGAGGGTGAAGATGATATCCGCGGTCACCTCATCCGCAACTTCTTTTCATGATGGTGAGTCATTTCATCTTTTATGTAAAAGATGGACTATAGAGTTGCATGGGTAGCATGCTGTGTATGCAACAGACTGTAAGCAAGATCACTTGGATGTGTGTTGTGCTGTGTCACATGTTCAGTTGTAATGCTACACACATACGTGCTATGTGTGCACTTGGAATGTACAGGTGTCATACTACATCTGGCTATTCAACAGACATTGACAAAATGACATTATACAGAACTTGACCCCTTGTGTGCCACTCTCATCCACAGCTCGCCCTGCCTGTTGTCCGTTGGGGTACATCGTGGTCATCCTGCTACTGCTCATTATGATTGCCACGTCAGCCACATCAACGGAGCATGCTTGGACATGTGGAGAAGTCAATTTGGGTAAGGACTCATATGAGGCTGTTTAGCGTTAGTATGTGTAGAAACGTGTGGTACATGTTCATGTGCATGTAGTGTCACCTTGCATACATGCTACTCCATTATGTACCTTATGACATGTATGGCCACTCCCATGACAGGATAGTCACCCCTTCTGTCATCTGTTGTACTTTGATACTCTGGTGAATGCATCAATGTGTGTAGACATTGCCACAGCAACATTGCACATACCATGGCATGACATTGTGTCAGAGGTCACAACCACGGACTCTGTGGGGGATTGCAGCCTCACTGTGTGCATTAGAATGTGACTGGATCCTCACCTCCAGCTTGTGGGCCAGTCCAGTGTGATTACCATGAAACCATGTGGTGTCGGTGTTGCCCAGTGTATGTTCCACATCTTAAGACAACTGTCCTGTGAATCAGTTAACATGGATGCATTGCCCCTTGCAGCAGTATATCATGTCACTGTCATGTCGTTACCTCAGTGCAGGTTGAGAATACTGCTACGCCAGCCTTCACAGTGAGTAGCAGTAATGTTTAGATGCACATGATGCCATGTATGTTTAGCATGACTAAGTAAAAAGTGTGAAAGATGCATATGTGAATTTTTGTGTTGCACCAGTGGAGTGCAGTCATTCACATGAATCTCTGGTCGCCGGCACCATTACTGTGCTATGGTAGGGTCTGATTATGTAGCTTGGATGGACATCACTTGCACTTAATATTTATTGTACATGCATATCATGTTTAGCATTGTGATGCATACTTGACACACCAAAAGACTGGCTACAGAGTGCCTTCATTGCATGTCGATCATTAGCTTCCTCATCATATGTGATACTAACAGCTGTAGTGGATTTGCTCAAGTTAGCCTACATGGCCCTTATGGCTAACCAATATCACATACAGACTTTAGAGTTAGCGGTAGTTGGATTTCCATATGTTTCCATTTGTTACTGAGGTTCACCTCATCTATGCCTGGGAATGTGTTTATACTACATAGATCTTTTTGCATGGGTGCTCACTTGTGAGCGTTACACATGACTCTAATGGATGACAGACTGTCCCAGTTTTTATGTGTCTGTGTCACAGCATCGTATCTCATGTGATGGCATGATTAATCATCATTATTTTTCACCAGACAGTACACTTCACAGGTGTGACTGGTACAGTGTAGCTAATGAGGTTTTTGAAGTGTCTGTGACATGAGAATGTTGTCCTAATGCTTATTTGCCTCTGTTTCAGGTCTCCCTCCCAGCAGTTCCCATCCTCTCCTTCCCTCGCCTGATCACCCTTTTGTGTCTGTTGTTTGTACTCAGACCAATGGGCTATTTGGAGGTGGAACCCTTAGAGCATCACACCACTCTGATGAAGAAAGGTACGGCCAGTCGTTGACAGCGGCATTACAGGTGACATCATGATTAGTGTAAATTGGACTTATTGACAATGCACATGTATGATTGTGAAAGCTCCATGGGCTCACAATGTAAATTATCATGTTGTGCATGACGTCTGACTCCTACAGAATATAGTGCCTGCTTGTGGCTCAACACACATGTCCGTCTAATGTGCACATATACTATTTTGAACGTAGTTACCTCATGCTTGTTAGGTGTGTAACTGTATATTGACCACACGCATGGGGTGGGTGAAGGCTAGAATACTATGTTGTGTGTGAGGTAGATGTCTTTGTTGGTGCAGTTTGGATTTGAACACACTAGCTCTTGTATACACCTGCTGACGCTGTGTGTCTTGTGCCCCACTTGACCGTAAGGGCCCTGATCCAGTGACTGTGATGTGTGGTGATTACTGTGCCATTTTGTTGTCAGTGATCCTGAGTGAGGCAGACACTCCTGCCTTCACATCCACATGTCACTTTGTGCATTGCGGGTGCCCTTGTGTTATGTGTTTGTTTAGCAATTAGTCACACCCCTCCTGCCGTCATGTCTTCACTCATTGCTGCAGCTGCATACACAGCCAACATGCAGCGCACACTATCCAGGAACACAGACACCTACAGGATGACCCTCCTTCCATCCATTAATAGAGCATGCTCCTGCCACCCTACACACAGACAACACCAGACATTCACCCTCGTGCTATAAAAATGCGTTGTACTCAGCCATAGCTGCTGCTATGCGTGTGTGTGCAACACATACTGGCACGACTATGCAGATTCACATGACATTGGGTCTACGTACCACCAGGTCATGTGCCGTGTCCAACACACACACACACCTTACATAGGCAGAATATTGTACAGTGTTAGCTTGTCAACACCACTAGATCAGAAAACTGTTAGCTTACAGTCACGTGCCAGAACACAACATGCTCACACCACTTCAACATTGCTGTCACAGTCAGTCAAGTTGGCACATGGGACACACACCATGACCCTGTCTCTTGGGTGTGGTGCGATTTGGCCGTTATGGGGTAGGTATTTGTCTGATGTGTGTTGTTGTTCTGTATGCGTTGCTCCCATTACAGTAGTATAGTACTTGTAGCTCCATAGGGGTAGGTCACCTAATCAGGTGTGCTTGTCTAGAGTGCTCCAGCCCATTGCCCACAGTCTGTCCTGCCACCGTTATCCTGTGCGGCATTAATCACATACACAGTAATGCATCATGCTGATGGTAGCTCACATACCTGAGGACACAGTTGTAGGTACTCCCTACATGGACTACTACTTTTGTGACACTGACATTGATAAAGATCAATTCAAAATGGTCAGGCGCTTTCAGTAGATGTTTCCTAAGTTAAATTTGCCCGGCGTAAAACGCCTCTAATACCATACGAAGTTATTCAATTAAGAGGCAGGCGCTGGAGACAGGAAGACAGGAAACAAGTTTTATTCCGACGGAGTAGAACACATCAGATCGGACAACAAGGTATCGTCTCGAGGTGCTCTCTCAACCTCTCTGAGACCTGGTCTTTTATCCCCTGGGTTAAGACATGTGAACGCTCTTTATTACAACAAGGGCATTGTGAAGTATGAGAACGACATCCCCGGCACCCCCCCAGTTCCGGCCCATTCCAACACATGACAACAGTAGAAGCCCTTTCCCCTCATATGATTGGGAGGGGGTTATCACGCAGCTGAGTGTTCTGCCGATTCCTTTGGAATGTGTGCGCCTGATCGAATCTCAGGGGGTGGGGACGTCATGATCAATAGTGGTCTCTTTCAGGAGAGGCGAGTGCATACAGTAGTGGGCAATAAACTGTATCCTCGGGCTAAGGGATGACCAGCGGTTCGTACAGGCAGTCGGGCTCAGAGGAAGGGGTCATCAAAGGAGGGGTATTCATGGACGGAAAGGAGGAGTTGGTCAGGCGTGGGGTGTGATTCCCTGAGACAGAGTCATGGGGGGGGTTCATGACTTGTGCATGTGAGCGCGGGGGCAGCCAGGAGGCGCGGGGAAGGCTTGCAAGGTTCAGGGAAGTGTGCTGACGGACGACCGTGAACAGGGAGACCATGGTACCTAAAATGGCTGTCGTGTATGCTCATACGTGTGTCTGCAAGATGGCGTAGATGATGTTCAGTACACGAACTAAAATTCCACAGTCCTCCCTTTAACATGTCTCGCCAGCTTGTCAGTTCGGATCAATCCCCATGAGACCACGCACCTCTATCTCGTATAGGGGACTCATGTGCTCAGGTTTAAAGTTCAAAGTCTTTGGGCACATACAGTTGGAAATGAGTGCACATAAAGGTGGTAAACATTGAATACCTAGGCAACACCCACACAGTATCATGATTGGTATCAATAAAAACGTGAACAATCTCCATCCCCAGTTCTTCAAAGTGTCCCAGAACCAGCCTCCAAGCGACCATCCTTCCTGCTCCTGGTGAACCTCTGAGGACAGTCTGTGGAGGTGTTCGATTGCTTTGTAGACTGAAGGTGAGTTATCTGGCACGTAGGTGCAACAGCTGGAGCCGATGATGCGGCATGCTCCTCCGCGGTCGGCCAGAACCACATCTAGAACAAGACGGTTTTGAAGAGCCACCAGGCGGACGGCCTGAAGCTCAGCCGTGTTGTTGGCGAGGATGCCAGCGGTGATGTTAATGGTTGTTTCTAATGCCTGAGTCAGGTGTCGGATAGCGCGGCTATTTGCCATTGGTCCCCACAGAGGAACAAGTCCCTTTGCTGCATCCAGGAACTGTGCTCCGGTGGAGTCGGCTTGTTCAACATCTCCGGCGCGCTTTTGCCGGTGGTGGTTGGCTGAAGCCACATACGTGGGAGGAAGAATGAAGGCGATGTAGCACGTACCCCTCCAGCCTTTTGGGAGCCAAGTATAAGCTTTGGTGCCACAAACAAAGTACATATTCGGGGAAGCAACAAAGGAGGGGGGGTCAGCTGAGACCAATGTTTTGGTGATGCGACAAGAACTGTGACCCACCAGCTGCGTTCCTTGTCCTTCGAGGCATACGAGTCCTGTGACATTGATGACAGACAGGGCCACGGTCAGGGTGGCAGCCGTTTGTTTCCGCAGGTGGGAGAAGGTGGGTCTGGCTGGATTGTGGAGCACTTGCATTTCGACCCTTTCTTTGGCAGGGATGTTCGTGAGGAAGGTTGAACCTGAAATTGCAGGACAAAAGGGAGCAGACGTCTTTTTTATTTTGTTCAGCCAGAACCCATAGTAGAAGTGTGACACGGTTTGACCAGAAGCGGCGTTGTCCTTGTGGCTTTCCTGCATGAGGATCAACCAGGCGAGGCAGGAGCCGTGAACTGAGAAAGGAGAAGGGATGAAGGGGATGGAGTGTCCGGTAGCATGTGGGAGCAACCCACAGATCCAGCAGTTCGTGGCATTTGCAGCAAGGTTGTGCTGGTGCAACAGTTGTACGAAGGAATTGTTCCAGAACTCCCTACGCCTTTCTCGGAGCTGAGGTGAAAGGGTGATCAGGTGGTGCTCTTTCATGGTGGTTGGCTGGACAGTGGTTGGCAACATCTGGTGAGCGGGTGTGCTTTCCTCCAAGATCCAGAAGGAAGTCATGAGGAGGAGGCAGAAGAGGAAGACAATAAAGAAAGCAATTGTCTTTGATTTGTGCAAATTGTCAGTCTTTGGGTTCCTGTAGTGGGTATTTCCTGTTGCTTCCGACGTCTTCTTATCTGGCGCTTCCATCATCTTCTTATCTGGCGCTTCCATCATCTTCATCTTCAAGGTGCTCGGTAGTGGGCAGAACCACAGACTTTGTTTAGCTTCTCTCCGGGTAACCCTTGGTTGCTTTGGGTCACCGATCTGAGATTTTTAACTTAGTCAGTGGCCTACTTAGCCGAAGCTCCCTCCTTTCGACGCAGGAAATACCCTTCTCGAGATGGCACAGTGGGATCAGAGTGTTTTGCAAGTTCAAGTGCCTCGGTATCAGGATAGCAGTTCAGTGATGGTCGGTCTTTGTTCAGGAGCTCTTCTTGGGTGCTGACGTTGTCTGTCGTGGCCAGGGTCGAGGAAACCTTTTTGCAGTGGTGGGCGTGCAGCCAGTGCTTCTTCCCCTCCACTCGAAGAGCCGTCCGAGTGGTGATCAGTACTTGCCAGGGGCCCGTCCACCGGGGTTCCAGACTCTTCGCTCGTTGAAAGTTCCGGACTAGGATGTAGTCACCCGGTTGGATATCGTGACTGGGACCCCTGGAAGCATCGGGGATGGCCTGCTGCACCTGTTGATGAATGACAGACAACGTTTTAGTTAATTTGCATAAATAATCTGACAGCAGGACGTCGGGGACGTCGTGAATGGAGGTCGGTTTGGGGGCAGTCCAGAGGTTCATAGGCCGCCCAAACACAACTTCGTAGGGGGTCAAGTGGTGCTTAGTGGGAGTGGAGCGCATCGATAGTAATGCCAGTGGAAGGGCATCTGGCCACTTAAGTCCTGTGGTGGCCACTATTTTTGACAGTTACAGTTTCAGTGTAGCGTTGTGTCGTTCAACCAGGCCAGCGGATTGGGGGTGGAAGACCGCATGGAACCTTTGTTTTACCCCCAACCCCTTCAGGATTAGTTGGATAACTTCAGCTATGAAGTGGGGGCCATTGTCGCTCCATACAATTCGACAAAGGCCGTAGCGAGGGAAAAACTCTTTCTGTAGTACTTTGGCAGTAGTCATGGCAGTGTTATCACGGGTCGGATAGGCTTCCACCCATTTGCTGAAGGCACATACAATGACCAATACGTACTTCAAGCCTTGGCACCTCTCTAATTGGATGTAATCCATCTGAAGGACCTCAAAGGGGTGGTCGGGGATCCCAAACCCTCCCCGGGGTACCACAGTTCCTTTCCCGGGGTTGTGTTGTAGGCAGATAAGGCACTGCTGGACCAGGCGTTTGGCTGAGTCGGGGATCTTGTTGTTGTGCCAGACTCTGGAGATGAGTTCAATCATGGGGGCAGAACCTATGTGTGCAGGGGAGTGTGCCATGGTCAGTATGGGGATCAAGTATGCATCAGGCAGCAACCATTTGTTTGTGTCTTTTGTCCGCCAGCAGTCCTCATCGTCCCTTAGACCCACCCGCGCCCACTCAGTCAGTTCGTGTGGTGTGCTGGCCGATTGGATGTCCCTGATTGTTTCCCTAGCGTCGGTCCATTTTTCTGCTTGTGACCTGGTCACATACATGCGTGTCGTTGTCCTATTCTCAGCTGTGGTTCAGGCAGTGGTGTCGGCCAGTGCGTTTCCCTGTCCGACTAGGTCTGTTACCTTCTTGTGTGCTTGGCATTTGATCACTGCTAATCGTTTGGGGAGAAGAACTGCTTCAATCAGGGCGGAGACTAAATCTCCGTGAAGGATGGGCGTACCGTGGGACGTCAGGAATCCCCTTTCCCTCCATAGGAGCCCAAAATGATGAACCACCCCGAAGGCATACTGGCTGTCCGTGTAAATGTTTGCCGTGGTTCCTGCTGCTATGATACATGCTCGTGTGAGGGCAATTAGCTCTGCTGCCTGTGCGGATCGTTGTGTGATGCGAGCTGTTTCGACAACTGTTCGAGCTGTCGTCACCGCATAGGCAGCAGAGGTGGTGCCGTCTGGGAGTTTGATACAAGAGCCATCTACCCATAGTTCTCCATCAGGATCTGTGAAAGCAATGTCTCGGAGGTCAATTCTACTCCTGGTCTGTTCGTCCGTGAGGGTCACACAGTCGTGTATAGGGGGCACATCGGGGTCATTTTCGGGCAAGGGTAACAGTGTAGCAGGGTTCAATGTCGTGCATCTCTTCAGGGTGATGTGGGGTGCAAGTAGAGTCAATTCGTACCCTGTTAGTCGTGTGCTAGTCAGGTGTTGAGTCTTAGTCTGGTTCAAAAGGGTGTCAACTGCATGGGGCACTAATACCGTGAGGGAGTTTGAAAGCACAATTCCCTCACTCTGGCGGATAGAGACAGCAGCAGCGGCTACTGCTCGAAGCAGGCAGGTAGAGCTCTGGCGACTGGATCAAGAGTGGCAGAGAAGTAGGCACAAGGGCGTTGTTTGGCGCCGATGGGCTGAGTTAGAACAGACAATGCGCATCCCTCCCTTTCGTGAGTGAAGAGGGAGAAGGGCTTGGAGTAATCTGGTGTTCCTAGAACGGGTGCCGAGCAAAGGGCATCCCTCAACTCCTTAAAGGATGCTTGGCATTCGGGAGTCCACGGGAGTGGGAACGGAACATCTTTGGCCAACAGGGAAAGTAGGGGTTTTATAATGAGACTGAAATTTGGTAACCATTGTCGGCAGAAAGAAGTAAGGCCCACTAATGAACGGACTTGCTTCTGTGTTTTTGGAATGGGGGTGTCTAGGATGGTTTGGATTCGGTCGGGCGTAAGTTTCCTCCCTTCTTTGGACAGGAGATGGCCTAGGTATGTTACCTGGGGCTGGCAGAACTGCAGTTTCTTTTTGGAGACTTTGTGGCCATTCTCCGCAAGAAAGTGCAAGAGTTGGATAGTGGCTGTGATTGCAAGTGGAGTGGTGTCGGCCGCCAAAAGGATATCGTCAACATATTGGATCAACACCACTCCATCTGGTAGCTGGACGGCGTCCAGCTGTCTTTTGAGGGCCTGGCTGTAAATGCTGGGACTTTCAGTGTAGCCCTGGGGAACTCTACAAAATCGGTATGAACGGTTTTTTAAAGTGAAGCCGAAGAGATAACGGCTGTCTGGATGGATGGGGATAGAGAAAAATGCATTTTTAAGATCAATAACGGTGAAGGTGGTGGCAGTGGACGGGATGAGAGTCAGAATGGTGGCAATGTCTGAGACTACGGGGTACTGTGGTACCACCACTTTGTTGACTTCTCGCAGGTCGATGATGAAGCGGTATGCTTTCTCATCTCCCTCACCTTGCTTCTCAACAATGGGTAGGATAGGGCTATTGCAGACATTACTAACCACTTCCTCTACCACTCCTGCATCTACCAAGGACTGAATAATTGCTACCAATGCCTTCTCGCCTTCGGGCGATATCCGGTACTGTGGGAGTTTCGGGAGTATTGCATCTGGTCGAACAGTTATGTGTACAGGATCGATCATCATTCGTCCTACATCCGAGTCGTTTCTGGCCCATAGGTACAGGGGTAGGGTATCGAGCAAGGATAGGTCAGCATCTGTTATGGCGTACATATGTCGTGCGGGGTGGGGTCTGGACATGCTCGGGTTGTCGTACAGGATGACTCGGACTCCATCCGGGGAACACCTAATAGTAGCTCGGAAATGTTTCAGTAAATCAATACCCATAATGGCGTCAGGGGAGTTGGAGGAGAGCAGAAATGTTGTGTCAGTGGGATTGTTTCCTAGGTCAAAGGAGATAGGTACAGACAGGGGATTAGTGGAGGGCGTTCCATCGAAACCTATCGAGGTAATGTGTGAGCCAGACAAGGGTGCCCTTGGAATCAGTCGTTTTGATAATACACTACGTGTCGCTCCAGTGTCTACCAAAAATGGAGACTTTGTACCCAGGACCTTAGCAGTGACGTAAGGACCTTGCTGGTCAACACAGAGCTCGACTGGATCCCTCCCTTGCCCCTGGCAGTCCTATGCAGAGTCGTGAGCATTGTTGCAGTCGGACTGTTGGCACTGATTCTGTCGGGGGCGGTCAAATGTGTTTGGTCTGCCAGATCGGTCATTGGTGGTGTCGCGGGTCTGCCCTCGTCCCTGCCCTCCAGTTTTGGAGCCATTTGTCATGTCCCTTGTTTCGTTATTTTTAATCATTTCCCGAAGGGCCAGGCATTGAGACTTCCAATGCCCAAATTCTTTGCAAAATGCACACTGGTTCTCATCGAGGTCGGTTCGTGGAGCGCCAGGTGTGGGGTTGCGGTCTCTAGGGGCCGAATTCCTAGGGGCATTCGACTGGTAGTTTCCCCTATATCGTTCCCTTCCTGTAGTCACTTCATGCAATTGAGCAATCATCACTCGTTCCTTTAAGTCCTTTTTCTTTTTCTCATTCGCCCTCTCGTTCTCGTTCTTTTGGTGTTCATAATACTGAGCCATCTGAAGGATAGCTGCAGGTTTGGAGGCTCCCCAACTACTCTCACTCGTCTGTAACTTTTGGGAGACCTCTTGCGATAGCCCTTTTACGTAGTTTTGCACGAATAGGTGTTGTCCGGTTGCGGTGGTCATGTCTTGGCCAATGTAGTCGGAGAACACTGTTTCAAATCGGGAGAAATATTCTGATACATCTTCCTGAGGTTTCTGACGACAAGCCGTGACTACCGACCAGTCTACCTTCTTTTCTGGGATCAACGTCTTTAGCTTCTGTACTATTTTGTCGGGGAGTTCCAGTATGTCTTTTACAGGTTTCTTTCCGGGCTCTCGCTGCCTATCTAGGTCATCGAGTTGTTTCCAGGTGTGTCCGAACAGGTCTGTGTGGTCGGCTTTCCGGATTTGCTTCCACACATCAGCCGGCAGACACAACCCGAAAAACACATCAATGTCCGATAGAGTCATTATGGTTGAGCCCAAGGCTGTGCCTAGTTCTGTATAAAATGCTGTAGGGTTCTTTCGTAGATCGGGCAGGGTTTGCCTAAAAGTTAAAATATCTTGCCGATCCCATGGTTGGTAAACCCAGTTGTACACAACCCTCCCTTTTGCATCTGCGTGGTTGATATCATCGTTTGTTCCCTGAACTCTTGGGGGAACCCAATAGGGGGCGGCTTCTCTGATAGGCATCATCGTGTTGGCTGCTTCTAATGAGGACTCAATCGTCTCAGGGACTGTGATCTTGACCTCTGGTTTCTGTTCCGCGAGGTGGCGGAAGACCTCAAGCGATTGCATGAAGAGGTCCGTCACATCGCTCTCAGTTCCATCTCCAACATCGACCCTTCTATATAGAGCCGTCAATTTAGCAGGACCTTTATTCTGGTACCTATCCTCATACGCGTTCAGGGTGTGGTAGCTGAACCGTAAGATGAAATGCCGTCTGTGACTACCGGCATGTGAATTGTGCATATTCATCGTATATTCTTCGCTCTCCTTCCGTTCTACCAATGTTTTTGCTATCTTGTCGATTCCATCCCGCTCATCTTTGCTCAACCTATTTGGTCTGGCTGTTAGGTGCCTGCTAGTCTCATGTTCATCTGCTGTTGTTACCAATGCGGCTGGTGCGAAGGCCGTAAGAGCCGGGGCACTAGCGCTAGGGTCACCCACACCTGCACTTTGAGCTGGTGAGTGTTGTGCTAGAGGCTGGCTGGGAGCATAAGGAGGAGGCATGTAGATAATTGGAGGACCGAGCAGTAACTCGTCATTTGCCCGTTGTTTGGAGGGCATCTCCGGGTAGAGCGCAGAGGTGGTCCTGACAGGGCATTGGCCTGCCAGTCCTGATTCTTGCGTTTGTTTAACTTCCTCTCTTCTTCTTATTTCTTCATCTAGTTCTTTTGCGGCCAGATGGGCTGCTTTTCGTAACTCTTTCACTATTTTTGCTTCTTCTCTTTTCCTTCGATGTTCTGCTTCTTTGCGCCACATGCCAATACTATCGAGCATAGTGGGCGTTGCCTTGTTTATTTTTACAGCTGCTTCTAGTGTTTTTATTTTATTTTCATCAAAAGAACCTATCAGTCGCCACTGACTTTCAGGATCCTTTTTTGTATATTTATGCCATAACTTACTATAAGCTATAGCGACTAGTCCTTGCTTAGTAAACATGTCTTTATTAGGGGTGCCTTCCAGTGGAGCTGGATGGTTCATCTCTAATAAGCGGTCCGGGTTGACCCAACTATTAACCAATGGGGAGAAGATAGGCATGACGGATTACAATGGGGGGCAAAAGCCTGCACTACCTATCTTTTCACTATTTGCAAAGACTGGACAGAATATTCTATTCTACGCTATTTGCAAACAGAGAATACCTCCAGAAAGAACCAATTCCAAACAGTCAATGTTTGGACAAACAATCAATCAATGAGGAATGAAATAGGCACGACGTGTTAAAGGCTTGCGTTGCCTACCCTTCACTATCTGCAAAGGGAGAGAGAATATTCCTATTCTTCCCCGTTTGTAGGCAGAGAAGATCCTTAAGAGAACCAACTTCGAACAATTCAATGCTCGATTCAATCAATCAATCCATGAGGAGAAAAATAGGCCGACGTGTTAAAGGCTTGCGTTGCCTACCCTTCACTATCTGCAAAGACTAAACAGAGTATGGCGATTCTGTACTTGTTTGCAAATAGAGAATTTCTCAGAAACAGTCAATAAGTAATACTAGTATTTTCAAACAATCAATCAATCAATTTCGCAATTTGTCGTGTGTCACGACCTTACCCGGACCGCATGGACAGTTTCTCGTCTTCCTCTTCCAGCGCCCGATTGTCCTCTATTTTCTTGTTGCTATCGCGGCACTCCTGGTGGTTCCCAGTCAGGACCGTAGATCACTCGGGAGAGGTCAGCTCGGAATCAGTGAAGTTCAGATGATCGGCTGTCAGACGAGGGTCTATCGGACAGGAGCTCTCCCGATCGTTGCAGTTGTTCACTCTGTCGTCGGGACCTCTCCCACTGGATCCACGTGTCGCTGATGGGCCCCACATTGGGCGCCAATTGATAAAGATCAATTCAAAATGGTCAGGCGCTTTCAGTAGATGTTTCCTAAGTTAAATTTGCCCGGCATAAAACGCCTCTAATACCATACGAAGTTATTCAATAAAGAGGCAGGCGCTGGAGACAGGAAGACAGGAAACAAGTTTTATTCCGACGGAGTAGAACACATCAGATCGGACAACAAGGTATCGTCTCGAGGTGCTCTCTCAACCTCTCTGAGACCTGGTCTTTTATCCCCTGGGTTAAGACAAGTGAACGCTCTTTATTACAACAAGGGCATTGTGAAGTATGAGAACGACATCCCCGGCACCCCCCCAGTTCCGGCCCATTCCAACACATGACAACAGTAGAAGCCCTTTCCCCTCATATGATTGGGAGGGGGTTATCACGCAGCTGAGTGTTCTGCCGATTCCTTTGGAATGTGTGCGCCTGATCGAATCTCAGGGGGTGGGGACGTCATGATCAATAGTGGTCTCTTTCAGGAGAGGCGAGTGCATACAGTAGTGGGCAATAAACTGTATCCTCGGGCTAAGGGATGACCAGCGGTTCGTACAGGCAGTCGGGCTCAGAGGAAGGGGTCATCAAAGGAGGGGTATTCATGGACGGAAAGGAGGTGTTGGTCAGGCGCGGGGTGTGATTCCCTGAGACAGAGTCATGGGGGGTGGTTCATGACTTGTGCATGTGAGCGCGGGGGCAGCCAGGAGGCGCGGGGAAGGCTTGCAAGGTTCAGGGAAGTGTGCTGACGGGCGATCGTGAACAGGGAGACCATGGTACCTAAAATGGCTGTCGTGTATGCTCATACGTGAGTCTGCAAGATGGCGTAGATGATGTTCAGTACACGAACTAAAATTCCACAACATGTACTCCTCAAAGTGACTCTCCTGGGCCTGCCTGTGCTAGCAGTATTGGGATTCAATCCCCCCTCCAGCATTGACTGTCCCACACAGGTGTGTCTTACCATCCATGTATGTAGTTTGTGGAAATTTCTGACCAATGTGTGTCCTCACTCAGATTCTGATCCAAGTGTGTGGATGACTGCTGTTTGTTGTATACCTTGCATTTTTGACATTTGCAGACACATATACATGTATGCTGTTTCAAAGATTACTCACCAAATGCGTATGATGTTTACATTATTTATTGGGTGATCTTGTGCATGAAACGTGAATAGGTGCTGTACAGAAAGGGGGGGAATCCAAAATTCACAGCTGGAGATGAGATGCCTTACTGTTTCAGTCAACAGAGTCCAGGCCACAGTGCCTGACATCATTGGGCAGACTGTGACCAGCAAGTCCATGTGGGAGAGTCTCATAGGGGATGCTGTTGCACCCAGGGGCTGTATGCCAGGTCCAGTGTCCTGGGAGAAGTCCATGGGCCACAGGCCCTCAACGTCTTCGCCGTGGACGACCCACCTTCCTTGGGGGACCCTCATGTGCAGGCATGGACGGTGCATGGGACGCTACGTCAGAGGGTTCCTCCTCCTCCTCCCTCTCCTCCCTCCCTGTGGCTGGTGTTGCACTTTGCCGTGATGTTGCTGGCCTTGTGACACAGGGAGGGGGCTGCATGTTGGCAGCCATCTGACGTAGCACATGGACAATGTCCCTATGCACCATCAAGAGCTGAGCCTGGTGTGCCTCCACCCGTCCATAATGCAGGTCTTGCCTGGCTATTTGCTCTGCCTGCTGTTCTCTGAGCTGGTTGAGGGTCTCCGCATGCTGGCTTACCTCACTGGTGTCCCACCGGTATGCCTCAAGGATGTTACTGAGTTCAGCCATACCGGTCCCTGCAGCTGACTGCCCAGATTCTCGCCTCCACCTTGCGCCACTCCCACCACCCTGACCCACATGAGCACGGCCTGCGCTTGTGGGCACATCCGATCGACGGGCCCCCCGAGTGCTGGGAGGGTGGAGGTTGTCACCAACCTCAGGGGCGCCCTACAAAGGGTGTCCCTCATTTTCAGACTGGCTCTCTTGTGAATCATGGGCAGGGCTCTGACCTGTCTGCTGGGATGTGGTGGGAATAGGTCCGGTGGTTGGCAGAGATGTAGCTGGTACAGTTGCTGCAGGGGTTTGGGATCCAGAGGAGCCAGGTTGGTTGGGGTCATCCACAGTGCATTGAGGGACGGCGCTGCCGGTGGGGTGTGGGTCCTGCTGAGCCTGGGACTGGGATCCTTGGCCCCCCTGGCTGGGGGGGAGATCCGCACGTTGCCCTGTGTGTGGGAGAGACAGACACTGTTAAGGCAATATCAAGTGACATGTGGTTTGGTTATCCATTATCAGCATCACTGTTCCACAAGCTATACATTGTTGACATTGTACAGTTGTGTATTTAGTGGTAGACAAAGCAATTGTACGATGGGGTATTTACATTCTTCCAATCTCTTGACAATGACTGACACAGCCATTGCTGTGTCTTGTGTTGCCGGCACCACACGTGTAAAGCATTTGTAAGTTTCACGCAACATCCTGGATACGGTGAAAATTCTTATGTGTGCGTCAAGCATGCACAGAGTTTAGATGCAGCATGTTGATGTAAGAGACAGAGCATCATTATTTAGCATGTCAGCTACTACTTTGGATGTCTTTTGCTGTTCCATGCTGGCCAAACAATGCCAACACCGCTGGACCTGTACACCCACTTCTAGATCATGGCTTTAGAACTTGGCACTTCTCTAAGACGCATCACCTTGTCAATACCCATGTCCATGTTGGTACTTATGTGCATCCACAAAGGTAATGAGATGGGGCACGTGCTTATTTAGAGAGGCACAATGGACTGGAGCTTCTGCTATGTGCATGTATGAGTTGTATGCATATTCATATGAGTACGTGTTTTGTTGTGGTACATGGCAATTGGGACAGTGTTGCAATACAACGCCTGTCCCCCGGGGATGAGTTTCTGTAAGGGGTGTGTACAACAGGTCATGCTATTACTTTATTTGTGAATTGCAAGCGTCCATTGTTCATGATTTGGCTGTCCCCTCATGTGGCATGCTGCCATAATGGTGGATTTGTGTTGGTGCACAGGATGTGTGACCTTGTCCTGGTGTTTGTGTTTGCAATGAGCACAGAAGGGACTTGTGCTGCCTACACCTGTGCCCATTGTGTACTACAGAGCTTTCTGAGATGTGTGTCCTGACACAGTACAGTGTTGACAGCAACTGGTGGGTGTCTTACAGGCACATAGCAGATGTTTGCTGGTACTTGTGAGACATCCCTTAACATTCTGCTCTATGGAGTTTGTGAGGCCTGTGCAGTGCTTGTGTGCAACTGTGTGTGTGCCCCAGGGATGTGCGTTGAGGTGACAGAGGGACGAACACTGACTGATGGAGACAGAGGGAGAGGGAGACAGAGGGAGACAGAGACAGAGGGAGACAGAGGGAGAGGGCAACCGAGGGAGAGGGCGACAGAGACAGAGGGAGACAGAGACAGAGGCCGACAGAGGGAGAGGGAGACAGAGACAGAGGGAGACAGAGGGAGAGGGAGACAGAGACAGAGGGAGAGGGCAACCGAGGGAGAGGGCGACAGAGACAGAGGGAGACAGAGGGAGAGGGCGACTGAGGGAGAGGGAGACAGAGGGAGAGGGAGACAGAGGGAGACAGAGGGAGAGGGCGACTGAGGGAGAGGGAGACAGAGGGATACAGAGGGAGAGGGAGACAGAGGGAGACAGAGGGAGAGGGCGACTGAGGGAGAGGGAGACAGAGACAGAGGGAGACAGAGGGAGAAGGAGGGAGAGGGAGAGGGAGACAGAGACAGAGGGCGAGACAGGGATGGAGACAGGTAGATTGTGCTTGCTCTCTTGCTACACTGCCTTACTTTGTCACAACATGATGCATCTCTGTAAGGTGTGTCAGCAAATAGTAAATATTTAGAAGCTGTGGTGTAGTATCTTGTGTGATATTTACCTATCCCTGTGCATTGGTCATTATGCTTGTGTGTGTCCCTGGGACATATGGCATGAGAGCAGCCTCTTACCCTACACATTGCACCCTATGTGCCTCCCCCTTGCAACTACCACCATTTGGTAGTGTACTGCTTGGACTCATGGCCACCCACCCCATGCTGCTGGGCACTGTTGTTAGTCTACCCATGTAACTTGTGTTTTTTGTACACTCACCAGACTCAATGGCTCCTTCTATTCCATGTACTCCCACCGCTGGCAGTAGGACCATGACCTTCTCCTCCCAGGGCTGGTATACAGGAGGTCTGCGGGGACCACCGCCTCCAGTGTGGTGTGCATTGGCGTAATCCTGTGCCATCTTCTTCTTCACCATCCTCCGCAGATCGTACCACCTGGCCTGGCATTCATCCCTGGTGCGCCTGATGGATGCAACAGCATTGACCCGGTCTACAATCCTCTCCCACAGGCGTGTTCTTTCTGCCAGGCTGGTCTGTCTGACCAATGCGCCAAACAGCTGCGGCTCGACTCTGATGACTTCATCAGTAAGTATCTCCATCTCCGGGTTAGTGAATTTTGGATTCTTGTGTGTGGTCATGGTGTGTAGTGTATGTGATTGAGGGGTTGATGGTGTGTATGAATGAGGGTGTTTGGGTCAGAATGTGAAGGGGGTGGTGTGGGTGTAGATGAGATAGGGTGTATGTGTGAAGGTATGTGTCTGCAATAGTTTGTGTGCTCTCAGTTTCCTCGCAAGAATGGGTATGTTGCAAAGGATGATGGGTTGTATGTGTGGTCCCTTTTATTGGTCAAATGGTGGGTGTGGCTTAATTTGAATTGTTGGGGTGGGTGTTATATGGGGTGGGTGTTGGTGTTGTCCTCTGTTTGGCTGTTTGGCTGTGATCAGGACATTGATTGTCAAAGGTGTGTACACAGGAGACATGTTCAGTGTGGTAGTGCGACTCGTTAGCAAGGTCCTTGTGGTCATTTTAGTGTTGGCGTTATGTGTGCGTGCGGTACTTGTGCGTGCGTTTGAGTAGTACGGGCCGTTGGCGGGTGGGGGTGTTCGCGTATGCTTTTTGGGGGGGGTGCGTGTCGTACTTGTGCGTGCGAGTGAGTGGTACGGGCCGTTGGCGGGTGGGGGTGTTCGCGTACGCTTGTTGGGGGGGGTGCGTGTCGTACTTGTGCGTGCGAGTGAGTGGTACGGGCTGTTGGCGGGTTGGGGGGTTCGCGTAGGCTTGGCCGAGGGGTGTGCGTGTCGTACTTGTGCATGCGAGTGAGTGGTACGGGCCGTTGGCGGGTGGGGGTGTTCGCGTACGCCTGTTGGGGGGGTGTGCGTGTCGTACTTGTGCGTGCGAGTGAGTGGTACGGCCGTTGGCGGGTGGGGGGGTTCGCGTACGCTTGTTGGGGGGGTGCGTGTCATACTTGTGTGTGCGAGTGAGTGGTACGGGCCGTTGGCGGGTGGGGGGGTTCGCGTAGGCTTGGCCGAGGGGTGTGCGTGTCGTACTTGTGCGTGCGAGTGAGTGGTACGGGCCGTTGTCGGGTGGGGGGGTTCGCGTGGGCTTGGCAGAGGGGTGTGCGTGTCGTACTTGTGCGTGCGAGTGAGTAGTACGGGCCGTTGGCGGGTGGGGGGGTTCGCGTAGGCTTGGCCGAGGGCTGTGCGTGTCGTACTTGTGCGTGCGAGTGAGTGGTACGGGCCGTTGGCGGGTGGGGGTGTTCGCGTACGCTTGTTGGGGGGGGTGTGCGTGTCGTACTTGTGCGTGCGAGTGAGTGGTACGGGCCGTTGGCGGGTGGGGAGTTCGCGTAGGCTTGGCAGAGGGGTGTGCGTGTCGTACTTGTGCGTGCGAGTGAGTAGTACGGGCCGTTGGCGGGTGGGGGGTTCGCGTAGGCTTGGCCGAGGGCTGTGCGTGTCGTACTTGTGCATGCGAGTGAGTGGTACGGGCCGTTGGCGGGTGGGTTGTTTGCGTACGCTTGTTGGGGGGGGTGTGCGTGTCGTACTTGTGCATGCGAGTGAGTGGTACGGGCCATTGGCGGGTGGGGGGGTTCGCGTACGCTTGTTGGGGGGGTGCATGTCGTACTTGTGCGTGCGAGTGAGTGGTATGCGCCGTTGGCAGGTGGGGGGGTTCGCGTAGGCTTGGCCGAGGGGTGTGCGTGTCGTACTTGTGCGTGCGAGTGAGTGGTATGGGCCGTTGGCGGGTGGGGGGGTTCGCGTAGGCTTGGCCGAGGGGTGTGCGTGTCGTATTTGTGCGTGCGAGTGAGTAGTACGGGCCGTTGGCAGGTGGGGGGGTTCGCGTAGGCTTGGCTGAGGGGTGTGCGTGTCGTACTTGTGCGTGCGAGTGAGTGGTACGGGCTGTTGGCGGGTGGGGGTGTTCGCGTACGCTTGTTGGGGGGGGTGCGTGTCGTACTTGTGCGTGTGAGTGAGTGGTACGGCCGTTGGCGGGTGGGGGGGTTCGCGTAGGCTTGGCCGAGGGGTGTGCGTGTCGTACTTGTGCATGCGAGTGAGTGGTACGGGCCATTGGCGGGTGGGGGTGTTCGCGTACGCTTGTTGGGGGGGGTGCGTGTCGTACTTCTGCGTGCGAGTGAGTGGTACGGGCCGTTGGCGGGGGGGGGGTTCGCGTAGGCTTGGCCGAGGGGTGTGCGTGTAGTATGTATTGGTGGAGCTTGCAGTGAGGCGAATGTCCCGTACGAATCAATGTTGAAGCGTGAATACTTTGGCCCGTACGTATCTCGCTCAGGCATTTCGTTCCGAATCGGAATAGTGAGTTTGTACGGACTGATAACGAATCGTACGGTGGTATGCACGAGGCTTATTCGTACGGGTAAACGAATGTCATTCGTACGGGTCGTAGCAAATCGTACGGAAATCAACGGAAACGGATCGGAATTCGCTGGTCGGACGGTAGTTTCCCATTCGTACAGAATCGGCTACGAATATGATTTGTACGCCGGATTATTTTACCGGATCGGAATCGACGCCCTAGTTTGAAGCTGTGCATTGATACATTTGATTTCCTGTTGTTGCTATTTGGTCACTCCAAAAGCAAATGGTAAAGCCACTCTCCCTTTGTGTACTTCACCTCACATAGTTGAAGACTGTACTGGTGACACAGTAGTCCAAGAAGGCATGGCAGAACGCCAATACCCAACTATCCTCCTGACATCATCCTCCATACATCATCCTAACCAATATGTGGCTCACTGGAACAGAATCTAGGTAGTAAGATTCATTCGACATTCAATCCACTCCACTAAACTCCCCTCCCAATCTTCACATACTACACCTTCCTTGTGAGGCTTATAAAATGCCCCACTACTCTCTAGACCACATGCACGCCCCAAAGCATATATATATACATTAAACATATTACATGAATGCTCCTTTGTAACAAAGGCAGTGGATGCATTTATTTTTGCCACCATGTTTAGGTTCTGAAATCAGGCCCCATTCAATGTGAACATTGTTTCATTCTCATACTCAGTTGCTCACAGAAATGATCTGTCTCCATCTTAATAGGAGGCTTGCTGCTCATATAGGTACTCCTCCCAGTTGAGGATAGGTTGCCGTCCTTGTGGTACCTCAAGGAGTGGCAGACGCACAACCGGTGTCTCTGCAATGTATTGTGAGGGCCACAGGAGGTAAAGCCGCCCCTCCAGGATAATGTAGACACATTTAAACCTGCGTCTCCCAGGTCATAGGATGCATGACCCAGGAAAGTTTTCAACCTATTTTAGGTATTCCTGGAGCTGGGGTTTGGGGCTCCTCATCTCGTGAGTGCTGGAGCTCCTAGTGGTTGGTCCTATTGCTGCAATATGTGGTATGTAGTGGTAAAAATAAATCTAACACATATTTAATGTTGTTTGAATGCAAATGCTTTAATGACCATTTTGTTGATGAACAATGCAATACTTACTGATAATGTATGTATTTAATTATGATTACTGAATCCTTTTGTTTTTATTGGTGAATATTAGTATGTAATGAGTATCTTACATGTTGTATGTAGTGATGCCTTGAAAAAACTAATAGATCTGCTTTATTTAACATGACACACTCTTATATGTGATATGGTACCTGGTATAGTTTGGGGGGATATTGTGATTATGAGAGTCAAGACCTACTATGGGTGAAATGCGATTTCAGCATGTCACCAAGGGTATTTTACTCTACCTAAAACATATATGATTTATTTAGTGTTGTTGGAGATTACCAGCCCACTCCACCTCCCCTGAGTAGGTCTTGGACTGCTCTGCATCGCTACCTTAAGAGAAGAGCTTCAATGGGGAACTTGGTTCCCATTAAGGAGACAACTGAGGACCCATTACTTTGTGCAGGCTTCACATCCTGCACAACGAATAACCAATTTTCTTACACAAATTCCTTATTGACAAGTTAATTATTCACAAACATTTAAATGTTTATATTGATAACTATTAATTTACTTGGTTTTAATGATTGATTCTAATGTGGTGGTATTAATGCAGTGACCTTTAATAAATCTAACACATCTGGGTTATATATTGATGTGGGGACCCCTTTGACCAGTTGGCCTGCCTTATATGAAATGACATCCTTTTATATTATCTTGTCGTATTTGTTTGATATAGGTGGGGGTATTTTGGTTCTGGGGTTTAAGCCCCACTAGAGTCAAATATGATTTTGAGGGAGTAACCAAAGGCATATCTATAATGCACAATAATTACCACAGGAATAGAAAAGGGGGGTGTCCATTGGAGTGAGCAGCCTACTGAGGGGGAGGGTTTGCCGGGCCAGACCAAAGGTCATGCACAGCAGAAGGTCTTCGTGGACAGCCTAGTCTTTCACCAAACACTCTACACACAGAGGGGCATATTATCAAGACAGGTGATAAAATTATCGCTGTTTTAGCGGCAGAAAACTGCCGCTAAACCGGCAATAATGGGTTTGATAATATGCTCTATGGAATTCCAATTGAAGCCCATGTTAAATGTCCTTCACATTTAACATGGGCTTCAATTGGAATTCCATTTAGCGGCAAAAACAGCGATAATTGCATCTCCTGTCTTGATAATATGCCCCAGAGTTCTGTATGCACAGAGGTTTTCGAGGTCAGGGTAGTCCCTCAACAACCTCTGCTATGCACAGCCGTCACCCTCCACATGGGCCGTCCCTCAGTCATCCCGGTTATGCCTGGCTCTTGCCCTGCACATAGGGTTTTGTGGACTGGCCAGTGCCTCATCCAATGCTACTATTCATACCTTTCTACCTGCATTTCCCTAGCTATCTGACTGATGCCCGATGGAGCTACCTGTTTAGCTACTGGGGAGATGGGCTGTGGATTCCCTCCTCGGACGTCACCTACCCAGTCGGTATTTGGGCAGACTTCCTTTCATTTCTCCTGCAATCTTTTCCTTCACCCTCCCCCTTCACACTTCCCCCTTCCTCCCCCTTCTCTCTTTTTGTCTCACCTTTCTTTCCTCTCCCAATGTGTTGCATAATTTTTGACGTAACGTGTATTTGTTTTCATTCTCTGTAACATTGTGTAGCCTAATGTAAAGTGCTCTGATACTTACGGGTCTAGCCAGCACTATATATAACTCATAAATAAGGTACCTCTGAACTTCTGATGGACCTTTGATGACGCCTCCATGGCATCTAAACTGTTTGTACTCACCTCAATGCACGAGCAACCTTGGCTGATGCCCGGTGGAGCTGTCATATGCAGCTAAAGAGGAGTCTAGCCCTGGTTTTACCCCCTTGGCCGTCACCTACCCAGCCAGACATTTGACATTGTCTTCCTCATTTTTTCCCCATTGTGTATTCCCTCCCCCTCCTCCTCCCCCTGTGACTCTTTGATTTAAGTGGTGTAACTATGTAACCTGTAACTCGCTGTAACTCATGTAAAGTGCTCTGATACCTCCGGGTCTAGCCAGCGCTATATAAAGCTTTTCAAATAAACAAATAAATAAATAAGGTCTTTGCAGCCAGACGAGTCCTTCACCAAACCCTACTATGCTCAGCCTTCATTTTTTAGAGAGGTCTTCACGGAGATCGCAAGATATTTCCCCCTGAGCATGCACACAGCGAATGCGTACAGTAAAAAAGCATCGCGAACAAGCAATTCCGTGTGTTTGCGGAATTTTTTCATGTTCGCGGAGATTTTTACCGTTTCGCAGAGATTTGTGTAACGTGATTACGCAAATTCTGCCCACCCCTACTAATCATCCATCCCTTTCTTACACAAACCCACTTACCAACACTGAACAAAAGTAAATGACCAGGATGACCACCATTCACAGCCATGTCGTCACCTAATCTCCAACTATGGCCAACCTTTTTTTTGGATCTTGATCTATCTCAGCTTTCATTTCCATCATCCACATTTGATTTAAATTGCAAACAGCTTTTCTACCTCTCATTTTCTCAAATGCAGACACATCACCCAACAATCTGGGTGTAACCCTGTAACACCACAATAAGTCTTTCAAAGCCTGATGACAATTTTTGCCATTGGATATTGCCAGCTGTAAACCCTCTTTTCACTACACTTATCCACCTTTCAACAATGCCATTGCTCCGAGGAAAGTCAATTGAAGTGTGTATGTGACTGGTGCCATGTTCATCCAAAATCTCTTTAAATTCCACAGATCTTAATTGTACCCCATTGTCTGTAACTAGCCTCTTGGGAAATCCTTCTTTCTCAAATACTTCCTTAAGAAATTATAACACAGTGCGGGTGTCAATCTGATGCACTGATTCTACCTCTGGCCACTGGGATCATTGATAAATCAAAACAATGGGAAAACCGTGAGTACTTGACAAACACATGGAACCAGCTATGTTCAAAGAGACTCTTTACCATCAATAAAATCAATCAGAGCATTTATGAAGCACACTACTTACACGTGAGGGTCTCAAGACACTGGGGGGGAATGCTGCTACTGCTCAAAAAGCCAGGTCTTAAGGAGGCTTCTGAAGGTCAGCAGGTCTTGGGTCTGGCGTAGGTGGGTGGGGTGGGTGTTCCAGGTCTTGGCGGTGAGGTGGGAAAACGATCTGCCACCCTATGTCGCTGTTTGGATGCGGGGGACTGTGGCGAGGGCAAGGTCGGCAGGTGTGGGTGTAGAAGCTGAGTCGTCTATTGAGGTACGCTAGTCCGGTGTTGTAGAGTACCTTGTGTGCGTGGATGAGGAGCTTGAAGGTTATCCTGGGGAGCCAGGGCAGGTCTCTCAGGTGGGGTGTGATGTGGCTGCGGTGGGGATGTCGAGGATCAGGCGTGCAGAGGCGTTCTGGATGTGTTGAAGTCGTTTCAGGAGTTTGGCCGAGGCTCCTGCATAGAGGGCGTTTCCGTAGTCCAGCCTGCTGCTGACGAGGGCCTGGGTGACCGTTTTTCTTGTTTCAGTGGAGATCCACTTGTAGATCTTGTGGAGCATGCAGAGGGTGTTGAAGCAGGAGGAAGAGACGGCGTTGACCTGCTTTGTCTTGGAGAGGGTGGAGTCGAGGATGACCCCTTGGTTGCGTGCATGGTTGGTGGGTGTTGGAGCTGCTCCCAGTTTGGTCAGGGACCAGGAGTCAACCCCGGACAAGGGGGTGGATCCGAGGATGAGGACTTCCGTCTTGTCCGAGTTCAGCTTCAGTCGGCTGTTCTTCATCCACTCAGGGACAGCTTTCATTCCTTCGTGGAGGTTGGTTTTGGTGATGTGGGGGTCCTTGGTGAGGGAGAGGATCAGCTAGGTGTCATCGGCTTAAGATATGATGTTGAGGTCATGCATTCGGGCGTCGTCGGCGAGCAGTGCCCTGTAGATGTTAAACAGCATTGGGCTGAGGGATGAGCCCTGGGGTACGCCGCAGATGATCTCGGTGGCGTTGGAGCGGAAGGGGGGAGGTGGATGCTTTGTGTTCTGCCAGAGAGGAAGGACTTGGTCCAGTCCAGGGCCTTCTCTGGCTCCCTGCATAGTGGAGGTGTGTGCGTAGTGTGCGTAGTGTGTCGAACGCAGCTAACAGGTCCAGGAGAATGAGTGCCATTCTAGCAGGGCCCTGATGTAATTGGTGGAGGCGATGAGGGCAGTTTCGGGGCTGTGGTTGCTGTGGAACCCGGACTGGGACGGGTCCAGGATGCTGTTGTCCTCGAGGTAGCAGGTCAGTTGTTTGTTGATGGTCTTGTCAATGACCTTCGCCTGCAATGGGAGCAGGGAGATGGGCCAGAAGTTCTTGAGGTCCTTGGGGTCCACCTTGGGTTTCTTGAGTAAGGCGTTGATCTCGGACCCCATATTCTTTGGGGCCTAGACACAGGAGCTTTATCATACGTGACTTCTTTCTGGGATTTATCAGTGACTGCACATTCAATCGATGACCTCACTCTTGCCTCAATACATTTGTCAATTGCAGACCACCAAAATTCAATGCAAATTCTTCTTTTCATGCTGCTCATACCTGGATGACCTACATGACCCATATCTAAAATGATTTGTCTCAAATGTTGGGGTACAACCAATTGCTCACCACGAAACAGAAAATTATTTAATTTAGACAATTCACTTGCAACATACAAGTAAGGTAACAAATCTTTTTTTCAATGCTTTTTTTCTGGCCAACCTGACTTATATTCAATACCTTCTTGAATTGCCTTATCCAACTGACATGCTTCTTCCCACTGATCTTGTTTGATACACCCATTGGACACTTGACAAATAGATGCTACTTTTTCTAAACCATTGTTAATAATACTTACATTTTCTTCCTCCTTTAAGGGCAATCTGGATAAACAATCCGCGCAAATATTTCTTCCACCAGGAATATACTAAAATTTAAAGTGGAAATCTTGTACTGCCATCTAACAATTCTAGGAGTAGCCTTATTACAACCTATAGTGGTAAGCAATTCCACTAATGGACGATGATCAGATCTTAGTTTGAACTGGGACCATACCTATGTTTCCGTAAATATTCAATTCCCCACCAACAAGCTAATGTTTTTTTTTCTAAGGTGGAATATTTAAATTTTGCATCTCTTAGTGTTCTTGAAGAAAAAGCTGTTGTGGCTAATTTACCATCTTGATCTTGCATTAATACAGCACCAATGCCGACATTTCTAGTGTCAGTAATGATGATGGAATTGTAGCGTGTGTCAAAAGTCGATAAAGCAGGAGCAGAGGCAATTTCCTTTTTTAAAGAATCAAACTCAAGAGCACATTAGTTGTTCCAAATAAACTGTTGATTTTTCAAGACCATTAAATGATGCAGAATTTAATTATTCCACCTTAGAAAAAGCTATAGATTTTAGCCATAGATTTGAAGAGTGGAAAACTGGTATGAAAGAGTTAGCTGCAAAACTTACTTCTGATGTACAGATTGTTAAAACATTTGAGGAAAATAAAAAGCCTGCTGAAAGAGATATTGTAAAACTAAACCAGATAGATGTGTGACTCTCTGGGACGAAAGCCTGGGCCAACTGTCGTTGTGCGGAATCTGGAACACAAGCTGACCAACAGATTCCACACAGCCTATTTGGCCAAGGTACTACAAGAGGCCAGTCACTCACCAAATCCTGCTACACACAGCGTTCGCTCTGTAGAGAGGTCCTCACAAAGAGGCCAATTCCTCACAAAGTGTGGGGTAACTTGTATAATTCAAGTAGTTGGCTTATGAGGAGTGATCTAAAAATCCAGCAAGATTTCTTGCAGAGTAATTCTACATTCAGCACAATTTTCTTAGAGCAAAAATGCCTCTTGTGTCTAAAATAGATGCAAGACATGGTGCTAAATTCAATAGAATGCAAAGAGCAACAAGAGCAGTCGCTCATGCTCACTAAATGTGCTTTTTGGGTAGGAATTTACCCCTACTTACACCTGACATTTAGCACTGATTTCCTAGCAGAAAAGGCACCATCACGTCCAAAATTGATGTGAGGATGCATTATGCACTACGAAAATAGCCCTACATGCAAAACGATATTAACACCTGCGTGAAAAGATGCGCCCATTCACAAAATTTGTTGTTTCTGTGCTAATTGTCCCCTCAAATTACTCCTAATTCTGTAAGCGGGTGTAATTGCACAAAAGAGTTATTTGGATTTAACAAAATTACTCCATTTACTCTGGTATAATTAATATTACTCACAGGCCTATTACTCACCAAACATTATTACCCACAGTCTTTTCCATGTGCAGAGGTCTTCATTGAGAGCCAAATCCATTACGAAACCCTGCTATGCACAGCCTTCATTCTGCAAAGAGGTCTTTGAGGACATGCGAGTCCCTCACCAAAACCTATTATGCAAAGTTTATGCTTTATGTGAAGAGTGTGTGTACACACAACACTGACGTATATCTAACAAGGACCCCCTGATTGCATGGATATTGTAGTTCCTAGGTCAGGGAAATTAATACAATAGAAAGGCAACAACCTAGGCAACTGAATTTTCAAACATATTAATAATATATTAAATGAACAATTGACTGAGACTGACTGTAAGACTTAAGGGTTTTTATTTAACAATTATACAATTAATAAATCATTATTAAAACACAATCATAAAAGTTAAAATTTCATACAAGATTTCTAAAAACAAATGAGAACATAAGTAATTTTATCAAAAATGAATCAGTGGCGAGAAATGAGTCTCTACGCGCGTTTCGGCGTCCAGCGCCTTCTTCATGGAGTAGCCACACAATTTCTAGAGAGTGAAAATATACATAGATTATATATACATAGTGACAAAATATATGAAGTTCATACAGATTTTAGTACTTTCCTCTGTTTTAATCTCTACAGTCATTTGGTCCAATTAATGTATAACAATTATTAAAAACAACATTAGTTTCCATTGTTCACTTTTTATTTTTGTCATTTCCTTACGAGTTCTTTCTGTATCCAAAAAGACATATGTCTTGGTGTTGGACTTAGGGGAAGGTGTGATATGAGATTGCAAGATAGAATTCCATCTTTTTAAATGAAAGGTTTCCTACTACCGTTGTTTGGTAGACATTTGATATGTTTCAGACAGCATATAGTCATTCGCATAGGAGAGGATAAAGAGATGGTCTAATGAGGGCTCATTTATAATACTGTGGTAATCGGACAAAACAGTCAAATGACATGATCTAACTAATTTACATATAACCTAAATGAGGTCAAGTTGTTTGTATCTCTTCTTTTAAAGGTGTTTTTTTCTATAGATGGCACGTTATTATTTCCATCTGTGATACTTACATCAATTATTTGACCTTTGGTCAAGATGGTTCTTTATTTGTTAGGTGAGTCGTTTTGGATCCAATATTACAGGAGCTTGGGTATAAAATTGTTTCAATTATTATTTTCATTCACAGTTCCCATGAGAACCACAGTTTACAGGCATTAATCAGAAACTATTTTTACCTGATTGGCAGGGACCCAAGTAGTGAATTCCCGCTGGCCGGAGCCCTTTAAATGTGGAAATGCCGGATGAGGTTCCCTAGGTCTGAATCAACCTCAGTGACGTTTAGTATCTGTTTATTTTAGAATAAAAAAGGGTTTAAAACTCAGATTATATCTATTGGTAGAGGTCTTTGTGTTAAGTTCATTGAGTTCAATTTCTTACACAATGGTAGATTTAGTTTATCTAGATATAGTTCTTGATCTTACCTATGATATCTGTGATTCCTGATTTCTTTTTCTGAGCCTATTTGTTGATCTTTGGTGCGAACATAGGCTACTTTTAAATTAAAACGTGATATTCTGGGATTCCAAAAAGGAAAGACAAAAGAGAAAATGCCAGAATTGTATCTACATCTTTAGAATCATCAGGTTAGAGTATTTCTCTGACTATTTTTTAAAAAATAATAAAGACATCTTACCATTGATTTATAAGGTCTTCTGTTTCAGAGAGCGTGAATGTTGTTAATAGGAGGTTCCAAAAAATGATAATTGGAAAGGGGAGGTGATGTTAAAAGATCTCCCTGCCTGGGAACATGAAAGGGGAAGTGTGTTAAATTCTATTTTAGTAAATGGTTAAAGAGCAGGAGTATTGCTGTTTTTTTCTTCTTAGCCTTTCAGTGGAGCAGCTTACCTCAAGATGGTGGGCAGGGCTCGCTATGTCCGGCGGCAGCGGGGTAGTCCGTCTGGCGATGTGGTTGATCGGAGCAAGACTGATAAAAGTGCCCGTGGAGGGAGGCGTTTATATATCTGAGCTAATTGGTGCTAATTGCAAGCACCTTTGATGTATCTTCGCGAGGTGTTTCAAACGCGGCGGTATGGGAGGGGTTTCCCTTGTCAACAAATGACGGTGGCTTGGCTTACTTCGTGATTGGAAGTGAGGCGCTTTTCTGTTCGGGTCTGTGAAGAGCGAGGATGGACTTAAATCTGTAGTTTTTTCAAGTCAGGCAAGACGCGCTTGCTTGTGAAGATCAGCTTATGTATAAAGCGATAAATTTCGCTATTATAATTGAAAGTATATAATGTCATTGCAGCGATTTAGGTGTTTATAGAACAATAGATTCTATGAAAATGCGAGTCCACGAGATGAGTGTATGTGATTAATTACACACCCGTGTTAACATTGTTGGCGCGAAGGTGGACTTCGATTTCTGTGTTATCGAAGAGTCTGTACAACCTTAAGTAGATTTATAAGTCTACAGAGTATTGTAAGGGTTTGGTGTAGCGATTTGATTAATTTCAAAGCGCATAATTCTAAGGGGCTTGGCTCACTTCGTGATTGAGAGTGAGGCGCTTTTTTGTTTAGGTCTCTAATAGGCGAAAAGCGAAGATAGAGTTCAAGTTTTTTGGTTTATTGAATAGTCAAGCGAGACGCGCTTGTTTGTGTGTTTTAGCATATATGTGAAACGACCGATAGGTGTTATTTATGCAGTGAAGAAAAAAACAGCAATACTCCTGCTCTTTAACCATTTACTAAAATAGAATTTAACACACTTCCCCTTTCATGTTCCCAGGCAGGGAGATCTTTTAACATCACCTCCCCTTTCCAATTATCATTTTTTAGAACCTCCTATTAACAACATTCACGCTCTCTGAAACAGAAGACCTTATAAATCAATGGTAAGATGTCTTTATTATTTTTTAAAAAATAGTCAGAGAAATACTCTAACCTGATGATTCTAAAGATGTAGATACAATTCTGGCATTTTCTCTTTTGTCTTTCCTTTTTGGAATCCCAGAATATCACGTTTTAATTTAAAAGTAGCCTATGTTCGCACCAAAGATCAACAAATAGGCTCAGAAAAAGAAATCAGGAATCACAGATATCATAGGTAAGATCAAGAACTATATCTAGATAAACTAAATCTACCATTGTGTAAGAAATTGAACTCAATGAACTTAACACAAAGACCTCTACCAATAGATATAATCTGAGTTTTAAACCCTTTTTTATTCTAAAATAAACAGATACTAAACGTCACTGAGGTTGATTCAGACCTAGGGAACCTCATCCGGCATTTCCACATTTAAAGGGCTCCGGCCAGCGGGAATTCACTACTTGGGTCCCTGCCAATCAGGTAAAAATAGTTTCTGATTAATGCCTGTAAACTGTGGTTCTCATGGGAACTGTGAATGAAAATAATAATTGAAACAATTTTATACCCAAGCTCCTGTAATATTGGATCCAAAACGACTCACCTAACAAATAAAGAACCATCTTGACCAAAGGTCAAATAATTGATGTAAGTATCACAGATGGAAATAATAAAGTGCCATCTATAGAAAAAAACACCTTTAAAAGAAGCGATACAAACAACTTGACCTCATTTAGGTTATTTGTAAATTAGTTAGATCATGTCATTTGACTGTTTTGTCCGATTACCACAGTATTATAAATGAGCCCTCATTAGACCATCTCTTTATCCTCTCCTATGCGAATGACTATATGCTGTCTGAAACATATCAAATGTCTACCAAACAACGGTAGTAGGAAACCTTTCATTTAAAAAGATGGAATTCTATCTTGCAATCTCATATCACACCTTCCCCTAAGTCCAACACCAAGACATATGTCTTTTTGGATACAGAAAGAACTCGTAAGGAAATGACAAAAATAAAAAGTGAACAATGGAAACTAATGTTGTTTTTAATAATTGTTATACATTAATTGGACCAAATGACTGTAGAGATTAAAACAGAGGAAAGTACTAAAATCTGTATGAACTTCATATATTTTGTCACTATGTATATATAATCTATGTATATTTTCACTCTCTAGAAATTGTGTGGCTACTCCATGAAGAAGGCGCTGGACGCCGAAACGCGCGTAGAGACTCATTTCTCGCCACTGATTCATTTTTGATAAAATTACTTATGTTCTCATTTGTTTTTAGAAATCTTGTATGAAATTTTAACTTTTATGATTGTGTTTTAATAATGATTTATTAATTGTATAATTGTTAAATAAAAACCCTTAAGTCTTACAGTCAGTCTCAGTCAATTGTTCATTTAATATATTATTAATATGTTTGAAAATTCAGTTGCCTAGGTTGTTGCCTTTCTATTGTACAGACAACACTGTCAACACACCTGAGCCCCATTTGACGGGAAGGCCGTACTACACACGGGCTGCACTTTCTGCACCACTCTTCACAGAGAACCCACTCACTCGACATTCTCAGATTTCTTATGTAGCCAAGGCTCTACTGCATACAGTTAAGTACGGTAGTAATACCTTAATCTACATTACAAAAACCCTAGAAATTCACTAAAAAAATAAAGCTTAAATTGACATTATAGCTATGTGTGATAATAATTTCATACATGACATAAAAATCACCCTAGATATTCACCTAAAAAAACAACGGTTAAAGTGATGTTATGGTTATTTCTGGAGATATTTTATTTTACATTAAAATAACTCCGAAATCCACAAACATACAAGGTTCAAATGATGTTGTAGTACTTTACATTACAAATAATAGAAATTCACATGAAAAAACAAAGGCTAAAGTGACATGATGGTTGGTGTAAATGTCAGGTATTTCGTACCATTTTAAACTAAAACAAATGGAAATTCACCTGTTATAGTTCACTGAGCTCACTATAACATGTGTCCCTGCCATGCACTACTTATGACCTCACATATTACATTACTGATAACATCCCAAATGACATTGATGACATCATTGATGACATCATGCACAATAATGCTATTCACTTTACTCACCAAATCAGTACAGCTCCTCATGGAGAGGTCACGGTCTCAAAACATGCAAGCCCCATTAGGTGACCACATCCTTACTATGCACAGCCTTCACCTTGTGGACAGCTCTTTATGGGGAGTCCAAACACTACAGACACCCAACCCCATTTATGTGGCTAAGCTCATACTATGCACAGCCATTGCCATTTGCACAGCTGTTCACGGAGAGCCCCCTCCCTCCTGAAACCCAAGCCCATTAGTTGTCCAAATTGCGACTACACACAGCCTTTGCCCTGTGCACATCTCTTCACAGAAATCCCACTCCCTCCAGACACCTTAGCACTATTCGGTGGTCACGCCCCCTACTACACACAACCCACATATCATTCAAAACATGCAAGCCCCATTAGATAGTGCAGCCCTTACTCTGCACATTGTTTCTACTGTGCACAGCTCATCACGGATTCCCACTCCTTCCAGATAGCCAAACCCCATTAAGAGGTCAAGTCCCTACTACCCTCAGTGTTTTCCCTATACACAACTCTTCAGAGAGATTCTATTCCCTCCAGGTAACCAAGCCGGTTTTTATATTTTGGTGTTCTGACCCTTTACCAAAGCCAGTAGATATGCCTTATGTAAATAACACCCTTGGTAATGTTACATGAAACAAGCATTGTGGCAAAGAGTTGGCCAGCCCCTGTCTTGATGGCCATGCGTGGCAGGGCGTTGGACGCCCAGCCCCACACTGCACATGGTGATGGACATTAAAAAACTTCTGAAATTCACTGGTTTTCAAGTAACTAGAGTTCATGTTCTAAAATAACTATAACTTGTGCCCTCACCAGGCACTGCCAGTTGCCTCACATATTTCATCACTCTATTGTGTTCTATGACACCATTGATAACATCACTGCAAAATCTGAAATTACATAATTGATGACAAAAGTGTGCATGCCAGGGTGTAATTTTAAGGCACTTTAGGGTACTAGTAATGAATGAAGAAACTTTCAGGCAGGTGAGGGGAACAGAGATGGGCACCTGCTTTTCCCAGAGCTATGTATATTTGTATATGGGCTGGTGGGAGGACAGGTAGTCCAACACCAATACATTATAGAATGGTCATAATAGGCAATGTTATGGAGCATATCTATAGATGCCCTTTATATTACATGGAGAGGGGTCTATGTGTGGTGCCAATCATTTTGTAAGTAAGATAAACAGTGACACCTCTAATTGCATTTTACTAGTAACATCAGCATAAAAGAAGTTCATTTAATTAATTTCACAGTTTATGTCAAGGATGGCAAGATACAAACTAAACAGTGCAGAAGGTCCATTTTTGTTAACACAATATTGCATGCTACCTGTTTCCACCCTGTCAATCTCAAACGCAGCATACCTTATGCTGAAAACGTATGTATGAGGAGAATATCCAGTGAGACAAAAGAATTGGTTAAAGCACAGGAGGAATTGGTTGAAGGATTTGTACAGAGAGTTTACAACAGGAAAATTGTACAAGATGGGAAATGCAGAGCTAATTTAAGTAATTGAGAAAGGCTGGAGTTTTGTGGGGAAAGTAAACTAAAACATGATAAACATTAGTTTAGATTAATTGCATCTTTCAATAAAGAAGTACGAGCAATTAGGAAGATTTTTTGAAAACATTGGCACTTTATAAGAAATGACCCAATAGTTTGTAAACAAATTATCCTAAGAGGTTATTCATCACATTTAGAAGAGAGAAATCTATGAGATACAATTTAATTAAACGTAGGTCAGAAGTAGATTATCACGAAACCTGGTTGAGGAGAATCCAAGATTTTAAAAATGTAATATATGTACAGCATGTCAGTATGGCCTTAATAAAACAGAGGTCACCTTCCTTTAAAAAGTCCTCAAAGATTTGAGGGGTATTTCATTGCAGGAGCGAATATGCAATTTATAGTTTAATGTGTCTGGGCACACAACTATGTATAGACAGCACTCTCACATAGGTGCATAAGAAAATTCTTCAGTACATGAAATGGGGGGAGAAGGAGGCATATAGAGCTAGGTCGCCCTCCGAAGACATATAATGAAACACAGAGCTGAAAGTATTGGGTTCTAAGACCTAGCTTGTGACTAGGCTACCGAGCAATGTGGTCAGAAAAAGCCCAAAAGAAAGAAAAATGTCTTTCTTGAGTCCCCTCACTCACCAGGGTTTCCCCACGGTGACATGCTTCTTCATTGGGGCGTACTACGACTTGCGAAGCTACGTAGGAGCACTATGTTGTGAAGGACTATGTGTGGTGCAATGTGAGGTGGAGTGGGTGTTGGTGATTTAAAAAATACCGTGCTAGTGGGCCTAAACAATTTTATTCTTACTCCTAGGTTGGTATGGTTAAAAATGGGGTAAAACACTGTGTACCAATCTTTAATGAGAAGGGAGTCAGTGCTTGGTCGACATGTTTCGAGCTTCCCCTAGCTGTTCCTCAGGACCACACAGGGACCAGCCCTGTGTTTGCCACTCCTGTTTGAACCCTAATAGGAAAGCAAAGTTTAAAGGATATAGAAAAGGTGTCTTAAATTTTCCAATACCAGTGGCGCGCCTCTATTATAGTAGATATGGTATCTAGAGTGGAGCTGCCAGCCACCCTCCATAGGCCTCTAAATAGCAGTGCGGTCGTTTTACAAATTATATAGTAGCCATCTTTAGTTTTCTTATACCAGTGGTGCGCCTCTATTATAGGAGATATGGTATCTGGGGTGGAGCTGCATGCCACCCTTTCATAGGCCTCTAAATAGCACTGCGGTCGTTTTACAAACTATATGGTAGTATCCCGAGTTGCACGCCACGTAGTAACGTCGAACGCGGGGCAGGCGCGGGGTATTTAAATCGGGCAGGGATTCTCCCGCGTCGTCTCTACCAGAACCGAGCCTTCGTGACGTGCCAAGATTCGCGGCTTCGCCCAAGTAAGTAAATATGGAGGCCACAAAGCTTGTTAGTATGTTGGACCTCTGTAGGCCTTGTAGATTAATTTACTCGCGTCAGTTTCCCGTTTGCATTGTATTATCCTGTTGATTTTCATGAAGGCTTGTGCACTGAAATGGTTTGAGGCTACAAGACACTCTACATTTTGTAGGAGCCTCCTAGACGTGCCCATATTTGCGGCTCTTTTTAAACAACCTGATACGAAGGCTACTTTATTAGCCAGCCTGGTGCCCCATTTCAAGTTATGCAGATTAGTTATTTTAAGACAGTTTCAGTCTGGTTTAGACTACAGGACATTTTATACAGTTCTGTAGATACCTCCCAGACGTGCCGATTTTCGCGGGTTTTTCTAAGTTTTCTGACACGGAGGCTACTTTAGTAGTCAATCTAGTGCTCCTTTTTTAGGTTAGACAGATTAGTTCATTTAAATGCACACCTGTGTTGTTAATTCTTTCAACTTGTAGTAACCCTGACTACAATGCATTGCAATGTGATGTTTATTTTATTTTAGATCATCACATCCGGATGATCCACGTTCCTTTGCCTTCTGCATAAGCCCACATCATTCTCAATAAACATGGGCTTATAGTAATATCTAAAGGTAACTAAACTTGCTTATACACGCAGAGTTGGCGTTTATTTAGTAGGTTTTTGAAGAAACTTTTTGTAGGTGTTTTTAATCTAGAATAGCACCTGATATTTTATCATTGTTTCCTTGCAGATCTATATAGATATATGGTTATCATTATCCATATATGTAACATTGAATAGGTGCCAAGCTTTTCACACATCTTTGAAGTGCTGTGGATTCAGGTATTCTATTCACGACAGCAAGTAAATGCGCCGCAATTTAGTAGTATGCACCTGGTCACAATTATACTTATCCAGGCAGATCATCTGTAAACATGCGAGCAATTTTTGTCCCTCGTTGTGAAGAAGCTGTGACTTTCTTTTTATCTCTTTTTCTTTTTTATCAGGTATATACTTTTATGTTTATTCAAAATAGGTATGCTTATAGGCCATTTCTCTGCACATAGAATGGGATTGTATATTTATCCATTAAATCGTTCTTGCAGCTTCATCATCCCTTGAGGCTCAGTTCTTTACCTGTAACTGAAATATCATCATGGTTTTACCTTCTTGCAATTCATCTTGTTAGAATCAGGTATTTATATAATCAATCTAGAGGCTACCTATCATTTTTGGAAGTGACGTTAATTAACAGGCTAGTCCCCAATTAAACCAGGACGCTCATGTCGCTTTATATTTCATCTTTTTAGTATCCATAGATAACCTTTACTCTGATCTTCAAGAATTGTCAAATATATAAACAGCCCTTTGGCTGTACAGGTAAGACTCCATCTCTCTGGGCTGTTTGAATCTTTTGGGTGACATTCACTCTTTACTTGATCTTGCCACATCTACTTGTCTTCTTTTCCTTTTTTTATTAATTCACTTTTCATTATATCCATCTTTGGACACACTAATTGTTTCTCCACTGGTCTCCAAATTGTTTGGATGAGACGTTTATATAAATACGTTAGGTGTTAGTTTGTTTAGGGTATTATCACATGAGTCTTGGTTGGAAGTCTAATTTCTTCTTGCACCATCCGTCGCTTCCTCATGTATTGTAATTGTATCATTTTGTCTTTCTGATGTACTTATATTGTTTCTTAGAAACATCTTGGTGCTCTCCTGAAGAAGGAGACTTTTCGCCGAAACGCGCGTTGAGATTGTCACCATTTACATTGACATTGTTGAATATCTTTGTTTGAAATTTCTTAGTTATGTACATTTATATGTCTTTTTAACAAGAATATGTTTTACAAATTGTGTTGTAAGTGGACAAAGTTGTAATTTGTTTATATTGTCCCCTTTTTTAATCATTTGTGTATATTTTTTATGTTTTTCTTCAGTTTTTTAACAAAATAATAAATGGTGTTTTTTATACTTTAATTGTATTGTCTGTTAAATATATTTTGAGGTAGCTACCTCTCTTTCTGTAATTGTAACCTGATTTTGAACAGGTGCTCTGTGGCCTAGGAAAAAAATCCGTGTTAATACTATCTCGAAAATGAACAATCTTTTAGAGGAAAATTCACAATGGAAATTGTGCAGTCTGCATTAGGTGAGCAAAGTTAAATTAATAACAGTCCAGAATTATACAAAGTCACCAAATGCTACCTTCCAAGCACTGTTCCCTAAATAAATATTATACACTCTTTTCTGTCCTAAAGTCATCGGATGTGATAGTACATATCTAGTTACACAAAACAATGGAAGTCTCACAGAATGAATAGCCTGCAGTAACACCGACAGGAAAAGTCATGAAAGTAGGAAAAGGCTTCCTCTGTAGTTTTTGGAGAACACAGCAGTGGCTCCTCCCCTAAGGCAGATGATCATCGCCCCAAGGCTCCCTTAGCAGTTCAAGAAGGAAAAATTTTATAATAATAACGCAGCATTATTATCATTTGATTTTTTCTAGTGCAGTGTCTCAGTTGGTTATGTGAGGGTGGAGCTGGGCTCCATGAAGCAAGAACACTGCAGGGGAGGAGTGATGTGCACACTCTGGACGTGCGCATGATGCTTTGACCGGCTGCATCGGATCGGCCAAAGCGCCATGCGAAGTTTGTATGTTTTCCACCTAGGCTGTATTACAGCCAGGGTGGAGAACATGCACAGGTTCTCACTGCCTGCTGAGCGCCGAACCACAGGGCTCAGACAAATCACAGCACTGCTTTGTAATTGGCTGTGGAGATCCTGGGAGCCCGGGTGCTTCCTGCTGCCTGACTCAAGATGAAGAGGAAAGAGGAGAGGCATCGTCCAGCTGGAGATGAAGAGGACATAGGAGACATGGTGGCCGGATGGCTGGCCGTAGCCAGATAAGTGTGTATTCTTTTTTAAAATATTTTTCATCCCCCTCTCCCCGCCTCACCTCTACCGTCCAGTAGCAGCCACTACTTGGAGAACAGCGTGTCAATCCAAAGCATTACTGCACATTTTGTTTATGTGTGGTGAACTTAGAAAATACACATCATGGCTGCATTGAAATCCAGTATGGAAGTCAGGCTTAATTTGGGTCTAGTTCTGCCACGCACAGTAAAATACAGTTCTGTCAAGTGCAGTCTTGTCTTTTTAGTACAGAAATGTTCATAATGTTTTACCATTCATTTTATTTAATCAAAGTCATCTTTATCAGTCTTACCTCTTTTTTCTACATTAAAATTAAAAATGGGTTCCACAATCTTTGGTGTTTTTTATACTTTTTTTAAACCAGCAATTACTCCTATGTATTTGTTTTTCCACCAAATTAGTTTTTTTTTTTATGTACGGAGATGAGTTTCTTTGATTTTGCTATCCTGAAATTTACACACTCTCCTAAATACCCACTGATTCGTTGATAACACAACTTTTGGGTTAATCAATCAATCATACGGTACCTGCATAGCGCAGCTTATCACCCATGAGGGTATCCAGGCATTGAGCTGCGTGTTTCAGTTGAAGAGCCAGGTTTTGAGTTTCTTCCTGAAGTCTGTCCATGAGGGTGATGTTCAGAGGGGGAGGGGAGGGTGTTCCAGGACTTGGTGGCGAGATGGGAGAAGGAGCGTTTTCTGGAGTGCAAGCAGATGCGCGGAGTTTGTGCCAAGGCGAGGTGGGTGGAGTGGAGGTTTCGGGATGGTTGGCGGTAGTTCAGGCAATTATTCATATATGCAGGCCCTTGGTCGTGGAGGGCTTTGTAGACATGGGTAAGTAGCTTAAACTGACATCTATTCAGGATGGGGCACCAGTGGATGTCTCTCAGGTGCTGGGTGACGTGGGCCCCTTTGGGCAGGTTGAGGATCAGTCTGGCTGCCACGTTCTGTTTCGTCTGGTATCTTCTCATGAGCTTGCTGGTGGTACCTGAATCGAGTGTGTTGCCGTAGTCAAGACGGCTGGTGATGAGGGCCTCTGTCACTGTTTTACTGGTGCTGATGGTGTGCCATTTGAAGATTCTGCAGAGCATGCGGAGAGTACTGAAACAAGCTGAGGAGATGGCGTTGATCTGTCTTTTCATGGAGAGTTCATTGTCCTAGATAATGCCAAGGTTGCTGGTGTGGTCTTTTGGTGTGGAGTGAGTCTGAGTTCCGATAGCCACCAGGTGTCGTTCCAGGAGGAGGTGTGGCTGCTGAAAATCAGCACTTCAGTTTTGTCTGTGTTGAGATTCAGGCAGTTGTGCTTCATCCAGGTGGAGAAGTTTTTCAGTTGTGGAAGTTGGACTTCGTGGGGTCCGCAGAGAGCGAGAGGACCAGCTAGGTGTCATTGGAGTAGGAAATTGTGTTGATGTTTTGGGTTCTGACGATGTCTGCTAGCGGAGTCATGTAGATGTTGAAGAGGGTAGGACTGAGATATGAACCTTGAGGGATGCTGCATTATCCGTGGACTGAAGGTTAACTCAGAGAGGGTGGAAATATGACCATACATTTTAGTTTAATACTTGGTCAACCAAGATGTATAAAACAGCCACATTAGAGACAACCTTTCCTTAGGATGCAGTAAATATTAAATGACTTTAGGAAGATTCTGGCAGATTTTCCGGACTTTCGCTTATGTCATAATGCTCACAGTATACTTTTAATACCTAGATATTTATATTCCGTTAGCTCCAATATTTCAATGTATATGGGATGCAATACTCCCTGCTGTATATTATAAGGCTATTCCACGTTACCAAGGAGTTCTGTGACCATATAGAGACACAAGGCCACAGGTTGAGTGTCTTTATTGGGTATGTAACGTCAAGGTTACTTTCAGTATCCTTATAATGTATAGTAAGGGGGTATTTTATTCCCTATAATATGTGGGCTTTGTCCCGCTTTCTAAAAATACCAACAATTGGCCATTTGTATATGTGACACTTTCTTTTGGTCCTACCCTTTAAGCACACAACACTTTGCAATGGAAAGTTAGAAGAACAAAAAAATAAATTTCTTTAGCTTTCACTGCCTTACTTAGATGGAGCATCTCCATGCATTCCTGTAGACTGGTTTACACAGACTGCATTCCTTCCCAGAAACAAGGAGAAAAGTTGGAAAGTGGCCCCAAGCTCGGCCACTTCCAAAACACAGGGCTCCACCGTATTTACAAGCATACTGTGCAGCCCTGCGTTTCCCTCTGTGCTAGTGCTAATTTTAGCTGTGCAACGCCAATATATTCACCCTTGCACGATAGTGCAAGGGTGCCTGTGCTGTAGGGGAGACATTATTTATATGCAGGAAGGTGTTCCTTCCTGCACATACACAATCTGAAATGGCATTTTGAAACTTCTATGTGAGCTGCTTAATGCAGCCCTCATAAAAGTTGCAAAACGTAATTATTTTTTTAATTGATTGTTTATGTGCAGGAAGGGTCACCATTTCTCCAAGTTGCACCTGTTTAAGACCAGGTTTTTCCTGGTCTTAATTTTGGCGCTGCCCCATATTTACACTGCCCTTGTAAATATGGGGCAGCATCAAAATCAATGGGTGTTGTGGTGGAATACCTTCCGCAACACCTATGGCCCACCCCTTTCACGCTAAGTATAGCGTGAAAGGGGACCTGATTCACAAGGCGCCGTTAAGCCACGTTAAATGGCTTAATGCAGCCTTGTAAATAAGGTGAAGCCCCTATCGCCACCACAATGTCAGAAAAGTGATGTTGTGGTGGTGATTGGGGCTTGTACATATGCCCCCAGGTTTTACCTGGTATTAATTTTGGGGCTGCCCCATATTTACGCTGCCCTTGTAAATATGGGGCAGCATCAAAATCAATGGATGTTGCAGTGGAACGCCCACAGCAACACCCATTGCACACCCCTTTCACACTAAGTAGAGCGTGAAAGGGGACCTAATTCACAAGGCGGCCTTAAGCCACTTTAAGTGGCTTAACGCCACCTTGTGAATAAGGCGAAGCTCCTATCGCTACCACGTCAGAAAAAGTGAAGATGTGGTGGCGATAGGGGCTTGTGCATATGTCCCTGAGTGTCTCGTTTTCTTTTAATAGGTGTCTTCTGACGTCACAAAGTGCCTATTACAAGAAAATAATCTGCAATACTTTATAGAGAGATTACGAGCTCCCACTTTTAATACATCTCTGGATTTATATTTTAGATGATGTTGTTATTTATCTTTTGATCATCATTGACTATTCTGCACAGATCTCTGAATGTATTTTGAATGTATTATGAAGTCTATTTTAAAGGAGGAACAGTTCTTTCATATCGATGCCATGAGATAATCAACAACCCTTTTCGGTTGAAAAACTGCTGTGATACTGTAACTTCTTTAACCATAAATTAACTTGATGTTAATAAAAAAATGTGATGTTAAGAAAAAAGACGATTATTTCAAAACTGGAGACTGCCCTTCCGGTTTTCATTTTATCGAAGACAAATTGTGATTTGGCGCTACTAGACGCTCTATAAGGCTTGATTGAAAACGGCCCATTACTAAATGCCTTTCCATTTTCAACACCCCAAAAATGAATGAAACAATCCATGAAAATATTTTATGAGTACTTTCAATCACACCAAACGTGCCCAAATGGAACATAAAAGCCCCAATTTCATAAAATTAACTTTGCAACAAGAGGTGGCCATACGTGTAAAATAAATAGGCAGATATTTTTCTTCCTAATGTAAACATCTGGCAGTAATCCTTTCTCAGACAATTAATGGGCATTTAATTGGCAATGATCAGTTTACTGCAGCCGTGTGAAGTGAATGTTTCCCCAGGAACAAACAGCTGTTGCAAGAATTACACAGTGATTTAGCAAACACCAGGTGATAGCTATAGCCAGAATAGAGAGTGCTCTCTCCCGTGCAAACAGTACCTCTGAAATAAACTACATTACAGTACAAGCACAGGCGGCCCAGATGCACTACGTATACCTTTTTTTTTTACAGCAAACCAAACAATTTAGTAATAACATGAGTTATTATTTTTCCGCTGAGAAACATGTAAATAAGGGTAGCCCACAGTGAACCGAATCTCACAGTAGAAGCCTAGATGTTTTGGCATTGATAGCTGGTATCCTTTGCTCTGCTCATGCCTTCCCAACATGCACCCTAATTGTCTTGACCAAGATGTGTTAAAAAGACACTGACGTAATGTAGAACAATCATCATTTCACATAATGCCTTTCCACCAGCTGCCTTACATTGAATGTAGAAAAGAGTAATTTGCTTAGCTTGCCTGCTGCTGCTCTTCCTTGGAGATTTAAAATATATTTCCATGTTGCCCTCTAATTATTAATTTAATAAAATGATAATTGTCGCTATTTGCAGGCAGCTTTCGACAAACATTAAATTAGCTGTTTTAACTGCAGTGCCACTTGTAGACATTGCTACTTCCTAAAGCTCATTTTCATTTGTCAGAAAAAGTAATTTTACTTTGGCAAATGCCTTTATTTACTTCACCATTTAGTCCCGGTTTCTGCTAGATTCGACAAACAAAACACCAAAATGAGCGAAGCATCAAGGACCAATTTATGGAACAATGTTCTTTTATTTTCATGTATGCATTCTGCAAAACGTAATCTCCATAACAAAAGCAGACAATCAATCAACTTCTATTGTGCTTTTCTCAATAAAATTACTACTCTGAATGTTACAAAAGGAAACTGCCTAACAGGAAAAGCCTTGCAGACTTGAATCAATAAATTGACTAGACTCTCAAAAATCTTTAATCATTAATATGACAATGCATTTTTCGCATCAAGTTGTCCATAAAATACTACTAGCATACTATTTTGCTTGCAAGCATCATAGATCTTGTTCTTAGATCTATACAAATAAAACGTACACAACAATATGGAAAAGGCATGCTTTCCTAATCATTCTATTTTCTTAGATACACAGTTTAAATATCCAGTGACAGTTTTACTAATTGCAGTTTCTTGTTTGGAATGGGTATCAAATTATATCTTGAGTGCAACAAATGTTTTTGTTGCTTTCATTTATGTGTGGTACGAACTCCATCTAAACAAGAGAGAATAGTCAAGCAACTAAAACGGCTCTTTGCTTATTATGGTCTGTGATGGGTTTTATTCAGTAACAAAGGGATTTACTTTTCATCACTGCTTTCTTACAGCAAACTTTGTGCAAAGGCCAGCGCAAGGATTTTTATTGCTATTTGCAAAATGACATTTTGATGCCACGGCTCACCTACCAACATGAACTTAGGGGCAAATACAATTGTTTGCAGGGGCTCTCTACCAACCGCTACTTATTGTGCTCTCAGAGTATTGTTAATGGTTCATGCTCTAGATACGGATGTATGTCTTTACAACGCATGCTTTTTCCACGCATGCCTTTACAACGCAGGTTTTACAACGCAAGTCATTGTAACGACTTGCGTTGAGGGGCGCTGGATAGTGAATAGTTTAATTTACTATTCCAACTCCAGTCCCCGTGGATAGTAGGGAAGGTGTTGGATAGTAAATTAAACTATTACCTATCCTACAACGCCCCCAGCGCAATTCGTTGTAACGAATTGCATTGTAAAAGCTGCGTGGTAAAGGTAGTGCGTGGTAAAAGTTGCGTTGTAAATGCTGTTTACCCTAGATACAACGCTGTCTTTTATTTCTGCCATATCAATTAGTTCCTCGTTGTGGAGACTTTGCAGGCGGACCTCTCGGTGGTAGAGGCATAGTACCGATATCGGCAACCCTCCCCTGAAACATAGTAAGGTACTTACTACACACTGCAATAAGTAATCACCCACATAAAGTTTGTTGGAAAACTTTTGCTGCAGGTTTAGTTCATATATCAAGTAACTTACGCACGATCCAAGGGCAGGCAGCGATAATTAACCTGACATGCCCTTCCTGACCGATGAGCCAAACGGCACCGTGGCCAACTCAATCAGTGCTGCTATTTTATTTGGCGATTTTCTCGCTTAAATACTATTGACCACCAGTTCATGACTTTACTCACGCGTTTTTAAGGGCGTAGTGATGCAAGGCAAGCACCTGGTTGCTCAGGCTTACAACTGCCTGAAGGACTAGCAGGGTGCTGACGTTTCCATCCAGGGTCCTGCCGTAAAGACTCCTGGGGTTTGTCATAGAGCACTCCTACTGTGCTCATAGAGAGGGTACCCCTATCTACCAATCAGCCTCCAGATTGCCTTGTAACTCCGCCAGTGCCCTGTATGTCGCAACCATCATATCCAAGGCCCCCCATCATGGCAAGCTACACAACCTCCTGCAACCCACAGTTACCAGTCCTTCTAGCCGGACCGAGTTCCTATTTACCACTGGCAGTGTACCCCATCCCTATCAGAGTACTCTGCAGTGTTTGCACTAATGAGGCCACACCCTATTTATCCAAGCCCCTCTGCTTGATGGGCTTGCACATGGCTTTATTTACGCTTCATTTAGAATGCTCGATGGCCTCTCTGGACCTGACTTCGTACCATACCCTGTGCAGGAGTAACTCACTAAAATGCATCAAGGGATCGCCATATCTCGCAGTCCCCCATGAATTGCTAGTTCCACCCAAAGCAAACTTCATTGACTTGATTAGCGCGCAATGCTCCCCAGTGAGGTGAGGTCCTTGCCACCCAGGTGAATATCTAAACTGTTGGGTTGGGACCCCCCATGCTTGTTTCTGCTGCAGCTTTGTGATCTATCTGTGCCGATGCATGCCAAGGGAACCCAGTCCTGCTGTACAAGTGTGAGAGGAAGCCTCAAAGTGTCATAAGTATATGTTTTGATAAGTTATTGCTTGTGGTCAACACCATTCAGTTATCTTAACCCACTTACTGCCATTTGCCACTTATCGGCAGACTCCTAGGGACCAGTTGGGAACTACTGTTCTCTTTTTTAACAACAGTTCCCTTTGATGATCCTATGGTATCCTGTGTGCAAATTTGTGCCTTTCTGATTAGGGGTTTGCTGTGCCCTGTATTCACCCCACACTGTCCAGGCTCAAACTCAGGATTTAATGGTAACCATATGCAAACCAACATACTACCAAAGTGAATTACTAAATTGTGGTGTGGGGGATTGCCCCCATTATGTTCTGCTGCATTTTGTTGCTCGCCTCCAAGGTCAGGAGTATCTTTTTTATTACGTTATTGTTTGTCATCAACTCAATTCAATTATCTATACCCGCTTACCTCCTTTTGTCTGGGAGTGCATTACTGTCAAGAAATAGGATCTATTAGGGATGATAATTACTTTCCACGACTGGGGAGAGTAGGGTATTTTGCCAGATCATACCATTGCATCGCTCGGGCTGGGGCTTGTGGCCAAGCATCCTCCAACCTGTCCATTTCTTAAAATGTCCCCCAGTGTTGGGGCTGTGTCGTACCCTTTCATGGATGCCCAGTGTGCCCCTACTGCCTACCCAAGGAAAGGGTGGACCTTAGATAGGGGTGTGACCTGAGGTTGCCATAAATGCACCTCTAGTGCTCAGCTTCATTTCATGTTCTCATTCGGTAGGGCAAACAATTGTTCTGGATTCAGTCTTTGAGTGTGTGACATCATTTCTTGCCTGAGTGTGTACACAAATGCTTAACACTACCCTCTGATAAGCCTAACTGCTCAACCATACTACCACAAAGGAGAGTAAGGTATTATTTACTTAAGCCTCCGCTACACCTCTGTGGACTCACTGGACTCTGTGCGCAATATTAGTCGTGGCCGGCACAACTCGCCCGTGTGGGGCAGGAGATCGCGCAGGGCGGGCATTCACGCAGAGAGGGGGAGGTTTAATTTAAAATAAAAAGAAAGAAAAAAAAGAGTTTACTTACCTTCGCCGGCCCGACCCCGCGTCGTGTCTGCTCCTCTCCTGGAAGCAGGAAGCCTCCTCCCCTCCCTTAAGCCAATCACAATGCTGCAATGGCAGAATTGTGATTGGCCAGGACGCCGACCAGCCAGGCGTCTATGGGGTGGCCATTTTCTCCATGTAGACTGCATGCTGCCTACATGGAGAAAAGGCAGAGTGCGCATGACTGGTTTGGTCGACCCCAGAGGGCCGACCAAACAGTCAGCATCCTCAAGAGTGGGCAAGCCACTCCTCCCCTGCCTTAGAGCAGGACCGGCCACCCACCCGCTCCCAACCTAACCCTTCTGCCCTCTCGCAGTGCGAGAAGCAGAAACATAAAATGGTCTTTATAATACCATTTTATGTTTCTCATACTGCGAGAAAGCAGTGTGGCGACACTCCTCCGCCCACATGGAGGAGCCGCCCCTGCACACTATACCTCTTTTTGGTATGGTATACAGACAGCTAACTTCCTTCTTTGGCTGGAAACCAACCCCAGTCCCCAACCCCAGACTCCAACCCCAGTCTTTTGATGCTGTGGTGCCGTGCTGATGCAACCAGCCTAGTGTGGTTGGACCAGCACAAAAATTCTGATACAGATTTTGCTGGGATGAAGGTAAGTAGGGATGCTTTATGCTGGAGAAAGTGGTGGGTAAATACATGCTCAAATCTTACCTGCCTTCTCCTAACTTATGGAAATGCGAAATTCTTTCACTAAACATGTCAGCCATTGTCTTTTAAACTTGTGTTCCCAAAACCTTGAGGACACTGTCCGTCTTGCCAGGGAGACCACTTCCCCACCACTTGGCTGTGCTGGCCATGAGACAGACGGTCTCTAACTTTAAGTGAAGCATCCTGTGGAATGCACACTTGTTTGAATGGGTTTAGTGAGAGCACATATTCCATTGAATGGCCAATAAATTTGCACCTAACACAGTTTTATTGATGCAACTCTATTGAACCAATATTGTGCTATAATGAAGTTTCAATGGATTCAGTGGATATTGCCTATTGTGCATCACATAGTGCGTGCTTTATTTAACATTATTACAATCTTTACATTTTCTTTTCTTTTTCGGACTGCACTATGAAAGGAGTTTGTAAGCACCAGTCCCAGTAGTTAAAATTAATTAAAATGTAGGCAGGATTTGTCTGGTGGTACGGCCCCACATGCACCCTCGGCATTTGACGTGCAGCACTCGTGCCCAGTCAAATACAGAGTTTAAAGGCTATTTAATCGGACGTTCATGCCCCATCCTTTAGTTGGGTGTGCACAGGAATATTTGTTGTAGCTTGTAGGACCCTTGTAGCAATCTCCTCCCATAGACACATTATTTGCTGGCCTTGCCCAATTTGTGCCCTTGGGTTGGTTACAAATTGTCCTGCCGCTTTTTGATAATCTGAGGTCACCTCTTTCTCTGAACCTGAACTTCCTTAGTATAAACCCATACCCAATATTAGGTGCACATGGCATCCTCCAACCAGTTAACATTCCTAACAGCGATATGAGCCCTGGGCCTGCTCATGCTTAAGGGAGGTTACGTACATTAGAGACAGCACTGTTCTCGGCCATTGTTTAATTTCACTCGTTCCTTCATTCTGACATGTAAAGGCATATTGAAGTACATGTGGCCAAGCTATCCGCAGTATAAAACTTTCTCTTGTGTTTGATTTATTAAACTTTAATGTTGTCCATCTATAATAACACACCTGAGCACCCGGAAGGTTCCTTGTGTTAACTGACTCTCCAGGGAGAAACGCATGTTAATGAAATACACTTCTTAATTTTGAAGTGACTGTATATCCGCACGTTTGTTGAAAGATGTCTTCAAGTGAATTGTATATGGTGCAGGCACCTTATTTCCTTTTTTTATTTCAGTTAGTGTAACTAACGCTTGCCTGTTTAATTCACATGGTTATGAATGTTAGTTCTCTTGGCAGCCCAGTGCGATCGTGCTGACCACGGACTATACTTGAATATCACTGCCCTATTTAGTGTGTGTCCTGCTGGCTGCGTCTTGCCACTGAGGGTTGGAGAAGCATTGCTATACCATATTGAGGCTCCAGGTTAGTATAAAGTGTGTATATGTGTCCTGCTAAAATAGCCCACTGCAAGACCATTATACATTGGTGCCTGTCCCTACTGTTATACTTGTCAGCATGGCTTCAGCTGGAATAACCTTAGTAATTTCCTGGCCCTATGTCATTGCAACATGCCCAACCTTTCTTGAAGGAATGTCTTGTGTGCTGTTTACTACTGCGGTGTTCTGCCTTCAACCTACCAGGCTGCATAATTGCTAACAATGTGATTGGTTTAATGACATTCATGTTCAAAATGTAATCGTTGCAGATTCATATTCCCACACAGCCCACATTATTGTGGGTATGGATTAGAGGACCAGGGAAGTTTGTGACTGTCTTGGCAATGTAAGCCTGCAACTGTCCCACTGCTTTGGGGAAACTGCCTCCTGTATTTCTCAGCCCTGGTGGGACTGGTGTCCCAGAGCTAATTCACGCCAGCAACAATAGAACCTCTGCTGCGTCTGCCACTCTGGCAGTGGACTGCTAGTCCCAGTGTGCACTGCGTCCATCACAGGTGCCGCCAGCAAAGGGGAGGTGCTGAACTCACATTGCGCATAAATCACTACCTCTCCCCCGCAGTGCGGGCCAAGGGCGTGCCCATACTTGCCCGTCACTGACCGGAGGTGGCCGGGCTATGCCCTTTTCATTTGTCAGCAGCCAACGAGGCACATATCAGTAGACTGCATCCCGCCTCAAAGTAAGTGACGATTATTGAATAGCCCGGGTGGGACTGAGCAGGAGCTTGTGCTCAGTAGTGCTTAGTGTTGTGTAGCAGTATCAAGACCTTGCATCTGCTTTGTGTCCTGGGTCCTGTGTCCTGTGTTGTGCCAGCAGTGGTGGGTGAGGCTCGCTTGAATAAGTCCATCTTTCAAGCAGGTCATGGGGAAAAGGAAAGACCCCCCCCTACCGGTGTATCCCAAACACATCCAAGGGCACTATTGACTCTTTTCCAATAAAGGCAGTGGGAGCAATCACAAAAGAAATTGACAAAGCAGAGAGACGTCTCTCGCTGTGCAGGACTGGATCATCAGCGCTGACAATGGAATGGGACCCGACACTGGCACTGGTAGCTGGAAATGTGGATGAAAATAGAGCAGGAACTACGCCAGAGCCAGGGGGAGGAAGTAGAAGAGATATGGAACGTAAATGAGAGTCCCAGTTCCAGCTCGAATAACCAAGCAGCTGGGCAGGTCACACGTAGCAGGGCCATGTTGTCCACTATTTGAGGTACGGATTGGTGTTGTCAGCCAGCCCCCAAAAAACAGCGAAAGGCGCAGAGAAAAATAGTGCCCAGGACGCAGAAGAAAAATCCCAAATAACCAGACTCTAGGGGTGTTATGGGATCGGGCTAGGATGTAGAAGAACTATGGGGGTCTCTCAGGGAAAAAATTGTGACATTGGTGGCTGGCCTGTTAAAGGATTTCTTAAAAGAACTATCAAACACAGTCACTGACATTAAGGTATCTCTGTGGAACATTGAGAAAGCATTGCCCCGGATGTCCAGTCCAGGCAGGATGGTGTATCTAATTACACCTGCCAACAATAAACAGGCTTGAATGTTATGCCACGCACAGAGATAGGTTCTGAGTCCCAGATCCCTTCAGTGAACACGGTAAAAACAGAGCAGGGGGACAGGGGGAACAGGGGGTGGGGAGGTGGAGGGCTGGCCAGCTGATCCAACATAGCAGGGAGCCAAATGAAAGAGGTGAACGGGGGGATCTCATCACCGGGGGCGGCGAGCTAGTGGTGCCGCTCATTTAGCCCATAACACACAAAAATTGCCAGTCATAGGCCTCCCACCAGCATTTTGCCCGTACACAGTGGTACTAGCGGCGGTACCAGGCATGATAGTTCACAGGAAGAATCTAGCCTCCAGTTGATAAATAAGGGTACCCCCTGGTTAGGAAAACGTTTAGGGTTTAATAGCTCAGACAACAGACATGTCATGATGGCAAGGAACAGTTGCGTGGATTGGCAGGTCTAAGAAAATATTCGTAGGGGATTGTGTAATTGTCACACTGTGGCATCCTTCAATGGCCCAAAAGCTTTTGTTTTCATCTTCGCAATCATTTATGGCAGACTCTGGAATTAAACCAGTCCCATTGGGTTTCTTTTATAGACCCCCGTCCAAATTCCTATCCAGTTAAGAAATGCTTTTGCTCCATTAAGGGACCTGAACAACATATGATTGACATGCAGAGGGAGCAAGTGGGTAAGATTGGAAGGCATTCAGGCAACACACACAAAGGCCCAAAGGGGGACAGAGGTGGCTCATGATGGGGGAACCACTTACACCCACGATGAATATAGGGACCCAAGGGAAAGCAGGTCTACCAGCACAGATGGGGATAATAGCGATGCCTCAGGCCCTCAGGTGAGGCAAAATCTGGATGACTTATAACTTATTTCGTGGAATGTGGCAGCTTTGGCGAATAAGTTTCAGGACGAACAGTGGCTCCATTATATTAGAAAGTTTGACATAATAGCCATCCAGGAAACATGGGAACCAGTAAATATTTTCTTTTTAGAAGGTTATAACACTTTTTTCTGTCCAGCAAAAAGGTCTAGTGCAGGAGAGTCAGCAGGGGCCTAATCATGGTAGTAGATTTAAAGATACAGGGGAGGGGAAGTTGATCCCGTGGGAATCAGAAGTAAGACAGGTTCAAAAGTAACTTTTTAGACCAACACACCAACCCTCACACTTAACAAAGTGTAAAGAATTACTGAAAAAATAACAGGGGTTCTGCCCATATTACCCTCCCATACCTGGACAAGGAGCATCAAGAAGATGAAAAAGTAGAAAAAAGTAGCATTGATGTATTAATTCAACATTTAATTAAGAATATGAAAAATGTAATTATCCTGTTCTATACAACTTAATATGTAAAGAATCAATCGTAAATTTCTGAGGACATATAAACATGTACAAAAAAGAGATGGCGCATAACAAATATATATAGAAGGCAAAGTCAACCATATACACAATACAATGCAATATATACAAATCACAAATACAATATATACAATACATATACAAAGTGTACCCATAGACAGATCTCAAAAAAAGACCTATCACACAATATACACTCCTAATTTCGAGTGATATATATCTACAATGGAGATCCCAACTACGCTTGAGATGCAACTTCTCTCACAACATTCTTTTGTATAAGGCGCCTGAATATACAAACACAAATAAACTGAAAGGGGACTCCTAATCACAATGATGTCTCAAAAAGAAGAAAACATCACGAGTCCATGTGCCACCCAATCAAGTAGACATGTGCATACATCCAAAATCACTACTAAGCTTAAAATCGGTTAAAAAGTAACTTTTTAGACCAACACACCAACCCTCACACTTAACAAAGTGTAAAGAATTACTGAAAAAATAACAGGGGTTCTGCCCATATTACCCTCCCATACCTGGACAAGGAGCATCAAGAAGATGAAAAAGTAGAAAAAAGTAGCATTGAGGGATTAATTCAACATTTAATTAAGAACATGAAAAAATTAATTATCCTGTTCTATACAACTTAATATGTAAAGAATCAGTCACAAATTTCTGAGGACATATAAACATGTACAAAAAAGAGATGGCGCATAACAAATATATATAGAAGGCAAAGTCAACTATATACACAATACAATGCAATATATACAAATCACAAATACAATATGTACAATGCATATACAAAGTGTACCCATAGACAGATCTAAAAAAAAGACCTATCAGACAATATACACTCCTAATTTCGAGTGATATATATCTACAATGGAGATCCCAACTACGCCTGAGATGCAACTTCTCTCACAACATTCTTTTGAAGAAGGTGCCTGAATATACAAACACAAATAAACTGAAAGGGGACTCCTAATCACAATGATGTCTCAAAAAGAAGAAAACATCACGAGTCCATGTGCCACCCAATCAAGTAGACATGTGCATACATCCAAAATCACTACTAAGCTTAAAATCGGTTCAAAAGTAACTTTTTAGACCAACACACCAACCCTCACACTTAACAAAGTGTAAAGAATTACTGAAAAAATAACAGGGGATCTGCCCATATTACCCTCCCATACCTGGACAAGGAGCATCAAGAAGATGAAAAAGTAGAAAAAAGTAGCATTGAGGGATAAATTCAACATTTAATTAAGAACATGAAAAAATTAATTATCCTGTTCTATACAACTTAATATGTAAAGAATCAATCGCAAATTTCTGAGGACATATAAACATGTACAAGAAAGAGATGGCGCATAACAAATATATATAGAAGGCAAAGTCAACTATATACACAATACAATGCAATATATGCAAATCACAAATACTATATATACAATACATATACAAAGTGTACCCATAGACAGATCTAAAAAAAAGACCTATCACACAATATACACTCCTAATTTCGAGTGATATATATCTACAATGGAGATCCCAACTACGCCTGAGATGCAACTTCTCTCACAACATTATTTTGTATAAGGCGCCTGAATATACAAACACAAATAAACTGAAAGGGGACTCCTAATCACAATGATGTCTCAAAAAGAAGAAAACATCACGAGTCCATGTGCCACCCAATCAAGTAGACATGTGCATACATCCAAAATCACTACTAAGCTAGAAATCGGTTCAAAAGTAACTTTTTAGACCAACACACCAACCCTCACACTTAACAAAGTGTAAAGAATTACTGAAAAAATAACATGGGTTCCGCCCATATTACCCTCCCATACCTGGACAAGGAGCATCAAGAGGATGAAAAAGTAGAAAAAAGTAGCATTGAGGGATTAATTCAACATTTAATTAAGAACATGAAAAAATTAATTATCCTGTTCTATACAACTTAATATGTAAAGAATCAGTCGCAAATTTCTGAGGACATATAAACATGTACAAAAAAAGAGATGGCGCATAACAAATATATATAGAAGGCAAAGTCAACTATATACACAATACAATGCAATATATACAAATCACAAATACAATATGTACAATGCATATACAAAGTGTACCCATAGACAGATCTAAAAAAAAGACCTATCAGACAATATACACTCCTAATTTCGAGTGATATATATCTACAATGGAGATCCCAACTACGCCTGAGATGCAACTTCTCTCACAACATTCTTTTGTATAAGGTGCCTGAATATACAAACACAAATAAACTGAAAGGGGACTCCTAATCACAATGATGTCTCAAAAAGAAGAAAACATCACGAGTCCATGTGCCACCCAATCAAGTAGACATGTGCATACATCCAAAATCACTACTAAGCTTAAAATCGGTTCAAAAGTAACTTTTTAGACCAACACACCAACCCTCACACTTAACAAAGTGTAAAGAATTACTGAAAAAATAACAGGGGTTCTGCCCATATTACCCTCCCATACCTGGACAAGGAGCATCAAGAAGATGAGAAAGTAGAAAAAAGTAGCATTGAGGGATTAATTCAACATTTAATTAAGAACATGAAAAAATTAATTATCCTGTTCTATACAACTTAATATGTAAAGAATCAATCGCAAATTTCTGAGGACATATAAACATGTACAAGAAAGAGATGGCGCATAACAAATATATATAGAAGGCAAAGTCAACTATATACACAATACAATGCAATATATGCAAATCACAAATACAATATATACAATACATATACAAAGTGTACCCATAGACAGATCTAAAAAAAAGACCTATCACACAATATACACTCCTAATTTCGAGTGATATATATCTACAATGGAGATCCCAACTACGCCTGAGATGCAACTTCTCTCACAACATTATTTTGTATAAGGTGCCTGAATATACAAACACAAATAAACTGAAAGGGGACTCCTAATCACAATGATGTCTCAAAAAGAAGAAAACATCACGAGTCCATGTGCCACCCAATCAAGTAGACATGTGCATACATCCAAAATCACTACTAAGCTTAAAATCGGTTCAAAAGTAACTTTTTAGACCAACACACCAACCCTCACACTTAACAAAGTGTAAAGAATTACTGAAAAAATAACAGGGGTTCTGCCCATATTACCCTCCCATACCTGGACAAGGAGCATCAAGAAGATGAAAAGTATAACCAATCAACTGACGGGACCAATTCTGACTCCCTATCTGAAAGTCATCCTGGCTAAACTACTACCTTCCATCTGCTACGGCAGCGAGGCATTACGGGGGAGAGACTCCAAGAACCTGGATATAATCCAGACAAAAGCCTATAGAACAATGTTTTCGCTCCCGTCTTATACATCGCCAGCCCAAATCAGGTTGGAATTTGGATTACAAAAACAAACTCTTGCAAGACAGGGTGCTTATATTAATTGCTGCCACAAACTTCGTTCTGCTACCACCAACACTCTAAAGTTGCTGTTATTTCAAGATATTCAAAGCAGGGACGGATCTCAGGCAAGATCGTATCTGAAGGCAGCCTTGGGGGCCACTAACCTAACAGCGATTTGGGACATGCAACTCGGGCATAACGCGTTCAAAAAATTGTTTTGGAAAACCGTCAAATCTCTTTCACTATTAGAGGACAAAGAGACTTTTGCCAAAAGAAACAATGCATGGATGATTTTAAACTCTTATAAATCCCTGACACCAGAACCATACTTCAGCCAGGGATACCCCAAGGCAACAAAACTGAAGTTCTTAAAACACAGACTAGGGGTCTTGCCCACTAGAGAGCATCTTCCACCATGGCTCAGGAGCAACGGCCATGACACCTGCATTTTTTGCAATAAGGAGAAGGACGACAAACTCCACATGACCTGTCTCTGCCAAGAGCTGTGGCCAGCCCGCCAACAGCTCTTAAAGGTCCAGCTCAAGCAGATAGGAACTCGCACTAGAAGGCAAGCGGTGCTGGTTTGCCTGAACCCTGCAAACACGAAATTGAACTGCAGATATGTAAACTTCCTTGCGATAATTGAGCAAAAACTGTCAAAAAACATTCCAAACATTGACACAGAAAATATATAGACGCTTATCAGAACTCAAGGAACATGCTCTCCTGCCTTAAAAGAAATTTTCCTGGTCATTAGATCGGGTTTTTTTATCGTATGTGCTTTTAATGAGGACTCATTAAATCGCCTTTCTAATGAGATTTTAAAGATTTTTGTAAAATGTTTGCACTGGTTTTAATTAACTATGCATAATAATAAATTTACCAATTACCAATTGTAAGTTCTTGGTTGCCAGCCTGTTCTTTTTGCCATGCATTCTTGTTTCAACCTGAAACTGCTTAATTGACTCCAGAATGGTACGAAGACAGGGGGAATGTTCATCCGCCCCTGTCGCCACCTGTTCTGTATGTTCAGGATACGTGCCTCTAGTAGCTGAATAACCCCATTTTAACAGAGGATCCAGATCGTCCCTGCTGACCCGACGGCGTTCACCGCTAACTTTCTCCAGGGAGTGGGAATCTCTTTGTTTCCTTGACAGTTTCTTTTTTCTTACCACAGTATCCTTTGGTAGGTTTCCCATGGCAGCCTTGAAGCTGGATGTGGAGCTAGAGAGCAAGGCCTCTCAACTGTCTTCCGACTCACAGGGGGTAGCCTCGTACCCATCAGTAACTGAATAGAACTTGTCCCCAAAGTCCTGAGTATCATCAGGACCGCTGCTGGACGCAATCTCTTGTACTAGCGTATTCGTGGTTGGTTGCTCTCCATCTTTTGGGTCGGCAGACATTTCAGTATTTTTATTCAGTTCCTTAGTTTCCCCCCTGAAAAGTTCTTGTGAGAGTCGGGTCTGCTGGTCAGGTTCATTAGGCTGGTTGATATCGGTGCTCTCACCGCCTCTATCTTGAACCAGACTGACTTCACTATCTTCCATGTCTTCTCCCCACTGTGTACCAGGGGTGATAACTCTCTGCGCTCCCCCAATAGGGGCTGGTTGGGCCTGTTGCACTGCCGATGACACTGTCCCCTGCGTAGCCTTCTGGCCATTCTTTCCTTTGGCAGTAACAGGGGCATTTTTAGCTCGGGTCGGTGAGCCCTTTTTAAAAAGGTCTGTGTGGGTACTCGGAGAAAAATAACCAGCTATGCTCTATAGACCCCAGCGTTCAGATCCCCTGGATTTGGACCTTTCCCCCTTGTGTTACTGCTATAGCTACCGGCCTCAGGCTTCTTTTGTCTCTCAGCGCTCTCACCTGGAGTCCGACCGGGGTCCTTCCCAACCTCCTTCGCTGTGGGTTTTCCTGAGTCCTTAGCTTGTGTGACCCCCACAGCTTTTGGGGGGGCTACTCCTTGTTCCAGCATATCTGCTGCTTTCCCTCGTCCTCCACGGGTTGTTTTAAGAGGCATGCTCGGGACTTTTGTGGCCACAGCCTCCCCGACAATCTCGGTGTGCCTCACCACCGCCGTCAGTATCCAAGAGAACAACCTGCTCGCAGTGCTCTGGGCTCCACTGCCCTGTCTGCCTCTGCTTCTGCCTCTGCTGATTCCGCTAGCCCCGCAGGCTCCGCAGGCTGTGCAGGCTCTCCGTCTCCGTCTGCATCCACGTATACACCCCCGCAGCTCCTCCAACACCGTGTATGCCGCGTCCAGTATCTCCGCCAAGCACTATTCGACAGTCCCAAAAAGATCACCGCAATACTGCGCCGACATCAGTGGTGAGTTTCCCAATCGAGTGCGATGCCGTTAAATCATATCAGCACTTCAACACATCATTTTGTTAAGAGTAAAGTTTCTTGGCAAAGGGAGAAATCATGCTTCCCATGAATAACATATGATTTCTTAAATAATGCATTATTAACTGTATATGTATATATATTCACTGAAAAAAACATAGGTTTCAGCCACGTTATAGTTAGTAATTAGCATTTAAAAAACCTTAGAAATTCACTGAAAAAACCATAGGTTTCACACATGTTATAGTTAGCTGGGCATTTCACTCATACAAAACCATTGAAATTCCCCCGTTATAATTAGTTCAGCTAACTATAAAATGCGCGCCCGCAATGCACTGCTGATGACGTCACATATTAGATCACTCATGACATGGTCAGTGACATCACTCATGACATCACTGATGACATATCAAATTACATTACATTTAGCCCACCAGGTACCTCCAGTATGCGCCAGGCAGCTGTGTTGCAGAGAGGTGTTCAGAGGGCACACCCCCTTTTTACAACATGCTGCAACGCAGCTCTGTGGCGCTTAATGGAGGTATCTGTTGGACTAGTTGGCCCCTAGGGAACCTCTGGATTGAAGAGGAATTAATTCCGCAACTTAAAACGCGCCACAGGGCATGTTTGCACAAATATCACCTCAAGCTCCGCCCCCTACCTTCACCACTGTGCAAACGCGCCCCATAGTGCGTTCTAAGTTGGGGGATTAAGTCCCCTTGCATACTGGGGGGCCCTGGAGGCCAACTAGCCACCAGGAACCTCCAGTATGCGCCAGGGGGCTGCGTTGCAAAGAGGTGTAAAAAAGGGCGTGGCCTCATTACACCTTTCTGCAACGCAGCCCCCTGACGTGTTTGCAGAGGGAGAACTAATTACCCTTGCATACTGGGGTCCCTGGGGGCGAACTAGCCCCCCCGGAACCTCCATTATGCGCCAGGAGGTTGCGATGCACAGAGGTGTAATGAGGCCCCGCCCCTTTTTACACCTCTCTGCAACGCAGCCCCCTGGCGCGTTTACAGAGTGGGAACTAATTTTCCTTGCATATTGGGGGTCCCTAGGGGCCAACTAGCCCACCAGGAACATCCAGGATGCGCCAGGGTGCTGCGTTGCAGAGAGGTGTAAAAAGGGGCGTGGCCTCTTTACACGTCTCTGCAAGGCAGCCCCCTGGCGCGTTTACAGAGGGGAAACTAATTCCCCTTGCATATTGGGGGTCCCTGGGGGCCAACTAGCCCACCAAGAACCTCCAGTATGCGCCAGGGGGCTGCGTTGCAGAGATGTGTAAAGAGGGGTGTGGCCTCTTTACACGTCTCTGCAAGGCAGCCCCCTGGCGCATACTGGAGGTTGTTGGTGGGTCTACTTGGCCCCCAGGGACCCCCAGTATTCAAGGGTAATTAGTTCCCCCTCTGCAAACACACCAGGGGACGCGTTTGCAGAGTGGTGCCTTAATTTTTTGGGGGGGATCGGCAGTGGACGCGTACCGCGCGACCGTGCGATTTAAAACCCCCTGAGCAGGCCTTGGGGTACAGGGTGTTTCTACCCTGCCCCCTTTTCTTCGTTTTCACCTTTGTTTCCCTGTTTTTTTGTGACTCGGGTCTACAGAGGCACAAGATGGCTGCCAAGACTTCCTGGTTTGGAGTGTTGACAGACAGTTGACAGCCAATCAGCATGCAGCTCGCGTTCGTAATTGAACGGATCTCCGAACGCGTGTAGAACTCTGTCTCTTGATATCGCTATGATTTTACTTTTAATTTTCTCAGAAACTACTGAACGGATTCACACCATTTAACAAAAAGCACAATCTGCAAACCAAACTCTACCTCTCTGCCAAATTTGGTGTAATTCCGTTCAGCTGTTCGGGCTGTAGCCCTGGCTAAAGGTCCCTGTGGAAAATTGCATGGGGAAAACACTTTTCGGCCCCCACTTGACGAATCACCCCCAAACTTTCATGGAAGGAGCGGAACTGAGCAGGCCATTTTCTTGGAGAAATTCACGAATATTTGTCCACCAGCGCCAGAGTTATTCCAAATGTTGTGGATTTCCTATGGAAACTATGTCCTAACTATAACTACCTACTCGCAACGGCCAGTAGGTAATATATATATATATATATCTCACTGGCCCCTAGTTATGAAACGCCAAACAGGGAAATGATGAAGGAATGGGCGGAAGCCAATTTGGACTCCTCACACAGACTGATTTGCATTCTGGTAAAGTATGCAGAAAAAGATCGAGTGACACTGGCGGAAGAGATAGACAAATTAAACTTGGAAATAAATGCAATGGGACATACTGACGACATAGAAAAAATGAAGGCGGAAATGAATAAACGGCTAAAGAAAGAAGAAGATGTAATCAGAGAAAGGAAAGCCTTTAGATTTCATCGGGACCGATGTGATTATGACAAAGGCCGTATACTTACCTTTGCAAAAAAGTTTGACTCCCTTAAAGCAAGTAAATTTGGGCAAAGTCAAGGCAACAAATATGACAATGAAGCAAGCAACACGCTACCCAAGTTAACATCTGCCTCTGAGGCTAGTTCAGCCATCGAAAGTGAATCGGAATCTGAAGCGTGATTGAATGCAGCAAGGCAACCAATAGGAAAAATATCATTAACGGATGAAGTAGATTTTTTATGTCAAGAACGCCTCCAATCGTTGCGGCCAAGGAAACAAATGAACAACCAAGCAATAAGAGAACCAGAAAACGCAGGGAGAGGCGGAGGGCAATCATACGAAGTGACAAACTAAAGGTAGCAAAAACGTCAACCGAGGTAAACCTGGAGGATTGACTCAAAATGAACGTGACAAAGCTGAAGATAAAACTGTCATTTATCTAACAGACATGACATTAAATAAAGCTGAAGAACAACTCCTGGCATTAGGACTATCGTATTGTCCGGAAAGTTCTTTTAATTATGCTGCAACCAGAGTTGACGTTTATAAGAGCGTGCGCAAACTGAAATTAAAGAAGCATTTCATGCTATTGAACACTGCCAAGCATAACACCAAAGATAAAAATGTTGCAAGAACTCAAGAACAAACAAGTACTACATTTGACAATCCAGCTGATGTTAATATAGAACCAAGTAATTTGGATGCAGATGACCATAGTTTGATCCAAGATATGCAGGATTTAATGAATGAGCAAATGCCATTGAGTCCAAGTATTGAAAGCATGGGGCAAGTTGATATAATACACAGGCCAGTCACTACTCCATTTAAACCAATCTCCACATTCAAACCTATTATGATAAAGGTTACAATTGATGCTTTCCCAACAGAGTGGTAGGCAGTTTAAAGAATCTCAACCGCAAAATATTAAATACTAACAGGAAAAAAATTAATAAAAGAGAGATACAATATCAACAATTAATGACTAACCTCAAAAACAACAATGACATAATAGTCAGGTACGCGGATAAAGGTGGAAACGTTGTTATATGGAAAAAAGAGGAATATATCAATGAGGATTTACTCCAACTATAATGATACTACATGTTATTGCTGTAGCAACCAACAGACATGCAATAATGTTCGCAGCACTTATGCAATTAATCTAGTGGCCTGGAAAAATGCAGGCTTGTTGTCAATGGACGAGTATAAATATTTAAAGATTGATAAATGTTATATCTTATTAATGATGTATATTCCTTTATATGCTAATGTTACAATGCCCTGCTTACTGGATTCTAGAATGTGGAATCCAGGTGGCAGAAGAGAAGTTACGGAGTTGCTGATGGAGTTGGTCCTTGGTGCCTAGGGGTTGAATAGATGATTAAACCTACTTCACTTCTACAATTTGTGTACCTCAAGTCATTTCAGTGGCCACGAGGATGGGATCGATCTGAAGATTCTATATACTGAATTTATGGAGAATAAATGAATCCATGAAGAATCACTGATGAAAAGTTCTTCAACCTACTGAAAATTTTTATCAACCCCTAAGGCTGACAACTACAAATCACAAGGTACCTCTGAATCCAGCCATCTCTAGTTAAAATCTATTCCTGCTTAATTTTTAGCCTGCCTTCATGTTTAAACAACTTATTTTACCCTTCATATCGTCTACAACCGCCTGAATGTGCATTACACTTTGAACTTGGAACATATTTTTCTGCATTGTTACTCGTAATTGGATTTGGATTTGCCTACTATTTCACACAAAAAAAAGAAACTTACATCCTGAAGATCGTTAACGCTGATGTTTACTTACAAATCTTCACTCGCGTGCTTTGTTAACTTTCAAGTGCGCTGCACGCGCATCTCGGCATTCTACCTCACGCGTCATTGCTTTCTACATCATCGCGCCTCAACGCTGAATCACGCAGCGCATCTCCACGGCATTACGTCCTCGACGCATGGCAGCCATCTTCAATTGCCATGACAACTATACACAAATAGTGTATGTCGGCAAATCACACCACGGAAACATCGTTTTGCTCGTATTTTAACAAGACATTGTACTTTTGCATTCAAACTAATATCCGGAGCACAACAGCGGAACCATTATAACAAGCATTATAACAAGCATTATACCTTCAGGCGTTACAACAGGTGAACCAAATACAATCGTATGAAACATTTGAACAGATATAATTTCATCATACTTCAACATATATACGTATATTTCTGCATATATTAAGCACATCGAACTTAATTTGAACTACTCTACCTTATTCAAGCTGACATCGGTGACTACATTATTTATTTTAGTTTTTTTTTATATACATGTTTCTGAATACATTTTTTGTCTTTCCTTGAATGTAAAAAAAAAAATTTAAGTGAATTTAGTTATTATGGATGTAAACTCTTCTGTTACAGCTCCTCCCAAATTCCTACAAAATCCTGGTTCTCCTTCCATGAATTGGGAGGATTGGTCCGAATCGTTTGAAACCTACTTAGAGGCTATTGGAGGAGATGTATTCTTACCTTCTAGAAAGTTAGCTTTACTAAAACACAATTTAGGAGTAGAAGGAAGGAAAGTTCAAAAAATTGTACCTGTAATAAATCGTGTAGTGTCTACTGTTGTTGACACTGTGGATGAAAGTAGCGAAACTAGTGAAACCAGTCCCAACGATGCATCCATAGATGTTTATTCTGAAGCTTTAAAAGCCTTAGAAGAGAATTATGGAAAAAAAACTAGCATAGTGGTGGAAAGACATACATTTTTCTCGAGGGCAAAATTACAAAGGGAAAATGTCCAACAATATGTAGCTTGTTTGAGGTCTTTAGCTATAACCTGCAAATTTAAAGATTTACACGAAGAAATAATTCGAGATCAATTTATCAATAGAATTAGAAACATAAAAATTCAAGAGCGTTTACTTGAGCTTAAAAATCCTTCTTTGCAGAAAACTCTGGACACTGCTAGAAAAATGGAAAACACCTCTCATTATGTTAAAGAATTAAGTTCCTTACAACAGAAAGATAATGATGAATCCAGCAGTGTTAGTGTAATAAACAATAGCAAAAAGAAGACTGATTTTAGATCTGATAACAAAGATAAAAAAATTAATTTCTCGAAAAACAAAAGTAATTTCAGCAAGCGTGTTTGTTTCAGATGTGGCAGTCAGAAACATACTGCTGATTTCAATAAATGTCCTGCTATTAAAGTCATTTGTAGCAAATGCTAAAAGATTGCTCATTTTGCCAAGTGGTGCCGAACTGGTGATAATAGTAATTGGAAACGTTCTGTCAATTTCATTGAACCTCAAAGTGATAGTGAGGATGATGATAATGAAAATAATAAAAATGAAATTGAAGTGATGGTCATACATGATAATTCTGTTTATGAGATTTCTGAAGACTATCAACCTCCCAAGTGTACTGTGAAGATAAATGATGATGACATGGCACTATGGGCAGATTCGTGTTCGCCATATACCATTATAGATAAATACATGTGGGAAAATGGGAGCAAACCAACTTTGACTTACTCGAATGTGTGTCCTAAAGGGTATTGTGGTATAAAACTACCTATGTTGGGGTATTATGATGCTCGATTAACATTCAAAGGAAGATCTTGTTTAAGTCCAGTTTATGTAGTTGAACAAGGACGTGCTCTATTGGGATGGAAGGATGCAAAGAAAATGGGTTTGATATTAGACCCCAACCATCCGGATCAAATACTATTATCCCAAGAATATGATGATCAAGTTTTGTTAACTGATGACAATCATTTATCCAAATGGGAATCTGTATTTCCCAAATTGTTCAGCAAAGATCTTGGATGTTTAGTTAAATTTGAACACAAAATCATTCTTAAGTCTGACAACAATCCTATTGTTCATAAAGTAAGAAATGTGCCATTTGCTTTACGAGGCCCATTAAAGGAAGAATTAAATAGATTGTGTGAGGCTAAGGTGATTAAGCCTATCGAGGCCTCTGATTGGCTTAGTCCTATTGTTTTAGCTCGAAAACCCAATGGAAAAATTAGGATGTGTGTGGACCTGAGAGATTTGAACAACAACATTTGGATCGACCGTTATCCCCTTCCACACATTAATGAAATGGTATCTAGCATTGAGGATGCTATGTACTTTTCATCTATTGATTTATCTAATGCATATCATCAGATCAAATTGCATAATGAATCCAGACATTTAACATCTTTCATGACTCCCGAAGGTGCTTTCCAATATCTGAGGATGCCGTTTGGTTCAGCATCTTCAGTTTTTCAAAGGGTCATGTGCAATATCTTGAAAGATGAGAAACATGTAAGAATTTTTCAAGATGACGTTTTAATTTGGGGTAAAGATTTATCTTCTCATGATAAAAATGTACATAATGTCCTTGGTAAACTTCAAAATGCTGGTTTAACTGTGAGTGGTGAGAAATGTAAGTTTGGAGTTAAAGAAATTGATTATCTTGGTCACACTATTTCCAAAGAAGGAGTTGAGCCAAAAATGAAGTTGTTGGATGCTATAGAAAAGGCGCCACATCCGGTTAATAAAGATCAGTTACGGTCCTTTTTGGGACTTGCGGAATATTATTCCAAATTTGTTCCTAATTTTGCTGACAGTACATGAATTGAGATTGCTAATGAAGAAGGGTGTATCATTTAATTGGTTTACCTTATGTCAACAAGCTTTTGACAACATCAAAAAAGACATTATCAAAGCAGTTGCCCTGAAGCCGTATAATCCTAGTCATACTCTATTATAGTAGTTGATTCAAGTGCTTATGGTTTAGGTGCTGTTCTTATGCAAAGAGACAATGAGAGTGCTGAGAGAATCATTGCCTTTGCCTCTCGCACTCTTAAAGGGGCTGAACCATCTTATTCAGTCATTGAAAAAGAAGCTTTAGCGTGTTGGTGGGGGGTGGATCACTTTAAGACATTTATTTGGGGTACGGCATTTGAACTATGGACTGATCACAGACCTCTAATTGACATTTTTACTACAAAAGGTGCTTCGAAAGCCACACCTAGAATAGCAAAATGGTCTTACAGATTGCAAGAATACAATTTCAAGATAAAGAATGTTCCAGGTCACAAGAACATCAATGCTGACTGTCTATCGCGTCTTCCATTGAACTGTGATACGAATAGTGTAGATGAAGATAAGGACGAGTGGTTAATAGCCAGCATTGAGGAATCATGCAATAATGCATTAAAAGAACAGGAATGGATTGAAGCTATAGCTAAAGATGACATATTGCAGCATCTGATCAAAAAATTGCATGAAGGTATAGATCCATCCACTTTGAACAAGACCGATTTAGCTGATTATAAGATGGTATGGGGAGAACTATCATATGTTGATGGTATTCTAAGGAGAGGTGGCAGGTTAGTGGTACCTTCATTACTTAAGGAAAAGATGTTAAAGTTATTGCATGAAGGACATAGTGGCATGACCAGCATGAAAAGGAGAGCTAGGAACGATTTTTGGTGGATAGGCATGGACAAGGATATAGAAAGATGTGTTAGAAGTTGTGTAGCATGTATGTGTAGTGATAAATCTCACAAATCACAAGAAACCACCATTTCTGCAACCACCTTTCCTGACAAACCATGGGACAAGGTTGCCATTGATATTTGCGGTCCTTTTCATGTGAAGGGAATTGAAGACAAATATGCTATAGTTTTAATAGATTTTCATTCCAAATGGCCTGAAGTTGCTTTTGTAAAAGACATTAAGGCTTCTAACATAATTGATTTTTGTGAGGAACTTTTTCGTAGAGAAGGATATCCTAGTATAATTCTTTCAGATAATGGCCCACAATTTGTAGCAAGTGAATTTGCTGGTTATCTCAAAATGGTTGGTATTAAACATAACACTACTTCAGTTTATAATCCAAGAGAAAATGGTTTAGTAGAAAGATTTAACCGAGTTTTGAAAGAGTGTATTCAACTAGCTAACAACAATGATGACAACTGCAAGGATGCTGTCAGAAACATGTTATGGTCTTACAGGAATACTCCACATACTGCCACTGGGATGTCTCCATTTTTCCTTTTAAAAAAACGTGAGGCGGGTTCCAAAGTCAAACCCACTTGGATGTCTAAGAAAGATGACGTGACAGTCAGGGACAGCAGGGAAATTTGGAATAAAGTTCAAAAGTACCAAGAAAAATATATTCATGATCATAATATCAGAGTTAAGACATCCTCAAAATCATTTAAAAGTGGTGACTGGGTACGTACACAACAAATGGGGAACAGGAAACCTGGTTCTTCCAAATGGTCCAAACCAAAACAAATTGTTTATACTTTTGGTAATGTAGTCAAGTTAAATGACGGTAAAAAATGGAATATAAGGAGTATAACAAAATGCAATGATTTGGAGTGTAAACTTCTTACAAGTCAAGGATGTATCAATGCAGAATCTACGTCTGCAAGATCTTCAAGTTTAGATTCAAATGGAAAAGTAAGGGAGAGATGTGTTCGTCATAAATCCAAACCTATATGGATGAAAGATTATAAGTGTAATTAGTATTTCTGTGAGATATGTCACACATTTTATCCGACATGTGTTCTAAATTAATTTCACCTTATTTATATTTTCTATTATTTACAATTCATAGTGTTGTATTAATATAACTTGTTTTAGGTTATTTAGGAAGGGAGATATGTTATATCTTATTAATGATGTATATTCCTTTATATGCTAATGTTACAATGCCCTGCTTACTGGATTCTAGAATGTGGAATCCAGGTGGCAGAAGAGAAGTTACGGAGTTGCTGATGGAGTTGGTCCTTGGTGCCTAGGGGTTGAATAGATGATTAAACCTACTTCACTTCTACAATTTGTGTACCTCAAGTCATTTCAATAAACATGTGACTCCGATATTATACTGTATTCCTAAAATTCACAAAAACATAAATAAACCACCTGGAATGCCGATTATTTCTGCAAAAATTACTCTATTGGAAAGAACATCGTCCTATATTGACCTCTTTTTGCAGCCACATGTCCAGCACTTAAAAATCATATATACGTGAAACGGGAGACTTTTTGGCGAAAATGCTGGAGTTCAAGTGGCAAACAGACTACCTGCTTATTACACTTGATGTTACCTCAGTCAATACATCAATTCGACATCTGGATGGCTTAAGGGAAATGCAATTTTATTTATTTCAAAGGGGCCCCAATTTCACCAGGCATGTTGATTAAGATGACTGAATTTTGTTTAACTAATAACATTTTTCTGTTTCAAGGTTCTCTATATCAACAGCTAAGAGGGGTAGCCATGAGAGCCAGCTTCTCCCCCAGTTATGCATGTCTTCACATGGGCTGGTGGGAGGAGCTGGTTCTGATGAAGGAACACACCAAGTATATGAATAACAATGTAAAGGCCTGGTGGCGTTTTATTGATGACCTCTTTTTGGTGTGGCAGGGTACCCAGGAAGAAGCAGAAATATTTGTGAAAAATCTCAATGTTAACCAACTCAATTTACAGTTTACTGCATCTATTAGCAAAACGACAGTTAATTTTTTAGATGTAGAGTTGTATACAAATGGGGATAGACTAGAGACCAAACTTCATAGAAAAGCCACTGCTGGCAATGCAATTCTGCATGCCAGCAGTGCCCACCCAGGCCACCTTATAAAGTATCCCCTATGGTGAACTGCTGCAGTTAAAACGAATATGCAGCAATGACCATGATTTAAAACTGGCACAGAATGATTGCATATCCAGATTCAAGGAGAGAGGTTAAACTAACAAATGTTTAGAACTAGCCCTTAAAAAGAATAATTCAATAACCAGGGAGAGTCTATTGATTAAACAAAAACTAAGTGTTAGCGCACCAGCAAATGATGCCGAGAATTTTAGAATTATTTTAAAATTCAACAGACAAGAACAGGCAGTCAAACGTATCATTAACAAGAATTGGTACCTTATTCGTGCGGATCCAGTAATCAGGGAGCTGTTCCAAAAAAATCTTCCATTACGTACAGTAAGGCCCCTTCAATGAAAGATGCATTAGTTAAAAATGACCCATTTGGTACAGCAATAAAGAACAGAACATGGTTGAATCAAAGAGCTGGGTTTCATAAGTGCAGGACCTGCAAAGCCTGCCAACATGGAGTAACTACTACATCTTATGGGACTCCATTTGGCAACTAGAAAAATTAAAAAGTAATTGAACTGTAAGACAGACCATGTGGTACATGTGCTGGAGTGCCCTTGTGGGCTCAAATATGTAGGAAGTACGATCCTGCAGGGACACAAAAGGGTGCTCCAGCACCTAAGGGCTATCAAGAATAAGAATCAGGCGTACCCAGAAGCACGTCATTTTAATGACGTGCATGGGGGTAACTCCAAAGCTCTTAAATATTTTCTTATAGATTCAGTCCCTTTAACTAAAAGGGTGGTGACCGAGAAAAAAAATTCTTCGTAAACTAGAAATGTCTTACATACTAAATCTCGATTCCAGATACCCGAAAGGGATGAATGCGACAGAGGAATTACATGCCAGTCTCTTTGATAAAAACAACAATGGTGAATTTGTGCTGGGTGCCTGACTCCGGCCGAGAAAAAAAAAAATGAAGCTTGGGCTCCCGCGCTCCGTTTAATTGAATCCCTGGGTGGGCCAGGTCATGGGGACAGTAAAAAAGTGTGTGGGGGGACCCAATCCCCCCACACTGCCCCTGGGACCGCCACCACCAGGGCTTTGCGTAAATATTTGTTGGTCGCACACGGCACCCCGCAAGCCCCAGGGACCGCCACCTCCCGGCGCTTGTTTTTTTAAAGTTTGGGGGGCCTCTAATGCAGCTCTGTGGCGCATACTGGATGTACCTGGTGGGCTAGTTGGACCCCAGGGACCCTCAGGATTGAAGGGGACTTAATCCCCCAACTTATATTGCGCCACGGGGCACGTTTGCACAGTGGTGAAGGGAAGGGGCGGGGCCTGATGTGACATGTGTGCAAACAGGACCTGTGGTGCGTTTTAAGTTCTGGAATTAATTCCCCTTTAATCCTGATGGTCCCTATAGGCCAACAAGCCTACCAGGTACCGCCAGTAAGTGCCACATGGCTGCGTTGCAGAGAGGTGTAAATGGGGCATAGCTTAAGACCACCTATCTGAATTGCAGCTCTGTGGCGCTTACTGGAGGTACCTGGTGGGCTAGTAGGGCACCAGGGACCCTCAGGATTGAAGGGGACGTAATCCCCCTACTTAAAATGCACCAGGGGGCATGTTTGCAGAGTGGTGGAGAAAGGGGGCATGGCTGTTGTCTACCTCTCACCAATCCCACTGCCTGGGGCTTCCTGGAGGTAAAAGGTAGGCTAGTTGGCCACTAAAGGACCAACAGCATTGAAGGGGACTTCAATCCCCATCCAAGAGCGTGCCAGGGAGCCCGTTTGTAGAGTGGTGAGCAAAGTGGGTGTGGCGTGATGCGAGTACTTATCAGTGCTGCTGTGTGGGACTGACTGGAGGTAATAGTTTGGGAAGTGGCCACCAAGGATGTCCATGGAGGCCAACTACCCCTCTTGTTACCTCCAGTAAGTCCCACACAGGGGACTGCTAAGATGTCTTTAGAGGCCAGGGCCCCCTTTCTCTACCACTCTGCAAATGTGCCTCGTGGCAGACTACCGGATGGGGGATGAAGTCCAATTTAGTCCTGAGGGAGTTTGGGTGCCAAGAATCCCTCCTGTAAGTCGTACGCAGCAGAATTCCAGTGCGTTGGTTGAACGCCCTGCACCCTTTCTCCACCACTCTGCAAATGAGACTACTAGTTAAAGTAGTATATTTGACTTAGAGGTACTTTTAATCCCCTTGCCCTATTATGTACTAGGGTCTTACAAAGGAGGCCATGCTAATCACAGGGGTTCCCCAACGCGTAGTGTTCCCTAGTGTATGTAGGTGTTTGCAGTGAATTCTAAGTGTCTTTTAGCATAGCACTGGCTCTAGGCCTGGTTAGTCAGAGTAAGTTACCACCAGTACCCGTCTGAAAAAGTTCTGGGCACAGGATGATTTTGCAATGAGGCCTCTATCTGCTCCCCTGTTGGTCCTTTCTGCACGTCTTGCTTCTTCCTGCAGTTTTCTTCATCTTTGTGGACTTCTGTTGCTTCTTTCTGCATTTCTTTTGCTTCTTTCTGTGCGCTTTTTTCTTTCTTCACATGTACTACTTCTGTAGGCATAGTTAGAAACTAGCATTTAAAAAAGCTTTGAAATTCACTTAAAAAACCATAGGTTTCAGGCACTTTATAGTTAGAAGTTAGCATTTTCAAAACCTTAGAAATTCACTGAAAAAACCATAGGTTTAATGGAAAGCTATAGTTTTTTTTTGTAATTTTCTTTATTGACATATTTTAAACAAACAGTGTTAATGCGGTAAAACTAGCCAGTTCAACACAGATCCTTGACTTGAATTATTAGCCATAGCGACATTTCAGTTCACAGTTACTGTAACAGATGGCCCCACCCCAATGAATGGCTCCCATATATTTCGTGGTCCAGAGGCAGGTGGCATTAGCTCCTAGAAGGTATTGAGTTGTGTGTGCCCGTAGGTAATGTCTCTGACCCAGTCATTAAAGGAGGGCACCCGCCATCTACCCCAATGTACTGCGACCTGGCGTTTTGCAAACAAGAGAAGGAGTGCGTGGGTGTCTTTTAAATATCCCAAAATACCCAGAATGGGAGATGGCTCCAGCGACATCCCCAGCATACTGACTCAAAAACCCTCTCCCAAAAGTACACAATCCTGGGGCAGCGCCACGCCACCTGGAGGAAAGTAGGCGGGGTATAGCCACATCTCCAACAGTTGCTGTCAGCCCGAAGACCCATCCTATGCAGGCTCACCGGTGTTCTGTAGTATCTATACAGATACTTAAAGTGAATTAACCGTAGCTTATAATTCGGAGAAAGCTCCGAGAGCTGCCCACAGCAATAGTCCCATTGAGCATCCGTCAGCGGCCGATCAAGCTTATCATTCCAGTGCGTGAGGAAGGGTGGAATTAGTATCGGAGCAGTGTCTTGCATGCAAGTGTTTAGGCGCGTGACAAGCTTGCGTGAGGGCGGGAATTTTAGCACATTTTCTAGTGAATATAGTGTCGGCGGCGCTTTCGGGAAGTCCTCCTAAAGTGAGCGGCATTATATAAGACAAGTTCAGTGAATGGCCACCCTTGTCCCTCAGGCGCCTGAGGGGGGGATCTGAATTTGTCTCCAGGGTATAAGTCCTCGAACATCTGGAGATTCATTTTCTGGGCAAGAGACTTACTCGTATTATTCCATATGCAGGGCATCATTGGGTTCTGAGGGAGGGAAACAGCGGGGGCGAATAACAACTGCAAAGAGGCGCTCGCAGCTGGGCGTAAGGCCCGGGCCGTTCCCCTGCTATTCATGGCATCATCAAGTATGACATTATAATCCCCACCCCACAGGACAGTATCACATCCCATCATCTCAATCTTAGACCACACATCATAACAAAAGGCAGTAGAATCTATATTGCGACCATAGATTGCAGCGATCATCAAGGACGTCCCCTCCAGCACCCTGCACACGATGACATACCTCCCCTCAGGGTCCATGTGCACCTCTCGCTCATGCCAGTTAATCCCTGTCTAATCAGACTAGACACCGCTCTTGCATAATTAGAATATATGTTCGAGTATACACACCCCCATCTGCGATTATGCAGCCTCGGAGATGGTGTAACGTTAAGGTGTGTCTCCTGTAGCAGGCAGATGTCAATGTTATGCCTTGTTAAATAGGCGTGAACAAGCCTGGCCTTTCGACAATCGATCAGCCCTCTAATGTTCCATGTCAGCAAATTCAATGGTCTAGCGCGTGTACACCCAGAAAAGCCTCAGCAGTGGGGGGTAGGCAGATCATCAGCATAAAGTACAAATCACAGAATGTGCACCTCGATCGGCCACTATTTCTCTCACTGGCATTGAACAAACTAACAAACTCCAACCCCAACCCGCCAACCACTCCAACCCCCCAATCATGTTGCAGAAGAACCCACCCCAATAATGCAAACCATAACATATCCTGGAAAGCATAAGGGAAATCTCTCAGGGGGTGCGTAGTGGCACCAGCGTTCACCCCTGAGTAAACAGGGTGGCTAGGGAATCTACAGTGAGTGGTACATGCCCTCCCCAACATCCCCTGGGTAATTCACTAGCATATAAAAGAATAAGGATAATAGGACCCACAGCAACATTGACGAGTATTGTCATACATTGCAGCATATCGGTAAAAGGCACTTTAGATTAACCAATACAATATTATAACAGTTAGTCATTGTCGCTAAGACGTCCAGTCATCGATGCCTCTGCCCCACAAGAGTCTCTACTCTTCCTGCCTCCAACGTGTTTAGCAAATTTGAGAGCAGATTTTGCATCTGTGAAATAGTGTGCAGTACGGGTACAGGAGACCTTCAATTTGGCAGGGTAAAGTAGAGAGTAAGGGATCTGCTCCTGAAGAAGAATATTCTTAGCAGGTAAGAACTCACGCCGCGCCACTGGACAGCCGGGGTAAAGTATGGATAGAACAATAGGCTGTTACCTTGGTAAGGTCCTTGACCCTTTTCTCTCGCCATTCGAAGGATATTGTCTCTGTCTTGGTAATTCAACAATTTGGCCAAGATCGGTCTCGGCGGAGCTCCCACCGGAGGTTTCTGACCCAGGGCCCTGTGTGCCCTCTCCTCCACAAACACAGGCAATAGATGTGGGTCAAACAATGAATGAAGTAGATCTACCATGTAAGTTTCCATCTTGGCAATCGCAGTCATCTTCGGAATTCCTAGGATGCGTAGGTTATTCTTCCGGGATCTCGCCTCCAAATCATCATTCTTCATGCGGATTACTCCCAGGATCTTGTCCATATGCAGCAACTGCACCTTGGTCTCCGTTTGAAATTTGTGAAATTCAGTTTGTCCGTTCTACAAGGCGCCTAGTCGGGTTTAATGGACTGTAACTTGGACCTTCACAGAGTCTAATTGTGTGGTCAGGGTATCCAGCTTGGAGTCGATATTTCACAGACTGGAGCGCATTTCTAACATGAGGGTGTGCAGATCCTCTCCCTGATCCTCTGGGTGTTCCTCCCACTGCTACTCAGACTGTGGCCCCGAAGACGGGTCATTCTGGCACGTGAACTGTTTGTCAAAAGTAAGCTTGGGTTGTTTGGCATCCGGCTTGCCCATTATGGATCAACTAGTCGCCGGCCCGCCAATGTCAGAGGTAAATCAGAGGGCCCCACTGCGAATACGTTTCAGCGCCCCTCCGCCACCGGTCTCTTCAAATCAGGATGCGCAGCACGGGGTCCCCAGCACAGTCCAATCACACCCCGGACCCTCAGTGGCACGGAATTACAATCCCCACATCTGTACCTCTGATGGATCTCAGCACCTGCGTTCGCCAGATGAAATGCGGAACAGGCTACCAGATCATACACAGTGAAACGCACAGAAGGAAGAGCTGCCCCCAAGCCACTCCATTGGGCAGTAAGGGCTCCAAAAATGTATCTGCCCAGCGCAGGTGTCCAGCAACAGTCACAGCACAAGATCTCAGGTATGTGGCCAGGAGATTGGAGGAAATCCGCAGCATCACACGAAGAGACTCCAGGGGCTCCCCCCCACCTCCACAAGCAGCCGCCCTCCACAGCAGCGCGATTGGGCGTCAAGGCAAATACCCATCCAATATCTCAGAGAGCTTTTTCTCCATCACAACACCAAGCATCTTGCAGGTCGCCTGCGGCGGGATAGACCCCCGGGGCATGCAGGACCTCCGCAGCGCTGAATCCCCATCCCCCTCAGGTGCCTCAAAATGGTTCCCCCAACTCGTGGCAGTCACAAATTGTCTGGCGCGAAAAGCCGGCTCCACTCACCACCTTGCGTGCCCTCACCTCTCAGATCGACCCTCTGGGCACAATGTCCAACTTCCGGGGGCAGTCAGGGTGCCCCAACAGCTCCTGTCCATGGATCTGCACCCTCCGTGCGCAAGGGCTCAAAGATGGCGGTCAGGGCCTCCCCGCTCTCCCTCCAGTCTCGGCATCCCCATGAACAAAAGTAGCCCCGACAGTAAAGGGGCCGGGCACATCGAGGATCGGATGCCTCTCAGTCGCCTCTCAACAAGGCATATCTCACACAAAGTCAGGCGGGCTGCAGCCATATGACCTCCCTCCGCTGGCAGCTTCAGGCCTGCAGCGCTGCTCAGACCCCAAGCTCAATTTTGGTGACCGCCGGCTCCTTTACCCAGCTGCGAACGAGAGCTGCCCCAGGCCGAGCTAGTGTCCCCATCACCTCCCCGGAGAGGCGCCGTAGGGTTCAACTGAGTCCACCGCTGCAATCCGATGCAGATATGTCGGGTTGAGGCTCCCCTAGACACCAAATATGAGGATTATTGCAGGAGTTTTCACCTAGCCGGCAGAGCTCACTCAAAGAGCGGCCATTCCATTGCTCGGCAGATCACGCCCTAGGGAAAGTTATAGTTAGTTGGACATTTCACTCATACAAAACCAGAGAAATTCTCCCGTTATAGTTAGAACCTAGTTTGCTTAGGAAAAGCATTTTTTGATTTGCTAATAACTCTGGCGACGTTTGACAAACGTTTCTGAAATTCTCAAAAAGAAAAGTCTTTCCAGGTCAGCTTCTATCCTGAAAGTTTGGGGGTGATTCATCAAGTGGGGGCTGAGAAAAAAGGGGGTCACAAAACTCTTTTTCTCCATGTTAATTTCCATAGGAAATTTTGCGATGAGCTACAGCCTGAACTTCTGAATGGAATTACCCTAAGTTTGGCAGAAAGGTAGAGCTTGGTTCAGAAAGTGACCTTTTTTTTTTTTAAATGGTGTAAATCCGTTCAGTAGTTTTTGAGAAATTCAAAAAATAGGAGTGAAAAAATAATTTTCCCATAGGAAAATTTGTGCAAGGCTACAGCCGAAACTACTCAATGGAATTACCTCAAATTTGGCATAAAGGTAGTGCTTGGGTCAGAAAGTGACCTTTTTAAAAATTATGTAAATCTGTTCAGTAGTTGCTGAGAAATTAGAAAATTAAAAGTTTTGATATCTGGGCTGAGCCTAAGTGGCGTGCGCGAGCTTCACTGTGATTGGCTGCCAGCACTCCAAACCAGGAAATGTTGGCAGCCATCTTGTGGCTCGATAGAAGCGAGTCACCAGCAAACTGAGAAACAAAGGTACAAAACAAGAGAAGGGGGCAGGGTAGAAACACCCTGACCCCCTAGGCCTGCTCAGGGGGTCTCAGAAGGAACACAGGGCCAAAAAAAAGAATTGAAAAAAACAAGTCGATGCAATTGGCGCAGGGGTCAGGGATTCCTGCGTTTAATTTTAATGAGGCCTTTGGGTGGGCTAGGTCTGGGGGGTATTTGTTAAAAAAATAAGAGCAGGGGCTCACTGGGGCCCCCACAGTCCCCGGCTTTACTTATGTTGGGAGGGGGGTCAGTAGGCTGTGGAAATAGGTCCCAGTGGTTATTGTTAAAAAAATAATAGCGGGGTCTCGCTGGGGCCCCCAAAGTCCCAGGGCTTCACTCATTTTGGGAGGGGGTGCAGTAGGCTGTGGAAATTATATCAGGAAAACAACAATGCACCGCACAGCTGCCTTTCTTTAATATAATGTGGAATAATGTTTATTTATTATGCAGTGTTCACTTTGTTATGGATAGAGTCACTTTGTTACAGGAAATGTATTAATATGTGGGAGGGCGTATTCTGTATGTGTGTGCGGAACAAAATTAATGTTTAATTGACTGAGGTGTTCCAAAATCAATCTTAATGTTCATTGGGTGCGAACAATCGAAAGTCAAAGTGTTTCCTGCCATTCACTTCTCATCCGCAGAGTAGCAAGGACATCTAATTGGTTCACATGTTGTAAGGAGGACCTTCCTGAGCTTAATGTTGATTGGTTGCAAACTATTGAAACTAGAAGTGTTGCTAGGTATTCCCTTCTCCTCCGCGGAGTAGGAGGGACATCTGATTGGCTGACGTGTTCTAAGAAGGAGCTTCCAGAGCTTAATGTTGATTGGTTGCGAATTATTGAAAGTAGAAGTGTTGCCAGCCATTCACTTGCTCTCCGTGGCGGTTGAGGGATATCTGATTGGCTGACGTGTTCTAAGGAGGAGCTTCCAGAGCTTAATGTTGATTGGTTGCTAACTATTGAAAGTAGAAGTGTTGGCCGCCATTCACTTCCGCTCCGCGGAGTAGGAGGGACATCTCATTATCTGACATGTTCCAAGGAGGACTTTCCCAAGCTTAATGTTGATTGGCTGTAAACCATTGAAAGTATAAGTGTTGTCAGCGATTCCTTCCTTCTCCACGGAGTATAAGGGATTTTCATCGGGAAAGGTGTTCCAAGCGGGACTTTCCGAAGCTTAATGTTCATTGGCTGTGAAGCTATTCCCTCCCCCTCTGCAGAGCAACATGGACATTTTATTGGCTAAAGTGTTCGGAGCACAAGTTTGCTCCATATTGGGTAGGAACGGTTCACCGTTGACAGTCATTTTGTGACGCACGTCCAATGGAGTACGGGAAAACAAAGTAGTAGAGAGGAGGGTAGGAACACTATTAACTCTGTACTGTCGTCACAAGGTGGTGGACAGGGGTTGTGAAGCTAAAAATTGTTTTTATATATTTTAAGGACCATGTATATAATTGCAGTGGGGTGTACAAATCACGGCGGTAAAATAATGGTGTCTTGCGGTCTTCTTTTTATCAAGTTTGCGGGTTGGATACTTCACAGGAGCACTATTTAGTTATAATGTGGTGTTTAACTTTCTGACGGGGAGGTGTGGTTGCGCAGCAAACATTTCAGTCTAGGTTTTTATTTAGCAATTACAAATAAACTTTCTGCGGAAACTGACGCTGTATATATCAAAGGGGTAACAAATAAAAATTGAATTTCATAAAATATCAGTTAAGCGTGGCGACACCCTCTTTTTTTTTGCTATAGTTTGTAAAAGTGTTGCCCCATATTCCTGATAATATAAGAGGGCACCAGTTACTTTTAGATAAAGTAGAAAAGGAGTGCTACAACAAACATTCCCGCACTACATTTTCTGAGGTCAGAAGAACAAGTAAAAAACAGTTAAAAACAAATGACTTCATATTAGATAGAAATGTATGCATTATCATTTTTCAAATTAGCATTTTTTAGAATTTGGGAATGTTCCGTCGTAGTGCTTAGAGGTCGCACACTGTTCCGTTAACAAATCACATACTCATTTAAGAATATATATAGGATAGTACTATTATAATATACAGTACTGGTCCTATATATTCTATAAGGAGAATGTGAATAGGAACCGCAGCTGAGAAGAATAAAAATTAGAAAATAACATTCAGAAATGTAGGGTTTATCAAATATTTGAAGTAACAAAGTATGTATGAAAAGTATATTTTTTATACTGCAATTTCGTAAAATATGCTCACTTAAAAAATATCTGATCAAGTACGAAATAATGTTTCATAAGCTGTATTACAGATGGCGCCGACAAATCTCCAATTCCTCTTCTGTAACAATAGGACAATCTATTACAAAATAACGAATGACACCATTGTTACAGTAAAAAGAAAAGGAAAATAAAGTTTTTAATAGAACAGAAGATCAATAATAAAATACTCTCGAGCTGTAATTATTTTCAGAGCTTCTTTTCTCCAGGACGTCAAAAAGTTTGATCTTCGTGGTGACAGGTCATAAACTCCTCTGAGATCATTATACTGTGAAAATTATAATATACATATTCACAGTATATAATCAAAAGGAGGTAACAGACTAAAAGCCAGAAGCTGGTGATGTTGCTTATATATCTTTACTCTTTGTGCCAACGGGTCATGAACTTCTCTGAGATCAGCATGATTGTTCATATTATAATATACATATTAATAGTATATGATCCCTAGGGGAAAAGAGAGTAACAACTGGAAAGTGGTGACGTTCATTGGAAATGTTTAGGGTTTACGCCGATGGGTCACCAACACCTCCGAGGTCAAGTACATTGTCAATATTATAATATACTAAGTCACAGTATATGAGCTTAAAGGAGCCAGAAAAGGAGCAATTCTTGCTGTAATCTGTCTGTTTCTGAAAACAAGCTGCTGATAAAACAGAAAAAAAATCAAAAACATGCAATAACACTTTTTTCTACATATTAATGTTTAAATATTGACAAATTGGTACATATTATAAATATCTACTATGCCATAATAAAACATCTTACAACTCTAGAATATGTTTTGTTGACGCAAAACAAGAATATGATGCTAGAGAATGGAACGCGCATCACAGAATAGACACAGCGAAATAATTCGCGAAAACAAAACTAATCGCACAACGGGTGGGGTTTACATAGTTTTTGCTTATTGAGTAGTGTATGGAAGGAAGATGCGGCTCCACCCATTTAGATGTCCCGTTTTACAGTTTACACGTGCTCACGTTTTAACTGTTTAACTTGTGCACGTGTTGGGAAAAGTTACAAACTGTGAAGCTGTAAAGGTTTCGATTTCCATCGTAACACGTATAAGGTCCTTAATATCTACATAGGTTGGAGAGTTTAAAAAGTGTTACCCAGTAAACTATGTCATTTGCATTCTCATGATTAAAAACATCTAAATAAAAGACATAAAAATAATATCGTTCACAATAGACAAAAAAAACGTGCTAATATTTGTCATCACTATGCTGGTAAATAAAAAAAATGCCAGCATTTGTAAAGCATAAAGCTACCCCTGGAAAGGTGTGCCGGCGCTCGGGGGTGTTGGGAAGATTAAGCAGGTGTTACCTACAGTGAGATAGTGATGGGCTAAGATGCGGCTGGAGTTGGGAATCGAACTGTGAACGTTGTTGTTCGAAGTCAGGTATTTTAGGTGATGCGTCATACTTTTACTCCAATTATATGTTAATTACTGCTAATTAAGCTGAAAACATTGTTAAATTATAAGTAGAACTCCTTGTTTTCCATTTTACTGATTTTTACAGATAAATACAGAGAGAAAAGTATTTATTTTCCTTTCAGTATTTATTTTAAAATGTGGATAAAAATGGAAATTGGGTTATTTTTTTAGAGATTCTAAATGCTGTCAATGATGAGTACCAGGGCAATAGGTGTGTCGTTCTAAAAATAAAAGGGTTAAAACAATGAAAGAATTTTAGTAAAGAGTCTTAAAGAGCAATATATATGCTCGTATAAGAAAACAGGCACATTTTAATATCAAGGTTGTGTATAGTTTATCATCGAAGAGTCTTTATTTGACAGAAGCGGTCAGTCCTTCAGGCACAAGTGCATATTTCTCAGACAAATAAATGTGGAAATATACTCATTTTAGATTTATTTTTTCACAAAACCCAAAATATAGTCAAATACAGATACAATTATAAACAAAATTATGGATAAATTCAGACGGAAATGCCCAAAAAATAAATACCATAAAACCAAGAGCCATATTATAAGTTATAAAAGACTACTGTTAAGTTAGTTTTCACTAGAAATGTATACACGTGTTTTTAAAATTTACTTGAAAAACATTATAGGTTATTGGGACATTGTATTTAGAAATTAGCATTTACCAAACCTTTGAAATTCACTGAAAAAACCATAGGTTTCAGGCCTGTTATAGTTAGAAATTAGCATGTATAAAACCTTTGAAATTCACTGAAAAAACCATAGGTCTCAGGGGTGTTATAGTTAGCTGGACATTTCACTCGTACAACACCATAGAAATTCCACCGTTATAGTTAGTTCAGCTAACTATAACTCGCGCCCCCGCAATGCACTGCTCAGGACGTCACATATTACACCATTCATGGCTTGGTCAGTGACATCACTGATGACATCTCAAATGACATCTCTGCTGACATCACTGATTACATCATCCATGTAACAATCTGATGTACCTCCTCACACTCTAATATAACCTTTCAGACACCCATCCTAAAAAACAGACTGTCATTTTTGAAACCATAGACACATCAATACCAGTTAGTACATACCCGCTAACTTATTCGTAGGTCTACACACACATTCACTCATTCACCCATACAATCACTTATATATGCAGTCACTCCTCAATACAACACTATCCAATGCACTCATACACCTATTCACATACCGCCACTCATCCATGGAGTTATTCACAGACCTAGATAGTCATGCAACGAATCAATGACATGCCCATTTACTCACCTATACAGTTATACATACACCACCTCACTAATTCATACAGATAGTAGTGCATATGTACTATATAATCAATGATACAAGTGCGCACTCATTTATACAGTCACTCTCGTAATCACTCACTGTCACATATAGTTATTTATATACAAGCTCACTCACATAAGCTGCCTTTTACATATGTAGCTACTTACTTGTACCACTAAGATCTCAATTCACTTACAAACACACCCATACACACACTCACCCAGTCATAGAGCTGTTTCCACATGCACTCTTGAACCCATAGAGCCAGTGACTCAACTAGTCACACATCTATGCACAGAGTCTCACACCTCCAACCCACCCCCACACACACTCAGGTACTACTGCAAACACTCAGGCAAACAATGAGTAACCCATATAAACTGTCATGTCGCTACTAACTAACCTATGTACTAGCTTACACAACAACAGGCACACTGATGCAGACATTCACTCAGTTTAGTCACTAGTGCATGCATTCAGTAAGACACGTTTAATCAGTGACCTATACAATCAGTCAAACAACTCGTAAATCCTTCATCCAGACACTTATACACCCACTGATTCTTCAATACATCTTGGCATATATATAAAACATATTTAAACTTTACAGAAACAGACAGTCACTGGATGATGTCATCAGTGATGTCATTTGAGATGTCATCAGTGATGTCATCCGTTATGTCACTGACCATGCCATGAATGATGAAATATGTGACATCATGAGCAGTACATTGCAGGGGCGTGAGTTATAGTTAGCTGAACTAACTATAACAGTGGAATTGCTATGGTTTTGTACTAGTGAAATTTCCAGCTAACTATAACACTACTGAAACCTATGTTTTTTTCAGTGAATTTCAAAGGTTTTTTTAAATGCTAATTTCTAACTATAACGGGCCTGAAACCTATGTTTTTTTCAATGAATACACACACACACACACACACACATATATATATATATATATATATATATATATATATATATATATATATATATATATATAGTGCACAATTGTGATTATCACTACTACCAAATATTTCAGAGTTTCCATAGTGTTTTTGTTTAGCTGTCAATCAAAGGCCCAATTCGATTCAGACTCCTACTGGACAGAAGGTCTAACTATAACCCACCAGGATCCTACATCCTTCACAAAGAATGAGAGTCAACCATTCTAATTAGAAAGGCATGTATTGAAAATCATCTTTTTGGTCCCCATTGTGGTTGAAATATCATCCAGAAACAATATTGAGTACACAATATAGCACTATTTTTTCCCGGGGTCGAAATCCATCAAAAATGGGAGGAAGCAACATGGTAGGGGTGGGCTTATGTGTGGTTATAATATATTAGTTTATGCTAAAAGAAAGGCACGAAATTCACTGAAAAAATCTAAGTTGAAAGTAACGGTATAGATAAGTCAGAATTCCAGTGAAATTGATGTTTTTTAAACAAAAAAATTCACTCAAATTCACCAGTTACAAGTTAATCAAGTAACTATAATTTGTGTCCTGATGTAATTATATCTGACACCATGCACTGCTAATTACCCCACATATTGCATCACTCTTCTTTAACATCACTGAGAAGATCACTGCAACACATAAAATCATTGATGAGAAGACTGTGCATGGTCTTATAGTGACCTCTGGGCAAGAGTAGTCTTTGGAGGGACGCCTTCTTTATAAATAAGAACAGTCAGCACATGTTCTTGGGTGCCCTTCCTAGAGAATAACACTACTGTAAAGTGAATCTATCCAGATTTAGAGAGGCCAGGGTCCAGGACTACCAAACAATGAGTGGATAATTCAGCTCTTTTCTCAACCATCGCCACGGACTAAAGGATAATATAGGACAATCCTGAAAATCATTTGTATCACTAGGCATATAGACTAGGCACATACATATTTAGTTGTTCTGATAGTCTGCTGGAGCATCTGTTCCAGTATGCAAGGCCTTAAACTTTAATTGCACCCTTGCATGATTTACACCCTCAAACTGGCATGAACTTCAGAGATCTTTTTGGACCTGGCCCTTTCCGCAGGTGTATCCCCATCTTGTTTGCCCTTTGCCTCCTATTTGTCTGACCCTCTTTTTCTTGGCTTTTGGACTCTGGGCACTTTACCACTGCTGATCAGTACTAAAGTGCATATGCTCTCGGTCTAACTCGTCAGTGTGATTGGTTACTAATGATTTGCATATTTAATTTACCTAACAAAGTAGATGCCTAGGGCCTGTAAATCAAATGCTACTAGTAGGCCTGCAACACTGGATGCGCCACCCACATTAGTAGCCCTGTAAACTTGTCTCAGGCCTGCCATTACACTGTCTGTAAGTATAGTTTTCAACTGCCATGTCAACCTGACAAGTGCACCTACTTTCCAGGCCCTCACCCTCACTTTTACTACATGTAAGGCACCCTCTAATGTAGGCCCAAGTTTCCCCCATGGGCAGGGTGCAGTGTACGTTAAAGGTGGGACATGTACAGGTATTTTTCACATGTCCTAATAGTGAAGTACTGCCAATTTCGTTTTTCACTATTGCAAGGACTAGCTCTCCCATAGGCTATCATTGGAGGTGCCTTGTAATATTTTACAGGTGTAATTTCAATTGGGAGCAGCTAGAGATTTGCAGGTTGGGCTCTCTGAGCTCAACATTTTAAAACATATCTTTTAGTAAAGATGGGTTTTAAATTGTGTGTTGGAAAATGCCACTTTTAAAGAGTGGGCATTTTCTTGCTTAACAATCTTGTGCCTCTGCCTGCTTGTGGAATCAATGTCTGGTTTAGATTGACTGGGGCTTGTTTGTGCATTCACTCTACGCAGTCACACAAAGGGAGTTGAGGTGCGTCCTGCATATCCTGATGGCCCATCACCAGGGAGATGGGTCTTCCTGAGCTACAGTGGTGGGAGGAATTGTCACTGACACCTGAATAGGGTTGTGTGTGGCCTCTCAAAATGCTATCTCTACCCTCTGGTGTGTGTTTGGAGCCAAGGCCAGGCAGGGAAAGAGCGTGTGCACTACAAAGACAATCTTTTGAAGAAGGCTTACTTCAAAGGCCAAAAGGGGTACAAGTATTGGACATTAAACCCCAGACTTTTAGAACACTTCTGGAACAAGAGAAACCTCTGCCAAGGAGACTATCCAAAGAGCTGTGAGGAGCAGTACTTCCCCTTTGCTGTGTGTTGCTTTGCTGGGTTGACTTGCAGTTGCTGCTGCGTTGGAGAGTAAAAGGACAGGACTTTGCTTTGTATCCTGCATTTGAAATTTCTCCAATGGCTGGTGTGTGCTTGCCACCTGTTCAAAAGTATCTAGGCAAGCCAAGACATCACCTGTAGCATCCTTGAACTCCACTTCTGAGAGTTCTAACCTGCCCAGTGGAACCTATTCCAGTTCTGACCCCTGGTGGTTGTTGCTGCTGCAAGGATCTGTTTGAAACCATCAAACTTGATGCATCGCCCTTCCAGTACCTGTTTTTATGATGCAGCACCTCTGTGCATGAGAAATTTACATGCACCGCAAAAATGCGGCCTAAGAAACCAACACAGCACCTACTCACGGTCGATGGAACCGCATATGCAACGTTGTACAGTGGCTGGAGAAACTGATGCAGCGCCTGTTATCCGCTGCCACATCCATATGCAGTGTGTCCAGATTTCCACACACCACACCTGTGCAATAGATTTCTCCATGCATCACTCGCACACAAGAACCATCTTGAATTTCAATGCATTGCTTAGTCCTAAATTCTGGATTCAACACACTACTTCTCCTGCTTGCTGAAGAATTGCCGCATCACCTTCCCAAGGACTCAGGAACAAACACATTGCTGTGTTTTCCAAAGCTTCCCTCCTCTGCAGCTGTTTTCCCTTCTGGATTTTGACGGATTTGAGATACTTTGTGTAAAATCACTGCATCCATAGAGTTCTAAGGACAGAATTGCTTGAAACCTTTTGAAAGTCATATTTCGAGTTGTGTATGTTGTATATATGTAATTTTGGAATTCTTTGGTTTAGATAAATATACTTTATTTTTCTAAACTGGTGTGGTGTACATTAGTAGTGTTTTCACTGTGTTGCTGTGTTGTTTTGTGTGTTATGAACAAATACTTTACACATTGCCTCTGAGATAGGCCTGACTGCTCGTGCCCAGCTACCGGGGGGCTGAGCAGGGGTTATCTTGGGTGAGTAATCCCCTTATCCTGACAAGAAGAAAGGGTCCCTACTTGTTCAGGGTGTATACCACTGCCAACTAGAGACCCCCATTTCTAACATAACTTCAGGGACTCTCATACGTTTCAGACCAAAGAGCGGCCCTTCTCACATATCTGGTGATCACACACAGGCCCACTTCAAAGCAGAATAAATACAAATAGGAAAATTAAAAGGTTGTAACTATGTATTTTACAAACATTTGAACACTTGCAATTGCATACAAGGAAACAGTTGGCCCCATTGAATAAAGGATTTTACCTTCAGGCATTAAAAAAAGACAATAATCTTTAACTGGATCAACTTGAGACCACTAAGTCTGAATTGCACATTTATGAATTCTCAATTAATCACAGCAGCTCATTTGCAAAAGCTTGAAAATGTGCCAAACATGAAGGCAGTGGAATAACAGCAAAATAATATGGTTTTAGGTATTTGCTTTCAGGCTACCCAGACTTTACATAAGACTTGAGAAGGAAGACTGACTGATTAATTGAAAAATTATTTTTAAACACTAACATTCAGAAAACTTTCCTTCAGCACTATAGTCTTAATCCAAGAATTAAAAATTGTCTTCAAGTCTTTGTAAAAGTTGCAATGCATGTATGTTTGTAGCAATACTTGAATAGGACAATACTAGCTGTGAAGCTATTCATCCTGTGGTACATGGAGGCAAGAAGATCCAGGTATGCCACTTCACCCTAAAAGAGCTCCACATTTGGGTGGCTTGTAACTGCCAGTCAGAGAGTGAACCTCTACACCTATGCTCCTCCTGTTCCTGCTTTTATTAAGGGAAGTGTTTTAACTGTCACGTTTGGTAGAATTCCCTCCCAAGAACATAAGCACAAGATTATTGTTATGCTTGCTAGCCTACAGGAGTAATTATTCTATTGATTCCACTATAGGCTGGAAAAAGAATAACATATGTATTTACATTTTCATCTAAAATTGTAAATTAAAATCCATTTGCAGCATTGTATCTTTCAGTCCAAACTGTATGTATGGTGTATCTATCATCTTATCCACCACCCTCCCTCCTGAGTTGGCCTATTAGTTGTATTTCATTTGTACAATGAAATATAACTATAGGTAAATGTACCTGTCAAACTAAGATGGTTCCTGTAAGAAACTGGGTTGTGGGTTGAGTGGGGGGGGGAGCTTTGGTCAAGCAGCAACTAGAATCCTTGTCAGGGTAAGGCACAAGCAAACCCCAAATTAACTTATGCTCAACCCTCTGGTAGCTTGGCACAGAGAAGTCAGGCTTAACTTAGAGGCAATGTATAAAGTATTTGTGCAGCACAAACAGTAAAACAGTTGAAACACCACACAAAAAGAATCCCACACTAAGGGGCCCATTAGGATGTCGGGCGGATCGCCACCCATTCCCCCCCACCATATTAGTATGGTGGGGGGGACCGCGGCGGACGGAAAGACCGTCCGCCGATTTTCCGCCCCGGTCGGTCATTATGATGTGCAATTTTCGATGCCTTTCCCCTGGGACTCCGGTGGGGGGGTGCACATGGGGGGGTACCTATAGTAACCCCCCTCATTCCAAAGTGCAAAATGGCAGGCACCGTGCGGTGCCTGTCATGTTGTGCTTTGAAATGCAAAACGTGCATTTTTACCATTGCACCGCCCGCCGCAATGGTAAAAATACAGGATGCGCCTGCCAGTGTGGCGGGCGCATCCTAATGGCCAGGGCGGGGCCGCCGCTCCTATGGCGGGCGGTCCAGTTTTGCATGGGGATTGCGGGCGGCAAAGTCCACCCGCCATCCTAATGGACCCCTAAGTTAGAACAATGGATCTTAGTTTCGTAAATAAACCAAGACCTAAATAATAAAATTCTAATTCGTATCGCCATAGATATTGAATTGTAAAGATTTTAGTTAAATTATCACCCAAAAGGCATAAAGTGGCAACTGTGGATATCTGGTTGCACTGGATCGGGACAAAATCTCAAGTTCAGGCAGACCACTATGGAGCATGGGCCGGCTACAGGGATCCAGTTAGGTCTGCTGAAGAGAGTACCTTAGAACCTGGTTTGCGGAGCTTATCTTGGATCTGCATCAAAAATGGGACACAGAGCCAAAGCAATGTGTGTGTTTAAAATTGCATTGAGGCTGCGGTGCGAGTTCCTGTTGCTTTAATATCAGGGATCCAGTCAAAGAGGCCTTGCAATGCTAAGTCTGGAGTCAGGGATGTGTTGTAAAGTCAGGGCAATGCGCTGGTTTCCAGGAGCTGTGAAGCTGTGATGCAGAGTTCTCCCCTGAGACTGCCATTGACAAGAGATATGAGGACTTGCGCCAGGGATGCATCATGCAAAGGTGGTTCTAAAGGGGATGTGGTTTGCAGCAGCGATGTGAGTCTTTGCGGCAGAGCCAGACCATGTATCGGCAGTGGTGCATCGGTTCTGCTCTGGTCTGTGCCATGCAACAGAGGGGATGCATCCATTCTGCTGGATTCACAGGCTGGCATAGCACCTTAGGCCCACTTCCAAGGGTCCAGGATTGGGGTGGCACCACTTGGCAGGGCAGACTCACAGATGGCAGAGTCCAGGTGCAGATGTAGGGTTGCTTGAGGCCTGTTATGTCCCTGAGGCTTTAGATCAGGAGGCCAGTCAACTAGCCCTCGGAGTCACTCTGGTTTCAAGAGTTGCAGGTCTAGTCCTTCTCACCCAGGAAAGAAGGCAGAATGCAGCAAGTCAGCACAGCAAAGCAGGAGTCCAGCAGAGTGGAAGTCCTTTAGCAACACAGCAGTTATTCTACATTGCAGAGTATCCACAGATCCAGACGTTTACTGAAGTGGTGGTCTAGACTATGGTTTTGAAGTGCAAGGAATTCCTTGTGTCCCCTGCCCTGATTCCAAGGTGGTTTCAGTGACATTGCAGGGTTGTTAGGCCCTTTGTGTGGAGACAGGACACAAACTTTTTAGGTGTAAGTGAGAAGGTGTACAGCTCCTTCCTCCTCTCCTGCCATGATGGCTCATCCAGTCACAACTAAGCTCCCATTGTGTGTGGCTGTCAAGGAGGACTACACAAAGCCAACCTGCCAATGACACCCAGTTATGTGACCTGAGACAGGATGCATAAACTAAATGACCAAGGCAAAAAACCACCAACTTTCTAAAAAATTACATTTTAAGAATTAAAATTTGAAATCGACTTAACCATAAATTAGGATTTTAAGTTGTGATTTCAGAGGCACCAAAGATGAACCAGCTAACTCTTCCCATTTGTAAATCACTGTTATACCATGTAATAAGGCACCTCCAATGCTATCCTAGGGGAGAGATAGGCATTGCTGTAGTGAAAAACATATTTAAGAGTTTTTCACTACCAGGACATGTCAAATTTAAATGTACATCTCCTATGTTTAAAATACATTGCACCCCACCATTGGGCTGTCAATAGCCTACCTTAGAGATGACTTGTGTGGATTAAAAAGGAAGCCAGGTCAACATGGTAGGTTAAACTGCACACACAGGCTCTGCAGTAGCAGGCCTGAGACATGTTCAAAGGCTACTGAAGTGGGTGGCACAGGCAGTGCTGCAGGCCCACTAGTGCAAAAGAAAGAATTTGTGGACGGAATTCTGAAGAATGCAAACATTCACCCCCAGTCACAAGGATCTGGGTTTAATCCATCTTTGTTTTGCTCACCACACCACACCAGTTTGGACCTAGCCATATGCAAATCAGTCTTGAACCTGTTCCTTGTGGGAACAGTCCAGCCTGAAGTGCAAATCCAGGTCCTCCCTGGACCAGAAACAAGCATTCTGGGACCGGTTTCAGGGCATCACCCTTCAACAGCCAGGATAGCTTGAATCCAGTGTTGTAGTTAGAACAGGACCCATGTCTGGTCATACTCTTCCCACTTAGGGAAACATATGCCATATAAACAATTGGTGGACAGAATGCAGAAGAATGCAAACATTCACTCCTAGTCACAAGGATCTGGGTTCAATCCATCAGTATTTTGCTCCCCAAACCACCCCAGGCCCACTAGTAGCATTTAATTTAAAGGCCCTGGGTACATGAGTAGTACCACTTTTCTTAGGGACTTACAAGTAAATTAAATGTGCCAATTGGGGATAAGCCATTATTACCATGTTTCAAGAAGTGAGCACTAATTAGCAGTGGTAAGGTGTTCAGAGTCCTTAGGTCAGCAAAAACGAGGTCAGAAAAACTGGAAGAGGAAGGCAAAACCTTGGGGGGAAGACCACTAAAAGGCTGAAAAGTTTATCAGTTCCCTTTGAGACAGAGACATATTTCAACACTACAGAAATACCGTGTTCTACTTCACAGCTTTCTAAGTTGACATATTTGTACCTAGCCAAGTCAGATGCACTTTTATAGTTACTCGCAGTATGTTACTTATTTTTGTTTACTAATTGGTCTGTGCGGTAGCCTACCCCAGGTCAAACCATTTCCACAAAAGGAGGGTTACACTGAAGATGCAGTGGTTTACTTTTTTAATACAGAGCAAAACTGCAAAGTGTCCAAAAAGAAAAACACATATTCCATAAAAATGTTATTTTTCAGAGCAGATCAGCAACACCGCTATCTAAATATCTTGACTAGTCATGATTGGTGTGGCAGTCCACTCACAATAATCTACTCCACTTATTATCCTGAAAGAAATTAATGTGTTTCTTTATAGGCCAAGGAGAAGAAGAGTAGTAAGAAGTGCTTCAGTCCGCAGGAAAACAGGATTGTGATAACGGAGGGGGTCAAACAACATCAACAACTGTTCGTCACCTCCACTGTATCATTGGCAACAAAAAATGGATTATGGCAGGCCATCGTGGACAAGGCGAATGCAGTGGGAGTGCTGAAGAGGACAATGGATGAGGTCAAGAGGCGCTGGAATGATGTGAAGCAAAAAACCAAGCAGAAACTCACAAACAACCGCAAAGGCAGCAATGCAGACTGGAGGTTGCAGTCCTGCGCCACAGGAGTAGGTGGACGACATGGAGGAAATTGTGTCCACAGTCATCAGTGGGGAAACGGTGGCTGGATTCGGGGGACCTGACACTGCTCAACAGGACCGGACACAACAGCACCAGGGTGAGTGACGACCAGGGACTGGGGTGACGGGGAGAGATGGGCACAATGGCACACATGCACAATTGAGCTGAGCACATCGGCGGACAAACCAGACCCCAACTCCCACCAAGAGAATAATGTACCCAAGCATGCTACATGTCAGCACTGTATAAGCACAGAAATCAGAGGCACACAGCATGTAAGGGATAAACGATGGCAAAAGCAGAGCTGCAGGGGCAAATGCCCCAAAAATGTGGCACACATACATCACATGCAGAGCACATTGACAAAGAAGTGGCACAACCACAACACTTTCACCACAGAACAGAGGACACAAGTGGTTCTGACGCGGTGTAGACACTGTCCAATCACAAGTGGCTTTGCAGGGAAATGTGAGTAGATAATGTACCGGTACAAACACACAGCCATGATGCTGTCGAAATGTCCACTGTCCCGCAGCAAATGGGCAGCCCCTCCGAAACAGCCATGATAGACACAGTCATGCAGTCTATATGTAAACATGTACAATGTAACAACACACATGTGGACACATTGTTAAACTGCATCTCCCCTTCACATTGCAGAGAGACAATCATCACCTCCTGCAGTGGAGTCCCAACCTCCCTTCTCTGATGATGAAGAGGACCACAACACCTTTGACTCCGATGCCCTCTGTGAGTTCATTGACAGTCTCAGCAGCCCACCTCCAGGAGCAGGGCAGCCCAGCTGCAACAAGGAAAACCCACCCCCTGCAAATACCACACAGTAGGCAGCACTCACACCACAGCTGCCTGCCCGGACCCCCACGAAGAAAATATGGCCTTCCAAAGTTGGAGCAGCTGGCTGAACAGGTGCGGGTGGGCTTTGACCACATGGCAGACAAACTAGATGCCTTAAGTGGGTGTCTAAGTCCCATCAGGGACCACTCACAGTCCCTAACGAACACCGACAGTCTGCTCCATGCCCTCGAATGAACCATGGCTGACATCGCCAGAGTCCTGACTGTGCTACAAGAAAGACTGTCTAGTCAAGGTGGCCCCAGTGAGTTCGCCCGGGAGATAGGACCCAACGGAGGCTCATGGAGAACATGGAGCGGGCCAATGTGGAGAGAGCGGCTGCCACGGCTGCACACCAGCGAGAGGTAGCTGGGCTCCACAATGACCTCAAAACCATACTCAGGCATTTCTGCCACAAGGCCTGGTGCTGGTGCATGTTGCTGCTAACACCACATCCACATCTTCGCTCCCTGAAGTGTCAGTGCCACACAGTGCTGGAGAAAGGTCAGCACCACCCACATGTGAGACACATGCAACAGCAAAGGACGAAGATGCGGATGAAACCTCCTTACTGGTACGGAGGATACCGTAGCATTCACTTCCGCCATATGGCCGGTTTCAGCTTGGATCTGCCCTCTGCATCCTCACCTTCCACTAGCTCCCGATACATCTGTGACACTCACCTTGGACCTCGACATGGACTGCCATATTCTGTTTGTTCACCACTGACACAGTGATCAGACTGCAGACTGAACTCTTCCTCTTCCATTGGACTTCTCATTCCCTGAAGGACTCTGGCTGGCCCTCCATGGGCCAGCCTTTGAAGGTAGGCTATGCATGGCCCTGTACTTCTCCAGATGCAACACTCCACTGAATGTGCATTAAACATTCCAAATCACACAGATGTGTTGTCTCTATGGTCATTCAAGTGTGGTACTATGGATGAATGTAGGCTCTGTAAACTCCTGTTACGTTTATGTGGCTCATGTTGTTGGACTTGGGTCACAGGGTGACACATTGCCAAATGTTATGCGGGTTGAGCTGATGCAACAGCGTCACACCCATTTGTTACTTCCTTCTCCTGCCCCGTACGTAACCACGCAGAGAGCCCTAGGGTCATCGTTCAAACCCTTACGGTGGACTGGCATACACCAGACCAGCCCACTACACTTACGCTCCGGGGGGTAACAACTTCACATGTGTCAGGACTCCCCTGTAGTAATCTGCTGCTCACAGGTATAGTTGTCAGCATGCCACAGCCACTGCCTCATGGCTGGTTTACACCCACTCCACACCCATCCAGCACATGCATCACAGGACATGTAACCCTGCCAATAAAAAGGGCCTGGCACACATGCACAACACCATTTCCAACCTCTCTAGGGGTCTTTCTGTGTGGTGTGCATGGAGGCATGGGGACCCAGGGGTCTACGACAGCACATTCTGCAGGCCCGGAGGTGACATTATGGTGTCCGCACCATGATACCCAATCATAGAGGGTCCATGACTGTGGGGGCACAGTCTTGGAGCACCGGATACACTGCGGCCGGCAAAGGCACACCGCCGCAGGACGGTGACTTTGGGTGCACTGAGGTCAGGGTACCTTAAGTGCTGAGCGGGTGTGCAGCCTGCGATGATGCCCCGTAACGGCGGTCCGTACGGCTCAGGCTTTGTGTGCCCTACTGGACCGTAGTGTAGGCCTGAGCCAGCGGGCAGTGCGAGCCTACTGCCAGGTGGTGTTGCCTCCTGGATTACAGAGTTAGTGGCACCTTTGAGGCTGAGCGGGTGTGCAGCCTGCGATGATGCCGGGTGCACTGGCATGTCCTCTTCCATGGAGAAATCAAGACCCAGCACCAAAAGTGAGACCTGGGGGCCTGCGGAGCGGAGGTGCATGATGTGGAGGGTGCCATGTTCACAGGCCCTGGGCTTGGAGCTTTGCCTGGGACATAGTGGGCCCTCATTTCTACATGCCAGTGGCGACAGGTGACTAGTGAGGCCTGGGTGCGCAGGGGCGGACAGGCGATGATGTTGTGTGCAATTGTATGTACTTTGCCATTCAGGTATCTGCACTCTGTTTCAGGTGACGGGTCTGATTCAGATGTGGGACCTGGTGAACTGCACTTCATACTGTCACATGGTTAGAGACATATGAAGTGGCAGCAGGTGAGCAGTGTGGCCTGGGTACGCAGTGTCGGCACTGTCTCTCCCTGTCCCTCTCTTCTCTTCTCTATTTCCCTCTCTCCCTCTCTGTCCGTCTATCTCCCTCTCTGTCCATCTTTCTCTCACTCCCCCTCTCTGTCCGTCTTTCTTGCTCTCTCCTTCCCTGTGTGTCCCTCTTTCTCTCTCTCCCTCTCTCTCTGTCTTTTTTCTCTCTCCTCCTCTCTGTCCGTCTTTCTCTCGCTCACCCTCTCTGTCCGTCTTTCTCTTGCTCACCCTCTCTGTCCATCTTTCTCTCGCTCCCTCTCCTTCACTCTCCCTTTCCTCTGCTCTCTCTCTATCCTTTGATGTGCGCAAAGCACACCTTTTCATCATGATTTTTGTCTTGCAGGCTGTGACCTACGGATTGTCCAGAGGGCAGTGGCCATGTGTCTTCATTTCTGTTCTGTGTTTATTTGAATAAATTATAATTTGTTGCTTCAAAGGTGAATGTGTGATGCTCATTTTTGTGACGACACATGCATGTCACCAGATGTGATTGTGCGAATTCATGCGAGCTATTTGGTACATGAATCCGTGTGGTTGATGTGACATATCTTTTCCCTGGGGTGGGTGGAGGGTGCCCAGAGTGGGGCCCCGGGGGGCAGGGGGAGGTGGGCTCTGGAGGTGATGGCGGTGGGTGTTCCGCGAGGCATGTTCTGTGGCTCCATGGCATCTGTTGTTCTTCAGGTGTGGCTCTGGGCTGGGCTCTCTTTTGTGGTGCAGGTTGTAGTCCGACTTTGCACCAGGTCGGAGCAGGTGTTAGTTTCCTGGTGCTAACACGTTTTATCGCATGTTTTGTGATCTTGTCTGGTCATTGAGAATGTTGTGGTGTGGTGTTGTTGGGGTTTATTGCTTGGGAACGCCTACTCTGCATCTTATTAACAATAGTTGCTGAGGTCATTTTTGGCGATGTTTTTTGCGGCTGCTATCACTGGAAAACTGGTGATATGGGCTGTTTGCACCAGCTTGTGAATGGGGCGGTAAGTTTATCGCAAATTTGGCTGCGTTAAGGTGCTGATAACTCAGCGATACCTCCTTGAGAATGTGGCCCTGAGACTTTAAGTTTGCCTTTGACCACTCATAACAAACAAGGGAGGGAAGAGGGTCCAAGGGACATACAAATATTTAAAGACCACTCCTGGTTCAGGTACCCAGCTCACTACATGATACACAAAGAGAACACAGGGGGTGTAAAGCTACACTATGTGTGGCTCGCTAACCTAGACTCAAGTAAATACTACAAAGTCGGTGCCCTAATCACCCTAGGTAGCCAAAAAGTGGAGTGCAAAACCACAACGGGTCTGTGTGCATGAACTCACGTACATACAGTGCCAATTTACTCAATACCGAAAGCTCGTAAGTGGATAACCATCAAATTGAACTTCGTGATCAGTCATATCATCTGGCTCACCAATATCACGTGAAAGGTCCCTTGATCATCGAGACCATTCAAACACGGAGCCTATGGACTCATTTCTGCTCCACGATCAACTCCGTGTTTGAATGGTCTCGATGATCAAGGGACCTTATATATATATAAAAATAAAAATACATATATACGTACGCCAATGCACTCACACATTCGAATTTCTTCCAGAGGAACTGGTATCAGTGGACTTCTGGCGCATCTTTTTTTTCTACTTCATGTTGCATCACTAAATCATAAATTGGCACAATAATTAAATTAAGCAGGGTACTACAGCACAAGAGGCTAAATTGTAACATATCGTAACAGTTTGAACTAAAATCTACTAGCAGCAGCAATGAACAACTTTCATGTTCTAAGAATGTAAGCAGCCCCATAATTATAGTTATGCTCATAAATGTACAAAAGCTGTTCTTTAGTCGCCAAACAATAGAACAGTTTGTGCGTGTGTCTCCTTTTGGGACGGGTAGCTTCTCCTCTAAATCTCAGGTAGAGCAATTGCCCAGTTGAGGCCCAACTTTCGCTCAGCAATCAGATTAATATACTATCCAGGGAGAGTGGAAAGAATAGGCTAACACTCTGCAGACAAAGGATAATAGGTTAGGCTTTCCTCATGCCACCCTACACCAGCAAGCTTAGAAAATGGAGGAAGTGTTCACTTAAGATGAAATACAACAAAAAATTATCAATATCTCACTCACCGATTTCCTTCAAGAATTTAGCATGCTGAATTATCGTGACTATGGGCCAGATGTAGCAAAATCAGAAATACCGACTCTTAATTACCGAATTTTACCGATTCGGTAATTAAGAGTAGGTATTTCTAATGTAGGTACCAATTCGGTAAATTTTACCGAATCGCTAAAAATCGGTATTTACCGATTCGGTAAATACCGAATCAGTATTTGATATTGAATCCTATGGGCCTTGAAGCCCAGAGGATTCAATATCAAATACCGATTCGGTATTTACCGAATCGGTAAATACCGAATTTTGCAAGGGTGCAGGGGGTGTCACTTTGACACCCTCTGGCACCCCTGTTTTAGGCTTGTGTGCCATGTGGCACACATACATGCCCTAAGGGCATGTATGTGTGCCACGTGGCACAGGTGTACATGCACAGATGTGCATGTACACCTGAATCAGTATTTTACCATGAAATTGTATTGCATGGTAAAATACCGATTTTCAAAGCCCTGTGTCAATGTAAAACTTGGCACCTACATACCAAAAATGCATTTTCGGTAATTTTACCGACCGGTATATTTACCGATTCGGTAAAATATACAGAATCTGTATTTTTACTGATTCTGTAATTTTACCGAATCGGTAAAATTACCGATTCGGTAAAATTACCGAAAATGCATGTTTTTTTATCCCCCTACATCTCCATGGCCATTTACCAGTCGGTAACGCCCAAATTCGGCCGGTACCGGCCGGTAAATGGCCAAAATCTCCCACCTACATCTGGCCCTATATGACTTGTTAACACAGTTTTACCATTGTGATCCATTTGAAACAAGAAATGAGGAAAACCTCCTTAAATGACACATTTTGATGATCAAAAAGAGCGCTGTTACAAATACCTTGAATTTATCTCTTCCTGTAAATACCATTATCCCACGGTGAGGCATTTATCAGGTGTGGTCAATATAGTCTATTCCACTCTCTGAAGGAGCAATGAGGTATGACATGCAGAACCTACATGGCCTAAAGTTCATTGGTCTCCGCATTCGTTTTGACTATTCAGCGCAAGTATCCTGATTGCATACCGACCTCAAGTCCTTGAAAAATTTGGATGGAATGGACCACAATGATATGTGGCGCTAAGGGGGTACCTGAAAACTTGTGTAAAATGAATGAAAGTCAAGAGGGAGCACAGGCATTAGCCATATGTAACTACGAGCAAGATTCAGAGTTTGACCAAAGGGATACTCTGTCACAAATGTGACACATACCCTGTCTGCTCTATTGTAGTTCCGTTTTATCCTAAGGCATTTGTAATAAGGCAGTCAGGATATCCATCACATTCGTGACGATATCCCTTCTGCCACCTCAGGCCCCTGCTTAGAAGTCCATGCTCTACCTTGATAACATATCGCAGAGTTTGAATCATACAGTGTATGTATATGGCGGGATATGTCTTGATTACTGGCATGTTTGACTCCATCACCTGTTCATTCTTCTGAAGTTAGTAAAATCACTACCATTTATATTAGTAAAATAACACCTCTTGTGTAAACACAATTAAGTCTGTGCTCTATGTTGTATAAATGGACATTATTTTTGCATGTTAGTATTTGTTACAATAGGGAAAGCGTATTCTTTTTTTTAATTTAGCTCTATGTTATAAAACAGATAGTTCTTTACTCAGAAACAAACAAGTTCGCTATTATATCATGTTTGTTCACACAAATTAAAAATATTTTTCATCTCTTACTTTTTTAGTACATCTGTTAAAAAGAAAATGCATTGTGGCCTAAACATGAATCCAAGCTTTCCGTAGTTATAATTGAATTTCATAAGAGAATCAATGAAAATGCTTTGACATTGCTTTTTCATTTAATTGTATTTGTCTGACAAACATTCAAACCTTCCAATACGTTAGCATTAACATAATGCTTTGTAGGCATTGCAAATAACCTCAAAAGAGTTTACTCGTACATTATTCTGTATGTCGGTAAACAATGTAGAAACATTGAATACATCAATAAAACTCACAAAACTGAAAGAGTCAATCGAAATGAATGTAATTGGCATACAATTTAGTAGTATTCAAGATAGTATACATAATACTGTTAAGACCAACTAAATAGGGGTACCTAAAGCAGTAGAATTTACTTCACATATTACATCAGCATATTCCACATCTCCTTTCTCAAGAAAGCTCAACACGCAGCAGGAAGTGTTTTGCAATCCTACCAGTGACATAGTAACATCTTTCTTACATAGAACAAACCCAGCAGCACGTATAAACAAACGTGAATTGTTAGATTGAAAAGTAGAGGATTTTTTAAATCTATTTATGTTACAGAGTTCGCAGAGATCCTGATTGCATGTAAAGGCGTCCTGGCTCTGATAGACCCGCTAACAGTACTGAAATTCAAATTTAGAAGTTAAAGTATCATAAGCCACAATTTTTTACATTCCCTGAAGTACAGGTAAATTACTCATACAATGTTTTGGGCACTGCAGCACACAATATTTTTGAAAATTAAAATGTTTTGCCATTAAAATAATAAGAGCTTCCAGGGAATGTCAGTTGACTTTACTTATAAAACATAATTTATCACTAAAAACATAGCTGGATTACAAAAGCTGACCAGTAGGACGTAAAAAACGTTTGCCGAATGACCTCACATGAAGTTCTGCAGGGTCTTTAAAAAAGTATTGTCCTCACAATCATTGGGGTCTCTAATATGATGGTGGGCGATCGCCCCTGCTGGGCCGGCGTTAGCCACCGCTGGCCGGGTGGGGCGATCCACCCACCATTAGTGCTTGATTGACCCCCCGCCATATTAATATGGCTGGGGGTCCCCCGGCGGACGGAAAGACGTCCACTGCTTTTCCGCCGGTCAACTCGCGACCGGGCGGAAAACGTGTGTAACATCGTGGCGGTGTCTGCAAGACACTGCCATTCATATTACGATCATGCAGAGAGCAGCCTTTCCATGGCAGCATTACAGCATGCGGTTTCTGCTTTTGGGGGCCCGTTGTGGGCCCCCAGGGTGTTGGGGAGGTGGGGGGTGCACATGAGGGGGTACCTATGGTACCCCCCTGCATTTGAATGCACAAGGTGGCAGGCACCGCGCTGTGCCTGTCACGAGTAGGGGATGCCCCCGCAATTCTACATGGTCTGTGTCCACTGGATAAAATATTAAGACTTGAATCTTATTGATGGTGAGACTAGGCCTCCACTGTCAACAGATTTATGTTGATGCCATCATGCTGTGGTGCTAGCCAGACATCTCTCATTGTAGTTAATTTGTTGCCTAATGTGATGCTATAATGTTAACCTCCCTCTGATGTGTTTTACTGGTACAGGTGTGTTTTAGTAATATATTATGTTGATTGCACTAATAAAAAAAAACAATAATTGGTACCATCAAACCATCCTGACCCTCTACCGTATAACAGGTACTATATGTTTTTTCCTTGAAAACTTTGACCACGCTCTTGAATCAATAATATTCATGACTCCCCTCATCAACATGGGGGAATTATACCTAGACCTTAGTAATTGCTTTCAAAATATCTGGTACTGGAAGCTCTTCTTTAGTGGTCATTGCTTTATGCAGAAGCTACACCCAAACATACTCACTGCAATCAATTACAGTTAACACTGATTTCGAATTCACTGTACCACATTGAGCTTCCTTTACAAAGCTCCCCTCTTCTCATCATTCCATCATTTCCATATTGCCTTCTCCACACTTCATTTCTACTGGCCTCCCTTCCCAAAAAAATACATTTCTGACTTCCCTCAAAATACTTAGACCATATCCATAATGACTACAAGCCCTTACAACATACTACATCATACACAAAAATTAACCAGACAACGAAACATAATTTTAACTCTCACTATTTATTCCCTGTGCATTTTTTCAAAAAGCAGAGGGACTGAAGCAATTAATTAATTTTCCCATTCCCTTTGCCATAACACCGATGTGCCCTATTTTATAGATGATGCAAGAAAAAGACAGCAGAAAGCTTATAGGAATGCAAACAGGCCATAAATACACTATTAGATAATCCTATCCTGTTCACAGACAGAATATCGACCTCAAAAAGTAGGTAAACATATAGAATGCAAAAATATCTACTCCCTATACTTAAACAGGTAATCACAAAAATATCGAAAAACAAATATCGATTTCAAAAATATAGTTGTACAAAATATTTATTTTTTCTATATTTAAATATATATATAGAAAATAAAAGAATACATATTAAATATATATAAAAAGATTAATATTTTTCATGTAATATACATTTTAACAAATATAGCAAATAAACGTAAAAGTTAAACACACATGCATCATATTTAATATATATATATATATATATATATATATATATATATATTTGCTTTCAAACAATTAATAAACTATTATTTTTAATTTATATTATGATTTTAAAATATATACGAAATACAAATTTTTATATACATTTTATATATATATACATATATATATGTAAATATATATACATATATATATATATATATATATATATATATATATATATATATATATATATATATATATATATATATATATATATATATATATCCAAAACAAACAGGAAGCCCAAGTGAAGCAGATCCACACGAAGTTGAATAGGCACGTTTTCTTTATTTGCATCCATTTCACAGCTCGATCCCCAAAATGCTCCGAGCACAACGTTCTATCATAAGAGCCTGACGCGTTTCAGGAATTGTCCTTTCATCAGAGGCAAGGTTCGAAAGTTCTGAGAAACAGTCTCTGGTTGTACACCTCTTCAAATACGTGGGAAGAGGGTTAGTACACTACAAGGCACAGAATGCAGTGCAAGATTGGCCACGCCCACTTGGCAGGTGATTTGTATTTGAAGAGGTGTACGACCAGAGACTGTTTCTCAGAACCTTCGAACCTTGCCTCTGATGAAAGGGTAATTCCTGAAACGCGTTAGGCTCTCATGTAAGAAGGTGGTGCCCGGAGCAGCTTGGGGATCGAGCTGTGAAATGGATGCAAATAAAGAAATGTGCCTATTCAACTTCGTGTGGATCTGCTTCAAATGGGCTTCCTGTGTTGTTCTGGATAATTTTCGGCTGCTGCTCGGTCTAGAGGCGGACCCCACCTGTGACCAGGGTCCAAGGCAGGCTTCACTCCAGGAGTTTGCCACGGAATGAAGTAAAGACTGGCGCCTTACAGGTGGCGCTGCTTTGGCACGAATTTGCAGCTACAAAGCGATCTCTGAAGGCTCCCAGCGCTGCCCTTCACCCCACTGGGGGAACAATAGTGGTTATTGAGAAGTCAGAGAAGCAGCCCCACTGTGGGAAGAGGGTTAGTACACTACAAGGCACAGAATGCAGTGCAAGATTGGCCACGCCCACTTGGCAGGTGATTTGTATTTGAAGAGGTGTACGACCAGAGACTGTTTCTCAGAACCTTCAAACCTTGCCTCTGATGAAAGGGTAATTCCTGAAACGCGTTAGGCTCTCATGTAAGAAGGTGGTGCCCGGAGCAGCTTGGGGATCGAGCTGTGAAATGGATGCAAATAAAGAAATGTGCCTATTCAACTTCGTGTGGATCTGCTTCAAATGGGCTTCCTGTGTTGTTCTGGATAATTTTCGGCTGCTGCTCGGTCTAGAGGCGGACCCCACCTGTGACCAGGGTCCAAGGCAGGCTTCACTCCAGGAGTTTGCCACGGAATGAAGTAAAGACTGGCGCCTTACAGGTGGCGCTGCTTTGGCACGAATTTGCAGCTACAAAGCGATCTCTGAAGGCTCCCAGCGCTGCCCTTCACCCCACTGGGGGAACAATAGTGGTTATTGAGAAGTCAGAGAAGCAGCCCCACTGTGGGAAGAGGGTTAGTACACTACAAGGCACAGAATGCAGTGCAAGATTGGCCACGCCCACTTGGCAGGTGATTTGTATTTGAAGAGGTGTACGACCAGAGACTGTTTCTCAGAACCTTCAAACCTTGCCTCTGATGAAAGGGTAATTCCTGAAACGCGTTAGGCTCTCATGTAAGAAGGTGGTGCCCAGAGCAGCTTGGGGATCGAGCTGTGAAATGGATGCAAATAAAGTAATGTGCCTATTCAACTTCGTGTGGATCTGCTTCAAATGGGCTTCCTGTGTTGTTCTGGATAAATATATATATATATATTCCTTGTACTCCGCTCGATGTTGCAGCCGCCACATCACTGTCCTCTCTGCTCGGACAGTTTTCGAAAAAAGCGAACAAGTCAGACCCAAAGTTTCTGGTGCAAATTTAGTGTTTTATTTCAGAAATAAAACCCAGCAAGTCCGCATGACCCGTTTCGCCTCTAGCTCGAGGCTTGATCACATGATACAGTTGCTAAACAGTGACGAGGGTACTTAAGGAGTTCAAAAAAAAGGGGTGGTGCTAATTATTCCCGACCTACCCATGTTAACCCTTTACTGTTCACATTTTTAAAAAGGAAATGTTTGTCATTTGAAACTGGATTAACCGCATCAATGCGGCGGCTTTTCCCGCTGTACGCGGCAATTTTGAAATTACCGCGTTACATGACGAGATCAGCTCATCATGAGCGCACGGCAGGTTACGCTCATGACGAGCTGAGCTCGTCATGAGCCTGGAAGGGGTTAATGGCATAGTGCCATATATTACATTCACAAGGATTTTTGTTCTGTGCAAAACATATACTGTGCAAATTTCGCCAATCATAAATATACAATCCATATACGATATAATAATATATATAGATAAATATATAAAATACTGAAAAATGCATATACATAAATAGAATAAAATTCATTATTATTCTATGTACACACTATTTACAATTAAAGGCAAAGTGCCCGTACGTAGGAAAAAACTTTTTGCTACTCATAATTGCAATTTACCACTGATAATATGTATGTTCAATTTTTAGCAATAGATATCAGATTCTGTAAACATCATAATAAATATTGTGTAAAAATCAGAACATGTGCAAACCCTTGTGCATATTTTATAAAATGACAGTATTGTTTTTCACAAAGGGACAAAATAATCAGAATATTTAAAAGCTATATTCACATCTAATTCATATGAACTCACAATCTTATAATAGACCCTTGTCAATACCTTAACCCTATTTGTAAAAAAATAGTGCAAAATAATAATTAAAAATTTCATTTTTGTGTAAAGTCATAAAAAGGTGCGGGAAGAAGTTTCAGATTTTATAGGACATCTTCATACCACCCCTAGTCAGCGAGTACTATAAACCAACTTAAGAGACATCAATCATAATTCACAGCGAGCTTGGGGGACAAAGGGGACATCTTTCCAGGTTTGTAAATTATCTAAATTCTCAATTCTCAATTAACCAGGTACAATATAAATTTGGAACTAAAGACATGTATAAAGATCTACACTAGTATTCATCCCCCGCGGGGACTTACTGTCTAATTCTATTATGTACCTGGTTTCCAATACCTGGAGTTTTGCATCTCTGTCTCCTCCTCTCTTTAATGGCAGGACACAATCTATGGCATAATATTGAAGGAATACGGGGTCACTGTTATGCAGATTTTCAAGATGACGGGCTACCGGGTACGACTGATCTTTCCCCATGATGGCCCTTATGTGCTGCAGTATCCGCTTGTGCACCGGAAGGCGGGTACTCCCCACATACCGGAGATCACAAGGGCACTGCAGCACATACACTGCAAACTCTGTTCTACAAGACATGCGCTTCCTAATCAGCACAGGCTCACTTTTAAAGGGTACTATATATTGTGTCTTATTGCACCCGTGCCTACATGCCTTGCAGACTGCACATTTCGTAAACCCTCCTCCGAGGGCACCCCATGTATCCGAAACTTGTTTCTCAAGGAAGTTACTCACTAACTTGTCTGCCATGGACACAGATTTTCCAAAAGTTATTGTGGGTTTGTTGTGGATGTATTTCCCAATAACAGGATCCCCTGTTATTAAATTCCAATTCTTATAGAAAATTCGCTGAATTTCCTTATGCTGTCTACTGTATTTGATAATAACTCGTGGCTTAATCACTACATCTTCTGCCTTCTGGTCGCTGGGCCTATCTTTAATTGCTAGGGCCTCTTGTCTTTGGACTGGTTTATAGCCTTCTGAATAGTCTTTACTGAGTAGCCACGCGACAGAAAGCGTGCATTGCTTTCTTCCTGCGCTCTCTGACAATCTAAATCAGTACTACAAATTCGCCTGATCCGCAGCATTTCCCCAAAGGGAATGCTGCTAATCAGGTGATAAGGGTGCTGACTGGACGCATGCAGGACTGTATTTCCAGCCGTCGGTTTTCTGTGCATCCTCGTGGCTATACCTGTTTCCGTTATATAAACCTCAGTGTCCAAAAATACCACCGACCCAGCATCTATATGCGAAGTAAATATTAAGTTAAGACCATTGTTGTTAATTGCTTCCACAAAATCGTTGGCTTCTTTCCATGATCCTTGCCATACCAAAAATAGGTTGTCTATGTACCTTAGATATAAGGGAACATGTTCCTGCATTACTTCACTCAGAGTGCCTCCGAGGACCTGCTCCTCCCAAAGTCCCATGTGTAAACATGCCAGACTCGGGGAGAAGCAGGCCCCCATTGCGACACCCCTGACCTGCTGATATAGCTGATTGTTAAAAAGGAAGTAATTTTGTTCAAGGCACATTTCAATCATTGACAACAACATTTTGTTGTGCGCCGAGAAATTCATAGGTCTCTTATTTAAAAAAAAGTCTATCGCTTTAAGCCCATCGGAATGTTTGATCGATGTATATAGTGAAGTTACATCTAGTGTTATCAATAAACAGTCCGTACTCCACACAACATTGCTCAATTTTCTGATAAAATCAGATGTGTCCTGTACATATGATCTTAAACCTTTTACCCATTCCTGTAAGAAGAAGTCTATATATTGTGAGATATTTTCAGTCGCGCTATTTATCGCCGATATAATCGGGCGTCCAGGCATTGTCTTAATGTCCTTATGTACCTTTGGTATTAAATAAAATGTCGGTATTACCGGGTGGTCGTTCTTCATGAAGTTGTATTCATTATTGGACAAAAGATTAGCACTCCTCCATGCCATTAATTTCATGTTTTGTTCTTGCCATGCTCCTTTCAAAACAGTCAAGTTACTTTTCCTATAGCACGTAGTGTCCAATAATTGACTCTCTGCTTCGGCAACATACATCTCTCACGGCCATAAAACAATGTTACCGCCTTTGTCAGCCTGGCGGACAATCACATTTTTATTAGACTCCAATTTGTTGATTAAGTTGTGATAACATTGATTCTTTTTATCTTATAGGAATGCAAACAGGCCATAAATACACTATTAGATAATCCTATCCTGTTCACAGACAGAATATCGACCTCAAAAAGTAGGTAAACATATAGAATGCAAAAATATCTACTCCCTATACTTAAACAGGTAATCACAAAAATATCTATATTTGCTTTCAAACAATTAATAAACTATTATTTTTAATTTATATTATGATTTTAAAATATATACGAAATACAAATTTTTATATACATTTTATATATATATTAAACTCAGACGGGATTCACTATCCTCCCGCCTTCGCCCATTTCCTGATCGGACTGACGGCAGATGAGGTTACGGGGACCCGAGGCAGCTCTGCAACTTGGGGGGTCCTGTCAACGCTGTGCAAGTGCCCTACCCCCTGCTATTTTCCCGGACTCTATCCGGAACGTCCCTAAGTTTTACTCACCCGGGAGCCACTGCTGCAACCTGGGAAACTGAGTCCCGAGATCGTCTGGACCAGCTGAACTGAGCTAATTTGAGCTTAGGGGCGGAGCTTACATTGCACCTACCAGAGTGCGGGTGGACTCATTTAAACTGCACATCGTGGGATTCCTTTTGAACTTTCACTGGCGCTGACGAAGGCCACACCGGCCGAAATGCATTCGCCTTAGTTACTAATAAACAGAGCTGTCTTCTCACCCCGGCTGTGGCTTCTGCTTCTTTCACTGGAGAGGAGGTTGTTGTTTCATATATATATATATATATATGTATATATATATATATATAAATATATTTAATCCACAGTATGCTTATATATATATATATAAATACAAGTAACATAAAATTAAATTAAAAAGCATTCTATTATAAATTAAATTATTAAACTATTTTAAAATCTTTAAACTTAAATTTCCCACTCCAGTCAGTGCAACAGTAGGAAAAGTGTTGTACAGCGGATGGGTAAAAATTACTATTCCCACTCCAATGAGTGCACCAGATGGGAACGTGTTGGATAGTGGAGGATTGAAATTTACTATTACCACTACAGTCAGTGCAACAGTAGGAAAAGTGTTGGATAGCGGGGATAAAAAATACTCTTTCCACTCCAATGAGTGTAACAGTAGGGAAAGTGTTGGATGGCAGAGGGGTAAAAATTACTATTCCCACTCCAATAACTGCAACACTAGGGAAAGTGTTGGATATCGAAGGGATAAAAATTACTATGACCACCCCAGTGAGAGCAACAGTAGGGAAAGTGTTGGATAGCGGCTGGATAGAATTTACTATTCCTACTCCAATCAGTGAATCAGTAGGGAAAGTGTTAGATTGCGGAGGGGTAAAAATGACTATTCCCACTCCAATGAGTGCAACAGTAGGGAAAGTGTTGGAGAGTGGAGGGTAAAAATTACTAATCCCACTCCATTGAGTGTAACAGTAGGGAAAGTGTTGGATAGTGGTAGGATAAAATTTACTATTCCCACTCCAGTCAGTGTAATAGTAGGGCAAGTGTTGAATTGCGGAGGGATAACAATTACTATTCCCACTCCAATAAGTGCACAGTAGGGAAAGTGTTGGATAGCAGATGGGTAAAAATTGCTATTTCCACTCCAATGAATGAGTGCAACAGTAGGGAAAGTGTTGGATAGTGGTAATATACAAATTACTATTCCCTCTCAAGTGAGTGCAACAGTAGGGAAAGTTTTGGTTCGTGGCGGGATAAAATGTACTTTTCCCACTCTAATCAGCGCAACAGTAGGGAAAGTGTTGGATTGCGGAGAAGTAACAATTACTATTCCCTCTCCAGTCACTTCAAGATTAAAAACAAACAAAATATCAACAACAACCTAAAAATATTTAAAAAACAAAATAAATAAAAACATATATAAAAATATTAAAAATTAAAATAAAATATTTTCAATATTAAACATTTTTAAAATGGAAACATATTATAATGTTAAATACATATGACAAATACCTACAAATATTATATTAAATACAATAAAAAATAATTTTCAAACAAATAAATATTTTTAGTTAGAATTTATTTAGAAATAAAAACATTCATGATTAAATACATTTCATTTTTTATTTTCTACCCTACAACACCACACAATTCATGACACATCTAAATTTTTAAAAAGTACTTCACAATTAACATTATGTATAACCAATTAAATAAATGTTATTAATTTAATACAAATTGATTACCTTCCCACAGTTTACCCCTATAATCCCCACAACCCACAGATAAAATTATACTACAACAAAACTAATTACACAATTCAAACGTATTTTCAATTAAAAAACTCATTGTATTTAACAACTAATTATAAAGTAAGTAAAATGTGTTTACTCCCCACCCCTTATCCCTATAAAAGTAAAACCCACACACAAACAAAATAAACAATTACCCTGAATAAATGTCAATGAATTAATTAATATTATTGATCAATTAATTAGTTAATCCTCAATTACTTTCCTCCCATTACCCCATAAACTCCACAACCCACACTTAAAATTAATTACACAGTTTTCATAATTATTTTTCAATCAATTAATTCATATCAATTACCAACTAATTATTAATTATTCAAAAATAAATTACTTGTCGCCCTTTGCCCCTATACACCCCACAACCCGCACCTAAAATTAATTACACAATTTCCATATTTAATTTTCAACTAATTAATTAATATTTTATTAACAACTTATTATTGATTAATTAAAAATAAATTACTTCCCACCCTTTACCCTAATAAACACACAACCCCCACCTAAAAAGATTACGCAATTACCATAGTTAGTTCCTAGTTAATTAATTAATATTAATTAACAACCAATAAATAATGAATTGGTTGTTAATTAACACTATGACATCTCAATTGAATAAATATGAATGAATAAACAATAATCATTCATTTATTATAATTAAATTACTTCCCACCGTATTCCCCTATGAACCCACAACCCTCTACGGAACTAAAATACACAAAATGTAATTAAAATAAAATTGATAACTACTAAAAATGTAACACATACTTAAAAAACAAACAATTCTTATACAAAAAAGACATCATATACATTTAAAATATATACTAAAATACATTACACTAATGAAAAAATCGATATTTTAAACAATTATATTTTTGCAAACAATAATAATGACTTGAATATTTTTTAAAACAATATTGCTTACCTTAGAATCGATATTCTTGACCATGATATTCTTGCTGTCGATATTTTGTAAAAGAAACAATTGATGGACGGAATGCTGGACAATGCAAACATTCACCCTCAGTCACAAGAATCTGGGTTTAATCCATCATTCTTTTGCTCACCACACCACCCCAGTTTGGACCCAGTCATATGCAAATCAGTTTTGACCCTGTTCCTTGTGGGAACAGTCCAGCCCTAACTACCAAACCAGGTCCTCCCTGGACAGGAAACAAACATCCTGGGACCGGTTTCAGGACATCACCCTTCATCAGCCAGGCTAGCTTGAATCCAGTGGTGTAGTGAGCACTGGACCCACATCTGGGCATACCCTTCCCACTTAAGGCGACATATGCAAAAGGAAAAACTGGTGGGCGGATATTTCCGTGTCACAATATTTACAACTCAATATTTGTGTAAGTCGACATTTCTAACCCGATATTTTGTCTGAATACCGCCTAACCTCATCACTTCACTTCAGCCACTAATTGAACGCACAATTAACAACAATCTCCTTGTTTTGCCTTGAACAACTATATTGCTATCCTACTTCTCTGCTACGCACTTTGCAACCCACTTTTTTAAATAAAACACAATAATAAGACAAACCTTTGCTAACATCTCCACCACGCTTCTCTTACATTCCTGACTCCCTATTCACATTCCGCTATGTTGGCATTGCCTTTAAATCTCCAAAAGAGATTCGTCCAGTACTCAAATCTGCTAACCACTCTTGAGTCCCCCAACTATAAAATCTTAAAATCTGTGAATGACCTACCCTTGCTAAAAAGCACAAAGTAGCAGACTTCAACTTCCTCCACTCGCCACCATCCAGTGTCTTCAGTTCTTTTTTCAAAGTACTAGAATGCCTTGTTTCAACTGCCTAATTTGCTATCTCAATTCTAACATTTTGGTCAAAACCTCCAAAGCAGGGTTCCACTCCACTGTATGTAGCTGATTTCCACTCACACACATTTTCCCTCATGCATTCTCTAACTCTTTTGTTTAAGGGCAGCTGTCAACATTGTTGTCCTCCCTATGTTAAGTAACAAGGGGGCATGTTAAGAACCCTTGGCTATTCCGTCATTATATTCAATAGGTTTTCCTCCTATCTCACCAAAAGTCACTTCCCATTTATTGGTAACCCAATAGCTCACCAACTACCCCATTGACCCTTGTATCTCCAAGGCTCTGCCTTGTGCCTGCAGCTTTGTGCACCAAACATCACTTACCTTTTGTAGTATCATTGCCTCTCATGTGTTATCTTACAACACTTTAACTGTTGACATTAAATCTTCTGATTTCCAACTCTGACTTTTACATTCAAATATATCTGAATAGCTTACTTCCATTCCTCATTTGATGGACATACGCTACCTCGCACTGAACTCATCTAAGCAAGAGAATCTATGTTTTCACTATTCTTCCTTTTCCAAACTCTACTTCTAGCTCCATCTACTTCACTGGGCATTTGCTTTAGCACCTTTATGAGGTTGGAAACATTCATCCTCACCACAGTCAATAAAGCAAGATATCACTTCACAGGTGTACATGGGATGTGTCTTCATATTTCACAGTCTTTCAGTGCACTTACCTTTCAAGTACATGCTCTCCTTGACAATGTCTTAACACTTCACCACTAGAGTATTAGGAAATAATCATAGAGCAGCCCCAACTTCACACTGTCTTCATTAGCCTAGTTGTTTTTTTGCTAAGAACAGAGACTTATACAAGCTTCTAATTCTAGTCTTCCAAGTCATTCCTGAGACATCCCCAGGTTATCTTATGATACTCTCTCTTAATAAATCAGCTCCTGCAGCTTAAAATCAGCTAATCTACTCTTCCTAACATTATCTACAAAGCCCTGTGCATCATTCAGCTTCCTGCCTGTCTGCCTCCTTGGGACCCCAAACTGAAATCGTCTTCAACTGGCTATTTGGGCGAAACTAATAACACAAGAATTTAAACCAACTCTAAACTATGAAGGCTGTGGGTGTTAACTGTTCACTTTTTCCCTTGCTGGCCTTAGAGGAAATTGACATTGCTCTGGGTCGAAGTAGTAGTCAAATTACCCTGATCGTCATTTTAATTGAAACAATACCAGAAACATAGCTCTGAAAGTTGTTTAATAGTAATTTTAGAAAAACTTGCCGAAATGTTATGAATCTGATGTGTTAGAGAAATAATCACAGATAATCAAATACTTGTAGTTTTGATAACCAATCATTTTGTAACATTTTATAAAACTGTAGCTCTCACCTTCTATGTTAGTCCATCGCATTGCCTAAAGCTTAATGGCACTCGCGGAGACTGCTCTTGCACACACTGTACAGAGCGGTAAAAGCACACCTGATGGTGGGGCTCTAATCATGGAGGCAGCGCTCTAGTTGTTTAGTTTGTCCTTTTCATTTAGGGCATTAAAGCATGGCCGTGTGGTGGGCAGTGGGCATGCCGCTGGTGTGCCTAAGGCGTGTCCAAGGCAGGCCTGACTGTGCCCGTCCGTGACCCAACTGTGACCAGCACCAGCCACGATGTTGGTTTTCGCCCAGATGTAAGTCCTCAACTTACATACTCACTGGCAGAATTTCACCGCCTTAACTTAAACCACCGACAATGTATTAGCCCTCTACTTACTGAATGCTTAGGACCTACCCCTTCTCACTTCTGCAATCTTCCCCTAAATCCGTCATACTCTGGAATCAGTGATAGGAAAGAACCGCAAGGTCCCAACAACGAGCTCAAAGCTGCACTCATAAATGTATGGTCATTACACAAACATGCCTTAGATATCTACAATCTAATTGAGGTAGAGCATCTAGACATCCTCTTCATGACTGAAATATGGCTAACAGAAGCCTCCTGCTCTGACCTACAACAAGTTCTCCCACCACATTTTTCCTGCCTCCACCTGGAGCGGCAAGATAGGAGAGGTGGTGGGGTAGCTATAGCTTTTAAAGACAGAAGATATAGCATTCATTATTTCATCCTCTGCCCAATGCTCCTTTGCAGTAACCCTGATATACATACCCCCTGGCCCGGCAAGTGACTTCATTAAGTCCATCTCTCAAGCCCTGGGCAACAAAGCTGTCAATTACGCAAACTTCACCATCCTACGAGACTTTAAAGCTCAGCTAGGTAACCCCCTAGACAACGATCTCCATACAAAAATAAAAGGTCCCACTCATAAAGCAGGACATAGCCTAGATGCCATTTTTATAAACTCCACTGTAAACTTAGGCACCTCAAGGGAAGTCACCTGGTCCAACCACTTTATATTACCCTCACTATGATCTTGGTCAAATGAAAAATCAGCAGGACGAATGAAACCCACACACGAGACCCACACCTAGGGTAAATTAGACATCCCTTTTTGAAAGACCCCCTAGAAGTTACCAAACTTATCCTTAACGCCAAGATAATACTTGATGAAGCTAAAGTGAATAACTGACTCTGAGGCTGCAATTAGGACCGCACATCATCAGTATGAAAAGTAACAAACACCTACAATCCTCCCCCTGGTTCACTACTGTACTCGAGGCCGGAAAAAAAATTAGAGCGCCTATGGAGGAAACATTATGAGAAACCTGCCAAATTCTGACATAAAGAGGCACTGAGCAGGTACCACAACAATCTAAAAACTGCACATCGACTCTTCTACTCCAAAAAATTGTAAAGGCAAATAACAACACAAAGGACATTTAAAAAATCATTTCACATTTCACAGACCTCAAAAAATATGCACCACCATTAGAGGACAAATTACAAAAAAATCAAGATAATCTCACCCTAATACATGACATGATTCCTACATACAACTGGAACCCCCTATTCCTAAGGCCCAGGACAAATTATCTGTATTTTTTCCTCCAACAAATGAGGAACCGGAAGTGGCCTTTTCCAACTATAAGTCTGGCTCCCCCCTGGACCCCCTCCCACCCTAAGTAATGAGGCAGTTAGGGACTAGTTTGAGCCGCATGTAGCAAGAACTTTTTACCACCTCCCTGGATACAGGACTAGTGCCTCCTACATGGAAAATGGCTAATATCATTCCACTACTAATAAAATCTAATACAGATCCTAAAATACTCGAAAATTTGCTACCAATATTTCTGCTCCCAGGAGCTTCCAAGATCTAACAAAAGACAGTCAATGTCCATCTACTGTCATTCTTGGAGACATCTAACCTCCTTCACCCCTCACAATCTGGTTTCAGACCCCGGCAAATCACGAAATCCATGCTGATGGAGATTACAGACTCCATTAAATTCACATTAGATGCTGGACACAATACCGCCTTGATTCTACTAGACCTCTCGGCGGCATTCAACACAATCTCACAGGAGATCCTGCCATTCCGCCTTGCCACTACTGCTGTAAATGGCAAGGCCCTACCCTAGCTAGAATCCTTTATAAAACACAGGGAACAGGCAGTCTGGCTCAAACCAGTCCGCTGAGAAACAAAAACAATCAAATACGGTGTCCCCCAGAGCCCATGATACCGCTGGCACACCTTATAGAATCCTTCAGCATCCAAGTGCTCTCCTACTTGGTTGACACCCAACTGCTGCTAACACACAACATAAATGGCCTTGAGGATAAGAATAACTTTGCAGTCTGTATGACATCAGCATTGGGTTGGCACAAATCCAACACACTGCAATGCAACCCAGACAAGACAGAGGTCTTGATATTTGGATCTGACCCTAACCAAGGTTGGTCAGGGGCCTGGCCATCCCACTGTCCCACTCCCACCCCCACTGACAGAGAGAGAAATCTAGGGGTCATAGTTGACAATCATTTAACTCTTAAATCCCAGATCTCTGCCATGGTAAACAATGTGTGCAGGATCCTTTGAATGTTGAGGACATTTATTAAACTAGTACCCTGGGATGCTAAAAAGCACTGTGGTCCAGGCACTGATCATATCCAGACTGAACTACACAAATGTGCTATATACAGGACTCCCAGACAACTTGACATATAGACTACAAAAAAATCCTGAATATCACCATCCGACTCTTATATAAGTTCCCAAAGCACACCTTGATCACTCACTACCGCAAACACTTACACTGTTTACCGGTGAAGAAAAGGATCATTTTCAAAGCACAGTGACACGCTTCCCTTCTATAAAATGGGCCCGCCTATTTGCTAGGTAGATTCACCTACTGCTGCCAGCTAGGAGCACTGCGATTGCAATCAGCTCATCTTCTATCAATCCCACGCACAAAAAAGAAAAGGTGGGGGGGCTCAACCTGCTCACTGTTGAAGGCCAAACTTTGGAATGACTTTCCATTTCCCCTCAGATGCCTACCAGACACAAAATTATTCTGTAAGCAACTGAAAATCTAACTGTTCAATGATTAATTGGTCACAGACCTTGACACCTGCCATCTGCCTAGCGCCGGGACACTCGTGAAGTAGCTGTGCGCTCTATTAGTCCCTTCATTCATTCATTCATGAATTCATTCATTCAGTGTGAATATGTCAATGTTGTATTTGTGTCTCAATTCTGTAGCTCTCTGTCTATTAATGTGGTTTGTTGTATGGTTAATGTTGCACTGTATTTAGATGCCTGTGTGACCTTGTTGTTCCTGCTGTCATATAGCATCTTATTATTCACGTACCATTTACAGGTAGATTGATTTGTGTAATTCCTACATTCTGTTTATTGTCTTACAGACTGAATCAGAATTAGTGCTAATATACATCTCTGATTGAAATTGTATTTTCCTCTACATTTATACAGGAAACACAAATAAATGAGTAATATGATCTAAACTGATGGTGTAGTATGGTTATTAAGCAAGTATGAGACCAAACAAAGTGGTTGTGAAGTAGAATAGTGTGAAAGGGAGGCAGTCCTTAAGTGTCAAGAAATATCTGTGTGAAGAGGCGTGAAACATTGCCAGGGAGTTGATCTGTGGCAGTTTGAGGTTCATACGGGGCATACCTAAAAGGGAAACATTATATTTGTGAATAATATCATGAAGAATTTGAATGAAAGAATTGGCATCATCAAGGGCGTAACACAGGCCCCCGCAGCCCACGTGTTGCGGGGGGGCCTCTAGCTCCAAGGGGCCCCCTCGGCACTGAACTCTGGCCGGGAGAGCTCCTGATTGAGCCCAGAGAGGGCCCCCCTAAGTACTGTGCAGGGAGGCCCCCTCACTTTTCGTTACGCCAGTGGGCATCATGCATGAGAATCACATATATAAGCAACATTTTACCAATCGGTTGGCCTTTGGTGTTGTGAGGTTTGCAGGTAATAGTTATGTACTTACAGAAAATGTTAAATCTAAGCATTTCTTAGATCTTATTGAGATACTTCTCACATGCTGAAGTGTGTAATATTTTGGTTGTGTAATGATTGTGTGACTGTCTTCCTTCGTAGGGTGGCAAAGAAGAGGGTCCCACCAGAGCACTAAAGATTCACTCAATGTTTTTTTCTTCTACTGGCCCATGTGTGTCAATGGAATTTCTTGTGTGTCTTGGGAACTTCTTCCTCTCCTCCTTCAGCAAGCATTTGCTGGGTCACCAGGCAATTTGATCTTGTAGAACACATGGTTAAGATCCCCCTCAATGTGCTCATACATAGATTGTTAAAATGGTGTGCTGTCGGATTTTGTTCAAAACAAACACAAGGAGATGACGGATGGAGTGCTGTAACTTTTCTGACACTCATCCCAGTCACAGATCTGGGTTGAATCCATCATCATTCTTTAGCCCAATTCACTACCCCAGTTCAGACCCAGCCATTTGTAAATGAATCTTGACCTTGATCCTTTGGGTACAGTCCAAACTGCTAAGCCAGGTCTTCCCTAGACCAAAGACAAGCATCCTGGGACTGGTTGTGGGGTAACACCACTCATCAGCCAGGCTAGCTTGAATCCAGTGGCAAAGTGAGCAAGGGATCCACGTCTGTTCATACCCTGATAACTTATGGCAAACAAAGCAAAAACAAGGAGATGATGTCCGGAGCCCTGAAACATTTCAGACACTCAACCCTAGCCACAGATCTGGGTTGAATTAATTATCGTTCTTTAGCTCACTTAACCACCCCAGTTCAGACCCAGCCATATGCAAATCAGTCTTGACGCTGCTCCTCATGGGAACAGTACAGCCCAAACTGCTAAGCCAGGTCTTCCCTGGACCTGAAACAAGCATCCTGGAACCCTTCTAGGGGTAACACCTCTCATCATCCATGCTAGCTTGAATTTAGTGGCAAAGTGAGTGAGGCACCCTTGTCTGGGCATACCCTGCCAACTTACAGCGAACAAAGCAAACAGAAGGAGACGATGGACAGAGCACTGAAACCTTTCAAACCCTCACCCCCAGACACTGATCTGGACTGACTGGACTGTCCCCATGGGGCAACAGGGTCAGCGCTGATTTGCATATCGCCATTGTCTAACCCAGGGTGGTGTGGAGTGGAAAAACGATGGATTTGGGCCCAGATCTTTTGACTGGGGTGAATGTGTGACATTGATCCACATTCTGTCCATCATTGTTGTGTTTGTAGTTACCGCTCTAAGTGTACTGGGGATGCTCAGACGTGAGTCCCAGACACTCCACACCACTGGAATCAAGCTAGCCGGGCTGATGAGAGGTGTTAGCTCGAAACCGGGCCGGTCCTCGGATGCTTGTTTCCGTTCTGGGAAGGACATGGCTTTTGTAGTTCGGACTGGACTGTTCCCATGGGGCAACAGGGTCAGCGCTGATTTGCATATCGCCATTGTCTAACCCAGGGTGGTGTGGAGTGGAAAAACGATGGATTTGGGCCCAGATCTTTTGACTGGGGTGAATGTGTGACATTGATCCACATTCTGTCCATCATTGTTGTGTTTGTAGTTACCGCTCTAAGTGTACTGGGGATGCTCAGACGTGAGTCCCAGACACTCCACACCACTGGAATCAAGCTAGCCGGGCTGATGAGAGGTGTTACCTCGAAACCGGGCCGGTCCTCGGATGCTTGTTTCCGTTCTGGGAAGGACATGGCTTTTGTAGTTCGGACTGGACTGTTCCCATGGGGCAACAGGGTCAGCGCTGATTTGCATATCGCCATTGTCTAACCCAGGGTGGTGTGGAGTGGAAAAACGATGGATTTGGGCCCATATCTTTTGACTGGGGTGAATGTGTGACATTGACCCACATTCTGTCCATCATTGTTGTGTTTGTGGTTACCGCTCTAAGTGTACTGGGGATGCTCAGACGTGAGTCCCAGACACTCCACACCACTGGAATCAAGCTAGCCGGGCTGATGAGAGGTGTTACCTCGAAACCGGGCCGGTCCTCGGATGCTTGTTTCCGTTCTGGGAAGGACATGGCTTTTGTAGTTCGGACTGGACTGTTCCCATGGGGCAACAGGGTCAGCGCTGATTTGCATATCGCCATTGTCTAACCCAGGGTGGTGTGGAGTGGAAAAACGATGGATTTGGGCCCAGATCTTTTGACTGGGGTGAATGTGTGACATTGATCCACATTCTGTCCATCATTGTTGTGTTTGTAGTTACCGCTCTAAGTGTACTGGGGATGCTCAGACGTGAGTCCCAGACACTCCACACCACTGGAATCAAGCTAGCCGGGCTGATGAGAGGTGTTACCTCGAAACCGGGCCGGTCCTCGGATGCTTGTTTCCGTTCTGGGAAGGACATGGCTTTTGTAGTTCGGACTGGACTGTTCCCATGGGGCAACAGGGTCAGCGCTGATTTGCATATCGCCATTGTCTAACCCAGGGTGGTGTGGAGTGGAAAAACGATGGATTTGGGCCCAGATCTTTTGACTGGGGTGAATGTGTGACATTGATCCACATTCTGTCCATCATTGTTGTGTTTGTAGTTACCGCTCTAAGTGTACTGGGGATGCTCAGACGTGAGTCCCAGACACTCCACACCACTGGAATCAAGCTAGCCGGGCTGATGAGAGGTGTTACCTCGAAACCGGGCCGGTCCTCGGATGCTTGTTTCCGTTCTGGGAAGTACATGGCTTTTGTAGTTCGGACTGGACTGTTCCCATGGGGCAACAGGGTCAGCGCTGATTTGCATATCGCCATTGTCTAACCCAGGGTGGTGTGGAGTGGAAAAACGATGGATTTGGGCCCAGATCTTTTGACTGGGGTGAATGTGTGACATTGATCCACATTCTGTCCATCATTGTTGTGTTTGTAGTTACCGCTCTAAGTGTACTGGGGATGCTCAGACGTGAGTCCCAGACACTCCACACCACTGGAATCAAGCTAGCCGGGCTGATGAGAGGTGTTACCTCGAAACCGGGCCGGTCCTCGGATGCTTGTTTCCGTTCTGGGAAGGACATGGCTTTTGTAGTTCGGACTGGACTGTTCCCATGGGGCAACAGGGTCAGCGCTGATTTGCATATCGCCATTGTCTAACCCAGGGTGGTGTGGAGTGGAAAAACGATGGATTTGGGCCCAGATCTTTTGACTGGGGTGAATGTGTGACATTGATCCACATTCTGTCCATCATTGTTGTGTTAGTAGTTACCGCTCTAAATGTACTGGGGATGCTCAGACGTGAGTCCCAGACACTCCACACCACTGGAATCAAGCTAGCCGGGCTGATGAGAGGTGTTACCTCGAAACCGGGCCGGTCCTCGGATGCTTGTTTCCGTTCTGGGAAGGACATGGCTTTTGTAGTTCGGACTGGACTGTTCCCATGGGGCAACAGGGTCAGCGCTGATTTGCATATCGCCATTGTCTAACCCAGGGTGGTGTGGAGTGGAAAAACGATGGATTTGGGCCCAGATCTTTTGACTGGGGTGAATGTGTGACATTGATCCACATTCTGTCCATCATTGTTGTGTTTGTAGTTACCGCTCTAAGTGTACTGGGGATGCTCAGACGTGAGTCCCAGACACTCCACACCACTGGAATCAAGCTAGCCGGGCTGATGAGAGGTGTTACCTCGAAACCGGGCCGGTCCTCGGATGCTTGTTTCCGTTCTGGGAAGGACATGGCTTTTGTAGTTCGGACTGGACTGTTCCCATGGGGCAACAGGGTCAGCGCTGATTTGCATATCGCCATTGTCTAACCCAGGGTGGTGTGGAGTGGAAAAACGATGGATTTTTGCCCAGATCTTTTGACTGGGGTGAATGTGTGACATTGATCCACATTCTGTCCATCATTGTTGTGTTTGTAGTTACCGCTCTAAGTGTACTGGGGATGCTCAGACGTGAGTCCCAGACACTCCACACCACTGGAATCAAGCTAGCCGGTCTGATGAGAGGTGTTACCTCGAAACCGGGCCGGTCCTCGGATGCTTGTTTCCGTTCTGGGAAGGACATGGCTTTTGTAGTTTGGACTGGACTGTTCCCATGGGGCAACAGGGTCAGCGCTGATTTGCATATCGCCATAGTCTAACCCAGGGTGGTGTGGAGTGGAAAAACGATGGATTTGGGCCCAGATCTTTTGACTGGGGTGAATGTGTGACATTGATCCACATTCTGTCCATCATTGTTGTGTTTGTAGTTACCGCTCTAAGTGTACTGGGGATGCTCAGACGTGAGTCCCAGACACACCACACCACTGGAATCAAGCTAGCCGGGCTGATGAGAGGTTTTACCTCGAAACCGGGCCGGTCCTCGGATGCTTGTTTCCGTTCTGGGAAGGACATGGCTTTTGTAGTTCGGACTGGACTGTTCCCATGGGGCAACAGGTACAGCGCTGATTTGCATATCGCCATTGTCTAACCCAGGGTGGTGTGGAGTGGAAAAACGATGGATTTGGGCCCAGATCTTTTGACTGGGGTGAATGTGTGACATTGATCCACATTCTGTCCATCATTGTTGTGTTTGTAGTTACCGCTCTAAGTGTACTGGGGATGCTCAGACGTGAGTCCCAGACACTCCACACCACTGGAATCAAGCTAGCCGGGCTGATGAGAGGTGTTACCTCGAAACCGGGCCGGTCCTCGGATGCTTGTTTCCGTTCTGGGAAGGACATGGCTTTTGTAGTTCGGACTGGACTGTTCCCATGGGGCAACAGGGTCTGCGCTGATTTGCATATCGCCATTGTCTAACCCAGGGTGGTGTGGAGTGGAAAAAGGATGGATTTGGGCCCAGATCTTTTGACTGGGGTGAATGTGTGACATTGATCCACATTCTGTCCATCATTGTTGTGTTTGTAGTTACCGCTCTAAGTGTACTGGGGATGCTCAGACGTGAGTCCCAGACACTCCACACCACTGGAATCAAGCTAGCCGGGCTGATGAGAGGTGTTACCTCGAAACCGGGCCGGTCCTCGGATGCTTGTTTCTGTTCTGGGAAGGACATGGCTTTTGTAGTTCGGACTGGACTGTTCCCATGGGGCAACAGGGTCAGCGCTGATTTGCATATCGCCATTGTCTAACCCAGGGTGGTGTGGAGTGGAAAAACGATGGATTTGGGCCCAGATCTTTTGACTGGGGTGAATGTGTGACATTGATCCACATTCTGTCCATCATTGTTGTGTTTGTAGTTACCGCTCTAAGTGTACTGGGGATGCTCAGACGTGAGTCCCAGACACTCCACACCACTGGAATCAAGCTAGCCGGGCTGATGAGAGGTGTTACCTCGAAACCGGGCCGGTCCTCGGATGCTTGTTTCCGTTCTGGGAAGGACATGGCTTTTGTAGTTCGGACTGGACTGTTCCCATGGGGCAACAGGGTCAGCGCTGATTTGCATATCGCCATTGTCTAACCCAGGGTGGTGTGGAGTGGAAAAACGATGGATTTGGGCCCAGATCTTTTGACTGGGGTGAATGTGTGACATTGATCCACATTCTGTCCATCATTGTTGTGTTTGTAGTTACCGCTCTAAGTGTACTGGGGATGCTCAGACGTGAGTCCCAGACACTCCACACCACTGGAATCAAGCTAGCCGGGCTGATGAGAGGTGTTACCTTGAAACCGGGCCGGTCCTCGGATGCTTGTTTCCGTTCTGGGAAGGACATGGCTTTTGTAGTTCGGACTGGACTGTTCCAATGGGGTAACAGGGTCAGCGCTGATTTGCATATCGCCATTGTCTAACCCAGGGTGGTGTGGAGTGGAAAAACGATGGATTTGGGCCCAGATCTTTTGACTGGGGTGAATGTGTGACATTGATCCACATTCTGTCCATCATTGTTGTGTTTGTAGTTACCGCTCTAAGTGTACTGGGGATGCTCAGACGTGAGTCCCAGACACTCCACACCACTGGAATCAAGCTAGCCGGGCTGATGAGAGGTGTTACCTCGAAACCGGGCCGGTCCTCGGATGCTTGTTTCCGTTCTGGGAAGGACATGGCTTTTGTAGTTCGGACTGGACTGTTCCCATGGGGCAACAGGGTCAGCGCTGATTTGCATATCGCCATTGTCTAACCCAGGGTGGTGTGGAGTGGAAAAACGATGGATTTGGGCCCAGATCTTTTGACTGGGGTGAATGTGTGACATTGATCCACATTCTGTCCATCATTGTTGTGTTTGTAGTTACCGCTCTAAGTGTACTGGGGATGCTCAGATGTGAGTCCCAGACACTCCACACCACTGGAATCAAGCTAGCCGGGCTGATGAGAGGTGTTACCTCGAAACCGGGCCGGTCCTCGGATGCTTGTTTCCGTTCTGGGAAGGACATGGCTTTTGTAGTTCGGACTGGACTGTTCCCATGGGGCAACAGGGTCAGCGCTGATTTGCATATCGCCATTGTCTAACCCAGGGTGGTGTGGAGTGGAAAAACGATGGATTTGGGCCCAGATCTTTTGACTGGGGTGAATGTGTGACATTGATCCACATTCTGTCCATCATTGTTGTGTTTGTAGTTACAGCTTGAATCCAGTGGCAAAGTGAGCATGGGACCCACGTCTTGGCATACCCGGCCAACTTACGCAAAAACAAAGCAAACACAAGCAGATGATGTCCTGAGCACTGAAACGTTTCAGACATTCACCCCTAGTCACAGATCTGGGTTGAATCCATCATCGTTCTTTAGCTCAGTTTCCTACCCCCGTTCAGACACAGGCATATACAAATCAGTCTTGACCCTGTTTCTCATGGGAACAGTCCAGCCCGCACTACCAAGCCAGGTCTTCCCTGGACCTGAAACAAGCATCCTGGGACCAATTTAGGGGTATCACCCCTCATCAGCCAGGCTAGCTTGAATCTAGTGGCAAAGTGAGCAAGTGACCCACGTCTGGCCATATCCTGCCAACTTGTGGTGAACAAAGCAAACACAAGGAGATGATGAATGGAGTGCTGAAACATCTTCAGACACTCACCTCCAGTCACAGATCAGGGTTGAATCCCTCATGCTTCTTTAGCTTACTTAGGCACCCCATTTCGGACCCATCTATATGCAAATCAGACTTGACGCTGTTCCTCATGGGAACAGTCCAGCCTGAACTGCCAAGCCAGATCTTCCCTGGACCGGAAACAAGCATCTTGGGACCGGTTCAGGCGTAACACCCATCATCAGTGAGGCTAGCTTGAATCCAGTGGCAAAGTGAGCAAGGAACACACGTCTGGGCATACCCTGCCAACTTAGAGAGAACAAAGCAAACACAAGGAGATGATGGAGGGAGCACTGAAACTTTCCAAACACCCACCCTCAGTCACAGATCTGTTTTGGTCAGACCCAGTCATATGCAAATCAGTCTTGACCCTGTTCCTCATGGGAACAGTCGAGCCAAAACTGCCAAGCCAGGTCTTCCCTAGACCCAAACAAGCATCCTGGGACCGAATTCGGGATAACACCCCTCATCAGCCAGGCTAGCTTGAATCTAGTGACAAAGTGAGCAAGGGACCCACATCGAGGCATACCCTGCCAACTTACGGCAAATAAAGCAAACACAAGGAGAAGATGTCCGGAGCCCTGAAACTTTTCAGACACTCACCCCCAGCCACAGATCTGGGTTGAATGAATTATCGTTCTTTAGCTCACTTCACCACCCCAGTTCAGACCCAGCCATTTGCAAATCAGTCTTGACCCTGCTCCTCATGGGAAAATTCCAGCCCGAACTGTTAAGCAAGGTCTTCCCTGGACCTGAATCAAGCATTCTGGGACCAGTAAGTAAGTTTTATTTATTTGTTGATTAATTAAATTATTACAAACAGAAGGAAACAAATTCAGTTTACAATCTAATTCAAACAGACCGATAAAAAAAATACAAAACCAGCACATTATTAGATCCGCGATGAGTTTGACAGTAACGCATATATATAATTGGCTCAAGTTGGAGTAAATTAGTTTTCTAATAGGCAATTTAACAGCAAAAGGAATAAAGTGCAATGTGCAATCTTGATCAACATAAGGGGCAAAGATTTCTGATAAAGCCATTTTAGATTAAAAATAAGCATAATACACTGCCCACTGCCCAAATTTGGAGAACTTTGTATTAAAGTAACATAAGCAAGTGGGGCAGGCACCTCGACTTGTACTTACAAAAGCAAATACTGTTACTATTAGTCCGGTAACACCGAGGATTAAATTAAAGTGCCAAGTGCTAGCAATAAATATTATCCATAAAGAAGATATAATCCAGGAAACATTAAAATAAGGTGGAACAATTGTAAAAATTATGCTTAGAACGTGTTTTAAAATAGCCCAGCTGTCCCTAAAAATGTTTAAAATTATTATGTCATCCACCTTTTAGTTAACTTTCATATCAGAGATGTCTTCCTGACATAATTTTGTTTCAGCTATAAGGATAAACTTAACAAACTGATGATTTAAAGTAGCTGTAATAGCTCCTAAACATACAATAATTGCAGTTCTGCAAGTTCTTACTCCCATTTCCTTAAAAATCGGCTTTAAAATCATCTTTCGTTCTGCAAGCAGTATTGGACATAAAGTTACTATATGCTGTAAGGTTTCTTCATTCTTGCCACATAATCTACAGACATTAGATTGCCACTTTGTTTTCCCATTTTGGGATTCAATCATTGGTTGGGTATCTCCCAAACCTTAACAACATAAATTTATTCTTAAATAAAGGTTTTAAATGGAATAGCAAATAAGGTTGGGGATACAGTTTAATAAAAGAATTAGCTATTGACCAAAGATGTTTTTTTTACCCTTAGTTCATCTTTGTCCATTATACAAGACAAAAGGGCTGCTGATTGATTAATTGTTTTTTTGTAAACCATTTTACTTCTTGTTTCATCCACTAATTTCGGGCATTCAAAGGTGTGTAAACAATCATCTAGATAGGATTGCCAGCTTTTAGAATGGGCCCCTCTTTCGATCTCAAGCCAACACAACTCAGCCAACGAACCTTCCTCGGATCTGGATAAAAACAGTAAGGACTTTAAAAATGTAAATTGTCTGACTATACTCTGTTTCTTCAATCCAAATTCGAGTCTAACATTCGCACGGCTAATGTGGTTAGGGATTCGAAAGACCGATTTCTATGCCCTTATTTCAATATCGTCTAGTAATTTCGCATCTTTGCCCCGAAAAATAATAGAACCATAGTCTAAAGAGGGAATTAACTTCGCTTTCATGGCTTTTAACAAATGATCATAATTCGAGCATAGTAATTTGTCTCTCAGTTTTCTAAAGGCAAATGTGAGAGATGATCCTTTAGCTTCAAGGTTATTAAAAATGTTTCCTAAAAGATAAATTATGATCAAATGTAATCCCCTAGTATTTGTATGATTTTATACACTCAATAACCAGACCGTTGATATTCCATTCTTTAGGTCCTAGGTTACCTTTTCCCATGGTCATAATTTTTGTTTTTTTTGTATTTATCTTTAGACCATTTCCTTCAACATATAGATTAAAAGAATCTATTAATCTTTTAAGACCTATAACTGTCTGGTTTAGTAAAATAGTGTAATCGGCATATTGTAAGTATTTGATTTCTTTACCCATCACAGAGGGTGAATGAGCATTAATTTCTTTAAAATGGGCTGGAAGGTCCGACATAAAAAGATTAAAAAGGCAAGGGGCTAAAACACAACCTTGTTTCAAGCCTATATTGGTTTCAAGGCGACGGGTTGTATGTCTACCATCGCCAACTTTAATCTGGACCCAAGTGTCGGAATATAATAACTTGGTCATCTTTAAAAGTGTGTCAGATATCTCCCAATCAGCTAATTTTGTCCATAATAAGTCTCGAGGCACAGAGTCAAAGGCGGCTCTTAAGTCAATAAAACAAATACACAATTTTTGTTTCCTGAATTTAGCTCTTTCGCCTAAATGAGTTAATAAAACCAAGTTTGTATAAGTGGATTCGCCCTTTCTTAAACCAGTTTGAAAATTTGGTATAAGATCTTCTCTTAAAGCCCATGATTCCAATTCCTCTAGAAGGCAGTTTGCAAATATTTTGGCATCAACATCTGTTAGGGCTATTAGTCTGTAATTTGCTGGGTTATCTTGGGGGCCACTTTTATAAATTGGTTGTATGATGCTTCCCTGCCAAGAAATAGGAATTTTACCGGTGCTGAGTACATCATTAAACAGGAGCGTAAGGACCTCTGGCCAATCCTTTAATGTAGCTTTAAAAATGGCATTTGGCATTCCGTTAGGACTAGGCGCACGTTTGATCGAATCTTATTTATCACTTTTTTTTACTTTATCTACCGTCCATGACTCAGTATCCGGGGTGCGTATTAGATCTTGCCCCGATATTTCTATTGTCTCTGGGCAGTTAGAAATAGTTTTATCACCAACACACTGAGGGCCTGCATTATTACTTTTAAAATTATTGAAAAAGATTACCCAGGTCGATTCGCCATTAATAATACTCCAAAAAAACCTCAGATCTTTCGATTTACAGGCATGATGTAATTTGGACCAAATAGTTTCATAGTGTGCTTGTTTGGCTTTCCAGATATCGTTCCTATAAACATTTTTTAATTTTCTAATTTGTTGAGCTACCACAATGTATGAAGATCCGTTCGCTTTCCTATATATTGATCTTATTGTTTTATTAAGATTACTTTTAAGGTATTGTAAGCGATGGGAAAACCATCCTGGATTCCTGGAAATCAACGTCTTATCACCTGAAGCTTTTAGGTTAGGGAAATTAGCTAAAAGCGCAGTACATAAACAAGGCCAAAGTTCTACCATAGAATTACCCTCTGAGATCGCGTCTTGTAGATCTACAATTAGACAGGCCAGCACTTCTAAGACATCTTTTTTGATTTCATCATTCCATTTAAGTCTTTTTAGATTGAAGGCAGAAGGCGCTGTTTTGATTACTCTCGACTCTGGCAGATAATCAAAGGCAAAAGCAAGAGTAATAACTTGAGGATTATGGTCGCTCTCAATCCTTGGTACAACCTGATAGCTTTGGACTGCTTTCACAAGTTTATCCGAAATTATGCTGTAATCAATTATGGAAGGACTAACACTTTTGCTAAAAGTTGGTGTATTATCAGCATCTTTGAGGATACCTAAGCACATTTGGCCCATTCTAATAAAGTATTTGACGGTGTCATCCCTTTCTTATATGAAAAAAGGTACATGTTAAAATCCCCAGTAATGATGATCATCGAGTCCAAATGGTCATAATATAACACTTTCGCCGTTTCCCATAACTGTACAAGTTGTGTAGACCTTATCTTTTTCTTTGAACTCAAGTAAACATTTAGAAACATAATTGATTGTTTGGCAATTAATTTAACACACAATATCCATTTTACTTGAAGATCTATCTGAAAGTGTTTTACATCAAGGTTTAGGGAAACATATATAGAGAGGCCTTCACTAGGACGACCTATAGAGGCCTCGCGAGTTGCCACATTTAGGTATCCAAAATAGCCGATAATAGGTTCACTACACATAAGCCAAGTCTCCTGTAGTATTAAAATATCAAAGGAAATCAGGAAACTCATTACACTCGAGTCCTCAAGGAGTGTTTTAAAACCGTTAGTGTTCCAAGAACAGAATTTCAAAGGTTTTAATGTTTTTACAGGGAAAGGTCGACATCAATCATTCTTTGCAGAATTAGCCTTTGAAAGAACTGAAGGAAGCCAACTCCAATCCTCAATTGGGTTGGGGGTAGTCCTTAGTTCTTCACATACTCGTGAACCTGACTGACAGCTCCTGATCTTAATACCACGAAGCAGGTTCAGCTCGGTTGATGGACCTGAGGCACCTTTCAGAATTCTAACAGGTGAACCATGCACTAGTTTTTGTCTGCTCTTTATTTGAGTCATACTACAAGGAGATTTAACAGGAATCAATATAGTTGGGTAATGACTACTACAAATATTCCTAACTTTAATGCCCCATTCGTCAAATGTATCAACATTGGAAATTATTTTACAGGCAATATCCTCACTTCGCCAAGTAGTAACAGATGTTTCGTTGTTGCAATCGGTCTTGAACTCCACAGATTCCAGATATTTCGATGTTACATCCTTCAGATCTGGTATTGCATTAAATAACTTTAAAATATGTCCACGATTCAGAATATCATAAGGACCTCTCGTGGTGTACTGGGGGAAAAATACTACTGTCCTCCTTTCGACCCTGCTGTCTGTGCTTTCTTTTTCATCATTAACTCTAGAAACAGCCAAGGCCTTCCTCTCATCGACAGGGTCCAAGACGGCCACTACCTGCTGACGAGAGGCGGACCGCTCAATAGATATTTGGTCTAGAGTGCATGAGGGAGCAGCATGTGTTTTAATTCCCGAGCCATTTGAATTTATTAAGTTTACGTTTTCCCAATCGGGGGTGGTTTGCGCTCCATGTTTTTCCACTGATTCAACAAATTTTTGATCAGGCTTGGGTTCTCTGGTTTGGGAAACCTCGGGCCTCATGCTAGCATAGATCTCACCCTGCACTAGGTTATTAATGGAATGACCATTTTGTTTGTCCTTTAAGTTAGCTTCAGGTACTTCTACATGTCTAAATATTGGAAATAGGGCTTTTTTTCCGGGTTCTTTGATATTTTTAGGGTGTGTGGGTACTTCCTCTATTTCGGATTCCTTGATATTTTCGGTGTTTATGGAATCTTCCTCTCTGGGGAGTTCAATTACATGAAAGATTTTATTATGATTTTTTCTCAACCTTTTTCTGGCCCTTATTGATAAGATCCCAGGATTAGCTTTTGCACCTGTAACTTGGCCAATTTCTGGGATCTTTTTCGCTTTAGAATTTTTGATGATAACCTTTGGCGATTTAAGTCCCTCCGAGCTCTTACATTTCACTTCAACAGGCAACAAATGCAGCTTATTTGTACCATCTTTAATTGTGCTGTTAATGCCTTTGTGTGAAAAGTCTAGATTGTCTATAGTAGACCCCCCACCATCAGTAGGGTCATTAATAGTATTTTGTTTACCGAGACAATTGATACCCTCTTCGATACATTGAACCTTTCTAACAGACAACAATTTTACCTCCTGTACCATAGAACTAACAATTGACAGTAGATCTGAAATTTTGTCAATCAGTTGAGCACAGGTACAGGTTATACTCACCCCCAGCCACAGATCTGGGTTGAATGAATTATCGTTCTTTAGCTCACTTCACCACCCCAGTTCAGACCCAGCCATTTGCAAATCAGTCTTGACCCTGCTCCTCATGGGAGAATTCCAGCCCGAACTGTTAAGCCAGGTCTTCCCTGGACCTGAAACAAGCATTATGGGACCAGTTTCGGGGTAACACCCCTAATAAGCCAGGCAAGCTTGAATTCAGTGGCAAAGTGAGCAAGGCACCCACGTCTGGGTATACCCTGCCAACTAATGGGAATCAAAGCAAACACAATGAGATGATGGATAGAGCCCTGAAACTTTTCCGACACTCACCCCCAGTCACAGATCTAGGTTGAATCCATCATCATTCAGTTAGGTGATTTTACCCCCCCCAGTTCAGACTCAGCCATATGCAAATCAGTCTTGACCCTGTTCCTCATAGGAACAGTCCAGCCTGAACTGCCAAGCCAGGTCTTCCCTCGACTAGAAACAAGCATCCTGGGACCAGTTTCGGGGTAACACCCCTCGTCAGCCAGGCTAGCTTGAATTCAGTGGCAAAGTGAGCAAGGGACCCAGGTCTAGGCATACCCTGCCAACTTACTTATGTCTGATTTCGTACACCTCAGAATATGCTGTAAACTAAATGCATTGACAGATCATCAGTAGCTTCATTTTTAGGTTTTTTATCCAATAGAGTTCACATTTGGAATGGGTAAGAGCAAAAACTGCTTTTTGAAAAGCCTTCATTACAGTAAGAGTTATAGCTCATGGGAAAACCTACATATCACAACTCAAGATGTCTTTTTGAAGTGTTTTGGGATTGGTCCTGGCACTATGCTGCCAGCACTCGATCCTTTAAAACAGGTTCCTCGTATGTCTGCTCTAATGGGGCCCTTCTTGCCTAGGCCTGGAGAGAGTGTACAGGAATTCTCACAATTGCAATTTTTTGTCTGGTGAAGCAGACAATGGCTGTAAGAAAGTGGATTATTAATTGGGGTAGATAGGAGTTTATCACACGGAAAAAAGGCCACAAATGTCTTCAGGTAAAACACAGTTTCCAAGTTTTTTACTTGAGGTCAACCCCCTGCTAGCTATGGCACACATCAGTCAGGTTTAGCTTAGGAAAATGTGTAAATTATTTAGCATTAACAAAACAGTTAAAAAGTCAAAACAGAACATAATGATAAGCCCACATAAAATTTAGAAAAATAGAGCAATATTTAATGATTAAATAGGCACCAAAATGACAGACATTAAATGACGGGACCCAGAGATGTGAATTTTTAAAGATTTAAGTCAAAAAGCACCAACAACAAGTAAAGAACCCAAACAGTAGTTACTATTCACGGTTAAATGGGACAAAGGCATGATTTCAGGCCGACCAAACATTTTACTTTGTGAATAAGGCACTGAAATGTTAGTATGAATCCTCCAGCTGGGTGAAGTTGCGGCTTTATCTGTTGAGGTCCTCTCAAAGCTGGATTGCCATTGGACAAGGACCCGCTGAAGCCATTTGTTTTAGAGGGAAAAGATCTGAATGGCAGATATTCAAATTGTGTGGCTGCCGATGTCTTTACATTTGTCGATCCTTTCTGCACCTTCATCTGGTCAAGATTTCTACCTCCGGAGTTAGTCTTTTTTATGGATCTTAAAATCATTCAGTGGGGCAAACCTGGAGCTGTATCTTAAAAAGTTATTTAAAAATGTGACATTGTTACCGCAAGATTCTGGAACTCCAAACACTTTCTAACTATCAAATTTTCATAGTTTCTGTTGCAGCTTCTAGTGGTATTTTCTAAGGCTCCCAGGACCTCAGAGACAGCATTTATGTGCCAGGGCTCACTCCAGCAGAGGCCACCAAAAAGGTCCAGTTCAGGTCCAGTTGCTACTTGTCAGCAGTGCACTTCTGAAAAACAGCTATGTTGTATCTGTTGTGTTTCTGTAGCCACTTTGGGGTCAGCCAACTAACCCTTGCAGTCCACTTCTTGGTCCTGAGTACCTGTTGGCACAGATTCAGTCTTCTTCTTTTCTTTGACAGGCCCAGAGAGTGTTCTGACGATCTGTGGTCATGGTGCGTGCTTTGTAGATTTTGCTAGTCATTGGGTGGGAGTAACTCCTGCAGACTTCCTGCCCAAAGAAAACCCATTTACAGGATCAATGCGCCCCATTTTTACAGCACATCCTCTTTGCCTTACTGCAACTTATCCCAAAGAGACGTATTCTGAGGCAAAACTACCATAGTAGGGAGCTCCCCTCCCATAAGGCTGGTGCTAAGCTTGTGACATATGGCCTAAGGAACAATAGGCTTCCCTTCATCAGTTCTTCCTTCGCACTTAACTATGAATGACCTCCCTTTCATGCTGATGAGGTTCCTCGACCATCCCCAGCTGTCTATCCTGGGCAGAGAGGAGTCAATTTCCTCACCCTACGTTTTTCCTGTAAAAAGATCTAAGCCTTTGTTGCTGCTGTAGGAGTAGCTTTCACATCTCATTAAAGGCATTAAAGGGAACCACTGGCAGGGGTCTGCTGCTGGCTAATTAAGCTACTGAGGGTTCAAGCAGATAAAGTGTAACTCTGTAAAAGTACATTTTCGTACATTTTTACTAAAAATCCAACCACAAATGAATTGGATTTTTAATTGTGTTAGACTTGGCTTTTTCTGCAGGTTTACCCAAGACTTTTTTGGCCTCCTAGTTTTGACCCTGTTTATGTAGGTTTTAAGACTCTGGGCACTTTACCACTGCTATTTAGTGCTAAAGTGCATATGCTCTCTATGTAAATTATGTAAATGGATTAGTGTTTCCATGTTTGGCTTATTTGATTTACTACTAAGTCCCTAGTATAGTGCACTCTTTGTGCCCAGGGCCTGTAAATCAAATGTTGCTAGGCCACTTGCAGAACTGATTGTGCACCCACACAGGCAGCCTTTAAAAGGGTTCTCAGACCTGCCACTGCAGTGTCTGCACACAGTTGTGACTGCCACGTCGACTTGGCAAGTTTCAGACCCTTACCTTCCCTTTTATTACATATAAGTCACCCCTTTGGTAGGTCCAAAGTACCCCTATGGGCAGGGTGCAGTGTATGTGAAAGGTAGGACATTTACTGGTGTATGTAACGTGTCCTGATAGTGAAATACAGTGTAATTCATTTTTCACTATTAAAACGCTATCTGTCCACTAGGATAGAATGGGAGTTTACTTATAACATCTTAGAACTATAACTTCCCATTGGGACAAGATGGGAAGATGGAGTTTAGAATGACTGAATTCAGAATATAAAAAATGCATCTTTTAGTAAAGATGATTTTTATATTGTGTGTTTTAAAGTGCCACTTTTTGAAAGTAGGTATTTTCTTGCTTAGCCATCCTGCGCATTCTCTTCAGACAGCCACTGGGGGGCGGTTGAGGTATGTCCTGCTTTTCCTGGATGAGTCGGGCTGGGCTGAATAGACCTGGGCTGCATTTAGAGTAGTGGGGGAGATTTCCTCCCACCTGAATGGGCCTGTTCTGCCTTGAACAATGCTGTTTCCATCTCCTGCCGGGAAGTTGGGCCAGAGAGAACCAAAATTATTTGGACTAAACACAGACACTCTCTGCCCAAGATAACAAAAAGAAAATCAGTGTAAGCATTAGGGCCCACACCTCAGAACTTTAGAACTCTTTTGGATCAAGCTGTGAGGAGGAGCTACCACATTGCGGTGTGCTTCACACCTCCTCGCTTCACGCCACCACCCTGGTATCACCAATGCCGTCGCTCCACGCTGACATTAACACTGCTGCTTACACTGTGGTTCAAGGGCACTGCTCGTAAGTTACATGACATACCACCCTCATTCCCCACCGCAGCCTTGGCCTCCCGACTCCGGCGCCATCGACTCTAATTCAACAGCTGACAACAGCACTTCTGCAATGACAGCGCCGCTGCTTGCACGGTGACCTGCCAGTGCAGCGACAAGCACTGCATCACTTCTCATTGCAGTCCTGTTCGCACAGACACCGCTGGATGACCATCACCGAGCCACTGCCTGCACCACAACCTAAGGGCCTCACACGCTGCACAACTGCACTTAGCACCGCAGCCTTGACACCTGCCAACGCTGCCGCTCCTGACTTCAACCACAAGGAGTTCAATCTGCAACTTGTGTGACTTCAAAGGCCTGACAACTCCTGCACCGACTTCCAGAACCGATGCCTGCCGACATCGGCTCTTTGGAGCTCACGAGAGGTCGCAGACGCCCTACATTTCTAAAGGTACTGTTTTGCCGGTCTTCCCAATGCCCTAGTTGGCACGTGACGCCGCAGTCAGCCAGAACTGTTTGGATTTGTTGTTCGCAATGCCGTGATAGTCCCAGATGGAACTGCATGGTGGATTCTTATTATTTTTGGTGTTGTTTGCAGAGATAAAATATTGGTTATTTGTCTAAAACTGGTGTGGTGCCCTTTTGTAGTGTTTTCACTGTATTACTGTTGGTTATGTGCAAATGCTTCACACACTGCCTCCGAGAATAGCCTGACTGTTCATGCCAAACTACCAAGGGGGTGAGCAGGGATTATTTCAGTAGTGTATCCCCCCTCATCCTGACTAGAAGGAAGGGTCCTTATTTGGGCAAAGGTGCAAACCCTTGAAAACTAAAGACCCCCATTTCTAACAAATACATTTTAAAATTGTGTTTTATTCAGCTTTGCAGTGTATCCTAATTCAAGGTTATCAGAAGTACCATTTCATCTGAACTTTAATATTTCTCAGTAAAAATGCCTTTTGGGGCTAGTCACTGTAGGTGTATACCAACATTAAAATATTGCATGTACCACTTTCAAATACTAGACAGCCTGCCTTGCAGGGTACAGGGCCTTCTTAGGGTTGACTTATTAAATATTTAAAAGTGTGTTTGTTTCCTGTCAAAAAGAGTTAATTGAACAGATTTTACTGCTAGTTTAACAGCTGCAGACGTGCAGCCTCACAGGTAGGCCCAACATTATGTTCTCTTTGTCGTTCTGGAACAAGAGGAAACTCTGCCAAGGAGAAGAGCTGTAAGGAGGAGTGCTGCTCCTTTGCTGTATGTTGTTTTCACAGTTGGCCTGCAGATGCTACTTCAGCTTTGGAAAGAAAAAGGACTGGACTTTGCTGTGTATCCTGCTTGTGATGTTTTTCCAAGGGCTTGTATGTGATTGCCTCCTGTTGTTAGTCCCAGGGACATCAAAGACTTCACCTACACAACCTGGACTCCATTGCTGGGAGTCCTTAACCTGCCAAGTGGTGCTAATTCCATTTTTGGGCCCCTGGAGGTGTTTGCTGGGCCCATAATCTCCAGAAAAGCATTCCCAATGCTGTCACTGACTCCTCTGTCTGCACCGATGCCATGGTCACTGCTAGCTGTGTGAACGCAGCACAGGTCTTGACGATACTGCAGCCTTGGTCTCACCGACACTGCAACTTCACATTGTCATTGAAACTGCTGCCTGCACGGTGGTTGCGGACATGACTTGGACACAACTGCAGACCTGGTGTCATTGATGACAATGCTTCATGCTGTCACAGAATCCACTGACTGCACCATAGCTGTGGTCACTGCCCTCAATGACGCCTGAGCCCTTGGTCTGTAGACGACAGATCCATCAACTTGACATTGTCACCTGATGCCACTGCCTCTACCGAAGCCACAGTCACTGCCTCATAATGAGCATGAGACACAGACCGCGACAACACCTCAATCCTGGGTCAACTGACGACAGCGTTGCATGGAAGCCATGCCGCTTCCTGCACTGAAGCCATGGACACCACACTGTGAAGTGCGCGATACCCCACCCATGATGACACCACAGCCCTGGTATTGCCAACAGCAGTGCTCCTGACTTCGATCAAACAGTCTTCGATATGCAACACATGTAACTTCAAGAACTCACCAACTTCTGCACCAACGTGAGCACCGATGCCTCGTGACGCCAGCGAAACCTCACTGCTACACATCACCGCCAGGTCCTTGAGGCCCCTTCAACTCCCAGGTACTGTTTGCAGGTCTTCCTAGATACTGTAGCCAGCCATCAACTCCATTGAGGTAGGACTGAACTGTGGGAATTTTTTGGTCATGACACCGCGATAGCCCCGGTTGGCGCTATCGACTTCAAGGAACTGTATTTGTGCTTTACTTAAGAAATTAATATCTTTGCTTGTGTATTTTGGAATTTTGCCATTTTGGTCTTTTTTTATTAGATAAATATAGGTTATTTTTCTAAGCTGGTGTGGTGTCCATTTTGTAGTGTTTTCCCTGTGCTAGTGTGTGTGTTTTGTACTAATACTTTACACATTGCCCCTGAGATAAGCCTGACTGCTCCTGCCAAGCTACCAAGGGGCTGAAGAGGGGTTATTTTAGCTGTGTAATCCCCTTACCGTGAGTAGAAGGAAGGGTCCCTATTCAGACAGGGTGCAAGCCACTGCCAACTAGCATATGTAGTAATGCGTTGCTTGGCCTTCAACAGGCATCTCCTTCTGCTAGTGGTGATGGCGAAGAGTTCTAATTGTTAGAATAATGTGGGTGCTCAACATAGCTCTATGATGATTGCATAAGGATTTCTGGTGTATTGAGTAGGCCTGGGCGTAGTTCGTGGAGTTTTGCTGCACGGAACTCCGCAAAGTTACAAAAAAACTCCACGAAGTTCCGCAAGTGGCAGAGTGCAGTGCAAACTGCAGGTTGTGCTGGTATTCCTACCGCTCGGGTAGAAATTCTACCCGAGCAGCAGGTCGTGCTCACGAACTTACTGTTTGCGATCACAAGCATGGAAAAAACTCTGCTGCACATCGCACAGCAGAGTTTTCTGCACTCTGCAAGTTTCACGGAGTGCACAAAAGTCCGCGAACGGAGCGAAGTTCACCGCCCAGGCCTAGTATTGAGTTAGACTTCGAACAGCAACAGGGCATGTGTGGCTCGTTTAGCATTCCATAGAAAGGAAGTGTTCCTCAGTATTTATGAGGGTAATGAAAAGTATTTTTGATCTGTTTGAAAGGAAGGAGAAAACCAAGGCTAGAGTCTGGTTTCAGACATCCATGTGTTGTAGGCACTGCAATTTGGTACTATGAGTGAGGAACTGACATCTTTTCACTGATAACAATATGCTCTACATACACGATTGTGTGGGATTTATTGAACAAGATGTGGATCTGTTTGTCACCCGAAAAGAGCCCATTTTCATTAAGCTCTGAATAATGTAGTTGCACATTAAATAATCTATTTAGAATTACATTGTACCCTACAGATCTCCTGCCTATATGTAATTGTGCTAAGGTTATAAGCACGTTTTTGCCAATGTTTTCACCAGGAATGCGCATGCGCAGGCTCCCACACATGCGCAGTTCCAAGAAGACGGCTAGCTGGACAAGGAAGATGACCCCGCGATAAGGTAAGTTCTCATTTAAATCTTAGTTTAGGCTTAAAGTCATTTAATATTGCGGGCGGGAGGCGGGCGGGCGGGAGGTAGGCTGTGGGCAGGTGACGCATAACGGAAATATGCGGAGAGGCACGGAAATTGGTTTAATCTCCGTGCCTCTCCGCGTAAGTCCCTTCTGCGACTTCCGCCCATTCCTAATTATGAGTCTGGCGGAATTCATGGGGAGATTCATAGTAGGAGGAATTAAAGGTGCTGGCTAGATTCTCAGCATGGAAGTTAGACTCCTTGGAATGGTATAACTGTAGGTATAGGGAATTACCATGCAGAATTCAGCAGCATATTTCCTATCCGAAGAGGCTAAATGCTTCCATTTACCTCAAGCTCTAAGCAGGTTTTAAATGAAAGTTGTGGCCTTCCAGAGGGGCAGAGGTGGAGGTAGGAGGGCTCAGTGGGTATGGGGAGATAGGAAAGAATTAGTTTAGCATGGGGTACCATTGCATGTTACCCCTTGAACAAGAATGAGACAGGAGTGAAGACTGAGGGGCGATTTACAAGCCCTTGCACCACTTTTGGGTCACTTATCCCATGTTAAAATGACCCAAAAGTGGCGCAAGGGCCCTGTAAATAAGCCCCTGACTCTTTTACAGCCACAGCCTCAAGCGATTTTAGCAGCTGGAATTATTAAGTGGTAAAATGAGAATTTGCGTAGCCTTCGTGCTGGTAAGTTCCAATTCTATTAAGGACTCTGGGGCGAGGATTATGTCTTCTTCCTTCGCTTTATTATTACACACAGCAGCAAGAAAACAGCAAAACAACTACATTTCCCATGAACACTTGGGAAACAGAAAAATCTCAACATTAGTCCTTCTTTAGTATCCGCACTCCGGCCGCTCCCATCATGCACCGCTGTTGTTTCCTCTTCCTCTTTCTTCACGCAAAGCCCATGTTCCAGCATTCTCACGCATCCTGTTTGGAACCATCATTCCCTGCAAAAATCGCAATGTCAGATACCGACCATCTACATAGCCCAACATAAGCCACATGGCAAGAGAAAACAGTGCAAAGCAGCAGCAGCCATAACCGGCAGAAAAATCCCATGAAAGAGTTACTTACATTCCATACGGAGAGGGTCCACTTCTTGGAAGTCATTGGGAGGGATAATCCTCGCCTCCGAGTGCTTAATAGAATTGGAACTTACCAGCACGAAGGCTAGGCAAATTCTCATTCTAAGCAGGACTGGAGGCTTTGGATTATGCCAGTTCAAAGCTTGTCGACAACTATCCGAGCCACTTCCAACACTGGCTTGAAATAGAACCTCTTGAACGTGGAATCTGAGGACCAATCGGCTGCTCGCATCAGATCCGCTAACCTAGCCCCAAGGGCAAAAGCTTTAGAGGCCATCCCTCCTCCCGCTGAATGAGCACCGAATTGCTTGGTATCAATCCCCGCCTCCTGCATCACCCAACGCACCCACCTGGCGATTGTTGGGGAAGGAACAGTCTTGTACGGTTTATGTAGGGCAATGAAAAGTTATCTTTCGCCAGGAGGGCGAGTGTCATCAGTCATATCCTCATAAGCACAGAGGCACCCTCACTATACACAGTTTAGGGGAATCTGGAAAAGCGAGGTACAAAATAACCCACGTGTGGAACTTAGTCCGCCTACTCACTGTGAAGGACACCCCATACGGGGAAAAAACTCTGGCAGTAATGTCAAGTGCTCGTACGTCCGAGACCCGCCTGCAGGATATCAGGCACAATAGAATTGCCAACTTAGCTGTGAGTTCTTTACGAGAAAGAAATCTATTTGGCTGCCATGACAGAAATAGGTTCAGAACCCTATTTACATCCCAAAGGACGGAATAGCGTGGTTCGGGAGGCAGCGAGAGGCAGATCCCTCTCAGAAGTCTGCACACCAAGGGGTGCTCCCCAATCGGGGAACCCTGCACAAGGTCACATCCAGCCGAGATTGAAGAACGGAAAGTGTTGATTGACCGGTAGGCTAGGCCATCCTCCGCCAACCCGGCCAGGAAGTTAAGAACATGGACTACATCTGCCCCCACCGGATCAAAACTCCGTCGCACACACCAGTGACGCCATCTATGCCAGACTGATCGGTATCTCCTTGTCGTGCCATCCGCCCATGCCTTGGAGAGCAGATCCTCTGCTTTTCCCGAAAGGCCTGGGAGCGTCCAACGACGCCAGAGATCCTCCAGGCCATCAGCCTCAGCGATCCCTCCTGGACTAACCGGTGGGAAACCCCGTCCAGACTGAGCAGAATGTGAGGAGAGTGGGGGAGTAGGATTGGAAAATCCCAAGAAAGTTCCAGTAGAACCGGAAACCAAACTTGAGACCTCCACCATGGCGTGATCAACACCACCTCTGCCAACTGACAACGCAGCAACGCTGACACTCGCGTAATCTTTGAAAACGGGGGAAACGCATACCCCTGCTTGCCCGACCAATCCTGGAGGAAAGCGCCCGTAGCCTCCGCCAACGGATCCGTACGCCAACTGAAATACCTCGGGAGTTGATGATCCAGGCGCAATGCAAACAGGTCCACTGTGAAGGGACCCCACCTGGCCACCAACAAGGAGAGGACCTGAGGGTCCAGCTTCCACACACTGGCATCCAGTAGGTGCCGCGAGTGCTAATCGGCCACCTCGTTCTGCCGACCCGGCAAATACTCCGCCATGACCGACACCTGATGATCCAGGCAAAAGTGCCAAAAATCCCGCGCAAGGTACGCTAGCATCTGGGATCTGGTCCCCCCAGATGGTTGATATATCGGACCGCTGACACGTTGTCCATCCGGAGGAGGACACACGATTGTACTCTGTCCTTCATCCAACACTGGACCGCAAGGACCCGCTAGCAACTCCAAGCAGTTGATATGTAAGGACTGCTCGTGGGTGGACCAGGTGCCACCTGTGGAAAAATCTCCGCACCTGGCCCCCCAGCCAGAACGACGGGCGTCTGACTTGATAACTGTGTCCGGGTCTGAGCCAAAAATCGCACAGCCATTCCAGGCCTCCATGTGTGTCAGCCACCACTGCATCTCGTCCCTCACTTCCTCTGACAATGGAATCAGCTAAGAGTACGTCAGGCCTTTCCTGAGGTGATATGTCTTCAGACGCTGAATGGCCCAGTAATGAAGAGGGCCTGGGAATATGGCCTAAATCGAAGATGACAGAAGACCTACCAAACGCGCCCAGTGGGGCAGAGATATCAGCGGCTTCGCCAGGGTCTGGTGTAGTTTGTGTCTGATCTTCGCCATCTTCATGGCGGGGAGACTCAAAGTGGAAGACACCGAGTCTATGTTGAACCCCAAAAAGGTTGCACACTGGACGGGAACCAGAAGGGACTTCTTCTCATTGATAACGAAGCCCAGTCCCTGAAGCAGGTCGACTGCAACCTGCATCTGGGACGCTAGTCGCTCTGGACACTGGTCATTGAACAGCATGTAGTCCAGGTACACGATCATTCTGATACCCTGTGCCCGCAAGGCCTCCACCGCCGGGCGCAGCACTTTTGTGAAGCACCACAGCGCCAAGGAGAGCCCAAAAGGCAGTGTGGTGAATTTGTAAACTTGACCGTCCCACTTGAACTGGAGGAAACAATGGTGAGGAGGGAAAATCAGAACCGCCAAGTAAGCGTCTTTTAAGTCAAGCCTGACCATCCAATCGGACGGACGCAACACATCCCTCAGGAGGTGAATCTCCTCCATTTTGAAATGGCGGTACACCAGCAACTTGATGAATTCCCACAAATTGATGACCAGATGCCGGCCCCCGTCGACCTTGTCGACCAAGAAGAGATTGCTGAAGAAACCCCCGGGATGCTCGCCCACGCAACAAATCGCCCCTTTGTGAAGGAGGGCGGAAACCTCTTCGCGCACCAAGTCTGCATCTCGCTGCGAGAAAGTAAAGGGGCGGGGACGATGTAGCTGACACGGACGGCCATGGAACTCCAGCTGGAAGCCTGGACCGTCTGCAGCACCCAAGCATCGCTTGTAAGGGAAACCCATGCTGGGGAAAACTGCGCCAAGCGCCCCCCTGCCCGCAAACTCGCTGATGGTAGCACACTCACCTCTTCCAGCACCTTGTTGCTGGCCTCTTTGGCCCCCGCGGCCACCGAACCTTTGTCCCCTTGTCGGATAGAAGTTGTTGAAGAGGACGTTGTCTTAAAACTTACCGTGGCCAGAGCCTTGCCCCCGATCGGAGCTGTTGCCATGACCAAACAAGCAGCCCCTGCCACGTCGGCCCTCTCAAAAACCCACGGGGCAAAAACCTTCTTTATATTGGACTGTGCTCTGTCCAGAGAAGTGAATGTGGCTACAAATTTGCCGAGCTCCTTAGTGAAAGGGTCCCCAAACAGTCCCGCTTGCGCCACTGCACCAGCCTCGGAAGCGGCGAGGTCACCCAGTTTAGGGTCAATTTTAATCAGTAGCGACCTCCTTCTCTCAGTAGAGAGGGCGCAATTCACATTGCCAAGAAAAACAATGGCCCGCTGGGCCCAATTGGAAAGGACCTCTGGGGATATAAGATCTCCCGAGACCTTGGCCTCCTCAGCCATGTCCAGAATCTTGGTCATGGGACCCACTGCATCTAACAACTTGTTCTGACAGGTACGCCAGGACCTATCCATACCCTTCCTAGGGTCCTTCACAAATTTAGCCAAGAACATTGCCATCTTCGGGTCAATATCTGGCGTCATCGCCACCTTACCGTCTAAGGTGGGGTGAGGACACTCCGCTCTAAGCGGTTGCGGGCGTCCTTATCCACAGGCTTGCGTAAGCGGTTCGCCACATATTGGGCCACCTTATCCCCGGGAACCCAGTCCGAAGACCGGGGTGGACAATATCGTCTGGGTCCAACATGTCCGAAGGACCTGCGGAGGAAGCAGTCTGGGACAGAAGCCACGACCTAGAGGAGCAGGCCTCCTCATCCGTATCCGGAGAATCCCCATCATCCTGTGGCTCCGGAGACATAGTGCGCGGGGTCGGGGGAGGAACCTCCATCGGGGGCACAGGGATGGGCTGGGGCCCCTTGTGCACCATAAAGTTTTGCGTACGCCTCATCCATCCACGCCGTGAGACGCTGCTCTAGGGGAATCATGGCCTGATTCACTGCCCTGTAAATCGAGTCATCAACCGCGTAGTAAAAGTCCTCATCCCAAGAGGCGTAATTCAGAGGGTCCTCCTCTGGGAACTGGCCTTGCTCCCCCTGCATCATGAGGTAAGTTAGGCTCTGCAGGGTATCAGAGTTATGGCACAGCAAATTAAATAAGGACCCTCACTGCACTAATTTCAACCTGTGAGGGAGCCCAGACAATGTGTGGGCACGAAGGCACACCATTTTAAGGGACTAGCCCTGGGTACGATGCGGCACTCAAATTCACTGGGCACCACCCGGCAAAGCGTCCCACCGCACCAACAGACTGGTGCTTATTGCAACCCCTCAGGGTGTAAACAAGAGGAAATATACAACCCACACAGGGCGTTCAAACAGGGAAAAACCTAAGGTTGCAACCCCGCAGGGTGTCAAACCGGGTGGCAAGGGACAAGACAAGCTGCCTGTGGCAAATGCGTGAGAAACGCTTTGAAAAGCGTCCCTCAGTCGCGCTGGCCACAGAGAGGAAAGCTCCCCCCCTAGCGGTGGGAGGACCACACCGCGCTGCTACTGGGCTCAAAATCGCGTGAGGAGCGCTGAAAGCATCCCGCGATTACCAGGGGAGTCTGTATAAAAGGAAAATGTCAGCGCTAGTCAAAACACCATAAACGCTGTCAACACAGCCCCCAAAACCCAGGAAAGAGAGTAAAAAAACACTTAACTTGCTGCTGAGCAGCGAAGAAAGAGGAAGAGGAAACAGCAGCGGTGCATGACGGGAGCGGCGGGAGTGCGGATGCTAAAAAAGGACTAATGTTGAGATTTTTCTGTTTCCCAAGTGTTCACGGGAAATGTAGTTGTTTTGCTGTTTTCTTGCTGCTGTGTGTAATAATAAAGTGAAGGAAGAAGGCATAATCCAAAGCCTCCGGTCCTGCCATAGAATCAGGTCTGGCATTCCCACATCTAGAAATTCCGAGTGCAGGAACACGGGCCAGTCGTGATCAGGGAGGGCAGAACCCAGAAAAGCAGTTCCCCTCCGCCTGGCTCCGGCTCGTAATCAGGACTTTGGTCCTTCCAAATCAATAGCCAAAGATAGAATGCAAACAATCTGTATTACATTCACTAGACTGCACCCATAATAGCATTAAATATCAAATGATTTTCGTTATTGATAAATGGTTTAGTTTCACCCTCTACAATCCCCCCACCCCCGTTAAAGGCTAGCAAATTATTGTAACTGGCCGCTTTATTTACATAATTGACTCTAAAAATCGCGCCCAGCATAATGCAAACTAAAGCTGAGAGCTTGGAGTGAGATGGACTTTCTTCTACCTATAGTCCCTTTCAGGTTATTCCCTTAAACGCCGTCCAACCTCAACCTTTCTCTGACAACACATTATTAAGATAGCAGGCAGTGTGTCTGAGTTGCTGCCTTCTGACCCGCCGTAATGTACAGGCCCTAACTTTTGAGGCAGTGAAGCTATACCAGTAAAGTACAAACGCAATTTAAAATAGGAATTGTTTTTATATAGCTGAGTCGAGTAGCGGGATTACGTTACGATAATAACGCTGCGTGTCATTAACTAGCATAACATTCAGATGACTTTAGAGCCCCTGAAGACTTTCTTTAATTGTATTTTCTTCTTTCTGAATTAATGAGGCCAGGCCATAACATGTTTCAAGAAAATGAAGTCTTTTGTTACGGGTATGCAAATGCTGAGGCATGGCATCCGAGATCCTGTAACATGCAGCTGCAGATGATAATATATCCATCACTTTCAGAATGGCCTCACTATTAGTTCAGGGTCTCATTATCTAAATAAATATTCCGACTACTTTCAGCCCCTTACATCACCTTCTTAAGTTAATTGTTTAGGAAGATACTTTACCTTGTTCACGATGAGGACATCGGAATTCTCTGAAATATATGGCGTTTCATAATAGCATCTCGTATTCTTCAACTTTTCTGAAAGAGAAATAAACATCGTAATTTCTTTTATTTATTAGGCTCACCTAGTGAACAAAAGGGCGAGTTCCTGTATCTAAGGTACTAATAGAAAGGTAGCAAAAAGTGGTGCACTGGCTTTTCGAGACCTATCTCTGATTTTGCAATGCAATACTAATACTGTACTGTGGTAAAAGGTAACTTTGCAATATCTTCATTCAAGGGGGATACAGAACTCCTGCCTAAGGGTAGGAAAACACAGTCTTGGAGCAAATACAACATGTGAGGAGGACAAAGAGAAGCTATATTGGGCATTGTGTAGTAAGAAAATGATATTCTGAGAAGGATGATTTCAGACCTCTCTAACCAGAGCATCCTTTGCCTTGAAGAACAGAAATCATGAACCAAAGTTCAGCAGAGGATACTGCTTCAAATAGATGTCACTTCCTACCTTATATCAAAGTCACCCAAATGGCACAAGAGACAACGTAAGCCAGATGGAAAGGAAGATGTCAAACTCTTGATTAATACATGGATGGGGCAAAATTGCATTACATGATTTAGCAGCCCACAGCTTTACTTAGATCGGTGTCAGCACTGGGACAATTTGTCGAGGTGACCCCTTTCTCCAGCCCACCAATTAATAGGGGAAGTTCAAGTGGAAAGAAGCCCAGATAAGATCATTATATGTCTCTAAGGCAACATAAAAAATGGTGCTGTGTTACCTGAAGGACATATTGGGGTCTCTTCCTGAGCATCAGATGCTGATGAGACACAATGGGTTGTTGAGTAAATATTCCTTTCCTCGGTATACAACTGCATTCATGCATTTCTGGTACACAAACAACTCTCTGCAATTAAGATAAAAGTACCCAGACACAAATTTGTTTCATATGTTAAATGTGTTTCCATTGTTACTAAGCCTATTGCATGAGAATGTATGGCTTCAGATCATAAGACGCCAAGGGACCTGTTTGATAAGAAGGTGTGATGTTAAGATAGTTTACACTGAATCTAAACATTTCCTTTGGGTAGTGGTGTGCGTAGTTTGTTTTCCAACCCTATTCTAAAAGAATTACATACAGTCAACTGATGCTGTCATGTTACATGCAGTGGGCTGGGCAAAATACTCATGGGCAGTACTTCAAGCAGAAATCCTGTCAGAGGTGGCAGCAGCTCCGACAGGTGCAGCAGCTGTAACACAGAGACATGACACATTGGGTTAGATATTGCAACAATAACGACAGTCAGAAAAATATGCAGCTTCTCACACCTAACTCAATGTTTGATAAAATATTTAAAAAGTAGTTGGTGACCAGCAGTAAATAATATCTCTCATAGCAGAAATCCTGGTCAGCGGCTCATCCAATATTCCTTTAACCAGCTTACAGTCAGAGGTGTGGGAATATATATTAAAACTTGCTGAAGAGTGAAGTGCAAGCCTTTTATTTGGCAAGTTGTTTAAATATCACCATTGCCAACATTTAAGGGCTCCTGCATTCCTGATTACTTTTGGGCAGCTGGTTATTTACTCTTTGGAATAATGCATATATTTCTTTCAAGATACGGTAGTGTACAAGAATGATGAGTGAATCAAACCAGTCATCATTGAAAACTGATATGTTATAAACTCGACAGTGATGCCATCAGTACAAGTAATCTGAGTAATGATTTGTTCCCAGAGGAAAACAGGTGAAAAACGCTGTTAGGTGATATCAAGGATCCGTTATCTAAGCAAGCCATCAGGCTATTATTGTAGGAGCAAAAGTGTTCTCAACTAAAATGCAGGTTTACAGTATCCATTTTAAAAAGGAGCTCTTGCAGAGAAATATTTATATTCTAACAACAGGAGTTATCATAATATATGTAGATCTCTTCAGCACATGCCCATACATTTCAGTCATGTCAACCCAATTAGCACTCCGCTTATTTGACACAAACATTGTTATCTACATGTTGTCCAACTCATTATCTTCAGGCTGGCTCCAAGAGCCTTTTGCCAACCACTCAACTTCAGATTTGAGCTCCTGGATGGAGAGGACATTATGATATTATAATGCTGCTCCACCTCATCCCGGCAGAGACTTGACTACATGGAACAGCCCCAATGACATTCCCCTACCCTAAACCCCACAACACCGCTCTGGAAAGATACAGACTTAACTCCTGGAGCATACAGTATCCCAAAAATCTCTCCAATAATGCAGTGAAAAAACGCAAACAGAATCTACTCAGACAACTTCCAGAGATACTGCTAGTTAACACCTACAGCAACTTGAGCAATGGCAGCACGAAAACTGACTTCATTTTCCACTCAAAACACCCTGCAAAATGGAGAAATGACTTCCTTCTCCATCTAAAAGTTTAAAAAACAATCACAATTCCCTTTAGCACTAAACTCACAACTGCTCCCTTCCAAAACTTTAGAGGGGAGATCTTCATATCCATCTTCATGACAGGGAACATACTAATTCAAGTGACAGGCCATCACTTCACCATCTTTGACTGACACTTCTCGTCACTTTTCCCCTTATTGTCACAAGATGGCACTTTTCCCCATGCACCTCCCTCTCTTCTGCCCCGGACCAGAAATTATTCGCCTCCAGGACTCTACTGCCACATGATACACCATTACCTTTCCCCTGGCACACACCTTGGGCCTTGATTACAAGTATGGCATTCCACGGACCGCCAGACTCATGGGTGCACTGCGGTGGCGGTCTCCCGACAACCCTATTAAGACTAGGGTGGGCGCATCTCCATAGCACAGCCGCAACTGCTAGTGAACTGCCATTGCCTGGCAGTTTTTTTGGCAGTCTGGAGGCTGCAATATGCTTGACAGGACCGGCACGGTCCCACCGAGCATATTACGAGTTTCCCCTCCGCCAGCAGTGTCATGGAGGTTCTTACTCGGGGACCAACCTAGATCCTTCTTAACTGCAGATCAGCAGTTAAACACGCCACAGAAATAGCTGAATCTATACTAGCATATGGAATCGACTTGGCATTCCTAATGGAAGCCTGGTCTAATGAAAAGCTTCATTCTGGATCTTTCTACACCACTAGGCTGCTCCACCATTAGAAGGGACAGACCAGGACAAATAGGCGGCAGGCTAGTGATCATCCACAAAGAAGGAACCCAGCTTAACTCCTTAGAGACCATGAAGTACTCGACCTTCAAAAACCTTGGAGTTGAGCTCATGACAAAGGCACTACTACTATCAGATTCCACACTAGATATCATCCCCTTGGTGATCGCACACTCTTCACCCAAAAACTTGCTGACCTAATAACACAGTTCTCTCTAACTGACACTAATGCCGTGTCCCCAGGCGACCTCAGCCTGCACTGCACTAGGCCAAAGGACATAACCTAATAAACGTTCTTGAAATCAATTACCTCAAGCAACTCTGCAATGAACAGACCCACAATAAAGGTGCTACTCTAGCTGTGATAGTTACCAGAAGTAACTAACTATCCTTACCTCCAAATTTAAAACAATGGCCACCAAGGAATGCTGTGCAGAAAAAGCCAATTTCTTCACTGACAAAGTTGCAAAAATTGAAGGATCTATTATCCATGACTCAAGTCTGAATTCCCAGCCTGCTTGTCCTATTGATGTACAAACCGCCACAAACCCCCCTCAAAGATGCTACTAATGACCTGAGCAACTCAAAGAATATTAAAGACAAAAACAATCTCTTACTACTGAAATACAATGCTAAGTAGACAGATTTCAAACTGACGACAGAAGGAGAAATCTTCAAAATAACGGCAAACCTGAAGCCCACATCCCACACAACTGACCCTCTCCCCTTCACCCAATACAGAACCTCACACACATTCTCTCTCCGTTTTGGACTAAAATCATCAACACATCTCTCTTGTCAGGCCATGTACCTGACTCCCTCCCACTAGTTCAAGTCACACCCATTCTCAAAAACCCATGGGCTGCTCTCAATGACCTCAATAACCTCACACCAATAGTCAACCTTCCTTTCCTAGCTAAAACTATTGCGAAGTGTGTCCTAATACAACTCAACCAACACACTGATGAAATCAACCTCCATGACATATTCCAATCAGGATTCAGGAAAGGCTGCAGCACTGAAACTGTTATGCTCAATCTTTAAGACATCATTCACAAATCCTTAGATGAAGGCGATTCCTGTCTCCTAATCCTACTTGACTTAGCTGCGACATTTGATACATTAAATCATCAAGCTTTACTTGAGACATTTAGAACCACACTAGCATGAATGTCACAGTCCTGAGATGGTTCATGTCCTATCTGCTAACAAAGGCTGAAGTTTGTCGTGCACACCTCTTTTAGTTTCTTGTACTTCTTTTTACCGATTATTCACTTAATGCGTGCGCCATGGAAAACGTGATCCACCCCTTGTTCACGTTGGCGTTTACAACAGTTGATGGTGGAGTGGAACTCCACTCCACTCCAGGCGCACAGCGTCAGACACATATAGATGACATTTCACCTTATTCAGTAATTATAACTCTTATTCGCAAATTATTCTTCGTTAGATTTTATTTTTCCAAAATTCTTTTCACACGTCTTATGCTCCTGCATAAATAACTTCTTTCAACACGGATATGCTCCAGGCCTTTTTCCGTGCACGTTATACCAACATTAAACATCCTTGGTTGTAAGATTATTATGTTGCCCAATGCATTTCGGATTTATTCAAAATCCTTCGTCAGGGGTCCGCTACAAAATACAAAACATTGCTATTAACATTTGATTTCAAGTCTCTGACATTAACTCTGTTGCATTAACATTTTTGATTGAACCATGCCTCGTTTTAAACAGAACTTCTTAACTGCGCTTTCCCTCTAAACATGAAACTCAGTACCCCGGTTGTTAAACCCGTTACGGTAAGTATTAACCTTTTTACTCAAACATTAACCAAACTGCATCGAAATCATCTCGTACCTGGTCAAGTGTGACTCTCCTCATAGCTTCCGCTAACAGATCCTTCTCACAATGCGCCTCGTAGTGCTGCTAATAAAACACCTGCGTAATTGCCCCGCCTCTAAGATTTAACCTCTCCCAAGCTTTCAATCGCCCTATGTGTAACCACTCATGCCTACGCTTCCCAGAATACCCTTCAACTAAAGATTTAAATACCCTTCGTACTTATTACAAAGCTTTAGTAAGCTGCAGTGTCATTTATAACATTCCTCGGGTCCTGTAATTCTATGCCCCGCCCTCCCTAATGAAGTTAACTAATGCGCTTATGCGATGTTAATGAAGTTCATCATGCCAGATCTCAGTTCAACAATTGCATGAACGTATGTGACGTTTCACAAGAATGTTCCAAACAGTTCAAGAAAATCCATGAGTTATTTAAAACCAAATGTCCATTCACAAAGTTTCATTAATCCTTGGATGTGCACTTTACGTGTGTGTTGATGTCTGTCATTCGGAATCTTCCGTTTAATCTTTTCAATGGGTGCTACGCTCTGGTGGGACAGATGTATATCAAATAACAAAGGCTGAAGTTTGTCGTGCACACCTCTTTTAGTTTCTTGTACTTCTTTTTACCGATTATTCACTTAATGCGTGCGCCATGGAAAACGTGATCCACCCCTTGTTCACGTTGGCGTTTACAACAGTTGATGGTGGAGTGGAACTCCACTCCACTCCAGGCGCACAGCGTCAGACACATATAGATGACATTTCACCTTATTCAGTAATTATAACTCTTATTCGCAAATTATTCTTCGTTAGATTTTATTTTTCCAAAATTCTTTTCACACGTCTTATGCTCCTGCATAAATAACTTCTTTCAACACGGATATGCTCCAGGCCTTTTTCCGTGCACGTTATACCAACATTAAACATCCTTGGTTGTAAGATTATTATGTTGCCCAATGCATTTCGGATTTATTCAAAATCCTTCGTCAGGGGTCCGCTACAAAATACAAAACATTGCTATTAACATTTGATTTCAAGTCTCTGACATTAACTCTGTTGCATTAACATTTTTGATTGAACCATGCCTCGTTTTAAACAGAACTTCTTAACTGCGCTTTCCCTCTAAACATGAAACTCAGTACCCCGGTTGTTAAACCCGTTACGGTAAGTATTAACCTTTTTACTCAAACATTAACCAAACTGCATCGAAATCATCTCGTACCTGGTCAAGTGTGACTCTCCTCATAGCTTCCGCTAACAGATCCTTCTCACAATGCGCCTCGTAGTGCTGCTAATAAAACACCTGCGTAATTGCCCCGCCTCTAAGATTTAACCTCTCCCAAGCTTTCAATCGCCCTATGTGTAACCACTCATGCCTACGCTTCCCAGAATACCCTTCAACTAAAGATTTAAATACCCTTCGTACTTATTACAAAGCTTTAGTAAGCTGCAGTGTCATTTATAACATTCCTCGGGTCCTGTAATTCTATGCCCCGCCCTCCCTAATGAAGTTAACTAATGCGCTTATGCGATGTTAATGAAGTTCATCATGCCAGATCTCAGTTCAACAATTGCATGAACGTATGTGACGTTTCACAAGAATGTTCCAAACAGTTCAAGAAAATCCATGAGTTATTTAAAACCATGAGTCATGTCCTATCTGCAACATGGTTCTCAACAAATAAAATTCAACAGTTATCTCTCAAAACCTGATCCACTTCTAATAGGTGTACCTCAAAGCTCTATCCTTAATTAATCTCTTCATTGAACCCCTCGCAGGTTTTCTGAACAAAGTAGGAGTCGAGTATCTCCTATATACTGACGACACACAACTCTACTACAAAATAGCATCACCCAGATACATTTGTCAACTAAATCCACACTAAATAAAATGCAAACCTGGCTTAACACCAATCACCTAAAGCGGTTCCTCAACAAGACTGTACTACTACTCCTCTCCCCAAAAAATAAACCTTTACCAATCCAAAAATGGGTCACGAAATTGGGTTCACTAAACTGTTCTCTTTCACTTTATAACTCCTTAAAGTTCTTGGGTATCACTGTGGACAAAAACATGTCAATGAAGGAACACATCAACAACTTAGCCAAAGGAGACCTCTGCACACTAAAACACCCCAGGAAAATGAAACAATGTATTCCTCTGATGAACTTAAGATGGTAGTGCAATCACTAGTCCTTTCAAAACTTGGCTACGGCAACACCATCTTCACAATAATTCTGAAAATTCACCTTGCGCCCCTAAAAGCAGCTCGCAATGCGGCCACCAGACTCCTCACAGGAATGAAATGGTTAGATCACTTCTCACACGCCCTCAAGAGTCTCAATTGGCTCCTTATTGAAGGAAGATGCACCTTGAAGACAGCTTGTATCACTCAGAAAGCTCTTCATACAATGAACCACAAATACCTGGAATCGAAACTATCGAGAGCAGGAAGAGACAGAGCTCTGAGAAGCTCCAAATCACTTCTACTCATGCCTCCAAATCTGGAGAAGAAATCATCCAAGGTGCACTCTTTCTCATGAAATGCTCCAACCATATGGAACTCACTACCTAAAGATCTTTGCTGCAACCACTCTTTTTCTTGCTTCAAACGAGACCTCAAATCACTATTTCTTAACAACTAATTCAAAACACTCACAAACTGAGCTATGTTTCCCAAAGATCTAACCTCCATCAACAGTATTCTTTGATGCAGTCACCTCACTCGTTCAGTCTCTATTCTGTCAGTAACGCCATTAAAGTAATGTTGTTTCGCCATATACTTTTGTGACTGTTTTTACTTCCTTAATGCTATTTGTTTTACTCTCTTTGTTAACTGTTTTCACCCTCAAGAATCCTCACATGAAGTCCGAGTAAACGTATTCATATAACATGTAAAGTGCTCTTAAACCTTAGGGCGTAGCTAGTCTTGTATGAAACTAAAAAATAATAAATAAAATACTTAGAAAGTGTACAGCACTTTGCCTGTTGGAAGCTTCAAAATAAAGAACACAACTCCTCTTTGGATCGATTACAAATCATTGGACTTCATTGTGGAACACTCTGAAATTTATTTGAGCAGTATTTATTCTGATGTCCAGGACACAAGAGTTCATGTGAAGATGAAGTCTCTTTTATTGTGAAAAGCAGCTTTGGATATGGATTGGTTGATAGCACTGAGAGACATAATTATGATACTCTTCTTGACGTTATGGACAAATCAACATCTGAAGCTGGTAGTCAGATATTGTCAGTCATTTTAAAGCCCTGTCCAGCTTTTCAGTGGCTAAGTGAATCAGAAAGTGAACTAAGAGGTGATCCCCATGGGGGAATTGAAGAGTGGATCATAAAAAAATCCATAAATTGTAATTAGGTGGACATAAGCAGTGCAGATATACTGGTGGTCTCAACCAGAAAAACATCAGGGCACACCAATTCTGCTATGGAGAGTTAACATTATTACCAAAGCCTCCATTGTAAAGAAGGGGGACCTGCAAATAGACTTTTGTGGATTTAACTGCTCAGACCTCTGCCAAGTTAGTTAATCAGTTACATGTATTTGAATGTGGTTAAAATCAGGAGTGAAGACAGCAATATGGTGAACAAACCGAGATGACTGTTCCTCCTGACCAAGGCAAGACAATATGCATCCTAGATTCAGATAATGCACAGGAATTATAAATCCATCAGTCAACATGTTTATGAACAAGGATGATCAGCAAGGTTTCACAGATCTTCCCTTGGTCTCAAAACATAAGGATCCAATTTCACATTTCCTACCATCTATCAGAGATTCCTACTGTACAGATGTTCTTGTGGTTGATGTGGGTGGGAGAGTAACTTGAGGTAACTTGAGGCTGGAAAACAAGTTTCATAGTTGGAAGAGCAGGACTGGAGCAAGGCTAATGAGCTGGTGGGAATGCCAGTCTCGTCAACACTGTGAGTGAGCCAGCCCAGCCTGGGTCACATCTTTAAGCACACAGTGCAGATGCTTGGGCTAGCAGTGAATCTCTGGTCAAGAGGTTGGGCCTGAGCAAGATACTGCATACCCCTCATGTTCTTAACTTCTTGAGCTATGGATCTTGAATTGTTCCTGCAATTAAAGAAAGGATTTGCAAGTTGTGAGACAATGCATAATCATGCAACCCTGGTACATATTTCTTAGCTTGAACAAATCATTATTAGGTCAGACTATGATATTTGAAACCCAAACTTTATACCCATCTCTAAATCCATAGATCAAGAGTAATGACTAAATCCATAGATGAGGTGTATTGAGTTAGCATGGCTGTATTGTTCTGTGTGTGAGGAAAGGGGATGATGTAGTGACTTAGTTTGTCTTTGAGAGTTTTGTCTTCATAGGTTCTGTGAAAATATGATGATGCATGAACTGTTGAGGTACCGGTACTGAGTCTCATCCGGTAATTAAATAGAGCTGAAAACTAAAGTCTTAACATGAAATAAAGATCATACCTCCAGCATAAGTAGTTTCTTGTCAATGTGTTATGACAGTATCAGAATTGTATGTTATGTTATTTTATGGAAACTTTTAGAGTTCACGATTACCCGGAGGTGTCCTGGCGCTAGTTACTTCTCCCTATGCAGAGGTAGAAAAAAGAGGGTTTATAATCAAAAATCCATGTCTTCAACCCTTTCCTAAAAGCTAGAAGACTGGTGGCATTTCTCAAATGGAATGGCAAGTCGTTCCAGGCTTTAGCTGCGCATGAAGAGAAACTTCTGCCGCCCCACTGAGCATTTTTTTGTTGGTGGGACAACGACCAGTTTGGATCCCAGAGATCTAAGAGTTCTTGTCGTTCTATACCATTGAAACTGCTGTCATAAATGATCTGGTCCCAGGCCTTCAAGTGCTTTAAAGACCATAGAAAGAGATTTAGAATGCACCCGGTTCCTCACCAGGAGCCAGTGCAATTTTTTTATCTGTTTGGAAATTGGGGAGAACTTGGATGTGCCCGTAAGTAATCTGGCCGCAGCATTTTGTAGCAGCTGGAGTTTATACAGAAGTTTTGTTGTATATTTAGATAGGGGCTTTCACAGTAATCCAGCCTTGACAGGACCAATGCTGTAACCACTGTTTGCTGGCTCCCCAAAGGTAAAAGCCGCAATACCTTCTTCTTAACAGTTCCCAGGACATGCACTGTTGTTGAGGTTAATGCATTTACTTGTTCCCCGACGGAGATTTTCTCATCTGGTATTATTTCCAAATTTTTCACCTTTTTAGAGGGTGTAGGGAGTGACCCCATGGAGGCAGGCCACCAATTAGGAGTCCAGAAATTTAGATTGTTCCCAAACAGCCTTACCGATTCCATGCATACTTGAAAACGTTTATCTATTCCCAACTCTTGACCAGGTAACAGAGACACCACAATTTGTGTGTTATCAGCGTAGGACGTAATCCCAAACCTGAAATGCACTGATAACGGGAGACAATGATGAGACATACACATTAAAGAGTGTGGCGCTCAGTGAGTACTCCTGAGATACACCACATGGAAGTGCAAAGGGTTTGGACTGAAATTTACCTAGGAAATCAATCTGTCCTCTGTCTGATAGAAAAGATTTTAAAAATCCCAAGCTTTACCCTGGACCTCACAGTCCTTGAGACGGCCCATCAGAATATCATGATGGACCATATCAAATGCCGTAGACAGATTCAATAAGATCAGGGCTGCTCTGACTCCTCGATCCACTGCTTCCCTGATCTTCTCCGTGGCCTTAATCAGTGCCGACTCTGTGCTGTGTCCCTCTCTAAAGCCATATTGGGAGGGATCCAGTGCTTGTACTTCCCCATAAAAAGTACTGAGTTGACGATTCATAATTTTTTCAACCATTTTTGCAGGGAGAGGAAGACGAGAAATCGGGCGGAAGTTGTTGGGATCTTAGTGTCCAGGCTTGGCTTTTTCAGAAGGGGCAATATTGAGGCCACCTTCCAAAGCTTGGGGAACTGTCCTGTTTCAAACATGCCATTAAAAATGGATGCGAGAGAAAGAGCGATCGGACCGGGGGCCAGTTTTGCAACCGTCACCGGGCATGGATCAAAAGGTGAACCCGATTTGGCTCCCATTAGGAGCTCAAGAGTATCGTTTATGGTCAGTGGTGCAAATGTATCCAAGGCAAGGGGGGGATTCCTCTTTGGTTTAGAAACCTCCTTCGCCATGTTCATCCCAGCATCATTGGGTATGCTGAAGACTGAGAATATGCTCTCTACTTTATTAAGGAAGAATTTGGAAATCTCCTCACATTGCTCCTGACCAGACTGAACTCTAACTGGGCTCAGGGAAGCCAGGCTGGAGACAGTTCTAAACAACTCTTTGGCTCAGTTCTTTACAAAATCAATTTGGGTCAAGTAGAATTTTTGTTTCGCTGAGAAAAGAGCTTGTTTATAAATCTGAAGGCTAGATTTATACAATTTCTTCTCTGCTTCCTAGTAGTGTTTCCTCCAATTATGTTCAAGGCATTTACAGATTTGTTTTAGATTTCTCACCTCCTCTCTAAACCATGGAGCAGAGGGATGTGATCTTTTGGGGAAAACAGTTTTTAGTGGAGCTATTTTATCACACGCTTGTGCAAGCCAATTGCTGTAGATGGAGGTTGCCTCCTCTATACCCTGCGGGAAATTACCAGCCACGGTAGTAAGAAGCTCCTGTAACACAGTCCCATTGACTCTATTCCAGGCTCTAGTCTCTATCTGTTCTTTGAGATAACTACTCCTCGCATGCTGTGCAGCAATAGTTAGTTTGAATTGGACAGCAGCGAGGTCAGACCACAAAAGTGGTAATATGCCTGTAATCGACAGACCTGGGTGATTAGAAATATACCATCCAGGGTATGTCCTGCTACAAGAGTCAGTCCCCTAACATGTTGCTTAATATTGGCACTTGGCACCTTCCCCTTTGCGAATGCAGGGGAACATATTTTTTAAGGGCAGGCAGTGGTCCCAGAGACCACTATCTGCCATTAAAAAATGAATCAAAAACGTTTAATTTTTCTTTTTTTAAATGCATCCCGTTTTCCTTTAAGGTAAACAGGCTGCATTAAAAAAACTGCTTTATTTAAAAGCAGTCCCAAATATGGCGGTCTGCTGAGCCCAGCAGGCCACCATACCTGGGAGGACCCTCAATTCCTAATGGGGCCGAAAATTGCGAGTGTCTCATTAATATGCATGAGACATGCAATTTGGGACCCCTTAGGAATCACTAACAGGGTCTCAGACATTGTTGTACATGTCATTTAGCGACTCACAAATTGTGAGACGCAAATTGCAACTCACAATTGAGCGCAATTTGTAAGTCGCTAAATGACATTGTTGTACATATGGCCCGTAAATTGTTTTGAAGAATCAAGAAGAGACACAAAATCTAAAATCCTAACTGAGATTTAGAAACCTTTACAATGACCATTGTTCAAAAAAAGGATCCTGGGCCTTGATTTCTCAATTTCGATTTTGTTTAATTCATCTTTGGAACAAAAGGAACTGCAAAACAATGTACCTTCATCGTGTATGAGAGTTCCATAACCAATGTTTAATGCCATCAGACCTTTGAGTCTTAAATTCAAATTTGAGCATAATCCCTAAAATGTGGTTTAGTTTTAAAAGAGTGATGCTGTTTCCATCAGATTAACTTTTTCTGCATGGCCATCACAGATTTTTCATCTTTTTCTGAACCATATTTTTACTGGTTTTAGCTCTTCAAATAGCTAATTCAGTGTTACATTTTGTGTGGCGAGGCTTTAAAATGATATTGGTAAAATTGGTTTAACTTTACTGTAAGGCATAATAAGTGGTACAGAAAATGTATCAATGCCATGGGAGTGAAATACCTTGTGTGGGCTGCAGTATGTATATATGGCTGTCAGGAACACCATCATGCTTTCATGGGATAGCTATTTAAAGACCGTCATTAACATAAAGAAAAGGAAAAGTCCCTTTGCCATGTCAGAAAGCCCTTTTTAGGTCTCGGCTATAACGCGCTAGAACAGCGCGTTCTCGCCAGAGAACTATAGTCGGCGTCTCAGCAGTCTGAGAACGCCGAAGGGAGACAAGACCTGGCCGCGTGCAGCGTTTTCCCATAGGATAACGTTGTGCGCGCGGCCAGGTCTTGTCTCCACAGCATGGCAGGAAAGGATCGGATCGCGTCGCGCGCCTCTCTGGAATGCAGGGGAGTCTGCATACCAGCGCGCGGCGCTGATAAACAGGCAGGTTTTTTTTTTGTTTTTTTTTGTAGTCAGTCTCTGAGCACCCGCTTTCACTGCCATGCGCCTTGGAAACCGAAACCTAAGAGCCGCGCGATGTGAGCTGTCTACGGTAGAAGCTCACGCGCGCGGCTCTTAGGTTTCGTTTTGACTTGTTCATGTTGTGAACGTCTAGGCCTCTGCTCTTTCCTTCAGCATCTTCCATGCTGTCCTTGATTTCGTCTCTGTGCCCTCGCGCTTCACTTGCACCCGGGATACACAATTGCTGCTTTTACTATAACCTATTGTGAAGTACTGCATAATTATAATAGGCAACGTCTATTAATAATTTTTTTCAGAATATTAAATATCGTTTTATTTACTGTGCTTAGATCGGGTGCGCTGTTTAAATGATGGCTAAAAATTGTACTTTGTGACAAAGTGTAGCTTTCTATAAAATCATAGAGTTGCCAGATTTCCTTGCCACGTAAAAAAACCTCTGTAACATCGCAGGAAACATAGCTTCACATGTGTACGGCATCAAGCCGCCCTTCCTTATGGTTTCCGATTGTTCCCGCAATGTCCTTTACTACATCGCCGTAGCTAGCGGTGATCTCTTTCCGCCCTGGATTGTGCCAGAGGGAGACTGATGACCCAGAACGCAGCGGTTTACCAGGCGGCCTCCTGATATCGGCTGTCGGGCGGACCGCGAGTGAGGAGATGGCTGAGTGGAGACCGGAATCGGCAAAAATGTTTTTTGCCGCCATTGGGCTTTGTTGAAAGAGGTGGGGGCTGGGGCCAGCTCCGGAGTGTTGTGGAGCACATCCCCCAGGCCATGTGACCTGGCGAGAGATCCGACGGCTGGGCCTGGCCGCCAAGCGCTCAGGGCTCCTGACTGCCCCCAAATAGAGGCACTACGTAGAGCCCGGTGGCTGGGCTTGGCTCCAAGGGGCTGAAGCTGCGAGACGCCCAGACGGGGTGACGAGGCGTGAGGCCTGAGGAGACGTCCTGCCCTTCCTGCTGAAGCGGCCTGCTCCAGACAGCTGCAGCCAACAGAAACCACGGTGATTGCCAGGTGGGTGTGCGGGGCACGGTGTAAGGTGGTGGGTGCAGCCCATGTGGCTCCCTGTGGGAAGGTACCCAGCTGGGCGCCATTTGCTTTGCTATACAATACCATTAGCAAAGCAAATGGCTTTAACTTAATCAAAGGCGAGACCTATTGCATTTTCAATGCTTGTTCCTATATTGATTAAGTCACCCATTAGTGTGCCTTGTTAATCCACAAGGTAGGTTAGCTAATATATAAAATGTTGCGGACTATATATTTAGAAAGTGTGGTTTCATGGTGACTGAAGGCCTACTAATTTCAGCTACATTTTCTATTAGACTTGCCTAGTTGTGATGATATTATTTAATTCTACATCTCCTTCTCGGATGTTGAAAGCTGATAAGTAATTCAGGTACTTTTCCCTTAATTTTCCCAAAAAGATTTAATGATGAAATCAGATTTTTGATGGTGCTGGTGGAATAGTAAGTTAATAAAAGTGTACATTGGGTGCCTGAACCAAAACTGACTAAACCAGTTCAGCCACTCATCACATCTCCAGACCTGGAATACACATACTTTCTTCAGAAAGTTAGTGTCGAATCATCAGAACCAGTGGGTCATAAGAACCCGAAATAGTATTGCCCTTTGAGAGGAAATTACAAACATGCAGGGCAAATACTTCCAGAACACAATATTTTTGTTGTGACACAAGCAACTGTAGGACTGCTCATAGTGACTAAGCATTCCAGATCAATCCAGACAGATTTGTATACAGATCTCCCACAAGCTCAAACATGTGTTTGGTAGCAGCAATTGTACCACTCCTTCCCTTTCACTTCTGTTCGTACTTGGACCTCCGTCCAGTCACCTTTAATGTTTTCTTCATTTTTGTGGCCCTTTTCGCTTTTGACTTCTGTATTTTTTGTGATGTTGTTGCTGGTTTCATTTCTTATAGATTTATTCATACTGATGCTGCAAAATCTTTAATTCTAATCTGGTACTTGGGCCCAGATGGTGGTATGCCCGGGGGCTAGTCACTGTTGACTTGCACCCGATACTTGTATTGCAGTCATGGATTCACTGCTGCCAGCACGCCTGAGAAACACAGTACCTTGCATGGTCCTGGGGCTCAGAAGCCTTTCGTCATGCTCCTGGGTTCCAAGAAGCTGCTCCTTGCTGCAAAATGACAATTACCTTTCTGAGGGTTTACAGGTGCCTTTTAAAGCTGATCTGCAGCTAGTCTACTTCACATTTTTGGTCTCTTTTGTTTCCCTTTTTCCATCATTGTTAATTCTTCCTTGTTCAGCCTCCAGACCTATTAGGTTCTGACATTATGTCTGTTTTTGGCATGGTTCCTGAAATATATCTGGAGTCTGTCCTACAACAGCAAACTCTGGAATTGGACCAGTTCGGGGCAGAGAATGCTTACCTTTGCTGAGCAATCCATTTCAGACCTTGGGGCCTTCCTGCCATCAGCCCTGCAACCTTTAAGTATTTTGTAAGATTGAAGGAGTTTTTAGATGTCCTTGTTGTTTATTTTGCTTCTGATCTGCATAATTCTTCTCCGGCAGATCCAAAGTAGAGTATCTGTTTGATTCCTTGACTAGTGCTGTGTTTTAACACATTCTCATACCTTTGGTATAAAGGACCTTAGTAGGAATTAACAAGGTCTGCTGGATAAAAATAAAGGTTCTAGTGGTAGGCCAACAGTACTTGATTATGAAGAGCATCAAGTTCTTCTGTGGCAATTTCAGCTTTGGCGTCTCTCACACTGTAAAAAGGACTTTGCTAGACAGACAACCTTGTCAAGAAGCAATAGGACAGGGGTCTCAGTACACTCAACAAAATATTCAATCTAGACAAGGCATCAGCAAGAATGTTCTGTGTGGCAGGGATGTGAGTAACACAAAAATTATATTGAGAAAAGAAAAAGGCCCAGCAAGCTTTTCTGCTGTTTCTACATTGCAAGGTCTACAGAAATTGAGGGTTTTGATGGTCCATCCATAATTCAAAAGGTTCAACTGGTCCCAATAAAGATATTGCCACTCTACACAAGCATACTTCAGAGCCAAGCGCTCATGTTCCAGAACTGAATATCTGTGCTCACAAGAATTCCGGATGTGGAAGAGATAAAAGGACAAGCATTTGCAATGCAATAGGACTCTCATTTACGCGAGACCTATTGCATTGGAAACTGGAGTGCGGGTGGGCAAGAAGCCACAAACGGGAGTGGGGGGGGCAAGGGTGGGAGCTGAGAAGTCACGGACTGGGGGAGGGGGCGGGGTGGGAGACACAGGGAAGAAAATAGTGTTGGAGTAAAGGGGCCAGTAGCCAGGGAAGGATACAAATGATGACACGGTCATCAGGAGGAGGGACTAACAAGACCAAAACCAATCGGAAGGAAGCATTTAGGATCTAAGCCAATAGAAAAGATGGGCAGAAATTGGACAGAGTTGCCACGAAGCTTCCACGTTATACAGAATACTGCATGTCTTGCAAAGCGCGCAGCACATGTGCTGCAACGCTAAGCTGGACCTAAAAATTAGATGCTCTAGGTTGTCCTCCTGGAGCTGAGGTAACACTGATCCAACAAGAAAATGTGAAGCATTAATACTTACTCTAAAGTGCCTGTACAGATCTTGGTGTCTGAGAATAGGAACTAGGGTGAAAGCCTTCTTGGGATTGATAAAGGCCTCAAGGGATTTAGTGTTTCACGAAAAACCTTTAATTAGGTTCTCCTTTTTCAAAGTGGATAGATTTATGGCTACTCATGTCAGCAAAGTTTTTAATGACCGTTCTACAAAAGTTAGCCAGTCCTAAAAAAAAGCTCTGGGTCTCCTTGATGGATTTAGGAGTCGGGCAGTTCAAGATGGCAGAGATCTGAAGAGCGTTCATAGTTAATCCACACTAAGGGAGACGATACCCCAAATACTTTTCTTCTCTTCTTCAACCATGCACTTCAGTACTTTGTAGGATAACAGTTTTTTTACCTGAGATGCAGAAGGATGGAATAAACATGTACTCAATGTTCAGGAAGGACAATCAGGCCAACCCAAAGGTTTTCACCCAGAAATTCTATCAGACCTTGTTCATGCCACAGGGAATTATGGCTCTGGTCTTGGTTGGAATGGCACAATCTAGTCTCTATGAGGAGGGAGAACATAGAAGTAAACTTCTGAATTACATCACATAAACCTTGATTGGGCACAGAGTGAGGGATAAAAGTGAAAGAAAGGATGCATTCAATCTCCATATATGTGAACAATAGCATAATGTATCTGAGAGATGTGGGTAGAACCTCCTTGAACTATTCAAAGTATATAAAACTAATGGCAATATCTTAGGTCTCTAGCTGTAGATATGTTTTATTAGACTTTAAAAAAGGAGCTGGAAACATCCAGATATTAGATACAAATCCACTGCCCCAATGCATTTTTTATACAGGGCAAAGATCATAAGATGTTGTAATTCATTAGATGCTCATCAGCTTCCTGGAAGTGATTGCCCCTATCACACTAGATAGCATAGCTGCAATGAAAATGATAGGACTAATCTGTTTCCTACATTTTGAACACAGACCTAATATGAATACTACAGAGCACATTTGGTGAAATGAACAGCGCATTAGCTAACCTTATATTGGTGGCTGCAGACATACATTCATTTTTTAAGTAAACTATATTTACCAATGTCATAGGGGGGATTTATTATCTGGCTGCTCCATGCCACTGGAGTCAAGCTATCCTGGCTAATGATGGGTGAATCCCCAAAAGCGGTCCAAGGATGCTTGCTTTCATTCCAGGGAGGCACAGGCTCAAGACTGATTTGCATATGACTGGCTTTGAAGTGGAATGGCATGGTGAGCAAAAAAACTATCGATGCAGGCCCAGATCTCTGTCCTGGGGTGAATGTATGACATTGTTCTGCATTCTGTCCATCAATTGTTCTTTTTTCGTTTGTCTCCCCCCGAGTGGGACGGGTATGCCCAGACATGGGTCCTGTTCTCTCTTTATGCCACTGGAGTCAAGCTATCCTGGCTGATGATGGGTGAAACCTCGACACCGGTCCTAGGATACTTGTTTTCAGTTCAGGGAGGACCTGGCCTGGCAGTTCGGGCTGGACTGTTCCCATGAGGCACAGGGTCAAGACTGATTTACATATGGCTAGGTTCGAACTGGAATGGCATGGTGAGCAGAAAACAATGGATTTAGGCCCAGATCTCTGTCCTGGGGTGAATGTATGACATTGTTCTGCATTTTGTCCATCAATTGTTCTGTTTTTTTCAGATATAGTGAGTTGGCAAGTGGTTGATGGAGCAAGATAGCATGGAAAAACTAAAGTATATCAATTACATTCCAAGGGAAATATTAGCAGCAAGGAGTTTGATGTCCAAAAACATTCGGGACACAGTTTTTTCAATATATCTTTCAAAGGTTTGAGATACTGTTTAGGCAGAGTACTGTTATAATAGAAGAGACAAGTCACAAATTGTTGGATACCTCCACCCGGTCTCGAAAAATGCTAGGCTCCACTCGTTCCAAAATAATATACTGCATCAAAATGATCCTACACCCAGCTGTTTACGTAATATATACCAAACAGTAAGGCCACATGCCATAGGTGTTAAACTAATTAAGCTGATCTACCGCTCATGTTGTGGTTGTGACCTGTCATTGAATCCTTCTGTGTACAACTTTTCAATTTCATCCCAAAAGAAAAATGCTTGACAATTAAACATAGCCCTCAGATCTGATTGTTTGGACTGATAAAAAGATCCAGAATAAATAATATGGCACATTGAATGATGGATATGGCTCTCATACTGGTCAAGCAACAAATTGCAATAGAGTAGAAAGTCAATCAGGCACCACTAGTATCTACATAGACGGCAGAATTGATCATGTGGACAGGAGATGAAGATATGAATGTGACAGAGCAGTGAGGAAGCAGATAAACTGCGGAATACATACTTTGCACATAATACCGATTTTGACACCTTTTGAAAGGAAGCGAGAAACATGCACAATTGGTGCTCATTATACATTGAAGAGTCTTGAGAAATAGATCATGAAGAAACGTAGTTACTGCATCGTAAAAGCATGCAGAAGAGTTTAGACTAGATGAAAATGATTATTTGAATAACATAGGTTCGTGTTTACTAAGATTTCATGGTATACTCTTTTAATGTGAAATAGAAATGGGAAAGTGATGACTCACAGGTTTTGAAAGTTTAATTAACAAGTCTTTTCTAAATAATGGAATATGTGATGAATTAACAGCACTAAATATAAATTAGATAAACCTTGTGAATGAGTATTGAAGAGTTGTTTTAATATTATCTGGTACTGCACATTTATGCTAATTCCAATTTCACTAAAACTTTCAGAGAATGATTTTCATGCATGTACTAATGAGACTTACTAGAAACGATTTAGTTAACTTCAATTTTGAAATAATTTTATATGTTGGTATCTTTGAAATGGGTTGTATGACATTACAACGCGGGCTTTTACCCCGCGTGCCATTACGATGCTGTTTTTACAGCGCAAGTCGTTACAACGGCCATATATATATATTTTTTAACATCAACATAAGTTAATTTAATACAATATTATGTCCTAGAAGGTTTTTTCTAGGCCTGTGCGAAAACGCCGGCATAAAAATGTGGCTCCACTGCAAGACATGTAAGCCCACATCTTTGAGTAACTTTTCACTCATAAATGGTGAATATCTAAAAGTACTAAATTTACTCAAAAGTAAGTGTAAGTTTACCATTATGACTAGGCCCCGATTTCTCCACATTGCATTGCAGAAGTGTGGGAACAGTAGGTCATAGTAATTATGTGGCTCCCCGAAGATTCTAAAACTTTCCTTCACAGAACATGAGGAAAATGCCTGAATTTAGGCGAGATTTGATTTTTAACAGAAAATTCCAGGTGAGAAAATGTAGTGGGGTCCTTGGAAGTCACACAGCCATGGAAATTCCTGGGTCTCTAGTTTAGAGAATATATCTAGTTTTAGTAGGTTTTGCTTGCTGGCCGCCAAACCGCTGCCAAAATGCTGCCGCTTCCCAAATTGCCAAAAAGGGTTTATTTGCAAGCAAATATTGAGATGTCTCCCTGGTGTGTTTTTTGTTGCCTTTCTTATTGCAGGCGATAGCCTCAGAAACCCAAGTGGGATATTGTGTTTGTTGGTAGAATTGTAGGAATATAGAATAATAGAACATTTGCTGTTGTTGATTTAATTACTCTCCAGTTTTGGCTTGTAAATTTAACTAAGTGTGCAAGAAAGAACACATTTTTCAAAATTCCCCCTGAGTAACCTGATAATATGTGTAACTCCAAATTCTCAGTTGTACAAATAACAACTATTTCTAAACTCAGGATTCTGGGTACATTTAAAATGCATTGATTTCCTTCATGCCCAGTTTTCATTTATGATATGTTAACAGGGGTGGGTGGAAAAATTCATTACACTTGTGGAGTTTATGGAATTTGGGAATTCGGTGATTTGCGTGTACAACAGAGTTCCCACTAAATTGCACCATCCAGAGCGTGGCAGAATTTATTTTTCAATTCCAATATACAAGACCTGCACTTGTCAGCACCACAAAGCCTTCTGGCTGCTAGCAAATGCATACAAGATTTGGAGAACAAAGTGCGGCTTCCACCTGTGACTATGTCATTTTTGTGATGCTAGCAAGCATAAGCGAATGTGGCTGCACTTTGCGCAGAATCTCTACACAAGATGCAGATAAATCGCCATGAAAAGATGTTTCAATGTTGATATTCTACACCAATGGACTATTCAAGAAACCTTTTTTTATCTTAACTTTTTTTTCAACACTAATGAAGTGCCTCAGAGACTCCAACCTCCTATTCCTATCCAGTAGGTTCCTCTGCTTTGTCCATCTCTTGGTTACTTTTCCTTTGGATCTGCAGCTGGAATTATCACTCTCTTTGTCTGCTGCATATATACCATTGGATGTAAGGACATTGATTTTGTGATATCACAAGTAGGTTTAAAAACTGTTGTATAAGGGTGTTGTTTGTTTGATAGAGGGAAAGTGCAGTATTCATTTGTACTTTGATTCAATTTGTTAAATGTATTGTGGTGGGTGGCTTACAGTTTCCTTAGGGGCCTAATTACTTTTTGGCATTACATTTTTATTCCTTGTAAATGAAAGCTGTTGCACAGTTCAGTAAAATGTCTCCATGTTTGGTAATAAATGTGCCGTATATTTATTTATTTTACTATGTGGCTTAGTCTGCCGTAGGCCCGGTACTTCAAAAGACACACAATTGATGGACGGAAAGCAGAAAAATCAAAACATTCAACCCCAGACAAGAGATCTGGGTTAAATCCATCATTCTTTTGCTCACCATGCCACCCCAGTTTAGACCTGGCCATATGCAAATCAGTCTTGACCCTGTGCCTCATGGGAACAGCCCAGCCCAAACTGCCAAGCCAGGTCCTCCCTGGACCGGAAACAAGCATCCTAGGACAGGTTTCAGGGTTTAACCTCTTCATCCAGGATAGCTTGATTCCAGTGGCACAATGACCCCGGGACCCACGTCTGGGCATAACTGGCGCACTTAGGGCGAGAAAGCAGAAGACACACAATTGATGGATGGAATGCAGAACAAACCAAAACATTCACCCCAGTCAAGAGATCTGGGTTAAATCCATCATTCTTTTGCTCAACATGCAACCCCAGATTAGAACTGGCCATATGCAAATCAGTCTTGATCCTGTACCTCATGGGAACAGTCCAGCCCGAACTTCCATGCCAGGTCCTCCCTGGATTGGAAACAAGCATCCTAGGACCGGTACTAGCCATGGGTGCATGAAACAGCTTTTTCTGTGATATTCATTGTTTAAAACAAAGTTTATTGCAGGGATGACATGGAATTAAATTTAAAAAAAAAATTCTTGGGTATTCCATGTTTTTGTCTGCAAAAAGTGTGTAGGTGGGGTGATATTTTATGCTCTGGAAGGATGTGTGTTGTTGTAGATTTTTTATAGCTCAGTTACTTTTTGATTTTGGCATTGCTGAATTAAGGGTAGTGTTTTCTTCAGTGTTATCCTTCCACCTTTGTCTGGCCAGTGAGTGTGTTTGCCCTAGGTTACCATACATTTGTCTTTGTTCTCCATACCATGTAGCCAGGGACAATTTTGTGTAGTCGGTGTCCATAGGCCTGCATGTGTTTTTTGTTTTCTGGGGTTTCCTGCTTGTTGTTTGGCCATCTGGCCTCCGACCATTTAGTGCAGCCAACAAGTGTGTTTTTGCCATAGGCTTGCATGTGTTCTTTGTTGTCCATGCCTCCTTGCTGGCTGGTGTTGTTTGACCATGTAGCCAGTGGCCATTTTGTGTAGCCAGCCAGTGTGCTTTCACTATAGGCCTGCATGTGTTTTTTTGTTGTGTCCATGCCTCCTTGCTAGTTGTTGTTGTCTGACCATGTGGCCAGTAGCCATTTTGTGTAGCCATTCAGTGTGCTTTAGCCACAGGCCTGCATGTGTTTTTGTTGTGGTCATGCCTCAATGCTGGTTGTTGTTTGACCATGTGGCAGGTGGCCATTTTGTGTAGCCAGCCAGCAAACCTTTGCCGTAGGCATGCATGTGTTCTTTGTTGAGGCCATGCCTCCTTGCTTCTTGTTGTTGGTTGACCATGTGGCCATTTGGTGTGGACAGCCAGTGTGATTTTGCCATAGGCCTGCATGTGTTCTTTGTTATGGCTATGCCTTCTTGCTGGTTGTTGTTGCTTGACCACATGACGGGTGGTCATTTTGTGAAGCCAGCCAACATACTTTTGCTATAGGCCTGCATGTGTTCTTTGTTGTGCCAATGCCTCCTTGTTGGTTGTTGCTGTTTCACCATGTGGCCAGTGGCCATTTTGTATAGCCAGCCAATGTGCTTTTGCCATAGGCCTGTTTGTGTTTTTGTTGTGACCATGCCTCTTTGCTGGTTGTTTTTGTTTGACTATGTGGCTGGTGTCCATTTTGTCTTGTCAGCCAGTGTGCTGTGGCAATAGGCATGCATGTGTTCTTTGTTGTGGCCATGGCTCCTTGCTTGTTGTTGACCATGTGGCCATTTTGTGTTGCCAACCAGTGTGCTTTGGCCATAGGCCTCCATGTGTTCTTTGTTATGGCATGCCTCCTTGCTGGCTGTTGTTGACTGACCAAGTGGCTTCTGGACATTTTGTGCAGCCAGTTAGTATGTTTTTGCCATTGGTTTGCATGTCTTTTTTGTTATGGACATGCCTCTTTCCTTGTTGTTGTTGGTTGACCATGAGGCCATTGGCCATTTTGGGAAACCACTCTTAGTTTAGTTATGCCCAGTTGTCATTCAAAGCCATTTTCTAGGGAGATTTACAGGACAGAGCTATGCCTTTTTTTTTGTTAAATTCTTTTACTTATCTCTGATATCAGTTTAATAATGTTTGATGATCATTGCATGTTATGTATATTATTAATATTATAAAGTGTTTTACATTGCAATTTTGTTTGTATCTTTTACTGCACCTTCTTTTTAAATCCCCTCATCCATTCCCCACCCACCCCCTGCCTGCCATAGGCACACAGCTGCACAACAGCAATAATTATTTTAAGTATTATACCATTTTCACCTGGACCCCTTGCCTGCCATAGGTGCAAACACACCAGCATTCATTTTTATGGATTATTCAATGTCCCCCTGAACCCTGGGGAGAGGAAATATCCTTATGGCTAGATCCATCGACCTAAAAACTGGGGAACCGGGTTCGTTTCTCGCAACGACGCTCAACATCCTGTGATTCTGGGCAAATCACGTAATCTCCCCGTGCCCAACAAATATGAATGTGTCCTTCTGTAACAAAACTGGTGCTCATTTAAAGCTCTCTGATACCCGATGTCTCGGGTCTAGTTTGCACTAAATAAAACTCTAAAAAAAAAGAAAAAAACCCTGTCTGCAATAGGTGCACACCAGCATTTATTTGTCAAGGATTATTCCATTTCCCGACCTCTTTTCCTAAAATAGGCGCACAACAGCATTCCTATTCTATTTCCCCCTGCACCTCCCTTACCGCCAAAGGAATCTCCCTGTATTAGATGCACATAAAGCAAACAAAATTACATTTATATGTTGTTTTTGCTGATTGGAAATTAAATATTTATGTTGTGGTGATGTTATTTGACTTTGTAATTAAAGCGCTATTGTTAATTTTTATTTTGGATAATAACTTAAGTAACCACACTAAATTATATTCTCTATGTTTGTACTGGATTCAAACTGCAACAATTACACATTTCACTAAATGTTTTTCTTCCTTGTTTGCTTTTAGGTACACAAGAGACATCACCCAGAGTACTGCCAGAGAGAAGGCCTGTACAAAGTGACGTGATGACACAACATGTGAGTCCTCCAATCTCTTCCGCTTGTGTAGCTAAGTGCCACTGCCACCTGCCAGCTTCAAAATGGCACACAGAAAGATACTGCCAAAAAAAATGCAAGTGAGAAGAAGCAGCTTTCCACCACTGGCATGCGGACCAGAACTTTTTTCTGCAAACATGTGCCTGCCACACAGTCCCCAGGGGAGCAAGCTGGGAGCAGCACTCCCGAATCAACCGCACCACCCCAACCTAAGCTCATGGCCATGTCTCTTGCTGAAGGAGCCACTGCAATCATGGCAACTCAGATAAGCAGTGACATCGAGTTGTATTTGTATCTTTTATAAAGTAGTACCCAATAATTTCAGGAAAGTGAGCACAGTGGACAACATCCGCAGCCAGTTATAGTAGATCTTCCTGAAGTAGGAGCATAACAGGATGCTGAGCTGCCTACTGAGCAAGAACATTCTCTTTTAGAACCATTGGCGTCCAGATCTTCAGCAAGAAAATGCCCCTTTTCTGATGATCAGAACATGGATTGAACCCTGGATGAGTCTGATACATGCCAGGAGTGGCTTGGGAAACAACAGAAAGTTCCTTAAAGCTATGCAATTATGGAAATGGGTGAGGATGACGACACACCAGTCATTTTGGAAGATGGCCCAGAGGAGCCTGATTTTGCCTCCAAGGGATGTGGCACTACCAGCACCACTGCCAGCACCAGCTCCCATATTTGAAAGACCCCTTCTGAGAAACTGCATTCATCACAAGCTCAGTAGAGTCAGCCATGCAGAGATCCAATTGTCAACACACCCGCTTAACTCCAGTACTTTCTACATTGACAGTGACACCAGTGGCCCACTGAAAAAGTTCATTAATATAGTTAATGCCATTGCAGATGGTGACTATTTCATAGTCCTGTGTTTGGCACGTTGCAACATCCTCATTTTGCAGGACTTTCTTTAAAAAAAAGACGTAGTCAGCAACTTACTGACTCCCTGCAGAAGAATCTGCACTGATTTCAGCCATTCTTTTAAAGTCTAGATGCAGTTGAGGACCATTCAACATGATAATAGAGCACCAGTTAAAACCTTCCTCATACAGGAGGTGCCAACACATTGGAACTCAACCTATTACATTTTGCATCGCCTGTTTGAGCAGTACAAATCAACCAATGAATATGTCATTCAAAGAGAAGAGGATGCAACTGTGAAAAAGATGTCCATTGTGATGGACAAATGAAGCCTAGTGAGATGCCTGATAAAGATGGTAATTCCTTTTGAGGTTTTCACACAGGAAGACAGCGAGGATGACAGTACGATGGCCTGCCACAGGACCAGTTAGAAACGATGACTTAATGCTTTGTAGGTGTAAATGAAGATGCGCATTATTTGGTTCGAAGCTTAACCCTTCTCTTGGCCGATAATACAAGGCTGCAAAGAAACATAATTTCATCCAAAGAGTACAAGTCAAGTCAAGTCAAGAAACACTTTATTCGATTAATTAAAATCATAAAAGCAATGACAATTACAATATTTCATCCATTCAGTTAAAAACAAATATAGTTGCAAATTCATCATAAAAAAACATAAAAGTAATAAGAATATCATAATAGGGTTAAATACAAACTTCAGTAGAAAAAAAAAAGAATCACATAGGGGGATCACTAGCTGTTATTCTTTTTGCTTTGTTACGAACAGCAGCCACCAGAAAGCTAGCCACTCCAAAAATTACCCGGGTACTACTTAACAGTTGTAAATAAGTGAGGGCAGGCCTAACTTGTACAAACCCAGCTTCTCTCAGTAACGGTACTAAAAACTGTTTCCTGATGTCAGCATAATGTTCACAGAACATAATAAGGTGCATTGTTTCCTGATTAGAAAAGTTGTCGCAACTACAGGAAATAGAGGATTCAGGTTTGCCCCATACTGGGAAATGACCCAGAGTGAGGTAAATTATGTTAAACCTGAATCTAATTAAAAGGTGACGATGAAAAGGAATTGTGACAATCTTTAGGTAGGGCTCGATGAGTAGTGAAGTGGAAAGAACATAGTTGGCTCTAACTCAGGGTTTCCTCAGCTCCACTTCCTCCCGTTCCAGTGCTAATAAACCCAAAAAGTTATTCTTAATCCAACTCACATCATCCTTTCTTAGCAACTCTGGCGACGTGTACAAATATGGGCGCCCAAGTCTTAAAAACATCTCTTTAATATAGACTAACCAAGGAATCTTCTTAACCTTCTCTAGTGCCATACAATCTCTTAAAATAGTGTGGTTCAATGTAATCTCACTGTTCAACCAGGTTTTTGCCCAGCAGGTTAATAGGGCCAAACGCAGTTGGTCAGTGATATACCCCAAGCCTAACTCAGAATGCAATGAAAATGTGGGGGTAGATTGAGGGACCACTAATAAAGATCTTAAAAATTTGTTTTCAACAATCTGTAGTTTTTCTTGGGCTAAGAAGCCCCACAGGGAAGCACCATAAGAGGCAATGGTCAGACATTTTGACTTATATACTGTTAAGAGGGCTTCAATAGGACGCGACCCCAGCCGCTTCGCAAAGCCCAATAATGCAGAAGTTGATCTAGCTACGGAGATATGTTTAGCTTTCTGTTGGGGACCCCAGGTGCCCTTCTCATCAAAAATGACCCCTAGGTATGTAAAAACCGGTACCCTAGATACCTCCGCCCCATTACAAGCAAAGCGTTTTATTCTCTGGGCCCTAGGATGTTTGCCCACAACCATAACGTTCAACTTTTTATTGTTAACCTTTAGGTCTAGCGACCCCATAAAGTCCCCAAAAGCGTCCAGCAGACTCTGCAGCCCCCGACCAGTACGGGCCAACAGTACAGCGCCAGCTGCGTAAAGGAGGACTGGGACTACAGAGTCTCCTACTCGCGGGACATTCTAATGAAGCCCCCTCCAAGGATTTATCCAGTGCATTTATATATAACGTGAACAAAAGGAGTGCCAGGATACAACCCTTGCCTGACACCCCACTTGGAATTAAAATGACTGGTACAGCCCCCGTCCTTATTAACCCTAATCGAAGCTAAAAGACCTTGGTGAAGGGCCGCTAAAAAATTAACTAAGGATGGGTCTACCCCTAAATTCAATAAAATGGTCCCTAGCTTTGCCCGATTAACCAGGTCAAAGGCCGTTGATAGGTCCATAAATCCCATATATAGCATTCCATCCTTTGCCTGGGTAAATTTACTTATTAGCAAATGCAGGTTTAAACATTGGTGTAGGGTGCCTCTTTTTGCCCAGAACCCATATTGAAGATTAGAGAGGACCCCTCTCTCCTCCAGACACTCTCTGAGTTTGTGCAGGATGACTCTGCCTAAGATTTTAACGGCAGAGTCAATCAGAGAAATAGGTCGCCCAAGATAACGGGAACCCACTGATGCTTGAGGCATTAAAAACATTTGTTAAGATCTTAGCCCAGAAATTTGGTAGGGTCCCATAAAGGTCCGCGGGGACATCTCCTCTATCGCCCTTTGAACCTCGTCCAAAACAAATTGTAGTGGTGGGGCTAAGTGTAAAAAAGCACTGCCCTGCTCTGTCGATGCACCCCCCTCATTATCATAGATCTTGCTAAAATGTGAAAGCCATTTATCATCGGGGATAACACAGTCTAAAACTGAATTATCTTGGCCAGAGAAAAAGGGGTGATTGATGGTAGCCCAGAATTTGCTGCTATCCCTTAGAACATCGGCTGATAAGAGGTTGTCCCAGGCCTCGGTTTTAATGACCTTTTTCCGATTGGCAATAGCTAATTTATAGTTCTTCCTCAGGCCAACAACTAGATCTCTATTTCTAGGTTTTTGTTTTAAGGCTTGTAATAGGACCTCATGGGCCTTCGAGCAATTACCATCAAACCACCTAGGTAGATTAACAACATTCCGTTTGTTTTTTGCCTTCAGATCCTGCTTAATTTGGGTACAAACGGCAACGTAGGCCCCAATAATTTCGCTGCCCGGGGCAGAACTATCTAGGCAGACTGCAAGGTCCGCATCTGCCTTGGCCAAGAGATCCTCCATAAATGTAGCTGGAACCACCCTAGTCCACTTAAGCCTCCTGCCTTGGTCTTTAGGGATTACGGTGTTAGTATCCGCGGAGCTAACGTAGTGACATCCCCCAGGTCCAAGGCCAAAGCTAGTGGATTAAGGTCACTATGGACTGAGACTACTACTTCATAGAGGGAAGCCTTCGTTAATACCCAGGCTGAGACAAAGATAAAATTAATTACAGTATCCGAATCTCTGCCCTTAAATGTTGGGGCCCTTTCCTCCCCTCAATGGCCAACTACCTCAAAGAGGTTCATATTAGATAATCGGTCCTCCAATGCCTCGCCCTGTGGACTATGTTCGAAGTGCGTAGTAATGGAACCCGGGGGACCTAGATGGTGGTCCGCAAGGCAGTCCCAGCTACACGGGTGGATATTAAAATCTCCCATTAATATAATTTCGAATAAAGTGTTATGTGTTGATTTGTATTCATCTAAAAATCCCGCCAGAGAACTTAAATGTAGGTTCCGCAGATCCTTCTCTTAGGCGTTATAAAAATTGATCAATAAAATGGTAGGGAAATTGGGACCAGCCCACTCAAGAATTAGTATGTTATTTGAAGCCACCTCAAGCTTTTTGAAAGAACCACTTAATTCCAGCGATGTAAGAAGGAGCAACCCACCTTTGGGTCTACCCCCTAACCCTGGGGCTGCCTTCACAAAGAAGTAGGAGTACCCATCCAGGCAGAAGCTATTTACTGTGTCCCAGGTCTCTTGTAAAGCAATAATGTCATATTGTTTCACAAAGTGTATCCAGTTATCGTTGGTGCATTTTTGTTTGAGACCCGCCACATTCCAACTAAGAATTTTACAGGTGGAGGCTTGCCCTAACACCCTATTGGGTTCAGCTAGGGTGTTCATCTGTATGCAACAGTCAATCGTTAGCATCCATGCTGGATAGGGGACTGAACGTATTAGCCAGCACTAGATCGGAATGCCATACAGTAGAAAGACTAGAGGAAGATGGAGCACAACCCTCCGCTCTCTGGGTTGTCTGTCGTTCTGAATTCTTGTTATGGGGTGCCACTCGGGAATGGGGTTGTCCAGTTAATTTAGTTTCCTGTGAATGAGATACTCTCCGTAAAATGGCTACTGGAGGATAGAAGTAGCCATGGGGAAGTGGCCTAATTCCATAACCCCCAATATCCGAGGCATCCCAAAATAAACTTTCTGCAACATTTGGCCTGTTAAAATTAACCACCACACAGTCCCCAGCTATACACGTATTGCGCTTCCCCACCCAACCAACCCGTCTTACCATGTTAATATGGGAAGAAATATCTACGCCCCCACTGCTAAGCTCGGTACACCAGGTTTTAGCCTTCCCCATAAGATCTTGCACTGACTCAACCATGTCATTGTTTAGGGGGGACACCCCAGTTAGTACTGCCACCAGGGGTGCGGCATCTGTAGGGAGGTCTAATGTGAATCTACTGGGAAAAACAGGCTTTTTGCTACCGAGGCATGTGCCGAAAGATTTCAACCCGTTTGCCACCCTCGGTCTAGCCTCTTCTATGCTGTACGACTGTGCTCTACCCATTGCCGAACTCATGGATCCCTGACTTTTATAACTAGGTACCTTAATATGGGACTCATCGGGGAGGATCATTTCATTCGGTGCCTGGTGCCTAACCTTGAGCTTATTTCTGTCATGTACCTCCCTTAATTCAGTGGTCACGGAGTGACGATCCCTGTATTCCTTTATAAACCGATCGATATGATCACATTTCTTTAGTAGGCTAGCAACATAAGAGTTTAATGTGTCCACAATGTCTTTGGCAATGCTCGCGAGGGCGGGCTCCAGCTGTGATTCAAACAGTCCCTCCACAAGTTCTGCCAACTGGACAGGAAGGCTTGGGTCGGTAGCTGGGGCAGCACATACTTTGGACTTATCGCAGGGCTTTCTCGGGCGCCTATGTTTCCTATCAGTGCCCTTTGAGACTTGACCCGGCGGCTGCTCCCCTTTATTGCTGGCTGTGTCTTCAATCAGAGCCGCCTCAATGGTGCGAACCTGCGGCGGATTGATGATCACCACAGCAGGCTCAAGTGGAATATTGGACGTGGAACCCAAGGCAGGCATATTTTCTTTGTCCACACTAGTATTAAGGGAGTATCCAAGCCAAGTTCTTTCTCAGCGTTAGCAATTTTGACGCTTAGAACCCCTACTGCTGAGGTTAGATATGAGATTATGGATTTTGACTTCCTTGGAACTTTCGCCTTCTTACCTTCCCCTTCTCCATTGTTGTCCTGCTTGCGCTTCCCCATCGCTACTGCCCAGGGGGGTGGCCCAGCCCGGCCTCCTCTGGCCCTGGACGGCCACAGATGGCCCACCCTTTGCCCGGGCTTAGCCCGGCGCCACCCACGCACGTCCCGCGGGGCGGGAGATTCTGGTTGTAAAATGCTCCTGCTGGTGGAGGGAGGGGCTGCCTTGCTCTGCTCGGCCCCGCTGGTGTCTGGGGCGTTTAGTGCGCTCAATTAGCCCCCTGCAGCTTGTGAATGAAGCGTCTCCCGCGAAGCGGGAGGCGCAAACAGTTTTTCAATCTCCCGGTGGTGCAGGGAGGGACTGCCTTGCTCCACTCGGCCCCGCTGGTGTGTGGGGCGTGTAGTGCGCTCAATTAGTCCCCTGCAGCTTGTGAATGAAGCGTCTCCCGCGAAGCGGGAGGTGCGAACAGTTTTTCAATCTCCCGGTGGTGCAGGGAGGGGCTGCCTTGCTCTGCTCGGCCCCACTGGTGTCTGGGGCGTGTAGTGTGCTACAATTAGCCCCCTTCAGCTTGTGAATGAAGAGTCCCCCGCGAAGCGGGAGGCGCGAACAGTTTTTCAATCTCCCGGTGGTGCAGGGAGGGGCTGCCTTGCTCCGCTCTGCCCCGCTGGTGTCTGGGGTGTGTAGTGCGCTCAATTAGCCCCCTGCAGCTTGTGAATGAAGTGTCTCCCGCGAAGCGGGAGGCGCAAACAGTTTTTCAATCTCCCGGTGGTGCAGGGAGGGGATGCCTTGCTCTGCTCGCTCCCGCTGGTGTCTGGGGCGTGTAGTGCGCTCAATTAGCCCCCTGCAGCTTGTGAATGAAGTGTCTCATCCAAAGAGTACATCTGTGCCATAATACTTGATCCACTGTACAAAAAACCACTGCCCACTTTCATTAATTTTTCAGAAGGGGATATTTCAGAACACACTACGTTGATTGTTCAGCCAGCCAGAGACCTGGTAAAAAACAGTTAAAAGGTAGAGTCCCACCCCGCCACATATTCTTGGGTGCTGCCTTCAACTTCCAGAGAGGACACTCCTGTTGTCTCACAGCAGCAAACACCACCAACAATAATGCTGGTGGCAACAACAGCGGGAATACAACAATCATCCAGAACCTCTGCATTGGTTTCAATTTGCAGGTCTTAAATCTAGTGCAGAGGCAAAGGCAAAATAGGTTGAGTAAGTGGCAGCACCTATGACCATTCAGGTGATGTTCCAGGACTATATAGATGACCCAAGAGAGGTCTATGTGGAACAAAACCCATTGATTTATTGATGTGGTTTGATGTGCCGAGGGCCAGAGCTCAGCAGGCTGACAATAAAGTTTATTGCTTTTCTGGTAGCCAGTGTGTCTGCTTAGTGTATGTTCAGTGTAGCTGGCATAGTTGTCACAATGAGAAAGTTTAGTCTCATGTCTCAAAAAGTGGAGAGATGGACCATGTTCAAAATGACTCAACACTTCATACCACACAATTACACTGTTCCTAAAATATCTCAGGAGGAGGATGAGGGTGAATAGTCATACACAAGTGTATTACATCCAGTAATTGTATTTCCTTGTGAAGGATTTCCTAGTAAAAAACTAAATAGATACTTTGGGGGTGATTAGGATTACGGAAGGACTGACACCCCAGGGCCGGCAGTGGCATCGCCGGCCCTGCGGTGGCAGTCCTTCTGCCATCAAATGGAATTTTCCCACTGCCAGATTTTGATGGCGGTGGGAACATGACTGACGCAAAGATCTTCTGTGACCAGCAATCATTCCGATTGCCTGGCGGACGGTGCAGGGGGCCCAAAATGGTGGCGGTGCCTAACAGGCACCATCCATCAGATTAGGATGCATGCCAAAACCGGCCTTTCCATGGCGGCAATGCCACCATGGAAAGGCATACAGAATTTTGGATCGGCCAGTTTTCGGCCCCTGGGGTGTGGGGGGCTGCACTTGGGGGTTACCCCCCTACATTGCCATGCCCAAGGTGGCTGCCACGTTGTGCATGGCAATGCACAATGGGCCTCTTTGGCATTGCAGCAGGTGCTGCTTACAGCAAAGATACAGACTGCAACCGCCACCGTGGCCGTCGCATCCTAAATTGCAGGGCGGGACCGCTGCACCACTAGTAGACGGTCTCAACACCTTTAAGGTGGCGGGCCCTAAAAATAAAGTACCTCTCATTATTGAATAAGGCATTATGCACTATGGAGTACACTTATTCTTATGCTAAATTAATGGAGGCAAGCTTGCTAGAGCATCAGGTACTTTGCTACACTCTGCACTCTGTAGCTGGAACAACTGTAATGGACAATTATCTTACTTTAATCCAATGGCATTTCTCATCTCCAAATGCAAATGCCTTTCAATGCTATCATCATTCCAAAGAGGTAGATGAATAATACTGAGAGTACATCACATATAAAATGTGTATATCATGTGTGCCATAACAGATGATGGGAAAAACAATGCACTGCAATACAGGGAAAAGCGCGGGATATATAGATTGTATTTGACAATTTCGTCACAGAGAATCCCATCCACAAAATTCTAAATCAGGCACACGCCCTCCACCACAAATTATTTCCAAGAAATGCATTCGCTTGGCAGTAAGGAATGGAAACGTGACTTACTTTCTACTGCATGCTATATTAGAGGAATTAGGCTGGGTAAATAGAGGTTTTTCTATAGAATACTGGGGTGTCACTGAACATCATCATGTGCCTAAGCTTTGGTTTCAGTCACTGTGTTTGACAAATGTCAAAAGGGAATAACCTGAACAGGCGTAAATCCATTATGTAAGCCATAAAATATATGAATCAGTTGGCCAAAAAAATGTGGCACATGCAAAGAATGGATTTTTCATTTTTTGGGGTAGCATGGGATAGAAATTAGGAAACAATAAAGAAGTGAAGTATCAGGAGGTGACTGAGTGGGCACTAGGAGTAAAGGGAAACACATCTTATGTTTGGGTTGCAATGCATAGAAAACTTTGTAACTGCTGCAAAAGATGCACATTACACAGCCAATACTGTAGTGCCAAATGGAATAATGCTGCAGTTAGGTCATGGGTTATGAAATGCAATGGCCAGTGAGGGATGGATGATGATGGGTGGGATCTGCCGCTCTTAACAAATACAGTGAGTGAAGGGAATAGGCAGAAAGTTAAAATACCCCTCCACTTTGAACCAAAGCTTTGATAAAACCAAGGGACTGAAGTATGTGAGCACGCCCCTCTCCGGAAGAACTAGTCTTGTTGCCTAGCGTTTAAGGCCCTTTATGATGACGGCCCAGAAAGCTCTTTCAATGTTACACCCCTCCTAGGACTCTAAGATCCTCCTCCCAGGCTAATCTGGTTGTACCTAAAATGAAGAGGGCCACTTGGGGAGGCAAGAGTTTTGCAGTGACCACTGACAAACTTTGGAACTCGATGCCTCACAAACTAAAAAACACAAAAAAACAGCTTACCTTTCATAAATCCCTTAAAACTTGGCTGTTCAACAACTCGTACAGATCTCAAATAGTTCTTCGTGGCTACATGTAATGTTTGGTTTCACCTACATCCCTTCCTGTCTGACTCAGAGTCAGCGCCTAGACACCCACGGGTAGTAGTGTGCTTTATAAATCTGAATTTCATTTCAGGTGCTTTTTGTTCTCCTTTTGGTATGGCCTGCTAAGTCATGTGCACCAAAAGCAATATATAGTGCAAATTGGATGGTCAGTGTATGGTTTAAAATCTGAGCGACAGGAGAAAAATGACAATAAATTGAAAGTTATCTTCAGAAAAAAGAAAATCTTCACAGAAACCAAAACACGTTACATACCATTTACGTTCAAAGTCTATGTTTCCACCTACCCGTAGATTATCTGAACACTGCGTGCACCATACAATAGATTGTGGATGTATTTGGAAACCATGTGGCAGCTTTGAGGTGTGCGCATTACCAGATCACCAGATCAGTGAAACGAGTACTTTCAAACAGCCAGGTTCCTCTTTCCATATAGACCTTATTATCTGTTCTCATGCAGCATGTCGTGCCACTAACGTAACGCCCTCTGAGACTTATGAAGCAAACAATACTTTTTGTTGTGACTGGCATGACGTGTCAGTTGATGCGCACATTGTGTTTTATTGTCATAGTGGTTGCTTGTTTGAACACATATTGCTTTTCACTGGTACAATGCCCAAGGTGAGAAAAGACAATCAAAACGAAATGAGTGCATAATTGTGATTCTAAAAATTGCGAAAGCTGTTTTGGTTAGAAGGGTCGCAGAAGAAACTGCCACTTGGAAGGCGTCTAGGCAGGACCTCCGCACCTGAATTATATAACAAGTCCGTCCTAAGGGGCTTCTTGGTGGCCAGTCGTCACCAAAAATGAGTTGCTCCTGGACATAACATCATCAGCTGACTGTAATCACTTTCACTTGCCAGTATTGGGACCGCCCTGTCATTTTATGGCTCTCTTTATGGGACTCAATACCAGACCAATTCCTTCATCAAACTGAAGAGGTACAGCACTATAAAGTACGTCTGAAATATCTCTGTAAATCTGAGTTTTTTAAGGTTTTCGTTTGTCAAGCACTGTATTTTCCCCTGTATATGTGTCCTTTACTTTTGCCTTACCTAAATCCACCTCTCTTACTATTACAGTTCTCTCTGATTGTTTAATCTCTCTGCGCCCTATGGACGTCCTGAACTATTCCCTGAGCCTTAAGCTCTCTCCTCCTCTTATAAACGTACCTTCATGGCTTTATCTGCTCTGTAGTGTGTCCCTATACAAAAAGAGCACGCTCCAGCATTGATCTCAAAACACAAGTCAGACTCATAATGCTGTTAAATAATGCCACTTTCGTGCTTCTCAAGCCCCAGTGTCTATGCCAGCAAATTGTACTGTATTTGTACAATTCGACATCTGCTTTCTTTTTAACTACCCTGGTGATTTACGGAAAATATTACAATGCATATTTTACATCATAGTCTTTGTGTGTTGCTCACCTACCTTTCTCATGTACCTGATTTGTATCAGTTGGAAACGTTGCAACAAATGGCTGATTGCATCATGCTACTGTCAGACGTATGATTGGTGTTTAGTGTTTATAAACCCAATATGTGTCATACGTACATGATAAACGTATGGTTCTAATATATTCATGTTCTCTTAAACTATGTATGTATTTATGCTCCCCTGAACTCAGCCAGGTAGTGTTTGTAGTATACGAGTCAGTATTAAAAATAAGGACTCTCCAAAAGTAGTGCTACTCGACAAGTGGTATAGATTTATACCCAACCTAGATAAATAATTGAGTTTTGTGCACAAGCTCTGAAATAGATAGGTAAGGATATTAGTGTAAGTATGAGAGAGAATGCGTATGAAAGAATATCACGAAAGAGTACGTGTACGAGAAACTGAGTAAAGCCACCTTCAATATACAACATGAATTTTAGTGCGAAAATTAACTGTCAACTGTTTTGTGGTAACTTCATTCATAATCGTCAAATAATTTGCATTTAACGTTCGTCCATCGCTAAATAGCATACTGTGTTCCTAAATTCCGGTACCCGAGAAATATTTAACAAGCAAGTCTTTTTTTTTTCAATAAAACTGAACGAACTTTAAATAATGCATGTTCTCCAACATATATTTAACCTTGTAAATGTGAACCAGCCAATAGTGTTTGCAGACATAGGCATATACTTTGGCTGACTTTATCAGCCCCGAAGCTCAATAGCAGCTTGATATTTAAAAACACCCTCGAAGCCAACTTGTCCCAATTAAGGTTTCTAAAGACAGTCCAACGGGCTGTGAACTGTGCTCTTGAAATATTGCGGAAACAATTGTGTCTGCAGGCTTATGAAGCCCTGGTTCAATAGCACGTAAATAATGAGATTATTCAAGAGAAAACCTACTGTAATCCGTATGCGAGAAAAAGCTTTATTTTGCAGTTTGGGCTACCACATTACCTTTATACCACATTTGTCCCAAAAATTGTTTACAGTATTTTTCTCTTATTTATTTATTTTATTTTACAGGTTTTATATAGCGCTGGCTAGACCCGGAGGTATCAGAGTGCTTTACATGAGCATCAGATCATAGATACAGGTTACATCATTACAAAGGTTATACATTTATTAGAGCATGGCAACATAGTTACTTGTAAGGTCAGGATAAACCATAAGCACAAATACGTAACGGGAAAAGCAGGCAAGGGGAAAGATTCAGGGGAGGGGGAAGGGGCTGGGGAGGTAGACAGGTAATGAAGGCGGGAAAGAGGAGGGGAGGGTGAGGACACCGCAAGGAAAGAGGAGGGGGAGGGTTGCTGGGACACAAACCGGTAAACGAGTCAAAGCAACGTCCAAAGTCCAGTAAGCTGTGATCCCAGGGGAAGTGGTATCACTTCCCTATCTCTGTTGCGGGGGGGCTCCCTTTACGCAGTGGACTCTCTCAAAGGGGACTCTGAGACTCCAAGGCCTGCATACTGGATCCTTCCCCTAAAAGGGGAGAGGGAGTGCTTTGGCAAGGGGTGCCATACCATACCTCAGCTGTGATTGGCTCCCTTGGCGCAGTGGACTCTCTCAGCGGTACTCTGAGACTCCAGAGTATAAATATTGGATCTTTCCCCAACAAGGGGAGAAGGAGTGCTTAGTCAAAGGGCACAAAGGACAGGGGGCTAGGCAGACTAGCAGGCAAGGTGAGAGATTCAGGGGAGAGTGGATAGGAGCTAGGAGCAAGGGAGGAAGACAAAGAGAGAAAGAGTACTAAATGGGAACAAAATTACATAAGTATTAAGAAAAGCATTTAAAGAACATAGGGGACAAGGTGAGTGAAGCAAGGAAGGGTAAGGGGATAGGGTAAAGGGGCAGGAGGCAGATAGGACGTAGAGACGAGGGGAAATTTTGCCCAAGGTTCGGCTGGGTAGGTGACGGCAGGGAGGGGGAGTCCACAACCCATCTCCTCTTTAGCTATATGGCAGCTCCACCGGGCATCAGCCAAATCACTAGGTCTCCACAGTCTGGGGTAAGTTCCGCAGGTTCCAAGTCCTGATGTGTAGGCAGGTTAGAGGATAGGTTCAAGGCCTGGTCAATGTCCAATTGTTGTCCCAGGCAAGTAAAACAACGTGTAGGGGTCCACTATGGAAAGCCATCTTGGGGTCAGGAAGGGGACTGTATGGTACACTTGTACTCTGGTGGCCATCCTAAGGCCAGGCATCAGGCAGTTAAAGTCAATATCCAGGACATCGGCCGCCAGAAAATAACAAATCTAGCGTGCACACACCATCACACGCACAGACATGCACAGGCACACACCAATGTGAGCACACACTCTCAGATGCACACTGATGCACACAGACACACACATAGTCAGAAACATCCAAGAACACAAGCACACATAAAATCCCAAGCACTAATACAAAAACACCCAAATACATACACACGCAAACACCATAGCATGCACAGACATGCACAAGCACACACAAATGTGCTCACTCTCATACACCTAGACACGCACAAACACACAAGCACACAATACAGAAACTATCAAATACACAAACACACATACAATCACATGCTCCAGTACAAAAATACCCAAGGACGTACACACAAATACATACACACACACACCATCACACGCACAGATATGCACAAGCACACAACAAATGTGATCACACTCTCATACGCGAAAAGAGGGCACACATACAGAAACATCCACATACACACATACAATCCCATGGTCTAATACAAAAACACTCAAATACATGCACATTCCATCAGACGCACAGACATAAGCACACATGCAGAAACTTCTGCACGCACAAACACAAGCACACATAGAATCATATGCTCTAATACTAAAACACCCAAATACATGTCCACACCATCACACGCACAGACATGCACAAGTACACACAAATGTGAACACAGTCTTTCATACACGCACAGGCGCACACACACATGCGTGCATCCGCACACACACCCTTATACACGCACAGACGCACACACAAAAGCACTCCCATGACACATTTCTCCAGGACTGCCGCAGCATTGATGGCACACAAAGGCAGAGTCAGTGTTACCGATGTCTTTAGGATGCCGCCATCTTAGGACCAAGCAGTCGGCCCACGTTTTAGCGCAGTCGGGTGTGTTCCTCATAGGAGAGCAATGGGTCACACTGATGGTCGCGCTGTTTCTCCCGGGTCCATCCAGATGCCACCAGGTCTCAGGAGCTTGCAGGGTGGTCAGCGGCGACCGCTGCCTAGGAAAGAACTGGGTTCCACTGTACTGCGGCGCAACAGGGGTTTCCCCTGCTCGAGACAAAACGCCATCTACCGAGTGTGTACCAGACTCTGCAACAGCCCCGGATGACCCATGATGATAACTGCATGTTAACCCCACCTGTGTTATGTCCTTTGCGGTTCCTCCACCTTCTCCTCTCAGGCCGCTGATGGGGAATTGGGAAAGAAAATGGCTGCCAGCCGGTCTGTGCCTTCTGTGCTTGTAGCCGCCCAATAGGGTCCGTCCGCCCTCAGTGGCTGAGACGCAACAGCCGCCCCCGGGGGCTCAGTATACCAGCGGCGCCCATCAGCCAAGGGCCCGGCTCTCGCTTCCGCCACCTTAGCCAGGCCGCCCCCTGACTCCTCCTTGGCAGTGAGACTCAGCACCGGCCGGCCGGGAACTTCACAGGCCTCACCTTCGATTTCGGGCGCAGGAAACTGAAATCCGTCGCAGCCGCACTCAGGCATCGTCTCAACCCCATGAAACCTTCAGGATCAGTGGCCGGGTGGCTCACGGGCACCAGCCGCTAGCGCTGGGTTTGTTCCGGGCTTCGCCTCCTAACCTGCTGCGTTGGCGAGTCCCCGGACACAGCAACTGCTTCGCTGATCTTGGCTCCACGCCTGCTGCACCCTCCGATATCAGCCCAAGTTCGTCGACATTGCATTACCGCACGCTGTATGTGGTGTAAAATTAAAGCAAAGATGTGTCACATTTTGGAGGGGTGGCACTATTCTCTGTTACATTCTCTTAATGCATCATTGTCGGGAAGTGGGTTATTTCTTTAGGAAGAGTGGAACCTGAACTACTTAATAATCAAACCCTGGTTAGGTTTCAATACATATCTAAGAGGAAACTCTGCGCAACTCCTGGTAGCTGTCACATATGCAGCAGACAAGACAATTCTCCACACAATGTGTGTTAAATCCCAGTTACTTTAAAAACCTTCAATTTCACGGCAAAGAACCTAACACAACAAAATTTCCAAAAGCAATTTAGTGAAATAGAGAACAATGCAATGAGTATAAATACACCAAAATCATAGAAATCAGATAACAGGAATGTGATATCGAATTTTTTAAGCTCTCAGGCAAAAGGGACTAAGAAAACATTGATAAACAGAACTCATATCTCACAGTTGACTGGGAACTAAGCTTGATTAATTAAACGAGTAACGCATAGCGTATTATACATGTAACTACATTAAATTCGACTACCAACGCGGTTGTTAAAAAAAAAAAGTAAACTACAAACCGCGGGACTAATATCTGAACTGTGATTATTCTCTTCAGAAAAGGAAAAAATATATGTGCCACCACTGTAAAAGAATGCTCCTAGATACCCCAGCATACATCTACTATTGAATGGTGGGGTTAAATGGGGTTACCCTCCAATAAATGACCCCTACAAATGTTGAAACAGCTCTCTGTAACCTTATCTGTAACACAAAAGAATTTAAGTATGAAAAGACCTCACATAACCCTACAATACTGTCTACTAATGTTATATATGCCATTTGGCACCTGCTTAGTAACATATACACTGAGCAAAATATTTAAAAAAAAGCACAGTCTGCATTTACGACTACAAAGCCGGATAAAATGCAAAACTTTTAATGCATCTTTAGTGGCACACCATATGGCTGATAACGTTGAGGGGACTGATATTAAATGGCAGGCAAAAGAAGTGATCGCAAAATCATCTTCTGTATGTGAGATCAACCAAATGCTGAATAGGTGTATGTTAGATTTGGGGGTCTCTATTTGGCATAGGTAGGTGCCTGTAACAAATAGGGACCCTTGCGTCTAGTCCGGGTAAGGGGCTACACTCCTAAAATAACCCCTGCTCACCCCCTTGGTAGCTTGGCACGAGCATGCAGGCTTATCTCAGAGGCAGTGTGTAAAGCATTTGTGAACACATACAGTAACACAGTGACAACACTACAGATGGACACCACACAGGTTGTATTAAAAAAATAAGTATTTTTATATAGACTTAACACAAGACCAAATGACAAAAATCCACAATACTGTACTCAAAAATAGACTTTAAAATGGTTTAAAATAGCTCACTTCTCTCAAGTTGTAAATGCAACACTTTACTCTCAATGTACCTTAGATGTGTAATGCAAACAAAACAAAAGGGTCACAGGGAAGGTGATGCGTCGGTTCTTTATGTTATGTTATGTTATGTTAATTGGGCTCTTCTATAGCGCAACGGCTACTCACAAAGGAGTGTCCCGGCGCTTTGGCGAAGAGGACCTTTATTGGAAAGAAAACATAACTGGGATTAAAAGACTTCACAATTCATAACTAAAAAGCCAGGTTTTAATGCCTTTCTAAAAGACATCAGACTAGGGGCCTGTCTAAGATCGAAAGGCAATTCATTCCAGGCACGTGGAGCCAGGTAGTGAAACGAGCGCCCCCCTTGTCGAGTGCGTTTGATGGATGGAACGCACATTTTGAGCAGGGAGGCAGAGCGAAGAGCTCTGCTCGGTTTGTACAGAGCAAGCCGTTTTCTAATATACCTGGGGCCCAGGTCGTGAAGAGCCTTATAGGTTAGAGTCAGGCTCTTGAACAGCACCCTTTTGGCTATAGGGAGCCAGTGCAATTCCTTAAGCAGGTTAGAAGTACTCGCTCGTCTAGGAAGACCGTAGATGGCCCGTGCAGCTGAATTTTGCACAACCTGAAGTCTCTTTACCGCATATTTAGGAAGACCTAAATAAAGGGCATTTACATAGTCCAAGCGAGACCCTACCAATGCTTGGACGATAACCCTGCGATGGTTCACGGAAATCAAAGGAAGAAATTTCCTGAGCATCCTCAGGATACCGAAACATTTCCCTGCAAGACTGGCTATTTGGGGTCCAAAAGTCAACTCATTGTCTACAATGATACCAAGATTTTTAACCTTGGTACTAGCATTGGTAGGAGGGAAAAGATCCTGGGGCCACCAACTTTTCCAATTTGGTTCAGAGACACACCCGAAAAAAAGCAGCTCCGATTTATCGGAGTTGCATTTCAGGCCGTGTCTCTTGAACCAGTCAAAGACTGCTTCTAAACAGCCTCTGATACGTGTCCCATCAAACATCTCATTCTTGTTCTGGGTGAACAAGAGCTGGGTGTCATCAGCGTAAGACACGCAGGGGAGTTAATGCTCACTTCCTTACTGTGTGGGGAGTTGATGCGTTGGTTTCTTACTGCTCTCCGGTACGATGCAATAAGATGGCACCCCGATGCGATACTCTTCTCCGGTGCTATGCGACAAAATGGCATCTTGGTTGCGATGAGACAACGTTGGTGCGATACTCTTCTCCAGTGCTATGCGACAAAATGGCATCGTGGTTGCGATGAGACAACGTTGGTGTGATGCATGCACGCCTGACCGCCGTGTGGCGACTCGATGATCTTTGGAGCTGCGACAGACCCTGTGATGCGCTTCTCCGCTGATGCGATGGCGACCTCTGTGGCGGCGTCCCACTTCCCCGGTGATGTGCCGCGCTTCAGGGATGCGATGATGACAGCGGCAGCGGTGGCTTGCTTCTCCGGCGATGTGACGACAACTGCTGCGGTGGCGACAACCTTCTCGTCATTGCGTCACTCTTCCAGCTCCCAGCTACACACAGTCTCTCAGAAGGCCCAGCACATCAGCAGGCACTTCAATTCCCAGCAAGGGGATTCAGGGGGGAGCTGGTTGGTGAAGTCTTGTATCCTTGAGACGTCAGGCAGGAGGCAAGCTCTAGTTCAAGCCCTTGGAGATTCTTCAACAAGTTGATGGAAAACGCACGCAGTCCTTTTCTCCTATCTTTGGCAATGATGCAACCACCGTAGGCCAACCCCCAAACACACAGCACAGGGTTAGTCTCCTCCTTCTGCTTCCTGGGTCTTCTCCTCAGCAAGGGTTTGTCTTGATTCCCAGAAGTGATCTAAAGTTCTTGCGTCTGGGTCCCAATATTTATTCTCATTTTCTCTTTGTTCTCTGAAGGTAGAGAGGCCTTTGCCTAGTTCAAACCAGTTGTGGTCAGTCCTGGAGCACGTTGTTTACAGGACTCCTTCTCTTCCTTTGACAGTGCAGGCCAGTGACATCAGACACACCACAGGTGGTGGAGCCAGCATTGTGGAGGAAAGGCAATGCCCTATTCAGGTCCCAGGTGCAATTCCTCCCTCCCATCTGCATGCAGATCTCTCTATTCAGCTCTGGACTGACTCACCCTGTATCCTGGAATCCCCCAGCCCCTGTCACTCAAACTCCAGACAAGGAATATACAACCTAGCAGAGGCAGGCTCGGATAGTTAGGCAAGAAAATACCTACTTTCTAAAAGTGGTATTTTCCAACGCAGCATGTTAAAACCAACTTCACTAAAAGGTGTATTTTATCATTCTGACTTCAGGCATACTAAACTCGAATTTCTACCTAGTTCTCTGAGTCAGTTAGGATTATAAGATATTACAATCAAACTGCCCATTCTGGCCTATGAGGAACAGGTAGCCTTGCAATAGTGAAAAACGAAAATGGCTGTAATTCACTATGAGGACATGCCACACACATCAGGGTATGTCCTACCTTTTACCTACAATGCACCCTGCCCTTGGGCCTACCATTGGGGTGACTAATATGTATAAAAGGGAAGGTTTAGGGACTGGCAAGTGGGTGCACTTGCCCAGTCAACATGGCAGTACCGGACTGCACACAGGCTCTGCAATGGCAGACCTGAGACACACTTTACCAGCTGCTCCGGTGGGTGGCACAACCTGTGCTGCAAGCCCACCAGCAGCATTGGATTTACAAGCCCTGGGCACAAGCAGTGCTCTGTACTAGGGTCTGACAAGTAAACCAATCAGCCAATCATGGAGTCACTAATCCATACATCAATTTATCACTTGCACTATGGCACTGAACAGCAGCGGCACAGTGCCCAAAAGCATCCAAAACCAGCAAAAACATAGGAGGCAACAGCAAAAAATGGAAGAGAGACCCACGCCAATGGTGCCAGGTCTAACAGTGTATATGGAAATAAATACTATTTTGTGGCTCCATACTTAAAGGCCTGATCAAGTTAAATGAATGAAGTAATGTAATCATGGTGTAATTTATCTGTGCTTTGCCTATTTCTCTTCTGTATGCCATGGGCCCTACACTCAGACAGATCTCCAATGTGACAGTTAATGTGTTATGAAAAAACATTGTCATAATATGATCATATCTTTATCAATCGTTACCAACTCCTATTATTTGATTGCGTCGCTCAATGCCGACCAATGACTGTAGATTCCAATATGTGGCCAGTCCCTTAATTCTTTCATTCTTGTATAAGATACGTTTTTCTGTAACTTTATTAATTTATGTTATCCTTCCTTCAGTTTTTCAATTTGAAGAATCTTTAAATTATCTAATTATTTAATTTCAAGCAATTGTCCTGCCTGTGAAAAGTTTTCTGTGGAAGCCCCTCCATTCCCTCTAGAAACTACATCCTTTTTTCTATTACCATAGCAGGTGTGCAACCCAGACAAAACAAAATATTTGCTTTTCTCTCCAACTGCTCCCCTAAATTCATGGGCTTTGATACCTTCTGTAATGAACATAGGGAGTTTTCCAGAACCAAATGGCTTCATTCTTCACTATGGGCCCCTGAGAAAACCTTTTTCCTTTTACGACTGATGCTGTTTACAACTTTGCAGTATATTTTGTGGATCTTAAATCAGCTTTCGCTGATGTTTTATTTTTGACTTTCCAGTTTACAACTCACTACTAAGGGCCTGATTCTGGCTACAACAGTCTGATGGAGCTCTGTAGCAAAGGTGATGGTACAGGCACCCGCAATCTGACTGCCATGGGGCTGCTGCAATCACCAGGGATCAGAGATTCCTGGTGGTTTTGCAGCAGTCTTGAGGTCGCAATATGCTTGGCTGTGCTGCTGCGGCACCGCCAAGCATATTAAGAGCTTCCTCTATGCCACGGTTTTCATGGTGGTGAGCTTGCCATGAAAACCATGACAGAGAGGAAACAAACCCCCTTTTGCCTCAGTGCCATTGGGTGCATGCAGGGGGTACATGTTGTGTCCCCCTGTGTGCATGAACCCCAGTTTGTTCACGGGATGGACTGCAGAGTCCATGCCATGCAGGAACTGCCTTTGACGATCCCATTGCTGTGCCCTTTTTCACAGGCATTGCCATGGGACCGCCAAGAAAAAGCCCACCAGACAGGAGAAAACTCACATTCTGGCTGGTGGTGCTCACACAGATTTGGTGATTTATGAGTGGGGCAGCGGCATGGTGGCCCCACTCTCACACCATCAAAATCCTCATCTGGCCCTAAAACTGTACGTAAACCCCTCACTCATCTGCCACTTTTCCAGTGGGCCATCCACACTCATGGTTTTCCGAACCCTCCCTCCATTCGTCAATTTGCTTCTTTTTAGGCTTCCTGAACAACAAGCCCAGGATTATTTTTCAGTTTATGTAGTAACTGTGGCCTACCCATGCAACATGTCTCTTTCAAATTCAATTTCCCTAAACACTGTCTGGTAAGTTTGCTTTTTTTCCCTATGTAACATCTTGCTCAGTCATTACATTTTCTGGCCATTATAATCACCCAACATTCATGAAGGAATCAAAATACTGTTCTAGGCAGTATTGACTGAAATAGCTTACACTGTAGAGAGCATATGTAGTAATGAGCATTGCTTCCTTCATACACTGTAATACTTGTACAGTCTGTGTCTTTAACTATCTACCTCTGAGCAACATTATTCATATCACATTAAGTGGCATAATTACAATGATCACGGTTCCTTGTATCGTTTGCTTGTATCACAGATAGCCCACATGGTTTATTAAGTACACATTTCTTTATGATTGCAAATATTGTTTGCACTTAACATTGATAGCCAACATGGTTTATTGAGCATACAAAGTATCAAATTTGTGTCGTTATTTTTGCAGAGCAAAAACATTTTTGTGAAGTAGTATTTCTATTAACCATACATGTCCATGTTTCATTAGAGATCTACATGGCAGCATCTGTTGATTTTCTTGTGACCTAAGAAGGTATGTTAATATAAATATTTGTTTCCCTTATATGGCTAAGGCATTTCCCTTCCATGTGCCACTGCAGGGTTTTCAAAATGCAGCCAACCAGGTTACAGTGCTGCTCCTGGCAGCCATATATGTTTGCCATATATGTGGGCAGTCTATGTAGAAACTGCAGACCACATATGTCTGAGCCATTTACCTCGGCTTGGAGAAAAGTTTTAAAATCGATTTAGAGAAATCAGTTTCAATAATATGATTTTAGGGCCCTTTGCAATGAATAGCAGTGAATAAACAGGGGTGACAATGTAGAACAAGCACATTGCTAGAAGCATTATAATGCGATGACACATTCATCTAAAACTATTTATAAAAGTAAATGACAGTAATAGTTATTTTTGCTCGATTATCTATTCACCTTTACAAATTAGTTTATTTCCCATACCGACTTGTTTGTGGTTGTACAGCACCCATACAATCTGCATTACAGAACTAACAAAGATATGGCTCTTCAAAGGGTTCTAAGTATGGCAACAAACAGCTTTAAATAATGCTCAAAATTCAGAGAACAGAGGTACCAGCTAAATCAATTCTCCATTAGTTACTCAAAGTACAGAAATGGAAACAGTGGAATAACAAAACTTAATGCATTTGAAAAGTAAAAAACAAAGCTCAATATTACTTTAACTGCTACAGAGAATGTACCCCTCCAGTTCTAAAACTTTTTGGTTTTGTTTGGGGCCCTTAAATCTTAAGCCGCCTTAACTTTTTTCCCCCACAAAATGTTGTTATGTGGGCACATTATACATCTGTGTAGAAACACCACGATTTCAGATGCTGGCATTGTTAAGTTGCCTTATTTCTTAAACACAATGGCATTTGACACACTTATGTTTGCGTGCCTGTGCAGGATAATATTCTCTGAAATGAGCTTTGCTTACATTTCCACTTCAAAGGCACTTTATCAAATACATGGAACATTCTGTATAATCTCTAAGTTCACTACATAAAATTATGTTATTTGTTTTGCCCGTTCGGTGACAGAGCTATCACAATAGCAAAAACAATAGTGGCCTGACTGGGACTTTGGCATGGTAACATGAATGCTTTTTATTATTTAAACAGCATGTTTAGACAAAGTAGCATTTCGCTGTCATTGAAAAGCCAGCTTATTCCGGAATTCAAGCCCAGCTGATTCCTGTTTACCTCATGCGAGGGATGCTGTCCAGCTCTCCACAAAGATGGGCAGCCTGATGACACTTACCCACAGGGATCTGCCAAATTCACTCACCTTAGTCACGCTAGGTTAGGTAGCGCTAGGTAAAGTTCAATATATTATAGTACTTATATGCCAGCATGTCTTCTCTGAAACAGCAAAATGGTTGAACTTTTTATCTTATTCACCATTCTAGTAATGCTAATCACATTTATCTGTTTCCTTCTATTGATCATTGGAGCATATATATTCTAGAGGTACCTATTGGTTTTGGATTCACCTATTGAACCTGAGAAAGTAGCCAAAACATAATTTCAATTGTTTTAGAAGAGAAAAAGTGCTATGCAAGAAAGCATTTTTTTTCTGTAAAAATTACATCAACACAAGCTTTGCTGTGCTATGTTCACCATCTTCCTGGCTTTCTGGAACATGCAAAGATGTAAAAGAATTCTAGGTTATAACACAGGTTAAGTATTTTTGTGATTTAGCCATGGGTGAACCCAGAAAGCAATTCATTTCCAAAAAGTAGATAACATTTGGAATTCAACAAGGGGTCACTTATGTTGATTTATCATGGTTTTCTCAAGGAAAAAAAACAAATTATAACATTTTGTAATTAAATAGGAAGAAAAATTAATTGATTACAATGTTTTCATCAGTCATTTTTAGCCCTGATAGCTAATTCACAAAAGTAATATACAGTTACATCTGTCTGACCCTTTGGGTATGGGGCTATATTCATTTTGTTGGTTGTCCAAAAACACATACAGGTAGATGCATCAAGCATTTTTGCGAGCGCAAATGGTGCGAATCGCAAAATTCGGCCGTTTGCGCCCGCAAAAATGGCATTTGAGATGCATCAAGGGTTCATGCACTCGCAATTTAAGAATTCGCGAATAATTGCGAGTTCAAAAATTGTGATTGCATTTAAGGAATCGCAATTTGCGATTCCTTAAATGCATTGCATAAACCATTCCAAGATTGCGAATTCCCAATCTGGGGCCGCTATTTACCGTGAAGTCATACTACGTGGTAGATAGCAAAAACTTAATATGCACTTTAGTGCATTTTTCTAAGTTGTATGTTACACACACACATGTCCTTGGGACATGTGTGTGCGCAACACCAGTGAACATTACCATTTCAGGGGTGCAACAGGGTGTCCTTTGGACACCCTGGCACCCTTGCAATTGCGGCACATTTGCGATTCGCTAATTGCTAATCGCAAATAAGGAATGACTCCCCATTCATTCCTAAGGGCCTTTAGGCCTTTAGGCCCATAGGAATGAATGGGAAAGCCATTCCGTATTTGCGATTAGCAATTAGCGAATCACAAATAAGGAATCAGTAGAAATTGCAAATAATATTGTGATTCCTACATGCGTCCTGTTTTGCGAGTCTTTAATAGCGAATCCTTAAAATTCGCTATTAAGGACTCGCAAAACATAACTTTGATGCATCTGGGGGATAATACCCAGATCCAAAACTGAGCTGCATGGGTGAACGAGTACTTCTGCCTACTCGCGGAATTCCGAGGAGTGCCCAAATATCTCAGTTGGATTCCATGGAACTCTGCCAGTAGGCAGAAGTACTCGTTCACCCATTCGCACTTGTTTTTCATATGCCAGTATGTGTAATGTTTGCTTCTGCACTGCAAAACCAGTGCGAACAGCACCACGCTGTTCACATTGCTGGGACATTTTGTTTTACCTGCTTTCCCTTTCTCTGCAAGTGCTGGGCCTGATTTTTGTATCTAAATTAAGTGGCTTATTTTCAAGTGGTACATCACTTTTGCCTATATTAAAAGTGACGCACCAGAAGCGCAAGGGGATTTTAAATAGGACCCTAAACTGTTGCATCCATCCCTCTATTCCACTCATTCACTCCTCATTTACCTTCATTTTATTAGTATGTGTTTGTGTATTTTAAGTTTATTTTCCCCTTACTTCCCTAGTTCTTTCTTTCTTATTCAATGAATTACTTCCTTTTCTTATTTCTTATTTTTTCCACACAGCACCATGGCAGAGCAGGGCGCAACAAGGAGTGGCGGCGCCATTGAAGCTACTGCCTGGCTACCTTGAGGTTGCCCGTACTGTCACATGTAATCTCCCAGTGATGTGCAGTATGCGCATCAATGCATTTCAAAACAAGCATTTGCAATGCAATAGGTCTCGCATTAGGAAAATTTGACCTATTGGTATTGTAAATGACAAATTTTGTATTTATGGTTGGTTTTGAAAATAGTGAAATTAATAGCTTTGTCATATACAATGCAAATAGTTTTAACTTTCGCAAATGTGACACCTATAGCATTTGTAATGCAATATGTGTTGTATTTACGAGACTTAGATGTATTGATATTACAAATAACAATGGCTTTTATTTATATTTAATAATAAATACTTAAATAAAAGGTTTTGTAATTTATAATGGCAAAATAGCTTAAACTTTGGTAAATAACTTGTATGAAGATTATGTGCAGTGTATTATATTGTGACAAAAATCCAAGAACAGGAGTGAAATAATAACATATTTATGTGACATTTGTAATAAAGCTTGAAACATTGAGAGAACATATTTGAATCAGTTGATGTTGAATGGTTGCACAGATTGATGCTGTGGTGGCGTTCAGTGATGATGTGGTCGAGCATAGTGATGTTGTGTTGCCCCTGAGTGATGCTGTGGTGGTGCTGAGTGATGCTGTGGTGATGCAATAGATAGAGTGAGTGCGATAGATAGATAGAGTGAGGGCGATAGATAGAGGGAGGGCGATAGATAGAGGGAGGGCGATAGATAGAGAAAGTGAGGGCATTAGATAGATAGATAGATAGAGGGCGATAGATAGATAGACATAGATAGAGTGAGGGCGATAGATAAGAGTGCGATAGACAGATAGAGTAAGGGAGATAGATAGATAGAGTGAGGGCGATAGAGAGAGGGCGATAGAGAGATAGATAGAGGTGTAGAGAGAGGGGTGTAGAGAGAGAGAGGGGTGTAGAGAGCGTGGGGTGTAGAGAGAGAGGGGTGTAGAGAGAGAGGGGTGTAGAGAGAGAGGGGTGTAGAGAGGGGGGTATAAAGAGGGGGGTGTAGAGAGAGAGGGGTGTCGAGAGAGAGGGGTGTAGAGAGAGAGGGGTGTAGAGAGAGAGGGGTGTAAAGAGAGGGGTGTAGAGAGAGCAGTGTAGAGAGAGAGGGGTGTAGAGAGGAGGGTGTAGAGAGAGGGGTGTAGAGAGAGAGGGGTATAGAGAGAGAGAGGTGTAGAGAGAGAGGGGTGTAGAGAGAGAGGGGTGTAGAGAGAGAGGGGTATAGAGAGAGGGGTGTAGAGAGAGTTTGTTAATCCTAATCTCAGCTCCTGTTCCTTCTGTTATCGAATTACAACAATCCATTACTCAGTGAAATGATTTGTTTATCAGACTGACCGTTTGCATGAAGTGTTTTAATGACTCTAAATTTCCGGTGTATGATATACGATTTCACACAATTGTTCTGCGTTACGCAATTCTACATTGTGCTAAGAAGCACTCAATTTGTAAAAAAATATAGTCACATCTCGAATCTGCTACCATTAGATTAATAAAAGAAAAAAAATTATATTTTTGTCGAACGATTACAATATTGTTTTGCTTAGGCAACTCAGCGTTTGAAAAAGAGCATTGAATGTTGAATTAAAAAGTGCGTCAGCTGGCTACTCAAGTACCTGTTAGTTGCTTGATATGCACCACTTTTAACATTTCATAGTCTTTTCGTGGCTGTGTGCATCTTAGACTTAAAACGTCTTTGCCCACACTGATTGAACTTCACAGCAAAACACGCCATTAATAGTACACTCCCGAACACGGGTCGTTTATCAATACGTTCACGACCCTTAGGGCAACCCATGTCATCGGGGAAGTAAGTCCCTCTTTCCATTTCACATTATTTACCTTATCTTGCAGTCACTCAGATTGTTTACAATTTGCAGATGTCTTGTTTCTGTAGATTTTTCATGCTACGCATGACTCTTCCACAGAGCATGCACTGAACAGAACCTCTAGATGTCTAGATGATGTCAGGTCATGAGTGGGTGTTCATCAAAGGTCTCCATTAAGCAAGGCGTGTTTCATGAAGGGATGCAGATTGCATGCTCATGCAATTATTGGCCTCTCAGAGCGATGTTCGATTGTGTGACACAGCGCGAGTCTGTTGCACGTGTGTGTGTGCAAGGGCATAGTGAAGGGGTGACACAGGTAAGAGTCTGAAAAAGGTCCGAGTGACCAGACCGTGATGAAGAAGAGGGAGCTGATGTGTGAAATAAGCAGGGGCGCATTTCAGCAAAATATGGATGCAACAGAAAGAGAGAATGCATGGAAAGAAGGAAGAACTGGAGTGAATGTTTAACTCCTAATCTGCCTCTGACTTCCACAGAACTGTAAAATTCAGTGCAACTGAAACATCTTCTATTATTGTTATTCACAACGTTGTGACTGGTGCTACTCATTCTATGATACTGACAGTAAGCATTGGTAAAGTCAATAGATCTGGTTTGTGTTAGGTGCATGCCATTGTTGTGCAATATATATCTGATGCACCTAAAGAAAGCTCCGGTACTAAATCATGATCACGGGGCGCTCTGTCTAAAGAACAGGATTTGGGCTCAAATTTTTAAAGCTTTTTGGAAAGTAATTCTCGCTATGCTTTTTTTTGCCATGCCCCCTTTGGACACCCAGCCCTCTACTTTTTGATCCCTCTTAAAGCACTGAGAATGGGGGCGGGGGGCAGAGATCACTTAAAATTCTAAAAATACGTCTGTGGAAGAAGCCTTTACTTGTACATTTCTGGCTGGGCTCTATGTTGAGCAGGGTGCATGCAGCTGGGGGGCAGCAATGGCAGTGACTGCACACTGGCATCACCAGGTCTTTGCGAGGCATTATATTACGGTTGGTAACTTTAGAAAAACAAGGAGCACCCACGCTAGTCAGTTAGCTGTTTTTAGTTAATTATGGGGCAATTACTCTTCATTTCCAAGTTTCCTTCTACCACCAATATTACAGCATAGCCTGCTTGCACATGGAAAGGGTAGTCAACAGTAGGGACAGCGAGTGTGGTTGCAAAAGCCAATGAGAAACAGGACGGTGAAAAGATCCCCTACCTACACATTGTAAAAAAAGATCAGTATGTGGGTCTGTGTGAATAATATCTAGTGGGCCGAGTCCTGACATGGGGCAACTTCAGAGTTTTCAACTTGATCAGTGGTCTCTCATGTGATTGTGGGGAATACTGTTTTGATATTCATACGGTAAACACAAAACGAAATTTCCCTTAAAGGAAATAAAATAAAACTGACGATGTTAACGCCGCACCACTTCTCTGCTTGCGATAAAGGAATACTCAAGCGTGCCACACCACGTGTCATGCAAACATCATACTAGGGGCAAACTTAAGTAATTTCACACATTTTGTGTCAGACAAGTAGTGAACTATGAATAGGCATGGGAACGATTACTGCACCCTGATGCCAAATATAGCGCTTTGCTGATAGTATTTTAGAAACAACCCCAGGCAAGAAGCGGGATTTTCTGTCCAGTGAAGCAAACACAATGAAAAAAAACGTTAAAATAGGTCCCAGCACAAGACAATACACCCTAGACCACACGACTCTCCAGTCTCCCCCTACCCCATCACTACATTTATTAATGCTGTGTCCCTCCTCCATAACTTGCCCTCGACAAGGGTAAGAAAAGCTTTGTGTTGTCACATTACTTTGAACACATCAGTGGTCTCCCTACCCCCACCCCCACCCCCACCCCCACACTTCTAGACCTTCGCGTAACACTGGGCAGCGCAGTTCCGATATATCAACGGTCGAAAACTGCATCAGTGAAACCCTGCATCGTACATTACTGCTGCATAACCACTAACCTCTCTGAATCCAAAGCGTGCCCTCTGTTAATACACACAGACTGCACTAATCACACGCGCCTCTTCCTCGACACCCGAACACTGACCCGCAGGCATTTGCGCGGAGCGTCCGAACGCCCTACGCATGAGCGCGTGCGCGCCTCTTCATCCGGCCGGCGGATCTACAAGGGGCCCGTCATAGAAACACAAGCCCGTGCAGCCGCCACCACCGCGGGACGAGAGGAGCCAGAGAGACCTGGTGAGTGGGGTGGGGGGGTGTGGGTGCGTGCGTGTGTGTGCACGCGTGAGCCCGTGAGTGGTGTGGGGTGGGGGGGTTGCGTGCGTGTGTGTCTGTGCGTGTGCGACCCGGTGAGTGGGGTGGGGGGGCTGTGTGTGTGCGTGTGAGCCTGTGAGTGGGGTGGGTGCATGTGTGTGTGTGTGTGTGTGTGTGCGCGCGCGTGTGTGTGTGTGTAATCTGCTTCCTGGCAATGTGGGACAGGAGACGTGCGCTCTCACATGGGGGAATCTCCTGCACATGCACAGCCCCTGTCTCACATTCCCGGCAAGCCGACAGCAATAGGTCTTTCGCTTGACAGCGAGACCTAATAAAAAGCACCAATCACATTAGTTCACAACAGCTGAACGGAAGCGCACAGGAGAGTGTGCACACGGCCAGCCGAAGCGGCAGTGAGGCGGCTTTTTACATAACTTGTTGATTTTAAATAATTCCATAACATGAGAGCCCACCGTTGTTAAATAAAAATCACCAATCACATTAGTTCACAACAGCTGAACGGAAGCGCACAGGAGAGTGTACACAGGGCCAGCAGAAGTGGCAGTGAGGCGGCTTTTTACATAATTTGTTGATTTTAATTAATTCCATAACATGAGAGCTATCGTAGAAATGATATATTGTAAGCCGTTCTTTTAACCGTAATGGTGTCAGCGACAAGAAGGGTTACGAAGTTTGAGACGTGGTAATGCTTTGGAATTTAAAAGCAACGATAGTCCCAGTGAGGCGGCTTTTAACGTACCTTTGCTACTTTTAACACCGTGGTTAAATAAAAATCACCAAGCACATTAGTTAACAAAATCTGAACTGAAGCGCACAGGAGAGTCTGCACACGGCCAGCAGAAGCGCGTGCCACTTGCCTAAAATAATTAGAGACGTGGAAGTCATTAGGCGCGATCACAACAACAGATCTGCAGTGCCCTGGAGAGTCAAGCGCGTGCAACTTGCCTAAAAAAAATGCGAGGCACGGAAGTCATTAGGCGCGATCACAACAACAGATCTGCGCTGCAGCGCCCTGGAGAGTCAAGCGCGTGCCACCTCCCTGCAAAAAGAAAAGCGCGTGCAACTTGCCTAAAAAAAAAAAGAGAAACGGAAGTCATTAGGCGCGATCACAAAAACAGATCTGCAGCGCCCTGGAGAGTCTGCACACGTGATGCAAGCCCGACTGCAGAAGCGCGTCCTCGAGATGAAATCGCCGAGGTGAAGCGCGTAACCACCCCCTGTGCCCCATTCCCTGCAAACCCACAACAATAGGTTATCGCTGGAGCAGCGCTTTGCGCTGCTAACACCAGCGAGACCTAAAAAGGGAGACCGAGCTGGCCCATCAAAGGGGGCTGGAAAAGAGATGAGAAGCAAAGATTATTCGTTTGCAATGCATTAGTAGTTCCAAATGCAGCATAGGTTTTGGAAATTTGGACTAAGCCTTAAGTTTAGGAAATTAGCAATAGGTCACCCTGATACTAGTCCCGGCAGGTCCACTCACCCTTTCATCCATCTGAGGTCGATAAATTGAGTACCATTGAGTTGGGTAACAATAAACATCTGTTATTCAGCGCCAAGATACCTACTGGTGAACGTGCGCTTTACAAATACACATGTTATGTTATGTTATGTTATGTTATGTTATGTTACTATAGGTGATCCAATTTAGAAAAGTGTAATGTTACTGCATTTGCCTGTCAAAATATTTTTTGAGAGATTAATTGTATCACTATCCTCTCATTATAATCTTCTCTATTTCTTACATCAGCAGCCAAGGGCAAGAAGAGAACCTCAGATATAAGTCAGGAAGCTTGGGGTGCCACCACTAATACAGAGGCTGATGGATCTGGTGGCCCTAGTATGTCCTCCTGTTAATATTATTATTATTTCCCTAACTCTTACGTCTCCCCCATTTAGAATATTGTTCCATTTATTCCTTCACTGTGCCTGTCTTCTTTTTTTTTCAACTCCTCTTTGTTCTATTCAATGTTTGTTAATTCTTGTTATGCGTGCTAATGTCCTAGGTTTTCATATAGTTCATGTGTCTGTAGCTGACTTCCTCCTGTCTGTACCAAACTGTAGCTTTCTTCTGCTTAGTAAGCTTTCCCTCCCTCGTTATATATCATGTGGACTGGCACTGTAAGACTAAGAGAACAGATTTTAGGATAAGTACTCCACTGTGAAGAATGCATGCCCAAGTAAGCTATTCTACGTATGTTTGTTGAGAAGGCTTTCTTTTTCTAGCTCATACTCAAATAGTAAATCAAGAGAGTGGTCATGGTCGACCCCCCCCCCCCTCCAATGTTGTGTTTGATGTATTATCATCATTCATTTATACAGTAGTATACCAGCAGGTTTGATGATAGTGCAGCATGGCTGGATAGTAGTATGAGGACGGTCCCATTGCATTTATCAATCAAGACGATATGTTCTCCATTGACCAATTATTCCACCCCTTTATTGAGCTTCAATGACTCAGAGACATCATAGCTCTGCCCCTCCATTACAAAACATTTTAGTTGACTTGCCTATCTGGCTTCCTAACATTGTTAACCAACAAAATGCCCAAAGTGATATTTTTGATAGAAGGTACTAATAATCGGTTGTACTAATTTGTTGAAAAAAATATAGGGGGAGGCATATCTGGCATCTAAAATGTTTAATGTTTTTTCTAGCCACACAGATCAACAGATCACCAGTGCTGGGGACAGTAGCAATGCCAGCGTAGCAGATGCGGCAGTAGTTGGAGGGGGAATCCCAGCGGTGGCAGGGACAGCTGGTGGTAAGTCACATTGCATACATATTGACAATTACTTTTTTACTCTGCAAGGGCATCGTGAACATCTCCCCTTTTGCAGCTACAGCGTAGGTTGAGTTTTTATGGCAGTTTTATCTACCACTCAGCAGACAAAATATCATAATGAACACTAAAAATTATGGTTTGATGAAAAAGGGAAAGAAGGATGGAAGTTTAAGAGAAAGAATGGGTGAAATGGTATATGAGTGAAAGGATGCATGGGCGGATGAAAGGGTGCATAGGTGGGTGATGGGATGGATGAAAGGGTATGTGGGTGAATGGATGCACGGGTGTGTAAATGGATGGATGGGTGAAAGGATGGTTGAAAGGTTGGGTAGATGAATGGATGGATGAATGGATATATGGATGAATATTTGGATGGATGGGCTCGAATGGTGAAACATTGGATGAAAGAATGTGAAGCTTAAATTGTGGGTATCATAGGGTGAACAGGACGGACCCTTCCCCTATCAGTAGCAGGCAAGGTAGTCGTACTGAACATGGTGACCTTGCCGAGGCTATTATATTTTTTCAGGGTGCTCCCGGTTTGGATCCCGGCGGGGATGTTTTGGCACCTCCAAGCATTGATGATGACATTTTTATGGGGAACGGGGAGACACAGAGAAGCACTCACAACACTAATGAGACCAAAAGCAGTGGGAGGATTGGCGGTGGCAGACTATGAATATTACATTATAGCGTGGCCCAGCTGCAATGGCTCACGAAATAGATAGCAAAGCGTGTGAGAGGGACGGCACAGCAAAGTGATGGCACACCAAGAGAGATATCACCACTGAATTAAAAGTAATTCGCAAATGCTGGAACAGAAGCCTGCAGAGATCCAAAACCCATATGCCCCAGATATTCCGCTGTCCATTTGTGAGGTACTCCCACATGGGGGAGATTGGCGAGTTCTAGAGGACTGGATAGAAGCAGGAGTGACCACTCTTGGTATGTTGTACGAAGAGGGAAACTTGCTACCCTTTAATTACTTCAGGGAGAGATATGATATACCCAGGTGCGACTTCCTACCACACACACTACCTTCACAGCAGCAATATGCAAACAGTGGGGAGGGGGAATTTCAGAACCACCTACATCTGAGGGGTGTCAATATGTGGTATCTGTGGCAGGGACATATAAAATGTTTATACAGTCGGCTCAGCCATACAACACTCCCAGACCTTAGTGGATACAAATAGATGGGAGGAGGATTTAGGGGAACCAGTCGCTGTAAAACATGGGGTAACTGGTAGAACGGGCAAGCAGGTTTCAACTTGTTTGCTTCTATGTCCTTCATAGAGCATACCTCACACCAGGTTGCATCAACAGATATTTCAATATAAGAACAACACTATGCCCATGCAGCAATGAGGAGGGGGTGGAATTTCTTCATATGTTCAGGAGTTGCCCAAATATGGGTGATTTCTTTGGCGCAGTGACTGCAGTGCTGGCCGAGCCGAAGTGATGGAAAGGGAAGTAGTCACAACTCCGTGATACTGTCTTTTGCATTGGTTCACCCACAATGCTAAAAATAAGGTGACACGTAAGTTTCAGGACTTGGGCCTTATATACGCAAATAGAGATATCACAAACCACTGGAAAGCATGGGGCCCAGTGTAAATAGGTGGAAGAGGGAGTTTATGAAATGGGCGGACCGTGAGGGAGCAGTAAAGTTACAGATAGCCAAGAAAACTGGCAGTGAGAAATCTCTAGACTCAGCAGGAGCATGGGCAGCTCTGGTGTAACTGCTAAAGAATCCAGTGGCTGAAGCAGAGGAAATGCCGCAGGGAGAAACACAGGAACAGGAGGCAGGAAATAATTGTTTTTGAATCATTAAGGATAGAGGCGAGGAGATAAGGGTGGAGAAGGTGGAGACCCCTTGCACACAAAGCCCTGAGGGCTAGAGAATAGCTTGTTATCCCGTCAGTTTAAGGACACGTAACACTCCTTGAGTGAGGACCAGCAATTGCTACAAATAACACGCCTGGCAGGTGGTGAGTTGGGGGGAGTTCCTGGCCTCTTGCAGGAGGCAGGCAAGTCGATGCAGCAAACCAGAGCTCGCACCCCAATGAGAATCATTGACACTAATATGCGGATTATTGGGTGGTGAGAGTACTGACAGAAACAGGACAGAAGCAGGGTGCTACACAGGCTGTGCCACCAGTACAGGAGATCAGTCAAAAGAAGGGACTATGAGATGTGAGCGAATCTCAACAATGCTTAGTTATAACTGTATTTGCATTGCTGCTTGTAAGACACCAAGAGTAAATGTTCAATAAAATCTGTTAAAAAAAAAAATAGGGTGAATAGGACAATGAAAGGCGGAATCCATTACCCATTTTCTCACCGGGAGCCAGTGAAGTAATGGGAGAGATTGGGAGACCGACTGATGGTTTGGTATCCCTAGAAGCAGTCTAGCCGCTACATTTTGGACCATTTGGAGCTTATGCAAAGCTTTCTTGTGGGCCATCAGAAAAAGCCAATTACAATAGTCTATTTTTGAAAAGACGAGTTCAGTGATCATTGCCTTGTGTAGGTCTATTGGAATGTAGGGGGAAACCTTCCTAGGTGATTTAAACATAAACACACATGTGGAAGTGATGGCATTAGCATGTCCCACAAAAGAAAACTTTTCTTCCAACTGGACTCCCAGATTTTATACTTTAGGAACAGGGATTGGGAGAGCTCCCATTTCCTGAAGCCATCAGCTAAGAGACCAAAATGATGGGCAATCACCAATTAGTAGAGCCTCGGTTTTGTCTGAGTTTAATTTCAGACAGTTGTTGGATATCCATCTCCTGATCTGTTGCATACAATCGTGAAAGCAAATTGCAGTTTTATCACGATCATCTGTGACCGACACTACAATCTGAGTGTCATCAGCAGATGAGACAGCAGAGAACCCAACACTTTTAATCAATGAGGCTAGAGGAGTAACATATAAATTAAAAAGAGTTGGGCTCAGTGCTGAGCCTTATGGAACGCCACAAGGTAGAGTAAAAGATGTTGACCTGTAGCAATTAGATTTCAAGTACTGAACTCTGTTGGTGAGGAAGGATCTAAGCAGCTTATGGGCAGTGCCCCTGACACCTAACTTGAACAGACGCTTGAGAAGGAGTTTTTGATTAACGGTGTCGAAAGCTGCTGAAAGATCAAGCAAAATGAAGGCAGCGTGCCCGTCCTCATCTAAGGTAGTTCTGCCATCCTTGGAGGCTGTGATCAGAGCTGCCTCTGTACTATGTTGGCTTCAAAACCTAAACTGAGAGGGATCAAAAAGCTTATGTTCCTGTGATACCATTATTCAGGGAAGGTTTTTAACACTTCTTTCTATACTCTCGACCATTACTCACTTTCTGTTCCACCATATTCATGGTTGGAAGGAGACGTTTGCGTGCAAGGTTCACTGGGTATAAGATTTTCTTCGTCAAGTGTGCGCACTCATCTTGCAGTCAGTGCTCTAACTCCATTTTTGACCTGCTTGGGAGAACTGCCTTCAAAACTTGTACCGGTGCCATTGGTGCACTGAGACTCAGAGCCGAAATAATACAAATCTTATTTTGCATTCATTGGGATTTGAAAGGAAAACAATCTTCAAACATCTTCAAAAGCTGCCTTTAGATCCTCAAGAACCATTTGACCAACATCTAGAAGAAGTTAAGAAACTCCAAGGGCGTTTGGCTGTATTGCCCAACTTTGTAGTTTTGAGCAACCCATTTTAAAACAGGGTACAAGAACAAGGGGAATGTGTAGATTCATATGTTACTGCCCTCCATCCTGCCCTCCATCACCTTATTGCAGTTTGGAAAATCTGCTGATCAGCTGTATCCCAATCAGTTTGTAGTCTTTGTTGTGATAAAAGATTGTTAGTTGGGATAATGACCGTCCTGACATACATCATTATCAAGCTGTACAGAGGGATGTGTTCTTAAAGATGAGCCGTCACTTGAGGTGCTGAGATGTGAGGGGTTTGAGGAAAGCAGAGGAAGGTTGCCATCGTGCGCCTGGAGGTCTAATCCAGATAGAAAAATAAACAAATTCACCTTCTTTCTGTGTTAGAAGGTTCCGAGTTTCTAATCAACGGGGCACCAACAAGAGCAACATGTAATGTTGGTTGCTGTAGTTGAGTGACTGAGGGGCTGGGTCACGAGGCGTATTCAAAGACCTATAATTGTTTCACCTTGCTGCAAATAAGAAAGTTTGATGAATGCGTATACTGAAAATGGACCTTAAGAACTACAGACCCATCTCTCTGCTCCACTTCCCAGACTAAATCATCAAGAAACCATCAACGCCCAACTCTCAGAGTTCATTGAAACAAACCACATCCTGGACCTCTCCCAATCGGGCTTCAGAAGCAACCACAGCACAAAGACTGCAATCCTCACAACCACAGATGACATCCGCACCATCCTTGTCCAAAGCAAAACGTCAGCCTTAATCCTCCTGGAATCAACACCATCTTACACCACACCCTCTGTGCAAGACTCCATGACACCGGCATCTGGAACCAAGCCCTACAATGGATCTGCCACTTCCTAACTGGCCAAACAGAGATCGTCAGAGTTCTATTGTTCTTCTCAGAACCCACAGAAATCAACAGTGGAGTGCCTCAGGTCTCTTCTCTGAGCCCCACCCTCTTCAACATCGACATGGCCCCACTTGCTGCCATTTTCAGAAGCCAAGGACTCAACATCGTTTCCTACTCTGACACACTGCTGATTTTCTCCCTCACCAACGGACACACACCAGCCAAGAGCAAATTCACATCACAGGATGAAGGCAGTCGCCACCTGGATGAAGGACAGCTACCTCAAGCCTCAACTCAATCAAGACTGAAGTTCTCACCCTGGGCTCCACCCCCTCCACCTGGGATAACTCCTTGTGGTCCACAGGCCTCTGAACCCCACCCACTCACATGGACTACGCGCAAAACATCAGCAGCATCCTGGACTCCTCACTTTCAATGGACCATCAAATCAATGCCTTCTCGTCCTCCTGCTTCGACATGCTTCGCCTGCTTCAGAAGATTTCTAATTGGATCCCTACCTAGTCCAGAAACAAGTCTCAACTATGGCAATGCACTCTATGCCAGTGATGGAGCAAGGATTCGAGAAAACAAAACCTGCTCAGAGCAATCCTTCATTAACCTTTACTAACTGTAAAAATTGTGAATGAAACAAAACTAATATACACCAGACACCGATATATGGGGAGAAAAGCTTTACGCATGCTTAAATAATGTGGAATAAAGTGCAAACACGACTAAACCTGCTTTAATTTGTAAAAATGTTTTGCGCATGTGCAAACCACAATTACGCAGATAGGGAAAAACTCTCACGCATGCGCAAGAAGAACAAACATGTGGTCTTGAGGAACCCCATGCCCTGCATCTGCTTGCTTGAACTTAAAAGAAAGCTGCTGTTGTTCATGCTTTTGCTCAGAAAAATAATAATAACATGGGATAGAGTAGAAGTTGGTGGTGAAAAGTGAGAATTATATGTTTAAGAAAATAACATCTGTTTAGGATTCTTTTATTAATAGTGTGCGTTTGGGCCTGTTATGTCCATGACAGAGGGAGGAAAATGGCGCTGGATGACAATGAGTCGCGCATGCTCAGTGGATTCGTAATGTGACCTAATGACCGGAAATCTGAACAGCTGCCAGACACCAAGGACAGAAGAGGTGGGAAAGATAAGACATGTATCCCTCATCCATGAAGCCTGTATTGAAAGTTTATTGAAAATGGCAACAATATATGTATGGGAATGAAAATTGAGAATGAACTAAAGGGGAACGGTTTGCGAGACAATAGTGCCTTAATAAAAATGAATATGACAGCATAGTGTGATGAAAACTCCCGATGTCCAATCATATTCCATGGTTTAGTGACATTTGCAACTATTGAAGGTGGGACATGTAGAAATACAGACTATAACTAGAGTGACTTTAGAAGTTAGTTTAGCGTTGTCATTCGAGAGAGAAGTGAGAGATGTTGGAGAGCAAGAGAGAGAGAATCTAGGGTCAAGCCAGATCGAGCTGCTGAAGAAAGAAGAAGAGAATAGACTGGGAAGATTCAGATCCAAATGGAAGCCTGACTAGCCTGACTAGATTTAAAAATTCCAGGAGAACATTGAGGAGGGAGAGAGTATAAGAGAGGGAATCAGCCTAGTGCGTCAGGTTTTGTAGAGAAGTCTAGTAAGTATTCGTCCTGTCCTGATCCTGTCCTATAGTCTTTGTCTCCTGATTCTAACTCAGGAGACCCCCCCACCAGTCCTTTGGCCAGAGGGGTGGTTTTCCAATATTTCTAATACGTAAATATAATTCTGTCTCAAAATTTGCATAGTCTTTTACAAATTAACTTTTGTCTTCTGTCTCTACATCTATCCACTCTTGTGCATTGATTTTGTTGAATTAGTTTTTGTGTCATTGATTGTATCTTGCAAAATTAATTTTCTCTCCCATACGAAGAATGATTGAGTTTGCACTGTGAATTTGTATTAGTGAGCGTTCAAATTTATGAATAAAAATTTAGATAAAACTTATGAATCTTACCCAGAGTCTGTGGTTATTTTACTAAGATCTATAAATTAGTAAGATAACTGTTAATATCACCATCAACAAACTTAACTAATGGTCCATCAACCAAAGGAAAGAGTGGTGATCTTCGAAAGATTAGTTAGGCATTAAATTGTTTAAGTTTTACAGTAAGTTAACTAATCAGAACTTAAGTAAATTATAAAACTTGACCCACAGGGGATTAGCCAGGGAGAGTGGATGAACATTTGAGGAAATGTGCATGGGCCGCATTGAATATTTGTTTATGAAATATTTTATCCTTGGCCTTCCGCTGGATCACCAGCACCACCCAGAAGCTCCTAAAGAAACTGCAGAACAACCAGAACATCTCCGTCACACTCATCCTGAACATCCCCCACCACAGCCACATCACGGCCACCTGAGAGACCTCAACCTGCTCCCGGTAAACAAAATCATTACCTTGAAGCTCCTCACACATGTCTACAAAGCCTTCCACAATGCAGACCTGCATACCTCAACCACCACCTCTCCTTCTACACACCCACCAGACATCTCCGCTCCACCCAACTGGCCCTGGCCACCATCTCACGGATCCGCAAGACCGCGGCTAGAGGAAGATCCTTCCCGTACCTCGCTGCGAATACCCAGAACTCCATGCCTCTACATCTCAGGCTATCACCTGCACTGCCTCAATTCAGGAAGGACCTCAAGACCGAGCTCCTTGAATGAACCACAACATCCCCCAACAGCACCATGGGACCCTAACGTGTGAGTGGTCACGCTTTACAAGAAACCTGATTGATTGGTTGATTGAAAGTGTATATACAATATGTATCTCATTTTTGTCAGTTGGAAAGATCCACAATTGCATATAACTGTAAAGTATAAATACAATGTATATCTCATTTTGATTTGAGTGTGTGTGTACTAAAAGAAAACGTGTTTTATAAATACTGTGTGAAGTTTTTTTGTGGCATATGCAGTGTGTTGCAAGGGTGGTGCTGTGCCAATACTTTACACTTGTGCCCTGAGGATAAACCTGACAGCTTGGTGCCAAGCTACCTAAGGGTGAGCACAGGTTATCGGACACTTGTATAGTACTCATCCTACCTGGAGTGGTGAATTCTGACTGGCTTCAATCCATCCCTGTCAGTCAGAAGTCACTTGGTCTAACAGCAGCACAAACAGTGCGGAAGCTTGTTTCCTTCCCAGTATAAGAATTGGCTTGGTAGTTTGGTTTGCCCTGTTCCCATCATGCACTGGGACAGGAACAGACTAATTTGCATATAGCCAAGTTCTGAGCTGGGATGGTGCAGTGAGCTAAAAAACGGTGATGGATCAAGCCCTGATCTTTGGACTGGGTAAGAGTGGTCTGCTTAATTCAGGCACTCTGTTCATCACCACCCCCTTTTCTGAATCATTTTGTCCACCATAAGCGTGGAAGGGTATACTCAGATGTGAGTCCCTTGCTCATTGCACCATCAGGATTCAAGCAAGCCGGGCCGACGACGCCTGAAATGGCAGAAACCGGTCCCCGGAAGCTTGTTTCCTTCCCAGTATAAGTATTGGCTTGGTAGTTTGGTTTGCCCTGTTCCCATCATGCACTGGGACAGGAACAGACTAATTTGCATATAGCCAAGTTCTGAGCTGGGATGGTGCAGTGAGCTAAAAAACGGTGATGGATCAAGCCCTGATCTTTGGACTGGGTAAGAGTGGTCTGCTTAATTCAGGCACTCTGTTCATCACCACCCCCTTTTCTGAATCATTTTGTCCACCATAAGCGTGGAAGGGTATACTCAGATGTGAGTCCCTTGCTCATTGCACCATCAGGATTCAAGCAAGCCGGGCCGACGACGCCTGAAATGGCAGAAACTGGTCCCCGGAAGCTTGTTTCCTTCCCAGTATAAGAATTGGCTTGGTAGTTTGGTTTGCCCTGTTCCCATCATGCACTGGGACAGGAACAGACTAATTTGCATATAGCCAAGTTCTGAGCTGGGATGGTGCAGTGAGCTAAAAAACGGTGATGGATCAAGCCCTGATCTTTGGACTGGGTAAGAGTGGTCTGCTTAATTCAGGCACTCTGTTCATCACCACCCCCTTTTCTGAATCATTTTGTCCACCATAAGCGTGGAAGGGTATACTCAGATGTGAGTCCCTTGCTCATTGCACCATCAGGATTCAAGCAAGCCGGGCCGACGACGTATGAAATGGCAGAAACCGGTCCCCGGAAGCTTGTTTCCTTCCCAGTATAAGAATTGGCTTGGCAGTTTGGTTTGCCCTGTTCCCATCATGCACTAGGACAGGAACAGACTAATTTGCATATAGCCAAGTTCTGAGCTGGGATGGTGCAGTGAGCTAAAAAACGGTGATGGATCAAGCCCTGGTCTTTGGCCTGGGTAAGAATGGTCTGCTTAATTCAGGCACTCTGTTCATCACCACCCCCTTTTCTGAATCATTTTGTCCACCATAAGCGTGGAAGGGTATACTCAGATGTGAGTCCCTTGCTCATTGCACCATCAGGATTCAAGCAAGCCGGGCCGACGACGCCTGAAATGGCAGAAACCGGTCCCCGGAAGCTTGTTTCCTTCCCAGTATAAGAATTGGCTTGTTAGTTTGGTTTGCCCTGTTCCCATCATGCACTGGGACAGGAACAGACTAATTTGCATATAGCCAAGTTCTGAGCTGGGATGGTGCAGTGAGCTAAAAAACGGTGATGGATCAAGCCCTGATCTTTGGACTGGGTAAGAGTGGTCTGCTTAATTCAGGCACTCCGTTCATCACCACCCCCTTTTCTGAATCATTTTGTCCACCATAAGCGTGGAAGGGTATACTCAGATGTGAGTCCCTTGCTCATTGCACCATCAGGAGTCAAGCAAGCCGGGCCGACGACACCTGAAATGGCAGAAACCGGTCCCCGGAAGCTTGTTTCCTTCCCAGTATAAGAATTGGCTTGGTAGTTTGGTTTGCCCTGTTCCCATCATGCACTGGGACAGGAACAGACTAATTTGCATATAGCCAAGTTCTGAGCTGGGATGGTGCAGTGAGCTAAAAAACGGTGATGGATCAAGCCCTGATCTTTGGACTGGGTAAGAGTGGTCTGCTTAATTCAGGCACTCTGTTCATCACCACCCCCTTTTCTGAAGGTCAACTAGCAGCATTTAATTTACAGGCCCTGGGCACCGGTAGTGCACTCTACTAGAGCCTTACAGATACATTAAACTTACTGATAAATTAAATATACCAATTGTGGAAAAGTCGATGAAACCATGTTTAGGGGAGAAGCACATGCATTTTAGCACTGGTTGCCAGTGGTAAAGTGCTCAGGTAAGCAGGCATAAACCTTAGGGAAGACCACCCTAAGGTTCTCAGGTCTTACAATAATTATAGATAACTATTTGAAAATCTAAATGCTATATTAGCAGAGTTATTTTTGCAATAAATTGATGGTTCCACAAGAATAATTGTTTAACATAGGAGGACAAGGAACACCTGAACGCACAAGTGACACATAGGACTTAGAATCCAATCCACAAAACACTCAGACACGCCCAACACTGTGGATCAAACACAGAATAACAAAGACTTCCGGCTACATTAAGGGGCCTATTATGATTGCGGTTTTTCCGCATCCTCCGGGCCGGCGGAAGCCACCGCCGGCCCAGAGGATGCGGAAAAATCACAGCGGACCCACCAAAGACCCACCGCCACATTAGGATGGCTGGTGGGTCCTGGTTTCCGTCCGCTGCTTTTCCGCCGCGGTTGGCTTACAACCGCGGCGGAAAAGCTCTAATATGGTGGCGGTGTCTCTCAGACACCGTCCACCATATTAGGAAGTGCTTGAAAAGATGCTTTTCCGCGGCGGATTTTCCGCCGTGGAAAAGCATGTCGAACTTCACTGCGGGGGCCCGTTGCGGGCCCCCTAGGTGAAGGGATGTGGGGGGTGCACATGGGGGGTACCTATGGTACCCCCCTGCATTTGTATGCAGAGATCGGCAGGCACTTTTTAACATTTTAACATTGCGGCGGGTGCAGCTTGAAGCTGCACCCGCCGCAACGTTAAGGATAGAGGATGTGACCGCCACCCCGGCGGTCACATCCTAATCTTCACGGGGGGAACGCCGCTGCCCATGCAGACGTTCCCCCCTACTCTATGGTGCGCCATCATAATCGGCCCCTATATATTGATCCAGGAAACTCTTCTGCTACTGTAACAGGACAATGCGGACCATTGCCAAATGTCATGGCAAACCCCTAGAAGGATGGCTGAGAAAAGGCTTATTATAAGCAGTCTAAATTCCCTCAACATGTTCCCGACCCACATCCAAACATTGCTCCACCCAGTTTCCTGGACCCACCTGGGACCCTATGATCTGAGAATCAGCAGAATCATATACAGACTGCTACACACTACCCTCTCAGATTATGGATTTCGGGTGAATGCATTACAGCCACTCTTCGCAGAATAGTGTAAAGCATAATGGTGATGCTTGCTTACTAGCTGATGCACCTAGCACTTTCACAATGCCTTCTGAAACTTGAAGAGACCAGTCCACATGTAATAATTTAAATGAGACTCAGAGACAACTAATGGTTTGGGGTTGACCAGAAAATATGTTATATGCATAGGCAAGATAACATACATACTGAGACTGTTGATCAAATTGAAAGTACCAATATGTTCTGCCATGGTTGATTTTTTTATAGGTAGGATAAACACACACAAACATATTGAAAAAAAAGCAAATTTAGCAGGACAATTACGAATATTTATCAATTTGCTTTAAATAGTATCAATACTTACATTCATTCAGATTTTTGTAAATGTCGGCTAATCTCTATCATTAATAAATAATGCAGCCTATACATTTTCTTGTGTCTATTGATATGTAGGTTGTTGGACCAGACATCCATGGCATGATTTCCTCCAAACATTTTGCCTTCAAGCCTCCTGTTTTTGCTGGCTGCAGAACTCTGTGCACTTTACCACTGCTCACTAGTGGTGTTAAAATGCTTGTGCTCTACCTTAAACATGGTAACATTGATTTATACCTGATTGCACAATTAAAATTGCTTTTAAGTTCCTAGTATAGTGGTTCTGCGTGTACCCTTGGCCTGTACATTAAATGTTACACATGGGCCACTTACTTAAGTAGAACTTTCAACAAGTCTCAGGTCTGTCATTGCAGCCTGTAAATGCAGTTGTAAACTGCCATTGTGACCTTCCAAGGTAAGCGACTTGCCAGGTTTAATCCTCCCTTTTTAGTACATATATGTCACCCCAGGGTAGGCCCTATGCAGGCCAGAGGGCTGGGTGTAGTGCATTTAAAAAATTGGACATTTACTTTTAGGTTTTGTATATGCTGGTCGTGAAAAACTACTAAATAATGTTTCACTACTGTGAGACCTTCCTCTTCCATTGGATAACATTGGGTTTACTTAATGCATTTAATATGTGATAACTTTCAATTGGGGGCAGGTTGGAGGGTTGAGGTTGGTGTCTAAAGATTTGTAATATAAAGTAGGCCTGATCGGAGTTCGCAGCCAAAAAATCTCTGCAGATTTCTGCAAATGGCAGAATACGGTGTGAACTGCCGGTCAAGTAGAAATTCTACCCGAGTGGCAGCTCGTGATTGCCAACTTACCATTGGCGATCGCGAGCGGGGAAAAAAACGATGTGTTTTCTGCACTTTGCAAGCTGCGCAGAGCACGGAGTGCAGAAAACTCTGAAAAATCAGTGAACGGAGTGGAGTTCACAGCCCAGGGTTAATATAAAGCCCCCTTTAATGGTGATGCTGGATTCTAAGTCACAGTTTTAAAATGCAGCTTTTAGAAGGTTGCCATTTTCCTGTCCTAACCATTTCGTGCCTGCAGCTTGTTTACAGGATCACATGACTAGATGTAGCTGGCAATTAGTCTTTGTGTACTGCTCCCAGACAGTGAAACAAGGAGCCACTGTGATATACACATTGTTTTAAAATAGGTACCCACATTTGAACATTTAAAGTAGGACATAGAATCTTCCAGAACTCCTTCAGCAGGAGTGTGAATGTAGTGCATGGCAAGTTCAATATTACTAAAGGGTTGAGTTGGTTGGTTCCTGAATTCAAAAGGTTCACTAATTTGAGAAAAATTGGTGTACTTGGTACTTCAAAGAAATGACACGCTAAATATATATGGTCTCATTCACAAAGGTAAACGTACATTTCTGCGTATGGTTTTGATTTTTTGCAATTCACAAAGGAATTTCACAAGTAGCATGTTACCACTGCAGAGTCTCCGCACTAATGGCAGAGACTCTGCACATAAAAAGGTACACAGTTGTTACAATACTACCTCTATCATTCCTTTGTGAATAGCAAAAAAAGTAAACTTAAACAAAAGTAAACATTTACCTTTGTGAATTAGGCTCACAATCTGTATTTCCTTGTGTGTAAGTATGAGCATATATTTGGAAAATAACAATGTCTCCTGTCTTGTATTGAGGGTAGCTCAGTATGATAAGATCCTTCTACAACATTCTGCTGACTTAAAATAATTCCACCAAAAATGATTACTCTCCAAAATCATCAACCTCTGTAACCTTGTTATTTGCTGTTCTGTGTTCCGAGGTCCTGAACTTAAAAATAAAATATATGTTATATTATGAAAATCATAGGTTGTATCATTAAGAGAAATTGTTTTGTATTTCTAGAATTTGCCCATAGAAGTCTTCTATGTGTAGCTATGAAACTCTTCTCACTTGTAAAATGCAAATGTCGATTATTCATCAATAATGGCATAACTTGAAATTCGTATATGTAATAGCGCTACCTGTTATATTACATATGAAAATGTTTTTGATGTGAACAGGTGGGATGTTGTATACAGAGCTACTCAAACAATGAGAGTTACTGTATTTTAATGAACAGTCGAAAAATTTGAAAATTGAAAAGGAGTCTAGAGAATGTAAATTATGGAAATATAGAGGGCTACTAACATTCAGGTTCAAACTTCTGCGCACACAAACACTCCCCACCTCAGATTTAATAAAAACAGACAAGTAGACCTCCTATTACATTTGTTTACTATTAAAAATTGTGCTGTGTCATAAAACACGAGAAGAGACGGTCATTTCAGCTCCGTGATGATTCATAAAAGTAAATTAGAAAAAGCCCACAGATTCAAACACGTGTATATTGCAAAATAGTAAGGTAAACTGAAAGAGTATTTTAACAGAAAGGACCAGGAGTATTCTTTTCTAATTCACCCATTTAAACCAATCAGAAAAACCCCACTGAAGAGGTACTGACTTGGGACGTGGGGTTTGCTATTCAATTTCCTTCCCATTGAGGGTTCTGGCTGAGAGTTTAATTAGCCTCTCTGCTCAAGTCTGGGATAATTTGCATCAACATACTTTTTCTGGCAATAGTCCAAGTAAACCTGTTATGTGAATTAAATCCATGGGCAGAGCTGTGGCCATTCACTTTAGCTAATCTGTAATCGATACATTGAGACATAACTTAGAAGCAGACATTATAAAGAAACTTGGTTCCTTTGAATCAAAATGACTGAAGAATGACTGCACCAACAGCCTTACTGGTAACAGCACAGTCATGCACATTCAGTTTCATTTGTTGATCACTAAATTGGCTAAATATTTTAATTTCAACATGATACTTAGAAGATGTGACCTAATCTCAATTTTAACACGTATTTAAGGGTTCACAATATAACAATGATCCCAAAATCGCAGTTTAAGGAAAGTATTTTAATTTACTGGGTAGGAATGCAATATTTTCACTACTATGTTTATGTATGTATGCACTATTCATTTTGAATCAATTCCAAAGTATTACATATTTTCTATGGTTTTGAATCATCACCGATTCTCCCTAATCTCATACCAATTAAAAAGATGAGAGTAACGCCTAAATCAAAATGTGAAAAGTCAGTTACTTTTGTGATTCTATTTTTTTAATGTTTGAAACGCTTTATTGAATACATTCTTAGTACGTAAAGAAATCAGCAAATACAAAAGATAAAGTCAAATATGATATTAAACAATAACTTAGGCTGATAACAAGATGGTTTAAAATGTTTTGAATTGTTATGTGGAAGTTTCTTTAGGGCCATCTGGACCAGGTATGTAGTAAGTGGTAACCAGAAGAGGTCTCTGTTATTAGCTGGTTTGCAGGAGGAAGCAAAGGCAACATTGAGTCTATGAAAATGACAGAGAGTATTCCACCAACATTGTATGGAGATGTTTGCAAGAGATTTCCAGCTAAAGGAGATGTGTTGGAATGCAAGAGCAAGCATTAGGTCAAGTAGGCCGTAGCAATGCAGGGAGAGAGCTAGAGAATCAGAGAGACTATCCAGAAAAAGAAGAGGTATAGAATAAGGAATGGAGATTGTAAATATACAAGAGATATATAGCCAAACCCTATCCCAGAATTTGGAAACTGTAGGACAGAGAAAGAAAAGGTGAGTCAGATCAGTATTAGGCGACAAGCAATCCTGTCATGTTTTAATGAATTTTGAAAAATAAAGAATGTACTAATCTACAATCAAGTCTTTGAAATTGCTTATTTTCGAGAAGCCATTCCTGTGATATCGCAGTTATTACTGTAATATAAATATTTTTGTTCACTTTGTATTCAAATAATCTGGTGCTGGGTCATTTTGTGTGTTAGAGGAAAAGAAGTGAGGAAGACAACATTTAGTGAGAGGAAAGATTTCAGTCTTATCTGAGATAATTTTTTATCCAGAAACTTGTGAGAAAGAGTTAAATGCCAATAATAAAGGAGGGATAGATGTTTCTGGATCGGAAATGAAGAGAAGAATATCATCTGCATATGCAGAGAGCTTCAACTGATACGTCACTTTGAAAATACATGGATGGAATAAACCATATCCGGCACCAAGAGATCGAAGGGGAGTACGAAGGTTGAGGAACTCTTTTCTTCTGGACGCAGTAGCATTGGAGACATCTTGAGACAGGAACACCCTTTGATCCAACCATGATATTTGACACTTAGATCTAGCTGCAGAGAGGACTGAGGGGAGGTCTGTGAACTTCAAAAAAAGAATGATGACACCTCGAGATTTAGCTGGAGCAGCTGAAGAGGAAAGTTGAGGACCCAGTCTGTGAGCTCTTTGAATACTAAGAGAAGTAGATGATGGCATCTCGAGGAGCTTCGGGAGGAAAGAGGAGAAAAATGACACAGGATCGTCATCCTCCAAATACTCTCGCAAGCCATATATATGTAGATTGTTCCTCCTGTTTCTGTTTTCTAAATCCTCAGTGTGTTGCTGGAGGCTGAGAACTGTTTTTTCTAAAGAGAAGATCCTTTGGGAGTTAACCTGTATCTCTGAGGTTTGTTGCTCCAATGAAGTCATTCTGTTATCTATTGTAGACCATTTTTCTGCGAGAAATTGCATTTTGTTGTTGGTTTCCTCCACAAACAGGCGCAAAGCGTGTATTTCTTCTAAAAGTAACTCCTTAGAGATTGTAGATGGTGTCTTATCAGATGGTGGGTCATGTTTCAGACGTTTAGTTGAAGTGATAGGCGGAGACGATTTGCTTAGAGTAGATTGCGCTGACGATGAGCAGTTAGAGGATATTCCAGCCATTTGTTCTCAAATGGGAGAAGAGTTTGATGTTGATGTTGATGAAGATAAAGATGCTGCCAGGGAGGTACTTTTTGATGGCACAAAAACAAATTTCGGTTTGTGCAATCTTCCCATAAGTGGTTGACATTCAGTGTTCAAAATGAATGATGCACAAATGTATAGTAGGTAGCAGAATAAGATGTTCACCAAGAAAATTAATTCTCAATATGAACAATGGAGAACTGAGAAGAAAAGCGGCAGAAATGATTCTTGATGTATCCAGAAGACAGTACAGAGTAATTAGATGTGAACAACATGGCAGCAGGTATTAATATAAGTGACTATTTGCAAGAAAATATGAATGCTCCAGGTGGGATAGAGATGCATGTTCCCATGAAGAAGCAAAGGTTGGATTAATCAAAAAGACTTCTCAGCACTATAGTGAGTATCATGTGAGTCCAATGACGTACAATATAGAATCATTAATATCTTTGAATGGTAGAGGAGATGCACTCTATGAAGCAGACAAGGTCAGGGTCGAGATGCTATAAGTCTGTTAAATGTGCGGAGCAGCTTGTTAATAGTATGTAAGAGCCATTTCCTTGATAGGGCATACACCTAAAATGGTGGACATCATGAAGAAAAGGGTGCAGCAGTGAAGCTAGATGGAACATAATATATGCAACTACAAAACAATCTTTACTGGTTTCAGCATACGTTCCTAATGATGACTAGAACAGCCAGGACTCAGTCAAACCCTATCAAACATCATTCTATCATATTGATGCTACATGGACAAAAAGGGTGGGCACTGCAGTGCACACATACGCATGAAAAACAAAAACACGAAAAAACAAATAGCTAGTGTGCATTGTCTGAAGCTTATTGCAAATTAACATGGGCTTATGATATCTCGTTCTGTGTTTTCTTATGCAATACACCATTTAGAAAAGCCAAACTAATTTTCAGCCGAGCCTAGTCTTCAGCATTTTAACAAGCTTCTTAAACATGTATTATCATAACTAAGTATTATCATTGTCGACCACAAACTTTAAGCTACAGATAATTTTTATCATGAATTTTTAATTGTCAGTCGCTTCGCTATTCTAACTGTTACCTATCATAAACCTTGATTCAACCGAATCCTCGTGAAATGTAGCTGATGGGTAAACATACCCAGGTTTATTAACTTAAAAAGGTTTAAATAAATACCTCAGCTAGAAATGGAGTGTTCTGCTCAAGATACATTGTGCATCAATTCTGAAGGATTCATATGTTTGCGCATGCTTGATTGGTAACAAGTGCAGACATGAACAGATTTCAACATTTACAACTGAGCATCATTAACCTAGTTGTTGCAGTGCAGGTAGCAAATTTCTGGTGGATAGCAGTGCCTGAGGTAGATTGCTGAGACCCTTTAGATTTTCCTAATGAGTCAATTACATGCTTGCCCTTAATGTTGCAGGACTTTTTTGCTCCATAAAACCTTAGTATGGGGTCCAAAGATGTTCCTCCAAAATTATGGGCAAATCAATAAATGACTATGGGCCATATGTATCATTCCAAAATGTGATTGCAAACGCTGAAATTTGCAGAATTGCGGCATTTGCAATCGCAGTTGGGCTCAGTGGTATGATTGAAAGAACAACTGCCTCGCAAAATTTGCGATTCCCTATTTTGCAATTGCATTTAAGGAATCGCAAATTGCTATTCCTTAAATGCAATGTAAGAAGCACGGAAAAAGTGCAATTTGGCCTTAAGGAATCGCAAATTGCTATTCCTTAAATGCAATGTAAGAAGCACGGAAAAAGTGCAATTTGGCCTTAAGGAATCGCAAATTACCACCAACATCAAGTTGGTGGTAATTTGCGATTTCTCTGAAAAATTCACTTTTTTGCCTTTTTCAAAGTGCCATGTGGCACACATACATGCCTGTAGGGCATGTATGTGTGCCACATGTGCACACATGCACATTTCAGGGGTGCAACAGGGTGACCTTTTGACACCCTGGCACCCCTGGAATTGCATTCTCAATTTGTGATTCTTCAATTGAGAATCGCTAATTGAGAATGTCTTCCCATTCATTCCAATGGACCTCTAGGCTCATTAGAATGAACGGGGAGGTATTCCTTAATTGTGAATCACAATTTGCAATTCGCAATTAAGGAATATATAAGATTCACAAAATTATTTGCAAATCCTACATATATAGTGTTTTGCGATTCTCAAATAGCAATTTGCAAAAAATCGCAATTTGAGAATCGCAAAATCAGAGCTTGATACATATGGCCCTTAATTATCTTGTGCCATTTTAGTAGCAGTAGTAGAACGGTATTGCATATGGTAAAAATCATCTTACAGTAGTCATAGATACAAATGGTAAAATATATCTAAGTTGACAAATTTAGAACTAGTACATTAAAACAAACTAGTATTTATAGTTCACAAAACGTAAAATTTACAAACTCACTGCATAGTGGCTAACTTAGTGCACCTTTTTTAACAGTCGCCAGGCTATGACTATTTTCAGATAGCACATTCTCAGACTCCTTTACTATTGATCTTGTCAAATGTTAAAATTTGGACTAATACATGTGACAAGTCTGTTTGTATCCTCTCTCCAAATGATAATTTCGCAGCTAATATTGCAGTTGCTTTTGCCTACAAAGCATAGTGCTACCACCAATCATATAGACCTGCATAGTTCTTCAGTAAAGAATAGGCACAAGTATTTTTTATGCAAGTCTAACAATGCTAGACACATTAAATGAAATGATACATACATGAAAGTTATGTGATCACACATCTCTAGTCTTGGGTCACAAAGACATCACCTATGGTTTAGCTTAGCAATTCCAGTTCAAGAACCCTCAAATTTCCAGATTGGTGTTTATAGCAGTAAAAATGAACAATATTTTATTTTATATGGATGTCATAGAAGGATGTTAGATGTGTTAGTCTGCCCACTGTGTATGTTGAGATTAACTCTTTTTACCCCGACTCTGAGTTATTTTCCATTGATCTGAGACAATGACCTTTGCCTAGAAGTTTTTGTAAACCAATCTTTCCACTTAATGTTAGACACATTTGGCAAAGATTCCCTATAGCCTAGATTATATTTCTTCATCACTAGCACAGTCTAATCTTTATGGAGGAGAAAGAAAGGATTGGAGCCAAACTATTCCTGGACCTGAATGGTTGCACTGTAAGTGTGTCAATTGCATATCTAGCACCATATCAAAAGTAGGGCAAGTGCCTTTTCTTGATGATTAGTTATGAGAGTTAATTCTGCTATAATCTAAGATATAGAATTAATTCCTAAAGGTTTAGGAGCTACCTCACTTTTCATTAGAAATATCCAAACTATGGTTTAGGTGTCCACCATTCACTGGCATACCATATGACATTGTTGAGTCAATTGTAGTAGCAAAAGCTATAATTGCCTCTGAAATAGCAGGATTGCTATGCATTCAGATAAACCATTTCAACATAGTAGTCTCACTTTGGCCTCTAGTTCACAATGTCTTTAGATGAGCTACTGATTTTAATCTGGTATTGCTCACCAGATCTAGATAGTTATACAGTTTTACCTTTAGCTTTGATGATTTTCCATTAATACATCACAGTTGAATTAGAGAATTCCATAGCTTTTTTGTGAGATTTCCATGGATATGGTTCAGGTTGCTCTATGTATCTAGGCTGCTGGGTAGTCTCTACAGGCGAGTAGGTATAGTCAATGGGAGAACAAGGTCATCTGTGTAAGTAAGACTTTAGATCTGGTCTGAGACATTTTTTGTAAAGATGCTGTTTTCGCTCAGAAATCCTGGTAGGTCAGATATGTATATAAAGAGCAGCAGGATTTTCAAATGCACCCATGCTTTAGACTGTGGAATTGTGGGATCCTGGATGCTGTTTTAAGTTGATAATTTCACTCAAATCCATGATTTAGTATGGCATTGTATGATTATGCTTAAAAGTAAACTGTCTGTACAGTAATATGTGTCCACAAAGCAGCAAAGATTTTGTCTTTCATGTAGAAATGTCATTACTGGCAAAGGAGCCCAAGGTAAAGATATTATCAAGTGTAAATGATAGGAAACAGAAGTCTGACTATGTGAAATTCAGCCATTTTTTTTCTTTACACCATGCTACCAATTTAACTAAAAAAAGCCTGCCAGATATCTTTCATTATGAATTCAGCACAGTGATTCACCTATAATTATTTAGGTCCAGTTTTGTTCCTCTTAGTGGCTCACATGAATAATCGAGAAGGGTTGTAAGATAGCATAAGCAAAAACATTGCTATGCAACAGTAGAATCATTGTTTCCATTCTGTTGTATTCCTCTTTAGAATGTCTATTGGTATCCTAATCTGAGCAGGGGCTTCTGACTCATTGTCTGACACTATTGAAGTTATAATGTCCTCAATTAATGGAGTTTTATTTCTGGGATTCCAGAATGGGACTTTACATTCTTTGTTGTTGTATGCCTTAGAGATGGAGGGGATATGTAATTCCCACTGTGCTCCCGAAATGTGGTAATCTGTTGATTTTTTACTTTTCAGACAGCCTATACCTAATAAGGGCCAGAATTTCCATCTGTTACGGTTCTGTAGGGTGGAGTGCAGCTGCAGTCATCTTTTTTCAAGTTTTTATCATTTCACCTGGCCTAATTTGACTCTATACTAAGGGCCTGATTCACAAACTGCACTTATGAGTACGTTTACACTTTAAGTTTACTGCTTCTTGATATTAAAAAATTGCACTTTTTTAGTACCCTCCATTTTTACAGTAGCTTACAGTTTTGTAACAAGTCTAGCACCACACATGGCCAACCATAGGTACTGGAGTAACCTCCCATACAAGATAATGGAGCTAGGGAGTTAAAATAAAACCCAATTGTATATAATACTAGCTTACCCGTTGCGTGTTGCTGCGATCTCCGAAGAAAGGAAATTCAAGGAAACTCGTCATGATAACATTCAATTTAAATTGTGTCATTTTTATTGAAACCTATTAATTTTAATATGGCAAACATTTCAAAGTGTTGTTTTAATTCTATTTATTTATTCGAGTGCTTGTGGATACACGATTTTTTGTTTTTCCTTCTAGTGCGTACATCAGTACTCAAAAGATTATGAGGGCCCTGGGGGGCCCATATTTAAAAAAAATTATGCCAGAAACCTTTGCGGGAGTGTACTCAATCAATCAATCAATCAGGTCATTTGTAGAGCGCACTACTCACCCGTAGGGTCTCAAGGCGCTGGGTTGGGGGGGGGTGCCGTTACTGCTCGAACAGCCAGGTCTTGAGCTTCCTCCTGAAGGAGAGGTGGTCTTGGGTCAGGCGTAGGTCGGTCGGGAGTGAGTTCCAGGTCTTGGCGGCCAGGTAGGAGAAGGACCTTCCTCCTGTTGTCGCTCTTCGGATGCGGGGGACGGCGGCGAGGGCGTGGCTGGTTGATCTGAGGAGGCGCTTGGGAGTGTAGAAGTTGATCCGGTTGTTGAGGTAGCTCGGGCCTTGGTCGTGTATGGCTTTGTGCGCGTGGGTGAGGAGACGGAAGGTGATTCTCTTGTTGACCGGGAGCCAATGCAGATCTCTCAGGTGTCCGGAGATGTGGCTGCGTCGGGGGATGTCGAGGATGAGTCTGGCCGAGGCGTTCTGGATCCGCTGGAGTCTCTTCTGGAGCTTGGCGGTGGTTCCGGCGTAAAGGGCGTTGCCGTAGTCCAGTCGGCTGGTGACGAGGGCCTGGGTGACCGTCTTCCTCGTCTCGGTGGGGATCCACCGGAAGATCTTCCGTAGCATGCGCAGGATGTTGAAGCAAGACGAGGAGACGGCGTTTACTTGTCTGGTCATGGAGAGGGAGGAGTCCAGGATGAAGCCCAGGTTGCGTGCGTGGTCCGTCGGTTTGGGTGCGGTGCCCAGGGCGGGGGGCCACCAGGAGTCGTCCCAGGCGGAGGGCGAGGAGCCCAGGATGAGGACCTCCGTCTTGTCCGTGTTCAGTTTCAGGCGGCTGGTCGTCATCCATTCGGCTACCTCTCTCATCCCTTCGTGCAGGTTGGCTCTGGCGGTGGCGGGGTCGTTGGTCAGGGAGAGGATTAGCTGGGTGTCGTTGGCGTAGGAGATCATACTCAACAACTTCCCAAAGTTTCCTGTTGATCGGATGAATGGTGTTTTCATTCTATTTATTTATTCAAGTGCTTGTGGATACACGATTTGTTGTTTTTCCGTCTTGTGCGTACATCAGTATTCGAAAGATGCTGAGGGCCCTGGGGGGCAGATATTTACAAATAAATTATGGCAGAAACCTTCACGGGAGTGTACTCAAACAACTTCCCAAAGTTTCATGGCGATCGGATGAATGGTGTTTTAATTCTATTTATGTATTCGAGTGCTTGTGGATACACGATTTGTTGTTTTTCCGTCTGGTGCGTACATCAGTATTCGAAAGATTATAAGGGCCCTGGGGGACCGATATTTAAAAAAATGTTATGCCAGAACCCTTTGCGGGAGTGTACTCAACAACTTCCCAAAGTTTCATGGCGATCGGATGAATGGTGTAGTAATGCATACGCCAGAAACCTTATTCGCGGGAGTGTACTCAACAACTTCCCAAAGCTTCATGGCGATCAGATGAATGGTGTAGTAATGCATAAAGGACAAATAGACAGACAGACAGACATGCATTCGTTTTTATATACATAGATTAAATTATTTAAACTAGTGAAATATATATCTATATGTGCATGTGTGTATATATATATAGATATCCAAAACTGCTGTTCGCTGTAGACCCCTGTCGCTGCCAGCGGCGGGCCCCGACGGGATAGCGAGTCCCACGAAAATTCCAAAACTTTTCCTTGCAAAGGTCAGAAAAGGATTGTCCAGGCCACAGAATGCAGAAAAGCGTGCTTTATTTCAGAAGCTCCACTCAACGCGTTTCGAAGGCAAGCCTTCTTTCTCTCGTGAGAAAGAAGGCTTGCCTTCGAAACGCGTCAAAATATATAATATATATATATATATATATATATATATATATATATATATATATATATATATATATATATATATATATATATATATATATGAAACAATCTCAGCTTTCTCTCGCCTGGAGCCCAAATCACGGATACCGACGGCGCAGGAAGAAGAGAGGGGACCCAAGCGCAGGTGAGCAGTGATTTATTTAATCGTGATGAAGGCGCACCTCAGCATAACGTTTCGGCCTTCACAGAGGCCTTGGTCACATATATATATCACTTTCACTCTTCCACAAGAAAGAATTTATATATATATATAAACGTAATGTTGCAAATGTATGAAACTAGAGCATATTTATTATGTAATGTTTACATAGAAAATAGCCCAAAAACAGGTAATTTAAATATTATAATACATCCGTTTTATTGGTATTTTCCTCACTTATTAGTGTCCTGAAAATGGCTCTTAGTAGAGTTTGCAAATGTCATCAGAATTTATGTTCTGCATCATTCTCTCAATGGAATCAAGTTGCATCCTGACTTATTTTAGTTGATAAATGCACTTCAGGAGAGTAGCCTGAGATGTTCTTCTCCCTGGGGTTTTCCCTATGCAGGAAGGTGAATATGGCCAGTTGGGGATGATGATGATGGCTATTCTATCTCAGAATTATTTTAGATGTTCTACAGTAGGGAGATTTGGACAAATGAATTAAGGTTTAACGTCTTACAGTGCTAGTACATGCCAATATAAAGGTGAGTTGTGGTAGCTGATCATCTTCAGATTTGCAATTCAGAGCATTTCACCATATGTTATATACAAACTAGAAATATTTCTATCTTAGAAGATTCTGCATCATGGTAGTAGGCCTTGGTTAGGGACATGAAAGTGTGATGTATTCCTATAGGTTCTGTATCAATCCCCCTATTCCTGACCCTATTCTGGTTAACAAGTTAACTAGCAGCCATCCCATGATGCAGAAACCGTTATCTGATTACGCGAGACCACGGCACAGGAGCGCGTTATCTGATTAGGTCATAACGCTTGCCATCTAATTAGGCAAAGCAATATTCCTCCAGCCCCTGATAAGGCATACGGAGTTCTCAAAACAAATCAAACCTATGACAACCTGGGAAAAACCCTGCGGCCATTGTTTTGATTTCACCGAGAACTTCAGCATAAGAATGTGCTAACGACCAGTTTGTATGACATCCTTATTGACGTATCTATGTCCATCCTTACGTCAATCTCGGCACCTTACAGGTATAAATATTACCGATATTGCCTTAAGCAAACACACGCGGTGGTGACGAGATCGGAGCAGCGAGACTTGCCGAAGCCCACTGACGCTGCCCCGCCTTCCTGACGCGCTGAGAACGAGACGCTGCCTTTCTACTGCCGAGAAATCCAGCTCCGGCGCTTCCGAGCAGCCCTTGCAGGCAGCCTGGAATATCGAGACCAAAGATGAGAGATACCATCCCTCAATCATCCTAGATTCAAGGTACGGAACTGAATAACCCCTTGCAGAGAATTCTTGAATCAGTCACTTGGCAAAACAAACTTAACTTAGACTGCTACTTTCTATCCCCGCCCATGTATTAGGCTTAGGTCAGGTACACTGGGGTAGGCGTAGTTAGAAGCACCAGTTGAGTACGATTAGTCAAACGTATATGTGTATGTATCTATTTTATCCATTTTAAACCACCATATGGCTTAGAAACCATATAAATGTTTTTACAGTATTATTTTATACTTCTGCTTTTATTGTATGCACTTTACTTAACCATAAGTATTGCAATAATATCGATTCATTTTTCTTGTACGAGAAAAGAGACTGATCAATAAATAACATCTTTTATTGAACACGCCTGTCTCTTCCTTTTCTCTACAATCTGGTGAAACTAAGAATGCACGTACTGACTGAGTAAAATAAGTTGTCTTTTGTTTTCACACGACTCTAGAGATACACTCTTGATTAGGGGAGAGCAAAGTTGTCATGTTCTATGGTTGTCAGAAACTAAATCCCTTCTTGTCTATCCAGGGAGGTTCAACTCCTCCTTGCCTATTCGAGAAAGTTTCTAGTGAACTCTGAGCTAGCTGGCAAACCCAAAACTTTAAGTCTAATATCGACAGTAGAAGACCTAGTTAACGTCTGGTCTAGGTCTATACTATTGGAGGTATTATTCCAATGCGCAGAGCCTATTGGGATAATAGGAACTACACTACAAAAGTAACTGACACATTCTAATAAGGTTCTAGAAGCTGTATGCTCCAGAGTAGGTTGCACATGAAGTTGACTATTATTATAAGAATGGCTTCAGAGTTTGTAAAGGCTTTTGCCTGATTCTTCAAGAAATGTATTGAGGTTATTAATTGTGAGTTTGAAGCCAGGCTGTAAATAATCAGGAACACATACTAGATGCTTTATCAGCAACGGCTCCTCCCTTATTGTGATTTCACCCAAAAAGATAACACCTGAAGTGGTTGGTATTAGTGTATTTTGACATTTCAACTAGTTATTACCCTAATAAGTAGGGCAGGTCTTGGTGGTAGGTCTAGGTAATGTTTAGGTAAAGTTTAGAGGTTACTCCTCTCCAAGTGGGTGGTGTTCCAGGTCCTCTGGGGCCATACAACATGGCATTTTCCAAATAATTCACTCACTTCATCCTCAGTAAAATAAAAGGGTTTTTTGACCCTGCGAATATTACCTGAAAGTATATCAGAAAGATTGTTGTCTTCATCAGTTCCATTATGTTAGAAGGGATATAGAACTATAATGTGGCCTTTGCTCTCTAACACATTAGGTAAGATATGTATGAGCTTGCCTACTTATTGGATCAACAAGTCCCTGTTCAACTCATGATTCGCCCCATGATTAATTACTATTCTAGTTCTAATTTGTTTGCTAACCACTATTTTTAGATTTTTAGTTTCAGATTCTGGTTTCAAGAACCTTTGGATTTTTCTGTTCTACTCAAAGTATCGCCTATGAATGATTTTGGGTATGAAAGAATAATTATCTCCTGTTCTGAGGAGAAACCGATGGTAAGGCAGTGTGATCTTAACCAGCTCACACCCTCATCATCCAACACGTGTTTTGCAGTACCTTATCTCCTTACAGTGAAAGTGTTCTACTAATGTTATTGGTGTTGTATTTTTGCAGTCTGGCCCTTGGGCAGGGCAAATTCAATACCTTTAGCATTGCTCCTGCATATGTATTTTACTGTGTAGGAGTATCTTAATAGGCTGGATGATCTTATCCCAATTAAGTGTGTCGTGTTGGCCTTTAGATTTACAAATTAGCTGAACACAGGATATCATGTTGGTGTACTTTTTAGTGATCCCTAGTTGTTACAGAAAGTTTGCTTTGGAGACTCACCGAGCTGCTTGAGCTTTCTAAGCTTGCACTTTTTTTCTTAATGGAGTGATTAGGGTCTGCTAAATTAGCAGCAGTCTGGGTCTTGGTTGATTCATTATTGCCCTGGTCAAAAGAAGATTTAAGGAATGATCCTCCCTGTCTGCTACAATGTTTTAGGTGGTTGGTGAGATTGCTCTAGTGGATTTTAGAACACTTTCCGTAAGGAGTAAGGCTGTGTGCTGTAACTGATTTCTAGTAGGCTTCTCTGTCTGGCTGCTTCGTTTGGTAGGACATTGCCTATGACCATTTTTGTTATCAAGTAGAGTTCTTGCATAAAAATGTATTCTCATATAACATAATACGTAAGCTTCTGACATCATAAGGTGTTTACATCAGTGGACATCACACACCACTGATAAATGAGGTCTTTGTAGCACCGTGATCATTAGCATATAATTGCGAGGTAAAACTATTTATAATCTGTTAAATCTTATCACCTGTTTCTCTTCTAGACCTCCCATAGGTGGATGTCGGAGGTCTAGTAGATTAGCATGCGTTTGAGACCTGCGAGAGCAGTCGAGTTGGGAAATTTGAATGTGAAGCCAACATGGAGTGCATGTTTGCCAATAATATGGCGGTTTCATGAATTAAAGTAGATCAACCTTCATATGATACTGCTGGTGAAGAAGAACATTGAAAACACTGAAGAAATAAAAGTTGAGGGCAACACTGTATATTAATATTTACAAAAACATAATTTTAGGCACCTTACATAGTTTTGCATCCACAATCATATGCATGAATTTGCTCTTCTTGTCTATAAGTCTAGCTACAGGATTAAAATGGAATATTTGCTTATTACAGTGAAAAACTAACATTGATAAAGGGAGTTATTTTTTCAGTAATTGTGTGTAATAACATATTTAAACACGTACGGTGTCTTTGCAGTGAGTGTTCCCATAAGTTGGTTTATAACTTGGTAGCTCTATTTGTTAATGCCCTTCCACATTTAGTGACTATAGTTATTGTTGACTTAGAGCCTATGAAATGCATATTAATAATGGCTATTTCCTTTAGTCCTGTTTAGGCTACATTTTTCAAACAATCATTTGCAAAGCAAAAAAGCCTCACTTGTGATAGCTACTGTCTTTGCCAGCACTTGTTTTTTACATAGATGGAAGTCAGCACTGCTCGTGCATGGGCAGCATCCATTTTGCGCACTAGGTTTTCTTAAGCTTTAAGAAAAAACAATGGAAAATGTCCACTGTTCATGCTTGTGCATGCATAGCAGCTATCATGCAATGGTTTACAAACCATTCAATGAAGGGTGCCTGCGAAGAACCTGGTTGTAGTGAGAGTGCAAAGGGGCTTTGGGAGCAAGCAGGGTCTCAGGGTGCCCAATTTGTTATTGAAGAGAGCAGGTCAGAAAATGAGCAGGGCAGCAGAAATATTAAGAGAGAGAGAAAATAGTCTCTCATAAACTGAGATGAATGGTCTCATGACGTCAGTCGTGAAAGGACACAACTTATCCAACCAAAACACAGTTAGACTGAAATGGTCCTTTAGCATGACAAACACACAAATAGCAAAACCCTTGCTTAGGAATGTGGTTGTTGGTGCAAACGCTAATGACCCTCATTTCCTGAAAAGAGGGCCCATTGACATTCCTGGCGACTTGACCATTCCCAGGTTTCCAACAATGACTATACTCCTAAGCGAGGAATGCAAGTGATGGAACAATAGCATTTGTTGTTCCACTCTTGATTTTCAGTAGGGTGGAGGTCCACTTATTATTCTAGAACAGTGTAAGGATACCCGCACTAGAGAAGATTAGGTCGTTTTTGAAAGGTCCTGACGAATTGCCATAGATTCTTAGTGACTGCAAAGGCAAGAAACATGTTTGCCAACTACAGATCAATTACCACTAATTGAGAATATAAGGATCACCACTATCGTATATATTCTCCACTTTGTCCTTAATCTTTAACATAGACCCTGAGAATGAATAAATTCATGGCACAAGGAGTTCCGTGGTTGGGTTTAATCTACACAATTCCTCACCAATCTTCCTTTTCTGTGTCCATCAAAAAGTGGAGGCATTTTAGTTACACACCTGCAACCCAATAGGCTACAAAAAGATTTCTTTCCAAGACCCCCCTGTTAAATTTTATCTATGTCCCTTTTCCCTGGCTGGGATTTCCCTGTGGCTCACATGGTGTCACTACTAAAATGCTTGGTGACATCGTGGAATGTTGGGGGCTTAGCCTGTGTGTGAACTGGCAGTTGGTGGCAGGCAGGCTGAGCGACAGGGAGGTCACTCCTGGTGGGGTTTTTATCTTTACATCTTAAGAACCTGATCTGCAACTCAACTTAAATAAAGCTATCCTATTTATACACCTGGCTCAAGGACTTCTGTGTACAACACCCCCCTTGTGGGGCCCGTTGGGCATTGTAGTACTGGCACATTGAGGAGGACAACCCGGTGATTAAGGTAAGAGCGGTTAAGGGCTTGTGCTCCATATAGCTAATGCTACCAGTGACCTACCTGGGTCTACTTACCTATTATAGTCACTAGGTCCCACAGAGGAATAGCATACTTTGTCAACATTGCAATAATAAATACCTCTACCAAAGAGAGAGAAATCAAGTCTTTGCAAAAACATGATGCTAAGCCTTCGGGGCCCTTAATCATACCTTTCCCACAAAACGCTTGGTCTACAAACAGCACAAAGAAACACATTGTTAGATACCTAATCTGAAAGAGTCACATATGTCATGCAGCTCACACTACGCTTCTATGTTCCAAGCAACAGCAAATTTCACTTTTTCAAGCTGCTTGTCTTCTGGAAAAAGACCTATGGTTTTGGTTGACACACCTGGCATTCCTCCCATAAGTTACAAAAAACATAAATGTCTTCAGCCATCTGCTGAACACACGCCAGAATCATAACTCAATTGGTAGTATGTCTTGTAGTTATTACCAACACTAATCTAATCAATGTATTGACTGATAAAAGATGAAAGGTTGCATATGCTCTACAGCAATAGAACGTTTGTCCTGCATGGCATCACCCAGAACACTTCAGGAGGTGCCCAAACCTATCATGTTTTTACTGAGACGGGAGCCCATGTAGTTTACACAATCCATTTTGACACTGTAAATAATATCTAAATACACAAAAAATGAGCAGCTTTCAATTAAACAGCCTTCTTCATGTGCAGCAAGTTATGGGTCAGCACACAACTTTATTCACCATTCATGACTCACGCAAATGTAATTAGAAATGTTTCACCCAGTGCCAAAAGCATATTTACATATAACTCAGGCTCCTTCCACTGGTGTGAATTGATAGATGACAGGCCTCTAATTTGAGACTGGGCCAAGAATATAAATCAACACAAAAGTATTTTTCAACCCTAGGATGGAATCGAAATTAAGGGGATATTGCTTGCGAGCACTTAGAGAGATAATTACTGTTAGACGTGATCACAGCCAACATTATCACCACCTTTCATTGTGCTGTGCTGGGGGGACATTTTAACTGGCCCAATCAATACAGGCCTTCAAAGGAAATGTACAAGTTCTATTCCTCTGTGTAACAAGTCAGTAAGTGCATTCATTGAAGCATGTATTAGGTCGTTCTCTCATGCCTAGTTAGCCAGGACTAGAACTGGCACATTCAGGAAGCTGTCAGGGTTGGATTAGCCTATTGGGCAATCAGGCAGTGCCAGATGGACTGGTCTGACAGATCAGAGTGTGGGCCGTTTTTTTTGCAGCTGTGGGCCGTTTTTATGGGCAGGTGAGATGGTTTTGCAGCTGATTTTCCTGATATCACCATTTTATAGCTATTTGTTTCGCTAATGGGGCCACTTTCATTTTGCTGCCTGGGCCTACTTTTTATCCACTGGGAGCAGAGTTTTTTGTCATGGAGAAGCCAGTCCCAAGGCACATTCATGCCTAATTTTCACTAACAGGCAATTCAATGTGGGCTCCTCGATCTGTACATCAACAGCCGGAGAAGAGAGGGAGCGGCCGACGAGGACGTGGGCACAGAGGGTACTCTTCCTGTTTTTTTTTGTTTTTTTTTTTTTTAAATAAGAACTATTTTTTTTGGTTAAAGGAAAGTGTCCAAAAGAAGAGTACACACTCAGGGGTGGCCGGCTCAGGTGAATGTATGATGTTACTTAGCATGCCATTACTTAGCATGCTTTTTTAACGAAGTTTTTACTTCACAAGTGCCTTTATTTAGCAGCATTTTATAACGCATGCCATTACTTCGCATAAACATTGAAAACTATTGAAGTGGCATTACTTAGCAGTACATTACTTCGCAGCGTTTTACTACGCATACAGATTCAATTTTTTTTAAAATAGCTTTAGGATAAGAATTACATTTCTGGTCATACAGTAACCCTCAAACACTACTCTACCCTACACTACTCTAACAACACTACACTACCCTAAACTTAAAAATCTTCCCCTACACAACCGTCCCCCAGTCCGTGCACTTCACTCTAACACTACTCTGTACGACCCCCCCGACACTACTCTAAACCCTAACACACTACCCCCTACACTACACATACACTACAACACTACCCTAAACCCTAAAACACTACCCTACACTACACATAAACTACAACACTACCCTAAACCCTAAAACACTACCCTACACTACACATACACTACAACACTACCCTAACCCTAAAACACTACCCCCTACACTACACATACACTACAACACTACCCTAAACCCTAAAACACTACCCTACACTATACATACACTACAACACTACCCTAAACCCTAAAACACTACCCCCTACACGACACATACACCACAGCACTACCCTAAACCCTAAAACACTACCCTGCACTACACATACACTACAACACTACCCTAAACCCCAAAACACTACCCTGCACTACACATACACTACAACACTACCATAAACCCTAAAACACTACCCTACACTACACATACACTACAACACTACCCTAAACCCTAAAACACTACCCTACACTACACATACACTACCCTAAACCCTAAAACACTACCCTACACTACACATACACTAAAACACTACCCTAAATCCTAAAACACTACCCTACACTACACATACACCACAACACTACCCTAAACCCTAAAACACTACCCTACACTACACATACACCACCACACTACCCTAAACCCTAAAACACTACCCCCTACACTACACATACACCACAGCACTACCCTAAACCCTAAAACACTACACCTTACACTACATCTACACTACAACACTACCCTAAACCCTAAAACACTACCCCCTGCACGACCCTCCCCCATTCCCCACTCCTGTCCCTACACACAAACACTACACTGCATGACCCACACTACTCCCCAAACACAAATCATAGCCCTCTTACCTCTCTCTCCTTAGTGCACGTCCCTTGTCCTCGGCTGCTGTTCTCCACTCCTCACTGCCATCATCGCTGCAATCATCCATTCCTGCCTCAAAGTCCGGGAGCAGCCGTCTCCCCGCCATCTTGCGCCCGGGTCCTCACCAGCGCCTCTCGCCATCTTGCTGTTTCTTCTCCAGTCCCCACTGTCATGCGCCGGGTCCTCACCAGTGCCTCTCCCCGCCATCTTGCTGTGTTGAATACAACGCATGTGTTGTAACAGCGCATGCGAAGTAATAACATGCATAGAAAAGTCTACGCGTTGTTACAGCGCATGCGTTGTTACAAATGCGTAGTAATTGTATGCGAACAAACAGTTGTGTAGTAATGGCTGTTTACCGCTCAGGTAAGTGCAGTGAGGCAGGGCAAGGAGCGGCGGGGGGAACTGACAGGCGACAGAATAGATATTATTTACTTATTTAATTATACCTATTCCGTCGTCTGTCTACTTCCCCCTCCCACCTTCCCTGCTCCAGCCCCACCGCCCTACTGCGTTTACCTGTGCCAGCTGCCGATGTATACCCTGACTCTTCCTGCTCAGCCACATCGTCCTTCATATTCTCTTTTAGCAGAGAGGTGTAGGATTACGTTCCTGGGCATGTGAAACGTAAAAACCTGCTAGCAAGAATTAGAAACTTTCAAGCAAATATATTTATTAAGAGAAGATCCCTGGTGAAAAAAAATTGGGAATATTTCTTTTCAATTGAAAAATGTGTCAATACATGTTCATAAAAATAAAATGGTACCTTGGACATTAAAATGTGAAGTCCTGACATCAGCAGAAAACACAATCCATCCAGTCAAAACTATGAGACCAAAGTGATACTTGTGCACGACAAACTTAAAAATAGGGATCAAAATAACTGAATCAGAAGCAGAAACTGAAATAGACAAGTAAGCCACTGAATCATTAGCAAAGGTCAAATGTATAGGCCCCCCTGCAGAATAAGATGAGAGGCCTCTGAAAGCAAATTTATAGGGGCCCTCTGCAGATTATTACAAGAGGCATCTGAAAGCAAATTTATAGGGGCCCTCTGCAGAATAAGATGAGATGCCTCTGAAAGCAAATTTATAGGGGTCTTCTGCAGAATAAGATGAGATGCCTCTGAAAGCAAATTTTAGGGGCCCTCTGCAGAATAAGATGAGAGACACCTGTATCTCCCATATCACACAGATATTCAATGGCATTGAGCTTAAAGAGGGGCCCTGAAAATGTGGGTGGCCCCAAAAGTGATGGGGCCTTTCTACATCGCACAGGCTGCAGTGGCCTGTGTTACGCCACTGAGGGGCAGACACAATGTGTACTTTATTTCTATATTGGATACAATCAATATGTTTCCCAACAGACATCACGCGGAGTCTGCACATGAGACTTAAAAAGGTACTTGGTCAGCTTTGAATTATTTTGACAAATTCTGTATAGATTGGTCCCGGAAAGCAAAATGTACACAATCACAGATTCTTTTTCTGAAACACACAACAAAAACTACTGGACAGATACACACCAGGCAGGTCAGGATGTCAGGAATTGTTCCAAATAAAAATTCTTCTGTGGTTCAGTTTAAAGGTGAAAAATATAATTTTAATTATTAAAATCACAGAGAGATTTTGACATTTTATAGTACCAACATTGGTCGCTGATGCATGAAGGCTTTCTTTAAATTAATGAGGAACAATTTACAAATATAAATCGAGATCTGTGGAATTATTCCCAAGATGCTGACAGAATTTTGGGCTAGTATTTTATCAAAGCATTGAGGTGTCCCAGGTTGATTATTTATATTATTAGGCAGATGTACAGGGGCAATATGGCAACAAGCACTACCATTAGTGAAAAAGTAATATCTAAAAAAATCTACGGAAAATAGTTTCCTACCACAGCAAAACAAAGTCATTTTGGGGGTTCTTTTGCAAGTATATGGCCATCTGTCAAGGGATCTCTTACAGATTATTATTTTTTTTTATTTATTCTTTTTAAATTTTTTATTGTTAGCAGGCTGACGAAGAGAGCAACAACCAAAAAGCAAATCCAGGAAAAAGTAATAATTGTACATAAAACACAATACATATATATAGTGATTATCATATAGAGCGTATACAAAATCAAATCGGTACTGTAATCGGAAAACAGGGGAAAGAAAAAAAAAAAAGCAAAGGAGAGAAAAAAGAGGCGAAAAGAAGATAAAGGCAGAGACAATGAAGAAAGGAGAAATTTCTTATTAACAATCTCAGAGCACCATAATAATTATCAAATAACATAATCTTTCATAAGTATAACATCAACGTTCGATGAAGGTTCCCCAGTTTTTTTCATATTTTTTCATTGCCTTTATGCCCCTAATGTTAGCTAAAGCAAGCTCCATTGAGTGTATTTCGGTTACCAATGCCCACCAATCCCAGATTTTAGGTGTTTCTGGGCTAACCCAGGCTCTTGCCAAAGTTAGTTTAGCACAAGATATTAATATCGTGATCAAGGCGGTATGTGAGAGTGGCGCTGGATAGATATCTAATAAGACAGACGCAGCTGTTAACGCGGGTATCTGAATCTGCTTCATATTCAAAACTTTTTCAATTTCACACCAGAAAGTTTTCAAGTTCGGGCATGAAAACAGCATGTGTACCAGATCTGCTGCTTCAGTAAAGCATTTAGGGCATTTAGTTCGATCACTAAAAGTATTGTTGGGAGACCATTTAGAGATTCTTTCAGGGGTATAGTATAGCATGCATGTTGTTCTGAATTGTTGGAGTCTTAAACTGGATGATCGTACTCGTTTATTAATATTCATAAAGGAGCTTGTTATCTGTTTAGGAGTTATATTTAATCCCAATATTCTACTCCATTTATCAGCAAGCTTACTGCAATCATTGAGTTTGGTAGCAGTGAGGGTTCTATATGTCTCACTTATAATGGATTTATTTTTTAATGAATGTAAGCAGGTCCAGATGTCATGTTCAGGAGCTTCCAAAATTTGTTTTTTATTGATCAGATAATCATGTATCTGTACAAATTTGTATCTCATATTTTCAGATAAATTGTATAGTTGCTTAAGAGTATTGAAATCCATGAAACCCTGAGTATTGTATAAATCCCCTAAGGTAGTAATACCTAATCTGGACCATCCGTGGACAGTGTTATCATTAAAAATGTTTGGAAGACCAGGGTTTCCCCAAAGTGGTAACTCTGAATGAAAAAAATTAGTGTCACAAAAAAAAAGAATATTGCCTCATATCTTTGTTATATCTCTAGCTGTCTTAAATTTGACTCTTTTGAAATAATTAGGATCGTTAGTTCTAAATAAGAATAGATTTGAATCAGATTTTAACATAAAGTGATGAAAAAATAAAGCCCTTCCTTCATTAAGTAGAGAGCGTATACGATTGATGAAAGCAGACCAAAAGTATAATTTAAAGTCCGGAAAATTAAGCCCACCTTCATGTATATCATTTTTCATAAGATTTAGTGATCTTCTCGCCTTTTTATACCCCCATATAAAACTGCTAAATATACCATCCAGTTTCTTAAAAAATTGGTTATTTAATGCTAATGGTATAGATCGAAATAAATATACATATTTAGGTAATACCTTCATTTTTATCAGATTAATTCTGCCAATTATATTCAGAGGTAGCCTATGCCACTTTTTTAATAATAAGCTAGTAGATTTGAATAGTTCATCATAGTTTATTTTGTTAATGTCTTGTACTTTAGCTGTTATTCTTATTCCCAAATAGGTGGCTACTTTGCATATCTCGGGCACTACCACAGGTGGGGCATAGTTAACTATTATTTGCGTTTTTTGTAAATTTAATTTATAGCCCGCTACCTTGCCGTATTTCTCTGCTTCTAAGATTATTCCTTTTTGAGCCTCTACAACATCTTCCGTGTAAACCGCTATGTCATCAGCGTATGCTGTTATTTTTAGTTCTTGGTGTCCTGATTTGAAGGGTATTATCTGGGTTTGAAATTGAAGGGCTAACAAAAAAGGTTCCAAAGAAAGTGCAAATAAAAGAGGTGAAAGAGGGCAGCCCTGTCGAGTTCCTTGTAAAATCCTGAAATCTGAAGATACCAGCCCCCCATAGCTAGTAAAAGCAGTTGGTTTGTCATACAATGCCTTGATACATTTCAGAAATTCCCCCCCAAATCCTAATTTAGACAATACGCACCATAAAAAATCCCACCCCACTCGGTCAAAAGCTTTTTCAGCATCTAACAAGATCATGCCGAGTGGGGTGGCATCCGTCTCTGCAACATCAAATGCTGTTATGGCTGTGTTAACATGTATAGTGGTGTCTCTCCCAGTAATGAAGCCATGTTGCTGTGGATGGGTAATCATGGGCATGATGGGAGCCAGTCTTAGAGCTAGAATTTTAGCAAAAATGTTCGCATCTGTATTTATCAGCGAAATGGGGCGATAAGACCCTCTTTCTTCCTTCGGTTTATCTTTCTTTAGAAAAAATATTATTTTAGCCCTATTCCAAGATTGTGGTGTTTTTCCTTCAAGACCTACGGATTGGATTACTTTTAGCAAGGGTTGTTCAAGCTCTTTTAGACACACTTTATAAATTTCTAGTGGTATAGTGTCTTCCCCTGCTGCTTTTCCTGAGGGCAATAAAGCAATGGCTTGATGTAGTTCTAGCATTGTTATCTCATCAGACAGCGAGTCTATCTCTATAATATTTTGAGTGTCTGTGGTGTAATTTTCAATGTATTTCTGTATGTCATCTATGCTAGGGATCGTTTCTGGGGTGTATAATCAGCGAATTGATCTAAAATGTCTTGGGGTTTATTATAGAGTTTATTCCCTCTCCCCCGTATATTTGTAATTGTAGCATTTGCTCTATCTTCAGCGGTTTTATAGGCCAGAATCTTCCCAATTTTATCACCGCCTTCATATTGATTTATTTTACATTTATGTAGGTTATTTATGCTTTTTTTGATAAATTTGGATTGTACTTCATTTTTCAGTGACGTGAGTTTAAGTCCTATTTCTATGCTCAATGGCAAGTTAGACTGGAGAGATGATGACAATAGTTCCTCTTGTATAATTATTTTTGACATCAAAGTATCATTCTTTTTTTTTAGTTCTATGTTTTGTCTAATCACGTAGGCTTGAGTGTAGCCTCTAATACTAGATTTACAAGCATCCCATACTATTGCTGGTGATGCTGAGTTCAAGTTTATACATATGAATTCTGTGAGGTGTGATTTTAACTTTGTTATATACTCTGTATCCGATATTAAATGTCTTGGGAAAGAAAAAGGCCTAGGGGTAGTTCTAATATGTGCTGTTTTAAATGATAAGATTATAGCACTGTGGTCAGAAGAAATACGTGGGCATAAGAACATAGAGCTTGTATTCAATAAATTATCGCCTATAAATGCCATATCAAGCCTTGAGCATAATTTATGGGGTGCAGAGTAGTAAGTATATCCTGGCTTGCTAGCATATAAATTTCGCCAAGCATCTTTCAAATTATGTATACGACAAATATCATTAATAGAAGCCCTTGTCTTATGCATTCTTTGATATCCCCCAGATCTAGTAGTATCTATTCTATAGTCCATGATGCAATTAAAATCACCCATAATAATAAGTTCTCCAGTCCAATCTAATAGCTTAATGTTCAATTCATCAAATATAGTGGGGTCATCTATGTTGCATCCATATACCACGCATAAAACATAAATAGCATTCTCAAAGCGTATCTGAGCAATAGCCCATCTGCCATTTTTATCGCAAAATGTTTGTATTATCTCAGCTTTGAATCGTTTATCTTTAAGTATAGCAACTCCCCTGACAGATTGGCCATAGGTTGAGCTGATAATGACATCGTATCCTAAATGGTTAAGAAGTTTTCTATCCTTCCCTGCAATATGTGTTTCAGATAGAAGAACAACATGAGAGTTATGTACTTTTAGTTCTTCTTTTATCAAAATTTGTTTATTTTTGCTGTTTAGCCCAGCAACGTTCCAGGCAAGGCATTTTATTTCATACATCTATAAAGTTGTTTTAAAAAGGAAAAAAAAGACAGAGTTAAAGTTTTGCACTCAAAGCTTATCTTATATTGTCCGTAATGGTAGCTTAATCTCATGTATTGCGTTCTATGATTACGTTTAATGTACAAGAAAATTCCGGTTTCATCATTCAAGTCCCCCACCTCAGCCTGCAAACTGTTTTCTTTATTTTTACCACCCCCACCCTCAACCCCCCAAAGTGCGGAGAGCACTCTCCCACCCCCCTCCCCCCTAGCTCTCGCCCCAGCCGGGGTAGAGCCACCCCTCCGCATCTGCTGCCGCTGGATGGGCAGCTGGTTGGCAGGTCAGCACCGGAGCCCCCACCCTCTCTTCCTTTAGACGATTCATAGATCCATAAGTCCAATTAAGAAAAAATCATTTTGATATTAGTCTAACATATTATGATGCACGTAGCCAAAAGTGAAATTAACTAGTTAAATAAGCAATTGAAGCTAAATTTGTTTATGAATAAGTTCTTGATAGAGAATAAGAGATTCTTTTTACAATGTCTCAGTTTATATTAATTCTTAGTTCTTAATTTTTGGAGTCAGTTTTGCTTGAGCCAGCCGTGATGTCGGCTAAATATGCTTCTGCTTCTTTTGCGTCCGAAAAAAAATAGGTACGGCCCCCTTTTATTACCTTTAGACGTGCTGGTTCTTGGAGAAAAACTTGGGCGCCACTTGATTTAATTGGATCTATCATCTTACGTAGCAACCACCGTCTATCCATAGTATCCTTACTAAGGTCAGAGCGGACAAAAATCGAGATCTCACCTATGGTTACCGGAGTGTTAGGGCGGGCTCTCTGCCAGATAGCCTGGCGAAGCAAAAAATTGCCGAAAAAAACCAAAAAGGGACGTGGAAACTGGCCCCCTCTGTTTCTCTGTATTAGAGGAAGGCGGTGTGCTCTCTGAATTTGTGAGTCCCAGTCCCAATCCGCTAAATCGGGGAAAGCTTTCTGAAGTAGCCCCACTAAGTAGGCCCTCGGATCAGATCCTTCTGTTCCCTCCGGTATGCCAAAAATTCTTAAATTTGAGCGTCTCTGTCTGTTTTCCAAATCTTCCACTTTTTGTTGTAAGGTCGCAATCTGTGTTCCATGTTTGTCGGATGAGGATGCAGTTTTAGCACTTATTTCTTCCACATCGGCAACTCTTTGTTGTAGTTCCGCGATATCCTGTGAGACCCCTCCAAACTTTCCAGTCAGTTCTTGTAGGGTTGTCTGTACCTTATTATTGTCTTCTCTCAGCTGTAAATAGTGTTCCTGAGCCTCAGCCCGTTGATTGCTTAATAGCTGGAGTATTATATCCAGTGGAGAGGCATCGGTTGAATCTCGTGAGTTTGATTCCTCTTCAGGGACGGTTGTATGGCTATTGTTTACCAAGATATTGCAAGGAGATAAAAGCTCATAAGAGGAGTTCACAGAAGAAGTAGGGAGAGCAGCATTCGCTGCTGTCTTTGTATCTGTTATGGCTAAAAGAAGTATTTGCGATTCAGGCACCTCACCCTCTATTGCTGGAATATCTTGCAGCTCCTGCAGCATTGATGTTGGCATTTGTTCAGAAAGATTATCTGTTGCTGTGTTAGGTGATATATCAGATAATTCTGGTGAGGTAGTTGGGTGACCATTTTCCCCATTATTAACAGCACTAGTCATTCTTTGTACAGCTTTATTAGAGGGTAGTTCTGTTGGGCTCGCTCCTGATAATCTTTGTGTCATATTTTTTACTAGCCCTTTTGCCACCATCCATCTTATCAGCGGGCTTTTGTCCTGTAAAGTTTTTGTCGGGATCTGGCTGTTTTTTATCATAAGGCTGTCTGTCGATAAGCCTGGTTTAATTCCTTTTTTTGCCTTTGATTTGTTTCTTTGTTTGCGTCCTTTCTTTGTTTTTATTTTTGTAGTTGTAGCGGCATTATTCTCCTTCTCCCCTTGCTCATCTTCTGTTTCAACATCCCAATCTTCAAAAGAGCTTTGTTCAGTAAAGTCTGTCAACTCTTTTGCCATATCTCCCACTGGCCCGCCTTCGACTGATACTGTTGTAGGAGCCATAGCCATAGTTCCTAAATCAGTTCCTAAATCAGTATTGATTACAGAGTCAGTTAAGTCAATGTCTATCTCGCCATATGTATTTTGAATATCTGTACATGAGCTAGAAATATTATCTTTGGTATTATCTTTAGTGGTGGTTTTGTCAGATGCCTCCCCTATTTGCCCAGTCTTTTTCCCAATCGTTGCTAAAGAGAAATTAGACTTTTTCAGTACCTGCTTTGCGGTGCTACTGTCTTCTTGTTGTTGTCCTCCCATCATGTCTGAGACTTCAATCGCCTCCGCAGACTCTGCAGGGACAGCAAGTTTCGTTTTCTTCCTTTTCTCCCCTTCCTTGCTGGCAGTTGGGGCATTTAACGCAATTGAAACAGCAATTGCAGACACCTCCCGAGAAGTATTCTCTGATATGCCCGGGTTCTGTGGGGTCACAAGAGCAACAGACGCTGCAACAGACGCTGCTGATGTCAGAATTGACGAGTTTAACGAGCCTGGTAGAAGCGGTGCCTGCACGGGTAAAGGAGGAGGAGGCGCCGGTTTGCCCGCAGTATTTTTGCTGTTCCTCGTAACTCTGGGGGGGTTCTTCAAAGACATTCTTCTCCGTCTCCAAAGACTCGAAGCCTGCCGACTCAGGTGGCTCAGGTGTGCAAGTCCCGATAAGCTGAGCCCAGAGCCGTTGAGCAGACCGCGAATCGTCCGCCGAAGAAACTCAGCTGTGGCGGTAAGATAGAGCATCAGTACAGGGTTGCCGTCGCTGGTTCTCCTCCCGGCGCAGCAGGGCTCCCTTGTGTAGGTAACAGCTCCGGTTATTTTTTTTTTTTTTTTTTTTGCTCTTCCTTTACATGGATTTCTTCCCAGCACAGCACGGCTCCCTGCGTGGGTATCAGCTTCAGTTCTTTTATTTTTTTATTTCCGCTCTTCCCTTTAGTGTTTTTTTTCGTAGTTACCACATCTCCCTGTGAAGAGTTAGAGAGGAGGCTCCGGGCGAGCTGCTGGCGTCGATCCTCACTCCGCCATCTTGGGCTAGGGATCTCTTACAGATTAAAAAAATCACTGGCTGTAGCTCACAATTGTGCAAACAGTTCCCCCTCTGCAAACGTGCCAGGGGGCGCGTTTGCAGAGTGATGCAATCTGTCACCTCAAGCCCCACCCCCTCTCTGCACCACTCTGCAAACGCACCCTCTGGCGCGTTTGCAGAGGGGGAAGTAATTCCCCTTGAATATTGGGGGTCCCTGGGGGCCAACTAGCCCACCAGGTACCTCCAGTAAGCGCCAAAGTGCTGCGTTGCAGAGTGTTGTAAAAAGGGGCGTGGCCTCATTACACCTCTCTGCAATGCAGCCCCCTGGTGCATACTGGAGGTTCCTGGTGGGTTAGTTGGCCCCCAGGGAACCCCAATATGCAAGGGGAATTAGTTTCCCCTCTGCAAACGCGCCAGGGGGCTCCATTGCAGAGAGGTGTAAAAAAGGGCATGGCCTCATAACACCTCTCTGCAACACAGCCCCCTGGCGCATACTGGAGGTTCCTGGTGGGCTAGTTGCCCCCAGGGACCCCGAGTAAGCAAGGGCAATTAGTTCCCCCTCTGCAGACGTGCCAGGGGGCTGAGTTGCAGAGAGGTGTAAAAGGGGGCGGGGCCTCATTACACCTCTCTGCAACACAGGACCCTGGTGCATACTGGAGGTTCTTGGTGGGCCAGTTGGCCCCCAGGGACCCCCAGTATGCAAGGGGAATTAGTTTCCCCTCTGCAAACGCGCCAGGAGGCTGCATTGCAGAGAGGTGTAATGAGGCCACACCCCTTTTTACACCTCTCTGCAACGCAGCCCCCTGGCGCATACTAAAGGTTCCTGGTGTGCTAGTTGGTTCCCAGGGACCCCCAGTATGCAAGGGGACTTAATCCCCCAACTTAGAACGCGCTACGGGGCGCATTTGCACAGTGGTGAAGGTAGGGGCCGGGGCTTGAGGTGATATGTGTGCAAACATGCCCTGTGGTGCGTTTTAAGTTGAGGAATTAATTCCTTTTCAATCCAGAGGTCCCCTGGGGGCCAACCAGTCCAACAGGTACCTCCAGTAAGTACCATGAAGATCCATTGCAGAGTGTTGTAAAAAGGGGGCGTGCCCTCTGAATACCTCTCTGCAATGCAGCTCCCTGGCGCATACTGGAGGTACCTGGTGGGCTAGTTTGCTCACAGGGGACCTCAGAATTGAAGAGGAATTATTTCCCCAACCTAAAACGTGCCACAGGGCATGTTTGCACACATGTCATCTCAGGCCCCGGCCCCTTCCTTCACTATTGAGCACAATTTTCCTCTAAAATCAGCGGAACTACGAATTCCAATTTACTCACCTGTTATCACGAGAGACGTCAGTGCTGCCTCTTTGAGCCCTGTACAGACCCTGAAAAGTAAATCTTAGCGTACTTACCAGTAACTTGTATTTCCTTCCATAGGAATCTATTGTGTGGTTTTCTCCAGAAAAGTGTCTAAGTGTCTATTTTTGAAACGTACAAATATTCCTCTAAAATCAGCCGAACTACGAATTCCGGTTTACTCACCTGTTATCATGAGAGACCTCAGTGCTGCATCTTTCATCCCACTACTGAGCCTGAAAAGTAATTCTAACCATACTTACAGTAACTTGAATTTCCTTCCATAGGCTAACATTGACTGGCTTCACTTGGAAATTCTTCTAAGTGTGAAGTTTTGGAACTTTAAAAAATTCCTCTAAAATCAGTCGAACTACGAATTCCGATTTACTCACCTGTTATCGGGAAAGACCTCAGTGCTGAATCTTTCAGCTCACTACTGATCCTGAAAAGTAATTCTAACCATACTTACAGTAACTTGAATTTCCTTTCATAGGCTAACATTGACTGGTTTCACTGGGAAATTCTTCTAAGTGTGAAGTTTTGGAACTTTAAAAAATTCCTCTAAAATCAGCCGAACTACGAATTCCGATTTACTCACCTGTTATCAGGAGAGGCCTCAGTGCTGCATCTTTCAGCTCACTACTGTCCCTGAAAAGTAATTTTAGCCGTACTTACCAGTAACTTGAATTTCCTTCCATAGGATATCATTGCCTGCTATATAAAATATATATAAATTAAAAATATATAAAATAAAAACAATAAATATTACAATTTCAATATTTTCAAAAACATTTTTTTTTCAATTTATATTAAAAATATGTAATGTAACTTAAAAAATAAAATATCTAAAAATAAATACTTTAAAACAATGTAGTAAATCAGTATAAAAAATATAACAATTAATACATTAAAAAATTATCATTTAATAAACCTTAGAAATTCACAGAAAAAAAACATAGGTTTCAGCCATGTTATAGTTAGGAATTAGCATTTTAAAAAAACTTAGAAATTCACTGAAAAAACCATAGGTTTCACACATGTTATAGTTAGCTGGACATTTCACTCATACAAAACCATTGAAATTCCCCCGTTATAGTTAGTTCCGCTAACTATAACTCGTGCGCCCGCAATGCACTGCTGATGATGTCACATATTACATCACTCATGACATGGTCAGTGGCATCACTCATGACATCACTGATGACATCTCAAATGACATCACTGATTACATCATCCTTGTGAAAGAGTGGCAAACCTCCTCTCAGCATAATATAACCTTTGATACACACATTCAAAACTAAAATTTTCAAAAAATTGAGATACCAATACCAGTTACAACAACCTATTCAGTAATTCCACCATCTACATACACATCTACTCATTCACCAACAGTTCTATATAGTCACTCATACATGTACTCACTCATCATATGTACTCATACACCTATACATCCTGTTACACACCGACACTCATCCATAAAGTTACTCACACACATACTCACACATGCAAATAAACTATCAAACATCCATTTATTTGCATATACAGCTATACACACACCACTACACTTACTTTTACAGAAACTTACACATACTTACTCTCTTAAACAATCACTTATAGAAACAAATACTTATTTATACAGGAACTCTTCCAATCTCTCACTCACACATATAATAACTTATATACATCAATACTCACATATACTAGATTAAAACATATGTAGCTACTCATAAAAATACTATTGAGACAGTCATTCACTCACTAACACACCCCTACACACACGCTCATCCCCCCATACAGTCCTGCACACATGCTGTCTTCAAAACACATACAGTGAGTCACTCATTCATGCATCTATGCGCTAAGTAATACTCCCCACCGAACCATACAGACACTCATGCTAATACTCAAAAAACCAACTAATAACCCATATAGACACTCATGTAGCTACTCACCAACCCATGCATCCACTTATAGACAAAGTGAGACACTGATACAGCTATTTACATATTTAAACATTACTCGCTAATACATGTGTTCACTAAGATACACTTAATAAGACAGTTATGCAATCATTTTTACAACAAAAACATCCATTTAGACTCTTATTTACCCATCGACCTTTAGATATACATATAAAAAAATATTTATTTTTCAGAAAGACACACATTCACTGGATGATGTCATCAGTGATAACCTCAGTGATGTCATCAGTGATGTCATCAGTGATGTCACTGACCATGTCATGAGTGATGTAATATGTGATATCATCAGCAGTGCATTGCGGGCGCGCGAGTTATAGTTAGCTGAACTAACTATAACGGGGGAATTTCAATGGTTTTGTATGAGTGAAATGTCCAGCTTACTATAACATGTGTGAAACCTATGTATTTTTCAGTGAATTTCTAAGGTTTTTTTAAATGCTAATTCCTAACTATAACGTGGCTGAAACCTATGGTTTTTTCTGTGAATTTCTAAGGTTTTTTAAATGCTAATTCCTAACTATAACGTGGCTGAAACCTATGGTTTTTTCAGTGAATACATATATATATATATATATATATATATATATATATATATATATATATATATATATATATATATATATATATATATATATATATATATATTACCTACTGGCGGTCGCCAGTAGGTAGTTATAGTAAGGACCTAGTTTCCGTTGGAAATCCGCAACATTCTATTGGGAATAACTTTGGCGTCGGTGGACGAATCTTTGTGAATTTCTCAAAGAAGATGGCCCGTTACGCTCCGCTCCTTCCCTGAAAGTGTCGGGGGGATTCGTGAAGCGGGGGCCGAGAAAAAAGGGGGTCCCAAAATGTGTTTTCCCCATGTTAATTTTCATAGGACGATTAGACACGGCTGCAGCCCGAACCTCTGAACGGAATTACACCAAACTTGGCAAAATGGTAGGGACTGGTACGTAGTAGGGCCTTTTCCATATTTGGTTAAAATCGCTCCAGTGGTTTTTATGAAAATTAATTCCAAAAACACATATATATCTATATGCGCGCTCCGAGCGCTTTGGGTACGTGTACCGGTAAGCACACCCGGCACGCCACAGAAGTGCGCGAGTGGAAATCTGATTGGCTCTCGGGTGTCTGTCAACATTCGAAACAGTCCGGAGAGTCCGCCATTTTGTGTCTCGGTAGACCCGAGACACAAGAGGTGAAAAATAAAAGGGGAAAATGTTGAAAGGTAGAAGGGTAGAGACCCCCTAACCCTCTAGGTTTTCTCAGGGGGGCCTAGAAGGACCACGAAGGGCAAGCTCAGGGTGTGCGTACATGGACGTTTACAGGTACGCGTACCCTTAGCGCACCACGGGGAAAAAAAGTGAAAAAAATTAGAGTAAAATAGGAATTTAGAGTGCTTAGAGGTAGGGTAGCTCTGAAAAGAGCTGTTGTGTTATGTGGGTGATTTAAGTACCCACCAGTAGGTACCGATGCAGAGTCTAAAATTCAAGAGGAAGACTCTATTCCCCTCATCTGTAAAATGTACACCATCTCTCCTATAGATGCCTTGCATGTTGTAACGCAAGTTGTTGTGGTATATAGAACCCATACCATAGTCTCTGAGGAAAGCATAAACAGATTTATTCACATGTTTCCTTGCTTTCTTAATCTGTGGACAAAATTGGTTGGACCAGTTCCATTTTTGCCTTTGGCATATATTAGAATATACCAAGGCAGTTTTTGGAAAAAGTGACATCAATTGCCCAAAGGTGTCCTTTAAAAGCATTTCCAGACCTACTCCAGTCAAAGTGCCCAGGTCATTGCCACCACAGTGCACAATTATGAGGTCAGGGTGTGGTAGATGCATAAAGGATTTTACCAATGGTATCAATTGGTGACATCTCAATCCTCTCTGGCCAATCCACAGAATATCCACATTTGGTAAATCAAGGTTGGGAATACCTCTGTTTGCTGCATACTTTTCACTCCAGTGAACAAAGCTATGACCCACAATCCAGACTTTAGGCATCTTGAAGGTAGATGTGGTTGTATTCAGATGAGTTGTGGAAATGAAATGGCAGTTTGAAAGTAGGAGTTATGAAAAAAAAGTGGTTGAGATTCAGTGCACTTGAAAAAGAAGAAATGATTGGTGGTTTCTAAAAATTCTCCACTGAAAATTAGGGTGCATGCTTCTGTTTTTTGAAAGAAGTAATTCTAATGGTTGAGAAAAAGTCATTGAAAGAAAGATTGCACAGGATAAGCTGCTATATTGAGAAGTCAAACACCCTTGCTGGGTTCTTTTGCAACATAGTATCATGAACTTTTCACCTGTGTGCTCAGTTAGGTGATGTGTATAGTGTTGCCATGGTAACAGGCAGAAAGAGCAGTAGGGGATGGGTGAATATTATGTGAGTTTCAAAGTGTAAAGATGGTGCAGAGAGACGGTGAGATGGTATGAGCACAGACAAAACACTGTCTGCATCATGTCTCTCACCACCTGCGTCATCTCTCTCTTTGCGTGTGTCATCTCACTCACCGCCTGCATCATCTCTCTCTTTGTGTGTGTCATCTCACTCTGTGCCTGCATCATCTCTCTCTTTGCATGTGTCATCTCACTCTCTGCCTGCACCATCTCTCTCTTTGCGTGTGTCATCTCTCTCTTTGCGTGTGAGATAGCGCAGGCAGAGACTGAGATGACAGTGTTGAGATGACGCAGGTAGAGACTGAAATGACATGGTAGATGCCTTTGTATATTCTCTCTGCCTGCACCATCTCTCTCTTTGCTTGTGTCATCTCTCTCTTTGCGTGCACCATGTCTCTCTTTGAGTGTGTCATCTCACTCTCTGCCTGCACTATCTCACACGCAAAGAGAGAGATGACACACGCAAAGAGAGAGATGGTGCAGGCAGAGAGATGACACATGCAAAGAGAGAGATGGTGCAGGCAGAGAGTGAGATGACACATGCAAAGAGAGAGATGACGCAGGCACAGACTAAGATGACACACGCAAAGAGAGAGATGTTCCCTGTGCTGTGGCATCTCTCTCCTTGTGAGATGATACACACAAAGAGAGAGATGGCGCAGGCAAAGAGTGAGATGACACACGCAAAGAGCGAGATGATGCTGCAGAGAGTGAGATAACACACATAAAGAGAGTATGCCACTGAATGTCTTCCATTATTATTTACTTTAAATACATAAATATATATTTTTTCGCTCGTGGGAATTGCGCTCACGCTACGTGTACGGCTGTGTTTACGGGTGAGCGCACCCTAAGCGCTCCAGGGTTTAAATATTTTTAAAAAAACAGGAAAAATACATTTAAAAATTAATATTATAAAAATATAGAATATTGGAATAATTAGAAAAAATGATAATAATTAAAAGCAATAAAAATTAGCTATTAAAAAAACTTAATAATTCACTAAATAAAACCATAGGTTTCAAACTCATTATAGTTTGGATTTAGCATTTAAAAAACCTTTGAAATTCACTGAAAAAACCATAGGTTTGACACTCGTTATAGTTAGGAATTAGCATTTAAAAAACCTTTGAAATTCACTGAAAAAACCATAGGTTTCACACCAGTTATAGTTAGCTGAACATCGGGGTGTGGCTTACGCGCCGAGGAAGATGGCGGCGTAGTCCCGGAGCTCCGGAGCCGACCTCTGCGTCTGAATGATTTCCAGCGTCCCCTGAGGCTGTACCTGTCAGCAAGCTGCATGATACATCGTCGGAGTGGGAGGTCGCCCTAATCTCTTACTTTTTTCAGAACCTGGACGCTGCGGGGAGAAGTTACTCGTACCGGCCGTCTCTGAGGCGGCCACCATTTCAAGTGCGACACGCACTTCCCTCTTGAGGAGCCGGCGGCGCTCGTTCTCGCCCCTGGATAACGACGCTCCTAATTTACATTATCGGCGAGCGGTGAGTGCTACCAACATGTAACTTTCTGAAATTTGCTAAATTTTTACCGTTTTTTCTGATGCCTCTGGACCTGCTTTTTCATGCATCATCACTAAACTGCCATACTGTTCAGTCATGCATCCAGTGTTTTTTCTGGACACCCTTGACAATAACTTTATGTGGGCGCTCTATTGCAAATGAGAACTACAGTTTCCTGTTTATTTTTCTGCTCCCCACGCTTCTTGAATGCTCCATCTTTATGTCATATACCTCTGCCTCACTGCTTTATCTGCCTGCCTGCATATGTCATTGCTCCTCCCAGTTTACTTATGCCATTTTTCTGAGCTTTCACCTACGCCTTGAGCTGTATTCCTCACCTCTTCCTCTAAATGGACTGGTCTGGTGCTGAGAGCGACGCTTCTGACTGGTGGCCGCTGGATCTAGGTCCAGTTCCAACATCAAAGCCACATGTCAAAAACCTAGGAGTAAAAATTGATCAAAAACTGACCCTTAGGGACCATACCAATCATATTGCAGGATTGTGCTTTCACACCATCGGCCTCTTAAGACGAGTCTTTCCGTATCTCCCTGATACTTACAGAAAGACACTAGTACAGGCCTTGGTTACTAGCCGCCTGGACTACTGCAACGGCCTGCTGACACTTGCTAATGCTGATGCAGTGGGCCGCTTGCAGGTAGTCCAGAATACGGCAGCTAGATTGGTTATGAGCGCACCGGCCAGGACTCCGTCTAAGCCCCTGTTGGAGGAGCTGCATTGGCTCCCTATACGGCAGCGAATCAGCTTTAAAATATGTTGCACGGCTCACAAGTGCTTATATGGAGACAGTCCTAAATATCTTTCTCAATCACTGGAGCTGTACCAACCTGGCCGGATACTCCGCTCAAGCAATCAAGCTTTACTGAAACCCCCTGTAACAAAAAAATCCAGACAAGGAGACCGAGCATTTTCTTCAGTCGCCCCCGCTCTATGGAACAAGCTTCCCATTGAGTTAAGAATGACCACTAACCACCTGTCTTTTAGAAGATCACTAAAAACTCTCCTTTTTCAGGAAGCATTCCAACTCCACTAATCATCACAAAACATCTGCTATTGTCCTGGTGAGCAACGCGCGGAGATACCCTTATGGGATTGATTCCTGCGCGATATAAGAAATTAAAATAAAATAAAATAAATATGGTTTCTGGACCGTCATGAGCCTTTCTATGAACTGCACTGTTTTTTCTTCATTGTCCTGCGACTTTGTGAGGTATCTTTTCATCATTTGCTGAGACTTTCCCAGGCTTCTTTCATACTCCCATTGCTCCCTGCATCCAGTGTGGTCGGGCACGCTTCTTTGTTGGTTGTCCTTCCTGGATTTCTACCTCAGGACCCCCTGTTCATACTACTCGCTGTGCTGTGGTATTCTATGGGGAAACCCCGCAATTCGAGGCTTGCCACAACCACTAAACTACCCCCTGGTTCAGATTCGGATTCACCCCTTCAGGACTCGGACGCATCCACCATGTCAAGGCCGGACGCCACACCTGGGGCAATCCCTAAGTCTCAAAATGGAGGGAAAGCCTCCTCAGCTTTGCCTACCATCAAGCGTCTTAAAAAGGATCCGCCTTCACCTGATAATAGCACTTCGTCTTCATCTCTGGACACTATTCTAGAGGAGACCCGAGCTCTAAAACCATTTATAGAGGCCACCACGACCAACATGCAGGCTATGCAAGACAAGTGGTCATCTCTAGACTCTCGTGTACTTCTCCTGGAGCAATCTTCGGGAGCCCTTCATTCTACATGTTCACGTTTTCCTTCACTGGAGGCTGAGGTTCTTCTGCTCAAGAAACAAACGGAGGATTTGGAAAATAGGAACCGTAGGAACAACCTTCGCCTGTACGGACTTCCGGAACTAACAGAAGGGTCCAATCCGACGGCTTTCTTTCCAACTTTTCTCTCAACACCGGCCTCTGTCAACATACAAAGAGCCCACCGCCTTGGCCCTAGAGTTTCTTCTAAACCTAGGGGTGTCATCATGCTGTTCCTTCAATTTACTGATCTTTTACAAGTTCTCTCGGCCGCCAAGGCTAAGAAACAAATTATATGGAAGGTTACCGCCTTTACTTGTCGCAGGATGTCTCCAAGGTCACCGCAGACAGAAGAAAGCAATTCCTGGACTTACGTCCCCAGCTCCGACTTCTCAATCCACGATATGGTCTTCTTCATCCTTGCCTTTTCAAGGTCACCTACAAGGACAAAACCACCACGTATGAGGATCCTGCTGTTCTTCAGGAGTTCCTGCGTCGACAAGGCTCTGATTCTATGGACGTCTCCAGACCACCTTGAAGGATTTTGTGCTCTTTTTTGCTTTGTTTGCTAATGTTTTTTGTTCGTCATTACTCGTGATGGCGTTCCATTGGTTCTTTTCTATGGCTGTTTTTGTTTTTATTGCTACTGTGTGTTGTCTCCCTCATACTCCTAACATGTATTTATCCCGTCTTCCTCCTTTATATTTACAGATGTTACTATCCCTCACCCTTTCCTGATGTACTCCTTTTGTTTGTACGCTGCCCCTTGCATTTATGATTCCTGAGATTTGACTCCTGCTCTGGATGGTGTCGTCGTCTTCCCTTCGGTGCTTTCACCCCCACCCCCGTTTGTGCTTTTCGTTTTCGTAAGTATGTTACTCAGTCGTCCATTTTGGATGTGTACTGTCTTTATGATCTTATCTGTCTCTGTTTTCTTTCCCTCCTCTCTTTCTCTCTTCCTCTCTGTCTCCCCCTCTTTCGTTCTGTTTCATCCTTTCCTTTTTCTCTATTCCATCTCTTTGTTTCTTCTTCTAAATATCATATTCTCATTTTCTTCTTTCTCTCTTATTCTTGATTTGGTAAGCAGAATTAGGTATTACTGTATATTTTTCTTCTTGTTTTCCATTCCATGTCATTACCTGGAATGTTAAGGGGTTAAACAACCCTATTAAGAGACAGCGAGTACTCTCGCATCTAGCTAGACTTAAGGCTGATGTAGCTTTTATTCCAGAGTCACATTTATCTGAAGCGGAAGCCTTAAAAGTTAAGCGTTGTTGGGTGGGTCATGTTTTCTTTTCTCCCACTGATTCTAAGAAGGGTGGGACTTTGATTTTGTTACATAAAAAGTTAAATGTTTCTGTTGTTTCACAGGAATGTGATGGCCAGGGTCGTTGGGTTTTAGTTCACTTACTTATAGATAAGATACCGATTGTTTTATTCAATGTTTATGCCCCCACTGGTACTGATAAATTATTTTGGCCCTCGATCTCTGCCAAACTTTCCACCCTCACTGAAAATTACATTATTTTTGGTGGTGACTGTAACTTGGTGTCCGATCCCATCCTTGATCGTCATTCTAAAGTTAGATTCTCTCCTTCTAAGATGCACTCTCAATTTACTAACACTATTTGTAACAATGCTTTGGTAGATATTTGGAGATTGTGTAACCCTGATCTCCGAGAATATAGTTTCTACTCCCCCGCACATAGTTCACAATCACGCATTGATTACCTCTTTCTCAGTAAACCCCTCACACAACATGCTATTCACTCTGACATTGGTTCTATTCTGATCTCAGATCACGCCCCGGTACTCGTAGATATTGACCTCCTTCCTTTCTCTCCCCATTCTGGTAGATGGAGGTTCAATAACTCCCTTCTCCTTGACCCTATTTTTTGTAAAGATTTCTCTGATTTTACCACTGAGTTTTTCTTGATCAACAATATACCCACTTCCTCTTATGTTACGGTTTCGGATTCTTACAAGGCAGCCTCTAGGGGTTTTATTATTAATTTTGTTTCCCGTAAGAAACGTGCCAATGAGGCCAAGTCCTCTTCCTACTTGCCAATATCAAGAAGTTGGAGCTTGCCTTTCATTCCACAAACACTGAATCCTTTCTTAAAGAACTTATCGCGGCCAAAGTCTCGTTTAACAAATTCACCACTGAAGCTGCATCTAACCAACTATTAAAATGTAATGCTCGATATTATGGCGGACAAAATAAGATGGGGAAATTACTCGCCAATTATCTAAAAATTCGGAAGGAACGCACGAAAATTGAACAAATCAAATCTTCTTCTGGCAGTACTTTATTTAAGGATAAAGAAATTCTCAACAAATTTTCGCTTTTTTATAAATCTATTTACACACGTGATTCTGTCCCTTCCTCTGATGATCTTCTTTCCTACTTTCAGTCTCTCTGTCCGCCCCCTTCGTCTCATGTACATTTCGAACCTTTAAATGCTGATATCACTCTCTCAGAGGTCTCTCATGCTGTTTCTAAACTTCGGCATGGTAAAGCCCCGGGCCCTGATGGCTTCACCATCGAATTTTATAGTCACTTTGCCTCCCTTCTCCTACCAAAACTGCTTTCTCTTTACCATACTTTTATAGCTTCTGGTCTCTCTAGTGGTTCTTTTCAACAAGCTCTCATTTGCCTGATTCCTAAGGATGGTAAGGATCATTCACAATGTAAAAACTATAGACCTATATCATTGGTTAACACTGACTATAAGATCTTAGCCAAAATCCTGGCTCTTCGACTGGATCCTATCCTGCCAGATCTGATCGGTCCTGAACAGTCCGGCTTTGTGAAGGGTCGTCTCGCTTCAGATAACTCCAGAGTGTTCTTTAACATCATTAGCAAAGCTTCTTTGTTAGATCTTCCCCTTACCGCCATTTCTCTGGATGCGGAGAAGGCCTTTGACAGGATTGGATGGGACTTCATGTTTCACGCTCTCTCTTGGTCTGGTATCCCCTCTAAGTTCGTCTCTCTTATTTCTCTACTGTATTCCAGCCCCCAGGCGTCAATTTTTGTTAATGGCACAGTTTCTGATTACTTCACACTAGGAAGGGGGGTTCGTCAGGGATGCCCCCTTTCCCCTTTATTGTTCGTTTTGGCCTTGGAACCCTTTCTCACCAAACTTCGACAAGACAACTCAATCTCTGGTTTTCCTTTTGGTTCTCAACAGATTAAGCTCTCGGTATATGCCGATGATATTCTTCTCTACTGTTTGGACCCGCTCTCTTCCCTTCCCGCCTTTTTACAACAGGTTTCCTCTTTCTCAGCCGTCTCGGGTTATCGTCTCAATGTCGACAAATGTGAAATTCTCCCTTTAAATTCTTCCTGTCAGAAGCATCTTTTTGACAATTCTGGTTTCTCGTGGCAACCGACTAAAATTAAGTATCTGGGTGTTTGGTTCGCTCCCCTCTTAGCAGACACATTGAAGTTCAACTTCGAGTATGTCTACAAAAAATTAGAATCCGCTATTACTCGCTGGTCTCCGCTTTTCTTGTCCTGGTGGGGCCATTTGAATTCCATCAAAATGATGCTCTCTCCTCTTCTCCTTTACACTCTTTCAATGATACCAATCCATATTCCCGACTATTATTTTAAAAAAGCTGACTCTCTCCTGTTGAAGTTTCTGTGGAAAGGTAAAAAGTCTCGTATCGCTCTATCCTCTTTACGTAAAGATAAATCTCACTCTGGAGTTCGCTTCCCTGACTTCAAAGCTTATCACCGTGCCTTCTCTCTCAAACAATCGGCTCGTTGGCTCTCTGTAGATCTACCTTTTTATCCTCCTCTTTGGCTTTCACTTGAAGCTTCCTTTCTTTCCCCCTTTGAGTTTCGTGAATATCTATCTTTTACCTCCTCTTTAACTCGTTTCCGTTTCCCTGTTCTCTCTCATTCTCGCAAGCTCCTTTTTCCGTTTCTCTCCTCTTCTTATCCTTGCTCTTCCTCAACGCATGAACAACCTATTTGGCACAATTAAGCGTTCTTACTCAGCAATCGTACTTTCTTCTGGAAATCTTGGCACTCTCGAGGCATTCGTTGGATCTCTCAGCTACTCTCTCACAACCAACCTCTTCCCTTCTCAGTTCTTAGGTCTCAATTTTCATTACCCTCTAGCTCACGCTCCCAATACGATGCTATCTATCCCATTCTTATTTCTTATCTCACATCTTTGCCGGTTTCTCACTCCATCCCCCCTGCGCATCGTCCTATAGCCTTGGCTTTGGATTCTTCCCCTTCGGCTTGTTTTCTGTACCGCTCACTTCAATTCCCTACAGACAGGTCTAAAACAAAAGTTGAATTGGCTTGGGAGAAGGATCTCTCTTCAATCTGGCCAACAGCATTATGGGACAAAATTTGGACCAAAATTCATAAAACTTCTAGAGCTGCCAACACGACTCAAACTCTTTATTTTATTTATAATCTCACTGTCTTTACCCCTGTTGTGTTGTCCTCTTTCTCAGCGGACACCTCTCCAATTTGTTGGTCATGCCCCTGCCCTTCAGCAACTCTATTTCATATGCTTTTTGAATGCCCTCCCATTCTTCAGTTCTGGACTCTAGTTTGGTCGCACCTTCAAAAGATCTTTCATTTCAACACTCTCTTTTCCCCTACTCTTGCCTTTTTGGGTTCCCTATCTCCGTCACTTCCCCAAGGCCGCACACATTATCTTCTCATGGATCTCTTTCTGGCTGTTGCTTTTCATCACATCACATCACTTCCAACTGGAAACAGGCTTCCTCTGTTTCCTTCAAATCATGGTGGAATGCAATATGTTTCCATCATAGATTGGACACTAATTTTGTCTCCCCTGTCTCTTTGGCCATAAAACGGAATCTCCTCTGGCTACCATTATCTGACTACCTCTCTTCCAATGCCCCTTCCTCCATCACCTTTGATACCCACTCTCTTGAGGTCCGTAAACCACCTTGAAACTTTTTCCTTGATTGTTCATACAATGTTTATACTATTCTTCAATATGTAAAACATATTTAAACTTTACAGAAACACACATTCACTGGATGATGTCATCAGTGATGTCATCAGTGATGTCAATTGAGATGTCATCAGTGATGTCATTTGAGATGTCATCAGTGCTGTCATCAGTGATGTCACTGACCATGTCATGAATGATGTAATATGTGACATCATCAGCAGTGAATTGCGGGCGCACGAGTTATAGTGAGTCCAACTAACTTGTTTTTACTGCTTACCTTGATATTTTGAATACTATTGGTTATATTGTTCTGTAATGCTTACAATGCTACATGATTTCCTTCCCCCTTCCTCCCCTTCCCCCCGATAATATTTTGATTGATCCACCTTTGATTGTTCTCTTCAGTTTTCCTGTTTTTTCAGATTTTCTGATTCCCTGATTTATTCTTTTTGTATTCCATATACTTCAATAAAATCAAACTTTAAAAAAAATAGTTAGCTGAACATTTTACTCATACAAAACCATTGAAATTCCCACATTATAGTTAGTTGGACTCACTATAACTCGCGCGCCCGCAATCCACTGCTGATGATGTCACATATTACATCATTCATGGCATGGTCAGTGACATCACTGATGACATCACTGATGACATCTCAAATGACATCACTGATGACATCACTGATGACATCTCAATTGACATCACTGATGACATCACTGATGACATCATTCACGTGATAATACGATGCACCTCCTCACACTCTAGTCTAACCTTTGATACAACCAGTGTTAAATACAGACTACCATTCTTGAAACCATTGACACACCAATACCAGTTACTACATACGCACTCACTGATTCCTAGGTCTAAACACATATCCACTCATTCACCCATAAAATCACTCATACATACAGTCACTCATCAATACAACACTATCATATGCACTCATACACCTATACAGACACTCACACACTGCCACTCATCCATGGAGTTACTCACACACCTAGTCAGTCATACAAAGAATCAATCACACTCCCATTTTCATGTCTATACAGTTATACACACAACACCTTACTTATTCAAACATATACTAGCACATACTTACTCTCTTATACTATCTCTGATACAAGTACACATTGATCCATACAGCCACTTGCACAATCACTGACTCTCATGTATAGTCATTTATATATACCAACTCTCACATGCACTGTGTTTTACATATTTACTTACTTGGACATGTAGCACTGAGATATACATTCACTCACCAACACACCAATGCACACAGTCAACCGCCCATACAGCTGTTTCCACATGCACTCTTGAACCCATACACCTAGTGAATCAACTGCTCACACATCTATGCACAGTCACACACCTCTCAGTCACACACACTCAGTCTCACATACAAATACTTGGGCAACCAATCAATAACCCATATAGCCACTCATATAGCTACTCATCAACACATACAGCATCTTACACAACAACAGACATACTGATGCACACATTCAGACAGTTTAGTCACTAACCCATGCATTCAGTAAGACACATTTAATCACTCACTCATACAGTCAGTCACACACCTACGAAATCCTTCATCCAGACATTTATACATCCACACATTCTTCAATATGTAAAACATATTTAAACTTTACAGAAACACACATTCACTGGATGATGTCATCAGTGATGTCAATTGAGATGTCATCAGTGATGTCATTTGACATGTCATCAGTGCTGTCATCAGTGATGTCACTGACCATGTCATGAATTATGTAATATGTGACATCATCAGCAGTGGATTGCGGGCGCGCGAGTTATAGTGAGTCCAACTAACTATAACGTGGGAATTTCAATGGTTTTGTATGAGTAAAATGTTCAGCTAACTATAACTGGTGTGAAACCTATAGTTTTTTCAGTGAATTTCAAAGGTTTTTTAAATGCTAATTCCTAACTATAACGAGTGTCAAACCTATGGTTTTTTCAGTGAATTTCAAAGGTTTTTAAATGCTAAATCCAAAATATAACGAGTTTGAAACCTATGTTTTTTTTAGTGAATATATATATCGTGATCAAGGGAGCTTGACTCCCGAAACGCGTGATGGATGTATTCTGAACAATAAAAGCCTGACTTAACGATACCCGCGTATGAGTGCCGGATGATTTCCTTACAAATGAAATGGATATCTTATCTTGAATATATATATATATATATGCAACGCGTCGCCCCCCCAAGCAGAGTCACTATTGCTGCACAGGGAGAGAGGAGGCAGTATTCACTGCCTGAAAAGGAGACTGCAAGTGGTCTGAGCATGACGTTTTCATTTATGACAACTGCGGCGGAGTGTGGCCCATAGCCAACATGATTGTGACACCACCCTAGGTGTTTGGATTCCGCCAATTACTCAATGGTCTACCATTATTGGACTACATGAACCAGCATGCTGTTGCCTGCAGATTGAGCACGAGGAGTACACACCTCTAAACAAGAGGCGGGGCTGAGTGACTACTCTATCAGGAGTGGTCATGATAGTAATTTAAACAACCCCAGGTGATGTGCCCAGGCTATGAAACCGACACTGAGGAAAGCCACATTGGCTGAAACACGTCTTCCAGGATACCCAAAGAAGGTGTTTGGTCTGCCTGTCATAGCCAATGGGTTGATTTGAGTGTTGTGAGAGATATGCTAAAACTCATTCCTCCCCTAGTTTCGGTTCCACATCTATTTCACCAGCTCGGTGCTCACTCACATTTACTGTAACTCATTGCTCTGTCACTCCATGAATCATAAAAATGACTGCCTTATACCACTGAATGATATGGGCAGTTACCCCAGGCAGCTATTTTAACTCTAATGTTACTTACTCCAATGTCAATATACTTTAAACTCTGTTACTCTGTACTGATTTCAATAGAATGAAAATGGTAAACTGTTTATGACTGTAAATAAATGTGGTTCCCTTTCTGGCCTTTTAGTGTGTTATGTATACATCTGAATTTCTACAGTTACATGTGTTTAAAATAATCCTTATTTAAACCTATAAACATCTAAATATGAAACAAGCTACAATGAAAGGTAATTGTTAGTGTGCTCGCCAACCAAACACAAAGCATGCTGGGTCCCACCTCATCTGAATACGTTTATGTATGAATTACTAGTCTGTCGTCTTTCATGGATAACAAAAGCTTGCACGAGGAAATAACATCCTGCAGTATTTAGCTGACATTTAGCATCTGCCCCGGAGCATGGTCTTTCTTTCACTAAAGTGCCATTACTTTTATGTAGTCCATTTTCATTGCATTTAGTCCTGTTTTAGTAATAATGCTTGCATGATTTACCAGCCAAATGCAATCTTTGCCCTGAATGGCACAATGCAGGAAAAACTGAAGCTGTTAAGAGGCTGAATAGTAAAAAAGTATTATTGACCTATGCTGGCAGTCATGTGTTTCAATTATTTTCAAGAATCCATTTGTCAAATAAGTGAAGCGGTGTGGGACGTCAAGTTCAAGCCGGGGTTAGTGCCTTTCTGCATCTGATATGATGTATCTTCTGCAGCCATTTAATTGAATTACCCGATTTATTTTTCAGGCAACAATGCTTTACCAAGCACCATGACATTAAACAATTACGTACGACATTTTGCGTACTTCATCAAGTTGTGCAGCATGGGAAGGCCTAGGGACCGCTGAATTTGGACACTGTCACATTGAAGCCAAGGGGAACACGATCCCTTTTAACAAACACGAAAGATACTGAAAAAGTATTTTTTGCCAGGCATTATTTGTGCCCGTATTATTACAAACGCACGAACACTCACCATGTACTTCAGTAGAAGAGGGAGCGATTACCCGATAATACAAATTAACATTGCACCAAATACAGCATTTTTTAGGTCAACAAATGGGTTTGCAAATCGATATTTGGAAGGTGCGTGTGCAGGGCGTCCCTTTCAAATACTGACTCATGGTGGTATGTAGTAATTATTTGCCATCAAATTCTGGTGGCAAAACAATAATATTTACCACCTGCTAAAAGAAAGTGGTAAGCCATTTACAATTGAGCAGGAGTCCCCAACAGGCCCATTAATTCACCTTTGAGAGAATGCCGGAATCTCTTGAAAAATGAAAACTGCACTTTTTTTTTCCAACACATCCCGTTTTCCTCAGGACATTGAGTTTCATTCAAGAAAAAAAATGCTTTATTTGAAAGCAATCACAGACATGATGGTCTGCTGACCTCAGCAGGCTACCATGCCTTTGATGGCTGTCATACCTAATGGAACGCAAATTGTGACCTACCTGATTAATGTCCATGAGGTGTGTTGATTTATGACCCATTAAAATGGCTAGTTAAAAAATAGATCTCTGATAAGTTAGGAATAGTGATTTCCTAATTTATTACAGATGAAATCACTATTTGGAAATCTCTATTTTACTTCTTTGCAGGACAGGCTTTAGGGCAGTGCAACAGGTGCAGCCGTACCTGGTCCTGACATTGGTGGGGGGTGCTATGTTTAAAAATAACTTTTGGTCTAAAAGCACCCAGCAGTTGTTTAGGCATCAATAACAATTTCAAGAGAACTCTTGGGATTAATGTTCCTACTTGTGAGAGAGCTGACTTTTGTCTAGTGGCAGTTTTAGCTCATCATGAAGTAGAGCGGAGGGTTAATGTGCACGCTTCAAAGAACGTATGCCATGCAGAGCATAGAACTGAGTGTAAGTGAACTATGATCAGCCCTATAAAAAATGAAATGTAAGTTGGAAAGAGATTATGGAGAAATTAGATGCATGGTGGAAAGAAGTAGTGAAGTAAATCAAGGAAGAGGTCAAGGGGGGGCAAAAAGATTGTTGCACTAGGCGCCACCAGCGCTGTCACACGGTTGCTAGTGGGATTGTTGACATTTCTAAGTTAGCATGAGCCCGGTAGCCATGATGCTGTTTTTGCGCATGTTACTACATTTCTTTATTTTTGCAAGACTCTGTTTATGCCTTTCACATGAGAACTCCCTGCTGTGCTCGTTCTCTGCCATTTACTGGAGTTTTGTGTGAACATTGTGAGCAAGGCCGATAAACACTGCCCCTTGTTATTCTGTTCTGGTCAGGCCCTAGCACCTAGACAAAACATACCAATGCAGCTGTTTTTGCTGGAGACTCGTACTTTGATATTATGGTGAGGCATGCTTAGGAAACACACACTCGGAGAGGGACCTTTCCAGGAAGAAGAGCAACATGCACCTGCAATGTAGAAATGCGATCTATGACCTGAGGTATGGGGTTTGCTAACAAAGCCCAGAGATCATCTGTTGTTATATAATAATACTACTTATCAAGGGGAGGGAGCATAGGCACTGTAGTCTTTTCTCCATGGTCTTTGTATATTGACGTTTCCCTTCATGATATATGGCCTTACTGCAATACTAACTATATTGGTGTTCTGCATCTTTATGCTTCTTGTGGCATGTATACTAAATTTTAGAGCACGTTAGTTAAAATGAATATTTTAAACTATCTACATGTGTCTGTCAGATCCTATTATGGACAAGTACAAGAGTGTGAGCTAAAAGTGTGTCCTGTTACGGCGATTCCTGAGATATCCAGGAGTGTTGTGTTCTGGGGTGTCTAATCTTAGTTTTCTCCATTTGTGAGTAGGAGAGTGAGTGAGACACTATAGCTAGTCTGTCCTGGGCACTAAGGTGGTAGGAAGGCTTAGCCCTTATACACCGAGGTCTCACAGTCCTGTGCATATTTATGTATATGCGCAGAATCCCTGCAAATGCGATGAAGCCGTCCAGACTACATTGCACATATGGCCCTAAAAGTGCCTTTCCTGCATGAGCCATAAAGTACTATCTTTAGGCTAGTGCACCCAAACTCACAGACATCATTGCCTTAAAAAGGCATATTTAGTAGTTCAGGGGTAGTAACATACGTGTATGTGTGTGCCCAGTGCACAGCTGTGTGCCAGTTTTATGCACCAAAAGAGATAAAAAAGTGATGGATGGAATCATTGAATCAATCTCAGCCACTGGTAATTACTAGGGGCCTAAAGTTGGTCCTTCATTATTTTGCACAACATGCTACCACATTTGGACCCTGCCATATGCAAAGAAGTCTTTCCCCTCCTCCAAAGAGAACAATCCATCTCAAAATCCCAGGCCCTGTACTCCCTGAACTGGAACACAAGCAACCAAGCACCTATTACACCCTAGTTAGGGCTCATCAGCCGGGAATAGCTTGGTACCAGTGACACTATGTGCTTGGGACCTACGTCTGGACATACCCATCCCAGTGTCTAACATTAACTATAGCATTCTATCCATTCCTTTATTGTATAGTTTTTTGGTATTTGCAAAATACACCAAGCCCTGCAGCAAGCTCATGCACATCGAAAACTGAGTGTATATTAAGATACATTCAATCAATCAATCAAGAGTATTTGTAAAGCGCGCTACTCACCCGCTAGAGTCTCAAGGCGCTGGAGGGGGGGGGCTGCTACTGCTCGAAAAGCCAGGTCTTGAGTTGCTTCCTGAAGGAGAGATGGTCCTGGGTGAGTCGTAGGTGGGTGGGGAGGGTGTTCCAGGTCTTGGCCGCCAGGTAGGTGAAGGATCTTCCTCCGGTGGTGGTTCTGCGGATCGTGGGATGGTGGCGAGGGTGAGGCTGGCGGAGCGGAGTTGGCGGGTTGGCGTGTAGAACGTGAGGCGGTTGTTGAGGTATTCGGGGCCCAAGTCGTGGAGAGCCTTGTGTGCGTGGGTGAGGAGTCTGAACGTGATTCTCTTGCTGACGGGGAGCCAGTGCAGGTGGCTGTGTCGGCGGATGTCCAAGACGAGTCGTGCTGAGGCGTTCTGGATGCGCTGGAGTCTTTTCTGTAGTTTGGCGGTGGTCCCAGTGTAGAGGGCGTTCCCGTAGTCCAGACGGCTGGTGACAAGGGCCTGGGTGACCGTTTTCCTGGTTCCAGTGGGGATCCAGTGGAAGATCTTACGGAGCATGCGGGGTGTGTTGAAGCAGGAGGAGGTAGCGCCGTTAACTTGCCTGGTCATCGTGAGGGAGGAGTCAAGGATGAAGCCCAGGTTGCGTGCGTGGTCCATGGGCTTGGGTGGGGGGCCCAGAGCAGGGGGCCACCAGGAGTCGTCCCAGGCGGAGATGGATGGGCCGAGGATGAGGACTTCCGTCTTGTCTGAGTTCAGTTTCAGGCGGCTGAGCTTCATCCAGTCTGCGATGTCTTTAATTCCATCCTGGAAGCTGGCTCTGGCGGAGGTGGGGTCATTGGTGAGGGAGAGGATCAGTTGAGTATAGTCATCATAGGAGATGATGTTGAGGTTGTGCTTGCGAGCGATGGCTGCGAGGGGGCTCATGTAGACGTTGAAGAGGGTGGGGCTGAGCGAGGAGCCTTGAGGTATGCCGCAGATGATCTTGGTGGCTTCTGTGAGGAAGGGCGGGAGACGGACTCTTTGGGTTCTGTGGGAGATGAAGGAGGTGATCCATTCCAGGGCCTTTCCTTGTATCCCGGCGTGGCAGAGGCGGGTTGTAAGGGTGCGGTGGCAGACCGTGTCGAACGCAGCCGAAAGGTCGAGCAGGATGAGGGCGGTGGTTTCTCCGTGGTCCAGCAGGGTCCGGATGTCGTCGGTTGCCGCGATGAGGGCGGTCTCGGTGCTGTGGCTCGCTCGAAATCCGGACTGCGATGGGTCGAAGGAGCCGTTCGTTTCCAGGAAGGCTGTCAGCTGTTTGTTGACGGTTTTCTCGATGACTTTTGCAGGGAAGGGGAGGAGCGAGATGGGGCGGACGTTCTTGAGGTCTGAGGGGTCTGCGGTGGGTTTCTTCAGGAGGGCGCTGATCTCCACGCGCTTCCAGCTCTCCGGGAAGGTGGCGGATATGAAGGAGTTGTTGATGATGTCCCGAAGTTTGGGTGCGATGATGGAGTCGGCTTTGTTGAAGATGTGGTGTGGGCAGGGATCGGCTGGGGAGCCCGAGTGGATGGTGTTCATCGTGTGGGTGGTATCTTCCGTGCTGACCTGAGTCCAGGCGCACAGGGTGATGGAGGGGGGTGTAGGGTCGTTGGTGGGGTACGAGTTCTGAGCGCCGAAGCTGTCGTGTATGTTGACGATCTTACAGTGAAAAAAGGTGGCCAGAGAGTTGCAGAAGTCTTGAGAAGGCGTGATGTCGTTGTTGCTGGCGTTGGGGTTGGAGAGCTCTTTCACGACGTTGAAGAGTTCCTTGCTGTTGTGGGTGTTGTTGTCCAGTCGTTCTCTGAAGGATGACCTTTTGTTGGTGCAGATCAGCTGGTGGTGTTGCGGGTGGCGTTCTTGAAGGCTGTCATGTTATCCGTTGACTGGTTGTGGCCCAGGCTTTCTCGAGGTCACGGCAGGATTTCTTGGAGTCTTTGAGATCGTTGGTGAACCACGCGGATTTCTTGCTGTTGAGGTTGCTGGGAGGGTTTTTCAGTGGAGCAAGGGTGTCGGCGCAGTCGGTGATCCACTGTGTGAGGTTGCGGGCTCCTTCGTTGGGGGTCCGTGGTGGTGGTGGGAGGGTTTAGGCTCAAGGAGGTAGTGAGTCGGTCGGTGGTGATCTTGCTCCAGCATCTTCGGGGGGTTTGTTGAGGGCGGTGGTTGGTCATTGTTTTCCTGAAATTGAAGTGTACGCAGCTGTGGTCGGTCCAGTGGAGCTCGGTGGTGTGGCTGAAGGAGATGTGGTTGCTGGAGGAGAAGACGGGGTTAAGCATGTGGCCGGCGTAATGGGTGGGGGTTAAGCATGGGCAGATTTTGCGAATAGGCAATCCGCGAACTTGCGTATTTACGGATTCGCAATCCGCAAAATCCGTGAACTCTCGTGAATTTGCAGATTATTTTTTTTTGTGTTTCTGCCAGTTCGCGAGGGTTGTGTACCAGTTCGCAATTGCGAACTTACTTGTCCGCTTGCAACGGCCGCGACTATGTTGTTTCTACGTCTGGTTCATCATCACAGGTTCACAGCACCCTCTGTTTCACCACTGCCACCCTCTGGTACACCCATGCCACCCTCTAGTACATCACTGCCACCCTCTGGTTGGTTTATCACTGTAGATTATGGGGGTGAAAAAAAGCAGCACACCTGCCCTGCTTCAACTGACATGAATTAATTTGGGGTTGATTAATGTGTCACTGAATTTAAACTTCCAGTCTGGCTGACACCTGCTTCCTTATCTGTAATTTGCTTTCTGTTGCAGTGCAATTTTTTTCACAGGACCTTTGTGGCCTACTGTAGCTATTCTCTGAGCCTGCTGTGAGGGTCAGAGCAGGGTCATAGAATAGTTGCAAGTAGGCAACTGAACTCTGAAGGGGCCCCTCAGGAAGCACTACAGGGAATGATTACTAATGATAAGATTGAACTGTTGCACCTGCTGAGTGCTTTCAGTTTTGTCTGAAATTGCTTTCTGTTGCAGTGTAATTTTTTTAACAGGACCTTTGTTGTATACTTGTAGCTATTCTCTGAGCCTGCTGTGAGGGTCAGAGCAGGGCCATAGAATAGTTGCAAGTAGGCAAATGAACTCTGACGGGGCCCCTCAGGAAGCACTACAGGGAAAGGTTACTAATGATAAGATTGAACTTATGCACCTGCTGAGTGCTTTCAGTTTTGCAAAAATCCAAATATCCAGCAGCATCCACAAAAAGTAACCCTTCCAGGTCAAGATACAAATCAAAGTGACCAGCACATGAAGAAAGCACTGGGAGGAGCCTGCTGGACAGGAACAGGAAGCTGGAGACTGTGGGGCCCTTCCTTCCTCCCACCCCCCCCAAAATGGACTCCTTGCAAAGAAAAACTGCAGGCAAATGTCAACATGAGGAGTTATTCTGATAAAAATCATAATTTTCAAGGTTTATGCTGCCTGCTGGTGGATTTCTTGTGCGAAATTGCAAATTTTGCAATCTCGCAATTGCGAGATTGTCGCTGCCCGCCACATCTAAGTGTTCGCAAGTGTTTACTCCCGCGAAATTGTATAGTATTCTAGTTGGCAAGTGCGACCAAGCAAAAAATCCGCTTCGCACGGAATTTACGAATTTTCGGCAAGTTCGCGAGAGTTCGCGGATTGCGAATTTGCCGAAAATCCGCAAAATCCGCGAGCGGAATGGATTTTATGCCCATGCTTAGTGGGGGTGTTGACCAGTTGCTGGAATCCGAGGTTGGCGAGGTTGTCTAGTAGGGCGGTGGTGTTGTTGTCCTGGTCGTTCTCCAGGTGGAAGTTGAGGTCTCCTAGGAGGATGTAGTCGGGGGAGGCGAGGGCGAGCGGGCTGATGAAGTCTGCGATGGCCTCGCTGAAGTGTGAGCGTAGTCCTAGGGGTCTGTAGATGAGGGTTCCTCTGAAGGTGGTCTTGGGGTCGGTGTGAATCTGGAAGTGCAGGTGCTCTGCGGTGGCGAGGGTGTCGTCGGTGTTGGTCGTGATGCGGATAGTGTTTCTGTGGGCGATGGCGATGCCTCCTCCGGTCTGGTTGACGCGGTCCCTCCGGATGATGTTGTAGCCGTCCGGGATGGCAATGGCGATGTCGGGGGCTGAGGAGGCGTTTATTCAGGTTTCCGTGAAGAAGGCGATGTCTGGTGCTGTTTTGTCCAGGAGGTCCCATAGTTCGACGGCGTGCCTGTGGATGGAGCGGGTGTTGAGCAGGATGCACTGGAGGTGGTTGTTGTTGGCGGCTGTTTTGGCTGGCGGGGTGCACGACCGAGTGCAGGTGTAGTAGCAGGCGTGGCAGGTGAAGGCTCCGTGGGTGCGTTTCGGGGTAGCAGGCTGGATATCGGCCGGTGTTGAGTGCGTGGAGGGTGGCGGCGTTGTAGCTCAGTCGGGTTGGCTGTCTCTGGCGGGGTCCAGGGGTTCTGGTGCTGGGCGCGGTCCAGGCGTGGACGGGCGTAGACGGGCTTGCCTTTGGCACGCAATTGAAAATTAAATGAAATGAAAATGGTTTTTATAAAGCGCATTACTACCCGAAGGCCTCGCAGCACTGTGATGCATATCTCTGAAAGTCTACTGATTTATTTAGAAAAAAGAAAAGTTTTAAGAGTTTTGCGGAATTTTAAAAGATTGGATTCGTTGCGGAGAGTAGAGGGTAAAGAGTTCCACGTCATGGCCGCATTCAGGGAGAAGGAGCGTCCGCCCCACCTGGCCCGTTTGATTTTGCGTGTTGTTGCCAGAAAGGCCGTACTGGAGCGCAGTGATCTTTGGGGATGGTAAGGGGTGGCTAAGGAACAGATCATTGCGGGGGCGTTTTTCCAGATGGCCTTGTGCATTATGCACATAGCCTTGAATTTTACTCTGGCTTGGATGGGCAGCCAGTGTAGATTTCTGAGGGCAGCGGTGCCCGAGTGACTACGGGACAGTAGTCACTTGGCGCGCACGCTGCGCGTGGCAGCTGCGCGTACGCACGGTCCCTGCCATTTATGGCGAAGTGGGAGGGAGGAGCAGCTGGGAGGCGGGAGGCGGGAACGGGGCGGCGAATGGGGAGCGGGAGACAGGAGAAGGGGGTGGGGCCGCAGGAGAGCAGCGTCGGGGAGCAGAGCGGGGGTTGGAAAGAGCGGGAAAGCGGAGCGGGGGAGAGCGAGGGCAAGCCTGGGCAAGCCTGGAGAGCGAGGGCAAGCCTGGGCAAGCCTGGAGAGCGAGGGCAAGCCTCGAGAGCAGGGGCCCTAAGGAGAGGCAGCAGCAAGAGGGCCAAGCAGGCAGCGGCAGCAGAATCCGGGCACACGGGGGCCGTGCGGTAGTGGAGTGACCGGGTCAAGGGTCACATTGATAAAGGTATTTTAAAAATTGAATGTTGCATCTAGTAGCTGACTAATGGTCAAGTGTATATTGAACATTTAGCTGGGGCTATTGAGTAATTGAATTACAGAGAAGGGCAATGCAGCATTTGGGTGCTTTTTTTCGTTTTCAACAAATGGGTGGAAATAGGAAGCTCTAAAAATAATATCATTCTGATAAAATGAATAAGAGGGTGTGCCTGAAAGGGGCCAGAGTCTTGGTATGGAAAAGGAGGAAAGACTAATCCACTGTAAAACAAAAAGGGAAAACAACCTTCTTCCCAGTTATGGAAGTTAGGGTTAGGACTAACATTATTTACATAGAACTGAAACAAGTAATTATAGGACTTGGAATAATGAAGATTAGTGGCAAGAATTTGTGACAATTTCCAGAGTATATTAGGTTGTGAAATGAAAGTCCAGGAATAGAAACAAGTGGGCATATTTACATAAAAATGGAGAAGCAAGGTGCCACAAGCAATTTTGCTGCTCCGAGCTGTCATTTTCAAAATGCAGGGATGATCTGTGTCTTTTTCAAAATGCAGCAGGTGCCGTATTAACAAGAATACGGTGCATCCCTGTGCTCCCCCCTGTGCCAACCTAGGCACCATTACACCATGGGCTTTTGTTGAGCTCTCAAGTTGTTTAATAGCTATACGGAAGTACGGTTCTCTAAATACAAAGAGAAACTTCGAAATAGTTACCTCTGAAAATGGAAACTTGAGAGACCTACAGTTTTAATGTTTTAAAGAAAATTCGGTTTCGGGCACAGATTAAATGAAAATGTAAGTTTAGTAATGTGCACTTTTTGGCTGCGAAACTGATTAAAATTGAATGGAGCAATGTAGATTATTTTCATCTTGTGACATCCTTTCCGTTTTGATTTTACTTTCCATGGTACTAAAATAGTTCAATTGCATAGTTCTTCTTTAAGACAATATTTATGTCTGTTAGCATGGAAGGTGAATTCAAACTAAGCGCCACCCTGTTGTCCTGAAATTATGTTCAGACTCTTTTTACTGAGTTTCTTGCAATGTTAACTGCTCAGATTGTTTTCTTTTTATGATTGAGGAGAATTTAAACAAGGTTTGTGCACTTTTTCAGAGCCATTTTCTTTTGTCATGTGCCTAACTTGTGCCGATATGTTTTTGATATGCTTAGAATAATTACAGAGAGGAGAACAGCAGGTACTTATATTTTTTCAATTAACATTCAACAATTAAGTTTTAATATGGTCAGGGAATTGTTCATAGGCATTTGTGCGGGGACACTACACCTTTAATTATGTGCCCTCTAGTGCAAAATCTTGTCTTTGAGGGATCCCATAAAAGCTTATTGCATCTACTTATTGAGCAAATTAGTACTTGCATTTTGGAGAGAAATGTCTTTATTAGACCTAAAACTGGAATCTTTGTATTCCCAGAAGGCGTGATTTTGTTTGATGAATAAATCTAGTAATTATCATGCTGTTAGGGTTGTACCACAAATGTCATAAGCAGATAAACAGAGGGCGTAAGCACTCCGTAAATTCTCTAATTATCTATGTTGGACTACATATTGCCTGCAGATGATTTATGAGCATATTGATATATCCTTAAGTATTCTCATTTCAGTTCACAGATGCATAAAATTAAGGTTGAAGCCGTTTGTAATTGAGGCGGATCTCATAGAAAATGACCTGCCTGGAGTGTGCTCTAAAACACAGCTTACTGCTGGTGTAGGCTCTTTGCAGCACATCCTCTAGAAAGTTTATTAATGTTCCTTCATATCTGGCCCCACTAACTGTGCTAATCTTCAACCCTTGCAAATTAATGCTATCAAAGTATCCATCTTGACATAGCCAGGTCGTAATTATCTGGCAGATGCATCAAATTTATGTTTTGCGAGTCCTTAATAGCGAATTTTAAGGAATCGCTATTAAAGACTCGCAAAACGGGATGCATGTAGGAATCGCAATGTTATTAGCGATTCCTACAGATTCCTTATTTGCGATTCGGTAATAGCTAATCGCTAATAAGGAATGGCTTTCCCATTCATTCCTATGGGCTAAAGGCCCATAGGAATGAATGGGAAAGCCATTCCTTATTAGCGATTAGCTATTACCGAATCGCTAATGTTCCGCTATTTCAAGGGTGCTAGGGTGTCCAAAGGACACCCTGTTGCACCCCTGAAATGGACCTGTGCACAAATGTTACACACACACATGTGTGCGCAACATGTAACTTTGAAAAATGCACTAAAGTGCATTTTTCAAAGTTTTAGCTAATTACCACGAAGTTCAACTTCATGGTAATTTGCTCCCCCTATTAGCGAATTCGCTATTTTTTTGGGTTTCATGCATTGCATTTAAGGAATCTCATTTTGGGATTCCTTAAATGCAAGAGCAATTTAAGGAATCGCTATTTAGAGATTCCTTAAATTGCGATTTCTGCATTTGGGATGATGCATCCCAAATGCAAAAATACCGGGAGCAAACGGCCAGATTCTGAGAATCTGCCCGTTTGCTCCCGGTATTTTCTTTGATGCATCTGCCTGTTAGAGTTTGGTGCAGCAGAAGCCCATTTTAAACTGGCTCTCACCCGGCCAAACACTCCGGGCCTTATTTATGAGGTCTTACACCAGCACTGCGTCACTTTTTTTGTGATGCTTCAGCGGCGTAAATAATGCACCCCACTGTTCCATATTTACAAAGTGACACATCTAGGCAGATGTGTCACTATCTAAACCCTGCGCTATATTATACCTGCGTCAGGTATAATGTATGCACGGTAGGCGTTCCTCCTTAAAAAAGGCGTGTAGAAGTGGTGCAGTGAAATCTATGAGATTTCACTGCACCACTTCTACGAGCTCACGTTGTCAAATCCTTACAACTGTTTCACAGCAGGCGCAAGGACTGATGCAGGCCCTTTTACATGGTATTCGCCCATGTGTAATGACACATTGCTGTAGTTGCGTCCGGTTTGCGACACACTCCAGCAATGTGTCATTACTGTGCCACCAGATAAGTCGGGATTCCTGATGTATCTGGTCAATCCTTGTGCCATGAAGGGCTGTACTGTAAATATGGTGCATCTTAGTGTCACAAGGAGGGCGCACTGAAAAGTGTTGCATCTGTTTTCAACTAGTGATGAAACACTTTATATAAATGATACACTCAGTTCTCCAGGGCAAACAACTAGGGGGCATATTATCAAGAACGGCGATAAAAGTATTGCCGAAAACCGCGATAATGGGCTTGATCATATGTCCTTGTGAATTCCCATAGCAGCCCAGGTTCTGGTGTTAACCTGGGCTGCTATGGGGATTCACAAGGGCATATTATCAAGCCCATTGTTGCCGTTTTAGTGGCAGTTTCCTGCCACTAAAGCGGCAATACTTTTATCGCAGTGCTTGATAATATGCCCCTAGGTTTCCAATGATGGAACCTCAAGGTGGCTTCACCTTCAGAAACGTAGGACTCAGTAGCCAGTGTACCACAAGATATCTGACTAAATACACTAGGAGTCCTTTGCTATTTTAAGGTAGGTCCTCCAATGCATTTTGTTACTGTTTGTGAAAAATTATCCCTGACTCTCATAAGTATGGAGAAAAATCACAGTGTGTGAGTTCCATTGTTTTTTATAATTAAGAAAATAATTTTAGGCCTGGGGTTTCGTTTCCTAAATGAAGCAAATAATGCTGACTGCCCATAACAACATACTGTCTAACTGGTATAACAGTTTTTATGAAGGTGCTTCAGCTGCTTCTACACAAGCACATTTGCCAATTTGTCCTTGCCACGCCTGTGAGGGTCACTGGATTGGGACAAAGGTAATGCTCTCAATCGCACTGTCAGGGTGGCAGGTAAAGTACCCTACTTAAATTGTGGCCCTCATTTTCTATTCAATGTCTTGAAGACAAAAATGTAATGCCATGTGAGCAGGGCACCCTATTCCAAGACAAAAAACAAAAAAATCCAGAATGCGTTACGTACCTCACAGCAAGTTATATGTAGGGCGGAGAGAAGCAGATAATCCTATAAACTTGTCACATTGCACTGTGTTGCAAAACATATCTGCAAGTTCACCAAATGCCAAGCTGGCAAAGGTTTTTTGAGGAGTCCTGCAGTGGAAACCCCCCTGCTATTGTGCAGATCAAGGAGCAGAACCTCTTACCGTACTTTGGCAGTACAGCTCCATTCCTCTGCGCCAGATGTCCTCCAAGGGTCCTAGACGGTTAGAGAAATCTGCTGTGGCGCTCTGAATGTTCACTGGCTCAGGAAACAGTAGAGTGGGTGGCACAACGTTGCAATATCACATTTTCTGCCTAGTTTCTCAAGATTTTCTGTCATTTTTATTACCTAAATTTGGTTACATAAAGACTCCAGCACTGAAAAAATTGGTAATTCAATCTCATAAGGCACATGCTCCCCTCCAACGACAAGGATAAGGTGAAACTGGATATACCCATTTGGATTATTTACCTTTCCACTTTGGCCAAGGTAAGTTGATGTAAAAAAAGCATCATAGTCATGGAAGTTAAATGTCATGTGGGCTGCTAAGCAAATGTACACCTCTCATGTGTACTAAAAAGGTATGGCTCCAAGTTTACCCTTCAGTTGCAAATTAACTAGAGTGATGTATTAAGTTAGTAGGGGGCACCCCTCACATATTTATCACAAAGGCTTCCTGTTTTCTGTTTTACTGTTTTTTACAGATAAATACACATAGAAAAAACATGTATTTTCCTACTTGTATTTATTTCTAAATGTGAATAAAAACTGAAATTAGGTTGTATTATGAGTTACTCTAAATTCTGTCAATCAAGACTGCCAGGGCAATGGCCGTGCAGGTTGAATGGTAATGGGGCAAAAAGAAAGAAATTGAGTGTTCAGGCTTAAAAGCACTAATACGAAAATGTGCATATTTTTATAAAAGTGCATTGATTTATAATCTGTGGGTGTTCACACTGACTCGCTCGACATGCTGTTAATGACAGAAACATGGCTGACAGAAGAATCCACCCCGGATATTCTAGCTGCAATCCCAGATAAATATTATCTTCTACAATCTACTAGATCCACAGTAAAAAAGGGGGGGGGTGGAGTGGCACTCGCCATCAAAAAGGATTGTCTTTTACCTTCATTTCTCCATTAGAGATAACACTAGTGGACAGTCTAATTGTCAAACTAGACTCATCAAATAGTACAATGGTATGTGTACTTCTGTATAGGCCACTCACAGCTATGCCAGACTTCCCCAAAGCATTTGCAAATTGCATCGCATCCCTGAGCGTGGACTATGCTAAGTCCTGGTCATTGGTGACACAAACTATTGAGCTAATGAGGTGGAAGGGGGAAAGAGCGCCAAGGAACTGACCCGGCCTCTGCAAAATTTTAACCTCACGCAACACATTCAAGTACCTACACACATTAAACGTCATACACTTGACCAAGTCTGGTCCATTAGCCTCACTCTTCAGAATTTAGAAATTCACCCTTGCTTATGGGCAGATCATTATACAACTAGTTTCACTGTGTGTGATACTATTCTTTCGAAAACTCTATCCATCAAAAGAGCTCATTTAGGCACTGGAATCAAATAAACTTGGATTCTCCTATGTGATACCATGAATCGTGAGCTGCCTACAAGTCTGGACAATATAGATAACCTTAATAGAGAAATCACCAATTGGCAATTGAAAGCCATTAACACTCATGCTCCTCTACAAACTAAAACCTCTTGTATCAGGCAGCATGAAGTATCTAAATGGTTTACTGCTGACCTAAAATCAGCAAAACTCACAGCACACCAGGAAGAAAGGAAATGGCGAAACACATATTCAACAGAATCTAGATAACAATACAATATGAATCTAATGGCCTACAAAAAAGCCATTCTGGAGGCTAAAAAACGTTTTTTTCCAACTAAGTATTAAACTCAAATAACAAAACAAAAGACATTTTCAACACAGTCAGGGTGCTATCTAACCCTGATTGTTTGACCCCCCTATCCTTGCACACAGAAACTATGTAATGATCTAAACTCTTTTTCTTAGATAAATTTAGGAAAATCCAATAATCCATAGATTCCACCCACAAGGAAGTGGAAGAACTGTCAGGAAATAACAACCCAACTCCATGGCTACCTTCTCATGTCTAACCAAAGAACAGCTTGAAACTTCTAAATAAAGTAAAATCAGGCTCCCCTAATGATGCCTGTCCCCCTCACATACAAAAAAAAATTCTGCATTTCCAGAGATGCTTCTTTCCCTACTGAATCTTTCCTTAATTCAAGGGATGATACCCTGAACTTTTAAAGAAGCAGTGATTATTCCACTCCAGAAAAAACAAGTGGTTGAACCACAGATGCTTGACAACTGTAGGCCTATATCCCTTCTCCCGTCCCCGGCCAAACTATTAGAGACAACAAACTTCAGCACTGGACTCCTGTCCATTGGTCCTCTGAGTTAGGACCTGAACCAGTCCCAAAGAACTCAATAAAGAGCTTAGGCATACACATCAATGTGGATCTCTCACCGCACCCTAATACGCAGACTCCACGATGCAGGGATACAAGACAAGGCCCTCGACTGGATCCGCTCCTTCCTCTCCGGCAGAACGCAGTCGGTCAGACTCCCCCTTCTTATCAGACCCTATACCTACCACCTGCGGAGTCCCCCAGGGGTCCTCCCTCAGCCCTTTGCTCTTCAATGTCTACATAGCTCCGCTCGCCCCAATCGTCAGAACCTACGGACTCAACATTGTGTCATACGCAGACGACACCCAACTCATCCTCTCCCTATCCAACAAACCCAACACCGCCAGACACAACTTTTGAGAAGGCATGGAAGCCATCGCCAAATGGATGGAAAACAGCTGCCTACAACTAAACACAAACAAAACGGAAGTACTCATCATGGGCCCAAACCCAGACCCAGATGCCAGGAATGACACCTGCTGGCCCCCCGTCCCCGGAAGCCCGCCCACCCCCTCCGACCACGCACGCAACCTGGGATTCATCCTGGACTCGGAGCTCAAAATGAACCACCAGATCAACTCCTTCTCGTCCTCCTGCTTCCACACCCTCCGCCTCCTACGTAAGACCTTCAAATGGATCCCCTCGAACACAGAAAGACCGCCACTCACGCACTGGTCACTAGCAGGCTCGACTACGGCAACTCACTCTATGCCAGAATAAACAAGAACCTCACCCGCAAGCTACAGAACATCCAAAACGCCGCCGCAAGACTGGTCCTCAACCTGCCAAGCCACTGCCACATCTCCCGGCACCTGCGCACACTCCACTCGCTCCCCATCAAAGCTAGAGTCACCTTCAAGATGTTAACCCACGCTCAAAATGCCCTACACGACACCGGACCAGCATACCTGAACAGCCGACTCAAATTCTACGCACCCCAAAGGACCCTATGATCAGCCCAGCTCTCCTACACCATGGTCCCGCACACCAGAAAGACCAGATCGGGAGGCCGCTCCTTCTCCTTCCGCGCGGCCAGTGCCCGGAACAACCTTCCGCTCCACCTCAGACAGATAACATCGCTGCCCATCTTTGCAAGAAACCTCAAAACCTGGCTCTTTGACTGACACCCTTCTTGATGGACTGGACCCTGCGAACACCCCCCGACCACGCCCCCAGCAAACTTGAGACCATTACGGGTGAGTAGTCATGCTTAACAAACACCTGATTTGATTTGAATTTAATTTCATATTATCATGAACTCGCAGATTGGGGCGGTCAGTTCTGCCTGTTTTTTTCCAACTTCGGAAACTGCAAAAAATCTGAAGATTTTTCAGCAGAGAGGCCAGCATTAAAATCATCATTGCCTTGGTCCTATCAAAAATTGATAATGCAAGCGCAATCTACCTAGGCCTCCAGTGCAACCAGAAACACCATCAGGCAGCTAGAATTATCTATCAACAAGGCAGACGCTGTCACGTCAAGCCGCTGCTGCAGAAGCTACACCTGCTTCCAGTGGAGCAGCGTTCCATGTTTAAAACCGAATGCCTCCTGTTTAAAGCCATAGATGATATTGGCCCAAAGTACATATCCTCAAAAATTAACCGGTACTCTCCACAGCGCACTTTAAGATCCATGCACATGAATCTATTGTTGGTTCCTGGGTTCAGACGTAAATGGAGTCGCGGTTCTCAATACAGGGACCCCAATTTTGGAACGCTCTTCCCACAGCTTTGAGACTAGAACCCAACCATTTGAGCTTCGGGAAAAGCTGAAGACATGGCTTTTTACCCAAGCTTATAGCTAGAAATGGACCTTTCTTAACCAGTGATTCCAAAGAAACAACATTTTGTGCCAAGAGACCTGTTGGGGAACATGCGCTCTACAAATTTCTAATAACATAACATATCAGTGAATCCTGTCAAGAATGCAATAAAACATGTACTCTAGCTAACTAACTAGCTAAGCATTTCAGCTTAATTTAAAAAAATAAAAAATTCCAGAAACCTTAGCAAAATAGAAACACAGATGGAAATGTCAAAAAAATAAATACCATAAAACCAGAAGCCCTATTCATAATCCACCTTCTCATAAATAATCTAAAGAACAATTGTGGCTGATAACTTTCTGAAGCAGTGGGGTGGTCTCAAATACACACACTAATTTCTACTTATCCACAAGCACAAGCACACACACTCATATCTCTAACCATTCACAGGCACACACATGCAGTCATACTCACACCTGTTCATCACAAACACACATGCGCTCAAATACTCACACCCATCCATTTACAAGCAAACATGCATGCACATACGCACACCCCATCCATTCACAGGCACACAGCTGCACACATACTCACACATATCCATTCACAAGCACATTCACACACACATTTGCCCTAGCATTCAGAGCAAATGCACAACAAAGCTCACACATTCATACATAATATTCTAAACTCAAATATTCAATAAAGCGCTTTCAAGCAATGACGGTGATGGCAGGACCAATGGATAATTTATTGGAAAAGCACAGCGGGCCATGAGGAGCTGCAGGATTCTGAGGAAAAGTAGAAAATAGAAGATCCGTCCACCACCTTTCAAACCTCCTTAAAGGGTAGACAATGGGATGGATCAGCGGGACTTGCTGATCGTACCCCACTCTGTGACGAGTTAGGGTAAGGAGATGTGAGGCATCACTGATAGACAGTTAGCCCAGAGCAATTTAGGGCTTAAACCTGAAGCACCGAGGGCTGTCTCTATCAGCGACACTTCCACTCATCTTGAGGGGAGGATCCTTGCAGGGCTTTGCTGGGATTATGGTGTCACTGCCCTGAGGGCCATGAGATATTCATCCCAGCAATTCCTGACTCAGGCTGTTAGGAACCTGCGCATTAGTACACGTAAATCACCTGGCTGCCTGAGCCTGCCATGGTGAGTGATTGCCAGGCTGACCTTTGCTCAGTCTGACACACACTCATCATTCTTTGAAAATGCCAGGTCATCACCACTAAAGAAATTCCAGCATCCCAATGTCTTATCTATTTTGAATCAAATATAAAGCTGCAATGTAGGGCCAGATTTACAAAGCTTTTTTGTGGTTTTAAATGGCCGATTTGCAGAATCGGGCCGTTTGCCACCGCAAAAAAGCATTTTTTTAATGTACAAAGCTCTATTTGCAATTCGGTAACCTATTGACAAATAGCAAATTGGGTTTTCAATCGATATTAGGAAGGGGCGTGTTTAGGGCATCCCTTCCTAATACCAAATCCCATTGGTATGTGCGAATGTTTTGCATTCAAAAATGTGGTCGGAAAACATTCACATTTTACCACCTTCTTCAAATTGGTGGTAACACAGTCGTAAAAACTGTTTTTAAGAACAGGCCGTGGTCCCATAAATCTTTTCATTTTCTTTTTGAAACTAATAATTTTTCCTTTATGGAAAATGGTCTGCATTTAAAAAAAAGAAGATTGCTTTATTTAAAAGGAATCACAGGCATGGTGGTCTGCTGACCCCAGCAGGTCACCATCCCTGTGATTTTTGTGATTCACAATGGGATGCAAAACAAGACCTACCTCATGAATATTAAGGAATCAAAGAGGGCCCGATGTATGACACTTCTATTTGCAAATTATGATTTTTTGCAACTTACAATTTGCAACTCACAAAATGGAATGCACTAATGTGTCTCTGAAACATTCAGTGATTCCAAATGGAGTCACAACTTTCCTGTCTAATCAATATTCATAAGGCAGGTCACAATTTGCGACCCATTGGGAATGGCCAACACTTACAGGGATGGTGGCCTGCTGGGTTCAGCGGACCAACTTGTCTGTGACTGCCTTTTAAATAAAGCAGTTTTAAAAAAATGCAGCCTAATTTGCTTAAAAGAAAACAGGATGGGTTTAAAAAAAAAAAATGGTTCTTTTCATTTTGTGTAAGGGCAGGTAGTGGGACCAATGCCTGCTCTCAAACAATATTATCACTGCATAAAATGAAGGGGAAGGGGTCCCCTCGGGACCCCTTCCTGTTTGCGACTTGTTTACCACCTACCTGAAGTAGGTGGTAAATGCAATTGTTTTTGTCCGCATTTGGGGTCACAAAACAATCAAACATCCCCCTGCAACTCGCTGTTAGGAAGAGACGCCTTTGGCACGCACCTTCCTAATAGTGACTTGCAAGCCCTATTTTGTGAGTCGCAGTAGTAAAAATTAGCTTTTTGGTAATTGCAAACCTTTACCTGTGTACATCTGGCCCTAAGTGAATTTCAACTGCACACAGCAAAATCTGTAAACTTTGCACTTCCAAGCAAAGTGTCAAATGCCCTAAGTTCATTCAGTTACATGTCTAATTGGAAATCCCCCCATTCCCAAGCTTATGCCATTCACGATTCATGCACGTTGCAGGGTGTACACTTTAGCTTACTTCCACAGACACCACAGGCCTGATGCACACAAGTAAACCTAGACCAAAGTCTAAGTTTATGCCTGAAGTCTAAGTTTAGACCTAAAGTCTACCTTTACTACTACTAAAGTTTGACCAAAAGTCTAACTTTACTACTACTAAAGTTAGACTTTTGGGCTACATTTTGACCAAAAGTTTAATTTAGACCAAAAGTCTAAATTTACTACTACTAAAGTTAGACTTTTGGTCTACGTTTAGACCAAAAGTTTAATTTAGACAAAAAGTCTGACTTTAGTAGTAGTAAAGTTAGACTATTGGTCTAAGTTTCGTCTAACTTTTTGCATCAGGCCCCACGTGTTCAACAATTGTTTACCTGATCTGTGGCACTGATTTTAGGGGGGCAAAGGGTAACTTGACTGCCTGAGAAAGTCTGGTGGATGCCCTGTTCCCTTTGGAAGGAAGGGGAGACCTGCAGGTGAACTCTGCTGTTTGGTTGTGCATTGCCTACATGCCTGCCTGCAGCAATCAACAATAAATTCTCTACTGTCTGTATGCGAAGAAAAAATACAAATAATGTCTTTTTCCTCTAGCTCCTGCACAACTTCCTACCTCTCTGTCCTGCTATGCCCTGGACATAAGAAATACCGCAAACATTGGAGTTGGAAGTAAGGCTAATAGATTTTTATAACAGAACTGGCCATATGGTTATGAGTATCCCTATACCAGCAGTTATCGAAAGGGCAAAGAAACATGACATAAATGCACAGCATGCTAAACATTTCTCTTACTGGCTAAATATGTATGTTTGTATGGCTTTAAATGGAGAAGGCTGTGGCCAGAATTAAGGTTGCACCTTTTACTCTTTAAATAAAAAGTAGATTAGTGCCTAATTTGTGGAGTTAGTTGAGGAAGGGGCTCAACAACACTCTTTTTTGGTGACCTGCACTTATTTTTCCTCATCAGACTTTCACCCAGATAAAGAGAGAGAGAAACACACAAACAGAGGAAAGAAAGAGGTAGAGAAAGTTGGAAAAACAATGATGAAAAAAGAGAACGCAGGGATGATAAAGAACATTTAAGAGTGATCTAAAGAGACAGTGAGTGCTTAGTGGTGGATTAAAGAAGCGTGAGGTGAAATCAAGGATACAAACCCTTAGTATTTGAAACCATGAATATTTGTAGGATTGGCAGCAGGCTTCTGAGCTAAACCTTGAGCCACAGCATTTATTGTTTTACACATTAAGCTCTATATATCTAAATAGTTGGATAAGCATCAGCATCTTTATATGTAAATGTGAGCATAGGTTTTAAAATGGAAGGGTTTTGAAGAGCTAGTGAAAAATCTATTGCTTTCCTAATTTGTTTCAGTTTTTTTTATTTATAAATGTACTTGAGCTTAACCACCTCTCCCTTGGTAAAGCTGAACTTCACTCTGTCTCCTGTCCTGTCTCCACCTCACCATCAACTGGATGCTATCACAATTTAGCACCAAAAATAATATGTTGCTTTTTATATAGTCATTCATGCAGAACTGCTATCATTTCTAAATGGTATATCTTCCTAATACCCATGTTAACGGTGCTCACTTAACCAATCTTGGATGGATGGAACTTGGAGTTCCTGGTCTGCAGATATGTGACCTACAGATCACAGCACAGTTGAGTGGTTAGTGTTAACCTAATCTTGTTCACATATATGAAGCCTTTTTCTGTTCACTATGGATCTCGTGCTCATAAAGAGAGTAGGAGACTGTAGAAAAAGGAAAGAAAATTGTAAATAGAGGTACATTGAAAAGAGTGTAAAAGAGGATGAGAACATTGTAATAAAAAAAGAAAAAAGGAAGGAGAAAAGAACAAGAGCTGGGCAGGAAAAAGGAGAGATAACAGGTGACTGAGGTCCTGATTTAGATCTCAGCGGATGGGTTACTCTGTCACAACAGTGTCAGATATCCTGTCCGCTGAAATATAAATTCCATTGTATACTATGGGATTTAAATTTCAGCGAACAGGATATCCGTCACAGTTGTGATGCAGTAACTTGCACACTGAGATCTCAGTCAGGCCCTTAATCATCAAGGAATAGTGATACAGCAGTTGGATCATAGACAGAGTGAACAAAGGATAGAAGAAGCAAACTTGACAGAATGTAGAGAAGGATGGAGTAGGGAGATGATTTAGAAGGGATCAGGCAAGAAAGGTAGTTAGTAAGTATTCCATTGTATTCCATTGTGCTCCTATTCTGCCTTCCTGATCACTACTATGAGATAAGCACTGAAATAAACTGAAAGAAACTGCTTCCAATTTAGATAGGAAAATCTACATGCTAAGGTTTCCACACAGGTTGATTTCTACCCTTGCCTGGGCATGAATCTCTGCCCAGATGGCATTTAGCAATTCTAGACAGAGATATCCACCTGGAAGTAAATGAATATAATTTGGTAGTATGTAAAGTAGTACTATTAAGGACCACTTTACATGCTCATAAATGCTCCTGGGTATATGCTCCCTTGTATCACATTCAGTGGAAGATGTCATCAGTGATGTCATTTGAGATGTCATCAGTGATGTCATCAGTGATGTCACTGACCATGTCATGAATGATGTAATATGTGACATCATCAGCAGTACATTGCGGGCGCGCGAGTTATAGTTAGAAGAACTAACTATAACAGAGGAATTTCTATGGTTTTGTACAAATGAAATGTGCAGCTAACTGTAACACCCCGAAACCTATGTTTTTTTCAGTGAATTTCAAAGGTTTTTTAAATGCTAATTCCTAACTACGTCTCTGAAACCTATGTTTTTTTGTGAATTTCAAAGGATTTTTAAATGTTAATTTCTAACTATAACGTCTCTGAAATGTACAGTTGTTTAAGTGAATCTCAAAGGTTTTTAAATGCTAATTTTTAAGTGTAATACCTATTTTTTTGTTCTGAATTTATATAGTTTTTTAACTATTTATTTTCAAAGATTTTATTTATTAAACAACGTTCTATATTTTTTTCTGAGAAATGGGCAAAAAAAATTACAATAAATTTTAAACTGAAATCATTTTAATTATTTTATTTTATTTTTGTATTTTATTGTATTTATATCATTTTCTTTTTTTCAGATTTTTTGCGTCGCGTACCCAAAGTGTACCTACTGCAGCGGGTCCGCGTATTTTAGGAGCCATTATGGAAAAGTTGTGAAGGATCCGCGTATGTTGAGCGACCACTGTTACGTGGTGTGCCCAACTTATATGCGACCTGTCCGCGACTCCTGCTCCCAGGCTTTCGCGTCAGATACGCATTACAGAACGCAACGCTTGCGTGGTGGCGGGCCACACGTGACGTCATATACATACTGGGATGCGCTGGGTGTGCGACTCCCGCAAAAAAATGTATGTTCTAAAATGATATGTATGTGTCTTTCAATTTATATATTAGGGCAAGAGATTATCTAAGGTATTCATAAAATAATATATTTCTACTGGTAATAAACGTATATTACTTTTAAATATATTTTTGTGAAGTCACGCCGGGTGCGCGCTTAGTAAGCGCACAGTGCGCGGATCCCATGTGACCTGAAAAAAAAGGATTTGGTTGGTTCATAACATTTCCCACTGTAACTATTGAAGGACCCCACCCATTTTAATCATTCTTCTTGGACCATCTTCAGAGAAGCATCTCTACTCCAACTTCAACCTGTTTGTTTTTTTTTGGGTGTTTTTTGTAAAATCTGAGCAAGCTGCTGGAGGACAGCAGCAGATGGAAGAATCTTCAGAAGAAGAATTCTTGCAAGAAGAACCAAGGAAACAGAGACCAGAATCTGTAGTATCAAAGTTATTTACATTTCCTGAAGGCCAAAAAAAAGTGTATGCTACTAAGGTCACTTGCAAAATATGTCAAGAGGCCGTGAAGAGAAGTATTCTTACGGCACTGCCGGTATGTACAAAAACCTGCATACAATCCATCCGCTGAATCTTGCTCCGGAGGAGATGAAAAGAGCTGCGTTGAATCCACCAGCAGCAGCAGCAAATACTTGAACACCATCGACATCTCAGCCTCCATCAGATATAAGGGCTGAATTTGCCTTTCTGGAGCAGCACTGCATCAAATGTAAAAAAGTTGTTTGCTAAGGAGGGCAGTCGGGGGATATGCTATTTGTGCTGCTCAACACAAACACCAATGTTTATTTTTTTTTAAATATATATTTTTGGAATGATGTTTAATTCCAAAAGTTTATTTTTTTCAATTTATTGTTCAGTTTTTAGAAAAAAACACCAAAAAAATACAAAATCGTTGAAAAAAATATAAAACAAAAAAAGAAGAAAAAAAAAGTTCTTATCAGAATTACCTTATCTTGTTAAAAAAAAGAACTACTATTGCATAGTAATGTCTGAAAGTTTGATTGAATCTATGTGTAGAGAATGATTGAGTGAAAGAATGCATTAGTAATGTATGGTGAATGTATAAGTGCAGATTTATAAGGAAGTGCTGCAGCGTGACGTTTTAAGCTCTTTAGCTGCATCACGCTGCGGCACTTCTAAAACACAGGGATGTGACATATTTACTTAAATAAGTCAATACTCTGTACTTCTCCATGCAGTGGCGCACAAACAGCTGCCAAGTGCCGACGCAGGCACCCTATCATCATGGTGCAAGGATGTCTGTGTCGTGGGGAAATTGTTTTTGTGCAGGAAGGGACACCTTCCTGCTCAAAAATAATCACTAAAGGCATTTTCCTCCTTCAATGTGTGCTATGGAATGCAGCACAAATTGAAAGAGGAAAAAACAAGGAGAAATGAAAACAATACTCCTCATTACGTCTCGCTACAACTCCTCTAGGGTGACGCAGCATTCACATGTATCTCTAGATTTATGATTTCTTGTAAATCTTGAGATGTGTCTTGTTCCATGGGTGTTGTGTAGTAAATATGAAGGAGTCCCTGGCGCCATCACTACGTTGCAAAATAAGTTATGTACTGTTGGCGCAGGGCGCTTGTAAATCTGCCCCATAAGTTCTTAGGTATTGGCAGACTGATACAATAAGATAATAGTGCTGGACGGGTGTTTGTAGAATTGTATGAGACTGACAGGAGGTATCCTACGCTGCATGGGCACTACTTCAGTATTTAATGGAGTGGACCAATAGTATGTATCTGCTTAGAGATTTGAAGGGATTATACACAGAATATTGTATGTGTACTTGTGTTGGTGCCGAAGCCATTTTATCAGAATACGACTAGTAACTAGAATGATGACAGTGCTGCAAACAGAGTGAAAACTTAATTTATACCTGCTTATGTATTGGTAAAGTGATAGGATAAGTAGATAGTGGTAGATAAGTGCTTGAAGATGTGCATGGGACAGACTAGACGATTCCTACACTGCATGAGTGCTAACTGGTTATTTAGAAGAGTGTATCAATAGTATGTAGCTAGTTAGAGGTCTTCTTGGATAGTACACAACATTTTATAGCTGTACTTGTGTTAGTAGCTAGGCCATTCCATAAGTTCATGACTTGTAACTAGAATAATTACGGTATTGCAAACAGAGTGTATGGTGAATTTATAAGTGCTTAGGTATTGGTGGAGTAATAGGATAAGTAGATAGTGCTGGATGGGTGATTGGAGAAATGCATGAGATTGACAGGAAGATTTTTACACTGCAGGAGCACCAAGTACAGTTATAATGTATAATATTATAATTTTATAAACACAACATAATTTAAACACATTTGACTGTAGCACTGCTTGTCTCAATGCCTGAGACATTCTACAAGTGCACAGACAGAATGGGTTCCTAGAGTGCTAGTAGTTGACAGCAGAATACGTTCGTAGTGCTTATGTTTCAGCAGAGAGATCAGCTAAGGACACGCTTCTGTCAGGATGACTGTAGGAGTGGACAAAGGCTCACAGTGTGATTCCAGACAAGGATGACTATTCCCTGGACTTTTTCCGAACTGACTCAGCAGTTTACATGGGGTTAGGGGACCGCATACATTGTGCACATTTGGCTGTACCACTGCTTGTCTGAATGCTTGACTCATTCTACAAGTGCATAGATAGTGACTGAGTTCTCAGACTGCTAGTAGTGGACAGCAGGATAAGTTTATAAGCGCTTATGTGTCAGCAGAGCGATTAGAAAAGGATATGCTTCTGTCATGATGATTGGAGGAGTGGACACCGACTCACAGTGTGATTCCAGACAAGCATGACTATTCCCTGGACTTTTACAGGACTAACTCAGTAATCTGCAAGGGGTTAAGGGACTACATACACTGTGCACATTTGACTGTACCAGTGCTTGTCTGAATACCTGACTCATTCTCCAAGTGCATAGATAGTGACTGGGTTGTCAGACTGCTAGTAGTTGAATGCAGGATAAGTTTATAAGCGCTTATGTGTTAGCATAGAGATTAAATAATGACATGCTTCTGTACCGAACACAGTGCATACAGAATTTTTAAGTACAGAGGTATTACTACACTGGATGAATGGTGCAACGCAGCTCCCTGGCGCATACTGGAGGTTCCTGGTGGGCTAGTTGGCCCCCAGGGACCCCCAGAATTCAAAGGGATTTAATTCCCCCTCTGGAAACATGCCAGGGGGCTGCGTTGCAGAGAGGTGTAATGAGTCCACGCCCCTTTTTACACCTCTCTGCAAGGCAGCACCCTGGCGCATACTGGAGGTTGCTGGTGAGCTAGTTGGCCCCCAGGGACCCCCAGTATTCAAGGGGATTTAGTTCCCCCTCTGAAAACGCGCCTGGGGGCTGCGTTGCAGAGCGGTAAAATGAGGCCACGCCCCTTTTTACACCTCACTGCCACGCAGCCCCCTGGCGCATACTGGAGGTTTCTAGTAGGCTAGTTGGCCCCCAGGGACCCCCAGTATTCAAGTGGATTTAGTTCCCACTCTGGAATCGCGCCAGGGGGCTGCTTTGCAGAGAGGTGTAATGAGGCCACGGCCCTTTTTACACCTCTCTGCAACGCAGCCCCCTGGGGCATACTGGAGGTTTCTTGTGGGCTAGTTGGCCCCCAGGGACTCCCAGTATGCAAGGGGATTTAGTTCCCCCTCTGGAAACATGCCAGGGGGCTGCATTGCAGAGAGGTGTAATGAGGCCATGCCCCTTTTTACACCTCTCTACAATGCAAACCCCTGGTGCATACTGGAGGTTCCTGGTGGGCTAGTTGGCCCCCAGGGACCCCCAGTATTCACGGGGATTTAGTTCCCACTCTGGAAACGCGCCAGGGGGCTGTGTTGCAGAGAGTTGTAATGAGGTCATGCCCCTTTTTACACCTCTCTGCATCGCAACCCCCTGGTGCATACTGGAGATTCCTGGTTGGCTAGTTGGCCCCTAAGGACCCCCAGTATGTAAGGGTACTTAATCCCCCAACTTAGAACGCACTACGGGGCGCGTTTGCACAGTGGTGAAGGTAGGGGGCGGGGCTTGAGGTGATATGTGTGCAAACATGCCCTGTGGCGCATTTTAAGTTGGGTAATTAATTCCTCTTCAATCCAGAGGTCCCCTAGGGGCCAACTAGCCTAACAGGTACCTCTAGTAAGTGCCAGGGAGCTGCATTTCAGAATGTTGTAAAAAGGGGGCGGGCCTCTGAACACCTCTCTTCAACGCAGCTCCCTGGCGCATACTGGAGGTACCTGAGGTGAGCTGCTGCCAGACTCAGGGATGAAAGCGTGAGCCCAAACTGTGTGTCATATGGTGTGAAGACATGTTCTCTGGCCGCTATGCCACATCTGTCCAAATGGTGTCAGCATGTAGTTATAGATACTCGGAGGAACTTTTGTTTCGAACATTGTAACTTGTGTATGGTGCTTAGGGGGTGTTATATAGGGAGTGCGAAGGTAAATTTGTGCGTATGAAATGAATTTGGTATTTGGAAAGTGGAAAGCACTAATTCCTATGGGTCTGATGGCGCTGTGGGCGTAAGCTGAGGTGCTGCTGGAGTTAGGGGATAAAGCTGATGAACTACTGACCCCTATTGTGAACTTTTAACATGCACGTGCTGTTAAATGTTCGATAAAATGTTGCAAAAGTATATCGTTAGGTTAATAAAAATTATGAACTTTTAACCTGCAGGTGTCATAGAATGTTCCAGAAGGTGTTGTGATAAAATAGGTTGAACTTGTGACCTGTATGTGGCACAGAATATTAAGTAGCTTCTTGTATGGAAAATTCTAAATTAACAAATGGAGATAAGTTTTGGAATGCTGTTGAAGGAATGAAGTATTCTGATTTGTTCTTTAAATGTCTTTATGTGTGGAGCGACAGAGAAATTGTGCCATTACTGGTTCCATTCTTGATGAAAGCGGTGCTTTATATGCAGTGTGTGACGAAGAAAGAATTCCATGTGTGTGTGATATTTGCAATCTGCATACTAACTACAAAGGTGAGTTAGAAATGAACAAGGTGTGCTATGTGTTCTGTAGTAGTGATTAAGTATTTGAGGTGATGTTTTTAATTTTGAAAGTATTTTTTATTTTAAAGTGATATAGTGTTAGTAAAGTGTGGTGTTTGATATTGGTTATAAAATATGCATAACATTTGAGTTGTTGTTAAATAAGTACTTTATATATGTTTAGAAATTTTTCACAGAGAAGAAGTGTAGTTTGTCAACTTTATAGGACTGTATGGTTTTGAAAATGAGGTACAGCATTAATTTGTGTTTGTAATGTATTTGGGGAGATAGACAAAATGTCACACGTTTGCAAATTATACGTTTTGTGGAAATAGTGGGGTGGGGGAGGTGGAGGTAGGAGGTGTATGTATTATTAAGTTAAAAACAATAAAACAAAACCCAGAAATGTTATGTGGACAGGTTGTGGTCTCATTTTTGACACTGAGAGGTAGATTTGAATGTAAGCCAACGTAGGTTGTTCTACAGTGGGGCCATCTACAGTGTAAATAGGAAAAGTGATACATTTCTTTTATATGTACGCATAGTTTGAATCATGTGATCCTAAGTTGAGATATAATATGAACATGGTTTCTGGTTTGCATTTGGGTATAGTTAATAGTTTTTGTAGTTTCTTACTAGTGATTAATGAAAAGGTAGATATACTAAAATGTATGGTAGTAAATGTATTAATTAGTGTCTGTTCTTATGGAATAGAAGTGGTTGGGGAGTGCTTCTTTAGAAGAGATGTTTTATAAATGGGTGAGAGATAAAAAAAATGAAATGTGCGGTATATTTTCTGTATGTCCTTGTTGAAATTAGAGAACTACATGAGATTTTAAGTGATACTATTGGTCAGGCTGTGTCGCTGTGGTGGATATATGTAGGTGTTGAAGTGGTCTGTGTTTTACAGATGATGAGCTTCACTATCCCTTTTGAGACACTTGTCAATTTGTTCATTCCATTTAATATCTTTTAGATAGATACAGGAAAGGGCCGATATATCAAACGTTTGGGAATTAGAACTTTGTTTACTCTCCCCATGCCCTGCTATGTACCCTACTGAGTGTTTAAATGACTTTCGTAACATATAGATGTCTATTTATAACTGTGCTATGAGATGGTTTATCCTTTAACCTCCAATTTGCATGTTTGAATAGTTCCGGCAGACTCCTGTTAAAATAAAGCCTGTGTATGGGTATAGTGGCACTACTAGCAATGGTGGGGGTATCTGTTTGATTTCGTACGGTTAACCAAGGGCGGAGGGCGGTGTGGGGGAGGTAGTTTAGTTGCTGTTTGAAATACAGCACATAGTAACGTGGAGATGTGGGGCTACTAAAGATGATGTAGTACCAGCGGGAGCACTTATAAAGTGCCCTATAGCATGGTATATGTTTTACCCGCAAATTTGCATGTTTTAATACGTTTCGCTGATGAGCTTTTCAGGAGACATCTGTTGAAATTAAGCTTCTGTATGGCTATAGTGGCGATTCTACGTTTGCTTGGGCTCTTTCTTTTATTGCATAAAGTTAAGCAAGGGCGTGTGTTGATGTGGTGTATTGGTACTGTGACTATTTATAAACCGTCTTATGGTATGGTTTATGTTTGAGTTGCAAAATAGCTAGATTTAATAGCTTTTGCTGATGAGCATTCCGGCAGACACCTGTTGACATTAAGTCTGGCTATAGTGGCTGTAACAGGAGTGCTGGGGCTCGTTGTTTGATTTCGTAAGGTTAACCATGGGTATGGGTGGGTGTGCGGGAGGTGCATATGTTGCTGAATATAGGACGGACATTTTTAACATGGGCATGTGTAGTTAGTAAAGGTAATGTACTTTCAGTGGGCCTATTTATTAACCATGCTATGGAATTGTTTATGTTTTTCCCGCCAATTTGCATGTTTAAATACTTTTTGTTGATATGTGTTCCGGCACACACCTGTTAATAATAAGCCTGTGTATGGGTGTAGTGGCGCTACTAGGAATGGTGGGGCTTTCTGTTTGATTTCGTACAGTTAAGAAAGGGCGGGGGTGGGTTTGGGGGAGGTGGGTATGTTTCTGATTAAAACACAGAATATAGTAATATGCAGATGTCGAGCTAGTAAAGATGATGTAGTACCACTGGGAACATTTATAAAGTGCCCTATGGCATGGTATATGTTTTACCCGCAAATTTGCATGTTTTAATATGCTTTGCTCATGAACGTTCTGGTAAACGGTTGTTGAAATGAAGTTCCTGCATTGCTATAGTGTGTCTACTAGGCTTGGTGTGGCTCTTTAATTTTGTAAAGTTAAGGAAGGATGGGTAAGAGGGTGGTGCAGTGGCAGTGTGCCCATTTATGAATCAGTTTATGGTATGGCATTTGTTTTTCTGGCAAATCCCTATGTTTTACTACTTTTTAATGATGAGTGTTCCAGCAGACAGGTACTCAAATTACACAACATTTCTGTGGATAAGAAATGTTTGTATGGATAGATATTCTTGTTCTGTAGTAGTAGGGTGATAGCGTTGATGGAAAATTATGAAACTTGGTGCCATTATACATTTCAATGGAAGCTTACACTGTTTCTTTGTAACTATGGTGTAGTTAGTGTAAGTGGGAGAAAAAAATGGGGGTGCTCTAAAAGGGGGGGGACAAAACTCTTAAAGGGGTGTGGGCTATGCACGTTGGGCCGTGGTCCAAATCAAGATAAATATCATTGTGTGCTTTAGAAAATCCTCTCCAATTATTGTACGTTCGGAAAGGATTTCCCTTCCTTGTGCAACGTGGGTAACCTATCGTGATCTTTCCAGTTCTCAGTAGTGAGCAAAATAGGCATGCGTACATCGATGTGCATGCTCTCACTGAAGTGCAATAAAAAAAATTGACTATGTTTGCGAGGCCCAAAAATAAAATTGACTATGTTTGCAAGGGCCAAAAATAGAGCCCGATAGAGGCTCGTTTGAAGGCTCCCTGAAAATAAGTGCCAGTCCTCAGGCCTGGCCCAATTAAAGCCCAGCATCTATCTATGCTAAGCACTGAGCCATCCAACCATCTTTTAATTGATGCATACATTCCTACTTATATACATAAATACATCTGTTCCTGCACTTATCTTAAGCATCTATGAGCCCATTCGCCTATTTTAAACACTGTGCCATTCATGCAGGCATGTGCCTATATATTCATAGATACATCTGTACCAGAAACAATCCTAAGCATCTATCATCCCACCCGTCTATCGTAAGTACTGGTGCCTGTATTCATTTATCCTTCCATCCATACATTGATCCATCCATCTATGTATCTATGCATTGATGCATCTGGCCATGCATCCTCTCGCCCTTTTTTCAACTATACGTTCGTATTTCCGTGCATCGTCCGCCCCCGATCCTTATACTCATCCATCCAGCCTCTTAAGGGGTCCAAAAGGCTTGTGAAAAGCATTGACAGGCAGATTTTTTTATATAGAATAACAAAGCTTTGAGTTGCTGTTTGTGGAGCATACTTCATCCTTTTAAAGAAAGGTACATATAGCGAAAGAAATGTAAAGGAGCTTTTAAGTGTAAGACGTTGTGGACGGGCCCTGTGTACTAGGAGGTGGGGCGGAATCGGGTGGTGGTGTAGGAACAGGCAGGACACCAATTCTTGGGGTTAACGAGGGCTTTATTGGAATTCCACGTTGGGTTTTTAACATGAGAGTTCTCCGTGTTCGGAACGTACGTCTCTCCCTCGCGAACTGACTGGGTTCCGTTGCGGCGTTCGGAAGGTCTTCTTCCTAGGCTGGGTGTCGCTGCCCCTTCGAGGTCTGGTCACTGATGGGGTGTTTGTGGCCGTCGTCGTGGCTCCGGTGACTCAGGGAAAGGGGAGATCAAGCAGAAAGGTGCCGTTAGTTCCAGCGTCCGCGGGGAGGGCATGCACCGGGGGACCCAGGTGTATAGTGTAGGAAGACACCACCCGTGATCACACAACTCTAGTATACTTCAGTGCGGGGGTGAGGGGAGGTAACAGACTGTGAGGGTATACGCGGGATAAATGGACACAAGGGGGGGAAGGGGGACGCAGGATCTCAAACGGGGCTTTTTACACTAGATTACACGCTTGCTCCCCACCCAAGCCGCCATACGCTGACGTACCTGGGCAAGCCACGCTCCTCCCCCGGGAGAGTGGCACGGCGACTCGCAGGGTCGTTGGCCTCCTGGCTTCCCCTCGGTCGCTCCTCCGCTAGCTCCCAGCTGTTCGTCGGGTTCTCCGCTTCTTCCTCCGTTTCTCTCGTCTCCGATCCTTAGTTCTCCGTCTTCGCTCTTCTCCGGCACTTCGGGGGTGACGTCACACGCCATCCACATTGCTTCCTCTCTTTTGGCCAATCCGGGCCGGCTGACGTGTACAGTGGGCGGATCCTCCTCCTCAGTGTAATTCCACTTAAAGGAGCCGCGTTCTTCCTCGTCGTAATCCTCGGACTCCGTTCCCCATGTTTCTGTCTGCAAGGAAGGAGGACGTACCGGGTCAGAACCAGGTGCCGACCAGTCTCTTGCAGCGCAATCACCTACAGCACGCGGCCTCACCCCGTTACACATCTCCCCCCCTGCTTTCTCCCGGTTGGGGAGAACAGGCGTGCGAGAGAGGAAATCGGCGTTCCCGTTGTCCCTCCCTTTCCTATGTACCACCGTAAAAGCATAAGGCTGGAGGAAGAGGAACCACCTCAGTACCCTAGCGTTCTGTGTCCTGTTCTTATGCATCCACTGCAAAGGGGCATGATCGGAGTACAGGGTAAAGGCCTTCCCCTCCAGATAGTAACGTAGCTTTTCTACTGCCCAACGGATCGCCAGACACTCCTTCTTGACTGTGGGGTACCTTTGTTCACGGGGGTGTAGTTTCCTGCTTATATACAGAATCGGGTGTTCCCTATTGTCTTCCCCTATCTGAGACAGTACAGCCCCTATTCCTGAGTCGGACGCATCCGTGGCTAGTATGAACGATTTATCGAAGTCTGGGGGTATTAACACCGGACTGGTTGTGATGGCAGTCTTCAGTCGGTCGAAGGCTGCTTTGGCTTCCAGTGTAGGAGGGACAGGCAGGCTATTCCTGACGGATTTTTGGAGTAGATTAGTCAGGGGGGTGGCGATATCGGCGAAGTTCTCTACGAACCGTCGATAGTAGCCCATAAGGCCTAAAAAGGCCCTAAGTTCCCTTTTTGTCGATGGAAACGGAGTTTCGGTGATGGCTTTGATTTTCTCCTCTTGGGGAGCTATCACTCCGTCCCCTAACATGAACCCAAGGTACTTCACTTTAGAGTAAGGCGCTCTGGATTTCTTGGCGTTCACGTGCAATCTGGCGTCTCTCAAAGAGGCCATAACCCTGGTGACATGTTCTCGGTGCTCTGTCCAGGTATGACTGAAAATGACTATGTCATCCAAATAAACGGAGCTGTAGCCGGCATGAGGGGATAACACCGTGTTCATGAGCCTCTGGAACGTGGCAGGCGCCCCGTGTAGGCCAAAGGGAAGGACATTGAACTCGTATAACCCTTTCTCAGTGGCAAAGGCGGTCTTGTGGCGGTCCTCCTCTCTCAAGGGCACCTGCCAGTATCCCTTTGTCAGATCCAGTGTTGTAATGTACTTGGCTTCCCCTATTCGCTCAATCAATTCGTCCACCCTGGGTATGGGGAACGCATCGAAGGACGAGACGGCATTTAGCGCCCTGAAGTCCATACAAAAATGGGTGGACCCATCAGGTTTGGGCACCATTACGATTGGGGAGGACCAGTCGCTTTTTGAGGGTCTGATGACGCCGAGGTCTAACATGCTTGCGACTTCCTTCCTCACGTCAGCCCTTTTTGCTGCTGGTATGCGATAGGCTCTTAGCTTTACCTTGCTACCCGGGGTTGTATGGATCTCGTGCTCTGCCAAGTGAGTGCAACCAGGAGTGTCTGAAAACAAGGGGGAAAAAGGGCGGAGGTCGCTCAGCAGTTCTTGTTTCTCCTTGTCGGACAACTCCGGGTTGATGGGTAGGTCGGATAGGGTTGATTTTTTGCCCCCTTCTGGAAGGGTCAAATTGGCTGATCGAGGTATAGGACCCAGCCATTTTTTTAAGAGATTCATGTGAAAGGTCTGCTTGCGGGTGGGAGACATAAGCAGCCGGTAGGTGGTATTGCCAATCTTTTCTAGAACACGAAACGGCCCCTTCCATTCGCTCCTGAATTTCTGGGTGGAGGAAGGAAGCAGCACTAGAGCCCAGTCCCCTTGATTCATGGTTCTCCAGCGTTTGCCTTTATCGTACTGTCGTTTTTGTGCCGACTGCAGGTTTGAATACGCCAGTTCCCTCAGTTTCCCCAATCGCGACCTCAATTGCTGGGTGTAGTCCAGGAGGGACCGCTGTTCGTTGGCCTCCTCGTGCTCCCACGCTTCCTTTGTTATGTCGAGCAGGGACCTTGGTTGCCTGCCATACAGTAGTTCAAAGGGTGAGCATCCAAGGCTGCTTTGGACCTGTGCCCTTACTACGTACAGTGCCAACGGGAGCATTCGGTCCCAGTCCTTCTTCTCTGAGGACAGCAGTTTCTTGAGGGTGTTTTTGAGAGTCCTGTTGTACCTCTCCACCAAGCCATCCGTTTGGGGGTGGTATGCCGACGTGCGGATGTGGTGGAGGTCCAATGTCTTGCATACCTCTTTCATCATGCGAGACACAAAGGGCGTCCCCTGATCCGTCAGGATCTCCCGGGGAAACCCAACCCTTGAGAATAGTTCAACGAGTTTTTCGGCTACGTTCTTCGTGGTGGGGCTGCTTAGTGGAAAAGCCTCCGGGAAACGGGTGGAATAATCCACCACCACTAGGGCGTAGGTATGTCCCCGTGAGGAGCGGGGCAGCGGCCCTATGAGGTCCATGCCGACACGTTCCCATGGATTGCCAATCACGGGTAGGGGTTGTAAAGGGATTGCTGGAGGTCTGGCCATGTTCTTCCTCTGGCACACCTCGCATTGTTGACAATATGTCTCGGTTTCTTTGTAGATCCCCGGCCAGTAAAACAATCGGAGTATATTTTGTGTGGTCTTCTCTGTCCCGCTATGTCCTGCTGTCAAATGTGTGTGGCCGTAGAACAATATCTGTTCTCGGAAGTCACTTGGTACCACCAGTTGCCTGGGCTCTCCCTCCTTTCCCTCCCGATATAACAGGCCGTTTTCCATAGTGAAGCGGGGATATCTCTGAGGTGCTCCCGTGGTCTGGGCGATGTGGGCGGCCGCCCACGCGTTCAAGAGAGACGGGTCATTGGACTGTGCAAACTTGAACCCCCTGTCTAGGACCCATGGTTCGGAGGACAGGTAGGCCTCTGTCGGTAGTTTGGCCAACTCCCGTTTAAACAAGGCTAGGAACTGCGGATTGTCAACCCCTAATATCAGTTCTTCAGGCAAGGCACTCACCACTCCAACCTTTACCGTACAGGGTTCCCTCCCCGTGGAGTGTATGGTGATACGGGCAATGGGATACGTCTTGACATCCCCATGGACGCACCTTATGTGTACTTCACCCTCCTGCCCTATCTGTGATGGATGTACTAGTTTCCCCCGTATTACAGACTGTCTACAGCCCGAGTCTAGGAGTGCCTTCACTGGCGTGTGGTTTACCCGTACCCTTACGTAGTAGGAGGGCCCCATCTCTGCGCTGTACATCACGGCCTTGGGAATGTAACCCACTTCCATGGGTTCCTCCGTTGGTTTTCTTCTGGGGCACAACCGTGCGATGTGGCCCCACTCCCCACATTCGAAGCATTGAGGCCCCCGTAGAGGGGTTATGTCCGGCCTGAAGGGCCGTGTTTTCAGGGGTTCAAAGACGGCTTTTTTTCTTTCCGGTTTGGGCGGAGGGATGGTGCTTTTAGATTGCTTCTCCGGTTCCCAGGGAAAGGAGCGTGGAGCGGCCCTTGTATAGTTGGCCGCCATTTCAATCGCCTGAGCAGCAGTTAGTCCTGGATGTTGCCTCAACCATCTTAGTGTGCCGTAGGGCAGGGTTTCCATGAACTGTTCCAGGATGATGCTTGTCATAACTTCTTCTTTACTCCGGGTTTCGGGTCTCAACCATTTTTCCGCGGCCATTTTCAGACGTAAATATAACGTCTTTGGGTTTTCTCCGGTGATACCCTTTTCTTTACGAAACCTAAGTCTGTAGGCTTCTGCGTCCATACCGAGGTGGTCCAGGATCACCTCCTTGATCTCGACATAGGTGGCTGTTCCTGTTTGATTAGCGACCTGGTATGCTGTCTGTGCTTCTCCCGTCAACAAGGGAGCGAGAAAGAAAGGCCACTTGTCCTCTGCCCACCCACATGCACGGGCAGCTCTTTCGAAATTGACCAGGAAGGCATCCGGGTCTTCGCCCACTACATACTTCTGCAGGGATACCCCCGAAGGATGGGGTCCTAGAGGCCGTCGGTCTGCTGACATAGCAGGACCGGGGGATGCCACCACCTTCTGCAGATTGTCCATTTGTTGGGTCATGGTGCTACGAAACAGGGCTCGGTCTGCATCCGCTGTACTGATTTGTTGGCCGATGGCCCATTCTAGTTTCTGTTGACCGTCAATTAATGTCTGTATCACTTGGTCCATGATCGGGTCTTGCTCCGAGGGAGTAGATCCCACTTCTGACACCACTGTGGACGGGCCCTGTGTACTAGGAGGTGGGGCGGAATCGGGTGGTGGTGTAGGAACAGGCAGGACACCAATTCTTGGGGTTAACGAGGGCTTTATTGGAATTCCACGTTGGGTTTTTAACATGAGAGTTCTCCGTGTTCGGAACGTACGTCTCTCCCTCGCGAACTGACTGGGTTCCGTTGCGGCGTTCGGAAGGTCTTCTTCCTAGGCTGGGTGTCGCTGCCCCTTCGAGGTCTGGTCACTGATGGGGTGTTTGTGGCCGTCGTCGTGGCTCCGGTGACTCAGGGAAAGGGGAGATCAAGCAGAAAGGTGCCGTTAGTTCCAGAGTCCGCGGGGAGGGCATGCACCGGGGGACCCAGGTGTATAGTGTAGGAAGACACCACCCGTGATCACACAACTCTAGTATACTTCAGTGCGGGGGTGAGGGGAGGTAACAGACTGTGAGGGTATACGCGGGATAAATGGACACAAGGGGGGAAGGGGGACGCAGGATCTCAAACGTGGCTTTTTACACTAGATTACACGCTTGCTCCCCACCCAAGCCGCCATACGCTGACGTACCTGGGCAAGCCACGCTCCTCCCCCGGGAGAGTGGCACGGCGACTCGCAGGGTCGTTGGCCTCCTGGCTTCCCCTCGGTCGCTCCTCCGCTAGCTCCCAGCTGTTCGTCGGGTTCTCCGCTTCTTCCTCCGTTTCTCTCGTCTCCGGTCCTTAGTTCTCCGTCTTCGCTCTTCTCCGGCACTTCGGGGGTGACGTCACACGCCATCCACATTGCTTCCTCTCTTTTGGCCAATCCGGGCCGGCTGACGTGTACAGTGGGCGGATCCTCCTCCTCAGTGTAAGTCCACTTAAAGGAGCCGCGTTCTTCCTCGTCGTAATCCTCGGACTCCGTTCCCCATGTTTCTGTCTGCAAGGAAGGAGGACGTACCGGGTCAGAACCAGGTGCCCACCAGTCTCTTGCAGCGCAATCACCTACAGCACGCGGCCTCACCCCGTTACAGACGTTAATTTAGAAACATAACATTTTGTCGACTTATATATTGGTACACTGTTTTAAAGTGGCCGTCACTGACAGATACTGAAAACCTGTACTTCTTACATTTAAGAAAGTATACCAGAGAGGTAATTTGGGGTGGTGAGAACCTTGAGTTCTATAATTCCATGTGAAGCACAGTATAGGAATATAAAAGTAATTGGAAAGCTTTTATGTTCATATTAAAGAGGGGGTGTAAGAACTAAGTGAGGCAGGCAAAGCGTGTGTTTTCGTAGCACTAAAACAAGAGAATGTGTAAGGTCAGAGCAGGTTCGTGCAGGAGTTGCCTGCTTGTAGTCGTTTCCAAAGGCACAAACAGCGCACAATTTCGGGGAGCCTAATTCATTCAGCAATAGGCAGAGTGGGGATGTAGGGGCTGTAAAAATGGGTAAAAAAGAACAGAGTCGTCTTTACCAAAAAATTCTCTTTTGAAGACTTGTGAAGTACTTGGGTGTGGCTGTGTGTGTGCGCCCGGGAAGCTGTTTGAGGGGATCCGGGGCAATGGGTGATGCACGCCTGGTGGTCTGTTTGCTAATTATCCCACAATGATGTTGCTCCTGCGTTGCAAAAAGAGAAAAGTCTCACTGCAGTGAAATAAAGAAAAAAAACCAGATGAGGTTTGCGAGGCCTGAAAATTGACCCCCCATAAAGACCTGTTTCAAAGCCCGCTAAAATAAAGTGCTGGTGCGCAGACCCCCACAGACACCCTCCCCACTTAAAGCCGGGGGGGCAGTGTTATGTTTGGGAAGTTGTAATTAAAAATGTAGGCTAATAATGGTAATTATTGTGTGTGCTGTATTGTTGATAATATCATCTTAAGTACATAGATTAAAATGTTAAAAAATATTATCTATACATTTGTCTGCGGTGGGTTGCAGAGAGAGTGTTGTGGGGTGGTGGGGTGCAGCTAAGAGGTGAAAAGTACGAGGTAGTGCAGTTACATATAAGTTGTAAAGGTGTATGTAAATAATTAAATAAATACTTGCTGTATGTTCTATGGCACTACTTGTCATCTTAGTGCTGCTCTGTCATGGTCAATCACGTTGCAACACTGGGTGTGGAAGTCGTTAGTGTAAGTTTTGTAATTGTATGTTATTATTTTAACATAGTAAACAATTGTGCAAAATAATTGAATCTATTTCTTGTTTTCTTAAAATTATTTCATTTGGATTAAAATTTGGAAATGCCAAGAAGAAGTGAAAAAAAAAGAAAAGATAAGAAAAATATATATTTCAGCCAAAGGCAAAAGTTTGAATTAGAAAAAAATGCGAGTAGTACAGAAACAGTTTGTTTTACTATCAGTACAAAATGAAAAAAGGATCATACAAGAGGAAAAAGGAGAATTTTTCAAGTAAGGTAAAGCAGAGTTCAATTTCAAATACCAAGAAAAGGAAACATGATAAAGAAATAGTATCTGTTACTCGGAGACAAAAGCAGTTTTATGAAATTCGCCAGAAACTTTTTTGATCTAGAGTGATTCAGAATTCAATGAAAACATGCTGCAAATATAAAACAAACGTTTTTGAATTGAAAGAGAAACAGCATATTGAAAGTATAGTGGATAGTGCTTTCAATTTAAAACAGAAGTTATTCATTGTGATTTTGAAGAGAAAGTATTAAACAGAACGTTAAGTTGTTACAAGGACTAGATCCATGTCATGTAAGAAAATATACTGAGAAGTATGGGCATTCTCTGGCTTGTCTTTGAAGAAAAATTTGCAAAAGTGTTTTTCATCAGTTGAGGATGTTAGCAGTATGTTAATCAAAAATGCGGACGTTTGTGAGGTAAGTGTACTATGTAAAAAGTCCTGCACTATTTTTAAGTGAACAGAGCACAAGTCTTTCATATGCTTTTTTATTAGTTGTTCAAAAAAAGTGTGATGATATTGAAATGCGATATTTTGGTTCTGAGGATCAGTTCATTGAAAGTGAAAGTTTGACAATTACAGATGCTGGAGGAGATGGGAAAGTGATTAGCACTGATCGGTTTGAAGAAGAAATTGGAAAGTTTAATGTAGTGTGGTCTCAATTACGAAACTATGTTTGTGTTTGTTGTCGATGTACTGATTACAAAAGTCAAAGTAGGAATGTCGATTTGTATTTGAAAAGTTATAACAAATTAGAAGAGAACGGGGGCGTGGCCAAGCCAGCCAAGATGGCGGACACTTCTTTCTGAGGCTCCGGCTGCTGGCCCGCATAAACACCATTAAACTAAGCCCCTCGCACTAATAATCCATGCAATGGGCAGAATCTGAATCCTGAAGATGCAAGGATTGCTCCGATATGAACGAATCCCCAGCGCATAAAGTAGCAGCGCGCCTGGAGCACCCCTCGTGGGATCCCTGGGACGGATGCACAAAATGGCGGGCCCACTGCACACCGACGGGACCCACTGAGGGCTGGAACGAGCATACAGGTCCCAACAGGCGGGGAGTGACAGGGACGGTACGGAGGCCAGAGATTTCAGGTTAGGAAACGGCGACCCCTGTCTGACTGCCGAGGAGCGGAACGGGGTGCGGGCCTGCCACGCTGCGACGGTGTGCTGCCGAGATGGGAGGTCTCCCCTCCGGGTCCCCTTCCTGCCTGGGGAGAGTCTGAAAACTGCGAGAGGAGCGGGGGAGCGGGGGTGGGAGAGACACTTTGAGGACCTCTGTGCAGGAGCTATGTCCACGGTGGTTTGGCGCTGAGGTGAATCCAGGCCCACAGCGAGTGTCCCTGGGCCCCACCTGCGGCGCTTATGGTGAGGAGCGGGGTACTTCAATGGTAGGAGCGGAGGTGAGCGCCCCTGTCAGCGGGGGGAAGGGGAAGTCCCACCCGGGTACACCGAGAAGACACAGACTGCACGGGGCCAATCCTGTGACCCCTAGGCCCCGTGCTTACACCAGGCTCTGCGCAACCCGGGAGAAGGACAGAGATGGGTGAGTGAGAATAACAGCACAAAGCTATGCCCGCACATCACCAGCCTGGTGTTTTCATGCCATACTGACCCTGGAGTGACCGAAGGTAAAGCTCCCGAGCCATACATTAGACACAGTGGACGGGTCCTGACACATGGTGGCCCCCATTCCCCCACCCCACATTGAGTCCTAAGACATAAGAGGGGGTAGAAGAAAAAGCAGCGACTGGCGGGACGTAAATTAACAAGAAGAAGCCATAGTGCCCCCATCCCAGGGATTAAAAGGACTGTACAGTAACCCCTCTTACAGCGCAGCGGCGGAACCCAAAGCAGACAACATTTTGATAGCGCTGCAAGGAGCACTCCGCCTCCTATACAGCCGAAGCACAGTGGGATACCAGACGGCACTGGTCACAGAACACCTCCATGGGACTGAGCCACCACTATAACACTGCAACCCCGCCAGAACTTCAGGCCACCTTTTGGGTGCAGGCGATTAGTACCCATGTAGAGGTAACCTTCCGGGTCACAACTGCTTGCCTGCCTCGCACTTGGATCACGAAGGGAGAGAGACCACGCCGACCCCGGGAGAGCTGGGTACTTCTAGGTGGACACAGTAACACTGCAGATATCTATGGAAACAAAGCCAGAGTCGAGCACCATCAGTCACTACTTGCTGTGGAAGGGCGCAAAGCCCCCCATCATGGGTCGCCAATGTGCAGAATAACAGAGAGCAACGCCCCTAACACCTGTAGAGACTAGATCACGAGAGGACCCACTAGCGAATACTCCATGTCCAGAAAATCTAGACCAAGTCCTTGCTGCTGTAGAGCACTCTAGAGTGGCGATGGAAAGCAAATTTGACATCCTGGCCACTGATCTCAACATTCTTCGGGACGATCACAGGAAACTAATGGACAAAGTAACTCAGGGTGAAAAGACGATGCAGGCAGTGGAACCGCAAGTGCAGCAACACCACCACGCTATAAACGAACTGCAATCCCGCATTAAGGCTCTGGAACATAAAACAGATGATTTGGAGGGACGTTCCCGGAGGAGCAACATTCGAGTTATGAATCCACCGGAGGGGGCAGAAGGGGCCGACCCGATCAAATACATCACTGACTGGATCGCAACGTTTACACCCACCAATGAATTGACCCCCTACTTCTCTATCGAAAGAGCGCAGCAGGTCCCGGCACGCAGACCTAAACCGGGCCTGCCACCTTGACCATTTCTGATTAAATTACTACATTATCAAGACAGGGGCACTGTTCTCCAGATGGCTAGATGACACGGATGACTGCAAGTAGAAGATGAACATGTGATGCTGTTCTCAGACTATTCTCGAGCTGTGCAGCAGCAAAGGGCCACCTTCCAGGTGGTTAAACGCACCCTGTGTCAAAAGAACATTCAATACGCTCTACTATTCCCTGCCAGGCTCAAAATCATCCACGACTGCGCCATGCACTTTTTCGTGGAACCAAAGGACGCGGACTCCTAGGTGGAACAGCATATATCGTGCCCTATGAATACCACAGACACACAAAGCGGACGACCATCCAGACGGTCGGGCGATGATTCCGAAGAGTCACCCTTCGCAGGTAAGCATTGCAAGCAGTGGCCGTCCTGGAGAGGGGGTCGGATGTGGAAGGAGGCCCACACCTGTTCAGCTTGGAAGACGAGGGCAGTGACGCACCTGCATCCAGAGAGGGCTCCATTACGCCTCCAATGGTGACTCCTCAAACAGCTGACATATTGATATAATAGACTAATAGAGGCCCAGGGTGCACAGCGAGAGAAACACAATCCTGAACCGAACCACACGCAAGCGCAATGTCATCCAGTCACGGGGATGCAGAGCTGCGATCGTAAGGACTTACTGCAGCGATTGCAACAAAGAGTGTTATTCCAGCCCGGCAAAAGCAACCAAGACCTGATGCGGTACAAGTGGGCACATTCCTAGAGACTATGAATGTGCGGCCACGCCGGCAGAGATCGGGGAGAAGAAAAGCCACTACCCCACAACAACAAACTAAAGTCTACATATGATAACCAGTTTGGACATATTGCCCCAATGAGTAGGTCCCCCAAGTTGGGAATGTTCCCCAGAGTTTCAGTTTGTCCCCCTTTGTATCCTTAATTTCCCAGGTATCCTCAAGCGGGTGAAGAGAAGAGAATGGAAAATACAGATGTTTCGGAGAAGGTGGGCAGGTTGGTTGGGTTTTTCGGGTGAAGGGGACAGTACACCTAGAGAAGAACGCGGACTATTTTTGTGACCCATTACACATAAAGTACCAAACACAGACATAAAATTCGTCACACTAAACGTCAGGGGTATGCACACAGCCAATAAGGGGTACTCTATTTATGCCTATATTAAGAGACAATAGGTCCAAGTGGCCCTCCTGCAAGAGACACATTTGATGGAAAGGAAGTAGGCCGCCTACATAAAAAATGGCAGGGCATTGATGAGAGTTCACAGTTTCGAGGGAGAACACGAGTACGTGTATCTATGTATCATAGATGAGAGTTCACAGTTTCGAGGGAGAACACGAGTATGTGTATCGGCTCAAAGACACGCCGTATCCTGAGGCTGTAGTCCCCAACTGAGTTTAAGACTACAGCCTCAGGATCTGAGTTCTCCCTCAAAACTGTGAACTCTCATCTACGATACATAGTTTCAGGTCTCTTACTTCCTTTCCGACTGGGTTAAATATGGATTCACCATATGGGACAAGTTTGAATAATTGGAATTGGGAGATATTGAAATTTACCGAACCAGGTGACTTTTACGATTGGATTTATTGAAAAGATGACTCAACAGTGCAAAGGACGAATAACTGAATATAAAGTATGTTGTGGAAAACTCAGATTCATACTTGATTTGTGATTACTCTTGCTCTTATGATACATGGAATCGTATTTGAGCCCCGATGAAGTCAATGATGCATTTAAATAGTGCGTGACGAAACACGTGTTGGCTGCAAAGAAAATTCTTTTGGAAAACAACTATTAAACTTCTTCTGGATTTACCTTTTGAGTTGGACATTTGAGCCCTGGTGTTCTACAATTGGAACTTTACTATATGAATTTTACTTTGAATAAGGAAGAAAGAAATATTTGTACTGCTTTAGCACTTATACTTTGAGCTCTGTGTTATAAGAATATATGTACTTTAATCACTAATTAATTATTTTGAAGTGCTCAGGGGTAATTTCTTTGTGATTATCGATGTACCCAGAAGTCATTTTGGGTTCTGTGGGATAGAGTGGTAACCCATCCCTCTCCCTTAGGAGCACTCATTCATTATGTTTATTACTCTAGTATTACTTTGCCTTTACAATTAGTTGTGCGCCCGATCTTACACCTGGTTACCATTATTCACAATAACTTAGAATTAGTAGCTATTCCGGAGTTACTGGCAGAATTAAATACATTCGAGTCTGTTCTAATTTAATGTGTTAATTCTTTTCAAACTATAATTCGGATGGAGCCTAAAACAGGTAAACTGCCACCAACAGACTTGCAAAGAGGTTTGAAGGAAGAGTGGTGTAGTTACCTTTAGATTTTAATAAAAATATTGAAACTATTGCTGGAGTGAAAGAGGAAAATTAAGCAGTAGTCAGAGGAAATGGTGTAGTAACAAAAAGTCAAAAAATATGGCAAGAATTTGTGGGTTTTAATAAAGTTGAAAAGGATACCTTATATCTTATAGAGAACAATATTTATTACAAAACGGTAAATGTGGGTGAACAGGTAATAAGTTTAGAAGATGAATCTTGTTGATCGATATTCTCAAGCTGCATTCTATACAGGTGGATCATTATACCGTCCTCCTTTTCCTGTAGGAAACAGCTGTGGAAAATAATGACCTTTAAAGGTTTTCTCCCATACACTCATTGGAGTTCCCTGTGCTTTTTTCATTTCAAATAACTCAATGCTGCTTCCTATTACTTCTTTTAAATGCAAAGGATATATTGTGTAATGTTCATGAATTTCGTCAGTCCTTGACCTGTCCACCTTCTCGATTTGATCTCTTGAAATTTCGGATTATATTCTGAAGATCCTAGATTTCGACAGTGCATTTTATAAATATTTCACCTTTTGTTTGAAAGTTATGTGTCTTCTCTGTTGTTTACAGTGACCCACATGCTTAAAACAAAAGTTCATTAATAAGTTCTTTCTGTGAAAGAATTTGTGGAGAAAGTTCAAGAAAGCGATGAAAAATTAGAAGGACACTTAATCAATTTGATGGCATGTCAATGTGGAACAAATGAATGTTGGTATTGTCATCATGAAGAACTCACGTGTATGTTACGGAACGTAGGTACAAGAACATGGTTTGTCACACTTAGCTGTGCAGAGTATGCATGGGAAGATTTGCTTGACTTTCTAAGAGAAGCGAATTCCAATATAAAAAATGTTGAAAGAAAGACTTGTGGTGAACTGTGCTCATTGGATCCTGTAAATGTGTGCAGATATTGTAATAATAGGTTTCAACCTATGATGTCTTTTATCTGCAATAAAAAGAATACATCTCTTGGAGAGGTTACCGATTTCTTTTGGAGAAAGGAGTATCAAGCAAGAGGTGCACCTCATATACAGATGCTATTATGGATCAAGGATGAACCTAAATTTGGAAATTATTCTGATGAAACAGTATTGTCTTTCATTGAATAGTATGTGACATGTGAGAAGAAGGAGATAGAAGCTTGAGATAGCAAGTTTTATGTTTCCAAAGTCACAGTTGTTGAAAGTATTGCAGAAGAAAATACAAGTCTTAAGGGAAATTTTACACCAGATGTCGGTTTGGTTTTTCCTGTCCAATCATTTGTAAAGGAAGAGTACATTTTTTTCTTCTTTAAGGCACACAATAATTCGGAAATTTCCAAAGAATAACTACAAGTTAAAAAGAAGAGAAGTGTGAAAGTATAGCAATGATTACAATCGAGTCATTTTAAAAACGGGGAATGCGAACATGGACATTCAGTATGTTGCAGATAACTCAATTGCTGTTGCATGTTATGTTACATCGTACATAACAAAATCAGAAAAAATAGAGATGAAGGAACTGTGGGAAGAAATTGTACAAGAGAAAAGCCTTAGTTAAGAATTGCACAGCTTTACTTTGAAAATGGTTTCCCACCGAGAAATTGGATTGTATGAATGTTCAGACTGATTTTGCTCTTGTAGTTTAAAATCAAAGTCATGAGGAATCATTTGGGTAAGTTTAGGTCTTGCTTTTAAATGAAATGGAGTCTTGAAATAATTTAAAGAAATTAAAGAATTAGCAGTAAATGAAACAGACAGTACAGACAATCTTAAAACTAATATGTTGGACACGTACTAACCAATGTCTGTATTAAGTACTTCAACATTACAGCTTGAAAAGAAATGTTAAAGAGAATGTAAATGAAGGAAAATATGCAGTAGTTGGATGTCATGGTTGTTTAGTAAAACATGCAAAGAGTAATCTTATAAACCACAAGAAAGTTATGGGCCCATGCATCAAAAATCAGTAAAACGTGTCCTTATTTGCGATAAATAAGGAATCGCAAATAAGGATTCGTTTTCCACGATGCATCAACAGATTCGGTATGTATTACCGAATCGCTAAAAATCATAAAAATATACCGAAACCACGATAGCGAGAAGGCAAAATAAAGGTTAGCTAATACCGAATTAGCAAATACCGATTCGGTATTTGCGAGTTCGGTATTAGCGAATTCGCAAAAAGAAGAGTCGCATTGGAAGCAAGTTGATGACATTAGAACCAGGAAGTCATCCAGCCCATGCTTCATTCTGTGCCCTGAGGAGCTCAGAGGAGGAGGCAGAGCACAGGAGCTGAGCACAGACGCTAACAACAAACCCGCAACACCACTGCAATCCAGGATGGACAAGGATGCACCCCAAAACACAGACACGCCCAGAAAGAGGAAGAGGAACTTTTCTGACAAGGACTGGAACTTCTGAACGAGGGGGTAAGCAGCAAGCATGACAAGCTGTTTGGTAAGCTATCAATAAAGGTGCCTGAGGCGGAGAAGCGCAAGATCTGGCTGCGCATCAAGGAGAAGATGAATGCGGTTGGAGTCACGCACCGCATCATAGACGGCCTTAAGAAGAGGTGGTATGACCTCAGGAAAAGGGCGAAGGAGAGGATTGCTGAAAGGGTGAAGGATGCAGCTGCCACAGGAGGGGGGACTTCCACAGTCACTCCCAATACAGCCCTGGAGGACCTCGTTGAGGGTACCATTGAGCCTGAGGCAGTCACGAGGGTCACCTAATTGGACGCTTCCGGCGCTGCTACTGGAAAACAAGGTAAGATGCATGCCTGTGCTGATATGCAGCGATTTATATACCCATGCCCATCCCCCCAGGCCAATCACAGTGAACAGGTAGAAGTGCCTAACACATATACCCTCACAGAAGTGTTGCATCAATGGAGTTGTAGTCATGTCATCCAAGTGTGCATGTATGATCCCCAATGTAAAAGAAATGAGACCAGCAGCACACGGCCAACAGTCTGTCCAAATATGTAATTTATGAAATTGAAAATATGCAAAATGATTAACATATACAGTTAGAAAAAACTATAACAATGCACTGTTCAACACACAGATGCATCACCCCTGGACTCTGATGACAGTGGACGCCTCATCATATCAGAAACACCGGCAGGGACCGATGGAGAGACTCCGCAGGGACATCATTCCACAACACCACCACCACCAACAACATCATCATCATCACCACCAGCAGCACCACCACGGACAACACCACCAAGATGCAGGGCAATTGTCCCCTCCCTGCAGGTGATGGAGACAGAGCAGAGGCCAGCAGCCACAAATGTTTCACAACAGTCACTTGTCACTTCGCCAGCTCCAACACCAGCACGTGTCCGAATCAGACAGCGGCGCAGGCCCCTGGTAAGACTTGCAGAGGGATCTGAAGAGCCTGCACATGGCTACGGTGTGGTTGAGTCACAGATGCTGCGTGTTCAGCGCCTGCAGGGGAGACACATGGGAGCAATGAACATTAACATGGCAAAATTGGCCAGTAAAATGGGCACGATGACAGACGCTGTGCGTGAAATTACCACAGCCGTTGTTGAGGGGAATATAGACATCAAACTGTGCCTACTGGAGCTAACCTGTGACGTCCTAGCAGGGCAACACAGCGAGAGCAGGAGGCAATCACCAGAACTTGCTCCGTTCCAATGTATCCATTAGTGTCATCACAAAGCTCTGCAACAGCACAGCTGTACTTTCACGAAGATCTGTGTCACTGCAGGTCAACCTGGGCCATTACTGTGGTGATGTCGCCAAGCCCTTGGGCCAAGTGACCACTGCAGTGGAACATCTGCAGTCTGGGACATTTAGTGCCAGCAATTTGGGAGTGGCGGAGGGGAGTGAGGGGTCATCAAGCATCAGCAGCGTCTCTGTGCTGGAGAGCAACAATAGGAGGCGCAGTTCGTGCAGCTCCACAGCCACTGACACACATTGTGGTGATGTGGAGGAGTCACGCGACAGGAGGCTGGAGGTACATGGAAGTCACAAATAGCCATGTTCTACCGGCTATTTGGCCATAGTGATGTAACCATGAGCCACCTACATTACTTCAAGATACTCCCGTGATGCCAACGGATATGTATCGCTAACAATGTTTTGAGTCTGCGTCATGTAGACGTATCATTCATATTCACTTGACAAGTGCTCATGTGTATTAAACATTTGCACACCAGATTATGTAGTGATGGCTCATTCTCATCTGTCTCTGAAGTTATGTTGTGTGATGTATGTCCGCCTCCTTTGACCTTCAGCTGTGTTAGGCACGTGTGCCAGTCGGTGTTGTGGGGGGGTTGCTGTGCACGAAAGTTGTCATCTCCGTTCACCTCTATTGGTATCCCCCTTCTTGTGGCAATGTTGTGCAGCATGGAACACACTGCTATTATCCGGCAGCAGGTTACCGGGTCATACTGCAATGCACCTCCTGTCTTGTGTCGGATCCGGAAGCGACTCGTGAGAATGCCAAACGTTCGCTCTAACACATTTCTGGTACTGATATGTGCTGCATTGTAGCGCTGCTCCTGAGGTGTTAATGGGTTGAGGAAGGGAGTGAGGAGATATTCACGCAAGGCGTATGCGCTGTCACCTGCAGGGTAGGGAGTAAAGGGTTAGCGGCATGAATACAATTACATATGTGAGGATGAAGTTAATCATTAGGCATATGTATGTACCTAGTAGGTGTCCCTTTCCAAATTCACCATTGAGCAGATGCCTGTGGATGCCACTGTGTCGGAATATGTAGGCGTCGTGTGTGCTTCCATGAAATTGCACTACTATGTCCCTAATGATGTGCTTGGCATTGCACACGACCTGCACATTTATGTAGTGATAGGACTTCTGGTTGCGGAATATGTCTCCGTTGGCTGAGGGGGGACAGATGGGAACATGCATGCAGTCAACGCATCCTATGACATGGGGAAATTGTGCCACCTGGTAGAAGTCCTGTTTGGTGTGGTTCAACTGCTGTTGGGTTGTGGTGAAGGTGATGTGGGAATGTATCATTGTCAGCATGGCATCTAGGAATTTGCGGAAGAAGCGTGAAAGTGTGCATTGTGACACACCTCCGGCAACCGCTACAACCCCCTGGAAACTTCCAGACGCCAGACGCCAGCAGGTGCAGGCTGCATAGGACCTGGACGTGGGCAGGGATGACATTTGTGCTACGGGTCTGGTGCTGCATTAGTGGTTCCAGGTCAGCAATGAGGCGCATGATCATGGCACAATTTAGCCTGTACTTGTCATAGATGTCTTCCTCAGTCTGGTCCAGCAATGTGGTGCACACCATGAATACCCTCTCCTGGATCCTCCTCCTGCGCTGTGCTGCAGCATTGATTCTCATCCTCCTAGCAAGCACGTAGAGGGCAGCCATTTTGGAAGACAAACAGGGTCTCCAGAGGCATATTTGAAGGGTTTCTGATTGTATCCACCTGTAGGTAATTTTTTTTTTTCTTCAACCAACTTTACCTCCTGGTTGAGATTCCCCTTATTTTGCTCATGCTAAATAGCGATTTTGTGGATTTTCGGTATTTACGATTTTTGATGCATTTCGTTGCGAGTTTTTATAGCGATTCGGTATTTCCTGGGGTTGATGTTTTTCTCGGTATTACTGAATCGCTATTTTACCGGAAGCTCTTTTGGTTGATGCATTTGCCAGTTAGTTGTGAAACTTTAGATAAGTGAGAATTTTACTATTTAGCACTTCTGCAACTGTTTAAGCCATGGTGTAGTGAAAGTGAAATATTTGGAGACTTTGACTGTTACGAAGATTCTTGTAATACATGTAAAGGTAGCGTTGCATGTACAATAGTAGTCCTCCTGAGGTTTGAGCCGGGAGAGACCAACGGATTGATAAATTGCTGAATTTTGCTGTTTTAAATGTTAGCTGATTTTAAAAATGCATATACTTTTAAATATTGCTGGCACTTGCACTTTAGCATGAGTTCTCACTCCTGGGGTCCGCTCCTAGTCACGGGACCGCCATTTTGGGAGTAGTTTGTTTAGCGGACTAGTCTTTAGGGCCTGGGGGAGATAAAAGCGAGGCTAGCACGAGCTGGCTTGCATTAGTCCTCCTGAGACTTGAGCCGGGAGAGACCAACGGATTGATAAATTGCTGAATTTTACTGTTTTTAAATGTTAGCTGATTTTAAAATTGCACGTACCTTTTAATATTGCTGGCACTTGCACTTTCACATGGGCTCTCATTCCTGGGGTCCGCTCCTAGTCGCGTGACTGCTATTTTGGGAGTAGTTTATTTAGCGGGCTAGTCTTTACAGTCTGGGAGAGATAAAAGCGAGGCTGGCACAAACGCCCAGCGGACGTGCGCAGAGAGCACACAGCAGGCCCGTCGAGGTGCTCCTAAGGCAAGCCCAATTTTCCCGTCCGAGCCTGGCCCACACCCAGTGCCATAACTCCTGAGCATTTTTCCACAGCACAGAGTCTGGTAACATATTTGAATGACAAACTGATAATGTTGAATCAAAAGAACAAAACCTCTTGTAGTACGTCACTTGATTTTAGGAAAGGGCCAATGAGGCGCAAACATTGTAAATTGCACTTCAGTTATGAAACAGTGAAGAATCTGAGCAGTCAGGAAAATCCAACATATATGATTAATAACAATGTGATTAAAGCAGTATTAATTAATGCACACCTACTAGTAAAGCATAACACAGAGCTAGCGGAGCTGATAGAAAGTCAAAAGTTAGATACGGCTTTCATAACTGGGATCTGGACAGATGCAGCATCAGATCCAGAGCTGACATTAGCACTTCCCACAAACAACTCTATGACTAGAGCTGATAGAAAGAATAAGCGGGGGCTTGCCATCATCTCTAGAGAAGGATTGAGAGTGGTGGGAGGTGTGAGTTGCAGCTCACCGGACTGTGAAACATTACCCTTCCAGTTAATAATCAATAACAACTATACGTTTAAAGGACTTCTTATATATCACCCACCAAAAGCACGAACCTCGTTGATGGAAAACATTAGCCCCTTTCTGGAATCCAGTATAAACTGCTCAGACTATACAGTATTAGGAGATCTCAATTATCATCTAGAAAGGGAAGATGAAAAGAACACCACAGCACTTATTGACCCAATGGCAAGTTTCTCTCTGAGGCAGATAGTCAGGCAAGAGACACATATTGCAGAGCATACCCTGGATGGAATCTTCACATCTAATCCCAGGGTAGAAGTGTTGGAAGTTATCCCAGTCCCGTGGTCAGATCACAAAGCCATTGTATTTACCATACAGGATTACTGGCAATAAACAATACCAACCAACACCCAGGCAGTTGTCTATCAGGACTGGACAAAAATTAATATCCCAAATTTTCAGGCCCGACTACGTGCATCAAAACCTAAATTAGAGCCAGACTCTAACGCTATGGTTAACAGAGTAAACTCCTTGGTTAAAACAGTAGTGGACATAGTAGCCCCCAAAAAGCGCTCTCTATCCAAAAGGAACAAAACATCCAAACCTTGGTTTACAGAGAAACTTAGAGAACAGAAAAAAGTATGCAGAAGATTCGAAAGAAAGTGGAGAGCTGATTATGTTGAGGCGAGGAAAGTAGAATCTGCACACACATTCTCAGACTAAAAGAAAATGATTATTGACGAAAAAAGTAAATATTTTACTCAAAAAATTTGGAACCCAAGAACTCCAGCAGAGAGCTGTTTAACACAGTGAAAAAACTAGCTAACCTTCCAGGGAATTTTCAGAAGATGGATAACCCGGAATTTTGTAACACTCTAGAGAATTCTTCACCAACAAAGTGGAGACAATATAGGAAACCTTTAGAAATAGTAATAAGTCATCTGCTGATAGAATTACGCCTAGGCTACACACATTAGCTTCCGGCATTCATTTTTCCTTTCTACCGCCCACTGAGGATCAGATTACCTAAGTGGTGAAGACAACTAAGTAAGGAGCTCCATCTGACCCTTGCTCTCCTAAAGTTTTTCACCCGTTCCCAGAAATGTCTAGTGAGCAACTCAGAACAGTATTCTCAGAAATAACACAGTCAGCTCTGTTCCCAGAGTCTTGAAAAACAGCCTCAGTTCGGCCAACAACTAAAAAAAGGCAATCTTGTTCCTACTAAACCTAGTAGTTATCGAACAATCTCTAGGATCCCTTTTTACTCTAAGGTGTTGGAGGAACTACTTAATATGCAGATTAAAACCTTTATTTCCGATGGAGATCTTTTAGATCATTCACAATATGGGTTTAGAGAAGGCCACTGAACAGAGACCGCTCTGGTTATGGCAGTAGAGGAACTCAGAAGAACATTGGATGAAGGAAAGAAGGCCAACTTGGTTTTCTTACATCTATCGGCGGCCTTTGACTCGGTCAACCATGAAATTTTCATTGGTAAACTAGAGGAATTGGGATTTCAAGACACCGCCCTTACTCTACTGTAATCATATCTAATGAACAGAACGTTTGTAGTAGAAATGGATCTTTCAAAATGCCATGTGGGGTGCCTCAGGGTTAAACACTGAGCCCCACACTTTTTAATATTTATGTGGCTCCTCGGCAGCAATTATTAGGCAATGCGTTTTTTCGGTTGTCTCCTATGCCGATGACACGCAGGTGGTGGTATCAGTGTCAAATAATATCGAGGAGACAGCCGTTCGTTTCAACATCTGCATGTCACAGATTAATATTTGGATGCAGAATAATAGCCTTAAATTGAATGGCAATAAAACAATAAAACAGAGATTTTGATACTAGGGTCCCCAAGATGGTGGGCGGTTGATTTGGGTGAATGCCCAACTACTGTCACAAAGGTTAGGATCCTAGGGGTAATATTTGAAGAAAGATTGAGATTTGAAGATCAAATCAATAAGCTGGCCTCGACCTTTTGAGGCATTTTGAAAATAATAAGGAAGATCTGCCCTTTTATCCCCTTACATACATTAAAAACGGTGGTCACTGCACTGGCCCTATCACGACTGGACTATGGCAATGCCTTATATGTGGGACTTAAGTCACAGCTAGTACTCAGACTTCAACGTATGCAGAATGCAGCGGCAAGAATTATTATGGAGATTTCTAAACAGGAATCAGTATCTCATCGACTGAGGGGCCTCCACTGGCTGCCAGTGGGAAAGAGAATTATATTTAAGGCACAATGCCTGGCATATAAGGCCTTACAGGGGAAAGGGCCACTGCTCTCCCGTTGTTGATAAAAAATAGCAAGTCGCTGATGTCATTTAGAAGACTGCTGAAAACATAGTTGTTTAAGAACTGAAAGGTCAGAAGTACAATTGAATCTGCAGAATTTCAGCATTCCCGTCATTCCTAGCCCCAAGACGCCCTTGGGCATACGTGCGCACTGTAAGTCTGTAAAACAAATCAAATAACATTTTTGCTATATATTTAAAAATGTTGAATGATGAAGTTGAACAGGAAAAGACTATTACAGCTGAAATTAGTAATAAAAGTTCTCAAGGTAGTGAAACTAGTGGTCCATGTAGTCACGATCTTCTTGGACGACCAATACTGGAAAATGAAGCAGCCATTACTAAGCATGAAGTTGAAATTGCAATGCGGTACAGCAGGTCCGAACAGTGAAATGGGGTCTTGATTCTATGATTTAGAATGTCAGAAGTTAAATTGATGCTTCTGCTGTACGGCATTGCGGATTGCGTGTTCGGGGGAATATTGCAAGTTCTGCACCACGAAGTCACGCATGGGTGTGGCCATCTTCTTTTCTTCTCACTGTTATGGTGCTGGGGTCTACTTCAATCTTGCCTTATTCTTTTCAATCCTTCATTCTCCCCAAAAAAATGTTACATCTTTTTTATTTATTATCTTTCCCTGTGTCTTCTTAAGTGTATATTTTTGTGTTGTTTTATACTTTTTGTGTGTTTCAAGTGTGTTTTGTACTATTTTTACTTGTGTTCAAATTTTTTTACTTCCTTTCTTCTTCTCCTCCCTTAATTTTTTACTTTCTAAATTTTATTTTTTCCACCCTCTGCAACCCCAGCATCATGGCGGAGAGTGCAATCTGGGCAAAGTGGAGCCGCCTTCCTTTTTTTAGAAGTAGAGGTGGCAGCACTTGTTTTTTTGTGCAGAGCCATGTCCCCTCTACCCTGGCAGCAGGCTGCAGGCCTTTGTCCGGGTATGGGATCTGGGAGCACCAGCAGCAGTGGGCAAGGGTGCCCCGGGCAGTGTATCGCTAACCAACTGACGCACAGGTGGTCCGATATCCTAGACCGAGAGCAGGACCTGCTGGACCAGCTAGGTGTTGAGGTCGTGGGGCTTGGTGAGTAGCTAATTATAATTATTATTGTGTGTTCTATGTTTAAATAGCATTTTTTTGCAATTCATTCCAAAGTTTTTGGAATAGGCGAGCTAGGTAGGTTTAGGATTTAGGAATCGGATTGAAACTGTGGAATAAATATGATAGGACGATCTGCATCCGCGATACTAGTCTACTACTAGTCGATCTGATTTAGGAAAGGTCAATTTTATTGTAAGTGCAGTTTCCTGTCAAAAAAACCTTTTGGAGCAGTTATTTAATATTTATTTAACATCAATCAATGTTTTACTCTTTGAATATGTCTTACATGATCATCAGCATCCAATGGGCAAGAAGACGAGTTCTTCAGAGGTGGGTGCGGGTGCTGGAGGTGCCTCCCAGGGGCAGGAACTGTTCTCATCAGATGGCTCTGCTTTTAATATTATTATATATTTCCCTAACTTTTACTACTCCTTATTTTTAATTTCCATTTCCTACTTTTATTTTTTCCCAAATCCTATTCGATCTCTCTGTTTCTGAATTCTTGTTATCCCAGTATTACCTACTAACTTAGTTATTTATATTTCGAGAATCTATTTTTTTACCTCAAAATGCATCTGACTCTGTATTAGTCTGTAGCTTGCTTTCTTCTTGTATTTGAGTCAGATTTCCCTCTCCCGCTATATACTTTGTGGACTGCCTAATTGTGGTACTGTAAGACTCAGGGAACTCATTGCTCCTTACTAATACTAGTACTATTACTCTGCTGTGCGGAATGCATGCCCAAGTAAAGTATTCCATGCATGTTTGTTGAGATGAAAATAAGCCTGGGTGGTGAACTTCGCTCTGCTCGAGGAGTTTGCAGAGTTTTCTGCACTCTGTGTTACGTGGAGCTCGTGGAGTTCAGAAAAACTCTGCTCCACTACAAGTTTTTTTCTTCACTCGCATTCGTCAATGTTAAGTTGGCAAGCGAGGAAAATCCACCTTCCGGCGAGATTTTTCCTCGTTCGTGATCGTCAACATCATGTTGGCGAGCGCGAGCATGGAAAATAAACTTCCCGGCCAGATTTCTCAATGCGGGGGGGGTCAGGTTTCTCATTGTGAGTGGTCTTGATTGCTTGTGACTGCTTGCATTAAGAAACTGCCTGCTCTCGTTGAGAAAGCTGCTGCTCGAGTAAAAATCTACTCGAGCAGCAGAAATTAAAGCAGCGCCCGCTTACGCTGTGCATGGTGCTGTTCGCGATGATTGCACAGTGCGGACAAGCATCTGGCACTGAAAATCACAGTGAAGGGCATTTTCTATCGCACTCCTCTGCTTGAAGAGCTCAGAGTAGCGCAGCAGCGTTTTTTCCCCTTTGCTGAGTTGTGCGTACTGCAACACCACAAACTCAGCCCAGGGTTAGATGAAAAGGCTTTCCTTTACTTTCTCATGCTCAATCAGTGAATGATGGTCACTTTGAACACCCTAAAGTTGTGTCTTCTTCTTGTTTAGGCCTAGTATTATTAGCAGCAGTTGTTGATAAAATGATTACCATTTATCATGGCAGGAAGAAAGTATAAGGAGGAGGAGGACGGCATCATTACATTTTCCAGCTATGAAGACCTTATGTCCGATTCTCTGCCCAGTTGGCCACTGTTTTTCTTTTCAAAAACTCAGCTTTACCAGTAGCTCTAGCCACCGAGTCCAGTCTTTTCGATTGTCCTCTTCTTGAGAGGCTTTTCAAAAATTGCCACTAAGAAAATGCCCAACCGGATATTTAATTGTTTTTGATAGAACATACTGTCTACTCTAGTTTGTGTACCCGAATTGTAGTGATGTGTGTGGTGTATGTATTGTATTTTCAATCTTGCTAGTGAAAAAAATAAATGTGAGATGTTTTTTCTAGGCATACCGACCGCTAGTGCCGGGGCCAATGGGGTAGGCGATATCAGCCAAGAGGGAGTAGATGTGGAAGCTGCACGGGGGTGCCAACAGCAGTGGCGGATGGTGGTAAGTCATATTCCTTGCTTATTGACATTTGACAATCAAATGTATACACTCGTTGCAAGGGTGTACACTGTGCTCTGCACTGTTGAGACTAAGTTGTGAACAGTTGTAGAAGACACCCTTTACTTAGCATTATCATTAGCAGGTGTTGGGTAACCATTGACCTCTTCTATATAACTCAGCAGAGCAAGGTTTATGAAGAGTAAGAGTTAGACCTTGATGGGTTTATGGAAAAGGGAAAGAAGGATGGAAGGAGGAAGGACGGGTGACATGTAATATATGACTTGCAGAGAAGGATGTGTGAGTGAAATGAGCCCAGGATGCATTTAAGTGGCTGATAGGATGTATGGGTGGTTGAAGGATGGGTGAAAGGTGAAAGAAAGGATACCTGCCTGGGTGGGTGAAACTGTATGCGTGAAAGTAATCCTCTGGGGATTTTGATGGGTTAAACTCAAAGTTAAGCAAGGACGCTTGGGTCGTTAAATGACAGATGTATGTTGGTGAAAGTTTTTTTGAGAATAGTAGCCATGTTTGGACGGATGGATTCCTGGATGGTATTCAATCATAAGTGAAGACTGGATGAAGAGAGTGTAAAAGAAACTTAAACTGTTCCAGAGTACCAAAGCCAAGGGTGAAGAATAAAAATAATGCTGGAAGAACAATGCAATTATAAATGGAAAAATCACTGGGAAAAAGATTAAACAAGAAATGCTATTTTTTTTAATGTTTTTAAGGTTTCTGCTTCAAAGTTTTGAGGTTGTATTTTGGCTACTACCTTTACTCTCAGTAGTTTGCAAGCACAACATATATATTATGTATATACCCACCAATCATCAATCACCTCCCTCCGACTCCGAGGCCCACTACCTCCCCACCCATGTCTTTTTGACAGTGTCAGCCATGAGTGGCCTATAGTCTGCATGGTTACAATAGTAGCACCTACGGTCAAGTGACAATGTGCTGTATATCATTATTCATATTCATAATCATATCATCTGCCTTGTTGAAGTAGTCAGGCTGAAAGTGAAATTGAGCAGTTGTCATTGATTCAACAGAGTATGGCCTTAGCAGAAAAAGAGATAATTGTGTAGTAGTGCTGCCCCACCTGCAGATAGTAGTAAAGTAATGTGAGCCTGCGACACAAGTATGTCTGTCTGGGGTGCAAGCTGAGTTGGCATGCCTTCAAGATTAATTTAGCTAAACAAGAGAGAGAGGAAGAATACTTGTCAACTCCACAGTGCCCAATGCCTGAAACTCTAATCGCTTTCAAATCCTAGGGGCAGAGGAATCGACAATACCACAAATTTTATGTTCTGCTAGTGCTACTGTGGCACTATAATTTTAGGTGTATAATTTTATGTGTTACTGTTTTGCTAAGAGTATTGTTTACAATTGTCTTTTTGCATTCTTGATATAGCCACTCCTTCCCAACTCAACAGGCAGGAGATAGTAGCCAAGAACCATCAGTGGAAGCTGGAGGCTATCAGGGCAAAATATCAGCAGCTGGTGGCTCTGGCAGGGGAGGCAGCAGCTGCAGCCTCCAATGCCCCGGGCCCCAGCCAGGCCCCCGCAGTGCCTCCTGTGATAGGTTGCCATGGTCCAGTAGCCGCCTGCCGCAAGTCAACCACTGCTGCTCCCCCTGTTCATGTAAAACCTTTCAGCGCTGCATGCTCCTCAGGATGGCACACCTGGAGGCCAGGATGGAGCAGTATTTCGACCAGCTTATGATAAAGATATGACTGCTCCCCCACCGCTAGATGCTAGACCTCTCTTGCCCCCTTTTAAATCTTTTTTTTGATGGGTGGGACTTGTTTGGGAATACTGGGCTGTTCTTTTTTTATGGACATCTGCATTTTTATGGACAATTGGACTTATTTACTTTACTGGACATTGGTTGAGGTTGATGAGAGGGGTGGGTCAGATATTGTGCGTTTCTTTCATTCTAGTTTATGTGTTAGGGGAATTGAATACATTTATAGTTTTACATATGATGTACTTTTTTGGGGGGTTACTCTTTTACTTCACACTGTTTACTCTGCTGCAGGGCTGCAGCCATTTTTTTTAAATCTGCCGATAGTGTAACACACCAACAGATATATGTGGTACCCTCACTTGTGTCTTGTCCTACTGGTACTGTCAGTCACTCCTCCTAGTCTATCCAGTGTGCAACTAAAACCCCTATGAACTGGGAAGAGTGTGGGTGTGGGAATGAATTAATTTCCATAGTATATATATTATGCCTCCCCAAACTTCTTCTCTTACCTGTGATTGAAGTTTATACTTAGGCGAAGCAATGGCTGCATGTTGATGGTTTAATTTCCCAAAGTGCCAGAAAAAGACAGGCAGTCCCCTGAGGGAGACTAGGGAATGAGTAGTAGAAGTACAGTACACAAGAAGACTGCTAAAAAAGAAACCATGATGAATCGATGACGATAAGCAATGCTAAAGTAAAATAAACCAGAATGCCTGGAGGGCTAGCCTAGAACAAGTTACAAACTGAAGTTGACTCGAGCTATGAAGCGGACAAGCGGCTTTTTTAACCCTTAGTACTGGAAATAGGATGATTGATGACTCAATGCTGTCAACCAATTATTTTATTATGAGATGGATTATGTTCCTCTGGAAAAAGAATTTGAACATCAAATAATGTGCACAGGTGGGCAATCTAATATTGCCAGTGAGGGCAATAGTATATATACTATAGAGCAGGAGAAGATCCTCAACCTGCCTTGAGTTAGTGTTGCTTTCACCACATCCACCCCAGCAAGTGGGTGATCAATAATTGGTATACATTTAATTTAGTCACAACTCTATATAATACACACACCACAGGGGAAGAGGGTTGGGGTTGATGAATGGTTGGGAAGGGGGATATGAGGGATAGGTTTGACAAAGACAAACACTACACATGGACAACACACAAAGGTTTGGCAGCCGACCATCATATAAATATGTAAAGGGAGAAAAGGGAAATGCATGCATAATGATGTTGACTTGATGAGTGTAGTACTAGAATAGTACAGGGCAGTATACTAGCTGCTGAGGGTTTGGAGTTGGAAATCATTTTGATAATCTCTGTTTCGAAAAGATGGGATTGAAAGGTTTCCATAGGTTTGCGGGGTGCTTGGGAGTGGTCTCTTCCATCTCCGGGGGCAATTTACTGGCGGGCGTCTACAGTGAACGTCCAGGAAGAGTTCTATCTTGATGATTTTGTCATTGAAGAAATTGGCAAAGTTATCGCATAGGTCTTTGGAGGCCGCAGATAGTGTCGAAGTGGGTTTGGAAGTTTGTTACCTAATGAGATTTAAGAGTTTTTTGAGCCTGTTTTTAGCATTACCAAGGGCATTACAGGGGAAGGAAGATTTTTCGTTCATTATGTGTTTTTTATATTTCCCTCGAACTGATTTGAGTCTCTCTCGTAGGATTGTGAACGGGTTGTTTAGCCAAAGTCTTTCTGCAGCTCTTAGTTCTCTTCTTTCAGAGTTTATATTTGTTTTGAACCATGATCTAGATGATATGCTCCTGACTCTTTTTAGTTTCAGGGGGCTATTTGGTCTATATTGGAGGTCAAAATAGAGTTATAGAGAGAGGTGAATTCTGTTGTTGAGAGCTCGCCGTTGTGGATGGGGAGGAGGGAGTTTACCCTTTCCTCCAGGTATTCAAGGGGAATCTGACTTATATTTCTAGCCCGGCTGGGGGGTCTTGCATACGGGGCTGGCGCTGGATCGTTTGGTTGATGTGGAAGAGAATGGTATTGTGATCGGACCAGTCAACAGGCAAGGTGTAGTCGATGGATACTAAATCTGGTTGTGCGATAATGGCATCCAGGACTGAGCCTCTGTTGTGGGTTTTCTCTGTACAGTGTTGGGTGCGGTTGTAGTTGATTAGGAGATCATTTAGGGTTTTGATTAGTGTGTTATTTTTTTCATTCAAGTGTAGATTGAGGTTGCCTAGAATTATGCTGTTGGAGTCACGGAGTGAGTAGTGAGTTATCAGGTCGGAGAGGTGATCTCCGAATGAGGCAGTGTTTCCTGACAGATGGTAGAGGAGATGGCAGAGTAGTGCTTTGTTATTGCTTGTCTTAATAGTGGCAGGGAGACATTCAAAAGAGTTATATTCGAGGGCAATGGTTTCCATCACGGGGATATTGTTCTTGTGTATGATTGCTGTACCTCCTACTCATTTTATTCTGTCTTTGTGCATGAGTGCGAAGCCCGGGGGCACAAGCATGTCCATAGTTTGGGGGAGAGATCTCGTTTAACCATGTTTCGGTGCTGAACATGATGTGTATGTCGTGGTTGAGGATGGTCTCAGCCAGCTCTGTAGCATGTTTGGTGGCCAATCTGCAGTTAACGAGCATGCAGTTAGTAGAGGATCTCTCCTTTTGGGTTTATTCTTTAGAGGTGCCCTGGGGTTAATAGTGAGGAAGGCTGGGGATCTTGAGGATCTAGGGGGAGCGGTCTCTTTTAATTCCGATGGTAACCTGGATCTTGGAGCTGGAGGGGGCAGTAGTCGATGTGTCATACGAGGAGGCAAGATCCATCGCTTCACTCAGGGACATTGCGGCTCTTGTTCTTTTGGGTCTCAGTGTCTGGTTTAGGAGGGGGGTTGTGGTCCAGCTGAGCCATTTGGTCCTGTGGGGCCTTGTGTAATAGGAGTTGGTGAGTGTGGGTTTTGGAAATTGGAGTTTGTTCGGTTTACGTGGTGTGGTGAGGTTCCGTATGATTTCAGTGAGGCCCAGTATTACTGCTTTTAGCTGGCTTTCAAGCAGGGCAAGTTGCTGGGTTGTCTCTGTGGGGGAGGGGGTGGGGTCATCCGGGGAGATCGTTGTGGCTCTTGTTCTTTTAGATCTTTTTGTCTGGTTCCAGATTGGGGTAGTGGTCAATCTGTGTTGTTTAGTCTTGGGGGGCCTAGCGTGATTGGCGTAGGAAAGCGTGGATGTTGGGTGTGGGTGTTGGGTGGGATCTTTGGGGTGGATTTTGCTGTTGAAATTGCTCAAGTAGTCCCTATGGGTAGTCCTGGATGTGGGGAGTGGGGGATCACGGCATGGTTTGAGCAGCGAACTTTTGTGTGTCGGTTGCGATTGAGATTCTGGGTGTCCTTGACTGCGGGATAGGTTCGCTGGTTGTTAGTTGGGGTTGGGAGTTTGAGGAAGGAGGGCATGTGTGTTGTTCAATAGGGGGCTGGAGAGCCTCATCAGTGAAGGAAATCCAATTGCTTGAGGAGGGGCGGAGAGAATTGAGAGCTATCAAAGGGGGTGAGTCGTGTTCAGTAGGGGTTGGAGAACCTCATCAGTGATGGGGCTCTGACTGCTTGAGGAGGGGGGGAGAGAGTTGAGAGCTATCAGGGGGTAGGTGGGGGAGGTTAGCTTTAAGGAAGGGGATTGTAGTTGCTTCGTGCAATCTTCAGGATAGGTGGCCTCTCAGGGGATAGGGAGTTGGATGGGCGGGGCTGTGTAAAGGTGATGGGTATGCAGAGCGAGAGGAAGAGGGAGTCGAAAGCTTCTAGGTTGTCATTATTGGGTTGGATCATGACTGTGCCTTTGGTGTAGATGGTCAGAGAGGTGTAGCCACTGTGTATAGGGCGGTTTTGTGAGTTTTATCGTTAGTTTGCAGATGTGGGGGTTGTTAGTTGTTTTACATATGAGCAGATGGGTTTTGAGGATAGCATTCCAAATAGCAGGTATCGTGGTACGGAATAGGAGATCCATTTTTAGCTGGTCATTGGAATTTCCGGGTGTTGCATAATTAGTTTGTGTTTGAGGTTTCTTTCTGCTTTTGGTGTGAGGTTGGGTGGGAAAATGATGGAGAAGGAATTTGGGCCGTGAGGCGGAGGGGGGAGATGGTGGGAGGTGAAATTGTCATTTTAGATTGGGGTGTTTGCTCAGAGATTATTTTAAGTCTGTTGGTCAGAGAGGATATAACTGTAAGGAGAAGGGGTTGCACCCTTCTCCTTGGCTAGGTGGGAAATGGGGAAGGGCTTATTGCCCCTTCTGACCATAAGAGCTCAGTCTTAGAGTCCCCGGCAAGGGTTAGTTGTGAATTGGAGGAGTGGGTGTTACTCTTCTGCTTATTTGTGGAGTGAGTTTTCTGGGGAGGTGATGAAGGGTGGTGGTCTGCGGGTCCGATGAGATTTCCCTCAGTTGCTTTCCATAGTTTCTTCTTTTTTTTCACAGATTCCTAAGTTGACTCATTATTCCTTATTTATCATTATTATTCCCACAATGGGTTGTTCTTCACAAATTCTGCGATGTTAGAGAGTGTTCCAGTGAAGTAGAGGGATTAGGGGCAGGCGGCTGCCATCTTAGGGGCAGGAACCAGGGTGTGGTGGAGTGAGTGCGCTGCGCCTGCTGTCTTGGTTTTCTAAGTTGATTGTTATGCCAGTAGTTGTTACATTTATTCCCCAAATTGGATGTTCTTACACAATTTCATTCAAACCACATTGATTGAGAGTGTTCCAGTGCAGTGGAGATCTGGGGGCGGCGGCCGCCATTTTAGGGACAGGTAGTGGTGGAGCAAGGATGAGCTGCTCCTCCCATCTGTTTTTGGGGCCAGCGCATCAGTTTTTGGTGGTACCTGGCTCGGGGTAGAGGAGAGGAAGAGTCAGGAGGAGGTGAGGATAGTTATGGGGGTAAGTTTGGAGGTGGGAGTCTGATTAGGGGTTTGGTGGTGCCATCTTGGGGTCAGGCATGGGGGTAGAGTGCCTCACATCTCCTGTTAGTGGGATTGCATGACCAGTTGATAGCAAGAAAATGTGTAGCATGGGGTAATGGCCTCGCGTCTCCCATTGCTGGGATTGCTCCACCGCTGAGGTTATTCAACAAAAAATTGTGTAGTTCATGTGAGCAAACCCTCTCAAGCTCGCCTCTCGGGCACTCACCGGAGTTGGACTCTGTTTTATCAACCAGTTTCGTGTTTGGTGTCTTCCAGCTCTTCATTGTTCACGAAGGGTCCTTGCTTGTTAAGAGTCCTGCGGCACCGACGGTGCTACCGATTCTCTGTACATTTAAAAGGTTTGGCTGTCCTAGGTCAAACTGCTGTGGAGTCTGCCAACTACCCAGGCCTCCCTGAGGAGGGGGCAGCCTGTGTGCGGTCTAGGCGGAGGATCCATAGCGCGATTCCGATTTGCTTGCTTGTGGGTAGTATTCCGGTAAGTCACCTTGGCAGTGGTGGGTTGCAGGGTTGTGGGGGCAACAGGGAAATGTTTGTTTTGGTTGTCCCTGGACCCCATAGCTCAGGTTCCGATCTCTGCCCCTGCGGTTATCTTCTTTGAGCTTCTGAAGGATCTCCGAAGCAGAGATTATCAAAATGATTTCCAACTCCACACCCTCAGTACATGTCCTGGACCCCATACCTGCACAGCTGGCCAAAAAGGTCAAACTCTCCCTAGCGCCGCTCTGGGCTGAGATTATAAAGAGCTCCCTAAGCACTGGGGTCATGCCGAATTATCTCAAAATCGGGCAAGTCACACCTCTACTGAAAAAAACGGCTCTGACACAAACGATCTGAACAACTTCAGACCCATCTCCAACCTCCCTCTCCTAACAAAAATCCTGGAAAGATGTGTACTCATCCAACTTACTCAACACCTGGACAGCACCAACCGTTTTGACCCCCACTAATCGGGTTTCAGGAAAGGATGCAGCACAGAGACAGCGATCCTAAATATAATAGACAAATCTTTTGACACAGGTCAATGTTGCCTACTCATACTCCTGGACCTATTGGCAGCCTTCGACATGGTTGACCACAAACTTCTCATTAAGACACTTAAAGAAAGGGTTGGAGCGGAAGAGGTGGTCTTACAGTGGTTCACCACCTTTCTACAAAACTGCATCCAAAGAATAAAAATCTTCTCGTCGGACCTACTCCCTGTTAGCAGGGGTGTCCCACAAGGATCAGTTTTCTCACCGCAGCTTTTTAACATGTATACGGAACCACTTACCACCATACTAAAAAAAAAACATTTCTTTCCACCTCTATACTGACGATACCGAGATCTATCTGGAAACCTCCTCCATTGAAGACTTTCAGAGACTGAACGATACTCTGAGAGAAGTCCAGCACTGGCTATCACACAACCACCTGAAATTAAACCAAGACAAGATAGAAATCTTCCTCATCTCCAACAAGGAGAAGAACCCCCAAATCACAGAATGGTTAAAAGCTATTGATGCTCTCAACCAAAACCCCACCCCAGCCGACTCTGTAAAATCACTGGGAATCACTCTGGACCCTAAGTTAGACATGAGTAAACACATCAAGAACACTGCAAAGAGTGACTTCCTCAACCTTAAACTATTCAACAAATTAAAACCCTTCATCCCTTCCAATGACCTCAAACAAACCACTCAATCCCTGGTGCTGTCAAGACTGGACTAAGGGAATGCAACCCTCACAGGATCAGCAAAATCTCACCTAGCTCCCCTCAGATCAACTCTCAATGCAGCAGATAGAATGGTCACTGGAATCAAGAAATATGAACACATCTAGCCTGCACTCATAGAGCTAAAATGGCTCCCAATTGAAATGAGTGCCAATTTCAAAACTGCCTGCCTAAGACACAAAGCGCTGCACACAGGGAATCCTGCCTACCTGGCCTCAAAACTCCAGAAGGCCGGTCAGGCAAGAAGCCAAAGGAGTACCAACACCCTACTCCTTATCCCTCCAAAAACTCGCAAACTAAAAAAAACGCATCTCGGTCCATCGCAGGAAATGCGCCCCAAAATCTGGAACTCCATACCAATCCATATCAGGACCAACCCTTCCTACCTAATTTACAAAAGGCAGCCCAAATAACTCTTCCTTAATTGATCTCTCACGAATGGATAGCTAAAGTCTAACCAACAAAGCCAGCCTATAGCAGCACACAGACACTTTGACATTAAGACCTTACCTCATTAATCTCGCCAAGAGTCACAGTTGCTTCTACAACATCATTTCTGTGAAGCGTCATGAGACACCGTACACCCTATTATATTAACATATCTTATAAAGGACAATGTGCTCTTTTACGTAGATACTCTGCGATGCATCCTGACTCACTGTACATATTACTTTGTAAATTTATCTTACGTGTGACAATGCTGTAAAGCGCTCTGATACCCTCGGGTCTAGCTAGCGCTATATAAAACTGTTAAATAAATAAATAAATAAATTATTAAGCAATTGACTTGCCTGTCTGCCCCCAGAAAAAATCAAGTTACATACATTTTATGTTCTGTTGTTGAACTGGGCTTCCTTTGAAAGATGGCAAAGAAAATGTAAAAATACCTATAGAAGTCAAATATATAAGCATTTTTATGGATAATTGGACTTACTTACTTTACTGAACATTGGTTGAGGTTAGTGAGAGGGGTGGGTCAGGTATTGTGGGTTTCTTTCATTCTAGTTTATGTGCTAGGGGAATAGAATAAATTTTAGTTTTACATGTGATGGGGGATTACTCTTTTTTTCAATTCAAATTCTTTATTTCGGCATGAATGCCATAAAAGAGTCACAGCACAATTCATTACATTAGTATGAACATCAATAAAAATACATTTCTAAATACAAATCAATCTAAGCACATCCTATTGGATAAACCAAATATACTTCAATTTTATAGCTGTTGCCCCTTTTTTTTCCTTAGGAAAAAGATTGAGTGTAAAAATCGACTAACACTAAATATTATTGTTTGGTTAGTATTAGTTTTGAGTATTCTCAGGGCCTGGTTGCATGATCTCAGGCCTAGCAATAGGCATAGTGGTTTAATCCATCTTTTTCTAGCCAATGCATAGGCGGGGCAAAAAAAGAAGATGTGAGTCTCGTTTTCAATCTGGCTACAGGCACACATGGCACAAATTTCGTCGGCCTCCAGGGATGAAGCATTAGACCTCCTTGACCAACGTGCTAAGGTTGTTTTGGTCAAAAGATTACCATATCTTAATTTTAGGAATAGAGTTTTAGCAAGTGGAGGCTCTATCTCATCTAAAAAGGTCTCAAATAGTGGCTCATCTTTGAAGCTGAGAAAATTTGTTACCAAGGTTCCAGCAGCCGAAGCATTTGTTGCCATATTAACCATGAAACTCCAAAAGGCCCTTTTTAGTGTTAGTTTTGGGTTAGACGGTAGATGTTCTGGATTCTCCCAAAAATGTTTTAAACCTATTTTGGTAAGCCAAATTTTAACATGTTTTAACCATGGGATAGTAATTGAATTATCAAACCCCATGATTTCTTTTAGACCATCCCTGTAATCCTGCAATTCAGGCACCCGCCACAATCTAACCCCTAGCATCAGTGGGCGGATTATGGTGTAATGGTCAGTTCTTTTAACATTTAGATCCAATTCAAGTGGCACTAAAGGAGTGCCTCTTGGGACCCTTACCAAACTTCTCATAAAGTTATTGTCCAGAACACGAAAAGTGTCTTTTGACCCTGGCCCCCAAATTTCTGCTCCGTACAACGCTGCTGGTTGAACCTTAAATTTAAAAAGCTCAACTACCGGAGACGCTGCTTTACTGGTACTCAAACTTTGTTTCCTAAGAATTGGCTTTACATTCTGACTGAATGCCAGCTTTCTTTTTTCCATTTGGGCTCTCCAAGAAAAATTAGAATCTAAAGTAACCCCCAAATCAGAAAAATGTGAGACCGATTCTAATTTAACACCGTTCAGTGTTAAACATCCTTTGTCAATTTTCGGTGGATTAAGGGCCATACATTTCGTCTTTTTCCCATTTACCTCCAGTCCTTTCTTACTACAATAATCACTAAAAGAATTAAGCAGTGCCTGGAGACCTTTCTTGGTTTGGGAAATCAGAATAGTGTTGTCTGCAAACAATAGTGATGTTACCCTTTCTCCATTCAGTTTTGGTGAATCGTTTATGCATCCCTCTAGATGTGTAGGGATGTCGTTCACAAAAAGGGAAAAAAGTGTAGGTGCCAATACGCAACCTTGGCGAACGCCACGCTCGATGGGAATTTTTTGGGTCAGTTCCCCACTTGGGCCCCATCGGATTTTCGCAAAATTCCCTTCGTGCAATTCTTTTATCTGGACCAATAGGCTATTTGGCAACCCTACGACGCTCAATGTTTTCCATAAAAAAATTGCGCGGCACTAGATCGAACGCTGCTCTCAGATCGACGAAAGCAACGTATAGGTGACCCTTTTTGATATGTACATATTTCCAATAAAGACAGCAGAATCTAAATATCTGGTCTATTGTGCTTACTTTACATCGGAAACCAGCTTGAAATTTGGTTAAGATTGCATTCTCCTCCATCCAGTTACTGACACGAGTTAATATATGTCGTGAGTAGATTTTCTGGAGAATATCCATCAAGCTGATTGGCCGGTAATTAGAGGGGTCCTTCTGATCCCCTTTTTTAAAAATTAAAACAATTTCAGCCCCCCTCCAACTTTCGGGGAAATCTAAGCTAAGGGATAACATATTACACAAGTAATTTATATATGGTGCCCAAACTGTTAGATCATGTTTATATAAATCACCAGGGATCTTGTCCAAGCCTGGAGCTTTGCCAGTCTTTACTAGGTTGATTGCCATCTCTGTTTCGACTAGTGTAAAGTCCAGGCAATCAGTTGGGTATACAAGATATGGGGCATCCACATCAGATTGGGCATCATCATACTTTTTATAGAGGTTAGTGAAATGGTTGACCCATGTTAGCTCGTCCAAATGGACGTCCTTAGCCACTCTACCTACATGGTTCCCATTAGCTACCAACCTCCAAAAGCCTACGTTATCATTAGTTTTGACCGTTAGCAGCATGTCAGCCCATATTTCTTCCTCCCAGGCTTTTTTGGAAGCCTTTTGTACGGTCTTATAGTTATTCCTTGCTATTTTTATATCAGATAGGGTTTTAGATTTGATAGCCAATATGAGCACCCTTTTGGCTTCCCTACAGATTCTATCATACCATGGTTTACTATGGGACAGATTCTGTATCTTTTGTTGGTTTTTCTTGGGCATTTTGGTGACTAACATTTTTAAATCATTAAAAAAAAAATTGTGCAGTGACATAAAATGAGTGGGATTTCCCTCGCTTACATTAGATCCTATGTATGGGCCAAAGGTCCCTGCAAAAAGTGTGTATATATCAGCCAGGATCTCACCATGGTCAAATATAAAAGGCCATTTAAGGACTCGTCTATTATTGCTGATATGTAGCTCAGTATTATCTCCGTTATTTACATCTACAAGTGATGTGCCCGCTACTCCCTGAAACAAGGAAGCTTCTATTAAAAGGCTCAGGGGAAAGTGATCACTTTCAAACCTGTCCTTTACCTCAAAGTCCAGAATACTCGGCCAAATAGGAATAGATACAATCACAAAATCTAAATTGCTCCTGTAATTATTTCTACTGAAGGTAGGTTTTTTCAGATTGTCAGACGGAAATCGTCCATTACAGGCCCTGAGACAATACTCCGCACATAATTTTGTTATTTGGACAGCCAAAACCGAACATTTAACCGGTTTGGCATTCTCCAGTGCTGGAATTTTATTAGCTTGGTCTTCATCTTCGAAAATGTCGCTAAGCCCCAGGACTGGTTCATAATTGCAATTCAGATCGCCACCCAAAATAACATGATCGTCTCTGCCATCTAATCCATTTAGAAAAGAATCTAATTTGACTAGTGTAGGTGATTCTTTTGATAGAGGTATTGGTCTGTTATAAACATTTATTAGGAGGAATTTTTTCCCTTCGCATGTGGTGATTTTTAGTACTAATATATCAAGCGAATTTACATCTACCACCTCAATCTGTACCCTCAAATTAACTTTCACCCAAATTAATAGGCCCCCAGAGGGCCTTCCGCTCTTGGATGGGGTGGCGCCTATTCCAAAAGATTTAAACCCTAGTCTATGAGGCGTTACCACCGCCCAGGTCTCCTGCAGCAGACAAAGATCATTGGTATCAATGAATTCTGCCCATTCGGGGTCCCTTAAATTCTTTGAAACTCCAGCTATATTCCAGGAGACTAACCTTAGAGGCTCCATCGCATCGACCAAGGTCACCGAATGAGCCACCAGTGTTGTCTCCTCAGTTGTTGACATACGTGTCAACATTTCATCTGCCGCCCCTAGAGCATTAGGACCTCTTCCACTCTCCCCACTAACACTTACATCCCTCAATGCCATACTGGCCATTGGTGAGTTTACTGTAGTTGGACACCCTGGGCTAACTCCTATAGCTTGATCTTGACAATAACCCGAGGATCCCCAATCTTCAGGCTCATTGAGGGGTACCATTGGGGCCGAGTTATATCGTGAGCAGCCTTTCCCATATATACTTAAGGGACCTGGTTGCTCATCACACCCCGTGGGCCTCTGGTTATTATCAATCAATCTCGGGGCTACCGATTCTGTACTTACAATCGGACTATTTAAGAGTATTGCAGTGGCTGAAAAATTAACCCCAGGAATCCCCATGCCTTCCACTCCAATATAAATGTCGTCCATACTAAGGGAATGAATACCAATTCCATCATCCCCTGGACTCACAAGGCGTCAATCACAATCATCTAGGCCGTTAAAAATGTCGAACCTATTTATGGTCTCCAATGGCGTGAATGGTTTTAAGTAATCCATTCTCCTATTGGAGGTAAAATTGGACCTAGTTGGTACAAGGTTCCACCCATAGGGATCAGGGACAAGCAAGGGATAGGGCGCATAAAGAGAGTTCCTGACGTCCTGTGAGGTTGAAGGATGAGCTTGTGTTTGCATATAATGAGGGGGTTGGTGCTGGGATGGAAAAACCACTGATCTTGGATAGAAATACGTCAGTGGACGGGGAATGATGCGATTATTAGTATTGCCTGGGGGCCAATTTAATATGAAGTGAACAGCATTAGGGTCCCTAAAGTTCACTATCACCACATCACCCTCAATATCCTTGGGTCTGCCCCCCAGCCACTGAGTGCGGCGAACATGTGCAATGTCGCCGTTGATGTTGCTTGCAATTGGCCTATTTAGCCTAAGCCAGTGGATAATCTTGTTCTTCAGTTGGGCAAAACCTTCCCGCTTATTTTCTTCCAACACAGGGACCCCTGTAAGGACTACAACTAAAGGCACTGCTTCCGGTGGAAGTTCTGGAAGTGGGTCCCGGTTTGGTCTCCCCGGATATGCCTAGTGCCTTCCGCTTCCCTTAGCGATCTCCTCAGTAATGTATCACCTAAGCCCTTAGATGATTTACTGACTAGAACAGCCGAAGTCTGGTCAGGTTTGGATTTTGGCAAATTAAGAGGTGAATTATGTTGTCTATCATTTTTGTTATCAATGGGTTTTGAGTTAATTATGTTCGTGTTTGCAGCAGGAATCAGAACAGATGTAGTGGGTTGGGTAGACAGTGTAATAGTTTGTGTAGCATTATTTGCGGCTGTACTAGTAGGGACTTCCTTTTTCCCCCGTTCCTGCTCAATTTTCCCTAGTCTTTCTTCCACCTTATTCAATCTTTCTAAAATTGCTAGGGAATAGCTCCTAATTAAGCTTTCAATGCTATCCAAAGTAACAAGGTTTTGAACTGCTTGAGGCACAATGGCATCTGGGCCGGTATCAGTACTAGCCTCCCTATCTATGTGCATAGTAGCTAGCGGTAGGGGCATTGAATTTGTAACCTCAGGTGCAGCTATTAGGACCTTATCACTCCTAGTGGTAATCTTTGCCTTTTTGCCAAAGTCAGAATGGCTCAATTTTTGTTGGTGGAGTTCCCCCCTTTTCCGCCTTTTTTTGGTAGGGGGTGGGCCATAATTTCTAGGTGGCGGAGTGATTTTTTTTGCCCTATTCCGTGTATTTGTGCATAGCATAGGAGCAGGAATGGTCGGTGCCTTAGTTATACTGGGAGTACTATTATGATTGATGGGCGAAAGCCCCTTTTGTATTTGACTTAGGGCAAGTACTGGGTGTCGACGAACAATCTCTAAATACTAGAGGCAAACTATACAATAGTAGTAAGCTTTCATTGTCATTTTGAATCCCTTCAGCAATAGAGACAGCAGGTAAAGGTGACTGTGACACTAACCTAATCTTCAGACTTTCTACAGAACGACGGCATTCCGCTCGTCGTTCTGCTAAAGCAACTTCCTTGGGGACATCACCCCCAGACTTTGTAAAATAATTGTCAAGGGTTCCGTTAACCGTACCCCCTGGCTTGTCCGACATAACTATATCTGTACTTAAAAGTGAAAATGACATTTGTAAGAAACAACCGGCTTAAATATTAAAACGGGGTTGACTTGCTTAAGACTGACACAAGAAAGATAAAACAAAAAATAAAACGATCAAGGGGTTATGCCCAGTCCGGTCTCCTCAGGCCTCTGAGGGCCACAGAGGGCCCGCCCTTGTCCCGGGCTTCTCCCGGTCGCTCCCGGTCGCTCCCGCGCCGCGGGAATAATGACAGCCTTTAGTAGGAGTAGAGATGAACAGGGGGCGTGTCCTGCAGGGAGAGCGGCCCAGGTGTAGGCTGTTGGGCGCACAGGGACTCCTGGGATACGGAGTCCCTGTCTCACGCTCGCAGCCCTGCTCCGCACAAATTCAGCCCAGGAACCTCCTTAAAATCAGGCAATACCCCCAGCGACTCCCGCTGATGGAATGGCGCTGCGGGACCCACGCAGCGGGTCCGGCGAGCCGTGGAGGATTCGATGTCCAAGAAACAAAGACAGCAAGCTGAGTCCAGGTAAACGATAAAAGAATCCCAACGTGGGGAAACAGGCAGCCGGTTTTAACTCTGAGGGCGGAGGGCGTGTCCTGCAGGGAGAGCGGCCCAGGTGTAGGCTGTTGGGCGCACAGGGACTCCTGGGATACGGAGTCCCTGTCTCACGCTCGCAGGCCTGCTCCGCACAAATTCAGCCCAGGAACCTCCTTAAAATCAGGCAATACCCCCAGCGACTCCCGCTGATGGAATGGCGCTGCAGGACCCGCGCAGCGGGTCCGGCGAGCCGTGGAGGATTCGATGAGGATTCGATGTCCAAGAAACAAAGACAGCAAGCTGAGTCCAGGTAAACGATAAAAAGAATCCCCTCTTTTACTTCACACTGTTTACTCTGCTGCAGGACCACAGCCATTTTTTTTAAATCTGCTGGTAGTGTAAGACACCAACAGATAGAAGCGGTACCCTCACATGTCCTACTACTGTCAGTCTCTCCTCCTAGTCTATGCAATCTGCAACTTACCTCTACGAACTCAGAAAGGGTGTGGGTGTGTGAATTATTAATTTCCATAGTATATTGATTATTGCATCTTGCATGAATCCCCCACACTTCTTCTCTCTTACCTGTGATTAGGAGAAGTGATAGCTGCTTCCTGATGGTTTCTCAAGGTGCCATGGTGGTGATAGTAGTAGACAGTAAGAGCATGCTAGTGGACTAGTCGAATACTAGAAGCACCAGATTCTGCGGTTCCACTCTCTCCTAGCTGAACTCAAACTGTAGGATGAGAATATTTGTTGCAGGGAACTAAATATTAAAATTTACAAATTGAGTTGATGCTGTTTGATATGCAAGCTTTGCAAAACAAATGAGTCAGTCACCTGAGGGAGAGTAGACTGAGTAGAGTATGACTAGCAGTACACAAGAGGAAGACTGCCAAACGAGAAAACATGATAAGCAATGCTAAAGTAAAATAAAAAATAATCAAAATGGTGGGGTGGTACAGGTTATAAATTGATGTGGAGGGGACACGCGTCACCTTTAGTGCTGCAAGGATGATGACGCTGGCATTTATGATTGATTACGGTTCTCTGAAACAAAATTGAATATTGAATACTGTCTGTGCAAGGCTTTGCAATCTAATATATATATTGCCGGTGTGGGATATAATACTTATACTTAAAGCAGAACTTAAGAAGATCCTCACCCTGCCTGTCCTTGAGTTGGTGTTGCTTTCATCACATCTGCCCCACCAAGTATGTGATCAATACATGGTGTACATTTCATTTAGTCACACCAATAAATCACAAAGTTTGGGGGAGAGGGTTAGGGGTTCGATGAATGGATGGGAAGGGGGAAAGGTTTGGCAAAGACAAACACTACTACAGAAGGACAACACATTCATCTTGGCGGGCAACCATCATAAATCTGTATTGGGAAGAAAAGGAAATGCATGCATGATGATGAGTTCTAGGCTAGTACAGGTGAATACATTTTCAATCAGCCCCAGAGAGACCCAAGTTACATTATGTTCTTGAAGCGGGCTTTGAAAGGTAGCAAATAACATTTAAATATATGTGGGATTCAAGTTACCAAACATAAACAACACACACAGTTGTAATGATTAAAGAGAACAAATTATACTGTATTGTCCAATTGGGAGTTGCAACTCTACATTCCTCTTGGACTGTCCATTAATCTAGGGTGCCTGGCAGATGTGGTTTGGTAAGGTAATTGTGAATTGTTTTTCTAGCATGGCACAGAGAAAGGGCCTGTAGATGGAAAAAAAATGATATTAAAGGAACAAGGGTAAAAGTTTAACTGCATAAAAGAGTGCAAAAAGAAGACTTTGTTTCAGTGACAGCATGGCTAAATGTCTGTTTCTGGCAGTTACCTCCAACAACAGCCCCCCCACCCAACCTCCACTTAGCTTCAAATTTGACCTAGACTGCACTGAACACAGAAACACACAGCAACATAGCATTTTCCCAATTAAGTAAAAAAGTCAATGCACCACTATCAGTCAGTCACACCACACTCACCACCACACTGACATGTGTCGGTCTGGTGTTGTTGCTGTTTACCTTTATGCCACTTTAAAGTCATCATCATCCAAATCAGTTGGTATCAGTGAATATGAAAAATTCCATTTTCTTCTGGTGGCAGTTCTTGAAGTACTCACGCTCACGGCCTTAATCATTCCATCATTTCTGATCCTCCCGAGTCTGACTTCGACTCAGAGTATGGTGTCTAACTCCGTACCAACAGTGTCCCGAGCGAGTCCTGACTCATTGCAATGGATTGGCCTGTAGTAGTAAATAAAAAAAAAATAAGAGACCCCCTGGAAACTCTAGGAGTTCCTGGGACATGGAACAACCATAATACAAATAACTTTTCTAGGCAACTCAGACTTATTGAGAATCAAGTCCTATACATAACGAAATGATAGCCACATAAGTTCAGTGTATCAGAAAAAAGACAGTTAAAATGGTGTCATTTTATTCATATAAAAGTTAAAAATTGTGACATAAACATACATAATAATAACTGTGCATGGCATAATGTACAAATAGTGTATTGATTACCTAGCACAAACATAAAACAATCAATTACTTAAAGACAATTCCAATGAAAAAAATCACAAGTGGCTGAGATGTAATATAGTTTGTAAATTCTTCTACGCGAGTTTCGGCGTACAAGCGCCTTCTTCAGGAAGAGCCACAATACATTTCAAAGAGTACTGGTCTAAGTATCAGGCTATTGAAATCGAAGGAGCACAGGTTGCTACACCACGATAGTAATAGTGTATGATGAACCGCTTTGTGAATAAGCGTCGTGGTCAGAGAAGGCGGTCTGAGAATACATCCACTTTACAGCTGACGTAGGGAATCAGACCTTGTATGTCGGTGTAGTTAATGAGAATCCGCTGACTGTGTTGCTTTGTGCAATCATGTGGCACAACAATCTTCAATATGAGTCCAGCTTTCAAAATGGAGACTAAGATCGATGTGTAGTCTCGAAGCGGTGCCAGTATTCAAATCAAGACCATATGAGATCTCGTGCCCGACATAGAGCAGCGTGTCGGTCCGTGTCTACATCGCGTTCAGCCTCGATCGGCCTGTAGTATTTACACTTTTTATTAAACAACAAGGAGGGTAAGATTGACTTGACTGAGTCACTTTTTCTGTAGTCTAAAGTAGACTAGATTTGTGTTTACAAGCTTTGCATTAACTACGTGACTGGTCAGTTCTGATCTTTGAGGAGTATAAGTAAGCATAAAACAATTTAAAAAAACAGTGTGGACAGTGTGGAGCGGCCCTGGTGAAGGAATCTTGCTACCCGATCTTTCAAAGGGGAAGGAACAAAATATATTCAGCGTAAAATTATTGATCAGCTGTCGGTAGGCCACCACAACATTGTGTATCTCAATCATCACCTAAGACAATAAGTGTAACAAACAATTACCCAGTCTCACACTTCCTGCTGCCACCACATGAATCATTTCTTCTTCTTCTCAAGTCTCAACTCAAGTTGACATTCACTTGATTGATGATGATGACATAGATATCATCATACACAACTTGAAATCACAACAAACAACAATCACTCAGTGTGCAATGCATGCCATCATTTACCTGTTCTACCGGTGTGCTCACCATGATCAATTGGTGGCACATTGCTGAATGCAGATCATTCATTTCTTCACTGTAAATCAATGAATAATCTCACATGTGGGGTAGTCCCTCTAGACTAGGAGGAATGGATAGATAGATAGGGCCCGATTCACAGAATGAACTTAAGACTATGGGCCAGATGCATCAACCAAAATAGCGATCGCAAATAGTGCGAATCACCAATTGCGATCGCAAAAGAAAGAAAAGCTATGCATGAAGTGAAAACCTAGCAAAAAGCGAACTCGCAAGTGCAAAATAGCGAAATCGCTAAAGAATTCGCAGAATCAAGCTTAAACCCCCTTAGCGAATCGCAATTAGCGAGAACCCAAGGAAAATGCAAAAGAGATAGCGAAATCGCTATTTAAAAATAGCGAAATCGCTAAATTTTCGCTAAACCCATGCATGAAAAATGGCTAATAGCTATTATATCTGAAATCGCAATTTAGCAATAGCAGTTTAAAGGGAATCACAATCAGGTGGTAAAAAAAAAAAAAAAACACTCACCTGCTGTACATCAGAGGTGTATTTAAACAGACCCATGAGGCCATAGTGTCCTCCCAAAATGGCAGGACTCTACATTTTTGCGAGGAGGAGGAGGATACTTGCAGCAGGCCAGGCCAGAAGGAGAATCCAGGAGAGAATCTTCCGGCTGCGCATCACATTGTTGGGACAGACTCGTGAGCAGATCTATGACAAGTACAGGATGAATGCAGAAATGATACTAGACTTAATAGCTGAATTGGACCCACTATTGCAGCGCCAAACACGTAGGACCCAGGCAATCCCTACTCATGTCCAGGTGCTATGTAGCCTGCACATGCTTGCGTCTGGTAGCTTCCAGGATATAGTGGCAGAAGCTGGAGGGGTATCACAGAGCTCCCTCTCGCGGTTCTTTAAATCCTTCCTGGCCGCCATGATGACTGTGATCAACAACCATATCACCTTCCCCACAACCCCACAGGAATTGAGCCAAACAAAACAAGACTTCTACCAGCTAGCACAGTTCCCACACGTGATCGGATGCATAGCTTGCACCAACGTAGCCATATGTCCCCCTGCCGTAAATGAGTTTATATTCCGCAACCGGAAAGCATATCACTCAATAAATGTCCAAGCAGTGTGCAATGCTGAGAACATCATCACCGACCTGGTTGCACAATACCCTGGAAGCACTCACGATTCCTACATCTTCCGCCATAGTGGCTTGCGCACACGTCTGCTTAGGGGTGAATTTGGCAATGGACACCTGCTAGGTAAGTAGAATACAATACTCATCACTGACTTAGGTAATGGCAATTCATACCTGACACTAACATATTGTTCATAACTCTGTAGGGGACAGTGCATACGCTGTGAGGCATTACATCTTGACTCCATACCTGAACCCAGCCAGCCCACAACAACAGAGGTACAATGCAGCCCACATCAGGACACGTAATGTAATAGAACGGACATTTGGACTGCTCAAGAGTTGCTTTCGCATCCTGCATAAAACTGGAGGAGCAATGCTGTACCAACCGGAAACATGCTGCAGGATTATTGCGGCATGTGCAATGTTGCACAACATAGCAACAAGGAGAGGTATCCCTATTGAGGAATCCGACACAGAGGGCAACCAGCCCCCAGCACAACCACGCCGGGCACATCTTGGGAGTTCTGCGGAGGGACAAAGAAAACGTACAGACATCACCCGCCATTATTTCTAAGGTATGTAATAATGACACACAACCCTCCTTTGCATGTGAAGGTAAACTATTTATTAGCACATCAGGCTGTAGGGGTGTGAAATTGAACAGAGCTGGTGTCCATTGGCACATTAACTGCATGCACTGAAGGACACAAGAGACACACAAAGGACTTGTGATGCAGTCACTAAGATTGTCTTGTACATGGTTACGTCACCATGATGTATTACACCCCTCTGAATAGGTTCAGCGTCTCCTCCCTCTCACACCCAAATGTCTTTCTCCTGCATCTGCATCTGCATTCCCGGATGCATCGGGAGGTGCTTGTCTACAGCTACTGCTCTTCCTGACAGTGGTGGGTGGCGCAGTGATGCTGCTGAGGCTGGATGCCTCACTATCCTCTTCCCCTGTAACATTGCCCTGACCACCAGTGCTAGACTGCATCAGTTCTACGGCAGTTGTAATTTGGCCGAGTGCCCTGGACACATCCCCACAACAATGGTCCATATCTATCTGCATTTCTACAGACCGACGTGACAGCTGTGCCACGCTTGCGCAGATCTTGTTGCTGGCCCTGGTATAGCCGCCCATGCAGGTGAGAAACTGGTGATGCCTCCTCCTTTGTGTGGTGTGTCCCTCCTGCATCACTCGCGCCACCTCCAGCAGGGTGTTGTTGGATTCTCTGTGTGCCTCCACTAGTGCAGTAGTGAGCTCCCTCACACTCTCCGCAATTACAGATATGTTTCTGTTCATTTTCGTCATCTGCAGGTTGATGGCTCCCATGTGCCTCGCTTGCACGCGCTGCACCCGCACCATCTGTGACTCCACGCCACCCCACTCCATGGGAGTTCCTGCATCCTGTGCCCAAGTATGGGTTCTTGGCCTGCGTCTTGTTCCTGGACGGACATGTGCCTGCGGTGTTGTTGTATTGCTTGCACTTTGACGGCTTGTACTAGGAGCGGTAACTGATTCCTGTTCTGACTCCATTGGCTGCAGTGGTGTAACTGTGGCCCTGCGTTTTGCTGGTGCCTTGGATTTGGGTGGTGGTGGTGGTGGTGGTGGTGTCACAGGTTTTGACACGGGAGCCTCTTGGTTGACCTGTGTGCTGTCTCCAATATCACTGTCCTCAGTGTTTACCTCTGCTGCATTTGTGATGTGAAACAGTGCAATGTTATTTTATGTAGTTGCATTAGTTGAGAAACAGTAATACATCAATACATACATGTTCTCACTGTCTCTCATCAATGACTGTGCTGCATTTTGGTAGCATTTGGGCTTACTATGTTGGATTCTGACAGGCAATAGGGTTCTACTGACTACAAGTCCCATGATGCATTGTTGTCCCTCTGTGAAATGTGTGCTGGACTATTTTTATTTTGATTTTGCTGGGTGATTCACATTTGGGCACTATCAGTATGTACATTGTTCAGTTGATTGTCATGCATCTTACCTTGTGTGCTACTGGCCGCCCCGGATGTGTCCAGCTGCGTTACTCCCACCACTGCTTCTCGCTCAATTGTGCCCTCAACCATGTCCTCCTGGGGTGTGTTGTCTGGGACTGTAGGGCCTCCTCCTCCAGTCCCCTTCGTCTCCTTCAGCCTTTCTGCTACCCGCTCCTTGGCACGACTGCGTAGGTCATACCAGCGTTTCTTCAGGTCATCTATGCTGCGGTGTGTGACCCCCACAGCATTCACCTTGTCTCTGATCCTGTTCCAGATCCTTCTTTTATCTGCCTCTGGCACTTTAAGGGAGAGCTTCCCAAATAGCTTCTCGTGATTGTTTGCAACCTCCTCAATGAGGAGGTCAAGTTCACTCTCACTGAAATTTATTTTTCGCTTCCTCTCCACTGCACCCTCCTCTGTAGCTGTTTGGGACATGGCTGTCTCCTCCTGTGAGCAGTCTGCAGTTTGTGTTCTTCTGCTCTCTCTCCCTGCACTCAGCTTCTGCCTCTGTGTTCCTATGTGCACAGGTGGCAGCATGGGCTGATTGACTTCCTGGTTGTGATGTCATCAGCCTGCTCCCAATGCGACTCTGTAGTTTTCACGGTCCCGCTATTAGCGAAATCGCTATTAGCGATTTCGCTATTAGCGATTTCGCTATTAGCGGGATGGCTAAATGCGTGTTTGGAGTTTTTTGGCTATTGCGATTCCGTAACATGGAATCGCTATCATATTTAGCGATTTTTAGCGATTCCTTATTACTTCGCTATCCTCATCATGCATAGCCGACAGCGAGTCCTTATTTGCGATTCCTTAATAATCGCAAATAAGGAATCGCTATTTCTTTGCATGATGCATCTGGCCCTAAATCCTAAACTTACTACTATTTTGGTATTCACAGAATGCACTTACTACTTTTGGCATTCACAGAATGAACTTACTACTTTTGCTATTCACATAATGAACTAACTACTATTGGTATTCACAGAATAGACTTACGACTACTAACTTTACGTCCGCACCAGGGCCGGAATTTCCGCCTGCGGGCCGGAATTTACGCGTCTGTGCCGGAATTTCCAATACCAGGCCATAATATACGAACTGTGACCGTTGATCATTTTAGCCAAGGGTAAACACCTGTCCAAGTGCCTACCATCCCCCACCATGGATCAGCTGACACACTGCAGCCAATCCTAGCCCTGCAGCATGTATAAATGCAGAGTAGACACACACAAACACTTTCAACATGTCACTGAATGTGTTTGTTGCACTGCCCCTTGCCATGCGGCAAAACTACTTGAGGAGGAGGAGGAGTGCAGAGAGGATCTTCAGACAGACGATCAACTTATTTGGAATATCCAGCAAAGATGTAAGGGTAAGGTACCGTTTCCCTCCAGAAGTCATCTTGGATATGGTATGTGAGTGGGAGCAGGAACTTGACTCTGTGACCTGCTGCTCACATGCAATACCAGCATATCTCATGATCCTTTCTGCTCTCCATTTCTTTGCAACTGGGTCTTTCCAAAGGGTCTCCAGTGACCATGTGGTCATTTCCCAGGCTAGCCAGTCATGGTGCCTGCATCAGGTACTGAGATGCATCACTGCTAGAGCCCCCAACCACATACAAATGCCACATACACTGGCCATGAGACAAAGGGCAGCAAGAGATTTCTATCTCCTTGCACAATTCCCACGTGTGCTGGGTGCAATTGATTGTACCCATGTGGCCCTTCAGCCACCACACCACATTGCACAAATCTTCTGCAACAGACACAGATGGTATTCCATCAATGTGCAAGCTGTCTGTGATGCCAGTTGGCGGTTCATTAATGTGCATGCAGTGTTCCCAGGCAGTACCCATGACAGCTTCATATTCCGCATGTCACCTCTTGCCCAGCGGATGGCTGCTGGAGAATTTGGCAACATGTGGCTACTGGGTAAGTACCAATCACTAAAAATGAGTGATGTGTCATTGAAATGTCTGAATGCCCTCCAATATTAACCATTGTACAATAAGAATCATGACCCAACAGACACTTCATGTACTAATGTGTAGATCATGTTTTTATTTTTTATTTATTTTGCAGAGTTTTATATAGCGCGAACTTGACCCAAACCAAATCGGGTATCCGAGCGCTTTACATAGCACGAATAACGTTACATGAGGATACACATTCATTTTTGTTAGGCACGGGGAGATTAAGTGATTTGCCCAGAATCACAGGATGTTTGGCGTCGTTACCGAGACTCGAACCCCGATCTTCAGGTCCGAGGTCGAGCACCCTAGCCGTTAGGCCAACTCCCCCATGTCCTGTGCAAGTCAAAGAGGGAATTGTAAACAACTGCCCTTTCTTCCCTCCTCAGGCGATGCCGGGTATGCACTCTCCCCACATTTCCTCACCCCTTACAGGAGTGCTAACACTGTACCTCAGCGTAGGTACAATACGGCACACATAGGGGCTCAAGCCATCATAGAGCGCACTTTTGGTCTGTTGAAGTTGCGATTCATATTTCTCGACCATACAGGAGGTGTGCTGCTGTACTCCCCAGAAGTCATGTGCAAGATCATATTAGCCTGTTGTGTTTTGCACAACATTGCTTTAACGCATGGCTTACACATAACGCTGGAACCTTGGCTAGCTCTGAATCAGGGAAACCGGGCCATTGCACATAACCAACGTCAGGGCATGCAAGTCCGTGATCAGCTCATTGCCACGTTTTTCACATAAGCAACCTGTAGTGTCATGGACAAAATGTGGTTTGCTGTCTGTTGTTAATGATGATACTTGGATAGACACGACTGTGTCAATAAATTCCACCCTGAGACGACTTTGCAAGCCACACTAACTGCATGTAAATCACAGCTGCTGACAGTAGTCAAAAGGTGGAGCATGCTTCAAGTAATGAGCCCATGTAAGCAATCAGTGTAGTGGATGTCCCTAAAAACAACTATTCACGCTGATGACAAACAATACATGTCCTGAGAGACCTACCTGGACCTCATGAGGATGGTTCACTTAATCACAAAATGCCGTAACCCATACTTACTCAGGCCTGTGACCTCAACAGATTTGACTCCCCCACATATGATGGTCCCAGAACGTGAGTGATGATGTGTTGGGTGAATCAGGCACCATGGGGCAGATTTACAATAACTGGTGCATCCCTGCATTCAGCAGGGATGCGCTAGTCATTGTGCGTCACGGCAGACACCTCTTGCGCGACCATGGATGCACTGCATTTACAATGTGGTGCACCATGGCGCAATAATAGACAGATGTGTGACGCATCTGCTGCCTTAAAGGTGATGCATTGCTGAAGTTGCGTCGCAAGCGCGATGCAGCTCCAGCAAGGCTCGGGGTGACCCTATGCCTAACATGCTACGTCAATCGTTACGCCTGCTTCAAGCAGGTGCAGGGTTTTGATGCAGCATGCCCGTAAAAGTGACTGAGTGCAATCTTGTAGATTTCACTCAGCCACTTTTAGGAGGCGTTCCTCTGCCGGGACGCCCCCTCTGTGCCGGTACGCCCACATGTGGTGCAGGGCTTCACAACGTGACACATCTCCCAGATGCGTCACGTTGAAAATACCCTGCAGCATGGTGCTGGCTTTGCGCTGCTGCTGCCTCACAAAAGTGACGCAACGGTGGAGCAAATGTGGCGTACGGGGCTTGTAAATCTGCCCCATGTGTCTGTGATATATCCACACTGCTCCATCCCAATTTTACGTAACACATCACACAACTCTGATAATGAGCACTCAATATGGACTACATGTACCATAATGCAAAGTAGGAGAAAATGAAACTGGGTTTGATGTTGTGTCACCCCCCCCTCCCTGTCCATGCAGAAATGTCATTAAATGGTCTGTTTCCCTTTTTGTTACATATTCATGATTCTCACCTGCACTGTCATTTCTGTTTTTTTTACAACAGAACAGCAGGATGGCAGTGAATTTGATTACTGATTGTTGATGGATCAGGTTGAACACAAAATGGCTGCCAACTACTTCCTGTATAACATTTCCTGTATGAAATGATGTGTTCCGGGTAATTTTCGGAGGTTGTGGCACAAAAACCTAATTTCAGATTTTGAAGCGTAATGCGCGTGAGCGGACCTGACGCTCCGGAACCGGAAACTACGTTTTCAGGCGTAATCTCCAAAAATAAACTGGAACACATCATTTCATACAGGCAATGTTATACAGGAATTGGGAGACATGAAATACATCACAGGAAGTAGTTGGCAGCCATTTTGTGTTCATTCTGAGTCATTCTCTATCACTGATCAGATCCTCAGACATCCTGCTGCTTTCATCACACTTATTTCCCCCAAAATGGCTGGGGAGTATGAAGAGAGAGCACCCTCTTTCACAGAAGGGGAATTAGACATCTTGGTAGAGGGGGGTGCTGGACAAATTTCCTCAGCTATATGGGGACCCTGAGTACCAGCTAAGCACTGCAGCCTAGGCCAGGCTATGGGCCAACATCGGTGAGCACAGCAGTACAGTGGGAGTCTACACCAGGAGTGCTAGGGCATGCCGCAAGCGCTGGGAGGACCTAAAATGCTGGTCCCACCACAAGGCTATGGAGCTGGTGGGCCTGTCCTCCCAGCACCATGTGCATCGTCCTCGCCTCTCCCCACTGTACAGGAGGGTCCTGGATCAGCTTGGCCGACCGTCCATGCTCAGCTGGAAGAGCATGAGCAGCAGGGACCTAGTAAGTGCATCATATGCAATATGTGTCTGGGAGTATGATGTGAGTGAAACAGTGCAGTACCATTGTGTGTCCCTTGCCTCCATTCACCAATTCCGGGTCCATGCAGCAGTCACCAAGATTAAAAAGGCACACTGTGGCATATGGACTGTACAGGGCATAGTGCATTTTGGAAGTTGTAGTTTCTTCATGACAACTGGGTAAATGAGCCACACTTGTGCATTCGTATTGAAGTCTGCTCTGCCAGCACCACTGCCATTAAACCAAGGAAATCATAACTGATGTGTGCATTGGATGAGCAATGGTACAGACACTGCCCAGTGTGTGCATGGAAGGCCAAAGGGTATTGGATGATGTGACTCGCATTGCATTTGTAGAGTTTGTTTTCCAATTGAGACAGATCATCAGGTGCCAGGGAGTCAAGACAGACTTTGTGATCCTTGCATCACTCTTAAGCGTTCCTAAATTTGCAAGGTGTGTCCACTGACACCCTCAGTGGCTTCCATGATATTTCATATGTACAGGTAGCTGTCACAATGACCCACAACAGTTCACCGCTGTACTGCACTACCTTTTAAGTCAACAAAGCCAATATGTGGCAGTGGATTGTCCAATGATGTGTTGGTACGGCAAAAGGCTAGGCTCACAATGTAACTCGAGAAGTACCCCAGACCCTATGTGGATGTGTGACCCACATTCGACATTTGTCTTGTCCTATACAATGAAACAAAGTAGATGACACTTGTCCAGATGTTAAATAGCTGCAACTCCATATCAATGTCCAAATTCAATTGAATCTGGATTCTTCACGTTCCCCTTTGGTGGACTGTTTTTAGAACTGGCACATGTATTAGTGTCAGGACACACAGATCACAAGAATGCCAAGGTTGAGGGTTGGCCAATACAGTTGCGTAAGCCAGAAAAATACACATGAGATGTCCATGTCAGACTCAATTCAGTAATTGACAGGGAACATACATGTAATGTAAGTTCATAAACACTGAGGGGCAGATTTACAAGCCCCTTGCACCTCATTTACACCACCGTTGCGTCACTTTTGTGATGCAGCAGCGGCGCAAAGCCAGTGCCATGCTGCTGGGTAATTGCAACGTGACGCATCTGGGAGATGCGCCATGTTGTAAAACCTTGCGCCACATGTAGGCCTTCTGGCACAGGTGGGTGGTGTTCCGACGCAGGAACGCCTCCTAAAAGTGTCTGAGTGAAATCTACAAGATTTCACTCAGTCACTTTTAGGGCCATGCAGCGTAAAAACCATGCGCCTGCTTGAAGCAGGCGTAAGGATTGATGCAGCATGTTAGAGATAGGGCACCCCCTAAACTTGCTGGAGCTGCGTCCCGCTTGCATCCCAACTCCAGCAATGCGCTGCATTTTCGCCGGGGATGCGTCATGCACCTGCCCATCCGAGTGCCATAGTGCGCCGCATTGTAAATGTGGCGCATCAGTGGTGGCGCATGGGTGGGCAGATGCGTCGCAACTCTTCTGGCACATCCCTGCTGCTTAGACGAGATGCGCCAGAAGTCGTAAATCTGCCCCTGACAACCGTAGAGTGTGATCAGAGGAAAACAAATTCTGACTTTACCTCATCTATGTATGTGTATCATCCTGCATGAAACAACCATCACATCAGGATTTTGCTTACATTTCAGCAGACACGGCTGGTGATATAGAAGAACTGCAGGAAAAAGTCCGGAGAAGGAGGCCATCAGTTCGCTGGCGGATACACACTCTTTCCACCAGTGAGGAAGAAGAGGAGCAGGAGGGACCCTCAACATCAGGAGGCAAGGGGATTGTGCCACCCGGAATGAGTAAAAACAGCACTCTGGTGCTATGTCTCGGGTGGAGGCTGTGGACCTTGAAGGCGGGGGGGAAGGAGTAGGACCCGACACCTCTGACCATGATGTGGTGGAGAGCTACTCTCCCCCACACTCTTCACCAGTGGGTCCTGAAGAGGTGTCCCGGGGCAGGCCAACACTCAATCTGGGCCTGTCATCAGCCCCTCCCTACCTCCAGAGACCCCATGCCATCTGGGGCTCCAGCTGCATCACCTGCGACCTGTCCCCCTTGTTGTAGCCGCCAAGCTAAATACAACATCTTCTCCGAACCTGAGGCACCACATTCCTCCTCGCCCCCCCAGCCCCCTACCGGTGTTGTTCCTCCTGTGGCTGTGCCAGGGGACTTGAGTTGGATGGTTGAGGGTCAACCAGACATGTTCGCTTGCATCATATTACAAGTGTGTCTAGAGATATGCACAATGCGAGCGGACATTCTCCGATCTCTGGACACCCTCACCACCAGTGCCAATTCCATGGCCACAGCCATGTTGTCTTTTGTCTCCCAAATCCCTTCCCATACCACCGTCAATATCTCCCCCTGTCCTTTGCCCCACACTGTTTCCCCCATACTCCTCGTGTGTCATGATCCTATGTGGTGCCTGTTCCTGCACCAGCCAGCCGTGTGCCTGCATCGGACAGTGAGGATCTGGACATTGTGGTCCTGGAGGATGACCAGAAGGACCCTTGACTTTTTGACTGAAATGTTGTAGTGGACAAAGATTTCATTTTCCCCGTGTAAATAGACTGGTTTCCCTGACGCTCCTTGACGTATTATATTTTTTTGCCACACCCCGATCCAAGTTCCCTTCTCCTTCTGCATTAAGATCATCATTTGTTTTCCTTTCTCCCTTTCAAACGGACGATTATTTTCTGTTCCTCATAAATATCTTTGAGGAATTCTACTTAGTTTTACTTGTTTGACTTCATGTTGAATGTCTGTTTCCGATTATAGACACATATTTTGTAAGTCATAGGCTATGCACATAATAGCTTGTTGCAATGATGGGTTACACTTTTAACTGTGTCTCACACACACAAACACATACCAACATCATTTGACAGGACATGATACACAACTGAATCTTACTTTTGTAGATCTTTATTTTTACTATATACATAAGAACCCCAAGACAAATTGACCACGTGAATGTCACTGGTGATCGTGCTTGCGACTCCGCAATTTTGGAGGTGATGATCGCTGTGAGGGGTCAGGTTGAGCTTGTCGCCTATGTGTATGTGGGTGTTGTACAGGGTGATCTACAAGTGCAGGTGTAAATGGTGTCTGCACATTTGGTGTCTGTGCCTGGACAAGCGCTGGATGTGCAGGTGGTGGGAGTGACTGTACAGAGGTTTTTGGTGGTTGAGCAGGTGGTGGGAGTGACTGTACAGAGGTTGGTGGTGGTTGTGGAGGTGGTGGGAGTGACGGTACAGGGGTTGGTGGTGGTTGTGCAGGTAGTGGGGGTTGTAGGGGTGCCTGTTCAGGGTGCTGGTGTGTTTGTGTACCTTTGCTGTGGTGCTGTGCAGTCGGTGGTACAGGTGTGTGGATTGGCTGTCCTGCAGGCAGATATGATGGCTCCCCTCCCTGCGTTGGCCGTGAAGGGAGACTTTGGATCACTTTCAGCATGCCCTCCATCATCTTCATGGCCAAGGCATGGTGTCTTGCATTCTCTTCCCTTTGGATGGATATCAGGTCTCTCATATTCCTGGACATGTCCTACCAAGTTCTATCCATCCTATCCAAAGCTTGGCTCACCCTGTCCACCACCTGAGGGAATTGGACCATGTCCTGCAGGGACTCAGACATGTCTGACAGGGTAGCCCCTATGGCACGAATGTCCTGCCTCCCATCTGCCTGCTGTTAGAAGAAGTCCTGCTCCCACTGGCCACCCTAGCCAGGTTCAGGCCCCCTCTGAAGGTGTCAGCCAGGAATGGGATGAGCAGGTACAAGACTAGGGGGGTGGCAGGTAGAAGCCTGTGGGCATAAGAATGGTGCACAGGGGATACCTGTACCACAACAGGGCTAGTACTGCCCACAGATGGTGGAGAGGATGGCAGGGATACAGTGTGTAGGGAAGAGCGGGTAGGGGAACCACCATGTCGGTCCTGGACATGAGGTCTGTGAGGGAGTGATGTCTGTGTTGGGATACGTAGGAGCGGTGGCTGGTTTGATCTGTGCTGAGGATAGGGAATTGTTTGTTTGGGAGGAGGCTGACGAATGTTGCTTGGCGGAGGATGTGATGCCGTGACATCAGAATCATCATCCACGGAGTGGATGGACATGTAGTCATCATCATCCCCAAAGTCAACGTCCTCATGATCTTCCTCCTCCTCTTGAGCTTGACTTGCTGCCGACATAACTGCTTTGAGAATCAGGGGATTCTCCCCTCTGATTCCCCGTCAGCCAGCACTGGTCATAGGTATGTCATCCTCTTCCTCAGCATCATCTGGAACACAGAGGTTGCAACCGTAGTAGTGATTGACCTGGTATTACATGTGGCGCAACACCAGGGTTGTATTTACTGTACTTTGCATCAGCAGATGAAGATCATGTGGTTAGGGTACCACCACAAATGACCGCTCACACCATAGCACTGAGGTGGTACACGGAGATGTACATAATACTAGCAAACTCACCAGCTCCAGCCACAACTTTCTGTCTCTTTGCATTCCCCCCTGGTGTGACTTGCTGAACCTGTCTCCTCATAGATGTTGTAGACATAGCTGTAGAAGGTATAGACAACATTCTCAATGATCTGCATCACCAATTGACAGACAGGCACATGTGACACTCCTGATTTGTATTTCACTTTGTAAACAACAACTGTTGATTCCATGCAGAAGGGGATCTCGATCTTTGTCATGGCTTAGTAATCTGAGCTAGTGACACACCTCATGCCAGAATTACCAGAAGGACAGATGCATGAGGGTTTTACTGCTGCAGCCAGGATGTCATGCATCCCCCGGGATGTTGTTCACTGCAGTGGTATCATCCTGTCAGCAGCTGTGATGAGACATACATGTCCATATTTTAGTACAACAGATGGTAGCTATGAGCCAACATGTCATTCTCAATAACCATTTGCGGATGCTCCAGGATAATGTGCAGCATGTTTACCTCATGGACTTTGGACTTTACATGTGGGCATCTGCTCACATGCAGCATTTGCCAGCTGTTACCTTCATGCAGTACTGACATCAATAAGATGACACATCAACTGACGAACTTGTATGAGAAGGTTACTGATATTTCAAGGAAGGGGATAAATGACCCGGACTCATCCGCATTAAACTGATTTCACCTTTACCATTAAGACTAACATTTTTCATGAGTGTAATGTTGTCTGTTGACAAGTCAGAAAGGAGTCCATGTGTGAGATGGGCAGTAGTCAGGGACATGATGTTGCTCATTTGTGCTTCCCTACCAATGAGGTCACACAGCTCATTTTTGAATGAGAGAACACAGATTTCTTATGTCCATCCTTTGAGTGTCCTCTGTTCCCATACTCTATTTCCAACATCATGGTACTACTTTGGTACTACTTAGCTGACAACGGATGGTGTCTTGTACAGCACACATCCAAACCCCATATGTCAAACACTCACCTATACATGTGAATACGTTAGAAGAAGAGGCAAGCAGAAAACAACATTTGGTTATGATCACACATTGCGGATAAGCTGGGAAGCTTTGAGGCTTCCCACCTGCACTGGATTATCATGTTGCTCTTCAGCCAAGTTATTTTGCAGGTGTAACTGCATGAAGATTCACCTTAACAGCCCCTATACCCATCTCAAAGGTACACAACTGGCATCAGTGTGTGCCTCAGCCATACCAATTTCATTTTGATTTAACCATGTATATTTTGCTAGGGATTTATCTTATCATTGAATTGCAAGCCTGTTGTGTTTTGGTCAGTTCATATGAAACTCACGTGGTTTCTTCTCACGTTTTGCTAATTATTTGTAAATGTTTCAGTTTTCAATTTTCATGTATCGGTGCATCTTCAATAATATACACTCCATTATTGTATTTTATCATTCAGGATTTTATTTTCCAAATCAATTTAGTCATTCATTGCAGTCATGAATATTTCATTGCATTACATCATGCCCAATGCATTTCGGGTTGAGCAAAGAAAACCCTTCGTCAGGGGCCTGTGAATTTTCAAACCAAAGAGTACATTTTGTGCACCCTATTCGCACAAAACTATTGAAGCCTTTGAAAGATCCATAACTTCTGAAATTCAAAAAATCAACTTTTGTACCGCTTTGTGATTTAGGCTGGCACAGGGTGATATACTTCTTGGATAATTTGTGGCAGGTTAACAAGCCCATAAAAATGATTTACACTGCTGTTGCGTCACTTCTGTGACACAGCGGTAGTGCACAACAGATGACACATTTTTAATTATTCTCAGCATGACGCATCTATGGTGAGCGTCACGTTGTGAAGCCTTGCGCAACAGTGAACCTGCGTCAGCTTTGATGTAGGCAGGGTGGGCATTCATTTGGGATATGGCTCGTAAAAGTGATGCAGTGAAATCTACAAGATTTCACGGACTCACTTTTCAGAGGCCGCTGCGACGCAACCTTACACCTGCTTGAAGCAGACGTAAGGAGTGGCGCAGTACGTTAGGTATGGGCGGTCCATGGACATTGTTGGAGTTGCATCGCACTTGCGACACGACTCCAGCAAAAGAAGCCACCTACTGCCATCAGATGCAACACACATCTGTCTATCCCTGCACCACAGTGCACCGCAATGTAAATGCGATGCATCCGTAGTTGTGCAAGGGTTGATTTGCATGTCGCATTGGTACTGGCGCATCCCTGCTAATATTTGACAATTGCTACTTAGCAGGATTGTGTAGGTACACCAGAAGTACTGTGCCCATGTTTTCAAAAGGGGGGAGGGATTTGCCGTATCTAATGCTAAGGATTCTGGTACTTGTGGTGCTACATACAGAGGGTGGCACATATGTCTCTGGCTGACTATATTTTTATATACACTTTGGACAAGTTCCTAACTCACAATGACAGTGCAACACAGACAATCTTTTCATTCACTTTTTCTTTTCATCCCATTTACCTGGTACCACGTAGTGGACTTCACTGCCAGGCAGCCCATGGACCAAGTGGGGGTGTATTGTGGTTAGGATATCCTCATCCAGTGGGATGAGATGGATGCGGGGTCCAGGGTATGCAGCAGAGAGGATCCTGCTGAATTCGATCCTGGAGTACTTCTCCTTCACCCTCTGCCACTCATCCTGCCACTTCTTCTTGATGTCCTGTTCTGTGCGTCTCTCCTCCCCCAATGCTGTGACAGCAGTGGCTAATTGCTGCCCTAGGGCTGCCTTCCGTGTCCCACTGGTGCAGTAGGGTGGAAGTCCATATAGGCGTTTGTGGTGCCTCACTAAATCTCCACAAACATGGTGATCTCCTCTGTAGTGAAGTTCTTACTCTCTGTGGCCAAACCTGTTCCTTCAATGTGTGCTGCTTTTATGTGTTTTGTGGTGCTGGTCAATTAGTGTTAATTGGCTTCAGCTGGAGCATGGTGGGGGATGGTAGGCACTTACAACATTCATTTATGGCAAAATGGAGCTATTGACTGCGATTGGCTGCAGTGTGTCAACTGATCCATGGTGGGGAGGGTAGGTACTAAGACAGGTGTTTACCCTTGGCTAAAATAATCAACGGCCAGAGTTCATATATTACAGCTCGGAATCGGAAATTCCTGCCAAATTCGGAAATTCCGGCGTAGAGCCGGATATACCTGGCCGGAATCGTAAATTCCGCCACAGAGCCATAAATTCCGGCCCGGAGGTGGAAATTCCTGTCCGGGTGCGGACGTAAAGTTAGTAGTTGCAAGTCTATTCTGTGAACACCAATAGTAGTAAGTTCATTCTGTGAATACCAAAAGTAGTAAGTTCATTCTGTAAATGCCAAAAGCAGTAAATGCATTCTGTGAATATCAGAATATTAGTAAGTTTAGGATTTAGTCTTAAATTCATTCTGTGAATTGCGCCCATAGTCATGGCCCAGGGTTAGAGGCAGAGGCAGGCATACATTTGTTTGTATTCTCCATTGAATGTCTGGCTTGAGGGAAATGGCTTTAGGGTAAGTCAGGACTTCTTCACTGTAGACAGTTGCAACTCCAAACCGGCAATAAAATGTGTCTAAGAGTAAGACAATGGTGATGGATCGGTCAACCAGACACACACAAATAATAAAGTAAATAATGTTCCTTAGCTATATCTTTTTTGGAGGCATCAAAGAAAGAATGAAAGTAACTCAAACGTTGGTGGTCCGCCCAGAAGTAGGTCACGTTACACACTACTTCCATGACCTGAGTCACCATCATCTTCCTGCTGTGGTACTTCAGGTATGGGATAATACAGTGGTATAAAGTGCTAATTCATTTTGATCATGGTTAACCTCTCCAAGTTTTGAGCGCGAGACCAGTCCTTCTCACTGTCAGAACGGCACCAGCTGCACTGAAAGCACACTTAATAGGCTACTGGGCAAGCCAGTTAGTTTATCACCAGCCTGCTGAGCACTGGTCATTGGTTCCTTTTTCCATACCAGTTCAGCAAGGGGTTTTGATCACAGTAGACCTCTGTTGGGTCATTGAAATAGGCATGGGCCATCTGCTCAATGCTCATGGGTGCTCCGCTTTGCTTGGTCTCTTTTGCCTTTGCCTCAGCACTGGACTTAAGCCCTGCCAGTAGAAACTATTCCTTTGTTTGTTTTGGGGCTGATGCTCCAGCTCTTGTTGTTGGTGTTGTTCTTGTTGTTGCTGGTAGTTTTGACTGCTTGGAGCCAACCGCACTGCCCTCAGGCTCTGCAGTTGAACTTGAAGGCTGCCCTTCAGTACCCTGGAGGAGCGGGCCTCTAATTCCCGGCTGTTCTTTTTCTAGCTGACTGGCTTGCACAGCTATATAAGTTTTGTAGTTGTCAACATCCCCATCTGAAAAAAGAATGAAAGTATCCAGTATGATTTGTACCTTAGATCAAGAATTGTGGCACACATATAATGGTTGGATGTTCATTTCTGGTGCCACAACAGATGCAGCTTGCTTCTTGAGAGCAGACATTGGTGTCCTCAATGCATGTTTTGGTCCAACAGTCACTTTACTCTATTGCCTTGGACTCCTTGGTATCTCGATCTGACTCTTGTGCCATTGCGATGTTGTTGATGACGATGTGAGCGATACCACTGCACTGCTGGGGACAGGACTGCTTTATGCCCCAGAGAAAATGTCTACCTCCTCTTCACCTTCCACCGTGATCAGATCTTCACCCCCTCCACCAACAACACTGGCAGTTTTTTGACCACTAAAGAGTGCCTCCCACTAGATCAAGCGGTGTTTTCTCAGATGGGTTGTTTGGCCTCCAGTACCACAGTTTGTAGCAAACTTACCCCGACCAGCACTTGCTCCACAAACGGAGCATATAGCAATATTCACCTCCTTCTAGATAATGAGAAGTCCCAAACTGGGGAGGTCAACTTTCTGATGCTATTGGTGCCACTTGCAATGTAGGATGAACTGCTAGGTGGGCTTGTGATGTATTCCTATAGGTTCTGTCTCGATTCCCCTATTCCTGACCCTGTTCTGGTTAATAATTAACTAGCAGCCATCCCACGGTGCAAAAAAACGTTATCTGATTAAGCCACACCACGGCACAGGAACGCGTTATCTGATTGGGTCATAACGCTTGCCATCTAATTAGGCAAGCACTATTCCTCCAGCCCCTGATAAGGCATACGGAGCTCTCAAAACAAATCAAACCTATGACAACCTGGGAAAATCCCTGCGGCCATTGTTTTGATTTCACCGAGAACTTCAGTAAAGAATGTGCTAATGACCAGTCCGTATGACATCCTTATTGACGTATCTATGTCCATCCTTACGTCAATCTCGACACCTTACAGGTATAAATATTACCAACATTGCCTTAAGCAAACACACGCGGTGGTGACGAGATCGGAGCAGCGAGACGTGCTGAGAAGCCCAGCAGAGAGCGAAGCCCACACGCGCTGCCCCGCCTTCCTGACGCGCTGAGAACGAGACGCTGCTTTTCTCCTGCCGAGAAATCCAGCTCCGGCGCTTCCAAGCGGCCCTCGCAGGCAGCTGGAATATCAAGACCAGAGACGAGAGATACCAGCCCTCAACCATTCTAGATCTCAGGTACAGAACTGAACAACCCCTTACAGAGAATTCTTGAGTTAGTCACTTGGCAAAACAAACTTAACTTAAACTGCTACTTATTTTCTCCCGCCCACGTATTAGGCTTAGGTCAGGTACACTGGGGTAGGCGTGGTTAGAAGCACCAGTTGAGTACGATTAGTCAATGTATATATGTATATATCTATTTTATCGATTTTAAATATCATATGGCTTAGAAACCATATCAATGCTTCTGCAGTATTATTTTATACTTCTGCTTTTATTGTATGCACTTTACTTAACCATAAGTATCGCAATAATATCGATTAATTTCTCTTGTACGAGAAAAGAGACTGATCAATAAATAACATCTTTTATTGAACACGCCCGTCTCTTCCTTTTCTCTACAATCTGGTGAAACTAAGAATGCACTGAACTGACTGAGTAAAATAAGTTGTCTTTTGTTTTCACACGACTCTAGAGATATACTCTTGATTAGGGGAGAGCAAAGTTGTCATGTTCTATGGTTGTCAGAAACTAAATCCCTTCTTGTCTATCCAGGGAAGTTAAACTCCTCCTTGCCTATTCGAGAAAGTTTCTAGTGAACTCTGAGCTAGCTGGCAAACCCAAAACTTAAAGTCTAATATCGTCAGTAGAAGACCTAGTTAACCTCCGTCCTGGGTCTATACTACTGAAGGTATTATTCCAATGCGCAGAGCCTATTGGGATAATAGGAACTACACTACATGGAGCCCAACGTTTGGATAGGCGATAAAACTAACGCAAGACATTAGAGTAACTCAGTCGTGCTTTTTCACACAGAACCCCTTTTTTTCCCATAATACTCCAAAGACGTCTGGAGTGGGTGAAAGGTCATATCCGCCAAACCTCGCAGGAGGAGACTCCTATGTATGGTTCTTGGTTTAGTCAACGTTGAAGGATACACTGTTCCAAAATATTGTGCATCTAATCTTTGTTTCCATAGAAACCTGATCTGCAAACAAACAGAATAACCTTCCTGTCGGTAAAATGGTAGACAGTGATGATGAAAGGGAGACAGTTAGACTAGCAGCTGAACTCCTAGCAGCTGATAATACTCTGCTACAAAATGATCCGGATATAAAACTCATCCCGGTCAACATAAGAAAATCTATAACTTTAAAACTTATAGAAAATGGACTGACATCGAGAGGTGGTACAGTCATATTCGTAATTGAGGCACACGAATATCGGCAGACAGAGGTATTCTATTCATGGATGAACTTTCCAGCAGCAAACGCTGCAACAAAAGAGTCCCACTATTATAAAATAGAGGAACCACCGGATACCTACACTCCTTTCGAGGAGGTGGAAGTACCACTCAAATTCCAAGAGCACCTGCTCCTATTTGATGGCGCCCTAAAACATAATTTTCACATCACCAGGCTCGGTCCACTAGGTAGACCAGGAGCAACGTCGCCGGTCCTAGCCGGATATACACCACATCCAGACATTGAAGAAATGTCTGCAGCAGAGCTTTTAATACAGCTAAAACAACTAATCAAAATACATAGACAATTAGTCCAATATGTAATGCGGACTTCAACAATCCAACCAGCAAGTAAAATTCCACAGCTGACCCCTCATCAGGGTAACACAAATAAAATTACACCACGGAACATACAGTCCTGTCTTGGTAAAGTACCCGCAAAACGGGAACAAATACCTTTCTGGCTAGCACAAAAAATCACTCAAATAGAGGCGGTGTGTCCAGACACCACCCCTGTAGATAAACACAGGATTCTGACTATCTGTCTTCCAATGGGAATCGCACCACACGTGGAGGACTGTGACACTTGGGGTACAGTCTTTGCTTCCATATACACGAAAACACATGGTGTACCATCCATGTCAGTAATACCAGATGTGCTAAAACAAATTCAAGATGAATATGGTCCAGAACCCGCTTTAACTCTTGGTATGAAATTACTGAAAGACTTCAAGCGGGTCTCGGCTATATTATTAGCCAACATAAAGGGAGAAGCAGCAAACGTGGCGATCCGCCAAAGGTTAAAAGAGACAGATATAGCAGACCAACCAACTGAAATTTCCAGAATCATAGAGAAATCCTATGAAGAACTAGGAAGAGATAGTCTGGGTGGAATACCGGTAAAACCTCAACTGATTGAAAGTCCTGAAAAGGTATTTATTAAAAATAATTTAAACACTCAAAAAAAGAGCTGGGATGGAAACAAACAATCCAATCCTAAAGAAAAAAGATTCCAGTCCAGAGGAAGGTCTCCTCGGCGGAGAGAAAGATCTCCGAACCAAGGACGCAGGTCTCCCCAAAGTGAGCCCTCTGGGAAAAAATACAACCTTAGAAATAGGGATAATATAAAGAAACCTGATAGATATCAAGATAATGATACACGTCCCTCTCAATCTTTTCAGACTTCCTCGCAGAAATCGGAAAGAAGAGGACGATCAGAACACAGGGAAGAGCACGTCAAGTCCAACGACAAGGAACCTGCTCATCCAAATAAAAAGTTACAATTTCCAAAAAAGAAGGTAGCCAGTATTAAAGTAGTCAAAGATGCCGAGAATACTGAGGACACAGCTGAAAAACGGAGAATGGGCTCAGACAATGCTAGACAGCGCAGCAGAAGTGAGCATAGCTCGCAAAGTCCTTATAAATCATCTGGAGACAGTGGACACGAATGAATACATTTAGGTGGAAACTGCAGATACCAGAGTTAGCAAACCTCATAAAATATATGAAATTACATTGCGTATAGAGGGGGATAAGACTAGAAAAATAAGGGGTCTCTTTTGGGATAATCTCTCCCAGGGCTATGACATCCTTCTAGCTGAACGAGACTGGCCACCCGAGTTTGTCAGGGAGTGCCCTCATGGCGAAGAAATAATTATGCCTGCCTTCTCAAATCATATTCCAATTCATAAAAAATATACACTTGCTAGAAAGTGGGCAGTAGCTCAAGCTCCTGCTTTATATAAAAATCATGTAGGATGGGATGAGGACTCTCTTCCTCACAAAATCCAGTTAAAATCACAACCTACTGCACAGAGGCAGTACCCAATTAAGCAAGAAGCTAAAAAACAGGTAAAAGAGATCCTAGATCAACTTGAATACCAAGGGGTGATTGAAACTTGCACCTCACAAATGAACAATCCTTTGTTTCCTGTCTCCAAACCAGACAACTCATATCATCTAGTTTTGGACTACAGACACCTTAACTCATGTTGCAAAACCTTTGCAGTACAAAACTCACATAGTGCTGCACTAATGAATAACATAGTGCACAAAAAATACAAAACAACATTAGACATCTCTAATGGATTTTTTTGTCAAAATATAGCACCAGAGAGCAGATATTTGACTGCATTCTCGGTAAATGGCTCGCAAAAAAGTTTCTGCCGTTTACCCCAGGGGCACAAGAACAGCCCAGGATTATTCTCAAAGAGAGTAACAGAATTACTACAAACATACGATGACGAGGCATTAACATATGTCAACGACATTTACCTAACAGATGATGACTTGGATACTCACTTGAAGAGAGTGAACACCATAATACTTGGGTTCGCAGCAGAGGGTTACAAATTCAACTTTAAAAAATCAAGAATTGCCCATCTAACAGTCCTGTTTTTAGGATATGAATTATCAAGTGAAGGCAAAAGCCTGGCTGACAATTTCCTAGAGAAATGTGCTGTACTCCAAGCTCCTAGAACACTAAAAAACTTACAATCAATTCTAGGCTTCCTAAATTTCGGAAGAACATACATTGCAAATTACGCAGAAAGGGTCAAACCCCTTTATGATCTAATAAAACCAGATTTTAAAAAAATCAATTGGACTCAAAAACACACAGAAATTTTGAGATCTTTACAAACAGACATGCTAATTAAAACAAAATTAGAAACACGTGATAACACACGTAATCTTGTGATTCGAGTCATCCCAGGAAGATGCGGATTCACATACCTGACCTCTAATGAGGGAGAAAAGGTACCATTTGCATACAAATCACACTTGTACACAGAAGCTGAAAAGAAGTTCAGTATTAAAGAAAACATTGTTCATGCAGTTCAAACGGCTATAGCAAGAGAAAAAGACAACGCTGACGGTAGACGTATCACAGTCAGAACAGCGGAGTCAGCCTTTGAGGCATTAACAACCCCATGTAATTTACCAACAACAGCGTTGAATCCAGAATGGATACAATGGGTGAATTCAATTACAACGGACAGAGTAAAATACTACTTTGATCCAGAACTAAAGGAATTAAAATATCTAGAATATGAAATGAAATACCCTCTGCCAATCGACATTCTGCCTTTATGACAATACGCCTGTGTAATACATACAGACGGGCATGCTCAACCCTCAGTTTGGGGAGAGCTGGCTTACAACGCCACATGCGAAATTGTAAAGGAAGTGTGGCGCGGAGGTAAATTAAGACCTCTACTTACAAAAACACACTCAGTGGACAATAATTCAGAACAACAAACTGAAATAATAGCGTTAAAAATGGCGCTAGATAATGCCGATCGCGAATTCCCGACACTTATTGTGTGCGATTCGTATTACTGCGTCAAATCATACAATAACGATTTATAGAAATGGATACAAAAAGGTTACAAAGATGACACAGGTGCAACAATAAAGCAAAAAGTGCTTTGGGAACAAGTAGCTCTTTTACAGAAAGAACTACCAAAAACTCACGTGATACATTCAGTGAGTCATCAGCGTGATGGCGTTCACGTTGCAGGGAATTCATTGGCTGAGAAAGCCACAACGGGAGCAACTGAATCGGCTTCCGTAGTCAAGAAAAAGCGTGCAGTAAAATACATTGACGGTGAAACAGTGCTGGCAGTAAAAACGTCATCAAAAGGCGACTGTTCGGCGCTACCGATCAATTATCCACGCAACTATACATACATAATCGATGCAAACTCCGTTCCTTTTGCTCGAATCCCTGGAGTGGGGGATAGAGTGATTCCAAACACGGACAGGAGAGGCTTGTTAATAGCTGACGCACATATGGGTGAGGGTCTCAGACACCTTAAACAAAAAGATTCTCTGGAAGAATTACAATCAGTGTACTGGTGGCCAGGTATGAGCCTGCATCATCACATCTTTGTAAAGAACTGCCCAGACTGCAATAGAGATCGCAGTGGCGAGCGAGGAGGACTATTACCATGGCACTTCGCTCCAGAAACACAACAAGAATAAAAAATTCCCATCACAAAAAAGCGTTATATTAACACATAAAGACTAATTTACACTCATGATGTAGGACCCCAGCGCTCGGCTGACGTCTGGACTGTTATAAAAAGATTTGCGAGTCTATAATAGCATATACGCTAGGAGCATGCTACGTTTTGACTAATGTATTCCCTTTAGCCTTCAAGCTTATGGGGAAGCAAGGCCACATGAGCATAGCATAGCGGGACTCTTCTCACTTCCTTCCTGAGGGATACGGGATGGTGTAAAGAAAAAACCAAAGGCATAAAGCAATCTATAACAGCGAAGGTATTAGGTTCGGGAGCTGGGTGGGTCAAACATCTAATAAGTGTCCAACGTAGTCTAAATAACCTGCCAAGAAATTCTCTGAGGGGATTCAGTCCGTACGAATTATTGTTTGGAACTAGAATGATGGTCTTAGATCTTGACAGTCAGACTTCAGTGGTTAAAGAAAAAAGCTTTGATATCAAAGATCGTTTGGCTATTTTACAGGACTTAAACGAAACAAGGAAAGACCTGAGCAACATAAAGTTGAAACAACAGCCAACGACCACTGAAGAAAAACCACCTGTCCCAGCAAGACCTGTCTGGATTCCAAAAGTCGGGGATCTAGTCAGAGAAAAGATCACGGTAAAGAAGGAATTTGGGCCTTCTTACAGAAAAGCAGTTCCTGTCTTGTCTATCAACGGGACAAGATCAGTAGTACTACCGCCCCTTGCTGGTAAAAAGGAGAACAGGGTTGTATCAATCGACCTGATAAAAGCACAATCATGTGGCCGATAACAAACAGTAGGCCAAGTGGACTCCCGATGAGTAGTAGAACACCAAGGTTTGCTACAAACACAGAGGTTCAATCTAAGAGGCTACTCACATTTGAAATGCCAAAAGAAAAACAACAAGGACTATGCAACAATGCTATGGAACTTAAACCTCTAAAAACCCAAATAAAAACATTTAGCAGAGACACACCAATCTACAATGAAGTAACAAATGACTATGCTGCTGCAACAAAAAAAACTGATAAAGCAAATATCAATCCTGAAGCAATAGGAACAATAGACAGAACGGCATCCGGTTACTTCATCAACTTCAGCGATTCATCTGAAAACCTGAGTGAATCAAAGGAACAAACATCAACAAAAACCTTTAAAAATAAAGCTAAGGAACTTTTTCAACATCTGAAAGAAACCTATCTGATTTCTCCATGGATTGAATTCTGGGTGGCCTTAGGTGCACTTATCCTCATATTTTGGCTCATCATGGTACTATGTTTGGGACACTTCATTGAGGGAAAATATGCTAAAATGGACACAGCAAGCCAGAAAATCAACTTGATCCTCAAACCACACACGTCTTCACACGTCGAGAAAAGAGAACTTTCTTCAGTCAACTTCACAGCCAATCCTATACCCGGTGGGGTAGCATGGGACAATACTGATTATGAAATCTATGGTCCGGTTGAAATCCTGAAATATCCACATCAAATCAAGATCTCATTGAGTGACTTTGTAAAACCAAGCTCAGTTGCTGATGATTGGGACGTTGAAAGCATTAATAATATGATGTCTGACCTAGTGATGTCTGCTAAATTTACAAAACATGATTATTTGCAGGGTTCGTCTAATTATGATAAAATGTTCTGCTATAATCACTATAGTAATCATTATCTGCATAAATCTGCACAACCTAGAAATGTTTTACATTATAATCAATGGGAACACTGTGCAACCCCTCCAAAAGGTAGCTCAAGAACTTTTTATGACAAATATTCATATTTTTCAGGGTTCAACACAAGTAATGCAGAAACATTTTATTTCAAATTATCAAATAAGACAGGTACAAAGACCATGCTTACAAACACTAAATTGATATATTCAGACTCGTTCTTTGAACAAATGAGTACATTTGGTTTTGATTACTGGGACAAAAATGTTGAAGTAAAAAGTGTTTGGGGTACAAAGGAATGGCAAGTACAAGGTATAGAATCATTGTTTAGAGCCTGCATGATCCCAGAACAAATTATATTTTTGAATGACACTATTCAACAAACTACCTGTCTTGGCCTAGCCAAAATCAAAGAGTTAAACAAACCGTCTATTCCAAAGCCAACAATGAACAGTAATAGCTCTACAGATGAGGAGATAGACGTAAACCATATATTAAGTCAAAACAGAACACATCCAGATTGGAAAAAGTGGTTGATCTGGCCCACAGATACTAATAACTGTCAAGACAGATTCCTGAACAAAATCCAGGGGTTCAAATTGACCAGGCCAGACCCTAGATATTCCCAAAGACAACACCCAGGGATAATTACCACGTACAGTGTGGGCAAGCTCTGCCTTCAATGGCTACAAACATCCACACTGTCAGAAATTAAGCAACACCTAACTTTACTTACTGATGGTGCTGACTTGTGTGATTTCATTATGGGACCGTGCAAACAGCGTCAAAAACGCTTCATAGCAGCCTCTGTATATGCAGCTTATAACAAAGCCTGGAAAATAACTCAAATTGAAACATCAGAGAAAATACGGGAAATTGACCGTATTAATTTGAAAAAATCACTTTCTGTAGTGGACAATGGGTTAATGACTCTGTCCTCCAGAATATACTCTTTGGACAGCATTGTGTCTTCAGCAATCGACATAATATCGCAAGACTTACTGTTATTACAACACGGTCAGTCCCAATTGCGTTCTATTGTACAACTTGGCTGGACGTTACAAAATCTGCGTTCAGGCTATGTGCCTTGGCGTTTAATCAACACAACGTCACTGTTCAATATCTTTAACCTTACTGATAAACAAATCAGTATGGCACAGAAGGGTGCTGATTATACAATCCTGAGCATTGAGAAACTCGAGAGATTACCATTGACAATGTCAGAACGACCTGTCAGTGAGTGGATAATACATGGAATAATTAATATTCCAATATCTACTTTCAGGTTTCAATACTGCCAAAAATATATACAGGCTGGCATGTACGAAAAATTGGGTAAAGGGTACATTAAGTCAACATGGAACTTGCCCTATTCACATGCATGTGTCAGTAATAAAGGCCGGAAAGTGTTTCTTAGTGGCAATAATTGTGCGATGTCACTAAGCGGTACACTTCTGTGTAATGGTATTAGTTTACACGGAGCCTGTGAAGGGTCCTCAAATAACCTTTCATGTCACCAGCTAGGCACACCTGCGACACAAATAGAACCATTCTTTAGGAGACTATCGAACGGGAGTTACATTATAATTGTAGACCGCAGATGTTGTAGCTTAGTGCCCGGAATAGCTTATCTCATAACTACGACTGCGAAGGTCATGTGCTGTGAACGAGTATTGTTCCCCAGCGCAATGCCAGACAGGGAGGCAAGGTTATGGCCGAATTTGAAAATTTCTTCCATTAGAGTTGATACTTTAAGCAGAATGAAAACTGTGCTCCTTCAGACGCCGACCAGGCTCACGTCATCAAAAGAAACGTATGATCTCCAAGTTGAAAGGACAACGGCAGAGATTCATTCATTGTTATCAACTAATTCCCCCATACATTTCGCAGAAATCCTGAACGAAATCTTAAATATTTCTGATACCAGTGGAGTCTCAAATGTATTTAAGACAGTGTTTTCGGGGGCTCTAACACCATTTAAAGCCATTCTGGGTATTTTTCCAGACTTTGTCCATTCCATCTTTGGTGGACTTCCTCTCCTTTTGGGACTAGTGGCAGGAATCCTATTTTTGATTCTGTTATTTCGCTATGGCAAACCGTGTCACAGACAAAACACTTGCGACAAGGGAAGAAACAATCCTAGCCATTGGATACCGGGATCGGATATCTAAAATCCTTGGACTGTCCCGACTTAGAGACCTGAACATGACTTGGTTTCTTTCATTTAGACCAATGTGGCAAAGCTGTGTTTTACCTGTATTAAGGTGCTTGCTATGCGGAGAAGAATGCGTGTTGGACACCTGTCTGACGCTACAATCGGATGCGCCAATGGATGCAGAAACTTTGTTGGGTCCGGTCACGGCTCATGCATGGTGCTGTCCCCAGCGGCTACCAATCCTGATGACGGCATTCGTGGAGACTTCACCACTACGATTGAGGGGTAGTGAGGTTCAAGATGAAAGCAGCATCGATCAGGTACGACCTTCTGTCAGCTATGCTGATAAAAACATCAATGGAGGCAATCATGCTCATGAATGCATGGTAACATCTTTTTCCGAGTTAATGGAACTTTCACAGGAAGCTGTTGACAGCTTTTTCGAGAGTCTAAATGATATGATGTTCTCACCAGAGCAGAAATAATGACTTTTGAGCAAGCTAGCACAAGGCGTTCCCAACACCCTGAATTTGGCCTTCAACTTTGATAATAAAGTATCATGAACAATTTTCTCCAGTTTACGGACAGCGGAACATAATTTTTCAGCGGCCCCAAAAATATTTTGCAATTTTTCGGGACACTTATCTTCTGCTTAAAGTAGAAACTATTCTTAGAGAACTATATTTCTATTTTAGGACCTTTAGAGTCATTAGCTGCCCTCTGGCCTGTTCATAAATATTTTATTTTGTGATGAAATGGTCTCGCACTTTTTCTTCTGTATTAAGAGCCATTTCATGTGTTATTTTCAATATTTTATTAATAATGATGTATGAATATGCGTGATTAATTTAAGCATTTTTCTACTGCTTGAGTGCATATAATGCTTATGATTATTTTTTTTTCTCGTATATTACATAATTTCAAAATGCATATGGATGTATTTTGGAGTGGTACGGTATACACATACACTACTGTATATTTACTATGCCTAGATTTGTAAATATGGACATAGTCAGCGTGGAGTGGGTGTGATGTATTCCTATAGGTTCTGTATCGATTCCCCTATTCCTGACCCTGTTCTGGTTAATAATTAACTAGCAGCCATCCCACGGTGCAAAAAAACGTTATCTGATTAAGCCACACCACGGCACAGGAACGCGTTATCTGATTGGGTCATAACGCTTGCCATCTAATTAGGCAAGCACTATTCCTCCAGCCCCTGATAAGGCATACGGAGCTCTCAAAACAAATCAAACCTATGACAACCTGGGAAAATCCCTGCGGCCATTGTTTTGATTTCACCGAGAACTTCAGTATAGAATGTGCTAACGACCAGTCCGTATGACATCCTTATTGACGTATCTATGTCCATCCTTACGTCAATCTCGACACCTTACAGGTATAAATATTACCGACATTGCCTTAAGCAAACACACGCGGTGGTGACGAGATCGGAGCAGCGAGACGTGCTGAGAAGCCCAGCAGAGAGCGAAGCCCACACGCGCTGCCCCGCCTTCCTGACGCGCTGAGAACGAGACGCTGCTTTTCTCCTGCCGAGAAATCCAGCTCCGGCGCTTCCAAGCGGCCCTCGCAGGCAGCTGGAATATCAAGACCAGAGACGAGAGATACCAGCCCTCAAGCATTCTAGATCTCAGGTACAGAACTGAACAACCCCTTACAGAGAATTCTTGAGTCAGTCACTTGGCAAAACAAACTTAACTTAAACTGCTACTTATCTACTCCCGCCCACGTATTAGGCTTAGGTCAGGTACACTGGGGTAGGCGTGGTTAGAAGCACCAGTTGAGTACGATTAGTCAATGTATATATGTATATATCTATTTTATCGATTTTAAATATCATATGGCTTAGAAACCATATCAATGCTTCTGCAGTATTATTTTATACTTCTGCTTTTATTGTATGCACTTTACTTAACCATAAGTATCGCAATAATATCGATTCATTTCTCTTGTACGAGAAAAGAGACTGATCAATAAATAACATCTTTTATTGAACACGCCCGTCTCTTCCTTTTCTCTACAATCTGGTGAAACTAAGAATGCACTGAACTGACTGAGTAAAATAAGTTGTCTTTTGTTTTCACACGACTCTAGAGATATACTCTTGATTAGGGGAGAGCAAAGTTGTCATGTTCTATGGTTGTCAGAAACTAAATCCCTTCTTGTCTATCCAGGGAAGTTAAACTCCTCCTTGCCTATTCGAGAAAGTTTCTAGTGAACTCTGAGCTAGCTGGCAAACCCAAAACTTTAAGTCTAATATCATCAGTAGAAGACCTAGTTAACCTCCGTCCTGGGTCTATACTACTGAAGGTATTATTCCAATGCGCAGAGCCTATTGGGATAATAGGAACTACACTACAGGCTTGATGTTTGACTCTCTGCAGTACCAACTTCCACTAAGGTGGTTGTGGTGGATGTAGGTCACTGCTGGCACTAAATATGGCAGTTGAAGGTGGTGTTGGTAGTATCTGTGTGGGTGGTATCTGTGCCACATCCCTCACAGCAATTTGCGAGGGGCTAATGTTGGTCTCTACTGGGGAAGGGCTAATGTCCATGATGACTGGCTCATCATCCGCCCCTTCTACATCTACCTCCATAACTCTAAGGCTTTCCAGAACCTTTATTTTCCCTAGCCTGGGTGTGGCATGTCTCACTCTCAGACTGAAGCGGGATCCAAGTGGTGTCTAGATCATCAGAAGGGGGGCTTGGAGAAGAAATTGATGGACTGACCCTCCTTTTCCTTGCAGGGAATCTAGAAGACAATGGATCTTCTGAAAGAGTGGCTTGCTCTTCTTCTTCAGAAGCAAGCTTGATCTCCTGAACTTGCCCTACTTGAGAAGGAACTACTACTATTGGTGGTGGCTGTTGTTGCCCACTTCTCTGATTTTCCTGCATTGATTGGGTACTACTTTGCGATAATGATAAGTCAATTTCAACTTTATTGCTTGTTGGCATTGTTGTGATTAGAAAGGCTGCCTCTGTGACAGACATGGGCTTGGGCCTAGGCTCGTGGGGTGGGTCCGCTGCTGCAGGGGTGCTGTTACCAGCATGCTCCCCGGACACCGCTGTTTCAGGTGCAATTTTAGGTTTCCCAAAAAAGGTCTTGGGCGACATACCAGTGGTGGCAAGTGGCAGTGCCTTCTTCTTTGCACTAACATAACAGAGAAGAGATGCCAATACTGATATATAATTCAAATGACTGTATCTCGTCCAGAAGAAGTGTATAACTCAACACTGGGAAAGGCTATTTAATAGCTCTTTATTAGAAACTATTTTAGAAAACACAAAATGTTAAGTTAATACCTCAATTCATTTGTAAAAGTTGAATAAAGAAAGACGCAAAAGGATGAAATCACAATCATACCATCACTCTCATCACTACTCAGACATGTCACAGTCAAACCATTAACATTCACACATTCATACAGAAAACTCTGCACAGCCTGGTGAATTCAGTACACCAGTGTGAGGAGTGGTGGGTCTGCTCAATAATCAAAAAATAATAAGATAATAATTTATCTAAAGCAATACACTCCTAATGATACATGACAATCAGTTTTTTGAAAGAACCTAGTGTTCCACAACGGTAGTGTAAATTAAATCCAGTGCAACATCAATCAACACACGGATAATGTAAGCAGACCGAAACAACGGCCTACGCGTTTCGAATCCCTGTAGTTCACCAAGGATTCTCCTCAGGGCCAGCGTTATTCTGAAAAAAGGAAAAAAGGACCAGTGTATAGAGACTTGACAACACAAGAACACTAATGTGTGCTACTACACCTCACAGACAACCAACGCTTACCCTATTCAATGCGTCAGTGTAGGAGCAGTAACACTGCTCAAGGTGCCTGCAGAAGTAGAAAAAAGAGAAAGAAGAAGAAAAACAGTGTAAAAATAACTTTAAAAAATATATAAGTTCAGCCTATCTAAACACTGCTCTCGGTTGTAACAAGTAGAGGTTTACCTCTGACCGGGGTGTAATGTCACCAGTGGCTTAAATGAAGGACTCTTTTATCTGGCGCAGGACATGCGGGGCAAAAAGCTTTTTAGAGTCCAAAGCTTAAGGATGTGTTAAAAGTAGGTACTTGTGCAAGGGGCGCTTTTTTACCAAAAGAAGGTACTGCAGGGGCACTGCACTGGCAACTTTGACGTTCTTGGTACTGCTACCTTTATTTGGGGACGTCTCGAAGCTGTCAGTTATCCTGCAGCGTCACTTTCTTAGATTCACAAGTTGAAAGATGTCTGTGGTCACACATCACATTGACGTGACGTAGGCCTTCTGTCTAGTAGTACAGTTAGTCATGTTGTCTCCTCCTCTTGTGCACCTAAAAGCAAAGAAGGACATCAGTGAAACGTGGCATTATTTTAGTTCAATTACAAGTACAAACAAATATAATATATATAAGTTAGTGTGTGCTCACACTTGTTAATAATACCTCAGTTATAAAAAAAAATGTACAATACAGTGTAACTATTTTTGAGGCTGTGACAAAAACAAGGGCTTTCATGGTGTAATGTACAGTACAGTACACTCAGGAAGGATAGGAAAGAAAAACAAAAATACAAATGTAACAGGTTGGCATTGTGCATCATGTGGGAAGCGGCAGCGGCACTCATGGAGCTGCGTTGACAAATGACAATGGAATGGAACAATCCGTAGACAATGAATACTGCTGTGCATGTCATCATCTAGCAGACAAGGGGTTAACGGTTCATTTATGCTACATGTTACTTTTGAACTGAAAAAACTACTTTGAGAACAAATTGATTTTTTTTAACTTTGGAAATTTGAAAAAAAGAAAAATTGAAAATATAAAAAAATAAAAAATTACACAAATTTGAAAAAAATTCAAAATTAAAAAAATTAAATTAAAAAAGGAATTTAAATAAACAAAAACAAAAAAGCAGACATTTTCTTTTTTTATAAATAAGTAAAAAATAAAAATTACCCTCAAGTGTCTAATTATTAATTGATTAAATCTACTATCATCTCATTGATCAACCATCCATGCAAGCATATGGCAAAGGGGCACACTGGCTGAACGCGCAAAGTGGCTGCCAGCCAGTGCCACATGGTTATCATCAACAATAAGCAAGAAGAAGGCATTTGAGAACAAAGAGAAGACATGCAGGCCTATGTTAGAAGCACACTTCACAAAATGGCTGCCAGCCACATGGCCAGACCACAACAAGAAGCAATGAGCCAAGGGGAACAAAGGGAAGACATGCAGACCTAGGGCAAAAGCACAATGGCTGCCTTCACAAAATGGCCACCAGTCACAGGGTCACAACAACAACAAGCAAGAGGCCTGAAAAGCAATGAACACAGGCATGCCTAAGGAGCGACAAACTTTACAAAATGTCCCGCGCCACATGGGGCACCAAGGCAAATTAATTGCTGGCATACTTGTAGACACACTCACACACTTCCCAGATGAAGGAGGCATGCTTGCTCAACAACACATCTTTAATGCAACAATATCAAAAACGGAAATCCAAAGGGCTAAAAAGGTTTGCAAGTTACAACCACACACATCCAACAAAGGCATTTAATTAATTTAACACACATGAAAAAAGGTGAAATACCACAAAAAAAACACATTTTGTATTTTAATCGAATGCCATCCATGGCCAAAATGAATTTTACATTAAACAGACACCACAGACACAATTGTTTCATACACCCACGATGAGTAGCTCCAGGTCTATTGGCCAGAAAACCCTTTAGCAGACTAGGCCACATAGTGAATCAATTCAAATCAATATTACAAATACATTAAAAACATGAAGAAAATGTTGTTCACTGTCTACATTTGTTCTGCATAAAAAAAGAAAATATTGCATGCAGAACAACAACCAGCAAGAAGATATTGCCACAACAAAGAGGGCATGCAGGCCTATGGGAGCACAGATACCACAGAAATAGTTGTTTCATGCACCGATGAGTAGATGGGGGCCTACTGATTGCAAGGCCTATTTGCAGACTACTGGGAGACATAGTGAATTAAATAAGTATTGCAAATTGATTTGAAAACATGGAGAAAATGCAGTGAACTGCACAACACTTTTCCTTAATAAAAGAAGAAAAATTACTTACAAAGAAACAACTAAGGCCCTCCTGAAACTACAGGCCACCCACCACAATACATTAAAAATAATTATGAAAAGTACACATAAATCTAGGTGCATGGCCCCAATCAAACAAACAAGACCAGTTTTCCAACTTATTTGTGAAATCTCAAATTCAAAGTCCCCAAATTCAATGATATATTATGAAGCTGACATAAAGAGTGATCCTTCCAGCTCCAAATCTATATGAAAAGTGACCAAGAGATGGACAAAGCACTAGGAGGAGCCTGCTGGACAGCAACATCAAGTTAGAAACTCTAGGGCACTTCCTTGCACAAAAAAGTTTTTGATGCTGCTCTTGGAGAGTCGCAGTAGATTCTGCATGTTCAGGATCGCATTCCTCACAAAATCCTCCGCCGGAGGCTCTAAGAATGCTGTCACCAACATGGGAATACACTGAGGACGCTGATACACATGGGCCTCTATGGGGTCCAGTAGTACATCTATGCCAGTGGCGCAACCAATGGAAGGGTCAGACACATGTCCAACATGCATTACTATATGCAGATCAGGCAGCGGAACACAGGCAAGATGCAGTCAACCCAGACTGGTCTGAACAATAGAAACCAATGCTTGCTTAGCTACCAAAGCAACGGTGTGCCCAGATGGAGTACCAGGCGTCCACATGACAATGTCGCACCAGCAGTGCTTTTTCCATCTCATGATGAACTGGGCTGTCCATTGCGTAGCAGGAAACCAAAAACCCAGATGCCCACTACAAGTAGCAGGACCAGCGGAAGCACTCCAAAAACGCTTCCCAGTACGGAATGTATGAATGCTGAATAGCTCCGAATATTGTCTGAAAGGTGTTCAATAGACCAGAGGCTATACGTTTAAATAGGTGCACAATGCCCCTCGTATCAGACATGTTAAAAATATGATGAGCCATTTCCCTAAAATAGAGCAGGAAGTTAATAGGGTCTAGTGCCTGTATCTCAGATGAAGACCTTGCAACCTAGAGATCAAAAGTCTCTCTGGCTGAGGTTAAGTCCACATCCTAATGAAAAAGCATGGCTTTCAGCCTGCTCAGAGAATCAAACCATATAAAGGAAAAAATCATTGAAGGCCATGGCGTTGCCTCCCTAACTATGTGGGTCAGTGGAAAAAATACTTGCATACCACAAGCAACCCTGGAACTTACTGTGACCAGATATGCGATGCCTAGTACCATCCCACAACAGCAAAAACAACAGTTGATGGACAGAATGCAGATGAAGGTCATACATTCACCCCAATACAGAGATCCGGGCCTAAATCCATCGTTTTTTTGCACATCATGCCATTCCAATTTGAACACAGCCATATGCAAATCAGTCTTGACCCTGTGTCTCATAGGAACAGTCCAGCCCAAACTGCCAAGCCAGGTCCTCCTTGAACTGGAAACAAGCATCCTAGTACTGGTTTTGGGGTTTCACCCCTCTTCAGCCAGGATAGCTTGATTCCAGTGGCAAGGAGAGCATGGGTCACACATCTGGGCACACCCGTCCCACTCAGGGTGACAAATGCAAAAACAACAGTTGATGGAAAGAATGCAGAACAATATCATGCATTCACCCCAGTACAGAGATCTGGGCCTAAATCCATCATTTTTTGCTCACCATGCCATTCCAGTTTGAACCCAGCCATATGCAAATCAGTCTTGACCCTGTGCCTCATGGGAACACTCCAGCCCGACCAGCCAAGCTAGGTACTCCTTGGACAGGAAACAAGCATCCTAGGACCGGTTTTGGGGTTTCACCCTTCTTCTGCCAGGATAGCTTGTTTCCAGTAGCATTGAAAGTATGGGACCCACGTCTGGGCATACTCGTCCCACTCGGGGTGACAAATGCAAAAACATCATTTGATGGACAGAATGCAGAACAATGTCAAACATTCACCCCAGTACAGAGATCTGGGCCTAAATCCATTTTTTTTGCTCATCCTGCCATTCTAGTTTGAACCCAGCCATATGCAAATCAGTCTTAACCCTGTGCCTCATGGGAACAGTCCACCCCGAACTGCCAAGCCAGGTCCTCCTTCGACTGGAAACAAGCATCCTAGGACCAGTTGTGGGGTTTCACCTCTCTTCAGCCAGGATAGCTTGATTCCAGTAGTATGGAGAGCACGGGACCCACGTCTGGGCATATCTGTTCCACTCGGGTTGACAAATGCAAAAACAACTGTTGATGGACAGAATGCAGAACAATGTCATACATTCACTCCAGTACAGAGATCTAGGCCTAAATCCATTTTTTTGCTCACCATGCCATTCCAGTTTGAACCCAGCCATATGCAAATCAGTCTTGACCATGTGCCTCATGGTAACAGTCCAGCCCGAACTGCCAAGTCAGGTCCTCCTTCAACTGGAAACAAGCATCCTAGGACGGGTGTAGGGGATTCTCCCCTCTTTAGCCAGGATATCTTGATTCCAGTGGCATGGGGAGCACGGACCCACTTCTGGGCATACCCGTCTCACTCGGGTGACAAATGCAAAAACAACAGTTGATGGACAGAATGCAGTACAGTGTCATACATTCACCCCAGTACAGAGATCAGGGCCTAAATTCATTGTTTTTTTGCTCAACATGCCATTCCAGTTTGAACCCAGTCATATGCAAATCAGTCTTAACCCTGTGCCTTATGAGAACAGTCCAGCAAACTGCCAAGTCAGGTCCTCCTTGGACTAGAAACAAGCATTCTAGGACCAGTTTCGGGGTTTCACCCCTCATCAGCCAGGATAGCGTGATTCCAGTGGCATGGAGAGCACAGGACACATGTCTGGGCAATTTGCCACTGGATTCAAGCTAGCCTGGCTGATGAAGGGTGTTACCCAGAAACCGGTCCCAGGATGCTTGTTTCCGGTTCATTTTTATTTCATTTTCAGTTCAAATTATTTAAATTTATTTGGCTGTTGTACATCAGCCAAATAAAGGCTAATATAATCATGTACAATGCATGAATTCACAGGTGTTTAAACTTTACTGTGATAAATGAATGTTCAATCTTTGTTCATCATTTTGGATTAAGTGACTTAGTGTATTGACATGATGTGCATCCAGCATACAAGTGAACATTGACTTGCATATTGTGGCAGTGTAATATAGCCATGGATTAGCCATTCTTTGGAAGGTGACTCAGACATGGTGATAGGTAATTGGTCCAATTTTTCAAAGTGCAAGATGGTATATTTTTCATCTCTTTGTGCCATTAACATCTGTCTTTCCATTAGATTGTATTCAGAGAACAGAGTTATGCTGTTGATGTAACGTCAGGGCACATGGCCAGAACGCAATGATTGTAGCGTCCAGTTTAATAATAGATCACAATTGCAATTGTCCATGTTGTAGAATAGATAAATCCTGTTCCATTCTATCTATTGCAGAAGACATGCTGCCCAGTGAATACATTCTGGATGAAAATGTGGTCATACCATTGTCAACCACTGCCAAAGCCTTTTCTAGATTAAACCCTATCAATCTCACGTAGTCTCTTAACAGCCTCCTGTTGAGAGATTTTCAATAGCTCAATGTAAATAGCATACAAGAAATGCTTCTGAAGTGGCTTCAGGGGACCAAAAACAATCCTTAAGAGATAAGTGCTGTTTCACTTGGGCCAGTGTCGATGTTTTTAGCCACTCTAGGCATAACTTTCCAACACTGTAAGATGTCACCACCCCAGAGAGTTCTGATTGTACATAGCACTGGTCCGGCCTATGAATACTAAACCCTTCGGTGGTACCCCTGAATCTTGACTGACACCTATTTGTGTCAATAGGCCAAACCACCATCCCTTCCAATTGGGGACTGATGATTTGTTGGAACCGTTGTGTAGAATGGCATTTACTATATCTTCACTGTGTTGTGTAAGTGAGGGAATCCGAGGTGTGTTCAAATCCTTGATCTTGGCTAGTCCAAGACAGGAAGTCAGTTGCACTGTCTCGTTCAAGAAAATCATTTGATGTGGTATGAGGCATGCTCTAAATAAGTCTTCAGTTCCTTAAGCTTGCCAATCTTTAGTCCCCCAGACAGATTTTGTGTCGATAGCGTCTTTCCAAATGTTGAAACCATGTACAGATAGCTGGGCAATAAAGGAAGCAGAGTAATGAGCACACTGTCAGTGAGCATATTTTTTTTTGCAGGTGTAGGTGCAAGCTTATGGTAATAAGAGGTCGGGTCTGAAGTGTTAAACCCAGAAAAATAAGCAAACTTATGTCCAAATCTTTTTGAACTACCTTTTGGCAGTGTCGGGCAAGCTTCCCATTGATGGTAAGTGAAAACATTATGTGGGATACTTGCTTTGTGCAAAAAATGGGCACCATAGTGTTGGTAACAAAACATGGTGTCAAAATTAGATGCACCATCATACAATTCATCATTTGAAAATGCAGCAGATTGTTCTTAATCAGATAGCATAGTATGCACAGTTTTAATGTCCCAATCATCAGAAAGACTACTGGAAGTGATGATATAATTAAGAGAAATCTTAAAGAAATGCGGTATTCTTAAAAGTTCAGGAGGACCATATCCATCATAGGAAGCTCTGTCCCAAACTTTCCCTTCAGGAACTGGAACTGTTGTAATGTTCACTATTGGAAGGTCCCTCTGTTCAAGGTGTGATGAAGCATGCGGTTTTAGGACGAAGTTCACATGTTGTAATGCAGAGCATTCTGGGAGATAAGATAATGTCCATTCAGGAGAAAGAAAAAGACGTTCACTATACCAATCCAAAGGCCTAAGAACAGTAGACTAAGAGCAACCCAGAGCTGTAGCCAAGGAAAAACAAAGTAAGTCTTTTTCAGCCAAAGGTAGAAATGACAAAATCGTTGTTTGTGGGAAACAGGCGGTGGCGGTAACTCGGATTCACTTGGATCCAATAAGAAATTTTCAAAATCAATGAAGTAGCCAGATGCAGTTGGATCCATTTTTGGTAGCTTATGAGGTTTTGTGGAACTAGAAGTGCCTCAGTTTGAGACATATTCACATAGACATCAGTGTTACGCCAAATTGAGATCTGTGTTTAATGTTGTTCAATTTCAATAGGCACAAGTTTCATTCCATTGTTGGTAACTCCTTCACTTTGTGAAGTGGAGTCTTCAAAAGTTATTAATCTTTCCATCTGAACTTCCTGTATGGTAGCAAGAGGAGATCTGTTGCTAGTTGCTACCCAGGAGCCCACGTGGCCTACTGTTGAGTATCGACACATAGTGTAGTTTGATCAGATCAATTTAGACAAATCTCCTGTCTATGCAGCCGGCAAGAGGCGGAAGAAGTTACTGTTCTAGTTCCTTCGACAGCCAGGACAAGTACAGGCATTATTTAGGATGGCCCAAATTATTTTTTGTCCACATTCTTTTCTCTGACCAGGTCCTCAATCTTCAGGACCCAGGCAGGTCTTTCCGGAACAGCTTTCACTTCTCCAGAGGTGATGCGTTTTACTTGGACATTGCTTTATGATGCCCGGAATTCAGTGAGTTCCTGTAAGACAGCCAAATAATCGGTGATGTCAAATGTTTTTTCCTCCACCACTGTGCTGCCACAATTGAGGTCTGGTACCCACGTTTTTATCCCAAACAGGACTTCATATGGAATGCGGCCCCCTCTGGATTTTATTGGCATGTTGTTAAGTGCCCTCTAGACCCCAGAGAGGTTATTGACCCAACTGTCACCCAAGCCTAATACCCTAGTTGTTAAGGATTGCTTTAAGTCCCAGTTCTTCCTGTACACGATCAAATTTGACTCTGGATGATTTGAGGAGGAGCACTACCATCCTACAGCCAAACTTCCCATGGCTTCTTTGTAATCCTGTGAGCTGAACGCAGGGCCACAGTCGGAATGTAATATGCCAGTTGCGTATGCCCCTATTAAGACTCGCAAATCCTTTATAACAGTTCGGGCCTCAGCCGTGCACTGAGAACAGACCCATAGGAATCTAGAGCATGAATCCACTACCACCAAGATTTACTTGTAAACTCCATCAGATTGTAAGGGACTGCAGTGGTCCAAATAGACACATGCGAGTGGTCTGTCTGATTTCAGTAGCAGTGTTTGCGGTGGGCGCCTTACGGTGGAACCTTTCGTCTGATGACAGATGTCCCACTTGAGGACAAAACCCTTCGTCTGTTTAGTAGGACCTAGCCACCATTAACCCTGCTTCAGTAGTGAAACCATTGCAGTGATACCTGCGTGTGCTGAACCCAGACACTCGTGTGCAGCTAGAATTTATTCCTAATCTGCGATCCATGTTTGGTATTGGTCTTTCCCCCACTGCTGGAATTTGAGCATACAGAATGTTTTGCTTATCTAACTTATAGGAGTACTTGAGTGGAAAACCTTTTGGCAAGTCTGAACTATTGCATATAGTGGTCACAGCTATCATTATCTGTCTGTCTATCCTCGTACTATAACGAGCGATTGCAGCAACGGCAGCAGTTTGCACTGTCGCCTTGGCGGATTCATCAGCCAATAAATTCCTTTCAAAGTGCACACCAACACGCTGATGACTCAAAGTGTGTATTACATGAGCCTGTGGCAAGATTTATATCAGCTCTACCAATTGTTCCCAAAGCAACTTGTGCTTTATTGTGCAACCTTTGAAATATTTAAACATATTCTGGCCCCAATAGTAAAGATATTCATTATATGACTGAACACAGTAAAACTAATTGCACACAATGAGCGTGGGGAATTCCTGATCCGTGTTTTAAAGTGCCAGTGTCTGGCTTTCAGTTCTACCAGCTATTCCATGCAAATTCCTAGAGACTGTGTCTGTTTATTGCTAGGAACAAACTTGCTGTCCCACATACGTCCCTTCACAATTGCACCTGCTGTGCTGTATTGCTGTTTACTTCCTACAGCAGGCTGGGCAGATCTCTCAGAATAAATGATGTATTCATACTGATCTAGAGGTATTATTTAATTCGGGAGAGGATATTCTTGTTTGTACTGTATTTTTTTGATGATTTAAAGTAAAATTTGGAGCGAAAGTGGGGAACCCCAAAATTATGTTGTTCACCCTATTTAAGTATTTAAGTGTTCCAATAACTCATCGTCCATCAGATGAACATTATCTATGTAAGACAATACCTCCTCATCACAATTTTGAGGCAACTCTGTTACTCTAACTGAGAACAACTGAGGACTATTCTTATTCCCTTAGGGTAGTCTACAGAATTGGCGTTGAGAGCCGAGGGCCAAGAATGCTGTCAAATATCTGCTTCCAGGCGCTATATTTTTGCAGATGAAACCATTAGAGATATCTAGTATTGTTTTGTATTTATTTCGCACAATGTTATTCACTAATGTAGCACTGTGTACATTTTGCACTGCAAACGTTCATGTGCATGTGTTCAAATGCCTGTAGTCTAAAACTAGACAGTATGAATTGTCGGGTTTCATTACGGGAAACAAAGGATTATTCATGGAAGAGGTGCAATTTTCAATCACACCTTGGTATTCAAGTTGATCTAAGATCTCCCTGACTTGTTTCTTTGCATCATGTTTTATTGGAGTAGGAGTATATTTTAATGGGATTTCATCGTGAGGTGACTCAGCATCCCACTCTACATGAGTGCTGTAAATTTCAGGAGCTAGCGCTAACACCCACTCCTGAGCGCATGAATGTTTAACTCTAGAACAAGGTCAGAGAAAGCTGGTAAAATTACATCTTTCCCCTTAGGGCACTCCATAACAACTCAGACGGCCAATCTTTTTCAACTAAAAGAATACTGTATCCATATGTCAGGTTCTCCCAAAAGAGACCTTTCACTTTCCGCTGTATGTCTCCTTCCATTTGGAGAGTAATTTATTATAAACGATGTGGGGCACTTACTCTTGTATCCAGTGTGTCTCCACCGTGATATGTTAATTCAACGCTGCTGTCAATAAAAATCCCATCAGGTTCTGGTAAGATATTGTTACTTCTGATGTGCTGTTTATCATCGTCAGAGCCCATTCCCTGTTCCGAAGCAGAGCGCTCAGTAGCCTGGGCATTTCCGATTTTAAAGCCAGCTACCTTCTTCTTTTTAAATTGAGGTTTAATTTTGGGTTTATCGTCTTGTTTGATAATGTAGTCTGAAGTGTGATGTGTGTCTTTTGGCTTGATTCGCTCTTCTGACAATCCTTCCCTCTCCGAGTTTTTTGATGAAACTAGAAAGGAAGAGAGTAACGTGCATCAGTATCCTGATACCTGCCAGATTTTTCAATATTATCACGGTTCCTAAGATTGTATTTTCTATCAGAGGGCTACTGTTGAGGAAACCGGCCCAGTGATTGTGATGCGCTTATTATTTTTTGATTGTTTGTCATCCCATTTCTGTTTAGAGGAATCAGGAGCTTGCTTCGAGTTATCCTTTTAAGAATTACTTGTTATATGTGGTTTCCCAGGTCCAGCTCACAAGTTATCTCTACCCAGCGAAACATAGGATTCTTCGATAATCTTAGGTAGTTTTCGCTCCTGTTGTGCAGAAGTAACTTCCCTCAGTTATAGGATTATAGCCACCACTGCTGCCTCCCATTTTATTTTACCTAACATAATTGTTGATACCTGGGCAAAATTGCGTATTAGTTTCATCCCCAAGCCCAGGGCAGCTTCTGCCCCATACTCATTCTGTATTTGTTTGAATACATCTGGTATAACTGCTATTGTGTGGCTACCTTGAGTTCTGGTATAAACCGCAGTGAATACTGTACGCCAAGTGGTACAGTCCTCTATCGGGGAGCTATTCCAATTGGCAAGCAAATTGTTAGTATTCAGGGTTTTTTCCTGCAGGCCTGTATGAGGAAATACTGCTTCAAACCGTGCTATTTTCTGTGCTATCCAGAACAGTGTTTGCTCACGTTTGGTGGCTATTCTTCCCATAATCGCGTTCAGCGGTTGTGGGCTGATATTTGTCATGGTCATTTGACGTTGACCAGCTTTAGTAACTGTCACAGGTTGAATTGTAAGTGTTTGCATTAAACACTGTGTAAGGTTTATGTATAGTTTTACTAGATCTCTGTAAAGTGCACATAATTCTGCAGTTTGCAATGTTTCAATCTCTGGATGTGGTGTGTAAGCAGCTAGGACAGGTCAGGTCGGTTCTTCTCTGATAAGCGCACCAAGTTTCACATTTTCTGTGATGTGGGGGAGGGTGCCTTTAAACCAATCTATATGCTCTTGGGAGGTTAACAGGACTTCTACATCCATATATGGAAAGTATTCTTCAGGTGTCTCATCTTCAATGTAAGTATGAAACAAATGTGTGCATGCATCTGCAGGCTGGAATTTGATCCAAGAATAGAATACCTCTGTTCAAATGCCTCGTGTACCTCAATCACAAAGCTAACACTACCACCAATTGCCGCTAGACCATATTCCATTATTTTTTTAGTAACTGGATGTCTGCAATTTTCTGTAATGTTAAGAGCACATTCATGCTCTTCTTCTCCTGCATTCTCAATGCCATCTCCAGTGCAGACATACTGGGAGGGAGTAGTAAGGAAAAGAGATAATATTTTTGCATATTGTGGGGAACTGTAGGAGGAGTGTGGCTCAATGGTTAGAGTGGTAGACTCTGATGCAGAGTTCGGCCAGGGACCAGGGTTCGATTCCCGCCTCGGCGGGGTCTCTGGCTCAATTTCCTCGCAACTGTTAATTCTCGCCTCGGTGCCTATTCTAATCACGGGCCCCACGCTGCAACTCTGGGCAATAGCTTGCTTAGCCTCCACACCGGCCCCAACAGCGCTAAGGATGCCTGGCTTCACCCTGGGGGTGCCCAGGAGTGGACACTTCACAGGTAAAGCCAGGAGGGGTTCCACAGCGGTATGAGTATCAGCTCCAGGAAGCCGCATAGGCGACACCGCAAGGTGACCGTCTGGTGACAGTGCGCTCTATAAGTACCATGACATTTACATTTACATTTAACTATAATCCTTCAAGATTGAACAAACCGACAGCCAATACATAGGATATACCTATTCAGCTGCGGCGGATTTCCCTTCCCATTCCAGATGTCCCAGGTTAAATGAGAGTAGGGGTCTCAGAGAAAGCACAACTGAACTACTCAGATATGACTGTTAAATAAGAACCAAACCAACGTTTGCCGCACCATGTTGTGTATTTCCTAAAAATACATAGGGGCAGATTTACAAGCCCCATGCGCCTCAAAAGAGGTGCCATGCTGTGGGGTATTTACAATGTGACGCATCTGGGAGATGCCTCACGTTGTAAAGCCCTGCACCAGAAGTAGGCGTTCCGTCGCGGGGGGGGCGTTCCGGAGCAGGAACGCCTCCTAAAAGTGGCTGAGTGAATTCTCCAAGATTTCACTAAGTCACTTTTCAGCCCATGTTGCGTCAAAACCCTGCGCCCGCTTGAAGCAGGCGTAAGGATTGATGCAGCATTCTAAAGATAGGGCACCCCAGAGCCTTGCTGGAGCTGCGGCGCACTTGCGACGCAATTCCAGCAATGCGCCGCCTTTATGGCACAGATGGGTCACGCATCTGTCTGTTTTTGCATCATGGTGCACCGCATTGTAAATACGGTACAATGGGGGGTGGTGATGGATGGAGCATCTAAACCAATCAAACACTCACACCCAGTCAACAGATCTGGGTTTAATCCATTACCGGTCTTTAGCCCACTCTGCCACCCCAGTTCAGACATGGCCATATGCAAATCAGTCTGACCCTGTGCCTCATGGGAACAGTCCAGCCGGGAACTGCCAATCCATGCCTTCCCTGGAACGGAAACAAGCTTCCTAGGACCGGTTTCGGGCATTTCAGCCGTCTTCAGCCAGGCTTTCTTGAATCCAGTGGCAAAGTGAGCATGGGACTCACGTCTGAGCATACCCTGCCAACTTATGGCGAACAAAGCGGTACAAAAGGGGATGGTGATGGACGGAGCATCTGAACCAATCAAACACTCACACCCAGTTAACAGATCTGGGTTGTACTGGGGTGAATGTATGACTTTGTTCTGCATTCTGTCCATTAACTGTTGTATTTGCATTCACCCCGCGTGGGACGGGTTTGCTCAGATGTGAGTCCCTTGCTCTCCATGCCACTGGAATCAAGCTATCCAGGCTGATGAGGGCTGAAAGCCCGTAACCGGTCCTTGGATGCTTGTTTCCAGTCCAGGGAGAACCTGGCTTGGCAGTTCGGGCTGGACTGTTCCCATGGGGCACAGCGTCAAGACTCATTTGCATATGCTGGGTTCAAACTGGATTAGAAAGAATTTTGAGTAATTAAATATAAATATATTTATATAAATTAAATTTAATATAAACATAATATAATATATATATATAATAAAAATATTATATATAATATATATATAATATTTATATATGTATATATATAAATAATATATATATATATAAATATATATAAAATATATATATATAAATATATATTACCTACTGGTCGCCAGTAGGTATATATAGTTAGGATTTTTTCTCTATGGGATTTTTGAAAATTCTATGTCTAATAACTTTGGCGTTTGTGGACGGAATTGGCTGAAATTTTCAGGAAAATGGCACATTTTGTTTCTGAGCAGCCCTTGAAAATTTGGGGGGGGTTCGTCAAGGGGGGGCCGAGAAAAAAGGGGGGTCCCAAAACGTGTTTTTAACATTGAGTTTTCCATAGGGCGGTTGGCCTCACTTTTAGCCCGAACGGCTGAATGGATTTGCACGAAACTTGGCAAAATTGTAGGGACTGGTAGCCCGATGTGCCTTTTGTAGGTCTCAATATATGTGCTCCAGTGGATTTTGAGAAATTAACGTTTAAAAAAAGATATATATCTGTAACAGCGGACCGGGCAGCGTCCCAGGACGCGTACTTTTCGCGCAACGGAGCTTTGTGAAGCGAAGCTGATTGGTTCTCTGGCGTCTGTCAACATTCCAAAAAGTCCGTAGCGGCCGCCATCTTGTCTCTCGGTAGGATCGAGAGACAAGAGGAGGCCAAAACAAAGGGGGAAATAACCATAAGGGGGCATAGTAGATCCTCGCTGACCCCCTAGGTTTGATGTGGAGGTTTTAAAAGGGCCCCGCGGGGCAAAAAAAAATAATAATAATAATAATCGAACGGCTGAATGGATTTGCACGAAACTTGGCAAAATATTAGGGACTGGTAGCCCGATGTGCCTTTGCTAGGTCTCAATATATGTGCTCCAGTGGATTTTGAGAAATTAACGTTCAAAAAAAGATATATATCTGTAACAGCGCTCCGCTTCGCGTAACGGAGGTTTGCGAAGCTGATTGGTCATTCTGTCACTGGGCTATAGTTGGGCTACATCTGGCTGATATTTGGGCTACATTTGTTTTTTTTGTGTCTGGCGGCCATCTTTGGGCTACATTGGGCTACATTGGGCTTCATTGGGCTACATTGGGCTACATTTGGGCTCCAACATATATATAGGCCAATGTAGCCCAATATATATTTTTCAAAGTTAATTTTCGTAAAAACCACTGGAGCATATATCTTGAGACATAGCAAAGGCACATCGGGCTACCAGTCCCTACAATTTTGCCAAGTTTCGTGGAAATCCATTCAGCCGTTCGAGCTAAAAGTGAGTCCAACCGCCCTATGGAAATGAAGGAAATGAATGGGTAATTTGTAATTAGCAAATAGCTAATCGCAAACTAGGAATGGTAAAGAATCGCTATTTATTCCTTAAAGTTCGCTATTTAGGAAATGCAAAAAACTTTGATGATACATATGGCGGTTCATCTCTAACAAGATAAGAAGCATAGGGATAGATTTATGATGACTGGCGCATCACCAGGGATGTGTTAGTCATTCTGTGCCGCTGTTCCGTCACCTATGGTGTGCTGCATTTACAATGCGGTGCATCATGGGGCAAAAACAGCACAGATGCGTGATGTATCTGTGCCGTAAAGGTGGCGCATTGCTGGAGTTGTATCGCAAGTGTGATGAAGCTCCAGCAAGGGTCGGGGGTGCCCTTGTCGCAGGGTTTCTGTTCTCACACAGAACTGTGGACAGAGGATTGGAACCTCGGCGAATTAGGGTGTCCCAAAACTCACGTTAGTAATCAAAAACCCCTTAGCAAGCTAGGTACAGTGTCACATTGGATATAACAAACTCTCAATGTTTAGACAATCCAGAATATGAACTTATAGTACCTCAGGATACGTGGAACTCATGAACAGTCGGTCGTTATATATTTCTTAGAAACCAGAACATGGAGTTAAGAAGAACACATGTGTATTTGAAATGTTTATTTACTAATGCCGTCTTCTCAGGCGTAGTATCTTAGATAATACAAGTACACATATTATCAGTAGCAAAATTACCAGCATAGTTACTAGTACATAAAAAGCGAATGGTGATAGTATGTTAACATGCTGTAAATGAATAAGAGTTAGCAACACTTATAAGCAGCCGCGGGCCGTGGAGGGAGTTACGGTGAGGCAGGGAGGCGGGGAGGGGGAGAAGCAGGGTGGAGAATACAAGTACACATATTATCAGTAGCAAAATTACCAGCATAGTTACTAGTACATAAAAAGCGAATGGTGATAGTATGTTAACATGCTGTAAATGAATAAGAGTTAGCAACACTTATAAGCAGCCGCGGGCCGTGGAGGGAGTTACGGTGGGGCAGGGAGGCGGGGAGGGGGAGGGGCAGGGTGGAGAGGGCTCCATCCTGCTTCTCCCCCTCCCTGCCTCACCGTAACTCCCTCCACGGCCCGCGGCTGCTTATATCTCACCCTCCCTAATACACATATTATATTATTTGCTAAGAAGGTCTCTTTGTGTTGGTTTAGGGCGTGCCCATACTTTAGTGTCTTAGATTTGAAGGAATCACATCAGCATACACCAGCTCTCTCTTCATGTGAACCGCATCAAGTGTTGTGTATGTGTGTTCGGCAAAGCAATATAAAACCCGCCTCATGCCCAGAATTGGCAGAAGTTGCACTTATGTTATGAGTATGAAGTCGTGGAGATCAGACCTCATAACAATTCTGTATCGTGTTGTTCTTGAAACTTTAGCACTCGCTGTACAGATATAGTTTAACAAGCAAAGCAGATAGTAGAGCAATAACATATTATTCTCATGTAAACCACGATGAACTACTAGGTTGAAAGCTAAAGCAACAACTAAGTGTTGTGTGCAGAAGTTGCAAAAAAGGAAAAATGGTGTTTAAACCGGTAATGAGCCCATGCTAACTTAACACGGTGTAAAGATATCCAGGACCTAGATGACACCTCCCCATGATCCGGAAACGAACTGAATAAGATAATAGAAGTGCCATCTCATGAGAGCAGATTGCAAGTTTATATGTGGACGGTCCGCAAGGTAAAGCATTAAAAACTAGGAAAATTTAATGCTAAAGAAAAATAAAACAGCCAAGTACTTTATCGAGTCTTAAGCCAATAGGCAAGGTAAATAATAAAAACTTGACAAATAAGTCAATGAATTGTCAATGAAATGCTAGTACTCAGCATATCAAACATGAAAAAGGTCTATGACATAACTGTGTATGCAAAATAAGCTGCAACAGCCTCCAATAGGAAGTCACCGTCTTCATCCGAAAACAGTTCAGCCATCCAATTTAAAAGCGGAAAAGAACATACGTGCTCTCCCAGCACCGGATCCTCTATCACCATCAGAGGACAGCTCGGTGGGTTTTCAAGAAAGCTCTGTTCCAAGAAAGACTGTGCTGCCGCCAGTAAATTCCAGGGACCAATTAGTCCATGCATCAATGCCACAGCCATAATCCTTTCGCCAGGACAAACCAACTCGTGAGTAATGATAGGAGTCATCAGCTGATTAAAGTCGACGTCAGGAGAAACCGGTCCGCAGAGACACAAATCAATGGCCCAATCGAAATCACAGGTCAGGCAGTGAAATACAGGCTGGACACAGGTGAAGTAGGAGAATCGAAAAGATAATCCATATGCCGTGCTTAATATCGCCAACGGCATTGTGCCATAATATTCTAGCATGCGATTGCGGAACAGTGTCAGCAGCTGCAGGGCGGGAGGTTGCATAGGAGGGAAATCCATATTTAAAAATGTAAAAAAGCACAAGAGCGTCCGCTGGTAATGCAAGTAAAAATGGCAATCCACGAAGCAGAGTGGAGAAAATAGAATGAAAGAAAGCAGGGATGACTCCAAAGATTTTCTCAAATGAAGTCACGAGACCACTGGTAACAACTTTAAAAAAGTGCGCCAGGGCCTTTGTGGAGGATGCGTTAAAGATAGTCCGAACCATCTTGCTGAAATTGAAAGGCAAATCTGAATTGAAAAGGGTCTGCACCTCTGTACGGGTGTTCGCTATGTGAAGCACGAAAGTTTCACGGGCCGAACTCAAGGCCACCTCTCTCTGAGACAAAAGAGCTCTTATTCTTGCCATGCCGTTGAAATCTGCTCCCAAGGTTGGTATTTGTGGCCAGATTGAAAACTCCCTATGTTCATGTGTGGGAGGAAATAGAACATTTCTGCAGCAAATAACCCGTTCACTTACTGTTACGATAAAAGGAATACTTTTAATTAACCCAGAACAATCTTCATTATTGAGCATCAAATAACTACCATTTTCCAACAACTTGAACGTGGGGATGATAGCAGGAACTGGCGTGCCTTGCAACACGCAAGCCATATTTGGTCGGTGTTTGTTGCATGAACCGTGTAACTGTATGTGCCTACACATTAGTGAATGATCTGGCGTCTCAGTGCATTCCTCTCCATTCAGATAAACTTCTTGATCATCTTTGAAACATCTGTATGTGTAAGGAAGCGACCAGACCTCATGAAGAAAAGCACTACCTAAAGGTTCATAACGACCTATTGGTATATATTTCATACAATTTGAAAACTTATATAAAGCAAAAGGCAGCGTTATTAAACCGTGGATAAGGCACGTTGTCAAAAAACCCGCAATCCTCTGCTGATGATGTCACTGAGCATGTCATGAATGATGTAATATGTGACATCATCAGCAGTGGATTACGGGTAATAGTATCTCTAGTTTACTCCCCTATAGCTGTCTTTCTTTTAACATAAGTCTCTGTTTCCTTCCCTTATACTTACTGTTTTTGGTTCGCTTCCGGTTCGCGTACCGGCGAGCGAACTGGGAAGCGAACTAAGAGAAATAGAGGTTGGCACAGTTCCAAATATTGTACCAATTTTTTAATAACGGGGAGGTAGTTCTGAAAAGAACTTTTTTTTTAATTGTTTTTGTTGTTTTATATTTTTTTTATTATTTTTCGGAACATTTTTTTACTTTTTTTGAATTTTTCTGAACAGTTTTATATTTTTGGGGGTTTTTCTTGGAGGGGGCAATGAAAACGATTCATTGTAAAGGGCTCAACAGGAGCAACAAAACAAAAAAAAAGTATTTATTATTTTGGGCGTTTCGTACAAACTTGCATATGATAGTCAATAGCTCTGTTGATCAGAGTGATGCTTCTTTCTCCGTAGCAAATGAATCCATCGCAAAATACGCAGATGTGTTTTACTTCACCAAATCTCATTTGTATATTTGGCACCATCTCCCTGCCCTCTGGTCCCGTTACTTCCGGTACAACAGATCTTCTGTCCATAATAGGGAGATTATCTAGGTCGTTCCGAAACTGTGCAGCACTGTAGTTGTTAGGATGCCACCTAGTCATATGGCGATGCATTGTGTAGTTTCCGAAACTGTATTTTTTCTCGGTTCCTCTGGACAGTCTATCTTGACATATAAGGCAAGTTACGTATCTTGCATTTACTTTTTTCTGACCTTTGGGAATTTTAAAAAATTGCCAAATGAAGTTTTCTTTCCGGTGAGACGTCCTGGGTTCCTCAGGCAAAAACTGCCTCTCTTCCTGCTCTTCCTCGTCTTCCTCTTCTTCCTCTTCTTGCTGAATTATAACTTGAGCAGGTGGTCCACTCTTCCTTGGATGTGGTGGAGGTGGTGGGGAAGCACCAGCTGAAGCTACTAAAGAAGCCATTGCTCAGTGATCACAAAGGGTCTTTCTCTCACAATGATGAAAGTCAGAGTGAGGAAAGAAGGAGGGATTTTCATCATTTGGGAAAAACAAGAGTTCTCAACCAATGAAAAGTGTTCATTTTAGATTATATGACCTAGTCTTACATCATTAGGAAACCAAAAGTGAAATGAACCAATGAAAAGTGTTATTACCAAGTCACATGACCTGCTGTGTTTACGTTAAGCGCTTTGCAGGGCCTCCCGGTTTGCTTCCAGAAACCTGCGCTTTGCGACTCGCTTCGCGTACCAGTTCGCTAACGTAGCACGTCATATGACGTATCACGCGACAACGTGAAACGTCATGCGGACGGGAGGCGTCACGATGTTGTTTTCTAACGCGGCACTTGCGGTAAAGAAACGTTTACCGGCTCGCGGTCTATTTCGCGGCATCAAGGTCAGCTAACGGGAAGGTTCCCGATTCGCGAAGCGGGAACGAAGAAAAAAAAATATAAAAAAAAAAAATTATTCATAAACATATAAAATATATTTTTGGATTTAAAGAAGAATACATTTTACAGCTACAGATATTAGCTGTTAAAAAACCAATGAAGTTCACTGAAAAAACCATAGGTTATAGACCATATATAGTTAGGAATTAGCATTTACAAAACCTTGAAAATTCACTGAAAAAACCATAGGTTATAGACCATATATAGTTAGGAATTAGCATTTAAAAAACCTTATTTTACTCACACAAAACCATTGAAATTCCATATATAGTTAGTTGCACTAACTATATATCGCGCACCCGCAATCCACTGCTGATCATGTCACATATTACATCATTCATGACATGGTCAGTGACATCACTGATGACATCACTGATGACATCTCAAATGACAGGTAAGAGTTGGATGGAAGTGAAGTGGGATGCAGGACAGTAGGCATGGAGGACAGTGATGATAGAGGGAATGCTGGGAAAAAGAAAGCACAAAGGGGGAGGGGCTCAGACGGAAATAAAGAATAATGAAGGGAGCAATAGTGACTCCAATGGTGACTTCTTGAAGATTTATTCATGTCCCAATACACCCAATATAATGTAATTCCTTCATCTGGGTAGATCCATCAGCTAAAGGACTTCCGTTATCTGCAGATACAAGTGCTAGTGTGCCTGTTAAACAGAGCTTCCTTGATTGGGGAGTACCTGGAACCTTTTTGCTACCACAATTCACACTCAATCAACTCCCATATCCATGATTAGCATGTGTTCTCCTTCCAGCTCCCACTACAACGCTTCCAATTCCTTTGCTACCTCCAACGACAATGTCCTAGGATAATGCTACCATTGCTGTAACACCAGTCACTCCTACAGTTATCAGTACCACTGTTGTGTCTGGGATTGCTGCCTTTATAGAGATGGGAGTAAGACCCCAAACAGGAATAACTTCTGTTGTGAGTGTGAAGTATATGAAAATTGATAGCCCCGAGTCCTGGTCCTCAGAGACTGACCCCCCTCTAAGGATGATAGATGTAGTAAGGGTGAAGGTAGAGTTGGAAGAAATCATTAAGGGAACTCTTGATTTGGGATTCATAGGTGGGTACAATGAAGAGTAATGTTTGTATTTGTGTAAAGAAGCTACTAGATGTGCTTGTATGACTCATAAGGCTCTGGAAGTGATAGTTACTGAATTTAGGATTGACCCTTCTAAAAGTGTGACCCTTTTAGAATGTTCATGACTGAAGACACAGTGAAGAAAATGCCAACCCCTGGGTTAAATCTGCATCTAAGGGAAATAATCAATTACATTGTGGAGCAACACAAAGAAATTTCAGAGAGAGAAGAAGAAGAAAAAGAAAGATGACGAAGGGAAGAGAGAGGGACTGGGAGCAGGAGTGATTCCAAAGTCAAGGCTTATCCATTGAGGGAAGTACATGGAGGAGCTTATGTGCATGTGACTTGGAGTCATGGAGACCTTTTAACATCTATTAACCAAGCTGACATATTTGTAAATATATTAAAGGTGCTCTGGTTAGACCTGTAGACTTTTGTTGATATTGTTGTTCCTAGTGATTTGTGGGCTGAGTGTACAATGGATGTACAGTGACCAACAGCAGAGCCACCAAAGGATATTTCAACTAGTGCTCCGTATGCTGTGATTATGGAGAAGTATCATCACGTGGTTGCCTTTTTGAAAACTAGGGCTCACCAGAAAGAGATTGATTGGTCACAAATCACAAGACCTACTCAAGAGCCTATTCAGGTTTTTCATCAGCATAGTGGTGTCAAAATCCTCAGCTGTGGATTGAGGAAATTAAGGGCCAGATGTAGGTGGCCCATTACTGGTCGGTAAACCCGAAATTCGGTATATTTCATGTTTACCGACCGGTATTGATCCATTTGCTATGTAGGGGAGATTCTGTAAATACCGAATCGGTATTTACCGAATCTGTATTTACCGAATCATCATTTACCGATTCGGTATTTACCAAATCGGTAAATGACATGTAGGAAACACTTTGAAGAGTGCTTCTGTGTTTTAAGGATTCGTTATTTACCACAAACTATTAGTTGGTGGTAAATAACGAATACCTCTGTAAATGCAAATCTGTGCATTTACACCAGTGCCATGTGGCAGACATACATGACCTTAGGGCATGTATTTGTGCCACATGTGCACAGAAGCAATATTCAGGGGTGCAACAGGGTGTCAATGTGACACCCTGCCACCCTTGACTCTTTCCCTATTTTGCCGAATAGGTATTTACCGATTCGGTAATTGACATTGGCCCTCCAGGCCCATAGGAAGGAATGGCAATTACTGAATCGGTAAATACTGATTCGGTAAATACCGAATCTTAACGATTCGGTAATTTTTACCAAATTATTTGCTACATAGCATTTACCGATTCTAAAATACTGAATCGGTAAAATTCGGTATTTTAGAATCGGTAAATACTATTTACCTACATCTGGCTTTTAGTGTCCCATTTCATTTGTGGATGGCGCCCGGAGATTTGCTCACACAAACAATCAGCAGAATGATGTTTACTGGCAGTCCAAGTCATTAGATGAAATCCTGCAGTATGCAAAGTATTGCAATGACTATTTGGTAGCCAGACAAAAAAGAAATAAAGAAAAATTCTTGTTTGCTCAGACGAAATTGGCCTAGAAAGAATTTCAGAATGATTTGTACCCGGAGAATTCTGGCTATAGGTCTAGAGGTGGAAATGGTGTCCCACTTTATAGAGAATGAGGAATGCCAGATTAATCAAATTTAGGAATGGATGTAGCTATGCTGAAAACAATGATGCTGTGTCATTATTTTAGTATGTTTGGTCATTGGAAACAGAAGTGTCATTCAAATCCAAATCAAGTGAACTTTCATGGCCAAGTGCTTATTATGAATGCCAGTTCCAAAAATGCAAATACAAAACCCCTTGATCCTAACATGCCCCAAGCTCCTCTGATGCGGCATAATCTGAAAAGCCGAAGATTTAACATGAATGAAAGAGCTCAATCTCCCTAGACCCTCTTCTGGAGTTCAGATACTTTCCAAACGTTTTCTGGTTTTCAACACTTTTGAAGTTCTAGGGTCTGACCAAGCACAATGACGGTACCTGAGATGGGAGGAAGATTGCATGCTTGGCACAGTCTTGAAGATAAAGCAGCGTGGACCATCTGTAGAATGAGAGGTAAACGACAACCCCATGTCCTTTTGATAGACACTGGTGCTATCTGTTCTACTGTTGGGACAGTGGAAGTTCCTAACCCACCCCTCTTGGGAAAACAAGTTCAAGTTCTAGACATTGCAACCAAATAGACAGTAAATCCCATTTTCATCAAAGTTCATGTGAAAATAGTTCGCTTAGAAGAGGTCCATCAGTTAGTAGTATGTGACTTTAACACAATACATCTGTTGGGAAGAGAGATTCATGCTCAACTGCATAATCTATTGTACATGAAATTGTGTTGAGCTTCAAACTCATGATAAAGATGTTGATTTTAAATTGAGCACTCAGAAACCCATTGTTGGGTTATTCCTTATTTTGACAAAGGAAGATTTGTCACTGACCTAAAGAATTCTGTATGGGAGGAAGACTGGGATTATTATGGCAAAGATACTGGTATGATTAAAGGTGTTTAATCTGTAAAAATAGCCATCAGACAGGAAGCAGAATTTTCTGAAATGCCCAGTACAACCTATCACTAGAGGCGGCGGCTAAAATCCCTGTAATCAAATCCATGTTAAAGCAAAGCATTTTAAAAGAGTTTCTAGAAAGTCCCTGTATTCCAGATCACGAAGATACAGAAATCAAATAAAAAATGATGGGTCATTCCAGACCAGAGAAATATTAATAATAATGTTATTTCATGTTGTCCTGTGGTACCAAATCCAGCACTCATACTGTTCCATATTCCCTTTGATCCCAAATGGTTCACAATCATAGACCTGTGGCAAGAGTTCTTTTCCATTCCATTGCATGAAGACAGTCAGTTCCCCTTTCTGTTCTCGTACCTAACTAAGGTTCTGGCATGGTTCTGAGTTCCTTATGGATATACATAGAGCCCTCCATCTTCAACCACATCTTGAAAAAGAATCTGGAGACCCTAAAACTGCATGTGCCTCAATCTTGATTCAATATATCAATGACCTGTTGGTGGCATCGGCAATGCAGGAGGCATGCAGGCACTATACCATAGCTCTGTTGAATCACCTAGCTGAAAAAACACATAATGTGTCCCTCCTAACTATACTACAGTACTGTTAGAAAGTAGTCCTAGATCTACAGCATCACATTAAGAAGGGATCAAGAAAGTATCTCAAGAGAGAGAATTTCTGCCATACTGCAGATGAACCCTCCCAAAATGCAGAGAGAAGTCAGAATGTTGCTGTGAATGGTGGGCTACTCTTGTCATTTGATTTACAACTTTGCCCTAGTGGCAAGTCTTTACAGTAGCTTACATGCAAAGATGAGTCAGATCGACTACCATGGGACAAAAATTACGAAAAAACCTTCCTTGAGCTCAGAGAATGCTAGACTGCCTTGCCCTGGATCCAGAAATGCCAGACAGTGAGAAGTATTTTATCCTTTACTATTATGAGAGGGAAGGGTGCTCCCTGTCAGTACTAACTCAGATGGATGGCACTTGTCAGACTGTTATATCCTCGTAATCGGTTGGATGCTCAGAATGGTCCATTAAATTGAGCTATAATGGAATACATCTAGGACACAACTCTAACCATTCCTACCTGTAAAATAATAATAATAGAGAAGTAGTTCATGTTCCACATTCAATCTGGTGTTCTTTGTAAATACTATCTAGTATTATTCTGATCAAATATTCATGTTTTTTTTATCAATTTTGCATCGTCGGAGAAGGAACTAGAGAATCCAGTTATACCTCCTCAACAACCCATGTTAAGGATAGTAGGGATAGAACTAATCAGAATGAGCAATTGAAGATAAGGATACAGTAATTCTATATAAGTCTGGAGTCTGTTATTCAAATAAAGAATATCTATATATGTCCGGCAAGTGGACTTCCCATGGTCCGTGTACATTGTCTTCCCAATAAAACAATAGTCTTGGAGAACTGAGTTGAAGTTTATGCCAACAATGATCCTAGTCCACCATAAGCAGGACAGTAAATGGCCCAGAGACAGCAAACACCTTTACTTTCTGAAAGAAAGACAATTGATGAGTTTACAAGAGGTGAACCAGCCAACGGAGGAGAGAGCTGACTTCTGTGGAGTTTTGTGCCCGTATCAGAGGAAGTAAAGTATTTTTTCTCTCTGCATGAGCATTCACTGTTGAAGCTTGCCAACAGAGCAAAGATATGGCATGCCTTGACCACAGAGGCTGAAAGGGTCAGGAATAGTAGGTAGAAGAGCTTGAGCAAAACAAACAAGTGGTGCACAGGTACCCTTACCCAACCAGGAACAAAGCTTCAAGAGGGATCTGGACATCCAGGACAAAACAGAATATCCGCCGCCGCTTCGTAGGCAAGCCTTCATCAGATAATTGGCTCTGCCCCTACATCATGCGTCGCTTCACTGAAGATGCTCATGGGATTCGTAGTTTCCTTCACCCTGGCAACTGTTTCCGGGTCCGGGGAGATATTGTGCTGACACTGCAGGAGAAAGGATATCATCAAGGAGGTCATGTTGATTAATACCCTACTAGAATTGTTTAGCGATTGAATGTATGCGCTCGTGACAGTACATCCCCTCCCTAATGAGAGTGCGGGCAAGGACCAGGGGGCTTATTTACAAGCCACTTTTGCCATTTTTGCATAATTTTTACCATGGGAAAAGTGACATATGGGTGGTGCAATGGGCTCATAAATAAGGTCCTTGGTTTTCTGGGATTTTTCGTGTGATAGAAGGCCACCAGTTTAGATGCATGTACTGTGGAGGCTGGTTCCCAAAAGTTCTCTTCTGGCCCATATCCTTTCCATGCCACCAAATACCACAGCTTATTTCTCTAAAGCTTCAAATCTAAGATTCCCTTTACCTCATATTCCACATCAACATCAATCCAGATAGGCACAGGTAACTTTTTTACTGATGTGAATTAGGGTTTTAGCACAGAGATAAGAAAAACAGGATGGATACATAAATGTGTAGGTAATGCCAGTTTCATGTTTACAGGGCTAACACATTTGATATCCCTGTAGGGTCCGATGTATTTAGTGTTAAAAATGCAATATTTCTTGAATCAGATGTTTCTGGCATGTAACCACACATGTTTCCTTTTTTATAAAAGGGATCTTGCCTTCTGTATTTATCTGCATGTGTTCTTTTTTTTTCCTTTTGCCTCCTAAAACTGTCCTTGAGTATTGATTAACACGTTTTGATATGGGTAACTCTAACCTATGCTTCTAGTACCTTGGTAATTTTGTGTGGAAGGATGAATGGTACAAATCTAGGATGAAAACCATATGAACTGTAAAAAGGTGATACGTTTTTGGAGCTATGTGTAACGCTGTTGTATGTAATTTCAGCCAACCAGAGGTAATCCACCCATGCTTCTGTACTCTTATCAACTTAGCACCGTAAGTACTGTTTCAGTGTTTGCTTAAGACATTCAGTTTGTATGTCCGTTTGTGGGCGGTATCTTGTAGAGAAGGCTGTGGTGATGTGTTGGAAAGAGCACTATACTTTCCAGAACTATGCTGGGAATTGCGTGCATCTGTCGGATACTATTGTTGGGCTACTTGGCATGCTGAGGGCATCAGTTTGCAGGCAATAAAATGTCCCCTCTTGGTGAAATAGTCTACTACAACTAGTATTACTCTATACCCTTTGTCTCTAGTGAGGACCACAATACGTCCAATGAGATGTTTTCCCAGGGAGGTTCAGGTGTTGGAAGGGGGTGCAATAACCCCCGTTGTAGCAGATGATCAGTTTTCATCTGGTCGCAGATCTCACATTCCCGAATCCATTGCAGAATATCCATCCTGATCGAAGGCCACCAAAAGTGTCATGTGATTCTCTCAACTGTCTTTTCTACTCCATTATGTTCAGTGCTAGGTACCTCATGACATCATTGAAAAAAAATGTTCTCAATGATTTCATGGGTATTAAATTTGGTTACCTTTTATCGGGATTCCTTGTACTATTTGTCACTCTGCTTGCCTTTTTGAGCTAGGTTTTCCATGTGAATGTTGGAATCCCCTGAGTTACCTTTTTTAAAAAGGTATCTGGTTATATAGCACATATGACCTTGCTGGGATCTATGATGGAGTGTTCCTAGAATGTATTAGTGTCTTTGAAAGACGTTTGTCTCATTAAGGCATCCGCCTTTTTATTCTCACTGTAGGTTATAATGAAATGATATTCATAGAAGAAGAGCATCCATTGAAATTGTTGTGGTGACAAATGTCTGGCTGCCTTCATAAACTATAAATGTATATGGTCTGTATACACATTTTGCTCCCATCAGGAAGTGCCTCCATTCCATGAACGTGTCTTTGATTGCCAAAAGTTCCTTCTCTGAAATGGTGTAATTTTTTCTGCATCATTTAGTTTCCTGGACATATGTGCTATAGGACGCAACTGTCCTGTAGATGAGTGCCGCTGAGATAAAGCAGCTCCTAATGCTACAACAGAAGCATCCGCTACCACAATGTAGTGCTTTTCCGGGTCTGGGTGTGTCAAAATTGGAGCCGACACGAATGCATTTTTTAATTCAGAAAATGCCTTTTGAGCCTCGATGTCCCATTTAAATGCAGCTTTCTGTCTCAGCAGTAGGGTTATGGGAGTAACTACCTTGGAAAATTGATTAAAATATCTTTGGTAGAAGTTCACAAATCTAGGAAAACATTGGACGTCCCGAAGAGTTTGTGGGGTTGGCCAATCCTTCACAACCATCATTTTTCTTTTGGCCATCTCCTACCCAGAAGGGGTAAGCATGACTCATAAGAACTCTACAGTACAGACATGAAACTCGAACTTACTGAGTTTACAAAAGAGATAGTTTTGCTGTAAAAGACATAGCACTATCTTTACATGTTGTGTATGGGTTTTTTCATCTTCAGAATAGATGAGGATATCATATATACACACAAAATGTAGTGGTCCAGAATTTCTTGCGGGACATCATTCAGGAAATATTGAAAAGCAGCAGGAGCATTGAATAATCCGAGTGGCACCACCAGATATTCATAAAACCTATAACGTGTCTTAAAGGCAGTTTTCCATTCATCCCCTTCCCTCATGCGAACTGGATGGTATGCCCCCTTGAGGTCTAACTTGGTATAGATCACATCTTTCCTTACTTGTTCCAAAAACACTAAGATGAGTGGAAGGGGATATCAGTTATTTACAGTAATAATATTTAGGGCACAAAAGTCTATGCAGACGCGTAGTTCACCATTAGCCTTTGGGATGAAGAAAAGAGGAGATGCTGCTGGAGACTTGGAGGGCAGTATAAAGCCCAAATTTAGATATTTGTCCAAATATTCTCTTAGATATACGTTTTCCAGTTCTGTGAAGGTATATATCGTTCCACACGGAACAGCTGCTCCAGGGATAAAATCGATATGACAATCATATTGTCGATGCAGCAGTAAGACTTCAGCTTTGTTGTTGTTAAACACTTCAACATATTCCTGATATTGTTCAGGTAACCTGACATATTTTTCAGCTGTGGTAGCTATGCTTAGGCCAGATGCTAACTCATTTGAGGGTCTTTTGTTATTTGTTAGACAATGCTCAAGGCAATACTGGGAATTCATCTGAATAGTTTTTGCAGCCCAGTCTATGTCCAGATTATGCTTCTGTAGCCATGGCGATTCAAGCATGATGCTAAACTGAATGATGTTAATGGTTAATGTCTAAGAATGTGAAGGTCCATACAGAGCATCTATTTCTTCCGAACCAAAACAAATAGGTCCGGATTTGAGTGTTCTTCCATCTCCTGCATATAGGACTTTCGGCTTTTCTTTGGACACAAGTGGTATCCCTATTTGTTATGCTTTGGCCTTATCCATGAAGATTCCCATTGCCCCAGAATCTACCATGGCCGGTAGTTTTATCCATTCCAGGTTAATCCGTATACTGAGCTCAATACGTCGGTGTCCCTTGAGGGGAGTTGTCTCAATCTTCAAAGAAGGGATACACCACTTGCTCGAAGAAGCCTCTTCACAGTTACTCGAGCATGTTCATTTTATGTTGGCCATTCATTAGACGTTGCAACCACCCGACCATCTCGAAACCTGTTCATCTTTGGTTTCACAGGACAATTTTTAATATAATGTCCTTTCTGACCGCAATACATGCACAATCCCTGCTTCCTTCGAGGTTCTCTCTCGGCTGCTGTTAGCGCAACTCACACTGTACCTATTTCCATAGGTTCATGTGTGGATGTATTGCCATGATCTACAGTTCTTCGGTGCTCATAATGAGGTAGAGGATGTTCTCATCTTTTACGTTTCCCTTTATGTTTGTTAATTGTGTGGTCCAATCGTCATACTAAGCTTATCAAACCCTCACAGGATGTAGGTTGGGGTTCAATTTGGGCTTATATATCCTTGAGATCTTCTCGTAACTCTTGGTGAAAAACTACTGCTTGTTTACATTCTGGCCAATTCGTCTCTGCCACTAATCTACGGAATGCATTGAGATGCGTTAACAGGTCCCGGTTTCCGTGTCTTAGTTATAATAGTTTCATGTCTGCTGTAAAAGACGCGGAGCATCTATGAAACACCTTTTATAATTCGCTCTAAAACGCCTCCCAATCATAAAGCAGTTGATCATCTCTGCTCAGCAGAGGAACTACCCATTGGGCTGCATCGCCCACCAGGTAAGAGATTAGAAAGGCTACTCTAGCCTGATTAGTGGGGAAAGCTTCCTGTCTACTTGAAACGTGTGACATTATCTGTGTGAGGAATACCAGAACCTTCTCTGCCTCTCCATGGTATCTCTCAGGTGCGGTTAAGGGGATTGAAATAGGTACTTCCACTTCCACAGTACTTGATGGTGCTACAGTAGGGCCCCCAACATCAAAAGGGTTTCTTTGCATATGATCAACTTTAAACTCTCAACTCTGTGTTCTCTGTACGAGGTACTGCTACTTCTGCTTGAACCTCAGCAAATACTGCTAATACATCCTCTGAGTTAGCCATCCTGCCTCAACCCAATTGGGAGGATAATAATTTGTAGGTCGGAAATTCTGTCAATCTGTTATATCCTCAGAATCTTTTTGATGCTCAGAATGGCCCACCCCTTGATAGCCCCAAGTCTGGATAGCTGTAGTAGCACAGATCAGTGGGATGATCAAGTGAGGGAAGGATAGGAAGGGAACTGCGAGGAGGGAGATCTGCAAAGACACAGGGAACAACATATAACTTGTACTGGTCATTCTTATCCTTAATTTGAGCTATAATGGAATACATCTAGAACACAACTCTAACCATTACTACCTGTAAAGAAAGAAAATAATAGAGACATTGTTTATGTTCCACAGTCAATATGTGGTTATTTGTAAATAGTACCTACTATCATTCTGATCACATATCCTTGATTTGATCCATTTTGCATCACAGGGGAAGGAACTAGAGAATCCAATTATACTTTGTCAACAACCCCCTTTAACGATAATAAGGATAGAACTAATCAGTAATTGAAGTTAAGCATACAATAATTGTATATAAGTGTGGAGTCCGTTACTCAAATAAAGAATATCTATATATATCCGACAAGTGGTCCGGGTACTTTGTCTTTCCAATAAAAAATTGTCTTGGAGAACTGAGTAGATGTTTATGCCAACAATGATCCTAGTCCACCATAAGCAGGAGAGTAAATGGCCCAGAGACAACAAACACCATTACTTTCTTAAAGGAAGATAATTGATAATGATTTCTCCCTCTGCATGAGTTCACAAGAGGTGAACCCGCCAACGGAGGAGAGACCTGACTTCTGTTGAGTTTCGTGCCCATAATGGAGGAAGTAAAGTATTTTTTCTCTCTGCATGAGCATTCAATGGTGAAGCTCGCCAATGGACCGAAAATATGGCATGCCTTGACCAGAGAAGCTGAAAGGGTCAGAAATAGTAGCTAGAAGAGCTTGAGCAAAACTATTGAGTGGTGCGCTTTCCCAACCAGGAACAAAGCATCAAGGGGAATCTGGACATCCAGGATGAAACAGAATTTCTGATGGCACTTTGTGAGCAATCCTCTATTAAATAATTGGCTCTGCCCCTACGTTGCGTGTCAGATCACTGCAGATGCTCTGTTTCCGGGTCCAGGGAGATATCGTGATGACACCGGAGGAGAAAGGAAATTGTCAAGGAGGTAATGTTGATTAATAACCTAACATAATTCTTTAGCGCTCCAATGTATGCGCTTGTGACAGAACTTCAAACAACACCCTGTTGCCTATTTTTAAGTCACTCTTGGTCACGTGGCCACAATGTTACCCGATTGCCTAAAGGTGGTGGCCACAGTTGGTATCAGCATTCAACAATGTGAGGACATTTTAATTGGGTATCATCTAATAGTGATGGAGCCCCACTTACAAAGTATGAACAAACAATTCTTGCTACAGATATCCTCAAACTAACAAGTTACTCATGTCCTACTCCTGCTACACTGTTCTTGTTGCCCATTGCCTGTTGCTGATGATAATGATAAGAAGTAGACCATGTCTGTCTGGATGTTACTGAGTTGTTTATCAACCCAGACCCAACATTTGAGATGCCCATCTGGAAAAGCCTGATTATAAGCTGTTTGTAGATGGCTCTTGCTTAAGAGATAAAAGAGGGATTTTGTAAGCAGCCTATGCCATTTGCACCTTAGAAGGTTTAGTGGAAGACTCCTGTTTGGACAATGTGACCTCTGCAGGTACAACTGGCTGAATTTTCCGCTCTTACTAGAGCCTGCTGTGTTTCTGACAATTAAAGAGTCCCTATGTGCACTGATCATCAATATGCGTTTGGTGTGGTCCACGACTTCAGACAGTTGTGATCCCAGCAGAGTTTTCGGACTTTGTCTAGCTCCCCCATCCAAAATATCCATTATGTTATGTAACTTCTTGATGCACTACAAAGGGAGACCGAAATGAGCGTTGTGAAGTACGCTGCTTGAAAGAGCGGAAATTATTTTGTGACTTTGGGAAAACGGTATGTGGGCGAGCTTGCCAGATATTGCGCTCTTGGATCTTGCACCTATAGTGGGGAATTTTCAAATGAATCAGAGCATAACACTCCTATGAATCTTTTTCTGACTGTTGATGATATGTGGAAAGAGGTGAAGATATTGCAGAAAAAGGTGCCAGATTGTGAACAGGGAAGGAGAGTAAGAGCAGGTTGAAGTATAAAGTTGAAATTTGGGTTTATGAAGATGGTCCTCCTGTGTACCCTGATTCAGTGTTGCCTCCCATTAGCACAATATGTTCCTGATGCTACTCCTATAGGCAGAGATGCAATGGTTAATTTCTTTCAGGCATATTTGTATCAGGCTGAGTAGATTGATTATTACACGGTTATTCCTTACAGAGTGTTTTGAAATACGCGCCCCGCTCTGGATTTGATATATATCTTCATGAGTACATTCCATCTTTCATTGGATCTCCGTTTTTCTTAAGGTGAGATAGGCTACATATTAGAGCATAAACAATTTTTTATGCATGATGAATAAGCACTATAAACTCTAGACAATTAGCTTTATGCATCTGTGATAACTTCGGTTGGGTAGAAGTTTTTTAATATATGATTATACTTTACAGGCGGCTTTCGCTGTGCTAATTACCCCAGAGATACTCCATGAAATTGATGCCCTTTGAATTTTGAATATGACGAGTTAAGGTGAGGCATAGAGATGTAAGTTTCTAGAATAAAGGATAACAGTTATAATGTTTCCAACTTAGCAAGGACTATACACTGTAATTGGGAATTCAGGGACTTGATACATTGCTTGGAACCTCCACCGGGCATCCTAGCAAGTTATATTGCAGTAGTGATGACCATTATGTCATGTACAAACTATTTCAGGATTATGATGGGACCCCATCTCTAGTCTCTATGTTCACCCTATAGGTATTTTACCTGATTAAGCACTTATGGAATTCAGAGTATTAACAACTAATTTTCCTATTTGCAGCACCTTGCTTTTTGACCCATCGACATATGACACCCTCAACTGTATGTTGATATCCATATATTGGCTTACTATATGCCACGTCTAAATATCTGGTGAGTACTCATTACGCAAGAAGAAATGAACATGCATCTAAATGTATTATTCAGTTGTACCATGCATATATAAATTAATCCTTGGATATGCATAATAGGTGCACAAGTTATAAAGAAGGTCATTTTTATTTGCCGAAATTTCCCTTTCTTAATAAAAATATATTAAGGTTTTAACTATCAGGTTAGGCCTGTCTTTCTTTTTCCTGCTAGATATTTACTTTTTCAAGAAAATGAACCAGGACCACTGGCCCAACATATGTATAATCCTTGTCCAAGAAATATTCTTTTGGTTCAATTGGCCCTCAACTAGCCAGTTGAGACCCAAACGGATTACTACTGTTTCTCCCTGTTTCTCTTGAATTAGATCAGGTCAGTCACTTCAAGATTGAGGTGATGAAACATTTATGTGCAGCTTTGCAGGTTTATCAGGTTTCACTGTAGTTACCGCCCTGAGGCTTCAAGCATAGTGGAACAATGTAATGGGTATTGAAACGTCATCTTGATAAAGTGTATGCATCCTCTACTTTCAAATGCCCTGATGCTCTTACATTGGTGTTTGTGAGTATGAGAAGCATTCCAGATCAGAGGACAGGACTGTCCCCCAATGGGATTCTCTTGGGTAGGGCCCTGAGATTCTCTGCTGTACCTGTGACTTCACTCATAAATATTATAGATCACATGGTTCTTGACTACTGCAAAGGCTGGCTGATGTGGTGCCTACTGTCTCTCACCAGGTTGAACTTGAGATTCCACTCTCAAGGCTTCTGAATTTGTTAATAAGGGTCTCACAAGAGTTGAACTGTTTTGAAATGCGAATGCTGGACTTAGATGCCGAAAGGTAGAAGGTAAGTTTGTTATGCAAAAACCCTTAAGTTGGGGGATTCAGTGAGAAAGGAGTCCATTGAAGGGACTAAGGGTCTGTTCTTCGGTAAAGGAACGATTACGTTTCTTGGGAAATATGTATTCACTTTTACTGCCTTAGCTAACTTTCAGACATCTATGCGCAAAATATTTTGGAGAGAACTATATATATGATAAGGTTGGAAGGAAAGGGAATCTTTCTTTGCCAAGGATACTGTAAGTCACAATTTGATCATGGAAGAGGTTTTTATATAGGAGGTCAAAGATCAACAGATGTATTTCCCCAGATGGGAAACGGTGGATGAGGTAGAGCAACAAGAGGAAGAGGTCAGCAATCCTCTTTAGGCCCTGGTGAGTATGAATCCTATTTCCGGTTCTTTCCAAGGAAAGGTGAGAGGCAGGTTAGAGTATTTCCTATGATAATGGGAAGACATAACTCAGAATCCTTGGATTGTTGCAACTATTAGAGATTACAAAATACAGTTAGAGGAGGTTCCAGTTCAGTGGAAGGAACCAAGATAGTCGTGAGGACTTTGTTTCTAGTCAAGAAGAAAAACAAGGTTTTGGATACCAGTAATACCATTAAAATATTTGAATCTTTTTGTGACTTATCTTCATTTCAAGATGGAAGGTGTGCATATGCTGAAAGACATTGTTCAAGAAATGGATCTAATGGTGAAATTATATCTGAAGGATGCCTATTTCACAATCCGGATGGATATGGAGAGTCAGCGTTTTCTTCAGTTCAGATAGAATGGCTAGATTTTCCAATTCCAATGTCTCCCATTTGGTCATTCATCAGCCCCATTGTGTTTTAAAGTCGGTTGTGGCATTGTTGAGACAACAGGGCATGAGGGTGATAATGTATTTGGACCATATTCCTATTTTGAATCAAGAAGAAGAGATTTTGAAGAAGCTTCTAGCTACGGTAAGGTGTTTGTTGGAAAGATTAGGGTTCACTGTGAATTAGGAGAAGTCAATAACAACCAACGCATAGAATGACATTTTAGGGTTTTATAATAGAAACAGAAAGGGTGCAACTTCAGTTGCCAGGGATAAAATAAAGTTGATAAAGAGGGATCTGAATCATATGAAAGGGAGACAGGAGGTGACTTTGAGAAAAATAGCTCATGTGGTTGGACTGTTGTCCTGGTCTATTCAGGCTATTTTCCCGGGCCAGTTGCATTACAGGGCTCTTCAGCATTTGAAGACATCAGGTTTATTGAGAGATCTTTGGTATGAGAACAAAGTCAAAGTGTCAGAGGAAATGAAAGAAGAGTTAACCTGATGGTTGGAGAATCTGGAGCTATGGAATTGTTAGGCTGGCTTTGGGACAGTTTTGGATTTTGTTCTAAAGTCAGATGCAAGCAACTCATGTGAGTGGGATGTGTTTGACTCAAGAGGCTGGAGGAAGATGGAATATGGAGAAGAAAGAGCACATACATTATTTATAAATAACAGTGGGTCTGTTTGCTTTATGCTTTTACAAAGATCGTTTGAAGGGCTGTTTAGTTTTGCTGAGGAAGGACAATATAATAGCAGTGACTTATATAAACAAATTGGAATGACGCAGATCAAAGTAGTTGTGAAAGAATTGTGGGAGTTTTGTAAGGAATATGAGATAAGTTTAACAGCACAGTACTTACCAGGGAAAGACAATATGGTGGCAGATTGGAATTCTTATTATCTAAGGCATCACAGATAATGGAAGTTGAGGGAGGATATCTTCTGGAAAAGTATATTTGCATCTGGGTCCATTGGATGTGGATTTATGTGCTTCTCCTTTGAAGGCCATGTTAAACAGGTCACATCCGTCTCCTTTTAATCTTTAAAAATATTAAGAAGGATTCTTCCATTCATTCCAGTTGACTTGAGGAAATTAGTGGTTTTGGCGCTTGTTTTATCCGGAGCCGACTATAGTAATTGGCTCTTTAAGAACCTCCTCAAAAATTGCCTCAATAAGTTGCAGATTGTGCAAAATGCTGCAGCGCATCTATTGTTGAATATAACAAAACATAATTGGCTCTCAAAAAGCATCACTGGTTGCCAGTGGAAATGTGGATAGAGTTTAAGGCTTTCTGCATTGCGTTCAAAGCCACTCACAATACTGGGCCAGCATTTGTTTTAAAGAATTTGCAGCCTTATGTTCCTGCCTGCCAGATTCGCTCAACACGCTCTCACAACTTGGTAGTTCCCAGGTTTAAAAAGTACGCCCTGGGGAGAAGGAGCTTTCTGGTCAGTAGGACCAGACTTTGGAACAAACTTCTGGTGTGGCTTAAGGAAGAAACTCACTTGGTGCCATTTAGGAAGGCATAAAAGACATGGCTTTTTAATCTTTAAGGCTGTCTCTACTGGTCTTGTCTGTTTTGTGCTGAGCTAGCTCCATGATACCTTTGGGTGAATGTTTTGTGCTCTATAACTCTCCTTTTCATTTCATTTAATTTCATTATTTCAGTTGGTGGTCATATCTGATAGTCATGGCGGTAGATGCATTTACTCAGAATTGGCAAGGTCTAAATGGATATGCTTTCCTGCCATTTGCAATAATTCAGAGGGTATTGGTTCATGTTGAGGGGTATCAGGTGGCTCTAGTGACTCATTTTTGGACCACTCAGATATCAGTAATGGAAATGGCGGTGGAAATTCCTTTTTTGGTAAATCATGCAAAGGAATGTTGCTAGTAGTAAATGGTGAGTAATATTCTTTAGTGGAGTCCGGTATGCCCAACCTTATAGTCTGGAGAACATCATGTGTTCTGAGAGATTATGTTGAGGCTTCAAAGCTTCTCAAGGAATCTTGATCTCGAGGAACAAGGAGGAGATATTGAGATGCATGGCATTTCTGGTTTTATTGGTGCATGGCAAGGGATTTGGATGAGATGAAGGTTGCTAACTTCTTGGTGGAGTTATTTGAAAAAGATTTTTCTTGTAGAATAGTGAAATGTTATTGGTTGGCATTGCAGCATGATATTCCCTTTTGGAAGATGAATCAATAGGTAGAACTTATTCGATTTGTGGAGTGATGAAAGGTATTAATTTGAAAAGATATCCTAAATCTAGATATGAGAGTTTTTGGAATGTTATTTCAGTATTGACATTGTTTGATGATTGGCCAATGAATGGGTTTCTAGCTTTGAGAGTGTTGTTTTCAGAATTAGCAAAAATTGTCAGATGGGTTAAGGCAGTTATGAAGGAAGCAGAAATAAATATTGAAAGGTTTAACTCACATTCTATGAGAGAAGCTATGGCCTCAAAAGTCTTTTGTGCAGGGGCTTGATTGTAGGAGATAATGAAGGCAAAGATTAACTGATTGCAGTGAATTCTAGATAGTTTTATTTCAAACCAGTTGAGCATGTTTCTGGGTTCACATTGAGGAAATTTGAACATGAATAATAGTACTCTCCTGTCTTGCCATACAATGCAGATTCTCAGAGCTATTGTGTATAGAGAACTGTGATTTTATTAAAGAACAGGAGGCAAGCATTATCCCATACTCCTGTTCCCATATGTTAAATGAAAGAGGAGGGTAAGGTAATTTTTTTTTAGGTTAGAGTGTATAGCATTTATGAAGGATTATTTCAATACATTGAAGTACAATTTTTCATTTGGAAATCTGATGTGTTTATAAGGTGTAAATAAACTGATTTGCTTGGTATTGCTTTTTATGGTTTGGATATATTTCTTGTAGATAATTAATATGTGGCAATGGACGAAATAGAGGGGAGACCAAGTGGGATGAATTGAGAGCAGCACGAAAAGAGGGAGACAATGAAATATTGAAGGGTGTAATGGATTTAGTGTTCTGCTTTTGACAATGAGTCACACAGTGTTTTAGTTTGTCGGCCCTTAAAATGCTCCTTATTGGAGGTAGTGAATAAAATGTTATGCATAATGCTAGACTCCTTGTCTTTAATATTCAATATTCTCTATACACAATAGCTCTGAGTATCAGCATTTTACAGGAATCTTTCACTGATCACCATTTGCCAGGCTGACAATCCCACATCCCTGTTGGTGGCTTTGGTAATGTAATGCCTTGCCATGTTTTATCTTATGAGTGTTCTTTATGAAATGCCTGTGTAAACTATTGCTTTTTGGTCATTTTATTAAAGATTTTATGTTGGAAAATGTATCACTTTACTCAATTTTGAAAACACAAATCTCAAGGGGACAATCCTTCTTCTTCTGAAATACTCCTGGGACAGTCTTTCTCACTGGCTTATTTGTGGAAGCGAAGGTTTTGGGTAACAATACCTTTCTTGATGATTTCCACTGGCAAAGAGATGGGTGCAATTGGGCTATAGTTGGTAATGTCATTGGAATAATGACTGGGTTTTTCAAGGAAAGTTTAAATTGTTTCTATTTTTAGTCAGGAAGAAAAGATGTCGTGCTGATGGAGGTTCCATTCAGGGGATATGTCATGTTGCTGGTATGCTGGTGTCTCCTTTTTTTTGTCCTCATTTGCCTTTACCCTCGTGTAGGAAACACCGATCACCGCTGCGTGTCTACATAGGCGAGCCCAGAAATCTAGGTTGTAGCTCAGACCGGGACACAGATGGCTTATTGGTGGAAGAGGTAACCAACACAGGAAGGGCGACCTGGTAGACTCCATCAAGGTATATTACAACCTGTTGGACCACAATATAAACCGAAGGGAGCCCAGAACTAAGGTCCATGGAGCAGAAGAAGGCATAATCATAGGACCCGGGGGAAAAAAAAAACGGAAATCCTATCTCCACTGTACCAAAAGGTCCCAAAAGGCTAGTTTTTTCTACTACACGATCTAGCCATGTCCACCCAAGAAACTTCATATAAGGTCGTCAACCAACCCGAGTGTGTTGGTGGGGTGGTATCGACCCAGAACTTGCAAATTTGCCTCCTTGCCAAAAGAATTGCATAGAAAAGGAAGGATCTTGCCTGCCCGGAGATGTTTTCGTCAATGCCAAAAATAATTAGGGGGAGAGTGATATTCAGTGTAGTATTGAGTATAGAGTCCAGGGAGGCCTTCACTTCCTCCCAGAAGCGGCAAATAGAAGGGCAGTCTTTGAACATGTGCACGTCTGATGCTTCTGGCAGGTCACATTTGTTGCATTTTTTCCCTGGCTGGAATTTTGATAGTTTTAGGGGAGAAAGATATGCCCGATGTGCCGTGAAGTGGTGATTGCGCCTCAACCATGCTGGTTTCACTGTTTTGTGGAGAAGATTGAAAGAGTCAATCTACAGCTGCTCACACTGAAAGCCTAACTCACCTCCCCATAACTCATCGGCGAGTTTGAAATCCCCATCTATCTCTTCCAGGATCGCCCAATACCAGAAAGAGACCTCTTTGCTGCCCCCTGGCCTGGCCACCAACTGATTTTCCAGATTACTGATTTTCCCCAGGGGGACCCCCTTCCTACTCAACGCCTGAGCCCAACTATTCAGCTGCATATGTTTAAATCTTGAAAGGCCCGGCCCAACTCTCTCCCGCAGCCCCTCCCACGACACCATTGAGCCGCCTGCCAGCAGGTCTCCCCATTTCAAAGATCCGGCATCCTTCATGGGACTCGCCAGTATGTCATTAAGACAAGGAGGAGTACCTGGGGAGTCCCACAAAGGTGCAAGGTTTGAAAAATAACTAAGCCCTATTCTATTTCTAATCGTTGATCAACTTCTAGCCAACGATTGAAGGCTTTATAATTTTACCTTTTTAAAAAATGTCTGGTTCCCAAACTTAAAAAGGAAGCCGTCGGGTAGTAGATCGGCACCTTCTAGCATGGCCCGAAACATTGCTCCTCTCGATGTATTTGATGGTGTTTTTAGAAGCATTCTGAAGTGTGAGAGCTGAAACGCCCATGCATAATATTGCAGGTCAGGTAATGTTAGTCCACCTTTTTCCCTCCTTCGCCTCAACTTCTTTCAAGCCAATCTAGTGGCTCTATATTTCCAAATAAAGGAATTTATCTCTCATTGACATTTATCTATTTGTTTGGTGTCAAACGCCAAGGGGATAGAATTAAAAAGAAATGTGTATTTAGGCAGGATAGACATATTCACTAAATTTGTCCTCCCCAAGATGGATAATGGGAGGTAGGTCCAAGACTTAAACTGTTTCTGACATTCTTTAGAAACACGTTCAAGGTTGTATTCAGCGATTTTACTGACATCCTGATAATTCTAATTCCAAGATATCGCATGGAGGAAGCCACGCCCAGTTGTGTACTAGTGATATTCCAGGCCATAATTTCAGTTTTGTTGGCGTTTACTTCGTACCCGGAAATCTTGCCGAACTCCTCCGCCCTCTTAATAACTGTTGGAAAAGCAAGATCTAAGTCAGATGTCAAAATAAGAATGTCGTCTGCATAAAGGGCAACCCGCCTTTCCCACCCACCAAACCTAAAAGAAGGAATATTAGACTCCTCTCTGAGAACCTGAGCGAAAGGCTCGATATGAATGTTAAAAAGGAGGGGGGAAAGCGGGCAGCCCTGCCTTGTACACCTTATGATTTTGATGGCCTCTGTCAGGGAATTATTGACTAACAATCTAGCAGTTGGAGCTTTATAAAGAAGTGCTATCATACGACAAAATCTGTCAGCTAGGTAACATTTTTTCATGACCGCAGCCAGATAGGCCCAATTGACCCTATCAAAGGCTTTGGTTGCGTCCAAAGTGGGGGTGGCCAAAGGAAGAGAAAAGGTAGAGGTGATGTCTATGGCCCGAACTAGATCGTGCGTGAGGTCTACTAATTGTCGACCTTTTATTAAGCCTTTTTGGTCTTGATGAATGATCAAGTCTACAATGCCCCCCAACCTATTAGCCATGATGGCAGCGAAGAATTTGTAGTCGCTGTTGAGGAGTGATAATGGGCGATAATTCCCACACTCTGTCGGTTCTTTCCCTGGTTTGGGGATTAAGACTACCGTCGCATCACTCCATGCCTTTAGGGGTCAACTACCTCCAGGAGGATGCTGTTAAAGACAGTAGCCAAGATTGGAATAATCTTCTCACTAAGAGCCCGGTAGAGATCCCCCGGTAGGCCGTCGGGGCCGAACGCCTTCCCACGCTTCACTTGACCTATTAACTTGCTAACTTCTCCCGCCGAGATCTCTGCCTCCAAACATCTGCTTTGCTCAGATGAAAGACTAGGGATGGAAACTTTAACAAGCCAGACATTTCTCGCTGCATGATCTTCACAGGTGTCTTCCTTATAGATAGCCTGGAAGAAGTCCTGAAACGCGCAACCAATATCCGGGTTCGAAAGCCGGGGGGCTGATTCCCCTTCCACCCTTATCTCTCTGATATAATTCCGCACTTGGTCAGCTTTTGTTTTCCAAGCAAGAATCTTTCCTGCCGCCTCTCCAAATTCGAAATGGGAGATGTTACTCGCCTCCCATCTCCTGGCGACCCTAGCCTGTAATACATTTTCAAGTTGTTTTTTTAATAAGGCTAGCCTTTCTTGATCTTCACTTGATCCTATGTGGGTGCCTAAATTTTGTTCGATAGCCTTCATATCTGCCTCAAGATTTTTAATATTTTCCCTGTACACCCTTCTTCTATGGGAGACTCTACTAGTAATGAAGCCCCTGCAGAAGGCTTTCAAAGCATCCCACACAGTTGCAATGTTTGCAGAGTCTAAATTAGCCTCAAGAAAGAGCTGAGTCTCCAATCGAAGGGAAGTGATTTCATCCTCCTCTAGTAGGATGGTACGATCAAAGGACCAGGAAGCATGTCTAGGCTGCTGGCCAAATCTTAAACTAAAAGAGATGGCCGAATGGTCAGAGAGATGGGAAGGGAGATATGCTATATCCACCAATAAGTCTTTAAGACTTTAACTAAACAAAGCATAGTGTATTCTTGACAGATGTTTGTATTTTAAATTACGGAATGAGACCCCCAGCTTAACCCCTGCCCTTTCCCTCCAAATATCTGCGAGCCCCATCTGTGCCATTATTGTCACAAGGACTTGCCTAGATTTAGAAATGCATAGGCTCTAGAGTTGGCTGATTTGTCAAGTTTAGGGTTTAGAACGATGTTAAAGTCCCTGACCCAAATTACCGGGTCTTGAAAGGCTAATAAATGGTCACGAATAGTATCCTAATAAGAAGCATTGTCCTGATTTGGACCATAGTAGCCTACCAAGGAGCATGGCGAGTCATCCAACAAAACCCTTACTAAGAGCCATCTGCCACTATGGTCTTCCATGTACTCCACAATTTGAGCCTTTGCCTGTTTCTTAAAAATAAACAAGATCCCTCTGATATTTGCAGATTGGTCTGTGCACACAAAAGTGTCTATCCATTTCTGTTTCTTTAATAACTCAGCCGTCTCAGATTTAAGGAGATGTGACTCCTGTATGACAATGACCTGTGCCGGGGAATCTCTCAAATATTGAAGGATTCTGTCTCTTCTACCCCTCATGCGCATGCCATTGACATTCCAGGATAGATACTGTATCAGCGTCATTCCATCACAGCTTCCCTAAAAAATCCCACAAGTTCCTTCTTCCATTCTAGACCTTATTCTCAGAGTATTCTGGGCTCGGTGACTTGAACCCTGGCGGTGACCAAACCTAAATTTTATGAAAAGCTGCAAGGATTCTGACCTATGAGGAATTTTTACATTTTCACCCCACCACCCCGCGTGGCACTCCCACCCCCCCCTGGAAAACCCCTCCCTACTGGCCTGATGTATTGCCAGTTTTACACCCTCTAGCCGCCCCCCCACCCACTCCTCTACTCATCCTGCTACCTATCTGTGCTAGGAAGTAGTGCATTTGGTTTTCCATTCTATTTTCTCTTTTTTAATTCCCTTTTTTTTTTTTTTAAAGCACCATCAGTATCCTTATGTATTTATTATATTTTTATATGTTTTTTCCCCAAAACTGTGCGTTTTATAATTATATATATATATATATTTCTTTTACAGATCTCAAGGAACTATACTGATGGCCTATATATCCCCCTTTTTTTTTTACACCCAAAATTGATTACGATATATAAAGGACCTGCCTCTTATCTCAGCTGGAGCTGGTACCCTATATAATATAATAAGTGAGCTTTGATTTGCCTCAACTGGGAAGAGTAGGACATACGCTCTCTAGCCTAGCTTATATCCCCATCGAGTTTCCTCCTCCCCCCGTGCAAGGTCCCTTAGTGATTCCAACATCTCATCTGCCTCTAGTGAGGATTTGATATTATGCATCTTATTGTTATGCATGACTCGTAGAAAGGCAGGAAATCTCATTTGCACCATAGCGCCCAGGGCTCTAAATTTCTCCATCCTTTGGCCGAGTTCCCACTGCCGATCCAAAGTGGTCTTAGACAGATCTGAACAGACTTCAAACGGGAATTCTGGATCTTTTAGTGTTTTAACTTTTAGGGCCAAATTTAGGATCTTTTCCTTTAGCGAATATGTAAGGAAATTAAGTAATATTTTTCTGGGTTTAGCCCTGCCAGGATTTAAGCAAAAGGGGTCCCTGTGGACCCTTTGAATATCTTTCTCCAAGATATCAGGTGTCTCCTCAAGGTTTAAGAATTCCTTTAGTAGAACCGCTACAAAGGACTTGATGTTGCTCCCTTCTTTCCCCTCCGGGACCTTCAAAAGATGGAGATTGTTCCTCCTTGAGTAATTTTCTAGGGATTCCACCCTCTCGCGAATAGCATTTCCCTCTCTTTGCAGAGATTGAATTTTTAGCTCTGCGGATCTCAGGTTAGCCTTGAGTACCTCCACGGAGCCCTCCAAAAACTCTGTCCTTTCATGCAACCGATCCACTTTTTTCTCAAGGACGTCACACGCTGCCCTGATCTCAGTTTGGTTTTCTGCCGAAACTATAAACCCCTTTCTCATATACGCCTTCATTGATGTAAGCAGGGCCTCGATTGAGGGACAGACTTAACTCTCTGACCCCCCCAGACCCACTGGCCTCTGACGATGCGAGGGTTACAGAGATAGGGTTTTCAGGGGTCTTAGGCAGGGCAGGAGTCGAGGTCAAGGTCGAAGTAAGAGGCACCGTGGCTCGTGGTACACCCTCCCCAGAGCAGCCGGTATCAGTGACAGTGTTGACTAATACGCTCAGGGTGCTGGCTGACTCGGCCATCTGAGCTGTAAGCTCTGTCGTGTTTACAGGAGAGCCATAGAAGCCATGGGTAGGTCTGACGTAAAAGAGGCCCTATTAGGGAAAGAGCTGCTAGGATCTGAATAGCCAGAGGGGTTAGTTTGATGGATGTTCAAAACCTGGGGAAATACCTTAAAAAAGGAGCGCAGAGAGGGAGTGATACGGATTGTGTTGATATCTCCGTGGCCTTTTTTGGCTTCAGCTCTCTGTGACCTTTTGGGATCTTTGCTTTTGCCCTCTTTCACAACCCCCCTTTAGCTTGGGGCGTCTGACCTAAACTGCCCATCTGAACTCCCTTTTCAGTATCCTTTAAGCTGGCCTCAATCCTTCCGTCCACCACCGGTGAAGCTTGTAAACAGTGGCCGCTTTTGCCCTTCCCCCATTTAGATGTATTCTTCGGGGCTTGCCTCTTACCTTGTAACTTGGTAATTTTCGTAGGGACACTCCCGTTTCCTATCCCCACCAGACCTGTGCCCCCCAACCTCTCCTTGCCGGCACTCCCACTCTCACCACTCTTGCCGACTGCAGTGTCCCAACTGTCCAGTATCTTCCCAGCACCAACAACTCCTGGGGCGCCAAGCTCCCCCTTCACCAATAATGATGTCGAAGAGGTGGCCGAAGAGAAGAAAGCACATATTGCTGGCCCGCCGGCAGCCTTGTCTTGGCTCGAACCTTCACTACTCCCGCTCGTTCTGACTCCACCGGCGTTGCCCCAGAGGAGACCGCGTTCCGCCGCTTTGCGGCCGCGCCTCAGCTCCACGGCTGCACGATCCCAACGCGGCAGGAGGGAGGGGGAAGAAGGCAACACTGCGTCTCCAAGGCACATACACGAGCCGGACTGCTCACAGACAGATATATATCGAATCAGGTACTATTTCGCCGTTTTTTGCCACTTCAGAACCCCTTCCAAACACCTTCTGCGCTAAGATTTACTCATGTGGGGCGAGAGAGAAGGGCTTCTAGCGAGGGCGTGCGCTGCCGCTCAGCACGTGGGCACCATGTTTTCCTCCGGTGCACCAGGACACTGCCTCACTCCTTCATGCTGGTGTCTCCTTGCACCAAAATGTTGATGTATCTGCAAGTTGCCTGTATGCAGGATTTAAAACATCTTAAGTACTGCATTTAGGAGATGTCTATCTATATCTACATATCTGCATATCTATTACAGAATTGTAATATTTTGGTGGGAAAATCTACAAGTTATCAGTGCAACTATGCTGCAGTATATCAGTGCATCTATGGCTGAGAGAGGTTGCAGGAGGTTTAGAATGTATGCATTAAATACTGTTTATTTATGCTTATGTGAATTTTCTTTCAAACAACTGATTACTATTTCAATATACGGTACAAAAGGGGGTGGTGATGGACGGAGCATCAGAACCAATCAAACACTCACACCCAGTCAAAAGATCTGGGTTTGATCCATCACCGTTCTTTAGCCCACTCTGCCACCCCAGTTCAGACATGGCTATATGCAAATCAGTCTGACCCTGTGCCTCATGGGAACAGTCCAGCCCGAACTGCCGAGCCATGCCTTCCCTGGACCGGAAACAAGCTTCCGAGGACCGGTTTCTGGCATTCCAGCCGTCTTCAGCCCAGCTTGGTTGAATCCAGTGGCAAAGTGAGCAAGGGACTCACGTCTGAGCATACCCTTCCACACTTATGGCGCCCAAAAGCAGTACAAAAGGGGGTGGTGATGGACGGAGCATCAGAACAAATCAAACACTCACACCCAGTCAAAAGATCTGGGTTTGATCCATCACTGTTCTTTAGCCCACTCTGCCACCCCAGTTCAGACATGGCTATATGCAAATCAGTCTGACCCTGTGCCTCATGGGAACAGACCTGCCCTAACTGCCAAGCCATGCCTTCCCTGGACCGGAAACACGATTCCGAGGACCGGTTTCTGGCATTCCAGCCGTCTTCAGCCCGGCTTGCTTGAATCCAGTGGCAAAGTGAGCAAGGGACTCCCATCTGAGCATACCCTTCCACACTTATGGCGGCCAAAAGCGGTACAAAAGGGGGTGGTGATGGCCGGAGCATCAGAACCAATCAAACACTCACACTCAGTCAAAAGATCTGGGTTTGATCCATCACCGTTCTTTAGCCCACTCTGCCACCCCAGTTCAGACATGGCTATATGCAAATCAGTCTGACCCTGTGCCTCATGGGAACAGTCCAGCCCGAACTGCCAAGCCATGCCTTCCCTGCACCGGAAACAAGCTTCCGATGACCGGTTTCTGGCATTCCAGCCGTCTTCAGCCCGGCTTGCTTGAATCCAGTGGCAAAGTGAGCAAGGGGCTCATGTCTGAGCATACCCTTCCACACTTATGGCGGCCAAAAGCTGTACAAAAGGGGGTGTTATGGACGTAGCATCAGAACCAATCAAACACTCACACCCAGTCAAAAGATCTTCATTCTTTAGCCCACTCTGCCACCCCAGTTCAGACAAGTGTGGCAGGGTATGCTCAGACGTGAGTCCCTTGCTCACTTTGCCACTGGATTCAAGCAAGCCGGGCTGAAGACGGCTGGAATGCCAGAAACCGGTCCTCGGAAGCTTGTTTCTGGTCCAGGGAAGGCATGGCTTGGCAGTTCGGGCTGGACTGTTCCCATGAGGCACAGGGTCAGACTGATTTGCATATAGCCATGTCTGAACTGGGGTGGCAGAGTGGGCTAAAGAACGGAGATGGATCAAACCCAGATCTTTTGACTGGGTGTGAGTGTTTGATTGGTTCAGATGCTCCGTCCATCACCACCCCCTTTTGTACCGCTTTGGCCGCCATAAGTGCCAGGGTATGCTCAGACGTGAGTCCCTTGCTCACTTTGCCACTGGATTCAAGCAAGCCGTGCTGAAGACGGCTGGAATGCCAGAAACCGGTCCTTGTAAGCTTGTTTCCGGTCCAGGGAAGGCATGGCTTGGCAGTTTGGGCTGGACTGTTCCCATGAGGCACAGGGTCAGACTGATTTGCATATAGCCATGTCTGAACTGGGGTGGCAGAGTGGGATAAAAAACGGTGATGGATCAAACCCAGATCTCTTGACTGGGTGTGAGTGTTTGATTGGTTCAGATGCTCCGTCCATCACCACCCCCTTTTGTACCGCTTTAGCCGCCATAAGTGTGGCAGGGTATGCTCAGACGTGTGTCCCTTGCTCACTTTGCCACTGGATTCAAGCAAGCCGGGCTGAAGACGGCTGGAATGCCAGAAACCGGTCCTCGGAAGCTTGTTTCAGGTCCAGGGAAGGCATGGCTTGGCAGTTCGGGCTGGACTGTTCCCATGAGGCACAGGGTCAGACTGATTTGCATATAGCCATGTCTGAACTGGGGTGGCAGAGTAGGCTAAAGAACGGTGATGGATCAAACCCAGATCTTTTGACTGGGTGTGAGTGTTTGATTGGTTCAGATGCTCCGTCCTTCACCACCCCCTTTTGTACCGCTTTTACCGCCATAAGTGTGGCAGGGTATGCTCAGACGTGAGTCCCTTGCTCACTTTGCCACTGGATTCAAGCAAGCCGGGCTGAAGACGGCTGGAATGCCAGAAACTGGTCCTCGGAAGCTTGTTTCCGGTCCAGGGAAGGCATGGCTTGGCAGTTCGGGCTGGTCTGTTCCCATAAGGCACAGGGTCAGACTGATTTGCATATAGCCATGTCTGAACTGGGGTGACAGAGTGGGCTAAAGAACAGTGATGGATCAAACCCAGATCATTTGACTGGGTGTGAGTGTTTGATTGGTTCAGATGCTCTGTCCATCACCACCCCCTTTTGTACCGCTTTGGCCGCCATAAGTGTGGCAGGGTATGCTCAGACGTGAGTCCCTTGCTCACTTTGCCACTGGATTCAAGCAAGCCGGGCTGAAGACGGCTGGAATGCCAGAAACCGGTCCTCGGAAGCTTGTTTCAGGTCCAGGGAAGGCATGGCTTGGCAGTTCGGGCTGGACTGTTCCCATGAGGCACAGGGTCAGACTGATTTGCATATAGCCATGTCTGAACTGGGGTGGCAGAGTGGGCTAAAGAACGGTGATGGATCAAACCCAGATCTTTTGACTGGGTGTGAGTGTTTGATTGGCTCAGATGCTCCGTCCATCACCACCCCCTTTTGTACCGCTTTTACCGCCATAAGTGTGGCAGGGTATGCTCAGACGTGAGTCCCTTGCTCACTTTACCACTGGATTCAAGCAAGCCGTGCTGAAGACGGCTGGAATGCCAGAAACCGGTCCTCGGAAGCTTCTTTCCGGTCCAAGGTAGGCATGACTTGGCAGTTCGGGCTGGACTGTTCCCATGAGGCACAGGGGCAGACTGATTTGCATATAGCCATGTCTGAACTGGGGTGGCAGAGTGGGCTAAAGAACGGTGATGGATCAAACCCAGATCTTTTGACTGGGTGTGAGTGTTTGATTGGTTCAGATGCTCCGTCCATCAGCACCCCCTTTTGTACTACTATTTCTATATAGGCACTAAAATGTAGACTTTGGCAAGCTCGCACATTAAATTTAAGAACTGTGATTTGGATGGCCTCCAAAAACACATTATTCTTCCCTGAGGATGTTGCTGCCAGGCTAATTATCAGTATTTAGAGCATGCATTCACGTTTTTAAGCTTCTTGTACCCCTCCCTCCCCCCGTGTCTATATTTGACACATCTCAGCTCTAAGGGGTCACTAAAGGGTTCAGGAGGAAAATGTACTGTTTCAAAATTGGCTTTTGTCAATAATGGTTTCCAGGTTTCATTTAAATATTTGAACTCCTACAGCTCATATGATTGTACAACCTTATCTATTAATTTAAATACATGTGATATATTTTTTGTGATATATGTACAATGTTGGTTGGGCTTGCACTCTATACCAGATCAATAAATTGTGCAAACATCATGTGCCTGTTTTATGCCCTTGCAGGGCATAAAGTGAATTCATTCAACATGATCTTTCTTTGAGTTAGGCTTCATTAAAAGTTCCTTTATTACAAAGCAATGGTACTTCTGGACAATGTACGAATAAATTATAAGTAACTGCAAATGTCAAATGTAAACTGGAGAAGAGGACGTCAAAAGGAGAAATTTTTATACACAAACAAAAAAAGAATCCAATTCTTGTTTTATACAAGTAATATCTGTATTGAGAAATAGGTAGTGCTGGATGTCCCACGTGAAAAAGAACAACAGAAAAGGGAATGTGACATATTATAATATGCAATGGCGTTTCCTAATATACAAAAATGACTATTCACAAATGAACAATATCCTAAAAGGGCCACCTTCGGATTTCAAAAAGGACAGAAAGGGTTTGTTATGACAATAGTTGACAACGTTTTGATCCCGTGAAGGATTGGGGGTCTCATCAGGACCTTAAGATAAAGGACATCTGGTGATTCAATGAGCAATGTGTCTCAAGTATTGAAGTGTACATCATAAGAAGTGAGAGAAGACGTGGAAGTGTTTCTCACGTAGGGCCCAGCTGGACGCCTAGTGAGGCCGGAAAGGGAAGTGAACCAGCGTAGAACTGTAGGAATCCAGAACAATAAGGGCCACATTAGCTACTGGCACATTGGAAGTGTGCTGTTTGAGGGTGCAGTGGTACCCTGAATCTGGGTTTGATTCTAGAAGAGAGTGGACTTTCAAATTCAGCTTTGATGTACGGCTAGGACCACAGTGGATAATCCGCAGCCACCAAAGAATTAATACAAAGGACTGCCAAAGGCAGCCTTTCTGCACCAATGCTGCTGCATTCAGATTCATGGTTCCAACGCACGCTCAAACGATACGCTACAAGTATTTTATTTTTCGCTAGATAAGGGTGTACATAATGTTTGTGAATTTTCTTTCCTACAATTTCTCCCATTGGTATCTTTGTAGAAAGAGAGCTTGCCTGAGGTACTTCGGTGAAGGAGGATCAGGGCGTAATGATCCACTTAGAAGGGCCAGTGTCATAAATGTTGAATTTGCCTCCCTAACCTATTGGTTTCCCTCTGTTTTGAAGAAGCTGAGATTGTCCCTCTGTTTTGATGAAGCTGAGATTGTCTGGGTCAGATATTGGATTTTGACAGAATCCCATTTTACATCTGACCTGCTGAGGCGTGAAGTCTTGTAAAAATTGGATTTATCCTTGTGTTCAATGAAAGCAGCCCACTGGCCCATTCTCCTCTTCAACTCTTCTCTTAGACCCATCCTGTGAGGAAGGGGTGCTGCCATTTGACCTAGCAGGCAGTGACAAGCTATAACATAGCACCTCCACTCAGAGACAGGCAATCTTCTGACAGGGATGTAGCTAAGCTCTGGAGCACAGTGGTTTGAGCTACCTCTCTACCTCATGTGGGGCCAGATGTAGGTCATCAAATACCGGTCAGTAACGGCCGATTTCGGCCGTTACTGACCGGTATTTGGTGATTGAGATGTAGGGGGCCTTAAATTTACCGATTCCGTATATTTACAGAATCGGGAAATTTACCGATTCTGTAAATTACCGAATCGGTAAATTTACTGAATCTCAAATTTGTGATGTAGGTGGCACTGAAAACAAGAATTTGTCATGTACTCCTGTGCCATGTGGCACACATACATACATAAGGGCATGTATGTGTGCCACATGGCACACAAGCCAGAATCAGGGGTGCAACAGGTTGTCAAAGTGACACCCTGTCCCCCTTGCAAATTCGGTAATTTTACCGAATCGTTATTTACCGATTCGGTAATTGACATTGATTCCTATGGGCCTCAAGGCCCATATGAATCAATGGCAATTACAGAATCGGTAAATACCGATTCATTAATTACCGAATCATACCGATTCGGTAATTAATTTGGTAAAATTACCTACATCCCGATTGCCAGTTCTTAAATACCGAATCGGTATGATTCGGTATTTACGAATCGGTAATCTGGGATTACCTACATCGGGCCCGTGGTGTCTAAAGAGTGGGCCCGGCAGCTTAGCTGCATTCCAACTCTACCACACACATTTCTAACACGCTGCCCAGGCTCTGTCTTTATTTCCCTGATATCCTATGCAAAAATGCCTGCAGTGTCTCTCGTTCTATTTCTTCAGTACTCTGCCAAATGTAAGATTCAATTTCAGCCCTTTATTTGAGAGTAGAGTCCCGCTTTTCATCTGCGGGGCTTCTCACCCCAATTACAAACAACCAATTATGACATATTATACCACTATTTTCCCTTCAGGTGTATACTGACATCTACAGCTCTAACACATGTCCCTTCCCTTCTGATGCCACTTGCTCCTACCCCCGCTTTTAATCCCCCAGTTGTCCTTTTGCCATCCCTTGTGCCAACTACAGGTTCATCGCTTGCCCCCCCAAACCCACCATTTCCTATGTCATGGTGGTTCCCCAAACCTCCCATCACTTTCTACGGAGCATCAGACAGGCAGTTCAACAACAAAGTCTGAGTATGGGTTTTCTTCTATCAGACGTACTTGTATATGGAACAACTAGAACCAAGTTTTCTTGCATCAAGCCAGCTGTCTGAAGAGCTGATTGTGACTGTAAACATGGGTCACGTTTGTCGGTTCAGTTAACTAATGCCACTACTGCAGAAATCTGTGCTTGACTTCAAGTTGAAAAGTTTGAATCCCAGTGCCTGCACTCAGTCTTTTTTATCATTTTAAGGTTGATAAAATGAGTACCAGTTGGATAACACAAACATCTGTTATTTACCCCTAAAGATTAAATGTGCACTTTATTAATACACAGTGCGTTTCATGGACGATGACTGGACCTGTGGCTGGGCTTGCATGTATGTTCTTGCCTATGCTTCTACATGGAGTTATGTGTGCTTGACTGTGCTGTGAGAGGGAGGTCTGTGTGTGTGAATCTGTATAGGGGTCTGCAGATAATAAGACTGGGTGGGCTACTTGTGTGAAGAAAGTTTGTGAGGGATCTGTGTGGGAAGGGTATTCATGTAGATTTTGTGAGAATGGAGTGTCTGTGTTTGTGTCTGTGGTATGCAGGAGGCCTGTGTGTGAATCTCTTGAGAGGTAGTGTATTTGTGGTGCGGTCTGAATGTGAGAGATCTGTGTTGATGAATTTGCACTTACGGGACCAGTTTGTATGGACAGCCTGCTTGTATGTAGAGGTATGGATGCAGGGAATCAGAATAAGATTTGCGTATAGATGGTGCAGGGGATCTATATGTGAAGATGTATATGGGGTCTATGTGTATGCAGTGTTTTATATATGTATACAGTGTTTTATCTCTTTGTGGGATCGGCATGTTTCGTGATCTATGCTAATGTAAATGTAATGTAAATGTAAATGTAGTATACTTGTAAAGCGCACAGCTGCCCCAGCAACGGGGCGTCCCGGCGCTGTATAACTCTGGGGAACCCGTCCTGGCTTTCCCTGTGGGATGGTCCCTTGCTGGGAGTCCCCAAGGTGGAGCCAGGCATCCCCGGAATTGGTGGGGCCGTTGTGGAGATTAGGCAAGCTAATGCCCAGAGTTGCCGAGTGGAACCCCTGATTAGAGTAAGCACCGAAGCGAGAATTATCAAGTCCGCTGACCAAGGTCCACGACCCTGCCGCGTCGGGAATTGAACCCTGGTCCCGGGCTGACTTCTGCTCTCAGGCCTGCTGCCACTAACCAGTGAGCCACACTACTCCACAAATGGATTGGCTATATGTGTGTGGGGGCTTTGCATGTGAGTGGATTTTCATGTGGTGTTTCACATTTCTGGGTGTTTTAAGTATTGATGTCTGTGTATTGGGGCAGACAGATGAACACAGAGAGACAGTTACAGGGAGAAAGAATGAAAGACAAAGAAGCTTATATAAAGCGTGGCGGGTAGCCCATATATACTCCGGGCCACTTTGTTGGGGAATAACTGCATTCCATATTAAGAAATCACACCTAGGTTGGCAGGGATCTCCATACTTTCAGTGTGGCAATTATTGTGAGAGATCTATTGAAGCCACTTATAGTTTGCTCAGTTGGTAGCATGTTTAATGCACAATTTTAGAAAAAAGTGTTGTTTTCTGAAAACTAGCTAATGTAGAGCTTCCTCTTCTATCTGTCTCCTTAGTACTGTAGGATCAGTAGATGGAGGGAAAAGTGCTGGAGGAACAGGTGGGGAATAGCAGTCGGTTGCTGCTCCCCAGAAGTACTTTCTGCTGTTGTCTTCAACTGACTTAAGCCAGGACCACTACTACCACCCCTTCAGTACTTCCTACTGACTGTTGGTTGTATAAGACCTCTGTCTATATTCTCTATTAAGGGCCCGATGGAGGTGGCCCATTACCGGCGGTAAACCCGAAATTCTGTAAATTTCAGGCTTACCGACCAGTATTGAGGCATTTCAGATGTAGGGGATGATTTGGTAAATACTGAATCGGTATTTACTGATTCTGTATTTACCGAATCATTATTTACCAATTCGGTATTTACCGAATCGGTAAATGGCATGTAGGAAGCACTTTTAAGAGTGCTTATGTGCTTTAAGGATTAGTTATTTACCACCAACTATTAGTTGGTGGTAAATACCAAATACCTTTGAAAATGCAAATCTGTGCATTGCCCTTAGGGCATGTATGTGTGCCACATGTGCCCACATTTAAGGTCAATGTGTACTACAAGGGATTTGCTTGAGAGTAACAATCGATTATAATTAGGAGTAGTACATAAATATCATCCTCCAGTGAATCAAGTTTGATTTCACACTTAAAAGCTAGAAATTATCAAGCAGGAAATGGAAGGAAAAAGAAGCACGGAGGAAGTGAATTAAATGCAAAAAAGTTGTTTTATATTGAGTGTCAAAACATCTTATGGGGAGATACATAAAATGAATCAGGCAAAACAAAGTTATGAACAAAGATACAGATTCAATCAACTCATAAGTTCACAACAAAAACATCAAGTCCTGGTAAATGTCACAGACAACCAAAGAATATAATTAAAAATGGTCGTCCGTTGGTGCCAACGCAACGCTTCTGGAGATGATGGAAGTGTCGACGTTTCGGTCTATTGTGCTGTCGTCAAGAAGACCATCATCAGGACAATCATAGATCGTTGCTGGGACAACCCCCTGGTTAAAACAATACATTGATATTACTATCAAAATATATTATATGCGTTAATAAATAAGCAGATATTCAAAATTCATTTTAAAAAATAACATAAAAACTCCGTGTGAAAACAAAATTATTGTTTAACAGTTGAACTAAGCATGTCACCCCTTCCTGGTACTGCCTAGTTGAAAGTTGCACTGTTTGAAAACAACTCCATGAGTAGTTGTATTCTGATGTCGGAGAATGCAAGGGAAACTCGACAACTCGCATGATTTCAGAAAAATATAAGTAAACAATCTTATTGTTCTTTAGACATAAAACTGATCATATAGATATACAGCATTGATCAAGCTTATTTCTATTAAACTAATAAACCAAAATTCTCAAAAACTGTCTAAGGGAAACATCATCAAAATCATGTTTGTCAATTGAAATTAAGGATCTAGGCAACACTGTTGTCTCAGTCCATATAACGATAAGTAGAGATTAATGATACAAAATACGTGGCGAAACTCTATGTATTGAAATACCCCTGTATCTGGAGCAATATGAAAGTTTGAATCGTAGGACCATATCAGGACAAATTGCAGTTTGAAAGTCGGCTGAGTCAGAGTGATCTGTGTAAAAATAAACAGAGCATGTATCTAAAATCCTAGTTGTATAACTACCTAATATCAAACTGGAAAGAGAAAGGGGGTATTTATAATTACCTGTTAGACAACAATAGAAAAATAAGGATATAAAACTCCTATTAGTTGAGTTATACACGCCCAAATGGGACTCTTTATGCACTTCAAATAGAGGCACGATAACCTGCAAGGAAATAGATCAACACCTCGTCAGAGTGCTGAGTAGGCAAACGCTACACCAAAATGACTAAAGCACTGAGCTTGCCACTGGGTACTATTGTTACCTCAGAGATGTAGAAATCACACAGATAAGGACTCACTGAAATGTGACTACACCAACTAAAACCAGAGAGGTCAAATATCAAAGTGTGATCAACGCAAAAGTAGTAATCTAAACGTCATATTTAATGAAACTGACTCAACAAAAAAATGAATATCTTAGAGTTCAAACCTAATACTGCTTGTAGGACGTGGCAGAAGGGACTAAATCAATAATCTAGCACACATACCAGACAACAAATTAAACTACAAGACCAAAGCAACCCATCACAAATGCAACTAATTCGTAGAGGAGCTAGCGGAGACTTACTTGAAAAATGTCGTGAGCACAGCAACCATCGACGTGAGCGAGCGATTAAATGACTGCAAAGTGTCAGACGCTGTGTGTGTCTGTCTTATATATAGTCAGTAATGCCGGTGATTGGAGTAGGTAAAAGCGGCATGGGGAGGGAAGTGAACCCACGGGAAACATCGAAATAGGACTCACACACAAATGAGAGTCAGCCATCTTTGGTCGGGAAGTGATACTGATCTAAAGAAGTAGAAAGGGGACTACTTGTCCTAACTAATGTTAAGTCCGCCATCTTGTGGGTGTTACCGGGACTAAAACAAAAAATAAAGAATAAACAAACTGCATTAGTTATTGTTCTGAATATGACAGTGGTGAGAATTTATGAAAATTAAAAAGTAAACAAACTGTTTAACTGAAGAATTTCGATTGACAAACATGTTTTGATCTATGGAGCTATATAAAAACAAACATGTAAAGCATCACATTAAACACATGAAATCTAAAAAGTCTGGGCCTAAAAAATAGAAATCAGAGCTCAAAGACTGCTGGAAAAGTCATCTATGAAGTCATTTATGAAGGAACCAACTCGATGGTATGAACTAGCAGACTTTATCCACATACTCACAGGCATGCAAGAGCATGCCATTCTGTGCTGGAGTTCAAACCGAATTTGACCGAATCTGCAAGGCAGATCCAACGTTGTTCCTTTATTGTTAAAAGATGGTCTACATTAGGTTGTCTAATCGTGGGTTTAACCACCTCTATTACCCACCAATGCATTTCATATGCACTGTGGTTTTTAGTGGAGTAATGGTCAACCAGTGGGGCATTTTCAGTCTTGCAACGGATCCTGGACTGATGTTGGAGGATTCGTTTCTTTATTGGTTGTGTGGTTTTGCCAAAATATTTCAGACCACATGGACATTCAATGCAATACACAACATTAGTTGTGTTGCAGTTGGAAAAGGTTTTCAGACTGAATGTTTTGTTGTTCAAGGTGAATTGTTTTCTATTGCTAGTAGTGGTACAAGCTGTGCAATGATTGTATTTGTGGTGACCATAAAGTGGGCTTAGTTGTCTCATATTCTCAACAAGATTGGTTTCTTTATTCTTGTATGCGTGTACCAATCTGTCACACAGATTTCTGCCTCTTTTGAAGGCGAACATGGGTTTGTCAACTAGTTCTGGAAGATCAGAGAGTAGGGACCAGTTTTGTGAAATACGTTTTTTAATAGAGTTACTGAAGGTACCAAAGGTGGTCACACAGACCAGCTTAGGTTCGGTAGATTTCCCCTTAACTTGTAGCAGTGATTCACGGTCATTGTACCAGGCTCGCTTTAAGGAGCGTTTGAATAGTTTATTTGGATAACCACGGGAGAGGAGTTTGGTTTTGAGCTGTTGTGCCTCTCTAAAATAGTCGACCCGTCTGGAGCAATTCCTACGTAAGCGTAAAAATTGCCCAAAAGGAAGACCATCTCATAGAGCCTGCGGATGACAACTGTTATATTTCAACAGAGTATTTTTAGCAGTGGGTTTGGTGAATAGAGTGGTATAAAGAGTTTTATCTTCATTCACCTTGATGGAGATATCGAGAAAATCCATGCTAAACTGGTTAGAAGTCATGGAGAACTGTAAGTTGATGTTTCTAGAGTTCAACCAATCGTGAAAATCCGTTTGTTTCTCAGAGTTACCACACCAGATGAAGAAAATATCATCTATGTACCGCAGCCAACATCTAAGGTGAGCTGCGAATGGATTATTAGTGCCATAGATGAATTTATCTTCAAAGTCTGCTACGTAAATATTAGCAATGTCTGGCGCAAAAATAGCGCCCATTGCGACACCCTTAAGTTGTTGGTAAAAGCTTTTCTCATATATGAAAATTTTTTCACATAAGGGTATGCGAGTGCAATTAATGATAAATTCCGATGGGACTGGATGAGGTCTAGGTCTCCCTTCCAAAAGTGTCAGTAGAATGGTAAGAACATCTTCCTGCGGGATATTTGTGTAAAGGCTTTCGATGTCCATGGACACCAAAAGTTCCTTTTCACTATCAAAAGCAATGTTTTCAACTTTATTAATCACTGCCATGGTGTCTCTGATATAATTTTTGTTTTCTGTGGCAAAGGGACGAATAGACAAGTCCGCGAATTGTGCCAGGGGTTTCAAGATGGAATTGCATCCTGACACAATCGGGCGTCCTGGGGGACATGTCTGGTGTTTATGAACTTTGGGCAGTATGTATGTTGCTGGTACAGTGGGCGCCTTGTTGATTAGGAAGGCTGCCTCTTTATCACTTAACCAACCACCGTCCAACCCACTCCTGGAGAGGTTTTGGATAGTTTTCTCAAGTTTTAAAGTGGGGTTGCATGGTAGTTTACGATAGTTGGACTCAACTGACAGTTGTTTGGACAGTTCCAAGTTATAGGCTGTTTCATCCCATAACACTATCCCCCCACCCTTGTCGGCGGGCTTAATGATAGTGTCAGGGAGAGATTGTAGGTGAAATAAAGCCTGTTGTTGTTCCTTAGTGAGGTTGAAAGGCACCCATTTTGGTTGTTTCAATAAGTGTTCGATTTCAGTCACGATAACATTCTCAAATGTAATGATTTCTTTGACTACAAGATGATTACATGGAAAAAAGTTGGAATTGGGGCGCAAACCAGTAATATCGGTATTAGGATTAGTGATCTTGTTCGCAAAGAAGTTCTTTAAACGGATCATTCTAAAGAATTTATATAGTTCCAATTTGGTAGAGAACAATTCATTCTTGAAAGTAGGGACAAAAGATAATCCTTGAGCGAGAACTGAAATCTCATTACTGGTTAAAGTATGTTTGGATAAATTAAAAATGGGTAAACTCACATTATCTTCTACCACTCGTAGTACTGGTTCCTCGTTCGTCTGAAACCCAGGGTGTAGTTGTTCCGACCCCATCCTCTGCGAGGTTGTCTCTGTTGACCTCTCGTAGGGGGGCTCTGACCCCTCTGGCCTTGTCCTAAAAAAGACTGCCTGGAGGTGGATGGTTGTTCTTGTCCTGCTCTATATTGATCGTGTGAGCCTCTTTCACTGTCGGTATCAGAGTCAGTGCCAGAAAAAGTTATCTTCTTTTGTTGGCCACGGAAGGAACCTTGTTGTTGCCCTTGAGGTTGATAAAAATCCTTATTGAGATAAGGATAGGTCCTTTCTTTGTTATATCGTTTGATATCCAATTGAAGTTTGGTGGTCTTTTTCTGTGAATTAAAGAGTTCAAAGTCTTTGATGGTCAGAGCTATTTTATCAAGCAATGCCTTCGCATTAACAATACTGGAGTCAGGATTGATTTTAAGTTCCAGAGCCTCGATCTCTTTGAGTAAACTCTTGATATGTTTGAGGGCCGTCTCGATGCTTAGCACCATCCAGCAACTTTTTTTGCATTTAATTCACTTCCTCCGTGCTTCTTTTTCCTTCCATTTCCTGCTTGATAATTTCTAGCTTTTAAGTGTGAAATCAAACTTGATTCACTGGAGGATGATATTTATGTACTACTCCTAATTATAATTGATTGTTACTCTCAAGCAAATCCCTTGTAATACACATTGACCTTAAACGTTTGTTGCCCAAACCTACAAGGGTATATTGGGTTCCCCTGTTCACTTCTTCTACATGTGCCCACAAGCACTGTTCAGGGGTGCAACACCCTTGAATGTTTCCCTATTTTACCGAATCGGTATTTACCGATTCGCTAATTCACATTCATTCCTACGGGCCTCCAGGCCCATAGAAATGAATGTGAATTACCGAATCGGTAAATACCGATTCGGTAAATACCGAATCATACCGATTTGGTAATACTTACCAAATTTTTTTCTACATAGCATTTACCGATTCTAAAATACCCAATCGGTAAAATTCGGTATTTTAGGATCGGTAAATTTGGATTACCTACATCTGGCCCTAAATGTTTTGTTTATGACAATAATGTAGTAATTTCGATTTCTTCCTTGATACCTGTTGATAAAGTTAGATAATCTGAGGAATTTCGAGGAAGGCTGAGTAGTGGTTCCTCATGGTGACTTTTTTCCCCTGGCCCTTAACCTCTATCTCAATCTTAATATCCATGTATGAAAGCTGTACAATTTCCATTTAACCCATGTACACCAACAACCAGACAGATGGTAAAATCGCGCCTGGGTTTAGTTGTGGGTTTAGTATTTCCCTTCCCAGGATCCTGAATTCTCATTTTAACTTTATAAGTGCCCTATGGAGATTAGATGAAAATGGCAGACCGAATAGAAAGGTAGCCCTGAAAGAGCAGGTGCTCTCTGTTCTCACCAGTTTACCACAACTAAATAATAAAGGAGCCATATGTACAAAGCAATTTTATGGCCAAAAACACTCTGATTTAGAATTTGCGATGTAAAAATATTTTTTTAATTTACTAATCCCATTTTTTTAATCAATAAACTTTTACCAACTCCTAAAATGGGATTGTGACCCCATAACATTCATATTTGGAAGTGACATGTTGTAGTCATCTCTTACGAACAACCAAAATGATATAGATGTGTCAATGTTTTGGGACTGAGATCCGATTGCAGAGCAGTTACAAATTACTGACAACAGAGTTGGAGACATACCCATACCTTGGCAACCCTTCCCCTTTTTGAAAGATACATTTTTTTTGATTGAGGAATAGACAGTGATCCAGTCTCCTTGAAGCAAATGGGCTGCATATTTCTAAAGTTTACCTTATTGAACGGTTATCAGAGTCGGTGGCCTGCTGACCCTTGCAGGCCACCATTCCAGTAATGGCCACCGTTTGAGGGTCATAAATGATCATGAGGTAGGTTGGTTTATGACCCACTACGAATCAGAACTTAATGAAATGACCTATTAGTTCATAGGCCAGTTCGTAAAATCCATTTTTGGCCGCACAATAACTGGACGCAAATTGTCTATTAAGTCTATGATTATCTTCAAAAGCCATATTAGAATTGTGATTTTTTATTGTGTCGTCGTACAACCACAATGTTATTCAATTAAATTCAATTAAAAAAATCTTTATTTCGGTTAGTTTTAACCATAAAAGCACATACAAATACATGTACAGTTTCTAAACAAAAGAGAGTATAACAGGAGGAGGGAGGGAGAGGGAAAGTGGATTCAGTCTCCCCTGGTAATTTACATAAACAAAATGGAATCCACTCTGGTAGTGGTAGTGATCCCTATAGTGGTAGGGAGAACACAATGTTGTTTTAAATACCCCTCACACACCAACAGGCCCCTTGGTGTCATGCTTCATCATTGGGGTCTTCGCACCCCTCTACGGGATGCGGCGTGCTGCGACTCACGACTACGTAGGAGCACTGAAAGTGAACTATGTGTTGGTGTGTGTGAGAGGTAAAAAAGTGTGAGTGGTGAGGTGGTGAAAAGTGATGGTTAAAAGATACCTGGCGCGCAGGTGAAAAAATAATACAAATGTTTTATTAAGTCCTCGGCTGGTATCGTTAAAAAGGGTGCAGGGTGAGGTTGTTTACTGTATATTAGGGTACGTCAACCTCAGAGAGTGCGTCGACATGTTTCGGAGTATAAAAACTCCTTCTTCAGGATGAGGATATGCACAACTATCCTCACCTTACTCACATGAAATGTAGATGTAAAAGTGGACTCTACAAAAAATAAAATAAACCGGGTGAAATGTGCCTAATAGTGTTTATAGAGTCAAGGTCTGTTGCGCCCAATTGGCGTTTATAGGACAGAACTTATGGACAAAGGCTAGCTGGCCTCATGAGCCTATGCGTAGTATTGTTTTTTTTTCTCCTCCTGCTCAGTACGGCAACGGATTCTGCAAGACCTACTGGGCTGCCTTCCCCTCAACGCGGCTCCGACAGTTTCTAAACAATTCATTAGTATTTATATGCTCTAAAATGAATTGTCTGAAACGTCAGAGGGGAGAAGACAGTATATTAAAACTATAAAACTTTAAATAATCTTCAGGTGTTTAAAAAAAATCATAAAATAACATTTACTGATCCACTTAGTTCCCTAAGTCTCTACGATAAAATACATATGTGCCATCCTTAGCTAAGCAATTTCCTTCGGGTAATCCCCATAGAACACAAGAACTTAGATACAGCAGACACTATCACTGGATTTGTATCAGACTTCAGAATCCTGTAGAAAGATAGATAGTTCCTGATGCCCAGGTTATTACACAGCTGTATTATCCACTTTCTCCGTATGGTGGAGTAGGCCGGACAGAAGAGGGTAACGTGAAGAATCGTTTCATCTTCTATTCTGCAAGCCTGGGTATGAATGTACAGAACCCCCCGTCCACCTGTCGGTCATAGAATAAACGGGCAGTGTTCCATATCTAAACTGCAAGTACAGCTTCTTCGCTAGGGTGGGTTGAATTACATCAATTTCCTGTTCAAAGCTGTAGAATGACTTATAATTCAGGAAGGCATCAGTCAAACTAGTTGGTATAGCTGAACAGAATGTCTTCCTGAGATTAAAGTCCTTTATAATGTTGGACAATGTTTTCTTAGAAATAGCTGAGCAGGATGCCTCAGGGTTTGACCATAAGTTTTCGTGTCCGATCAAAGTGAAGGACTGCCTTACGAAGGATACCCATGGAATCCTGCCTGCTCCTAAGGAGGCCAGCACCACCTTTAACTCCTCCTTGTAGCATTCCAACTCAGGAGTGCTCCACAACCTCCTCCAATATAGGAGTGGGCGTGAGGCGATGGCATCAGCAATAGGACTAATGTTCAAATCCAACCTGAGTGGAACAAGTGGGGTATTTCTAGGCAAGGTTAGAATTTGCCTGATAAAATTGTTTTCTGTAGTGGTTAACTCGGGTGAAGGAACGTGCCCCCAAAGTTCCGTCCCATAGAGGGATGATGGCACTTACCATTTTGTAGGCACAATTTTTTTGCACTTTTAAAATCCCCCCAATGGTCTGAGTTAATCTTAAGTTGGCCTTGGCCATTTGAGCGCCCCACCCCATTCTGTCGATTAGAGTTAAACCTAAATAGTCAAAAGTTGGGACTCTTTCTAGTGGTCTACTTTCCATCATGGGATGGGGACAGTTAGTGGTATTGGCGTTAAATACCATGTACTTGGTCTTATCAATGTTAACTACCAGGTTTCTTTTATTACAAAATTTAATGAACTGATTCAAGATCCTCTGCATGCCCATGGGGGATTTTGAAAGCAACAGGGTGTCGTCCGCAATGCGGGAAATCTCTGGGAGGCCAGTTTCGGGGAGTCAATGTCTTTGATAGTTAGAAGGTCTTCTATGAGCCCGTTGAGAAAGAGGGAAAAGAGGGTTGGGGCAAGCACACAACCCTGCCTGACCCCCTTCTCAACCGGGAAAGGCCCTGTTAATTGGCCATGCTTTCCATAACGTACTCTGGCAAAAGTGCCATCGTGGAGAAGTTTAAATTGGTAGCATAGGTATGGTGGAACCCCCATAGATAATAAAATAGACCAAAGCTGGTTTCGGTCCACCAAGTCAAATGCTGACTTTAGGTCCACGAACGTTAAATATAGACTTCCCCGGCCCAGAACAACGTGCTTCCAGTGAAGAACCTGGAGCCGAAAAATTTGGTCGGTTGTGGACGTTTTGGCCCTGAACCCTGCCTGAAGGGGGGTCAAAATGTTATTATCGTTAACCTAGTCCAGTAAGCGTTGTAAGAGTAGCCTTGCATAGATTTTCTGGCTTACATCGATAAGGCTGATCGGCCTATAATTTGAGGGTTCGAGCGGAGAGCCCTTCTTGTAAATGGGTATTATCCCCGCCCCCAACCAAGTACCTGGGAGAGGTAGGCCCTGCAGAATTGCGTTGTATAGTAGTAACAGATAAGGAGCCCAAACTACCGGTTCCTCTTTGAAAAGGTCACCTGGAATCCTATCTAGCCCAGGGGTTTTGTTGGATTGCAGGCTGTACACAGCAATTAGTACCTAATCCAAAGTGAAGAGCGGTGTAGACCACATAGGATCCGGGACCAGCAGGGTTAGGGGGGCTGCACTTTTTAGTATTGTGGGGATGGAGTAGAGCTCTTTAAAATGCATAGACCAAGATTCTTCGGTAATATTTGGATCAATCGAGGTCCTACCTTCTGGTTTCCCGGTATGAACGAGATTCTAGAAGGTCTGGGTATCTTTAGCCTCGAGTGCAGATCTGATTGCGAGCCAGCGTTCTTCTTCTCACTCTGTTTTTGCGTTAAAAATCATTTGCTTATAAGCACGCCTGGCTTCAGTCACTGCGACCGGCGTACCTTGTTTCAGTGCCCTGAGCTGTGCGTGCTTTGATTCTCTGCAACCCCTGTTAAACCAGGGGTGTTTAACACCCTGTATCTTAGGTTTAATAGGGGCTATTTTATAAAAGGAATTCTCCAATAGTGTGGTAAGTTCCTCATGTTATCCTGGCAGGAGCCTTTGCGCACTATTTTCAAATGGGAGAGGCATAATTGTGTTTGCTCTTTCTAACAGAGGAATTAAACTCAGATACAATTTACCCATATCTTCGGTAGACTTCTTCATATTTGCCCATCGGATTCTCCTCCCACCTTGGATTATTCTAAGGTCACTGTTTTCGTGGGATTCACTACCCTCAATGGTCAAGTTAAAATTCATCTCAATTGACAGGGGGTTATGGTCACTTTCCGTGCAACTAGAGATGTAGAAGTTGAGGATCTTAGGCCATAGAGACGTACTAATCATAAAGTAGTCGATTACAGAAGTGCGCCCCATTCCACTATAAGTTGAGTGCCCTGGGCTATCCCCCTGGAATCGCCCGTTACACGCTCTTATAGAGAAAGAATAAGTAATGGAGATTAACTGAACTACCAGGGCTGACCAATGCTTTACTGGATATATATTCGGGTGCGGGACTAGCCATGCTTTCTCCTCTTCCGTTGAGATCTGGGAGACACCAATGAGTGGTTCGAAGTGACAATTAAAGTCACCACCAATCAACAGAGCGACATCTCCCGGAACAGAGAGAAGTAAAATGGACAAAGAATCTAGCGTCCCGGTCCGGCTGGCCTTGAATAGATATTAATGAGTGCCAGTTTAGGTGTTTTAATGTGTGACAGTAAAATACATGTCAGATCGGGGCTACTGGTGTCTATTCTTTTCATGGTAAGCACCTACCCATATACACAGTCCCCCCAGATGGTCTGCCTCTGGTTCCCTTTGTGTCTGGGTCCATGTAGGTGACATAGCCCAATCTATGTATGGGATTAAGGGTCCATGTTTCCTGGAATAAGCATATCCCATGAAGGTCTACAAAGGCACACCAATCAGGAATTTCTAGATTGGCAGCGAGACCCGCTACGTTCCAGGATATGATTTTTAGAGTTGCATTTTGATTGGATTTTCGTACATGCCAAGTTGCCACGGGTAACCAAGCTATTCAGGCCCCCAAGTACATTAAGAAGCCCATGTTGTACTGGGGCGGGTTGTAAAAGGGAACTTTGGGCGGATGGTGCAGTGGCAGTTACAGTAGTACGGGGGATTGTTGGAGTAACCACTGTTCCCCTCATGGATACTCCCCCATCAAAGGGACGTTCTTCATTGGATAATAACAGGTCCGTAGGACCTCCTACCCCCTTCTGTCCTACCCTCCCGTGGTCTACTGAAAATAGCTGGCTAATAGCTTGGCCTGCCCGCCTTTCTATATCCACCCCATTTCCTAAGGCTATACTATTCTGGACTGGGCTTTGGGACACATACCATCAGTTACAATCCCCCAGTCCTGACAGAGCATCGAATCTATTAAACAGCCTGATGTTCCCCAAAGGACATGAGTTCAGCGCTTCTCCCAATGGGAAGGTTTCACTTGGTATGAAATGCGAGGATTCATAAAAGTAAGACGAGGGCAATGTATGAATTCCGGGCGACAGGTCATTTTGAGGCCAATTACAGATAAATTCAACACACCTCCAGTCTCTAAAGTTAATTATAACACAGTCCCCCACCATAGGTTTAGTACTCCTACCTATCCAATTCACTCTCCTGGCAAACAAAATTTCTGCTCGTATGTTAGTTGGCAATGCTCGATACTCATTAAGCCGGATGGTGCACTTATTTTTGAGGTCTGTATATGTCTCCCTTTTCCCCTGGGCCAATGGGGGAACCCCGGCCAAAACTACCACGTAGGGGGCTGTTTCGGGAGGGAGATCAATAGTGGGTAGGGTAGCTACACTGTGTACTTAGACGTCGCAGGCAATTTTTGATGTGTAGCTGCAGGTCTACTAATAGCTACTTGGTGTGTCTTATCCCTCGAAGCTATGTTTTCACCCCCTGGCAAATTAGGAATCAGAGATATGTCAGTAGACAGCCTGGGGGCTTTTTGGATTGAGCCAGTACACCCGTTTGGTACTCCAAGGGCGTTGGAGTCAGCAGAAATTTGTCCTGTAGTTTTTTTTCTGCCTACAAGTTAGATCGCTTTTACAGGTTCCCACCTGCTTCTGGACTGATGCGAGTGAAAGTTCAAGACACACCAATCTATTCTCGATTGAGTCCAGCCGGGCGGAAATTGGATTACATAACTTCTTGAGGGTACTTTCCAGTCTCTTCCAGAACGGAGGGCACAAGTCAGGTTGTACTCCCACAGTAGTATTGTGCCTATTATGCCCCTCTGTGGAAATTACTATAGGCTGTGCAGTACTAGGAGGAGGCCTAGCAGCTAGATATTCATTAGGCACAACCGTTTTACCAATTTTGGCCTTTTTCCCCCCTGCAAGTATTTGAGCCCTGGTACGCTTTCTTTTGGCTGTCGCTCCCGCCTCCCGCTGGGCAGGACCTGTTTTTGCATGGGAGGCTGAGTGGGTTTTATTATTAGGAGAGGGAACTCTCCTTACAACATTATGTGCGTCCATCCCATTGGGGGAGTTCAGACTTGTTTCGAGGGTGACAACAGACTGTGATAAGAGGCTTCTCTCCTCCACTCCCGAAGGGGGCAGCGTGTCCTGGGAATCAACCTGGTGGTAAATTGATGATCTAACCCTCGCCAGACTTCCCAATGAAGATCTCTTGGCAAATGGGGTTTCCAAAGATAGTTTCTGCTCTGTAAGTTCAATATCCTTGGCCAGTACTGACGATACCCTGACGAGGAAATTATCCAGGGTGGCCATTAATTATCCTCCAGTGGAGCCTGTCTCCTATACTCCTCTTTGGCAGGTTATAGCACAGCCAGACAATACAGAATGTCACTAACCTTTTTTTTGGTGTAGCTGATATTAGAGGGGTGGCCCGTCCCGTCCTTGACCGGTCTTAAACGGGCTCGCCCTTGGCCTGGGCTTCGCCCGGCTCGTCCCGCACGCGTCTCGCGAAGCGGGGCGCTGCGCCGATTTTTTTGCGCCTCATGGCGCTGGCGCGTCGTCACTGGGGCACGCCCCGCTGAGCCTGCCTGGAATTGTGGTCCCGGGGCGGCGGCACGGATTGTGGCGTGGTCTGACTCTGGCCGGTGGCGGCATTTGATTCCTGGCGGTGGCGGCGGCGTGCTCAGGTAAGGTTTTGGCTCCCCCACTCCGCCAGGCTCTGCACCGATTTTATGCGCCTCCTGGCGCTGGTGCGTCGTCACTGGGGCACGCCGCCGCTGAGCCTGCCTGGAATTGTGGTCCCGGGGCGGCGGCACGGATTGTGGCGTGGTCTGACTCTGGCCGGTGGCGGCGTTTGATTCCTGGCGGTGGCGGCGGCGTTCTCAGGTAAGGTTTTGGCTCCCCCACTCCGCCAGGCTCTGCGCCGATTTTATGCGCCTCCTGGCGCTGGTGCGTCATCACTGGGGCACGCCGCCACTGAGCCTGCCTGGAATTGTGGTCCCGGGGCGGCGGCGCGGATTGTGGCGTGGTCCGACTCTGGCCGGTGGCGGCGTTTGATTCCTGGCGGTGCGGCGGCGTTCTCAGGTAAGGTTTTGGCTCCCCCCTGATTATCTTCAAAAGCCATATTAGAATTGTGTTTTTTATTGTGTCGTCGGACAACCACAATGTTATTATTCAACCAATGTACGCGCCTAACAAAAATGAATGTGTCCATCTGTAACGAAACTGGTGCTCAGGTAAAGCGCTCTAATACCTGATATCTTCCGGTCGAGTTTGCGCTATAGCAAACAAAAAAAATAATAATAATCATATACACAATTATCAATTCTGCATTCTTTATCTACAAGTACTTGTATGTGTTTGTGTGTGAATGTATGTATGTGGGTGCGTATGTGTGCTATTATCCCCAGCTAACATTTATGTGTGTGTGTTAGGTGTGTGGGGGGGGGTTGGTGCGTTTGTGTGTGTGTGTACTGTCAGGGCTGTTTTCATGTAGAGCCTCACGAGCCTTCCCTGCAAGATTCTTTGACCTATGTAAAGACCTAAGCTAAATACATTTATGCCACACCTATTGCTCAAGAACCACATGGACAGGAACTATGTGCTAAAGACCTGCCGGAATTGTAAAATAGAAATTCAGCTTACACATATTTAGTGCAAAGCAGTATGCCTGAAAGCCTTTATAATTATTTCCTGACGGCCGAAGGACGATTACTGAAATATATTAGTTGGTTGGTTCGTATGTCAGCAATTGTTGTCTTTTATTTAATGTTTTAAAACAAGAGCATCTCTTTAAAACGTGCACAATGCCAAATCTGTGGTTAAATCATTTGAGAAATGTACAGTCATACATTCTTGTATAAGAGCATTTTCAAATGTGCGTGTGCTGCACAGGTTCACATAAAGACTGCACTCTTCATAGTTCAAGGACTTTTCTATGTAGATTTTTATTTCAATATCTGTTCTAATTGTCTTGTATGCCAGCTAAATACCAGAATGCGAAATGTTATCCAAAAGTCATCTAAAAGTCACCCAATGCAGTAGGGATTTCTAACTTCTACAATGAATCAAAGCTCTGCAAGCGATCTAACCACTTTAGTCATTGACATTTGCAACTAAGGTCTTTGTTTTTAGTATGAGGCTGTAAGCAATCTACTTAAGGCATCTGGAGCTGTTTTATGGCATACATTTAAAGTGAATCACCTTTCCCTTCCTTAGATTTACTGTGCCAGTGGACAAAGCCGCATTTTCAAAAGAAAAATGTTAACCCATGGATCATCTAACACGGTATTTTATAGTATACTTGTAACATTAAATATTCGAAGGGAATTTGTTCTCCCTGCATCACATCTGGGCATCAAAGAGTCTTCCTTTCAAACGCATTCCCAGAGTGCCGATATCTGGCTATCTCTAAAGAGCATATATCCCATCCCTGATTTTCTGTATTCCTTAATGATATCCCTCCTTTTAAAGAATCTAAAAGCAGTGTTATAGGGAAGTAGGATCTGCTTTTATGGTTACCCCCACTTTTTCCCTGGCGCAATGCTGTTTCTGACTAGTCTGCCTGGGAGCCTGCTAACCAGGACCACAGTCTCTGTGCTTTTTCCCCTAAATTGGTATGGTAAGCACTTAGGTACATCCCAGATTGGACACTGGTGTACCCTTTTCAGTCCCTAGTGCATGGTACTAAGGTACCCAGGACATAGGTACACCAGGGGTTCCCCATGGGCTGAAGCATGCATTATGCCACCCATGAGGGACCACTCAAACTGTAACTACAGGTCTGCCATTGCAGCCTGTGTAAGCTGGTGCTGGCACCACTTACGAAAGATATAGGTTTCCCTATATCTAAGGTCAGTCCAATTCAAACCTATAAGTCACCCCTAAAGCAGGCCTTTCCAATCCTGAAGGCAGGGTTCTTGCTTCTAAGTGTGAGGGTGCCCCTGCATGAGCAGGACACTCCTACAGCCTCCAGAGTAAATGTTCCCAGTTTGTAAGTGTAACAGCCAAAGAACATATAGAGGGGCACTGTATCATTACGCGATGGCCATCTCAAAACTAGCTGGAAAGAACCCCATCATGTTTGGTGTGGGAGGTATGATTCCATGCATTGTAAAGCTTCTGCGGGAGGCCAGTGTTCTAGACCCGGATGGCACAACATGGATGCTGCCGACCACAGACATGATTCTGCCCTCCTGCTGCTGAGCCAAGCTCGAGCAGGGTAAGGCAGAATAATACGTATCCTGTCACAGGGAGGTGTGACCTCCTCCCAGACAGGGTTTAGTGTATTGGGGCTGGGTTGGAGCGTTTGCCAGTCAATTGAAGGGCACATTTAGGGCCCTCCTTGCATAGTCTAGTTCAAACCAGCTCAACCGTTGGCTCCCACTCTGGGGAGAAACTGGACAAAGGACATAGGAGTATTGTAGGAAGCTGGCTCTATACATACTATACCAAAATGAAGTATAGTGTGCACAGAGTCCAGTGGAACCCCAAAGGTAGGCAGAGGTAAAAGTAGATTGCACCTTACTCTCTATTTGTGGTAGTGTGGACGAGCAGTAAGGCTGTATCAGAGGGTAGTGTTAAACATTTGTTGTACACACTCAATCAGCAAATGATGTCACATACTCAAAGACTGAACTCAGACCAATTTTGTTTGTATAAAAATATTGTTAAGTTATTTTATTTCTAGAACCAAACCAAGCCTGGTACAGGTAAGTGAAATTAATGCTATGCAAACGATTCTGCAGAGTTTACAAGGGAATGCAAGTTCAAATGCAGTTGTTTGAAATACATGTATGTCAAGATGTTGAAATTACTGTACAGATTACTTACTTTTTCATTACTTTTTAGATAACTTTTTAAGTAACTTTTTCTACTCAGTGTGATATGCCTAGATATCACACTGGGACAATTCCTAGAGAAAAGGTAAGTAAATCAGTTTTACACAATTGTAACTTTTTAGGTTTCCATATAAATCAACTCCACACAAAACATTTTTCAGAGAAAAACAGTCAATAGGTTCCTATGGAGAGAAATGATGTTTCCACGTAATTAGTCGGTCTTTGAGTTCGAGTTTCTGGGGTAAGAACAAGGGTTCCCACAGGGTCAAAAATGTACTCTTGTTACATCCTCAGCGGCACTTTGGTGGCCAGATGCAGAGTGCTGAGGCCAAATGTTATCCAATGGGGGATAGGGAAACTCCAGTTGGTGGCTGCTTACAAGCAGGCCACTGGGTTGTGGGAGCTAAGCTCCTGGTGTTAGGCTCAGGGCAAGGGGTGTCCTGCTTAGCACAAAAAGTGCAGCCAAAGCAGCGCTGGGGCGACTGGGTGCAAGGTGCTGTTTTGGTGTCGGGTGCCTGGTTGCAGTGAGCATTCTCCGGTTTCAACAAAGACTGCAGGCTCAGCGACACAGATCTTCTCGAGTTGACCACCGGTTGGTTAGGTAAGTTGGGATGCTGAGACACCATTGCTTGGGCCACCCAAGGCCGTGGCGCTTCAGGTGCAGGGGTGTGTTTAGGCATTGGGTTTCTCTTACCAGCTCAGGTTGCGGTCGGGGGATCCTCCAGAAAGAGGATGCAGGCTGCTCTGGGAGATTCGAGGCAAGCCAGAGATCACTAGATCTTGCATCAGAATCGCCAGGGAGACTTCCTTGTGGTGTTGGGCCACTCGTACTCGAGCCATGCTTGACGGGTGCAGAGTGGTGCAGACTCACGGGTTTGGCGGAATCCTGTGGGTGAACAAATCTGGTTTTCACAAGAGACAAAGTCTTTTCTTTGGAAGGCAGGGCAGGTCCTCAGGGTTTTTGAGGTTGCTGGCTGGAGGACACACCGGAGTTTCGCTTCTGCAGGTTCGAGGTGAGGACAGGCCATTAGTGCTGGAGACAAGTCAGTGGGCGTCCTCCTCTTCTTAGCTTTGGCACGGCTGTTCAGTCCTTCTTCTTCTTTTCTTCTTGGATGTTGCTTGTCTGAGGAGGCAAGGTTCAGGGTTGCCCCTAAATACTAGATTTATGGGTGTTACAGGTAAGTAAAAGGGTTGGGTACACCCCCTAATATGCCACTCTGCAGTGGAGGGGGGCATATGCCTCCTTCAAGTTGGCTGGGTCTGCCCATCTACAAGATGGCAGGGAGTGAGAGTTGTGCTTCACCTCTCCTCCCCCACCTGAGGGTTGGGGTTGGCAAAGGTGGGCACACCTCTCTTCATCACTTGGTTTCCTGCCGGTTCTCCCACCCAAAGTTGGGGTCAGACCCGTTGGGGACCAGTTGCTGAAATCAGCAAAAGGCCTGGGGAAGCTCACAATGGTGGCAATCCTTTGAAGCTTCCCCTTTGTGGACCCTGCCCATCCTAGGGGAGGCACCTCGTCCCAGGATGTGTATTGTTTCAGGACCCAGAGAGCAACAGGCTCTCGACCCAGGGGTCCAGAAACATGTCTGGTGGTGGCAGCTGGGGAGCAGCCACTCAGCCTGGACACTAGTGTTAGGTCATTTTTCAGGAGGCATCTCTAAGATGCCCTCTGCGTGCATTTTTCATTAAATCTCACACTGGCATCATTGTGGGTTTAATGTGCTGAGAGGTTTGATACCAAACTTCTTAGTTTTCAGCAAAGCCATTATTGTACTGTGGAGTTCCTAATGACAAACTCCCAGCACCATATACTCTTAATGACATTACTGCACTTACAATCTCGAGGAATTGGCTTAGACACTGTAGGGGTACATGGGCTCATGCACCTGTTTCCTCACCACTGGTATAGTGCACTGAGCTAGACGGGTGGCTGGTCTATGCCAGGGCAGTGGGTTGCAGGCATGGCATACAGGGATGTGTGCTATGACGACTCTTCATTTTGTTATGCACCACAACACTCAGCCTGCGAAGACAGTATGTGAGAGTAAAGGTACAGGGCCTCTAAAGGTGGCACAATAAATGCTGCATCCCATAGAGGCCTTCCCTGGTAACAGTGTCCTGGAACCATTTACCATGGGCTGACCTGTGGCCAGAGAGTGCCAATTGGGTTTGGTCTTCAATGCAGTTTTAGGGAACGAACATAGTCCCTGGGTACCTGATTGGCAGGAGCCCAGGGCACACTCAGTCAAAGTACATCAGCAGTTCAGCAAAAAGTAGGGGCAACCATGCAGAAAGAGGGCCCTTTCTTACAAGTATCCTCCCAACTGCCCCAACCTTTTCCTTAGGGTACTTAAGGGCTTACCTAAGGGTGGGTACCTAGATTCATTGAGCAACAAGATTCATTTTAAGACAGCACTTCTTCTTCGACCGTCTAAGTACTCTGGACTTCTCTCTGGCCATCAAGACTGCAACTGGGAAGACTCCTGCTGTTCCTAATCTCGTCACCATGCTCATATGCTGAAATATCCACACCTGTGCTCCATACAGGAACCTTCCAAGGCCTGTGGGCATCCAATACACCTGAAGGAATCTCCCATGAAGTGAATTAGTCACTTCTCTGCATCTGCAGGCACTGCTTCTAAGCTGACTGGTCTGCTGATCCTGGGGTCTCATGGACTCCGAAAGGCTCAGCAATACAGGTCATGGTTCTGCACATTCCTTGAGGCATGCCCAGTCCTCTCATGAGGCCAGTATCCTTTGTCAGAGCTGCAGGAACCAAACCCCTCTGTATCGTGTTGACTTTCTGTTGCAAATGTTTGTTGGCTTCCTTCCATTAAAATCTTCACAAGCATCTCCTGTGACCAAGATCTTTGTCCTGGCTGCATCACGTGCGCCATGGGCCTAGATCTTTTGTGAGCTTCTCAAGGTCATTTTGCTACACCAATGCCTCCGGCCTGTGGCTCCTGTTGAGCTCCTCTTTAAATTTTGTGGGCGCCGCTGATTTCTCAGGGCCTGCCCTGACTCTCCTGCTTTTGGTGAGTTACCTGGACCTTGCTGGTCCCGACACTGAACCTTCTTCACTTTTCATGTGGTTTGCAGTTGCTAAGGCTTGTTGGTGCTCCTGATGGACACGTACCCCTCAATTTTCGACATCCAACATGAGAGAGCTTGTGAATGGCTCCTGGTCTTCCACAGCATCGCCTGGTCCTCACAGCTGCAGCTTCAAGGTCACCGTCATCTCTCCTGCAGCACTCGACATTGGTGGGCACTTGTGTTCCGTGTCTCCTGGTCACTCCTGAGTGGCCTAGACTCTGTCCCCTCTGCTTGCAGGTACTCTTCACCTCAAATCCACCTTTGGGTTCCACTGGACACTTTCGACTTCTCCAGCGGCGTCATCTTCCTGAAGTCTCTCATTGAGTTTGACAACGGTTTCCGATGCCACTTCCCAGTTCTTCAACCACTTGTCTTCCACTGGGTTTCTTCAGGGTCCACTGGGAAGGGTCCTACTTCTTTAAATTTGCAACCCCAACTTACCCGTTGACTTGTGATGAGAAGACAGTTGTTTTCCCACTCTGCACACAACCTCCGTGGGGCTCCTAGATACTCACCTTGGGTGGTTCCTTGGGTCCCCAGCACTTCTACATCTTCTGGGTATAGTCTTGACTCGAGTCGTGTTTCACATGCCACTATTTTAGTATATGGTTTGGTCTCCCTGTGCTGACCACTGTAAATTCTGTGCTACTTACCTTTTTCTATTGAAAAGTATTTACATATCCCCGGCTAGGAGATATCTGTGTGTGTTAATAAGTGTATAATAATGCATTTTTTAGAAATACACTATGTGGTTCTTTACAAATAAGATTATGTTCTTGTAAAACAAGTTGCTTTACACTTCTTCTGGACTGAGCCTGAAGGCTGCTCTCCACAGCTACAACTTAGAAAGCTTTTCTAAGGTTGTCTAAGACCACCACAAGGGTTGTCTGGGTTGGTGCAGGGTGCCCATTTACATAAGTGATTAACAACCACAGGGCTGTCTGACAACCCTGAACCAGGGACAATCAGTTAATACACCTAACAATAGGTTCAGGGGAAGGATCACCTAAAAATATGCAATCCAGCACATTAATGTAACGTTTACAAACAGTAAAGAAAAAACAGTAATGAATCAGTAAAAAGAGAAGAAAGGATAAATGGAGAAGCCCTTCAAATAATTGCTTTTATACAGGTGATTCTATTCAGTTTTCTTACATCCTGGTGGTGGATTGATATATCTTTTTTAAGACTGGGTTTGGTGTGGGCTTACTTTACTCTCTCTTCATGACTGACTTGACACCTGGGGCCTTATTTATGAAAGCCTTGCGCCACCGGTGCGTCACTTTTAACATGGGAAAAAGTGACGCACCGGCGGCGCAAGGCTTTCATAAATAAGGCCCCTGGTGCTTAGCTTCTGCCTTTCCTTGAAGCCTTTTTCTTCGAATAAGTCTACACAAACATATGTACAATAGATTAATACAACAAAAATATTTTCTCACTGTACAGATTTATAACGCTCAAGTGAACTGTGAGTCCTGAAGATGACTGTGCAATATTATAGCGGTCGAAACTCCATCGACGCTTTTAGATGGCCAAATCTAATCATTATTTATGTGTTGTGTTGTACACCAGCACCTTGTCTTGAGCGTAACTGTTTTTAGAAATCTTTTGTATAATGTATAATAAATAATAACTTTTTTGATATTTGAAATATTGTTTGAAGGGCTTCTCCATTTATCCTTTCTTCTCTTTTTAGTGACTCGTTACAATTTTTTCTTTACTGTTTGTAAACCTTACATTAATGTGCTGGATTGCATATTTTTAGGTGATCCTACCCCTGAACCTATTGTTAGGTGTATTCACTTACATAAGTATGCATCATATTCTAATTACCCTCTTTTTGTTGGCTTTAGAGTAAATTGTAGTGTGTGAGCCAGGGGCCTGTAAATCAAATGCTACTAGTGGGCCTGCAGCAATGTTTGTGCCACACGCATGAGTAGCCCTGTAAACATGTCTCAAGCCTGCCACTGAAGGTTCTGCAAGTGCAGTTTTAAACTGCCATGTCGAATTGGCAAATGCATCCATGTGCCTAATCCTTCCCTTCTACTACATGTAAGGCACCATGGGCATGGCGCAGTGTATGTGAAAGGTATGTCATGTACTGGTGTGTTTTACATGTCCTGTTAGTGAAATACTTCCAAGTTCGTTTTTCACTATTGCAAGGATTATCTCGCTCATATGTTGTCATTGGAGCTGCCTTTTAACATCTTACAAGTGCAACTTTCAATTGGGGAGAGATGGAGATTAGGAGTTTGGGCTCCCTGAACTCGGAATTAAAAAGTACATCTTTTAAGTGAAGTTGGTTTTTAAATTGTGGGTTTGAAAATGCCAACTTTTGGAAAGTGGTAATGTAAACATGGCGGGTAAACCTAACTCTCGTATCAATTGGATGTATTTTCCAAATTTACACTAAGATCAAACAATGAATTACCTATGTATGATCAATCTTTTTACTTTCCTTTTTCTTTATAAAATTTTAAAAAAGATTTTTTTAGAATACTCAAATCATATGAAAAAGTACACAATGCAGTCATAGCACATTTACTATACGACAATGCAATATGGCCATTCCAATCATGTCCAAACAATTACACATAGCAATAGCAATACGACATATCAAAACGATTCAAATCGAATAACAACAAACGACATAGCACTTTTTTATATATCAATATTGAATGATATAAATGACATTTACTTATCCTATAACACCCTGAACTATCAAATAGAAGGTGTCTAGGATAAGCATTGGGAATTCTTGAAAATCCCTCAGTAAGGGTGCACAGAATTGTAGTAAAACCCAGAGTGAGCAAATATGGCAATCCATCAGACATTGAGAAGAGTTGAATCAAATTTCTTTCCTCGCTGAGGGTTTTACTACAATTTTGTGCACCCCTGCTGTAGGATTTTCAAGAATTGTTGTGGAGGTTATCCAGGAGGGATGTGGTGTTGGGGTCTTGTTGGTTGCGGAAGTGGAAGTTGAGGTCTCTCAGCAAGGTGTAGTTGGTGGATGTGATGGCTTGAGGCGAGATGATGTCCGTGATGGAGTTGATGAAAGGTCCGCAGGTTCTGGGGGTCGAAAGATAAGGGTTCCTCAGAGGATGGTGGTGGGGCTGGCCTGTATCTTGAAGTGTAGGTGTTCCATCAAATCTGTGGGCTCGTCGGGGAGTGTGCTTAGCCGGAGGGTGGATTTGTGAACAATGGCGATTCTTCTGGGAGCTCTTGTATTCTTGGGGAATGGCGATGGCGATGTCTGGTCACGAGGTGGTGTTGGTCCAGGTGTTGGTGAAGAATGCGACGTCCGGTGTGGTGCTGTTAAGGAGGTCCCAGATTTCGGTCGCATGCTTGTGGAGGGATCGTACATTGAGGAGGATGCATTGCACGGTCTTCGGTGTGGTTGTGTTCTTGTGGGCGGGTTGTGCTGGATCCGTGGTCTTGGCGGTGCAGCAGGTGTGCTGGCAGTGTGTACAGCTGAAGGGTCCGTGAGTGTCGGCTGGTTACGCTAGCTTGCAGTTGTTGGTGTGACCTGGGTTGAGTGAGTGTAGTGCCGATGGGCTGTAGCGTTGATGGTGTGGAGGTCCAGGGTTCCTGGCGCTGATCGTGTTCCGGTCACGACAGGCGCAGACGGGCTTGCCTTTGGCGTGCCAACAGCTCACCCTCTGGGCACAACCTCCATTAAGTAGGGGTCAGGGAGGGCTGGACAGCTGTGAGGCGGGAGCTGGGAGGGGAACTAGCCCGGGCTGGTCATGCTGGGGGGGGAAGGGCAGCGGGGGCAGAAGCTGCGGGAAAAAGAGGAAAAGGAAGATGATAGCAGAAATGAAAAAGTGAAGAAAAGTGATAGAAAGAGTACAAGGATGAAAAAGATAAAGGGTGAAAAATGAGGAAAGCGGAGCAGTAAGGAGAGGATGAAGGGGGCAGAAAGCGGAGCGAGAGAAGGAGTCAGAGGACCACCATGGATGAGGTGCAGGTATGAGCTGCGGGTGGAGGAGGGCCTTGAACACCAACACTACGGGTAGTGCAGGGGCTCAGAAGGGCCTCACTTAATGGTGGAGCTGCGAGGGTGGGAGGTCAGTTTCACTAACAATGAGTCAGTGGTCTTGCTCACCTATCCCCAACGTAGCCACCATTAAGTAAGAGTCGGGGAGGGCTGGACAGCTGGGAGGCGGGAGCGGGGAGAGGAACTGGCTCAGGCTGGTCACGCTGGGTGGGGAGGGGCCGCGGGGGCAGCAGCAATGGGAAAAACGGGGAAAAGCAAAATGATAGCAGAAATGAAATGTGAAGAAAAGTGATAGAAAGAGTAAAAGGGTGAAAAACGAGGAAAGCGAAGCAGAAAGGAGAGGATGAAGGGGGCAGAAAGTGGACAGAGAGGAGTATGTTTGTGTTTATGTGTGTTCGCATCTGTGCACTAATACTATATGTGCACAGACTCAAACAGACATAAACAGAGAGCTCAAAGTCTGCGCCAACATCACGGTGCATTACAAACCGATCCTCTGTAATGCGATTGGGCGCATACTCTGGCGCACAGCGTCAACTAGCGCCCGGGCAGTCATGTGTAATACGGCACCAGATGTTAGCACTCAATTTAGCAACAAAGTGAGATGTTTAGCCACTATCCTGGATACCAAATGCAGACCTGGGAGTGTATGAGGGTCCTGTGGAAATTCTGATTTAATGGTCTCTAGTAGACTCATATGCTGTACACATTCACATATGCATATACAGTCTCTAGGAGACTCAATATGTTGTACACTCAATATGCTGTACACATTCACATATGCATCATAGTTAAAACTCCTACTCCCACAATGCACTATCCTGTAACATTAAAACTCTGAATAGAAAAATAATGCCTTTGTTTGTAAAAAGTGTATATAATTATTAAATCAAAGACAAATTACACTTAGTAGCATGCATTTTATTAATATTAAAAAAAAATATTTGGTGAGGGTATTTTTGACATATGTGTAGATCCTGGTTATGGTGAAAAGTGTTTACTTCTCTCTGGGACAAAAGTGCTCCCTGAGCTCCTTCATAGATGTTGGTGGAAGGTGAGTGGTGAGTGATGTGTCCTCCACCAGTACCAGAAGTTTGGGGTTTATTTTGGCTGGCAAACGAGCATGCAGATCATACAAACACTTTCAGATTTCCTCAGAACTGCACTGGGTCACTCTGACAGACTACATTTCTTCTCCTATAGTCACCCAATTTTTCCTTTTTGTGGCCTCTGGCACTGACAAGAGGAACTTCCTGAAAAGCCTTACATTTTTAACAAAGAATTCCTTTCTGAAGCTTCCTAATTCCATATCAGAACATTTTGTTTCCATTTTTTTAATTGTATTTTCATTTCTGGACTTATGGCTGATCATTTTGAAAGTTAGATTTAGTGGATGGTTTCTACAAACCCTCGTATCTGGTTGGATTAGCAATGCTAACACTTCCTTTCAGAACTGCTGGCCTATATACTGACTACATAACATCTTGGTTCTGATGTCATCAGCCTGTGTCTGGGTGCTGCATTCTGTATTAGTGTATAATATTAATGCCTGAGTAGCAATTCAGTGTTTTGCAAAAAGTATTTTTAGCAAATCGCTACTTGGTGTGAGTTTGTGTTTATATGTCAGATAAAGGAGTTACACCAGCAGGAATGGGGAACATGGCGGCCGGTTAGACCTGCTGCAAGCTCTTTTCACACTCCTCCGGAAGTTGCTGCTAATCGTCCCTGAGCCTTCGAGCTGATTGAGAAGCACCTTCTTACCTGCCTTTCGCCTGCTGGGTCTTCGGCGTTTCTTCTTTTTTTTTTTGCCCATCTCTGCGGAGCCGGCTGCCTAATCTTGCCAGTCTGGAGAGAGCTTTTTGCGCCAGTATCCAGATAGGTGACGTTTATCCCTGCCCGCTCGTTGTTGCAGCTTACTGGCCGGCAGGTAATTCTGGGAGGCTGGTGGTCTGGAAATGCTGCCTGCTACTGCGGGGGGTCTACAGCAGTCTTTGACACTGGCCAGCAGTATACACTAGCCGGCCCCTGCCTTATCGGGAGTCGGCTCTTCAGGATCCAGGTGGCATTCGCCTTGAAAAATGGGAGGCCGCAAGGATCTCCTTCCGGGGCACTCCGGACAGAGTCAGTCGCTGCCGAGTGCCCCAAAATGTTAACCCGAGTGTGGAGTGTGTTGGGGGAGGTGACACTTGGTTAAAGGGAGTACTGGTATCTAAGTTATCCCCCAACATTTCTAGTGACATTAGCATTATTAAGTCACACTTGTAGCACGACGGGCCTGAGGCAATTAGGCCGCAGTAGCGCGATGAATAATGGCACGACACAGTTACTTTTACTATTGTGGCCGGAAGACCCCAAGCGGTGTCCGGCCATATATTTATCCCCTCGGGGCGAGCCCGCCCCAAGGGGTGTGGGGATGTGTGAAGATTGCAACAATTAAGTAGAGGGTCTGGGTGGCTCTCTACATCACTCCTTTCTTTCACTTCCGGACCATCAAGTCACCCTAGTTCATGCAGAAATATATACAAAGTCTTTCAGTAGCTGACTTGGCGCCAGATTCGACTGAGGCCATACTTCTGGCTTTGGACCCTGTATCCAACCGACGCACTGGACGGGATACTCCCAGATGTTTCGGCAGCAGTGTCTTGACCCGACGACCGTGAAGGTTCAGCACAGCCCTGGCTGGCTTGCTGGGGTACCCCTGATGGTGTACTCCCCATGCTGGGTGAGGGAGGAGGGGAGAAACTTTGAAAAGAGTCTTGATCATCAGACGCTTCTTGATCCAGCGCCCTCTTAGCGGTCTTCTTGAAACCTGGGAACATTCCTCGTTACGGATTGCTGTCCCTTTTGAGCAGTGATCATGGTCCCTTGAACCCCTACAACGATCCATACTTCTGGCTCATAGGACATCCGGAGCTTCCACCCAGGGTGTCGGTCTTTGATCACCACCCTGTCTCCCACTCTTAGCTGAGGTTCTTGTGCCCTCTGGGCTTCACTGGCTTTCCGATTCATTGTCTCCCTCCTTGCTTGGATGGCTGCATCATCCCGCTCCATGGGCACCCACGTCAGGTCTGACGGGATACTGTCTCGTGGGGCCCGCTTGAACAGTAGATGAACCGGAGTACACTTGGTGGTGCTTTGTGGGGTTTGTCGGTATGCACCCAGGAATTGATCAAGAGCTGTCTCAGTGTCTTCTCCATTCTCCAGCGGCTGCCTGTGTGTGACATAGGTGCATAGGAGCGGGCACCCATCAGAACCTCATTATGATGCAGGCATAACCAGCGCAGCTAAGCCGAAGAATACTTCCCTACGTGTATTAAGAGGACATCGTGTGGATTCATCTACTTACAGAGATTGTTGACCACTCTAGGCGCATCTCCCTAGGGTCTACCACGAGTTACCTCACACAATCACGGGGTTACCACCACAAACCCTTTTTCCATCTGACATGCACCTACACTTTCCTTTTAGGTCCTGAAGAAACGCTACTGATCACTAGGAATTACATAGCGTGAAACATGCCGACCTTATGTTTAGTTACACTGGCACATTATGCCTTATTGTGACTCACTATCCCTTAGGTTTTTTAACCTACCAGGGGCACCACACAAATAAATAACCCACTAGTGGAAACCCCTAGGTAATTTTATCTACCTCCGCACGCACCTCACCACCACTTCTCCCTGGGTCCCTTCCCCACCCCCCCCACACACCTGCATTCACCAAATGGCTTTCTCTTTAAAAGATCTCCGTAAAAGAGACCCATCGCGGGCCCGTAGGGCATTGCAGCACCGGCCAGACGAGGAGCTAAAAAAGCCTGATGATGAAGCATGACATCCTTCGGGGTGTGTGAGGGCCACTAAGAGTCAAGGCTCAGGTTTTTTTGCCTTTGCTGCTTGTTTTTCTGCTCCCTATTTTGCCCTCTCTGCTCTGTTTTGCCTTTTTTACTCATTTTTCTAACCTTTGTTTTGCCTTTTCTACTTGTTTTTCTGTCCTCTAATTTGCCTTTTCTGCTTGTTTTTCTGCCTTTTTCTTTGCCTTCCCTGCTCATTTTTCTACCTTGTTTTGCCTTTTCTATTTGTTTTTCTGCCCTCGGTTTTGCCCTCTGCTGCTCTGTTTTGCCTTTTCTGCTCGTTTTCTGTCATCTGTTTTGCCTTTTCTGCTGTTTTTCTGCTCTCTGTTTTGTCTTTTTCTGCTTATTTTTCTGCCCCTGTTTTGCATTTCCTGCTTGTTTTTCTGCCCTGTTTTGCCCTCTTCTGCTCTGTTTAGCCGGTCCTGCTTGCTTTTCTGCTCTATGTTTTGCCATTTTTCTGCTTATTTTTCTGCTCTCTGTTTTGCTAAGTTTTGCTCTGTTTATTGTATCCTGCTTGTTTTTCTGCCCTCTGTTTTGCCTTTTTCTGCAAATTTTTCTACCCTCAGTTTTGCTTGTGAAATTAATTGTTACTATAAATCTTAAATGGGGCTCACATCCCACACTTGCTTTTTATAGGTTGCTTTGCTTGCCACTTAATTTCCCTTAATTTCTATTCATTCTAGCATGCTATCTCCTGTTGTTTTCTTCATGTGTTCTTCTTATCATTATCCCACCGCCCAAGTACTCCATTGAATCTGCATGAAAACATCTTTGTGAGGACCCACGGCACCCGCCTCTGCTAAAGACTGCCTGCCAACAGAGAGCACTCGAATTCTATGCTATGTTTTCTTTACACTGCCTTACAGCAACGCCATTCTAAAAATATTACAGCAAAAACATGACATATTGTCTTGGGCCAGTTTGTTTTGACAACTGTAACTTTACATTTTCTATAACCACATTACAGGAGAGCTACATTTACGGGACTACCTGCCTGCTACTTACATGGACCATCTGACCCTTCAGGCTACTGCTTAATGTCCGTTCTTGGTCTTCTGACTGATGTCATTTGCTTGTAATTGTATCACTTCAGAGTCATCTGGGAGTGGGCGGTAATGCCACAGCATATGATTACCCCGGATTGAAGCACTGTAAAGATTTTAGCCAATCCTAGTACTCCCCACAAAATTCAAAAGTGCAGATTGACTAAGGAGTCCACACCTGCTTCTGTTCGAGCCTCCCTACATCAATGGGTGGGTTCAGCCCATCAGGTTGGAGCAGAATGAGCTTTGTTTGTGTGGGCCACCTGAGGAGTTAGTCACAAACCCGGCAGTAACAGCTAGCCTTTGGCCGTGTTGGCAAAGCTAAGGTGCTGCCACCTGCCGTCCTGCATGGGTGTGAAGGGAGGGCAAGGGTTCAGTGTGAAGTAGGACTGTAGGTGATTGATGCAGCTGAGCAGACTCATACCAGCTCTCTTTTCACCAGTCCCCTTACACTCCTATTACCTAGTGTCTTTCTATCCCGAATCTGTCAGCAGCCAAACTCTTCTGTTCATTCCATTTTGTTCCCTGCCACACTTAAGAAAGTACTGAAATTAGTGAAATTGATCTTACCCTTTTAATTCTTAGTTCGTTTTTCATCACACTTCTAAAGCACCACAGGCTGTGGAACGTCATCCTACAATGTATCTAAGTTAAAGGCACAGAGCCCTTTTTTCCCCTTTCGAAATCAAATACAAAATATTGCCATCAACCAACTATGCTCCATGCATCAAACTAAAATCTAAAATAAAACATTGCATCCTCAAACCAAATCAACCGCAAAACAGCATCGCCAAACTGCCAACATTATATCTCAATTATTAGAACATCAACACACCCAGCCGCCGACATATGAGACTCGCCACGAGTAAATCCACTTTTTCATTCCTACTTAAAACGATGATCCAAACACTGCCTTCCTCCTTTGCCAAACACAAAACACCAGTTGTCAACAGGTTGGTCTGCAACTCTTTTTTTCAGTTTAATAAGTTTTTATTTTGCGTAAGAAAAAAAATAATACAGCATAATATAACAGCATGACATAGATCAGAACCAATATGAGAGAATCATGAAAGATAAGTGGAGATGAAAGAAAAAAAAAAAAAAGGTTCAGATAAAATATGAAATGGAAGACAATAGTAGAGAGAAAGAAAGAGAAGAAAAGAAAAGAGAAAGAGAAGAAGAGAGAAAGAAAAGGGGGAAAGGTTAGGGAGGGGGAGAAGAGGATAAGAAGGTAGAGAAAGGTAGCCAGGTAAGATCAGATTTGATTTTTAAGGCGACAGAAGTAGAAGAAGCAATTGCAATTCTGTGCTCATCACATACAAAATTCCACCAGGTATGCACAGACAATTTAGAGTTATCCTTCCAGCAAGACAAAATTACTTTGAAAGCAGTTGCAATGAGAAGATCAAACAACTTAGCGTTATACGAATGTAAGTCCAAAACTTCAGATAGGGAACCTAAAAAAATATGCAACGATGAAAAAGGGACAGACATATGAAAAATACGCATGCAATATTTCCAAACTGCGTTCCAAAAAGTGAAAACTGATGGGCAGTCAAAGAGGAGGTGATTGAGTGTGCCAGGGAGAGATGAACAGGACCAACAAAGGGGTGAGGAGGAAGGGGAGAATTTTGTTATGCTTACTGGGGTAATTAGAGCTCTATGGTAAAGAAAAAAAAGTGACTGAGTAATACGGGCTGAAATCGAAGTCTTAAACAGTTTAGCCCATAAGCGATTCCAAACATCAACAGATAACGAGAAAGATAAATCAGTTTCCCAAACAGTTTCAGTAACAGTTTTAGGCCTAAGGCCAACATTTTCTAATAACAATTTATAAATTAGAGCAGCTTTGGGTATTTGTTGAGTAAAGATAGTATATAATGGAGTGGAAGGAGTAAGGGAAGGAAGGAAATCAAAAGTAGGAAGGGTAGATAGGTGAGATAGAATGGCAGAAGTAATAATGTCAAATTCTTTGCGAAAATGTACAGGTAAATCAAACATAGTTTGCATTACATCAAATGAAATAATGGATGAATCAGAAAAAATTGGTACACAAACATAATATCCTTTTCTTTCCAATACTTGAAATAGAAAGATTTACCCTTGTACTTAAGATATTTGTTATACCATACGCTAGAGGAAAGAAATGTTTGTAGTGGGGACGAGTCTTTCGAGAATATATAATGCAACAGAGTATGTGAGTATTTCAGTACAGGGTGTGTAGTCAAGAAGGAAGAATTGGACATAAAAAGTGTTTGCTGAAAAGAAAAATCCTTTAACAAGGACCTCTCGATAGCAATCCATCTAGGTAGAGGGGTATCATTGAAATCAAACGCCAATGAGAAGGCTTGTTTTATTAAAAAGGCAGAATGGTACGATTGAAAATCAGGAAAGCGGACCCCACCTTCAGATTTTGGGCGTATTAGTTTATGTAAGGCAATACGAGGTCTTTTATTATTCCACAGAAACTTGGAGCAAATGGAATTCAGCCGATTGAAAAATAATTTAGGGATTTTCACAGGTAGCATGGAAACAGTGTATAAAATATGTGGAGAAATCATCATTTTGATGGTGTCTAAACGACCCCACCATGAAAGGAAAAGGGGAGACCATAATTGAAGGAGTGATTGAATCTTTTGAGTAAGGGAGGTAAAGGTCAGTCTGAGTGTGTCACATAGGGTAGAGGAAAACCAGATACCCACGTATTTGATCTTGGAGGGACACCATGCAAAATCAGTTGATGCAAACATATATTGGTAACAAGATGAGTTAAGGGGTAGGACCTCCGTTTTAGAGAGATTAAGTTTATAACCAGAAACAGAGGAGTATAAGCGGACTTCTTCTAAAAAAGGAGGAAGGGAGGAGACAGGGTTAGCCATGTAGACCAGGACATCATCGGCATATGCTGAAATTTTTGTCTCAATCGATGACTGTTTGAACCCCTGAATTAGGGGGTTAGAACGGATTTTGATGAGGAAGGGCTCAAGGCAAAGAATAAAAAGTAAAGGGGAAAGAGGACAGCCTTGTCTTGTTCCTCTGGATAAGGGAAAAAATTTTGAGAATTGGTTATTAACAAAAACACTAGCACGGGGAGCAGAATAAAGTAATTTAACTAAGGAAATGAAGTGGGGACCAAACCCAAACCATTGTAATGCTTTAAACATGAATTTCCAATTAATTCGATCAAACGCTTTCTCAGCGTCTAGGGATAGAGCAGCTAGGGGGGCTTTGAATTGTTTACTGCGGGAGATAATATTGGCAAAAACACGAGCATTGTCAGCCGCAAGTCTGCCTTTTACAAAGCCAACTTGATCGGTTGTAATTAAGAGAGGAATAAGGGATTCGAGGCGGGCCGCTAAGATTTTGGCAAAAATTTTACAATCGTAATTAATAAGGGAGATGGGACGATAGTTTTTACACATGGAATGATCTTTGTCAGGTTTGGGGATTATGATTATTAGGGCGTCCAAAAATGAGCCAGAAGCTTTAGCATTTGCAATAAAGGAGTTAAAAAGTTGTAAAAGATGGGGGACAAAAATAGAGTGCATGTTGACGTAAAATTCAATTGGGAGACCATCTGGACCAGGGGCTTTCGCTTTCTTGAGGGAGGTAATTGCCTTGAGGATTTCCTGAGGGGTAATTTCAGACTCTAATTGATGGAATTCATTAGGGAGAGATGGGGGAGGAGGAAGGTCTTTGAAGAAACGGGAGAGATTATCATCATCAGGGAGCGTATCATCAGTATACAGGAGTTTGTAATAGTTATGAAAAACTTGTGCAATATCCTCGTCAGAGGAAACCTCCATATTGGTTGCCTCATTGAGAATAGAGCCAATGGATTTTCGCTCGGATTTAATTTTGAGATAATTTGCTAACATTTTCCCCGCTTTATTCTGGCCCCCATGAAATTTAGATTTAATCTTCAAGAGGGTGTTACAAGCTTCAACTGTGGCAATTTGATTAAGTTCAGATTTGGCTTTAATAAGTTGGCGGAGAGCATCAGGATTCTTGGACGAGAAGTAAGAGTGTTCAAGGGTCTTAATGTTGGAAAGTTGGGTGGTGTATTTATCACGATTGAGTTTCTTGGTCCGGGAAACATAAGAAATTGTGAAACCTCGTAAAGCAGCTTTAAAAGCGTCCCAATTATTTGAGACTGACGTGTCCTGGGGTAAATTGAGTGCGAAGTATTCAGAGATAAAATCCTTAACTTTTGACATAAATACAGAGTCGGAGAGAAGGTAAGTGTTAAATTTCCAACGATTGAAAGAGGAGGAAGTTTGGGCCAGGTCAAAAGTGGCATAAACAGGTGCATGATCCGAAAGAAAAATAGAACCAATTTCCGATTTCTGAATCGCAGGGAGAAGGGATTTACTGACTAGGATATAATCAATTCTGGATCTGGTGTGGTGAACATTAGAGTAGAATGTATATTCGAGTGAATTTGGATTACAAGTTTTCCACACATCAAAAAGGGGACGAGAAGCAATGGCTGATTGGAAGGATTTATGTGTCTTATCAGGCTGGAATTTAGAGGAAGATAGTCTATCTGAAAAGGGATCAAGCCATTGATTAAGGTCACCAGCTATGATAATGTTAGGGCAGTCAATGGAGGAGATGAGGATTTTGACATCAGTCCAAAATTTAGGGTCTGGCCGGACAGGGCCATAAATATTAAGGAGCACCATAGTTTTATGTTGTATAGTCACTTTTGACATAACCCAACGACCTTCATCATCCGATTGAGAAGATAGAATTTGAACATCCAAACCTTTCCGAAACAATATAGCAACACCACCTTTTTTATCCACAGCAGGAGAAAATACAATCTGACCCACCCAAGCCCTCTTAAGTTTCAACGATTCAACATCTGTACAGTGAGTTTCTTGGAGAAAGGCAATCTGAGCGTTTAACTTGGATAAATGGGACAATACCTTTTGACGTTTAACAGGGTTGCCGAGACCACGAACATTCCACGTTACAAAGTTACACATGATGGAAGGCAAGGGAGGAGGATAACAATTGGGTCCAATACACTGCAGGTAAGGAACTACAGGGAGATACAATGGAGACAAACAAGTTAGAAATGAGAGTCAAATATGAAATATAAACAAAGGCAATAAAAATCGGGTAAAAATAAAGAAACAATAGACGCGGATACATCACAGTCATTAGAGAAAGCGAGGAGGAACAATCAAGAATATTGGAATTAACAAGAAGAGGGGAAAAAAGTGACACAAAGAAGAGAACGGAACATAAATGAGCAAGAGATACACATGAATGGCCTGTGAAAAAAAGAGGAAAAAGAAAGAAAAGAAAATAGATAAGAAACAGATCAATGCACAGAGGCCAGATCTGAGAAAAAAGAGAATACCAAGATAGTAGGAGCATGGAGACGCCAACGCGGGCGCCTACCCTGCAGAGCGAGGAAAACGCGGGAATATAGATAGGATATAGTCAACAAGAAGAAGAGAAAAAGCAAATATTGACAAGAAAGAGACCGGGACAAGGCCACAACAGTCATCAAAACAGAAGAAAAGTGAATGCAGAAAATAGAAAAGAGCTATCTTCAGTCATTAGTGTCCATCGTGGAAGTGGAGACAGTTAGTAGATACTCTCGAAGCTTCTGTGGATCATCAAAGGTACGAGAACGACCATTGTGGGTTATTTTGCAGAGACAAGGATGTAGGATTCCATATTGAATGCTTAATTCCCTCATACGTGGACGCAGACTGAGGAAGTCCTTGCGACGTGCATTCGTAGAATTCGATAAGTCCTGGGCTATGAAGATGTTATGGCCCGACCAAATGAGGCGTCGTTTTGCTCTTGCAGCTCTAAGAACAGTCATTAATTCAGTGAATTCCAGAAAAAGTAGGATAATACCTCTGGGTTTGGCCGGGTTAGCTGTTGGACGTCCCAAACGATGAGCACGCTGTATATTTAGAGGGGTAGATTCCGGTAGGAGGTCCAAAAGTTCGTAGAGGAATTTGCGGATGAAGGACACCATATCGCCATCCCCAAGGGACTCCGGAACACCATAAATACGGAGGTTATTCCGTCTGTTGCGATTTTCAAGGTCCTCTGTGTGAAGTTTCAACTGCTGCATCTCCTTTTCAAGAATAGGAATTTTTGTAGAGACATCCTGGACGTCACTGATGCGTTGTTCTAGTTGCAGGACTTTATTTTCCATGACGACCCATCTGTCTTCTATCTGCTTGAGCTTCTCATTAGTTGCCACCATGAAAGGTTGTAGGCCACGAACCTCTTCCAAAATGGAGTCCAGCACAGGGTTCTGAGAAGAGCGAATTGGAGATGGAGGGTCATTCTTTAGGCGTTTCGGCGTGGTACCGGTGACAGACGATCTCGCATGGCCTGCGTTCTGAGACATGATGCCAACAGAGGGGCAAACTAGGAGAATCGCAAGAATGGAGGTCACACCACAATAGTTAAAATGTTGAGACCCTATATATAGAGATATAGGAGGTACTTGAAGGAAGAGGGCACAGAAGAGGTAATACGGAGAAGCGAAGAAGCAATACCTCAAACCCACATGAGATGCTTCGAAATGTGACAAAAATCAGTTCAATACACAGTGAAAAAAACCATCCAGGAATATAGTATGAGAGAAACAGCAAAGCGTCTATAATATATGGGACCCAAAGGGGTCAGTTGGTGGTCCACGGAGGATTGTCAGCAGAGGAAAGGAAGGTAATAGGCATTGCGTAGGGATCATCACAAAATGGCCGCCTCTATGTGGTAGATGAATAATTAGGGGTTATGAAGATAGCGTTTGGCGCCAAAAGTCATTGAAACATAGTAGAAGCAAGATGCGCATCCCTTAGCACATACCTGGTGGAAATATGAGCATGTGTTGCAGCCTGAAGATGAACGGGCTGGTGAGGCGGTAAAAATGCCAGGAAAACGGGACGCGATCGCGGCGGCACAAAATGGCAGCCGCTCGCGTCCCGCAATAGGTAGAGAGGATGCAGCCGAAAAAAGAGATGAAAATGGCAATTATAGAAGCCGCCGCATCTCGCAGCACACGGGGACCATGTTCCGCCGTGCAGGGATGCCGTTTGCCGGTCTCCGTATGTGGGGATAATGCCAGAAAAAGAGCCGGGAGTCCCGCGTTGACACGGAGCTCACACAGGCAGCGCCATCACTCGCCGGCGCGTAAGCCACGCCCCCCGGTTGGTCTGCAACTCTAAGGTCTAATTTCTTTCCCTTTTCTTTACCTCCAATAAAATGTAAACATATTAAACCAGAGAACAGGAAATTGTCTTTTGTTAGAAAACGTTTTCTTACATATTTGAACACGAACTTCACCGCTGCTTCATTTAAAGGTCTCTTCGTTTTCTCTTTGCCATCTTGTCTGTGTGTCCTTTCATTCCTAGTTAGACAAAAATCGTGTATATAAAAGTAAACCTGCCCTTAGGGAATTAGATAGGATACAGCAAGAATTTGTTGTAATCCCTTGTGTAGAAAAAATACTTTTTTTTAGAGACCCCTCACCCACCAGGGTTACCCCTAGGCACATATTCAGACTTGTTGCCTGTCATCACAAATGATGCGTGTTGCATGCTCACATAATTGTGAGGGAATCCCCTTAAGGCAGAAAACTCTTTTTGCGATTAGTTGGAGATTCACACACTCAACTCACATCAGCGGGGCCAATAAATGTGTCACAGGCCCTATGTGGACACTCCATCTCAAGGATCTTCCTCATTACTCATCTGGTGGAGAGGTGTAGAGCAGCGGCCAGGGCATCTGACTTCAGAGCACAGGGTTCACGGTTCGATCTCCGGTGGCAGCTCAGCTCAGCACCATGTGACTCTGGGCAATAGATCACTTAATTTCCTTGATGGCCCCCAGCGCCTTGACATCTGTTAGGGTGAGTAGTTTGCGCTTTACAAATACGGATTTACATTTACATTACTACACCTTACATATTTTAATCTATATTAATGAGAACACACACCACTTCCCTGCATTGCTTGGAAACCATGACATGTCCAGGGGTATCATGCTACAGAGGGGCACACCCTCACTGGATAAATCACCAACTGCATAGTATGCAACTCCCTCTAATACAATGGTTCGGCCCAGGCTAAAGTCACCTCAGGCTTTCCTCCAATCTGTCTGGTCAAATGCAGACGAGATTTGATTGGTTCTGTCATGTGCCTTAGTTAGGCCGAGAGAAAAACGCTGCCATTTTTCACCATGTAGATGTTTCCTAAGTTGCCTTCTATTTCGCATGATGACATTTGAAACACATTTGCATGCGTGACAATGCTGGATTAGTTTCTCTAAAACGAACTAGTTCACAGATTTCACTTAGAAACAACATTATCACTACTCATTGAACATCACATACAAGGCCTTGACACACATTGTACAAATGTCATTATTTAATTTCAAGACAACAAAGGAGTTATACATATAAGAGAAAGGGTTCTCCAATGTCCACCACCCTAAAGTCTGGACCAAACACCTCTACTAAGTAAGGTGTTAATTGTGACACAGGGAAAGTGAAACCATGAAAACAATCATTGTTTGAAAATAAAACCCTCACTCATCAACATAGTTGATGACATGCTTCATCATGGGGGTTTATTACCAAGGAGACCAGGTATCTCCTCAGTATGCTACCACGTCTGAATTGCAGTGGAGCAGATTTCAAACTAATAAATGAAGTGAAAGTGAATATTAGTGTGTGATTTAAAAAATGACGTGCTGTCCTCTAGATACGAAATTTTAATACAGAGTCAGAGCATCATTATTAAAATACAGGCGGACATATATGATCTTAATTTCGAGTCAGTTATGTCCTAAAAAGTTAATAGGTCAACATGTTTCTGCTTTGGAATTGCTTATTCAGCCAAGCTTTCATCAGGACCAAGACGTGTTAAAAAATTCCAAGGCGGTATACGCACCCTAAGGCGTACCCTAACCTTGGGAATGTGTGTGCAAATATGCTCAACTCACGCTTTACCCAGTTGATTCTAAAGCCTTGGAACATCCAGGCCCTACCAATCTGTAAGAAAAGAGATTAACAATCAAACAGATCATGCTCATCAGGTATACAGTAGCATTACACAAAATATACCATAAATGTATTCTCACTCCATCACTATTGTCCCTGTATTTATTTAGGGCAGCCTTAAGATTTATATGCAAACTGTCACAACTGAGATATGAGTACTTAGAAGACCTATCTAAAAACCATTTCAAACAGACCATATTCTGTCTGTACCTTATCAGTGACCATATACTATCATATGGTCATGATGTCTAACCTTGTTACTTAAGGGACACCAATCTAAGATATACTCCCCTAAACCGTACACTCCCACCAACCATTGATATGTAACCCATACTTTGTCTGGATAAATCTGTATGGGTGGGGTCTGTGCGTAAGGGGAAAAACGGTTAAATGTTCCCTATTACAAAATTGTAATATTTTCTTTTAACACCGTGGACACAGAACTTTGAAGAATTAAAGATACACCAGAGAGGTAAACTTACTTTTGTAAAACAGGGATAGTGTTCCCTGGACTTAGCTGCAGGGGTATTCTTCACGGCCAGGATAATCTATAGGGAAAGAACACCCTCTGTCACTCTTGGTAAAGATCTACTTATTCTCGTTTTCTAACCATGCCTTACAAATAAAAGGAAAAAGCCTTGTGACTTTTCTATGAAAGGACATGCATTATTATCAGTCTAGTTAATCAATCGATAGTACTAATATGCCAGAATCCTAGTTCAAAAGGTTATCACAGACCAAAACTGGTCTTATTTTGAGATATATATAACCCTTCGTAAATTTTAGAAACAATGCCAAGGTCAGTTATCATTTCTCAAAAACACTCCCTTCCCGAAAAGCAAACAAGTATCTGTTCACTACCAAGCGGGTCCAGAGTCATATAAGTGCCGTGTCAATGAAATTAAACAGACAAAACACTCTTAGCGTGATTACCGAGACTCGCCATTCAAAGAACGGCTAAACGATAATACAATCGGGCACCATTATACTCGAGATCGTACTCACTTTTTCCCAGCTGGCTCCCCGCTTCTGACCTAACTTAGTCACTTCCGCCGTCCGTAAGGGGATTGCCTTCTGGACGCGGAATGTATAAGAGGCCTCCATTGGTTGCACGTGATCACTTTGAGCGAGCTGACATCATGCACGCGCCCTGTATTCTACGCATAGCATAGATTGCAAGTTTTTCTTTTTAGGTCTCGCGACCTATCGATGCGCGCATGCGCATCGAGCGGAGCGAGAATTCATGTCGGCAAAATCCTCTTCAAACTAAGGGCTTTCAGCCCGGCGTTTTCTTGCAGTTCACGTGAACATGCACGAGCATTCACGGCAGGGCTTCTCCTCCCCTAGCAGCACTCCTCCCACACCAGCAACTCCCCCTCCCACACCAGCACCTCCCCTCTCTCTCCCCGCAAACACAGCCTTGCCGTAGCAGCACTCCTCCCACACCAGCACCTCCCCCTCCCACACCAGCACCTCCCCTCTCTCTCCCCGCAAACACAGCCTTTCCTTTCATTTCTCCTCCCCCTCCCCAGCCCGTAGCAGTTGCCGTAGCAGCACTCCTCCCACACCAGCACCTCCCCCCTCCCACACCAGCACCTCCCCTCTCTCTCCCCGCAAACACAGCCTTTCCTTTCATTTCTCCTCCCCCTCCCCAGCCCGTAGCAGCACTCCTCCTTTTGTTTGCCTTTTCCCACCTATCTATGCCTGTCCCTGTCTTACTGTCCGTGTGTCGCCACAAGCTCACTCCTCTCTGGTGTCTGAAATGTGACTCGCTCTCTTGTGGGCTTCTGCGTCAGCCCCTCTGTCATACACGGGGCTTATGTGGTGGGGGCCTCGGGCTCACCGTGTTCTCTTGCCGCTCTGCAGTTGCGACGGGATAGGCGCGCAGCTGCCCAGCGCGGCTTCCAGGGGTCCTCAATTGCATCCGGCAGAGTCAGCATATACCGGCTGGAATTGCATCCTGCATCGGTGCAAGCTGAGGCTGGAGCTGCAGAGGGGAGGGGGAGTCGAGCTCTAGGCAGAGGAGCCAAACGGTGGCGAAGCCCTCCAGCTCAACGGGGAGAGCTGGGACTAAAAAACAAGCATTGGCATAGCCAATAGGTCTCGTGTCTGGGACCTTATAAGTATTTTGTTTTGCAGCACAATATCCTTGTAACTAAATACTTATAAGGTCCCACAAGCGAGACCTATTGGCTATGCCAATGCTTGTTTTCTTTCTTTTCACGATGTAACTTTAATCACTAACAAAAGCGCGCTTTTGAACTTAAGCACATAGTCACATGCTTACGGCCACTACTGTTTCATGAGAAGACCTGTTCAGTATGAAATGCGCACCGGTACAGAAAAATGAGTGTCTAATTTTGTTATAAATAATTTCTGTACCTCCAACACACACAACTTCAAGGTAACAGACTTAAAAAGGCCTCTGCTTAATTACCAGGGGGTTAAAACTGGATGAATTTAAAACTCCCTCAGTGTATATATAATATCATCAATCCAGTATTTATTGAATTCCGCAAACGAGCACCACTGTCTAGAACCACTCTTTTCACTACAGGCTGAACCCTACATATTTGAAATCCTGCCATCTCGGGAAATAATTGCCTATCTTAAAGGGCGAAACCGCAGGGTCCCTACTTATATATTATATTAAATGACAGTAGGGTCACAAGAAAACCAGTCTAGGTATATCAGGATGTAACCAATTAGTCAGAAATAGCCATGTTATAAAATCGAAGGAGGGCTTTATACCAATCTGTTGTGGGGTATCTCATCTGTTCATTACTGTACCCCACGGGATATCATCATTCAATCCAGAATGTTGCGAGCCAAGACGATATATCCATCGTTGTTCTTTCTCAAATAATGACCTTGGTGAGCCATTGTGTCTATAAAACTGCTCTATAATCGTCCACCTCATATCATTCGGTGTGTGATTACATTGCAAAAAATGTGATGTCAATTTTGTAGTGTTCTTTCTACATCGTACATTACTTCGATGCTCACAAATGCGCTGTTTAATACACCTGGTAGTCATACCGACGTACTTCAAGTCACACGGACAGATTATTAGATAAACAACATTGCTAGAGTTGCAATTCGTGTGACTCCGTTGTTGCCACTGCTTTCCTGGGTCTAAATTAAGGTACTTCGTGTTTGTAGTCAAGTGGCAAACACTACAACCTCTGCATGGGAAATGACCCATGACCGGAGGGAGGCCCCAGGTGTTCAAAACTGATCTTGTGTTTTCCAGGGTTTGATTTCTGGGTCGGGTATGTACCAAAGAATCCTTCAGGCTTTTGGCTCTCCTGTAAGAAAACAGGGGTTTCTCCCAATCGTGTCTTGTACTTGTCAGAATTTTCCAATTTTATTAATACACTTCCTCACAAGGTTCGAAATTGGGTTATAGGTGGTAACACAAGTTAGTGGTACCTCTTTTATAGGCTCTTTAATATGATCTTCCAAACGGGCCTCCCTATTTTGATTTTTTGTTCTTATGTCACTCTTTGATAGCAAATGTTTAGGATAACCCCTCTGATGTAATTTTGTTGTTAATTCCTTTGCTTGGTTTTTGTAGTCGCTCACATCACTACAATTACGTCTAAGACATAAGTACTGCCCAAAGGGCAGGTTCTCCCGTAAGGAGCGGGGTGGAAACTGGAAAAGCGCGATAAATTGTGTTTTGATGTCGGTTTATGATATGTTTTGGTTTTCAGACCATTACCTTCTCTTGAGATGGTGACATCAAGAAAGACAATCTTTTCTTCATCGTACTCATGAGTAAATCTCTGGTGTTGATCACATGTGTTGATCCAGTCCAGGAAACCGATCAGTGTGGCTTCTGTACCATGCCAGATAACCAGCACATCATCGATGTACCTCTGCCACAAGGTTACATTCGATGAAAAAGGGTTAGATGTTGCCAGAATGTGTTTGCATTCAAAATCGTATACATATAACCCCGCCACATTTGGGACGAAGGTTCTCCCCATCGAAGTCCCCGTTGCTTGGAGATAAATCTCGCCCCAGTATTCGAAGAAGTTCCTTTGTAAAGCTAGTGTGGCACAGTCGATCACTTAAGTCTGGGAGGCGGTGTAATCCCAATTGGTTTGTGCCAAAGTATCTTCCAATACTCTGATAGTAGCCTCCTGCGGTATGCAGGTATAGAGGCTTTCAATGTCTAACGTCACCAGTAGACATGGCCCTTCAGGAAGTATGATGGTATTTAGAAACTTAGTAAGCTTTTTGTCTCCTTAATGTAAGTACTGGTTCCTTCTACCACTGGTCTTATGAAAAAATCACAGTACTTGGAAAGGGGTTCCAATAGGGACCCAATTCCAGAAACAATCGGTCTCCCTGGTGGTGGTAACCTGTTTTTATGGGTTTTAGGAAAGGTATAGAAATAGGGAATTTTACCCTCATTGGTAGTCAAAAAATCTGCCTCTTGTTTCGAGATGAGACCATCCCTTTCAGCGGTGTTGACCAACTCAAAGATATCCTCCCTGAGTGGTTGTGATGGGTCCTCATTCAAGCGAATGTAATTGGTGGTGTTACTAAGAAGCCGTCTGCATTCCTCATCATATGCTTTTTCATCCTGAATAACAATCCCTCCCCCTTTGTCCGCACTCTTGAAGACAATCTGGGTGTTGTTACGTAAGGAATATATTGCTTTGAACTCCTTGGCCGTTACATTTTTAAACATGTTGGGCTCAGTCATGGTTTCAACTTCATTGAAAACGGCCTGTTCAAAGGCTAGGATCCCTGCTGGGACCATCTGGGATGTTGGTGTAAAAGTTGACTTTAATCTATGTATCATTAGTTGGTGTCTGAGTGTCTACCTTTTCCTTTGTCTCAAAGAAACTTTTTAATCTCAGCTTTCTGAAAAAATAGGCCAACTCACAAAGGAGCTTAAAACGATTCAGACGTGCCGTAGGTGCAAAACCTAAGCCCTTTTCTAGCACTGATACTTCATCCTCGCTTAACACAACTAAGGACAAGTTTTTGATCAGCCTCTTAGGTTGCTCGGTCCTGCTCTGGCCTCCTGTGTTTTGCTCAGGGTATTGTCCCCCACTACCTCTGGCTGTTCCCAATGTACCTGATTTCCACCTCTTCTCCTTCCCCTTCCCATCCGTCCTCTGTTTCAAAAAGGTTGCGGAAACATATTTGGGGGATATTGGGGTTGCGGGGCAAATGGTGTATTCCACCCTATCATGGATGGAAATGGCGGGTGCTGGAAGGTATTTGGGTGGAAAATACCTCCTGATTGTTGGTAGGGGTACCACATTGGTGTGTTTTTGTAGTTGTTTCTACCTCTCCCTCTTCCCCTACTTTTACTCCCTGTGCTGTTATTACTGGAAGTGCTGGAGAATGAAGAGTCACTATCCTCCTCATTGGCTGGTTGTTGACCAGTTTTGTTTGGGGGTACGAAGTCTGGACTTGAATAAGGATATACCTTGGCATAAGACCAGCGCTTTAGATCTTTCTGTAATTTCTGCACTTTGGACTGAGCCAGATTGTCTTTATATTCATTTACTTCCTTATTCAATTCGACCAGTTTTTTCTTATGACCTGTCAGAGTGGCCTTAAAATTTGTCTCCGTTTGCTGAATCTCAATAGGGAGAGCCTCAGAAAGGCGTAATGCCGTTTTGATGATTAGCACTGCCCAGTCACGGGTGCAGTGCGAAGCTATTTGGGCCCATTCTTTTCTGAATTGGGCATCATCTAAGAATATTCTCGTGGAATTCGTTACTAATAGTCCTTTTGGGGCTGTATTATTATTGGGATACTCCTTAAGAATGGTCCCATGTAAAATCGCACAAATGCGGCTTCTCTTCTGTCCGCCCAGTTTCTCCCATTCAGTTGTTAAAGAGATCGTCTGGGCTACAATTGGATCAGCAAATAATGCTGGGTCTGATAATAGAGCATCTACCTCTTCTCTGTTGTAAGACAGTCCAAAGTCCTCCATGTTAAAAAGGGGAACAGTAGGGAATATAGAAAACGCTCGCAGCTGGTCGCTGCCTAATAATAAAAAATATCAATAAGAGGGGTAGGGATATAGATCACTCCTATTCCCTAACTAAGTATTCAAAACAATAAAGGAGTTATACATATAAGAGAAAGGGTTCTCCAATGTCCACGACCATAAAGTCTGGACCAAACACCCCTACTAAGTAAGGTGTTAATTGTGACACAGGGAAAGTGAAACCATGAAAACAATCATTGTTTGAAAATAAAACCCTCACTCATCAACATAGTTGATGACATGCTTCAACATGGGGTTTTATTACCAAGGAGACCAGGTATCTCCTCAGTATGCTACCACGTCTGAATTGCAGCGGCGCAGATTTCAAACTAATAAATGAAGTGAAAGTGAAAATTTCATATCTAGAGGACAGCACGTAATTTTTTAAATCACACACTAATATTCACTTTCACTTCATTTATTAGTTTGAAATCTGCTCCGCTGCAATTCAGATGTGGTAGCATACTGAGGAGATACCTGGTCTCCTTGGTAATAAAACCCCATGATGAAGCATGTCATCAAGTATGTTGATGAGTGAGGGTTTTATTTTCAAACAATGATTGTTTTCATGGTTTCACTTTCCCTGTGTCACAATTAACACCTTACTTAGTAGATGTGTTTGGTCCAGACTTTAGGGTCGTGGACATTGGAGAACCATTTCTCTTATATGTATAACTCCTTTGTTGTTTTGAATACTTAGTTGGGGATTAGGAGTGTGCTATATCCCTACCCCTCTTATTGATTATTTAATTTCACCCACAAGGCAACACAGCTATCAATTGATCATAACAATGTCAGCGTGCCTATGGTCTCGGCTCGAGAGCAAGGATGCTTTTCGTTATAAATAAACAAGCATTTCCAGGTTTAGGCAGAGAAGCCCAGCTGCTTGTTGATTCCTTCGTGAGGATGTTCAACTTGTGACCAAGAAGGGAACTTGCACTCTTTCCCTTCGGGTAATGGAGTTGGATCATCTAGCTTAGGAGTTCTTGGCAGAATGCATATATACACCCTAGACACATAAGTTAGGGAACGCATAGTAGGAGTATGTTATATGCAATATATATATCAGCATCCTTGTATTGCTAATCACTTTTATCTGCTTCTGTCTATTGATTATTGCAGTCCAAATATTTGATACAAGAATCACTTGGTTCAATAAATATTCAAAGTAAAAGAGAATGAGTGACTGACCAAAAGGGTTCTAGATCTGTTACCACGAGCCCTGAGAGGGGCTCAGGGTTGTTATGTTCTGTGGTTGCCAAAACCATTTACCACATGTCTAGGTTTACTGGTGCATCTGGTAGCACTGTAGGCTAGCTGGACTCTAGGACAACATCTCCTGCAGGGGTGCACGGAATCGGTCTGGCACCATCCCTATGTTTATGTTTCCCAATAAACATGCAGTACTTAATGGGAAGTGGAGACTACACAACAGTTCAGGCATTTATATTAATTAGCTTGTGAAACTTCTTCGAATAGTCTGAGTTGCTACTTAGTGATGTCTGTAGATTACAAACTGTGTACTTCCTCAGTGTAGCACTAAACAATTATAAAGCTAACACTGGTCAAACATCTCACAGTTTTCTGTCACAGATTTATCACACTCTAGATTGCACCCCCTTCTGTTCTGACTTGTAAGGGAGCAGCAGCAGACTCAAGTTATATTGTGTTTTGGCTTTGGACCTCCAAATACATTTGTGCCACATATATGTTCCTCTGGCATTTAATACTGTAAGACGTTTATAGTGGTGAGAGGTCTTAATCATTCAAGTATACCAAAACATACACCTTCTATTCCAATTGACTCATGCTCACTTTTAAAATACTATGATTTAACAATAAATTAATTGTTATTTTGAACAATATGCTCACGATCCTATGACTACTTCCATCGTTGCTCTTGATTTACCTTGAGTTTGTAAACATAAACAAAAACAATTGGACAACTATAAAATGGTGTGTAAAAATATACTTGAATATAACTATAAGTTATTACACAGCAGAAGAGGTAGTGACACTTTCTTTAGTAGGAACATTACAATACTTCTATTAGGAAATTCCACTAACATTCTTCATGCAAAATCTTCTCTTGCACAAACATATAACTATTACATTATTAATTATAATTATTGCATGCCACCACGTACCTTTAGGCATTCAGAAACCTCCCTTCAAATATTAGTTTACCATTTCGGCTTTACACCTGCTCACCAAGCTAAAACTTACAACAGAATTTTTTTTTAAATAATTGCATATGGGAAACCTACCAATGCTTGTTTTTTTGTAGGGTACCTCTTTATGAAATATATGTTGCATGGGAAGGTGGGTCATTTTGGCCCCTTCCCCCAGGGCCTGGCCATGTTTCCAAGGTACCCTGGAGCTCACAGTGTGCAGGATGGGTATCGCTGGGGAGCCTCAATGCCCCTGTGGTCCAAGCCAGCTCCCAGCTTCCTGCGGGAGCCAGTATTTTTACTGCATGCAGGACAAATACTTTCATCTATTTCCCTGTCCGCATGTCTGTTCTCAGAGAAAGAGATTAAACTTCTGTGGGCGGGAATACATTGACAGGTCACGCCCACTGGAACCCTGTGCTTGCTGTGGCTTACCAAGCAAAGCAAGCTGCTAAGTCCCCATAGGTGGGCACCTCGGGACGTAGCAGGATCCAGCCCAGGGGGTATGGCGGTCCCCAGAGCCATATAAGGCTCCTATTGGGGATATGTGGCTTTTCAGGGCTGGCACTGGGGAGGTGGTGGCCCCTAGGCTGTATGTGGACTAGGAGGGGCTGTGCTGTCCCTCTCCCATTGTTTAAAACATATTTGACACCGGGGAGGTGGTGGTCTCCACTGCCTGGGTCAGTGGGCCCCATTTTTAGTCATTAATTATCCCCAGGAATGTGGTGGTCCCTGGGCCTTGGAGGGGAGTCTGCGCAGCCCTTCATTACTGTTTATTTAGCCCCGGGAAGTGGTGGTCCCTGGGGCTTATAGGAAGCTAAGGAAGGGAGGCCCTTGCATTTTTAGATTTAAAGTCCCGGGTGTGGTGGCAGAGTCACATATCTGCCCTCATTTTGACTACAAGGTTAGGGTATTCGTACCCTGCTCCCTTTTCTTTTTTGCTATGGTTTGTTTAGGGGTTCGGCTGAAGCTAAGCCCCAGGATGAAGTGTTGGCAGCCAATTAGATCTCAGTACATGACCGGGAGGGTTTACGGTCCCATCGCATCCCTAGATATCCAATTTTATTTTTTCTTTACTGTCTCCGAAACTGCTGAATGGATTTACACCAATTTACAAAAACGTTGTTTCCTGGACCAACAGCTACTTTTCTGCCAAATGTGGTGTAGTTCCATTTTGCAAATTCAGGCTGCAATCATGTCTAACATGCCGAAGGGAATTAACATGGGAAAAGTACATTCTTAGATCCCCATTTTTTATCCGCCCCTGCTTGACAGATCACCCGGAAATGTTCCATGCACAACAAAAATCAAGTCACACATTTTTGGAAACATTTGACTATTCAAACGAGCACCACAGATATAGGCAAGTCAAAAACACTTTTCCTATGTTATGGAAACTAGGTCCTAACTATAACTACCTTCTGGCAACCGCTGGCAGGTAGTATATGTATGTGTATAGCTAACTATAACGTACGCCCCCGCAATGCACTGCTTATGAATGAGTGAATACATTAGGTTTGTAAAGTGCGCAATACCAAAGGGTGTCTTTGCGGTGAGCGAAACAAGACGACAGGACAGGGCAATAACTGGAAGGTGAGTCATTGGGCTATTAGGGCTAAGTCGCCGGGAACAGCCAGGTCTTCAGCTGCTTTCTGAACAGCTGCAGGCTTTGTTGAGAATGAAGGTTCAGAGTGAGGGAATTCCATAGCTTTCCCCCTGAAAAGTTCTCCCGCCCCATTTTAATTGCTTAATTCTTGGGATCGGAACCTTGTGTTCTGTGCTGGATCTCAGTGTTCTACTAGTAGTGTACCAGGTAAATAGTGCCTGAAAGTAAAGGGCACCAGTACCATGAAGTGCCTTATGCATTAGGCACAAGGCTTTAAACAATATTCTCCTCTCCACAGGGAGCCAGTGCAGGCCATGTAGTAGATGTGCCACCGATTTGAACTTAGGAATGTTCAAAAGCATTCTTGCTACCGCATTTTGGAGGGACTGCAGTTTTTTTATCAAATATGTTGGAATACCTAGATAAACATTACGATCTTCTGAAGATCAATCAGAATAAACTGAAGTATTTTTTTTCAGAACCCGCAGCAAATATTAGCCCCCAGAGATCACTGAATTGATCTGTGCACTGAAGCATAGGTTGGTATCGAAAATGACTCCAAGATTTTTAGCCTTCAGAACTGGCTACGATAGATCCCCCAACTCCTGGGGCCACCATGACGCATTCCAGAAGGAGGTTTCATTCCTGAATAGCAACACCTATGTTTTTCCAGTATTAAGCTGTAGACAATTTTCCTCCATCCAGCCTGCCACAGCGGTCATGCAGTTGCGGAAGTTGTGGGCTTCATTCTCCACCTGGGATGTTACTGATAGCACAATCTGTCTGTTGTCAGCGTAAGAGAGTACAGACAGGCCAAAACTCACAATAAGCTGAACCAGAGGAATAACGTAAACATTGAAAAGCGTTGGATTGAGTGCTGATCCCTGTTGGACCCCACAAGGGAGAGAAAAGGGGCTAGATTTAACCACACCCAACTCAACCCAATGTTGCCTGTTTTCTAGAAAGGAGGTCAGCAGTGACAGTGCCGTACTCCTAAAGCCCAGCGCATGCAGGCGTCTACTCAGGAACACATGGTGGACCGCGTCAAAGGCGGCGGAGAGATGAATTATAATTAATGCTGCTCTGCTGCCCTTATCCACTCTCCCTCTAATTTCCTCCGACGCTTTCACCAGTGCGACTCGGTTCAATGTTGGGCTTGGAATTCATGCTGGGCAGGGTCCAACAATCGATTTGCATCCAGAAAGGACTGTAGCTCTATATTCATGGCCTTCTCCAGGACCTTAGCCCGGAACGGGAGATGGGAAGTAGGTCTATAACTGTCCACTGTCCTAGGGCCCAGAGAGGGCTTTTTTACAAGAGGGAAAATAGAGACCTACTTCCAGATGTCAGGAAATATCCCAGTGCTTAGAACTTGGTTCAGAAGGTCATTAAGTGGTCCTTCCACCTAACTAGACAACTTATTAATGATCCCAGGGGAACACGGATCGGAGGGAGCCCCTGACTTAATCGAGCTCATAAAGCTGATAGTATTTTCCTGTGCAAGAGAACTCCTTGAAAGTGGGGGAGACTTCCTGACCGTTGTCTGAGCCAGGGGCCCCAGATCCCTCCAAGTTCCCACTGAGGCTGGCACTGGGAGGCTGCTGCAAAATACCTGAAAAATGGAGTTGACCTTCGATTAAAAGTGAACCACCAGCTTACCGCAAAAGGCTTTGTCCATCTCAAAAACCTTATTGTTACTCCAGTGTGACAGATCATTAACTGTTTTAAACAGTTCCCTCACATATTACATCACTCATGACATGGTCAGTGACATCAGTAATGACATCAGTGATGACATCATCCAGTGAGTGTAAGTATTTCACAAACATTTTTGAGACTTGAAGCGCTAAGCTAAATACTATTCTTTATAAACTACCAATAAGTGATGTAATTTCTAACATATGTGATTTGAATGGTTATGTGACTGTATTTGTGTTTGAGTAGTTGTGTGGCTGGCAGCAGGGGTATGTGAGTAGGTGAGTGAGCGGTAGTATGGTTGAATTAGTGAATATATGAGTAGTTGTATGGGTCTATGAGTGAGTGTGTGACTAGCTGTATGGGTGAGTGAGTAGGTATGTGAGTGGCAGTACTGATGAGCGATAGGGTGTGTGAGTACCTATTTGGGTGGGAGAGTGGCTGTGTTACTGGCTGTATGGGAAATTGACTGGGTGTGTGGCTATTTGACTGGGTTTGTGAGTGGCTGTACTTGAATGTGACCATCTGTGTGAGTGCTTGTATGTATGTGTGAATGGGTATGTAAGTGGTTGTGTGGGTGCATGACTTGTTGTACAGATGAGTGAGTCGATCTGTTGAGAGGCTATATGGGTGAGTGAGAGTGTTGTGAGTAGCAGTAGGGTGAATAAGTGGGTGTTTGAGTAGCTCTATGGGTGAGTGAGTGGCTGAGTGAGTAACTGTATGGGTGAGTGAGTGGCTGTGTGAATAGATGTATGGGTAAGTGAGTGGCAGCATGAGTGGCTGTATGGGTGAGTGATTGGATGTGTGAGTGGCTGTATGGGTGAGTGGGTTTTTGAGCAGTTACATGGTTGTGTAAGTGAATAAGTGAATGGTTATGTGAATGATGTAAACAATGATGTCAGTTGAGATGTCATTAGTGATATCATCAATTATGTCACTGACTCTATAATGAGTTATGTAATATGTGAGGTCCTAAGCAGTGCATTGCAGGGCATAAGTTATAGTTAGCTCAGGTAACTATAACTGCTGATTTTCACGTGTTTTTCACAAGGGAAATCTGAGCCGAAGTATCGGGCCTCATTTATGATGTTTTGGCGTAGGAAAGCGCAGCAGGCCTTCCTGCTGCGCTTCCCTACGGCAAAAGAAAAGTGCAGGAATCTGCCGTATCTATAAGATACCGTGCATTCCTGTCCTTTTTCCCTGCACCGGCGCACAATGGGCTGCCTGCGCCAACGCAGGCAACTATGCACCATGGTGCAAGGGTGCCTGTGTTGCAGGGATGATTATTTTTGTATAGGAAGGGAAACCTTTCTGTACAAAAATAATCGCAAGAGGCTTTTCCTCTTTCTATGTGTACTGCAGAATGCAGCACACATATAAAAAGGAAAAACAAGGAGAAATAAAGATATTTCTCCCCGTTGCGCCTCCTTTATGCCTCCCCTGTGGAGGCGTACATTTTTGGCACTGCCTCAGATTCACGATTTCTCGTAAATCTGTGGCAGTGTCAAATGGCTATGGATGTTGCTGGGAACGCCCTCAACAACACCCATTGCACGCCCCTTTAACGCAGAACACTGCGTTAGAGGGATTGATATTTATCAGGCAGCATTAAGCTAGAAAAAGTGGCTTAGTGTTGCCTGATAAATATCACGCAGGCTTCTGCACCACGGAAGGTCACAAAAAGTGACGATCCGATGGAGTAAGGGGCCTCATAAATGAGGCCCTACAAAGTCTGTTCCTGTAACTTTTTTTTTTTAAGTGAATTTCGAGGGTTTTTTAATGTGATTTCCTAGCTATAGCATTTCTGTAACCTTTTTTTGTGAATATTATTATTATTATTATTATTCTGAGTTTTGTATAGCGCCTGGTTACCAATAGGCATCCCAGCGCTTACCAGAACATAACACTAGTAAAAAGATGCAAGGATTAAACGGAAAACAAAAAAGTTTTTAAAAGCTTACGGAAGCGAAGAAGACTAGCCTCCGAGCGCAGATGTAAGGGCAATGAGTTCCACAAGGAAGCCACATTTATTGAGAACCTTCTGCCACCAGTTCTTGCCTTTTTCACCCTACCAACCTGAAGGAGATGTTGGTGGTCAGAGCGAAGTGAACGAGAGGCCTTGTAGGGCTGGACCATCTCTTCCAGAATGGGTGGACCGACTCCGTGCAGAACTTTGTGGGCAATACAGAGTGACTTGAATTTCACCCTGTCCCTCACAGGGAGCCAGTGCAATGCCCTCAACGCTGGACGGGCAGATTGACGCCTAGGGAGACCCGTCAAAAGCCTAGCAGCCGCGTTCTGCACATGCTGCAGTCTGTTCAGGGTAGACTCGGGTGCGCCCAGGAATAGCGCATTGCTGAAATCCAGCCGCGAGATGATAAGTCCCTGGATGAGGAGCCTTCGAGTGGCCACTGGGAGCAAGGGCAAGATCTTCTGGGCTGAACGGAGCAGGCCAAAGCACACGCCAGCAGTCTTTTTGGCGTGGGTTTTAAACGATAGGTCCTGCTCCAGCCATACCCCCAAGCTCTTGATCTCCTGCTTGGGGGGAGGCATCGGACCCAGACAGTCTGGCCAGCTGCTGGGGGACAAAGATGGAGAAGAGTTCCCCAGCAGCATCAGTTCCGTCTTGGAGCCATTTAATTTTAGGGCTGAGCTGCACATCCACGTGTAGATCTTTTCAAGGCATGAGTGCAGCCGGTCGGGATGGTGCGCCGACTGGGAAAGGCCTACCACCAGCTGAGTATCATCAGCATAACTGATGATTTTAATACCCAGCGGCCGAACCACACTCTCCAGGGGGGCCATGTAAACGTTGAATAAGGTAGGGCTCAATGAAGAGCCCTGTGGCACACCGCACTGGAGAGGGGTTGACAATGATTTTTCCTGGCCTTCCCACACCTCAAATGTACGACCTTCCAAGAAGGAAGCGAACCATTTGAGGGCCAGACCCGTGACCCCCACCCCCGACAGCCGTTGGAGAAGCACCAGATGGTCCACGGTATCAAAAGCAGCGCTGAGGTCCAGGAGGATCACTGCCACTGATCCCCCCGAATCCAGCATGCTCCTCGCATTCTCCACGACCGCCAGTAGGGCGGTGTCAGTCCCCTGACCGGGGCGAAAACCCGTTTGGGAATCGCCCAGAAGGGAATTGGCTTCCAAGAAGTTCGAAAGGCGGCTGTTCACCAGCTTCTCCGCCACCTTACTGATACCCGGCAGCAAGGAGATTGGCCGAAAGTTGGCGAGATCGGCGGGGTCGAGGTTAGGCTTTTTCAAAAGAGCCTTAACCACCGCCCCTTTCCAACTAGGGGGAACTACCCCATGGGCGAGAGACAGGTTTATCAAATCCGTCACAGGGCCGACGATGGTAGATGACACCTGTTTAAGATATTTAATAGGTGCTGGGTCTTTCGGGGAGCCACTCTTCATAGACCTCAGAACTGCCAAGACTTCCTCCTTAGTAACCGGACCAAGGGAGGCCAGCTCCACCGCTTGCAACTTAAGTTGAGAGCTGGAGTTGTCCTCCAAAGAGGAGACCTCACCTAGCCGGGGAAGGGAGGCTAATATATTGTCGATTTTACTTTTAAAAAACGAGGCCAGTTCTGTGCATTTTTTGCGGGGGTCCTCGTGGACAACCAGAGGATCAGGGACACTAAGTAACTCCTTAATGACCCTGAATGACTCTTTAGAGGAGTTGGCCGCAGAGCCAATACGCTCTTCAAAGAATCCTGATTTTGCCACCCGAATAGCGGATTTATACCTACTCAGCGCCACGCGATATTCTTTACGACACGCCTCACTCCAGTCTCTCCTCCAGGACCGCTCCAGTCTCTTGCAGCCTTTCCTCAAGGTTCTTAATTCTGAAGAATACCAAGGTGCAGAACCCACTCTCTTCCCCCTCATAAGTTGTTTCTTTTTGGGTAGAAGAGTGTCCAAAGAGTCCACGAGCCAGGTATGGAAATTCGCATCAGCGACAATCGGGTTATCACCCTGAGGGGGCTGCGTGGCCTCCAAATGTGCCGCCCAGATGTCAACTGGGAGCCTCGACCAGGCTCTCTCTAGGGTGTGAACTCGTGGGACCACCACAGCTCGGCTGTTGAATTGCCATGACGCGGTCACCAAAAAGTGGTCTGTCAAAGGTTTTTTTAATGGTATTTCTCTAACTTAGAGAGTGTGTGAGTGTCTGTGTTGGTCTCTGAGTGTATGCGACAGTGGCTTAATGGGTATCTGAGTGGGTGTCTGAGTACCTGTGTGTGTGTGTTGTTAGCTGTGTGAGGACTGGGCCAGAACGAAACTTCACCTGCCTCTATATCCAACAAAAGTCCACAGTTTTGCACAAAATGTCTACCTAACTGGAGTATTTTCTACTGGTTAATTAGTAAGACCTACCTCATTGGGTAATAACTAGTACATACCTACACTACAACTGCATAATGGACCACTAGGAAATGTCTCCAGTGATCTTGTGTACATGTTATTTTGGCAATGTGATTGTTCCTCGTACATCTCGATCCACAAATCTGTGATAACATGAATCCTCATCTAGAGAAGAGCACAAGACTACAAAGAGGGGACTCTCCACCAAAGAAAGGTACTTCTTTCTAACTATATGATGTAAATGCTAGTTTGTTTGGTGGAGTTGACCTCAAACTTCCTCTGCATCAATAAGGCATCACCAAAATAAGCGGAAAACATGCTCAGAGGCCTTTTGGTAAGCTGTCCATCAATGTGGAAAAAGGTGGGAAGATCTTTCAATACTACTAAGAAAAATAGGGCGTGACCAAACAGACGGACCTTACAGCTGATTTTGGAATATGCATCCTCAGGTTAATTAAAAGGGAGAACCATGGACTCTGCTCTCAAGACAAGAAAGAAACCACTCGTCAGTCACTCCAGATCAGATTGCACTCCAACAGATCAAATATGCATTCGCCTCCAGTAATAATTTCAGATTTTTCTTCAACGTGCAATATGAGAGAAAACACATTTGCTATGCCTTCGCCACACCCAAGAAGTTAGGATCATTTGTGCTTTACGGAAGTGGAGCTTCAACTGGGCCACCTGCTGTGTTTATTTTTGTAAGCACTTCCTGTTAAGGTTAAATTTCTATGAAAAGAGCACCAGGGACAGAATGGAACCTCAAGTTGTCCATGAACAGTCCATAGTTTTGCCAAAAATGTCTACCAAACTGGAGTACTTTATACTGGTTACTTGGTAAGTGCTACCTTGTTGGGTAAATGTCTAGTGCATTTTCTTGACTACAGCTGCTTAAATGACCAGTATGCAATGTCTCCAGTGACCTTTTGTGCATGTAATTTCGGCAAAGTTATTATTCCTGCAGTGTCTTCATCTACAAATCTGTGATAACATGAACCCTCATCAAGAGAACATGACACGACTACAAAGAGGGGAACCTCCGCCAAACAGAGGTACTTCCTCCTATCTATATGAAGTAAGTGCTTGTTTGTTTGGTGGAGATGTCCTTGTATTCCTCTGTATCAAGTACGCATCACCAAAATTAGCAGTAAATGCATTTGTGGGCCTAGTGGTAAACTCCCCATCAGTGTGTGAATAGGCAGGAAGACATTTGCATACTACTAAGGAAAACAGGGTATTTGCTTACTCAGGTTATCTTAAAGGGAGAACCATGCATTGTCTTTTTTTTATTCTAGAAGGGAAGGGGACCCACGCTGTTTTTGGTTCCAGGGACCCAGATTTTACTCATATAAAACCAGTGTTATTCAGTTGTTATACTTATCTGAGCTAACTATAACTTACACCCCCTGCAATGCACTGCGTATGACCTTACATATTATATCACTCATGACATAGTCAGTGACATTACTGATGATATCACAGATGACATCTGAAATTACATCACTCATGACATCATATAGTGAGTGTTCTCTTAAAGTTTCCTTGTGTTAAACACATATACTAAGGTACCACAAAAGATAAATTAGTATATTTTGTGTAGTACTAATGAGTGATTCCATTTTTTAACATATATTATGTGAGTGGTTGTGTGAATTTGTGTACTCATGTAGTTAACTTGGGTAACTATAACTATAACTGTAATGTCCCTATAACCTTTGTTTTTTCAGTGAATTTCTAAGGTATTTTTAAATTCTATTTCCTAAATATAAGATCCCTGTAATCTTTGTTTTTTTCAGTTACTTTCTATGCTTTTTTAATGTTATTTCCTAACTATAGCGTCCCTGTAACCTTTGGTTTTTTTAGTGAATTTCTACAGTTTTTTAATGTCATTTCTTAACTATAATGTCCTTGTAAGCTTTGTTATTTTGTGTGAATTTCTAAGATTTTTTAAACTTTATTTCCTAACTGTACCCTGTAACCTTTGAGAGTGTGTGTCTGAGTGAGTGCATGAGTATCACAGTGGGTGCATGATTGAGTGTATAAGTGTCTCAATGGGGGTGTGAGTGGGAGTGTCTGAGTGGGTACATGTGTCTTAGTGAGTGTTTGAGTGGATGTGAGATTGTGGGTTTGTGGGTTCCTCTGTGAGTGTGTGAGTCAAGCTGTTAGGGAGTGCATAAGTATCTGTGAGTGGGTGTTTGAGTCTCTGAGTGGTCTGTGAGTGGGTGTGTGAGCCTCGGGTATCACTGATACAACATCAACTCCGATACTGGACCTCGTTTTCTCCAACATATTGGATATTAAAGCAAAACCTCCGATGCCATTGTTATGGACAGGTCATTTTTTAATTACTTTTTCAATATCATTCTCTTCCCAATCTCAGATTATAGGGAAACACTCTTATGTGTGGGACAACATGTCAGCTGACACCCTATGCCCTGCTCTTACAGCAAACCCCCTACCTCTAACCTCTGATGTAAACTCTGATGCAGTGTCGCTGAATTGCTGGATTGGCAACTCAGTGGAATCCATCGCTCCTGCTAAAATTGCCACGTCACGCAGAGAATCTCCTTCTGTACCTTGGTTCTCCCCTGAGCTGATGGCCGAAAAAAGCAATTGCAAAAAGCTGGAGCGCCTTTGGCGAGCAAACTACTGTGAATCAGCAAAAACCCGCTATAAAAAAGCTCTTCATGGCCTCCACTCATCCATAAAAAAAGCCAAAAAATTATTCTTTGCGACCTCCATTCAGCAGGCGGAGCAATCAAGCAAAGCAGCTTTTAAGATTGTTCAATCTTTTTTTAAACCTTGAGCCATTGAGACAGAAATCATTCCATCGGTAAGACTTTGCGAAACTATCTCGGATTTCTTTGATACAAAAATAATAAAAGTCTATGATAACTTCACCAACCCCGAGCCTACAGTTATGGCTGACTTGGGAGATACTGAGCCACCCTCCTCCTTCTTAAATCAATTTCATCCTATCACCCTCGCTGAGGCACTGAGAGAAATAAGAAAATGCAAATCAGGGGCCCCTGATGACCCCTGTCCACCTAAGCTCTGGAAAATGATGGCGGACGCAATTGTAGTACCTCTCCTACATATATGGAATACGTCCATTGAAACTGGAACGTTCCCTAATTGCTGGAAACAGGCCACGCTCCTCCCTTTGAAAAAAACCCAACGGTACGCCGGACGACCTGAGCAATCTCCGACCCATTTCCCTACTAGCAGCCCCAGTAAAAATGCTCGAAAAGCTGATCCAACGTCAGCTAAACAGCTTCATTGAAGAAAAATGTGCCCTACATGAAACACAGTCAGGTTTTAGGGCCGGTTTCAGCACCGAGACGGCCCTCATTGAGGTTGCTGAATCGATCAGGTGGTCCTTAGATTCAGGAGCATCAGCTATGCTGGTGCTCCTGGATCTATCAGCTGCATTTGATACGGTGGATCATGGCAGATTGCTGTTGTGGCTGAAGGACATAGGCCTTGAAGACAAGGCATTGAGCTGGCTCCATTCCTACCTCACAGATTGGTCCCAGAAAGTGGCGCTGGGTACCTTCTCCTCTAAGCCAAAACGCCTCGGGTGCGGTGTCCCGCAGGGGTCGGCACTCAGCCCGCTGCTGTTTAAGGTCTATTTGGCCCCACTTTTTACTCTGATTGCCAAATGGGGGGTCAAGGCAATTTCGTATGCAGATGATACGCAATTAGTCTTCCCCTATGAAGATACGTCGGAGGCAGCTTTTAGTAAAATTAGGGGCTGTCTTCGAGATGTGGCTAGCTGGATGAATACAAATAAATTAAAATTGAATGCCAGCAAAACGGAGGTATTATTTTTTGGAAAAAATACACATCCCCCCCCAGACCTGTGGTGGCCTCCTGAAATGGGTCCAGCACCATCTCCCGGAACCCAGGCAAAAAATCTGGGAGTAAGATGGGATGAGAACCTCTCTTTCCTCCCTCACATACAGCAGCTCACCGCCGGCTGCCTGCACAAACTCAGAAACCTTTGAAAATTTCTGTCTCTCCTACCAGTTGAGCGTCGCAAAATGGTAGTTCATGCGACAGTTACATCCTGACTACACTACTCAAATGGCCTCTACCTTGGTCTGCCCAAATATCTGGTGCAACGCCTACAGATCGTGCAGAATGCGGCTGCGAGACTGATAAAACGTATTCCCTTTAGGCATCATGTCTCTCCTCATCTGCACAAGTTACATTGGCTCCCAGTGGCAAACAGAATAAAATTCAAAGTTCTCACCTTGGCTTTCAGAGCACTAAAAGGTACCTGTCCCAACTATTTAAAACTCAGACTCCCCCGCTACCACCAAGAGCGACAGCTGCGATCTAATTCTCTGCTTAAGCTAACTATCCCGCGAGTGAGGAAAGCTAGACTTGGAGGCAGGTCCTTCTCTGCTGGCACGGCAAAACTCTGGAACACCCTGCCCTCTGCCATCCAATCTGCCACGACAGAAGCTAGCTTCAAGAAGCTCCTAAAAACCTGTCTTTTTATGCAGTAAACCTTAGAATTTTCTTCATGGCTCTCGCTTACTGCTGAGATACTCGTTAGCGCCGGGACACCTCACCTAGATGTAGCTGTTCGCGCTTTACAAGCATCAGTATTATTAATATTATTATAAAATCGAACTACAAAAATATTGAGTCAATACTATTGTATACAAAAATATCAACACCCAATACATAAAAGTGAAATGACACAAACATTGCTAAAAGAATATTGTAAAAAAAAATTCTATAACAAAAATATCGACTTCAAAAAAAGAACACAAAAATATCAATAATATTTCAATAACACGACACACCAAAACATCTATATCAATAATATCGACAACACAAACATCGAAAAAATACATATAAACAATACCAAACAATAACATTTAAAAATAAAAATAAACTATTTTCAATAATATATTAAAACAACATATGTCAAACATTAAAAATAAACACTAAAAAAGTGCAAAATTAATAAAACTAAAAAACTAAATATACTGAAAAACAAATAAATAAACAAACACTACAAAACACTACAAAACAAAAAATCAAAAATTTAAAATGATACATCTATATAAAATATTAAAACAATATCAATTATTTACATATGCATTATACTACAACTAATAAACCAAATAAAAACAAACATTAAATATACATAATTAATATTAAACACATTAAATTATAACTACCAAAAAGTTCAATAAAGCTATCTTGATCAATACATTCAAACTACTCTAACAAAAACCAATAGAAAACTCTAACCAATTAAATACACACTATAAAAGCAATCAATTAATTAACACACAATTTTCTGTGAAATGGAAAAACACTCAAGAAGCATAAAACTTCGTGAGACAGAAAACAGAATGAAAAAGAACTGCACAATCAACTATTCAGAAAATTTCTCATTAAAGGTAAGAAAAAAACTTTTTAACTAAATAAATAAAATTAGCTTAAAAAATTATAAAGATATGAACTAAAACTATAACATGTTATCCTTTATATGTCACAGATTATACTTCATTATAACTCCACCTAGAAAATTCAAAACAAAAATGTACTTCCAAAACAAGTACAAAATCAACATTAACGGAAAATATAAAACAAATAAAGTATGTGACTTAACCAACAAATAGAGTAAACTAATAAAAAAGTTAATAAAAAGCAAAAGATAACTAACAAATACTTTCTCTTAACAGCTTCTACAGACTTCAATAAAGCAACAACATCAACGAAGTAAACTTCATCAACTAATAATAACAAGTATTTAATTTACAACTAAATAAAAACAGTGACTAAATAAACAAAATATTGAAACTAATTGTAACACTTACATAAAAATTACATTTTCCTTTACAACAAACAGAAAAAAAGAAAACAGTGAATAAACCATGAACATCAAATACCCAAAAAGAAAATCAAAGCAAGACAAATGTAAATTTATTTTCAAATATAATAATTATAAAAACATGTTTACTCTTCAATACTTTATAATTAATAAATATATACATAAATATATTCACAGATATACAAAACAAATGGAAAAAGGAGCAACATTCATCACATCACAAAAGGAAAAATTACTACTGTGCTACATGGGCTTTACTTACACACAAGAGGAAATAACAGGAAACAAAATGCATTGGAAATGTAGTAATTACTACTCCAATTCTTGCTTTGGGAGAGCCACAACAGTCAAAATAAATGTTATTAATGTCAAGGAACACAACCATCCACACAATGTCACAGACATTGAGGTCAGAGATGCTTTAGAAACCATCAGAGAAGCAAGCACAAGCTCCCAGCAGACCAGTATCCAAATATTTAAAAAATTACTAAGTAGGGTTCCTAAACATGTGATAGGACAACAACCATGCATCCCCACTCTAAAACGGCTAATAGCAAGAGCTAAAAGAGCTTCTGCTCAAACATCACCCACCCCTCAAACTTATGCAGAAATCAAAATATTGAAGGAATACACTGTCACACACAAAGATGAGAAATGCATTCTTCTTGACAATAAGAGTCATGAAATACGAATTAACTTTGCGACCAAAAACAACATTCGAAAGTAAAAAATCTGTGAAACATGGATGATGGATGGTACATTCAAAATGTGCCCCAAGCCTTTTAACCAACCTTATACCATCCATGGTGAATATGAAGACACTAACATTCCCTTCATATACACACTACTCCCCAGAAAGCAAAATATTACCTACATAGAGCTCCTTACAATGAAAAAACAACACACCAACAAATACTTCCACAAAAAATTATAATTTACTATGAACAAGCAATGATTCAGTCAATTTTAAAAATATACCCACACACTGCAAAACAAGGTTGCTATTATCACTTCAACCAAAGTATCTGGAGACACTTCCAAAAATCTTCTCTAAGTATAGATTACGCCACAAAAGGCAACTTTGCTCACTAATTTAAAAAATGTATAGCCTGGCCTATGTACCTACAACAGAAGTAGCCAACCACTATAATATACTTCTTAAAAGCCCTTTCTACCAAGCCAATAAAGCAAAACTAACACCCTTACATAACTACTTTGAAGACACCTACATGAGAAGGTTACACAGGTCAGGGCAACGAAGGCAACCTTAGTTACAAATCCCCTGGTAGAACGTCTATGATAGTACACTAGCTCAAAAATCTAAAACTAATACCACAGTGGAAGGCTGGCCTAATGCTTTCCAAGCCACAATAGGAAGACGTCAACCAACCTTACACAATCTAATAGAAGCCATAAAAAAATAACAGAGCTATCAATAGATAAGGCTAGAGGAATCTCTGACTAAAATAGGTCCTAAACTCAGTAAACAAACCAAATCAATGTGTGAATTCCTGCAACACAAAACTCAACTATTTTCAAACACCAAAGGGCTAGAATACCTAGGGGCTCATTAGGATGGCGGGCGGGCGGAGGCACAACCGCGGTGCTGGCGGTAAATGTATTTTTCGACACTCCAGCAGCAGTCTTCGTGCTCACCATATTACAATGGGCAAACATATCCCATTTCCCATCCGTAGCGGTGCGATGTGAACCGCCATAAATATGCACCCGCCACCGCGGCGGTGGGAGCAAATAGAGACTCACCGCTGTGCAGAATGATGTCCAGTCCGCTGTACCAATCAGGATGCCCCAAACAACCTGTCACACCGCAGCGGAGAAACAACCCAACCATAGATGGCAGAAGCACAAAAGCGGAGCGCAAAACCAGCCTCCTGGTTCCCTCCACCCGGACCCTACCGCAATGGATACAGCTCTACAAGCCTTGCCGGTGCTGTACCTCCTCCACTACCAGCAAGTAATGCACCACCGCGGACAACACCACAGGCACGCAGATACACAACTCCGCACACATAACAACACACAACTCCTGTGCTGACGTACAGTTCCCGTCCACATCAGACACTCTGGTGAAACAAGATCACATCCCCAAGTGTACCCACACACGTCCTACCTTTAAGAAAAAATCACCCCTCTGCAGCCAGGTCACCCATCAACTACAAAATCACTGCAATGTCCTGGTCACGTTACCTCAGTGGTGCAGACGTGGGAAAACCTGAGCACAATGTAGTAGGTAGGGCCGGAACAAGGCATGGGCAGTTCACAAAGAGTTTCTGGGCCCCACCTCCACCCTTCACACACTATGCTCCCCACACCCATTAAGGGACATGCTGTGTGCTCCTCCTGTGCCCCCCTGCACAATTCATCTTCCAGGTGTGGCCAGACAGTGCACCGCACACATCAAACAACCAAGGAGCCTGTCTTAGAAGGTGGGGTGATGAGGAACACCCGACACAGAAGCTCAAGGGCAGGGCATCCCTCCTCCTCAGACCTACCCTCCACTCATGTCAAGAAAACTGAGTCTAATCACAAAATGAAGACTCACACTGCATATGAACATCCACTGAACTGTCCACACTGCATGTCTAGTCACTCAGTCACACCCCACACTGACACACTGCAACATACACATACCAGATGTCAGCAGCAATGGAAGGCAATAAATGGAGTAGCCAAAAGTAAAGTGGACACTGTTGGAAAGCCATGGAGAAAGCCACAAATCATGTGTACATCACATGCAAAACAGGAAACATATCACACAACCCTTAGGCCATCAAATCAGACATGGGTGGCACAGTGAGTGGAATTAAACCAAAGTGACATCCATGCAACAACTCAGGGAGACATCAAGGCAAGCCATGCATAGGCACTGGCATAATAGGAAGTGTTTGAAGTCAAACATTTGTGTCATCTTACTTGACATGTGTATGTCATCAGCGCAACCCACATGGCACATTGTCACACTCCTTGACTGTCAAACCCAAGTTGGACCTTCACACATACCCCTCCTCTACCCACCTCACACCTGCAGCACTCAACACCAGTATTAAACACACAGGGGAATATTCTCAAGAACGCAGCCTTCAATATTGCAGTCTATTGTGGGAAAATTATGCCGTGTTAACCAAGTATTCACAACACGGCTGTACCATGCGATAATCTCCAGATAACCTGTCAACTGACCATGTTAAAATCTATGCCAAGCCGCAAAAATGCAAAACACGAATGCAAAAATTCTTACGATGAGGCCAATCGCGATACAAAAAGCAGCAAAAACCAGTGGCAGGCCTGCAAATCCCACACGTCTCACTGGAAAGTACACCCTAAAAGCAGAGTAAATAAACGGTCAGATGACAACGTATGATCACAGCCCCACAGCTGTGACGCAGAACAAATTACCAATGTCCTAATCAGATAGGCATTTCCCCACAAACAGCCACAATGTACATTGACATGTATTCCGTATGTAACCTGCGGCAATGAGGAAACAATCATGGAACACACTGTGAAACCACATCTCCTCTTCACATTGCAGAGGGACAAACCACACCCCCTGCACACCGACGTGCCATGTCCATGATAAAACAATAATGAAAGAATGGACCAATGTTGAGACAGTGACTCCCCCTTACGCACATGTCGCCCATGTCTTGGGACTTGAGTCACATGGTGCATCCCTGCATCATGGCGGCACACATCAGAGCCCAAAAGAATCCCTGTTGTCACTCCTAGACCACAATTGACAGCCAAAATGGAATGATTTGGGACATATGTGAAACGCCAAATAGTGGGATACCGTAACAATTGGGACACACAGAACTGGCAGTTCGAATATGTGACACCCTAAACAGCCTCACTGCACAGAGGTGACACACCCACCATCCATTAACAAATTCCAAATTTTCAGCACATGTCGCACCCACACTTGTCTGAGTGAAGTGCCTGTACAGATGAGTGACATGAATGCAGTGAATGTGTATTGGAATGAATTTATTAGCTGTGCCCGTGGTCAGTCATCGTACTGTCCCATTACTGCTAACGACCCTCACAATGTGACGTCAACCAGAAAAGAAACTGTCAGTGATGTAGTCCCTACGGGCTATGCCTGACTCGGCTGCAGTGGGGCTTGGTCCACCTTTCTCATCTTCATCGTCATCGTCCGGTGCATCTGGCACTCATATCCATGGGGCTTTGCTGCATACACATATGTTGTGCAACACACATTATGCAACGATCATCTTGCACACGAGGTCTGGGCTGTAAAGGAGCCTTCCACCTGTGATGTCCAGGCACCTGAAACATGACTTCAACATGCCAAATGTGCATTCCACGATGCCCCTGGTGCATTTGTGGGCCAAATTGTACTGCCTCTGGGCCTGTGTGTTCGGGACTCGGAGGGCTGTCATCATCCAAGTGCAGAGTGCACATCCTTGGTCACCTGTGACAGTGCAGAGAGACATGAGTCAAGACTGCGTACTGCATGATGTGTTGGCAGGCTCACGGGTTTATTGGTGTGTGATATGTGTGATTTAGTGATTCCTGTATGACATGTACTGCATGTTGCAAATGAGCGGCGTCGCTGTGTATTACATAGCCTCACTGCTGCACCTCCCCCAAACACATTCACTAGTGTGCGCAGCGCGATTGCATCACATGCACCCCTATGGCACACCATTTTCATGCTTGTCTGCGCATGTCCACGAGCCTGACTACAACACAGTGATGATGCTGCGTAGAATGTGGCCAGCCATGTGTGTGTAGGCCCATTGCAAAGACAGGGCTGACACAGATGTAGAGCACCTCCCTGGCTGAACTCGACATGCAGTTGAGGGTACATCATTGGCTCATGCTGCGCTAATAGCGACACACACAACAGTTGGCATGTACCCCCATGTACCCATTTGGCCGAGCAGGCACACCAGGGGCAGGCCACAGAGCAACATTGTCGATTGCGTGAGTGGTGGCGCAGATACTACAACAGAGACACACGCATCAGCCACATCCTTGGCAAGGCCTACATAAAACCACACCCATATCCATGTGTGGAGGAGCCACAGACGTACACAGTACTGTTGTACGCCTGTCCACCCTGCTTACACTCACATGGAGGTACGACACGGTTGCATGTCCCCGGTCTACACCACTGCCTACGGTGACATTGTTGTGCACGCTGTACACAGCACAATGTAATGTGGAATGTCCTTGGTCCCTCATGTATACATAATGACCACATAGACACACTGAGTGAGTTTGTGGGACTGGCTAAGGGCACATGCACCCGGCCCCTTTTATTGCCTGGGTCACATCTCCAGTGACGCCTGGGCTGGAAGGGTGTTGGGTAGTGTAAGCCACCACTCAGGGGTTGGTTGGTGCTGGCAAAAACCACAACAGTGAGCAGACAATTAGCATTAGAAGGTACGAACAGCAAAGGTCCATGAATTGAGCAGCACAGAGTTTGTGGCCCTTTATGCACAGTGGCCAGCACAGGCACACTGCCACGGGAGGGTGACTCGCGGTGCACTGAGGTAGGGCCATGTGAGCTGAGATTGTACTTAACAATGTCCAAGGGGAATGTCGCAGGGGGTTGGGGGGACAGTGGAAGGTGTCCTTCCAGGGCATGATGCAGAGGGCAGAAGCAAGCAGAAACAGGCAAATGGCGGGGTTTAATGCTACAGACTCCACTTTTACACCTTGTCAATATCAGCTACATGTAGATGAAGACAACCTCCAGCCCATGGGCTCAGACGCCACTGACGTTCAACCAGAGATTGCCCACGAACTTCAGGGCACACACTCAGTGGCACCAGAGTGGGAAGGGGATGCAGTCTGTGATGAGGCCTGCACAATGACATGGACTCTGCCATGTAGAGAGCAAGACTCAATTCAAATTGTGTGACCTACTTCACCGCAGTGTGTGCTGGAGACAGCGGTCAGCAGGGGCCCATAGCCACGTGTGGTAGGCATGCTCTGCACAGAGTCAGTGGCACCAGTGCAGTTGTTGCTAGTGTCCCATCACCTCTGTAAAGGTGAGCCTTTTTTCCTCCAGACTGAAGCACGTCTTCCTCTCACTCCTAACGTACTGTGCCCTGTACGCTGCCAGGAAGAAATCAAGACTCAGTTTCAAAAGTGCGACCTAGTTGGCTGCAGTGTCGGCCAGAGGCTGCGGTCAGCACGGGTTAACCGCTGTCCACCCACCTCCTCCTGGATCTCTAACACACGACGTTGGAATGGCATGTGGGTTAGATTTGTGGCTGACAGAGTTAGTGGCACCAGAGCTGAGCAGTATGCAGCCGGCGAGGAGGCCGTGTCCTGCCTGGGACGAACTGCATTGCATTGGTGTTAGGCCTGGAGGACCACAGATTAGGCCAAAGGCCGCAGTCAGCAAGGGCCCACAGACACATTTGGTAGGAGTCCTATACACAGACTTGGTGGCACCACATCGAAGGGTGTATAGTGACATAAACTCAGCCTTAAATAATGTACTCTGCCATGGGGTAATCAAGACTCAGTTCCAGATGTGTGACCTACTTGTCCGCTGTGTATGCCGGTGGAGTACGTCAACGAGAGAGGAGTTCTGCGGGCCTGTGTAGTGGATGCCGTGATGGTCCGAGAAGGCTGCCAAGGTTGGGGGCCTCGGGCTTGGAGTTTGCAGCGGCACATGGTGGCCCCTCTTTGACTCACACCGATGTCGGCAGGTGAACAGTAATGCCTGGATGAGCAGGGGTGGCCATAATGTCTTCAGGGACCAGTGGCCCAGGGTGCAGCAGGCGCACAGGATCCTGGGCAACACCGCTCACGGCGTAGGCCTCGTGGCAGGGTGAGAGGTGTCGCCCTGGCAGGGACATTGGGCATTCCGGAAAAGGACCACGCCCAGGGCTACATGCTTTTTATTCACACACCTACAATGGCCTGGCATGCGCCGGGCCAGCCCACTCCGCTCACGCTTACATGGGGGGATGTAACAAGTTAAATTTCCACGATCTTCCCCACTGGCTGGGGTGACATGGTTGTGTCCACTGTCCACTACACTCCAAACACCAGTGATGTGTGTTGACATAGATATGTCTGTGGTCTGCATACTGCAGTCTGTCCAACACATCCACGCGACACTTGGCATTGTGTGCAGTCTCATTCATCGGTCACATCGCCTCCTTCAAATATGCCTGGTTCCCTCATTTTCCCACAATCTGCTATTGTGTAGCTGAGGTGCCATCATTTTGATGGCTCATGTACATGGCTAGGCCAGGTTCCCACAGTGAGTTGTGCTGTCCTTTCTGGTGTATGGGCATGTTGTTGGCATGTTGTATGTGACGTGTGCATTCCCAGAGTTGTGGATTACATGATTGTGTTTTTGAGGTGTGTGGTGTGTTCATTTGGTACTTACCAACGAGCAGTGCATTCCCATAGGGGTCATCCTGGAAGCGCTGGTTGATGATGGACTGTCGGAAGATGTAGGAATCATGCACACTGTCTGGGTAGTTGGCTACGATGTTGGTGAAGAGCCCCCGGTGGTCCACTAATGCCTGCACATTGATGGAATGCGTGTGCTTTCTGTTGCAGTAATTGTGTGCAGTGTCAGCAGGGGGCACAAGTAGGACATGTGTGCAGTCGATTACCCCCAACAGGTGCTGGAAGCCAGCTATGGCGTAGAAGTCTTGCTTGTTCTCCAGCTGTTCCTGCGCAGTTTTGAAGACGTATAGATACTGGGATACCAAGCTGATGATGGCATCCAGGACAGGTTTGAGGAACTTTGATAGGGCTGGTTGTGAGACTCCTCTGACTCTGGCTGTTGTTGGTTGGAAGATACCAGAGGCCAATGGATGCAGCACGGCCAGCAGCTTTGTCTGTGGAGGGATGTTGGTTGTCCGCTGTGTTGGTACCTTCAGCCTGCGGGCAATAATGTTTAGGATGCGGAGGATGGTTGTCCTTTTGACACTGTAGTGGGCAATGACGTACTCTGGTGTTAAGCCTGTGAGGCTGGTGCATTTTCTGAAGGTCCGAGGTCTGTGTCGGTGCTGCCTCTGTGGTGGTCCTGAGGGATGGCGGGGGTCCCAGGGGTGGCAGGCCTGGGGGTGGTGGCAGTGGGTGTTGTGGGCCTGTTGGGGCTCCGAGCTGCATGATCAGTAGCTCCATAGCCTCTTTTGCCCTTCAGGTGTGGCTCTGGGCTAGGCTCCCTTTTCTGGTGCCGGCTGCCATCTGACTTTACACCAAGTCAGAGCATGTGTTCATTTCCTGCTGCTAACACACCTTATTGCCTGTTTTGAGTTCTTATCGCCGATCTGGCTGGTCGTTAAGAATGTTGCGGAGTGGCGTTGTTACGACTTTTTACACAGGAATGCCTGGTCTGCATCTCATTAGCGATAGTTGGGGGTGTCATCTGTGGCAATGTTTTATGCGGCTGCTATCAGGGGTAAACTGGTGCTATGGGCTGTTAGCACCAGCTTGTGAATGGGTTGATAGATTTATAGGCACAAACAATTAGCTGGTGCCCTTGGCTCTGAGCATAGAAAATCCCTGACAAAACCAATAAAACCAGCACTTCAGGTGTATGAGGCCAAAGTCCTCGGATCAACACTTTACGGTGCTGAGCTGTGGGGCTATGAGAAGCTTCAGCCATTACACATTTCGGAAAATACGTTTTTCCGACTCATTACTGGCCTCCCTAAAAGTACTCCCTTGCTGCCGCTTAGGTATGATCTGGGCAGGAATGCTGTTGTTGACTTGGCCAGGTTGCATCCAATCTTGTACTGGCGTAGACTCTGGACTACACCTGAACTTTCACACTATGCTGAGGGGTTTTTGGACATTATTAAAGCAGATGTGTTCCACAAAATTGGATGGCTGAATGAACTTAGAAAAATGCTGGGTGATCTTGGTCTTCGCATGCTATGAGAAAACCCAGAGGTAGCTTCATTCCCACCAAAGAAAGTCCTTAAAGAAATCTATTGGGAAAATGTGGCCGCTCGAAATTGGAGCGATACTAGTACAGAGACTATGGCTGGAAGATTCCTAGAAGCAAAGCCCAATCCCAGCCTAGAACTCTACTGGGACGCTATAACTAGCCCGAGGGATAGGAAGTTGTTCTTCCAAACCAGAGCGGGTGCCCTTCCCCTTAGATCTCTGACAGGCAGGTGGGGTGGTCCATCAATTAGTAATTGCCCCTCTTGTGGAGCACATAATGAAACAATTGCCCAATTTTTATTTTCTTGTACGATCTATGCAGAGCCAAGACGCATCTGGCTTACCCCAATGTGCAGGAATTTAGGTACGACTAGTAATGTGGTGGCTCTAAGAATTATACGCACTAGCACTTTACTGCCTATAGTAATAGACACCGCCAAATATCTTGGTTGGTCATGGACTATTAGACAGAATTTTTTAGGCAGTTGATTGTTTCTTTTAAGTAAGCTATCTCTTTAACTTTGTAAATGATGTATTGCAAGAGTGTCTGCATTTTATCTGTAAATTCTTATCTCGCAATGAAATTGATGTATTTTATCTGTTTTAAGTCCTACTTTTAACATAAATGTTTTTTTAATGGTTTTATTGAAGATTGTACATGATTTTATGAGTTAACCTCGAATAAAGCAAATTGACTTGACTTGATAGATTTATAGCAACTTTGGCTGCGATAAAGTGCCAATAGCTCAGCAATAACTCCTTGAGAATATGGCCCGAGAATGGTGCAAATGATGTCCTGTGAGTTCACTGACAAACAATCGGGCACACTCTCCACTGAAGGTGCATCAGGTGCAGGTGGTGGCCCTACCTCTGGGAACCGCAGGATCTGGTGGTATGCTTGGCCTGGCCTTGCCTTTTATCCTCCATTCCCTGTTGACCAGGTGAACCCCCCGCAGTGCCCTCCTGTCCCAACTTCACAGGGGTGTGGGTGGGAGTTGAGGTTGTTGGTGAATCTACATTAGAGGGCTTCTTCTTCAGACTATTAGCAGGCACCAGCTTCACAGCAGGCATGGCAACAGTGTGCCTGTCTTTGGGAGCCACTTTTGGGATGGTAGTGTCACTGGATGGGGCTGATTTTGCTGCATGTGAGCCTGAGGCCTGCTTCTTGGCTTGATGCCCCTGAGTGTCACCTAAAGGGCTTTCGCCTTTGCGCTCCTATGTGACTTTTGTTTGTTTGGGGGATGGTGTCTGTGCTCTGGCCCACTTAGGGAGCTGCTGTTGTGTGCTGCATGTGGTGTACCTAGATTCTGTGGCCTGTGGTGTGCGGTCACCCTCGTCAAATGTAGCCACTGGCTGGGGGGTTGCCGAAGGGACTTGAGCTGGACTCTGAGCCAGTGACAGCTGAATGGCTGCCGTCACTGTGGAGGACCAAGACTGGACAGTCCTGTGTAGCCCACCCACGTCAGAATGAATTCCCTCCATGAAGGCAGCTACCTGTGCCAACTTCTTGTCAAGGTCTTGGAAGGCATTCAGGAGAGTTGTCTGACCCTCACTCAGCCGGCCAAAAATGGCCACAGCCTCAACACTGAGGGTAGCAGTGGAGACAGGGGCAGGGGCAGCGGTGCCTGGGGGGAAGGACACTCTTCCCTTCTTACTGTTCCGAGCACGTGCAGCACTAGTGGAAGTAGCTGGGAGGGTGGGCACTGGTTGATGTGTGGTGGAAGAGAAGCCAGAGTTCCCACTCCCTGTACCCACAAACATCGAGGAGTCACCACTGACATCAAATGACATTGAGGTTAGTGCTTCTGGGCATGACTCCTCAAGGGCACTCCTGTCCCCCTCCGAGGCGGTGGTAACATTAGTGTCAGTGAGCTCATGTGAAGCAGTCATGCAAGATGACTCACCACTGGTGTTCGTCCCCTGTCCTTCTGTGCCCTCGGTAGATGCTGCAAGAGACAGACGTAGGTTCAGCTTAGTGCCATACACACATCATATGCAAACAAAGCATAAAACAAGATGATAATACCCCCATGTTGCACACCACCCTGTGCAGTCTGCATGTGCAACCTTAATTCAAAACTCAAAACATGCATGGTAACATGCACATTTGGCATTAATGAGCCATATGATGTCCACACAGCCAAATTACTTACACATACCTCCGTGTAACCTGACATACAGATCCCTGTGAGCATACCTAGGTCCCTGTAGGTGAAAAAGATGTACATCTGAACATGTTGTCACAGTCACATATAGAGCCACCATAAGGGGACAACACAGATACAGACTCCCAAATGTCCTTTTGCAATGGACATAAGCTTCTGCTATCCACCATGTTGTGCTTTGAAGCACAACTACAGTTTCACATTGGTGGCACAATGTCGAGGTCAGGCACGGCACACATCAATGAAAGCACACTAAGATGAGGCACACTGCCGTTCACTGCCAGGGGATGTCCATGACTCCCATAATGCAGCCAATGCCATAAGGCCACAACTCTGCATGCAATGTCAAGGGCCATTACATTAAAGACATGAGAAAGTACATGTAGAGAAAATGCATGACAGCTGAACACAACACAGAGGCCACTTACAAGCCATTGCATCACACTAGAAATATTACAGAGCTCCTCACTGGCTCAGGGTTGGAATACATGCAGTCACTCAAACTCAATGTCACCCTTCCCAGAATGCTCACTCCCTGCTTGCAGCTGATAGGCCCTCAAACGTCCATCCAGCTCTGGCTGTGTCACTGCCAAGATGCGGGCCATTAGTCATGTCATGCTTCTGCGCGCCAACCTGCCAGTCCAAGGGAGCAGCCCCAGCGCTATCTCTGCAGGCATTGGAGACAAGAGGAGGAAATGTCAGTGACACTCGGTTATGTACCACTGTGTTTCAGTACATGAGCATGCACACACTCAGCACAGCTATTCAAATATGTTTAGCAGAGACAATACAGCATGACACATAGGACATTAGCATGAGATAATCATACCTAAATGCATGCCGGTATGAGGATGGACACAGTACCTGGTCATCTCATACACATGCAGAATGCCAGCACAGAAAGCAATGTGAAGAAGGCCCACATCTGCGAAGCAGTTTGGGAGGGAGCAAGACATACATTACATTGTAAATGATGTGTTGGGGCAGACTCACTGTGCCCAACACTGCACACCCTCAATGTCCTTTCCCTGTGAATAGCTTACTGTGTCATGGAGGTCACATTTAGGACATGATCTTACAATCTCACACCCTTCCCACAAGGTCTGCCTTGAGCAATCCACAGGCCTACGATAGCTCATTGATGAATAGGGTAGGAGACAACCCATATATCTCTCTCTGTCCATTCAGCGATGGGTCCCTGTAAAATTTGGCAGTAACTGTGCTAGCCAGGGGGGCTCAAACTGCGGGCTAACGTGGGCCATCAGAACTGTCACATGAATGTACAATATGAGAGGGCAAACAGTGCCTACACATGCGAGTCAGTACACATAATGAAGTGAATAGAAAGGGGATGTTTCAGAAGTACAACAATCTGCTGTGTCATAGGTGAATTTTCACCAAGAGTGTTACCCCCTGGCATTTCACTCTTGTGCATAATGCTTACATATCGATGGTGGCAATATAAAGTCAAAAACGCTTCCAAAGTCTTTGTAATGTCACAAATGAGCCTGTGGAAACCTCATGTACTCAAACATCCATTAGCGCAGTCGTTTTCTGTCCACACTCCCACTTTCCAAACTTGCAGTGCCACTGTATGGCTGCAAAAACACTGCATGTCCCTCCCATCCTGATATGCAGCCCGGGAAATGTGTAAAATAGGCTATCAACCCCATTCAGTCAGCATGCTAGGAAGTGTATCACATAAACCCACACTCTCAGGCGCATACTGCAACAGATCAACTTCATGTGTGCACTCCCTGCACTCCCCTACCTTCACTCTGAAACACTTACCATGACATCAGGAGCACCATATAGCCTCCCATACTGTGTGAGCACCTCGTCCACCAGGACCGCCAGCTCCTCTATGGTGAAAGGAAGGGCCCTGATGTTCTCAGTCCTCGCCATCCTTGGGTCCATGAGCCAGCAACAGCAGCAGGTGGTGGTGAAGCGTGTCAGACAATCTGGAAGCAGTGGAAATTAGTGACTCTCTCCCACAAATATATAGCCCCCTGGGTTAGTTTCAGTGGGTGGTACTAAGCTGCTGCAATTGGTGTTCCAGGTCAGCTTTTTTGAAATTTGACCAATGACTGGCCCCGTGGTAGCGGTGCACGCCTAACGCAATTTTCAAAATTGCATTTCTCTACCGCAATTGCGGTTTCCATTGGACGCAAGGGCATGGGCACATGTTCCTCCCTTGGTTTTCCTTGGACGGCCCCTTGAACATTTGGCAGGGGGTGCCTCGTGGTTGCTACAGCAATATCATGCATCTTACAATTGCATCCAATGAATGGCCACAGAGTAGCAGAGCATGCCTACCGGGATTTTCAAAATAGCATTTCCCCACCGTGAATGCGGTTGCTATTGGCTGTAAGGGCATGGGCATTGCCGGTGACACACCGCAGGTAACAGGCGGTCGCTACCGCGATCGTCCATTTTACAATTGCATTCAATGACTGGCCCCGCGGTAGCGGAGCACGCCTACCAGGATTTTCAAAATTGCATCCCTCTACCGCAATTGAGGTTCCTATTGGCTGAAAGGGCATGGACATTGGCGTTGACACACCACAGGGGCCAGGTGGTCGCTATCGTGATTTGGCCATTTGACATTGATGCCTATGGCCATGATTGTGGTGGTGGAGTACGCCAACCACCATTTTACAATGTGTATAGCACTACAGCGATTGCGGTTCCCATTAGCTGCAATAGCATGGGCATTTGTGGTGACATACTGCAGGGGTCAGGAAGTCGCTATCACAATTTGGCGCTTGACAGTGGTGCCGTGATTGCGGTGGCGGTGCAAGCTTATGGCACTTATGGACAGATCATGTTGTGGCAGTGGCAGTGGCAATGGCCAGTTCTCAACATTGTACAGTAGATACGAGAATCATGCCACCAGATAGTGCAAACCAATGCTAGTGTAACATTTAGCCCACTGATGACTACACATGCCATGTCAGTGCACAGGATTACATGTATTGGCATGTACTCTCTCACATGTCATTTATTATATTGTTGTGCATGTACACAGATCTTTGGTGTGTTGGATTCTCAAATATGTACACATTTCAATGTGTGAGATGGCTAAGCAAAACACAGTAATGAAGGTCTGACTACATGATGTGCCAAGTTCACTGTTTACATTGCTGAGCTCCTGTACATACTAGATCGTTATGCACACACTGTGCTCATTGTGTTGTTAATGTGTGCCCTGTCCAACTTATGCAAGAAGATGTGGCAGGTACAGCAGCTACGTTGAAGCTAGCAGTGTTGCTGTCTCACTCATGTTCTGTATCAATTACTCTCAGGGCTGGTGACACAAGATGTTGAAATGTACCCTTTGGCATTCACATAGTCTGAATATGTTTTTGGGGTACTCACTGTGTGAATACTGGACAAGTGTACGACTAGTTTAGATCAAGATTTCACTACATGTAAGTTGTGCTGTAAGCTGAAGGTTGATGCCAGTCATTGTTGGCGCTGTGTCAGTCAAAACATAAGATGTTTGACACATCTCATAAGGGGATTAAATTGACATGTGTCTCCTTTTATCTCACATAGGAGGCGACCAAATGTGCATCGTCCATTCACAGTGCTGGTGGACATGGAGGATGAGGACATCATACGTAAATTCTGTCTGGATCGACCTGCCTTCAAGACTTTTGTTCTCTGTTGTAGCCCCATATGAGGCTTCGCCAAACCTATCCAACTGCTTTGACACCAACGTGTAAGGTGATGGGGGCCCTGCATTAGTTTGCTACTGGTTAATTCCAGTACACGGTGTCAAGCTCAGGTGGGATGTTGCAACCAATTTTCAGCATGGTGCTACGTGATGTCCTGTCCGCTATGATGACCTACAAGGACAGATATATCCATTTCCCAGGAGGCATGAATTGGGGGCTGTGAGGGTGGTTTTTATGACCTTGCCCACATCCCTAATGTTGTTAGTGCCATTGACTGCACACATGTTGGCCTGGTTTTACCACAGACACATGAGCACATCTACAGGAATCAGAAGCATTCCATTCCATCAATGTGCAAGTGATATGCCAGGCGGATATGATAATCTCACATATCTGTGCCAAATTTCTGCGATCAGCCCATGAATCCTACATCCTGCATAACAGCATAGTACCACAGCTGATGGCAAATCTGCATCCAGCGCATACGTGGATTGTGGGTGAGTACGCAGAGACAATGAGCGTGCTGTACGTGTGACATGCTGTTCTCTGCAACAGTTCTGTTACAGGTTGTTCTGTGTGTCTCACACCTAGGTGACTCTACATATCCCAACCAGCCTTGGTTGCAGAACCCACTGAGGAATCCCTGGACCCCGGGTAAAGCCCGCTATAATGATGCCCATGGAAGGACACATCGTGTGGTGGAGCATACTTTTGGTCTACTTAAGTCACGGTTTCGCTGTCTGGACAAGACCGGAGGTGCACTGATGTACTCTCCCCAAAAGTGTGTCAGATCGTAGTTGCATGCTGCATGCTCCACAACCTGGCCTTGTACAAAGAGATCCCCTGCTCCTGGATGATGATAAGCAGCCGAGGCCCCACCTACAAACCCCCACATGTCCAGTAACAAGGATAGTGGAGAGGAGGAAGGTGTTGACGACCTGTGTCAACAGCTCATCAACCACTACCAAACCGCTACTTCCCTTGAAGGTGAGTGAAAACATACAACGGTACCATTGTCTGCTGATTTTGTTGTTGGTGAAAAGGCCTAGGGAAGCTTTGCGACTGCTGCCTGTTGTTGGCTCTGTGCTGGCTGATAATGTTTCTGGTACAGGGTAGTTATGCACAGCTGCAGGATGTCTATGTTGGTACTGTTGCTCATTGTAATGTGTGTAGAATTGAGTACCTGGATTGCAAGTGGAGATCTCTGACAGATCTCCACAGGCTGCCCATTAGGGATAGAGTAAGCTTCAAATCTCTATCCACTGTATACAGAGCTGTGCATAGTACTGGCCCTCTATCCATGCAAGAGAGATTTACCTGGTACAGGCCTACCAGACACCTTTGCTCTTCCAGCGCAAATCTAGTAATAACTACCAGATTTAAGAAATCTCGGATGGGAGGCAGTAGCATCACGCCTCTCGAATGAGCTACCTCAGAGCATCAACAAGCTAGCTCTTTGCTATGCTTCAGAAAGAGCCTGAAGACCTGGCTATTCCCCAGGAATGAGAGCTACGCCCCCACTAACAATCATGTCCGTCTCTGTTGACTCCATCAGTCTAGGTTACAGCGCCAGGATACCCATAGGGTGACAGTTCGCACTATATAAGGATGAAATACAATACAATACAATAGTTCTGTAATGGCTGGGATACCATCTCCTGACAGGTGAATATTGTTCTCTTGTGTTTTCCTAGGTCCCCTCAGCCTCTCAATGCCTCCAAACAATTAGTGGTCCTGGCACATTGTAATCAGAGTCAACGTTGTACATCCTGTGATAAACATGGAGCTGACACGAAAACATAGGTGTATAAGGAGTGTTTATTTACAATGGGTATATGAGACAGTGAAGTGAATATTAACCAAAAGGTGAAAAGGGAATCAATGAGTTATCAGTGCTGGTAGATGAGGCAATAGAGTATGTGGTGACACAGTCCAACAGACGCCTGCCAACTACGTGGCAGTGTGGATAAGGACAGTCAACAAAGTCAATGGCAATGTAAAGAAGGATGCCATCATGGCTGGCTCCTTGACTGGCGTTTGGCTGGTGCTTTGCCAAATGTTCCTCCCTTGGTTTTCCTTGGATGGCCCCTTGAACATTTGGCAGGGGGGGCCTCTGCTGCGGGCTCAGCGGTGCCCTGAGAACTCACCCCACTCTTGGCCACATGGGAGGTGGATGAACTGTCATCCTGCGGGTCACTGGAGGTAGGTTGTGCTGTTGTGGGTCCACAGCCCTGTCTCTCAGGACACCCACAAGCTGGCCCAAGAGGTCCCCGATTTGGCCCATACGTGTGTCTATGGACCGCAGCAGCAGGCGGAGCTCACATGATTCTTCCAGAGCCTGGCATGTGTGTCCCTGGGCTTGGTTATATGCCCCAAGGAATCTGCTGATGTCGGCCAGGGCTTCAGTCCCAGTTGCCCTCCCACCTACCCTGCTGTCCTGGATCTGTGGCATAACCACTCTACGCACCCGTGTACTCTCGCTGCCCTCCTCAGATTGTGGGGTGGTGTGAGCATCGTCTGAGGCAGGGACAGTGTTGCTGGCAGCACTGGTAGTGGTGGTGGATGCCGCACAGGTCGTTACAGCAGGGGCCAATGCAGTTGTTGTTGCTGAGGTGGTGTGGTGGGACAGTGGGGGCCTGGGACCTGTTGTGCTCTGACAGGCCTGATGGGCCAGGTTCTGGGTCTGCATACAAGGAATATATGAAACCTCATCAGAGAGTCCATGTTCCCGGGGAAGACTGGCTCTGCAGGTTTGTAATTTGATCTGCAGCTGTTGGTTCTTGTCACCTGTGGAACAGAGGGGAAATGGTAATTGAAGTGCTGCCCACTAGCTTGGTGTTATATGTTTGGATATTACATGTTATACACCACAAAGTTTATACTGAGATCACTTTGTATGGCTGCATGGAACTGAGCATCATGACATGATGTGGAGGTACATACATTACTTGTCCATGGTGTGGCATGTCAATAGAGAACATGTTCCATGTACAGATTGTGTGATTTCAAGGACATGTCGTCATCTAACGACTAGCAGCACAACAACTTTATGTGAAGCATCTTTTTTGTTTACTCTGCATGGAAGACATTACATCAGAACATGAACTAGCCAATGTAATCTCAGGCATACCTTTGTCATATCATCATGTGCTTTGCTTTCTTTTTACTACTCACAATGCTTGTTTTGTTTTCATATAGGCCTTGACGCACTGCTCCCATGGTTTTTCGTGCTGTGCATGATTGTACCCTCAATTTCATAAACATGTGATTTGATGAGTCTAAAAAATTAGAGGCCCAGCCGGGTCAGGTGGAGCAAGGGGGGTCGGCCGTTGGTGCTGGGCCACCTGTGTGATTCCAAATAGAATCAATCCCGTTACGTTAGTTAGTTTTTACGCTCCAACAGAGGATAGACCAGAGATATATGAGAAGCTCTTTCATTCTTTGTTGATGGCCAAGAGTGAGATTATTATTGGTGGGGATTTCAACATTACGATGAACAGAGAGCTGGATTCATCCAGCAAGTTGAAGACACAATTTAAGCCTAAATCCCTTAGGTCTATCAAGAATAATATGTCATTATTTAACCTGTGGGACCCTTGGTGGCGTAATCAAAATCCAGACAAAAGAGAATATACTTGCTGGTCTGGCAGATTTAAATCCTCCTCTCGAATTGATTTTTTTCTAATTTCACGTCAAATCATTTTTTCTAAACAGACGTTGCTCCATAACGGGTTCTCGGATCATGCAATGATTATCATGGAATTGGGAGTGGTAGATAGGGTAAGAACCCTAAACGCTGGGTCTTTAATAAAAAATATTTGACTGATGACATTTGGGTGGCGGCTATTAAAACTGAGATATTAGACTTTCTTTCTCGGAATATGGGAACTGCCCCCCTCAACTATGTGTGGGACTCTCTTAAGGCGTATATTCGTTGTCTGGTGATTGGTAGAGATGTGGCAGATCTCTCTGCAGTTAAGAACAAGAATAAACTGCTCCAACAAAAAATTCAGGCTCTGATTGTACTCAGGCAACAAAATTCAGCTAGATCGGTTCAAGATCAATTAAATGCGGCCAAAAGACAGCTCTCTCAAGAGCTCTATACTCAGAGTGATGAGATCTTTTGTAAGAGTTCACAAAAAATTTATGAAGAGAGTAATTTTACTGGTAAACTCCTGGCGTGGCAGGCCAGAGAGCAAGCCTCGTCTAATCTTATACATTCTCTACACTCTCCAGACACCCTCAGAGATACATCGGTTCCAGCTGAAATTGGAGAAATAATGGTAGCACACTATAAGAGGATCTACAACACTCAATCAACGATAGATCATCAAAAATTATTGAATTATCTGGAAAAGTACTCTCTTCCTACTCTTTCTCCTATAGACCAAATTAGTATGCCCACTCCATTTACTAGAGAAGAAGTAGAGAAAGTAGTACAACAGCTCCCAATAGGGAAAGCTGCCGGCCCGGATGGGTTTCCCTCAGAGTTTTTAAAAGTATTTTTTAGATCCTTCTCAGATTTTTTCGTCCAGTTATTAAACTTTATGTTGTCCGGTGGATCTGTCCCGGATTCTTTCAGGGAAGGAACGGTAGTAAGTTTTCTCAAAAAGGGTAAACCCTCTAATGATACGAATTCTTATAGACCCATCACGCTACTGAATACAGATTATAAAATTACCACTAAATTATTATCTACACAATTTAATTTTTTTTCTTCAGATTTGATCCACGCAGATCAGAATGGTTTCGTTGCCGGCAGGCAACTGTTGACTAACACTCACTTTTTAACAGAGGCTTTGGATTTTTTTGAATCACCAAGGTCCCCACTTTAATTTTATATTTGATGCCGAAAAAGCCTTTGATTTGGTGGTATGGGAGACACTTTTTATTATTCTACAGCACTTTGGTATCCCAGAAGTAATTATGAATTTGATTCGGAGTCTTTACTCAGGGGCTCGGGCCAATATTATCATTAATGCTAAGTCTGTGGGACTAGTATCGGTTAAACGCGGTACTAGACAAGGCTGTCCACTTTCTCCGGTATTATTTGCTTTCTTCATTGAACCCTTAGCAACTGCAATTAGGAAAGCTCCTCTTTTATTCCCCCTATTAATTTGATGCCTAAAATCAAACTTTACGCAGAAGATATAATTTTGTTAATTAAGCCTGAAATGCAATGTCAATCTCATGCACTTCCAATATTTGAAGAGTTTGAGGCTTTGGGGAGATATAGGATAAATAAAAAAAAATGAAATCCTAGTTTGCGGGGGTATTAATCCTGTAATTCACCCTGATTTAAGATCATGCATTAATAACAAACCGAAAAGATATCTGGGGTTTTGCCTTTTTGTGCACCTCTCCTCCCTCTTTGTGTACATTTCTTGCCTCTGTTTACCTCTTTTGCTTTTTTTCACTTTTCTTGCCTCTTTCTGTTCCCCTCTTGCCTCTGTATGCACCACTGTTGGTTCTTTCTGCACTGATCTTGCTTCTTTCTGCACCTCTGTTACAAATTTCTGCATCCCTCTTGCCTCTTTCTGAATACCCTCTTCCCTCTTTCTGCACCTCTCTTACCTCTGTCTGCACACCTGTTCCCTCTTTCTGCACCACTTTGCCTGTCTCTGCAACTCTCTTGCTTCTTTCTGAAGTTCTCCTGCTTCCTTCTACGTCATACTTGCTTCTTTCTGTGCCCTTCTTCTCTTTTTTCTGCACATCTCTTGCCTCTTTTCGTACCTCACTTGCCTCTTTCTGCACATCTCTATGTTCTTTCTGCACTGTTCTTACTGCACCCCTCTTGCCTCTCTCTGCACCTCTTTTGCTTCTTTCTGTACCTCGTACTCTTCTTTCTGCACCCCTCTTGCCTCTTTCTGCACCCCTGTTGCTTCTTTCTGCACTGCTCTTGCTTCTTTCTGTACCGTTCTTGTCTCTTACTGCATCCCTCTTTTTACAATTCTCTTCCCTCTGTCTGCACCCCTGTTCCTTCTTTCTGCACCTCTTTTGTCTGTTTCAGCAACTCTCTTGCCTCTTTGTGCATTTCTCTTGCCTCCTCCTGTACCTCTGTTGCCTCTTCCTGCACCTCTCCTATCTCTTTTTGCACACCTCTTGCGTTTTTTGCAGCTTTGTTTGTTCTTTCTGCAGTGTTCTTGCTTCTTTCTGCACCTCTTTGGCAGATTTTTGCATCCCTCTTGCCTTTTTCTCCACCCCTCTTCCCTATTTCAACACCTCTCTTGCTTCTTTCTGTACTTCTCTTGCTTTTTACTGCACTGCTCTTGCCTCTTTCTGCACCTCTCTTGCCTCTTTCTACACACAGGGTTACTTTTAACTGACCTCAGGCTCAGCAGTGCCCACATGCAAGTGCAGAAAAGGGCTGCTGGCCTCTAAATTGCCATGCCCTATTATATGCTTGGGACTTAGAGGTAGTTTTAATCCCCCTGCCCTATTATGTACTGGGACCTTACAGGGGAGGTCATGCCCATCACAGGGGTACCCCAACCCATAGTGTACCCTAGTGTATGTAGGTGTTTTTACTGTATTCTAATAGTCTTTCAGCATAGCACTGGCTCCGAGCCTGGTTATGCAGAGCCCAGGGTCAGTCAGAGACAGTTACCACCAGGACCAGTCAGCAAAAGGTTGGGGGGTGCCCAGGGCACAGGATGACTTTGCAACAAGGCCTCTTTCTGCACCTCTGTTGGTTCGTTCTGCACATCTCTCCCTGCTTTTGCACCTTCCTTCCTCTTTGTGGACTTCTGTTGCCTCGTCCTGCATTCCTCTTGCTTCTTCCTGCACCTTTCTTCCTCTTTCTGCACACGTCCTACTTATTTAGGCATTGTTATATATTGGAATTTAAAAATCCTTCGAAATTCTCGGAAAAAAACACAGCTTTCAGGGACGTTATAATTAGTTGGACATTTTACTCATACAAAACCAGAAAAATTTGGCAGTTATAGTTCGGTGAGGTAACTATAACTCGCACCCCCGCAATGCACTGCTGATGATGTCACATATTACATTAATCATGACATGGTCAGTGACATCACTGATGAAATCACTGATTACATCTCAAATGACATCACTGATGATATCATCCATGTGATAATCTCATGCACCTCCTCTCACCCTAATGTAACCTTTGATACACCCACTCTAAAATATAGACTGCCAAAACCAAAGACACACCAATACCAGTTACTATATACCCACTCACTGATTCCTAGGTCTACACACACATTTACTCAGGTAGGAGAGGTACACAAAGGGGCAGGAAAGGTACAGGAAGAGGCAGGAGTGGTGCAGAAAGAAGCAAGAGCAGTGCAGAAAGAACCAACAGAGGTACAAAAAGAGGCAAGAAGGGTGCATAAAAAGGTAGGAGAGGTGCACAAAGAGGCAAGAGAGGTACAGAATGATGCAGGCGGGATACACAATGAAGAAAGAAAAGTGCAGAAAGAATCAACAGAGGTGGTGAAAGAGGTGTGAAGGGTATAGAAAGAGCAAGAAGACTGCAGAAATATCCAACAGAGGTGCATAAAGAAGCAAGTGGAGTGGAGACGAGGTATTAGAGGTACACAAAGAGGCAAGAGAGGTACAGAAAGAGGCAGTAGAGGTGCAAAAAGAAGAAGAGAAGTGCAGAAATAGGCAAGAGAATTGCTGAAAGAAGCAACAGAGGCATGGAAATAAGCAATAGAAATACGGAAAGAGGCAAGTGTGGTGCATAAAGAAGAAAGAGCAGTGCAAAAAGAACCAACAGAGTTGCAAAAAGAGGCAAGAGGGGTGCAGAAAAAGATAGGAGAGATGCACAAAGATGCAAGAGAGGTACATAAAGATGCAGGCGGGAGGCAAAATGAAGGAAGAGAAGTGCAGAAAGAAGCAACAGCGATGCTAAAAGAGGTGTGAAGGGTGTAGAAAGAGCAAAGAGCAAGATAATTGCAGAAAATAGCAACAAGGTACAGAAAGAGACAAGAGAGGTGCAAAAACTGGCAGGAAATGTATAGCAAGAGGAAACTGGGGTGCAGAAAGAGACAATAGGGGTGCCGAAAGAGAAAAGAGGGGTACAGAAAGAGGCAAGAGGAGTGCATAAAGAAGAAAGTCATGTGCAAAAGAGGAAACAGAGGTACAGAAAGACACATGAGAGGTGCAGAAACAAGCAAGAGAATTGCTGAAAGAAGCGACAGAGGTGTAGAAAGAAGCAACAGAAATGCAGACAGAGACACGTGAGGAGCAGAAAGAGGCAAGAGAGGTACAGAAAATGGAGAGAGAACAGCAGAAAGAGGCAAGAGGGATGCAAAAAAGGGAAAAACGGTGCATAAAGAAGCAAGAGAGGTGCAGAAAGAAGCAGGAGTGCAAAAAGAAGCCAGAGAGGTAGAGAAAGAGGGAAGACGAGTGCAGAAAAAGATAACCGAGGTGCAGAAAGACACAGCAGGGGTGGAGAAAGAAGCAAGAGAGGTAAAGAAAGAGGCAATAGAAGTGCAGAAAGAAGGAACAGAGGTGAAGAAAGAGGCAAGGGGCGTACAGAAAGAGGAGAGGATTGCAGAAAGAAGTAAAAGGGGTAGAGAAAGAGGCAAGAGAACTGCAGAAAAAGGCAAGAGGTGCAGAATGAGTCAGGAGAAGTGCACAAAGAGGAAAAAGGGGTACAAAAGAGGCAAGAGTGGTGTAGAAAAAAGCAATAGAAGTCCAGAAAGAATAAACGGAGGTGCTGAAAGAGGCGCGAGAGGTGCAGAAACAGGAAAGAAAGGTACAGAAAGAGGGAACAGGGGTGCAGAAAGAGGTAGGTGGGATACAGACATTTGCAAGAGAGGTGCAAAGAAAGAAAGAGCAGCATAGAAAGAAGCAAGAGAAGTGCAGAAAGAACCAAGAGAGGTACAGAAATAGGGAAGAGGGGTACAGAAAGTGGCGTGCGGGATGCAGAAATATACAAAAGAGCTACAGAAGAAGCAAGAGCAGTGCAGAAAGAACCAACATAGCTGCAAAAAGAGGCAAGAGAGGTGCAGAAAGAGGGAGGGTGCAAAAGAGAAAAGATGGGTACAGAAAGAAGCAAGAGAGATACAGAAAGAGGCAAGAGAAATGCAGAAAGACTCAAAAAAAATGAGAGTTGCAGTAACAGTCAAAACGGGAACAGAAAGAGGGAACAGGTGTGCAGACAGAAGCCAGAGAGGTATAGAATGAGGGATACTGATAGAGGGAATAGGGATGCATACATTTGCAACAGAGGTGCAGGAAGAAGCTAGAGCAGTGCAGAATGAATCAACAGATGTACAGAAAGAGGCAGGAGGGTACAGAAAGAAGTAAGTGAAAGAGACATGAGAAGTGCTGAGAGAAGTAATAGCGGTACAAAAAGTAGTAATGGAAATACAGAAGGAGGCAAGTGAGGTACAGAAAGAAGCAAGAGCAGTGCAGAAAGGACCAACAGAGGTGCAAAAGGAGGCAAGAGGGGTCAGAAAAGGGTAGGAGAGTGCACAAAGGGGCAAGAGATGTACAGAAAGAGGCAGGAGCGGTGCAGAAAGAAGGCAGAGAAATGCAGAAAGAAGCAACATATGTACTGATAGAGGTGCAAAGGGTGCAGAAAGAGGCAAGACAAGTGCAGAAACAGGCAGGAAAGTTACAGAAAGAGGGAACAGGGGTACAGAAAAAGGCAAGAAAGGTACAGAAAGAGGGGCGAGTGGTGCAGAAAGAGGCAAGAGGGGTGCAGAAAAAATAGGAGAGATGCACAAAAGGGCAAGAGAGGTACAGAAAGAGACAGGAGGGGGGCAGAAAGAAGAAAGAGAAGTGCAGAAAGAAGCAACAGAGGTGCTGAAAGAGGCAAGAATGGTGCAGAAAGAGCAAGAGAAGTACAGAAAAAACAACAGAGGAACATAAATAGGTAAGAGAGGAGCAGAAACGGGCAGTAAATGTACAGAAAGAGGGTTCAGGGGTGCAGAAAGAGGCAAGAGAGGTGCAGAAAGACGCAAGGGAGGTGAGAAACAACAAGAGAAGTGCAGAAAGAGGCAAAAGAATTTCTGAAAGAAGCAACAGAGGTATAGAAAGAAGCAAGAGAAGTGCAGAAAGTGGCAAGTGAGATACAGAAAGAAGCAAGAGCACTGCAGAAAGAACCAACAGAGGTGCAAAAAGAAGCAAGAGGGGTACAGAAAAAGGTAGTAGAGTTACACAAAGAGGCAAGAGAGATACATAAAGAGGCAGCAGAGGTGCAAAAAGAGGGACGGGAAGTGCAGAAATAGGCAAGAAAATTGCTGAAAGAAGCAACAGAGCTATGGAAAGAAGCGATAGAAGTACGTAAAGAGGCAAGTGAGGTGCAGAAAGAAGCAAGAGCATGCAGAAAGAACCAACAAAAGTGAGAAAAAGAGGCAAGAAGGGTACAGAAAAAGGTAGGAGAGGTACACAAAGAGGCAAGAGAGGTACACAAAGATGCAGGTGGGATGCAAAATGAAGGAAGAGAAGTGTAGAAAGAAAAAACAGAGATCCTGAAAGAGGTGTGAAGGGTATAGAAAGGCCAAGAGAAGTGCAGAAAAAGCAACAGAGGTACAGAAAGAGGCAAGCCAGGTGCAGAATCAGACAGGAAAGGAGCAGAAAGAAGAAACAGGGGTGCATAAAGAGGCAAGAGGAGAGCAGATGGAGAAAAGAGGGGTGTAGAAAGGGGTAAGAGGGGTGCCTAAAGAAGAAAGTAAGCTGCAGAAGAGGCAACAGAGGTACAAAAAGACGCAAGAGAGGTTCAGAAAAAAGCAAGAGAATTGCTGAAAGAAGCGACAGAGGTGTAGAAAGAAGCAACAGAAATGCAGAAAGAGGCAAGTGAGGAGCAAAAAGAGGCAAGAGAGGTGCAGAAAATGGCCAGAGAACAGCAGAAAGAGGTAAGAGGGATGCAAAAAAGGAAGAAGGGTACAGAAAGAAGCAAGAGAGGTGCAGAAAGAAGTAGGAGAAGTACGGAAAGAAGCAAGAGAGGTGCAGAAAGAGGGAAGACAAGTGCAGAAAGAGACAACAGAGGTGCTGAAAGAGACAGCAGGGGTGTAGAAATAAGCTAGAGAGGTGAAGAAAGAGGCAATAGGTGTGCAGAAAGAAGCAACAGAAGTGAAGAAAGAGGCAAGGGGGTACAGAAAAAGGAGAGAGGTTTGCAGAAAGAAGCAAAAGAGGTGCACAAAAAGGCAAGAGAACTGCAGAAAAAGGCAAGGGAGGTGCAGAATGAGTCAGAAAAGGTGCACAAATAGGCAAAAGGGATACAGAAAGAGGCAAGAGGGGTGCAGAAAGAAGCAAGAGAAGTCTAGAAAGAAGCAACAAAGGTGCTTGAAGAGGCAAGAGAGGTGTAGAAAGAGGCAAGAAAAGTGCAGAAAGAAGCAACAGAGGTGCCAAAAGAGGCACTAGAGGTGCAGAAACAGGAAAGAAATGTACAGAAAGAGGAAACAGGAGTACAGAAAAAGGTAAAAGGATACATACATTTGCAAGAGAGGTGCAAAAAAAGAAAGAGCAGTGCAGAAAGAAGCAAGAGAGGTACAGAAATAGGGAAGAGGGGTGCAGAAAGAGGTGTGAGGGATTCAGAAATATACAAAAGAGATGCAGAAAGAAGCAAGAGCAGTGCAGAACGAACCAGCTTAGGTGCAAAAATAGGAAAGAGAGTACCGAAATAGGGAGGGAGGGTACAAATGAGACAAGATGGGTACAGAAAGAAGCAAGAGAGGTACAGAATTGGCAAGAAAAGTGCAGAAAAAGCAACAGGGGAGCAGAAAGAGGCTAGAGGGGCACAGAAAGAGGCAAAACATGTGAAAACAGACACAACAGAGGTACAAAAGGAGGCAAAAGAACTGCAGAAAGAAGCAAGATTGTTGCAGTAACAGGCAACATGGGTACAGAAAGAGGGAACAGTTGTGCAGAATGAGGCATGCGAGGTGTAGAAGAGGGATAATGAAAGAGGGAAGATTGATGTATACATTTGCAACAGAGGTGCAGGAAGTAGCTAGAGAAGTGCAGAAACATTCAAGAGAAGTGCAGAAAGAGGCAAGATCATTTCTGAAAGAAGCAACAGAGGTGTAGAAAGAAGCAAGAAAAGTGCAGAAAGAGACAAGTGAGGTGCAGAAAGAAGCAAGAGCAGTGCAGAAAGAACCAGCAGAGGTGCAAAAAGAGGCAAGAGGGGTGCAGAAAGAGGGCAGATATATGCACAAAGAGGCAAGAGGGATACCGAAAGAGACAAGAGGGGTTTTAGAAAGAAGCAGGGGAAGTGTTGAAAGAAGCAACAGAGGTGCTGCAAGAGGGGTACAGAAAGAGAAGTGCAGAACAATGCAAAAAAGCTACAGAAAGAGGCAATAAAGGTACAGAAAGAGGTGAGAGATGCAGAAAGAAGCAAGTGAGGAGCAGAAAGAGGCAAGAGAGGTGCGGAAAGAAGAGACTGCGGTTCAGAAAGAGGCTAGAGAAGAGCAGAAAGTGCAAGTGAGGTGCGAAAAGAGGCAAGAGAAGTATAGAAAGAGGCAAGATAGGTGTAAGTGTAGAAAGAGGCACTTGAGGTACAGAAAGAGGCATGAGAGGTGCAGAAAGATGCAAGAGAGGTACAGAAACATTCAAGAGTAGTGCAGAAAGAGGCAAGAGAATTTCTGAAAGAAGCAACAGAGGTGTAGAAAGAAGCAAGATAAGTGCAGAAAGAGACAAGTGAGGTACAGAAAGAAGCAAGCGCAATGCAGAAAGAACCATCAGAGGTACATAAAGAGGCAAGAGGGGCGCAGAAATGTGTGTGTGTGTGTGTGTATACTTGTAAAGCGCACTGCCGCCCCATCTCGAGGCATCCTGGCGCTGTATACCGCTGTGGAACCCATCCTGGCTTTCCCTGTGAGATGCCCCCTCCAGGGCAAACCCCCAAGGTGAAGCCAGGCATCCCAGCACTGTAGGTAGGAGAGGTGCACAAAGAGGCAAGAGAGGTACAGAAAGAGGCAAGAGTGGTTGTAGAAAGAAGCGGGGGAAGTGCTGAAAGAAACAACAGAGGAGCTGAAAGTCAAGAGCGGTGCAGAACTAGGCAACAGAGCTGCAGAAGGAGGCAATAAAGGTACATAAATAGATGAGAGATGCAGAAAGAAGCATGTGAGGAGCAGAAAGAGGCAAGAGGGGTAGAGAAAGAAGAGACTGAGGTACAGAAAGAGGCTAGAGAAGAGCAGAAAGTGGCAAGTGAGGTGCCGAAAGAGGCAAGAGAAGTATAGAAAGAGGCAATATAAGTGTAGAAAGAGGCACTTGAGGTACCGAAAGAGGCAAGAGAGGTACAGAAAGAGGCTTGAGATCTGCAGAAAGAGGTAAGAGAAGTGCAGAAAGAGGCAAGACAGGTGCAGAAGGAATAGAGTAAGGTGTGGAAAGAAGCAAGTGAGGTGCAAAAAAGGCAGGAGAAATACAGAAAGAGGCAAGGGAACTGCAGAAACAAGCATGGTAAATATACAAAGAGGCAAGAGAGGAGTAGGAAGAGGCAAGAGAGGTGCAGAAAGAGGTAAGTGAGGAGTAGAAAGAGACAAGAGAGGTGTAAAAAGATGCAAGAGAGGTGCAGAAAGAGGCTTTGGTACTGCAGAAAAAGGCAAGAGAAGTGCGGAAAGAGGCAAGACAGGTGCAGAAGGGAGAGAGTAAGGTGTGGAAAGAGGCAAGTGAGGTCCAAAAAAGGCAAGAGTGGTACAGAAAGAGGCAAGGGAACGGCAGAAACAGGCAAGAAAATGCACAAAGAGGCAAAAGAGGAGTAGAAACAGGCAAGAGAAATGCACAAAGAGACAAGAGAATGTAGTAGAAAGAGGAAAGAGAGGTACAGAAAGATGTAAGAGATGTGCAGAAAGAGGCAAGAGATCTGCGGACAAGAGCAACAGAGGTGCTGAAAGAGGCTAGTAAGGTACAGAGAGGGGCAAGAGAAGTGCGGAAAGTGGCAAGTGAAGTGAAGAAAGAAGATAGTGAGGTGCAGAAAGAGGAAGAAAGGTGCAGAAAGAAGTAGGAGATATGCAGAAAGAGGCAAAAGAGGCACAGTAAAAAGAGAGGTTTGTGCACCATTAGTATCAGTTTAACACCTAAATATTGCAATTAGTAACACGTGACCATTCCAGCTTTGTAAAGAGCCTTCCAGCATGCTGTAACACATGACGCTGCATTTTTGGGAACATTGGAGCCGTTTGACCTAGAAGCAATACTTTTTTTGTTCAAATCTGCAGATTCGGCAGCAGGTGATGGAATATTTGGCAAATGCAGAAAGTGTATAAATAAGTGAAAATTGGTGCAGCCGAACAGTCACATAAGGTCCAGAAGTGCTCCTAAGTGGTTCCTTCTTTTTAGTGTCTCATTGAGTTTATAGTATAGCTTCTATGGAAAGGAGGAAGACTAAACCTGAGGTTACCACTCCACAGCACAGACTACAATACCACATAATTACTCTCCAAAACACATAATCCCACTCCACATAATTCCTATACACTAAATACCACATACTTTCTATTTACATAATTTTACTACACAACATACCAAATAATTCCACTACACACAACGTACATCCACTCTACACCAAAAACAATTAGTAAAAATCTTTTACATTTATAACGCCAATAGCTCTAACTCTTGCAAATGTGGGACCTATTACATTACAAATGCTTCTTTAACTGGTAATCGTTTTTGCAGAGTAGTGCAGAAAGGGGGCTGGTCCTCCAACTAGCGCGTAGGAATTCCACAGCGTAGGACTTACAGGAGGTACCAGGAGGGCTTCTTGGCCCCCAAAGTCCCTCAGGAGGAAATTGAACTTCATCAACCAACCAGTACTGTGCCAGGAGGCACGTTTGCACAGTGGTGGAGAAGGGGGGGCGTGGACGCCGAAGTCCTCTAAGCAATCCCACAGTGTAGGACTTAGTGGGGGTAATAGGAAAGGTAGTTGGCCCCCAAGGATAACCTTGGGGCCAATTACCCCTCCCATTACCTCCAGTAAGTCCCACCCAGCATGATTGCTAAGTTGTCATAGCAGGCCATGCCCCCTTTCCATACCACTCTGCAAACTCACTCCCTGGTGCACTCTTGGATGTGGATTAAAGCCTCCTTCTCTGCTGGGGGTAATTAGGGGCCAACTAGCCTACCTGATATCTCCAGTATGTCCTAGTTAGTGTGATTGCTGATAGGTGGACATAGGCTACAACCCCTTTGTCCACCACTCTGCAAATGCACATCCTGGTGCGCTTTTAGTTGGGGGATGAAGTCCCCTTTGCTCCTGAGAGTCCTTGGGGGCCACCCAGCCCTCCTGTTACTTCCAGAAAGCCCCACACAGCTGGTTTGCTGAGAGTGGTCTGAGGCCACGCCCCTTTTTACACCACTCTGCCAACGCACCTCCTGGCGCACTTCTGCTCGAGGGATGAAGTCCACTTGTGTCCTGAGGTTCTCAGGACACAAAAGTAAAGAGGGGCATGACCTCGGAACACCTCTTCGCAATTCCACTGTGTGGGGCTTATTAGAGGTACCTGGTGGGCTAGTTGGCCACCAGGGACCCTCAGGAATGAAGGGGACTTAATTCCCCAACTTAGAACGGGCCAGGGGGAGTGTTTGCAGAGTAGTGCAGGGACGGGGCGGGGCCTCTGACATGATGCCAGCTTTTCTTTTTTTAAATATTTTTAGAAGGGGGGCTTTGTGGCCACGTATGTTTTAGTATTTTTTGGGCCCTGGGGACCCCATCCCTCAGAGCCTGAACATTTTTTTAATGAAAAAATGGGAAGGGGTCCGTGTGGCCTCCCTTCCCTAGGCTACTATTGGCCTCGGTTACCCCATCTCCGGGGCTTTTTTAATTATGGAGGGAGGCTGCGTGTCCCCCCTCCTGAGGCCATAAATGGCCCTGGTGACCTCATCCAATCCCCTGGGTCACCACCTCCTGCGCGAGCCGGCAATGAGTTTGGTCAAGGGGAGCTGCTAACATGCAGCTACCTTTGCCCAAAATCAATTTTACCTTGCTTCTTGGGAACGAAAGCAGGTTTCCAAGAAGCAAAGCAGTGTTTGCTATGGCAGGGCGGGAGCCGTATAGGAAATGGAAATGTCCCGGGGATGGGTACCCTAGGACATTACAGGAGCTGGCCCTGGGGGGCTGCCATCCCCAGGGCCATCTAGGGCTCCAGGAGGGGGGGCTGTACCACACCACTCCCTACGTTTGCACAGCCCTGGGGAGGTGGTGGTCCCTGGGGATGGGGGCCTGCAAAGGACCCCTGTATTTCTTTAATATGTGCCCCCGGGAGGTGGTGGCCCAGGGAAGGTGGCGGTGCCTGGGGATGCAAGGGTCCCGCGTGGCCTTATATAGTTAGGAATTTGCTTTTAAAAAACCTTCCAAATTCACTCAAAAAACTATACGGTTTAGGGGTGTTATAGTTAGCTGGACATTTCACTCATACAAAACCATTGAAATTGCTCCTATATAGTTAGTTGTACTAACTATATTTTGCGCACCCGCAATCCACTGCTGATGATGTCACCTATTAGATCATTCATGACATGGTCATTGATTGAAAAATCATGGGGTACGCGCACCGTACGCGCACCGTACGCGCACTGTTAAGCATACGGTGCACGTACCCCGCGATTTAAAAAATAAATAAATTTGGGGGAGCCTGGGGGGTCCTTGTGGGACCCCCTGAGCAGGCCTAGGGGGTCAGGGTGCTTCTACCCTGCCCCCGTTTTGAGTTCTACACGTTTGTTTTTCTGCTTTCTTGTGCCTCAGTCTACCGAGGCACAAGATGGCTGCCAACAATTTCTGTTTTGGAGTGTTGACAGACATTGGCAGCCAATCAGCATGCAGCTCGCGCATGCAAAGGTCAGCACACGTCCGCGCACGTATATATAAATATATACATATTATAGTTAGCTAAACATTTTACTCATACAAAACCATTGAACTTCCCCCTTTATAGTTAGTTGTACTCACTATACCTCACGCACCCGCAATCCACTGCTGATGATGTCACATATTACATCATTCATGACATGGTCAGTGACATCGCTGATTACATCACTGATGACATCTCAAATGACATCACTGATGACATCACTGATGACATCATCCAGTGAATGTGGTTTGCTTTGATATTTAAATATGTATTATAAATACACTACTTTGCATTGAAGAATGAGTGGATATATAAATATAAATGTGTGGATGGTGGATTTAGTAACAGTGTCATTGATTGTTTCCTTGACTAATTTGTAGAGTCTCACTATATATAATGTGCAGTTACTAAACTGTGTGAAAGTCTTTATTGCTTTTTCTTAATTGCTATGTTAAAGACTATATTTGTTATTGGTTTCTTAACTGAGTATTTGTATGGGTAAATGAATGTCTATGTGGTTTGGTGGGGGGGGTGTGATTGCCAAAAAATGTGTGATAGGTTCATTCAGTAGGTATTTGAGGTTAAGACTACATGTTATAACAGTTGTTTCAGTGAGGATATATGTTTATGGGTGTGGTGGTGATGAAATAATTCTCTCAATGGTACATCTCCATTAAACTTGAAAAAAAGGCAGTGTATGTGACAGTTATATCTAATTATGTGTGCCTAAGACATAGTGATTGTATGAGTCACTATATGGATAACTGTATACTAGTAATAGTGATTTTATAACACACTAAGTGTGAGTTATTATCTATATAAATAGATGAAGTGGTGGTTGTATAAGTGTGTAGGTGAGTAAATGTAAGTATAACCAATTGTTTGCATAAGTCAGAAGGATGTCTTTATAAGTGAATACAATGTGTGCTGGTGTGTAATGTTGAAATAGGCGTATAAGTATATTTGATAGTGTTCTGTTGATTATTCACTGCATAGAACACTGAATCTATAGGTAAGTGATTAGATGTGTGTATAGTTCTATGAATACCTGAGTGGGTGTTTAAAAATTTCTATTGGTGTGTCAATGGTTTCAAATATGGCACTTTCTATTTTACAGTGAGTGATGAAAGATTATACTAGTGTGTGATGAGGTGTATTTGATTGTCACATGGATGATGTCATCAGTGATGTCATTTGAGATGTCATCAGTGATGTCATCAGTGATGTCACTGACCATGTCATGAATGATGCACTTTTTGTGACGTTCCTGTGGCGCAGAAGACTGAGTGATATTTATCAGGCAGGACTAAGCCACTTTTTGTGGCGTAATCCTGCTTGATAAATATCAGTCCCTTTAACGCAGTGTCCTGCGTTAAAGGGGTGTGCAATGGGTGTTGCTGGGGGCGTTCCCAGCAGCATCCATGGACTTGAGTAATTTATAGCATCCTCAAAGTCAGTCTTTCAAAAATTCCAAAGTATAGGACATGATAATCCAAATCCAAATGTTTCTCAAGAAAAGTCATAAACAGTGTCCGTGGATCATATCTGCCCAAACGCCGATATTCCGAACGATTGAAAATGACTTTTCTTGAGAAACATTTGGATTTGGATTATCATGTCCTATACTTTGGAATTTCTGAAAGACTGACTTTGAGGATGCTATAAATTACTCAAGTCTGCCCAAATTGTGTGGGTAAAATAGATACCTAGTCACTTTGAATAAGAATGTACTTACGTCTCGTCTAACATTTGGAAGAAATATCTAGTTATATGACAACAGGATACCGACATACTTGAAGGAAATAAGAACCCCCTGAAGAAGTTCTGTTGTACAGAACGAAACGCATCGGCTGACTGTGGTACATAAACTTAAGGAAAATAAAAGCATTTGAATATACACCAAGAGTCAGCGTTTCCATAAGGACTCTAAGTGATATGATTTGATTGGACTTGTTGTGCAAATGGTGCTGTGCCAAACTTTGGAATATTCTCCACTATTCTCTACTACTCACTCTCTACTACTCCACTACTCTCTAATACTTACTCTCTACTACGCATTCTCTACAACTCTACTACTCTCTCTCTACTACTCACTCCCTACTATCTACTACTCTCTACTACTCACTCTCTACTACTCTCTACTCTCTACTACTCACTCTCTACTACTCTCTCTCAGCTACTCACTCTTTACTACTCACTCTCTACTTCTCTCTACTACTCACTCTCTACTTCTCACTCTCTACTACTCTCTACTACTCACTCTCTACTACTCTCTCTCTACTACTCTCTACTACTCACTCTCTACTACTCACTCTACTACTCACTCTCTACTACTCTCTACTACTCACTCTCTGCTACTCTCTACTACTCACTGTCTACTACTGTCCACTATTCTCTCTCTGCTACTCACTCTCTACTACTCACTCTCTACTACTCTCTACTACTCATTCTCTACTACTCTCTACTACTCACTCTACTACTTACTCTCTACTACTCTCTACTACTCACTCTCTACTAATCACTCTCTACTACTCTCTACTACTCACTCTACTATTCACTCTACTACTCTCTACTACTCACTCTCTGCTACTCTCTCTACTGCTCTCTACTACTCTCTACTACTCACTCTCTACTCTCTATTACTCACTCTCTACTCTCTACCTCTCTACCTCTCTCTACTTCTCTCTCTACTAGTCTCTACTAGTCTCTACCTCTCTACCTCTACCTCTCTACCTCTCTACCTCTCTCTACACGCACACATATACATATATATATGCATATATATGCATATGCATTTATATATATGTATGTGTATATGTATATATATATATACATACATATATACATATATATACTGCATACCTATATAAATACAAATATAAATGCATGCATACATATGCATGTTATTTACATGAAAGTTTGAAAAACACTAATAAAAGCAAAGCTAAAAAGCCACCTCATTACAAACAGAATGGCTTTAACTTAAATGAGGGCGAGATCTATTGCATTTTCAATGCTTGTTTATTTAGTTCCATCAAGAAGGCATTCAGATGTGTCACACATTTGCCATAAATTCTGAATGTTAGCACTCTAGTTGCTCATTAGATCACTGTAGTAAAGCTACTGCTCACCAGGGAAGTCTGCTGCTGGCATTCAAAGTGCATGTTTCAGTCTGCATATCAGAATGTATTTAATAAAATAGAAGAGGATTTGAGAAGTCACTCAAAATGTGCCCTAATTTTTCTTTCTGAAGCACTAATCATACTTTCTATGGCAAAATGAACCCCCTCATTTTGTTCCTTTTTAAATTAAATGTTTTCAGACTTACCACTTCATTCCAATCAAGATGGCTTCTGGTGTGCCATACTTTTGTCATAAGTAAGACTGTTAGCGCTCTAGTTGTTCTTTAGAACACTCTGGGACATTCTGTCATTGGGCTATACTTGGGCTACATCTGGGTGATATTTGGGCTACATTTGGGCTATTTTGTCTCTGGTGGCCATCTTGGGAGACTGCATGTCAGAATTTTGTAATGAAATAGAAGAGGATTTTAGAAGTCACTCAAAATGTGCCCTACTTTTTCTTTCTGCAGCACTAATCATACTTTCTATGGGAAAATATACCCCCTCATTTTGTTCCTTTTTAAATTAAATGTTTTAAGAGTTACCACTTTATTCCAATCAAGATGGCTTCAGGTGTGCCATACCTTTGTAATAAGTAGGACTGTTAGCGCTGTAGTTGTTCTTTAGAACACTCTAGGAGGCTGCAGTAGAACACAAAGGAATCAACTGACAGTCTCTGTCCTTGTTGGATGTACATGTTTTACTGAGAATGTCAGACTTCATTCTCACATGACGAATCCCTCCGAAACTTCCAGGGAAGGAGCAAAGCGGAGCTGGCCTAAATTTTGGAAAAGTACACGCAAATTCCTCAACCGGCGCCAAACTTATTCCCAATCGAATGTTGTGGATTTCCTATGGAAACTAGGTTCTAAATATATATACCTACTGGCTATCGCCAGTAGGTAATATATATATTACCTACTGGCGGTCGCCAGTAGGTATATATAGTTAGGATTTTTTCTCTATGGGATTTTTGAAAATTCTATGTCTAATAACTTTGGCGTTTGTGGACGGAATTGGCTGAAATTTTCTGGAAAATTGAACATTTTGTTTCTGAGCAGCCCCTGGAACTTTGGGGGCGGGTTCGTCAAGGGGGGGTCGAGAAAAAAGGGGGTCCCAAAACGTGTTTTTAACATTGAGTTTTCCATAGGGCGGTTGGCCTCACTTTTAGCCTGAACGGCTGAATGGATTTCCACGAAACTTGGCAAAATTGTAGGGACTGGTAGCCCGATGTGCCTTTGCTAGGTCCCAATATATGTGCTTCAGTGGATTTTGAGAAATTAACGTTCAAAAAAAGATATATATCTGTAACAGTGGACCGGGCAGCGCTCCGGTTCGCGGACTTTACGCGTAACGGAACTTCGCGTAGCGAAGCTGATTGGCTCTCCGGTGTCTGTCAACATTCTAAACAGTCCGGAGCGGCCGCCATCTTGTCTCTCGGTAGGATTGAGAGACAAGAGGAGGCCAAAACAAAGGGGGAAATGACCATAAGGGGGCATAGTAGATCCTCCCTGACCCCCTAGGTTTAATGTGGAGGCTTTAAAAGGGCCCCGCGGGGCAAAAAAAATAATTTTTTTTTTGTTTTTTTGCGTGGGTAGCGCCCGGTTCGCGAACCGGGAAGCGTTCTGGGCAGCATACTATAAGGAAAAAAGAATGATAGACTTTTCAAATACTGTATGTTAATTGATTGTTGGTTTTGTTGATTATTTTTTAATTTTTTTATTTTTTAAGCAATTATTTATTATTGTGATTGTGTTTGAAAATTTAATAACATTTCTAACATTTAACTAGTTTATGAATTACATATAAAAATGATTAAAGACTCAAACAATTTTTTAATATTACATACAATTTTATTTTTCGGATTGTTTTTCAAAATTTAATAGAACGTCTAGCATTTGACTGTCCGATATGTCCTCTTGTTGAGTGAACATAAGTTCCCACATTTGACCGTCATCATAATGAAGTAAATGATCCACAGATTCTACACATTGAACTAATTCATGGTCCCGTGATTCATCCATGAAATCTGAGTCATCATTGTCCTCAATATCTTTTTCTGTGTTGTTCTCCAGAACAATTTCGAAGGAAACATTCTGCTCACCTTCCATTTTATTGCTGTAATTTGCATAAAAAATAAATATATCAGTAGAGATAGGGCACTGTTGGGTTTAAGTTCAGACAGGTACTTGTGAGTTTATAACAGAGAAGTAATCTATGGGCACTGTATGGTTTCAGGCGTGAAGTAGTACTATTAAAAAGTGCCTGTGAAGAAGCCTAAGTAAATTCATAATTATACCACAGAAACCTAAATCAATCCATAATTATAATAAAGAAGCCTTTCTCAATGTCTAACTCTTACAGAGGGATAGTATATAACTATCTGAAAATGTTTTCAAATTTATAAAATAATATCTCACCTTCTAAAAACAAGTTTAAGTTGTGAGTGAAAATGATCTTGCAATGTAGTTCAGGAAGTAGTAGTCAAAATGGCTGTGTTTCTCTCTCTTCCTTTATATATATTCAGGTACATAACCAATCAAATGTCAGGTAAAAAAGTAGAAAATGAAAGTAACATTTTAATTGGTTGTCAATTCCAACACTTCAGATGTGTTTTGTGAAGTAATTTACCTCAGGGTATTTAGAGAGGTCTACAGGCTAAATGGTTAAATGGAATTTCAATCAAATTTGTGAAAATGGTAGGCATTGGTATGTAGTATGAGCTAATCTATATTTGGTGAAATTGTCTCCAGTCGCTTTTCTGTAAACTACTTTCCCACCTTTTTTGATGGTGCGCTTCCCAGGGAGCGACCCGGTACGCGAACTGGCGAGCGCCCCGGTTCGCGAACCTTAAGCGTTACGGGAGTCCACCATTTTGTGTTTCGGTCGAATTAAGATACAAGATGGAGGGCAAATAATGTTCAGAATGGGTAGAAGGGGGCACGGTAGACTTATCTTGACCCCCTAGGTTTTCTGAGGGTGGCTGAGGAGGCCCATATGTGCGAAAAAAAACCATTTTTTAAAAAATTTAGCGAGGTTAGCTCCCGGTTCGCGTACCGGGTAGCGCCCCAGGGAGCGTACTTTGTTGAAAATTAGTGAAAAATGTTAGAGTAAAATAATAATTGTGAGTGATCAGATGTAGGGTAGCTCTGAGAAGAGCTTTTGGGTTTATGGTACATTTAGGTACTTATAAGTAGGTACCAATGCACAGTCTTAAATTCAGAATGAAAATTCTGTTGCCCTCATCTGAGAAGTGAACTCCATCTCCTCTGTAGATATCTTGCATGTAGTAACGCAAGTTACTGTTGTACACGGAGCCCATTCCATGGTCTCTCATGTAAGCTGAAACAGATTTGTTTACATGCTTCCTCGACTTCTCAATTTGTGGACAAAATTGGTTTGACCACCTCCATTTCTGTCTTTGGCATATATTTGAATATACCAAGGCAGTCTGAGGAAAAAGTGCCATCAATTGCTCAAAGGTGTCCTTTAAAAGCATTTCCAGACCTACCCCAGTCAAAGTGCCCAAATCATTACCTCCACAGTGCACAATTAACAGGTCAGGTTTTGGCAAATGCATAAAGGTTTTCACCAATGGTATCAATTGGTGACATTTTAATCCTCTGTGGCCAAACCACTTAATTTCCACATCTTGTAAATTGAGGTTAGGTGAATTCCTGTTCTCAGCATACCTCTGAGCCCAATAGATGTAACTATGTCCAACAATCCAGACAGAAAACATGGTGAGAGAAGGTTCTCCTGCAGTCAGATGAAGTGTGGCAATGAAATGGCAGTTGAAAAAAATAAGAGTTTAAAATGAAAAAAACTGTGGAGTTTCTGTGTTAATGAAGCAGTAACAGTGATTGGTGTATTTTGATTGCTGAAAACAGAAAGTTAGGGTGCATGGATGAGTTGTTTGAAAGATGTATTTTGAGTGGTCAAGAAAAAATCATTAAATGAAAGAATGCACTGGATATGAGGTGCACTGAGAGTTCAGAGTTCAATTGCAACATTGTTGTGTGAACTTGCAAACACCAGAGGTCTTCCAAGAGGTGGTTGCCATGCAAAAAAGGCAGAAAGGGCAGAGGGGGGAAGGGTTTTCATTTGAAAAAAAGTGAGGGAAGAGTTTTGATTGGGTGACATGAGAGATATGTGTGAAGAATTACAGCATTTCTGTGCTTTTGATAGCTGCAGACTCTGGAGTGCATACCTTTTGCTCTGCTGAAGACAAATTGGTGTGTTTCTGAGACTGTTTTGAAACTCAAAGTATTTGCTAAGGTGAGAAAAGATTTCTTTAATTTAGATAGAGAATAGTGTGCTTTAAGGAGAAAATTATGAAGAAAGTTGTGTTTTTCAAATGTTGCTTTGTCTCAAGTGTTTTACAAATAGATTTTGTTTCTTTGAGAAAATGTAATTGGAGAAAATGTGAAGTATTAGTACTGACAGGGTGTTTTTGTGCATAGGAGCTGTGGAGTCTTTTCAAATTATGACTTGAAAATCGTTTTTGAGGAAAATTAATGGTTATAATATTTATGACAAGGACATAATGGTGTATGCTTCTTTATAAGGCAATTGAGTGTCTCTGATGTTATTTTTCCCATTTTAATGTAAGACCTTTCTCTGTGGAGCAAATTGCTTGTAAATATGCTCCCACCTGTGCATGGCAAATTTAGATTTTGAATGTTTGCGTTACATAGCCATGTTAAAAGTGACACAAACATGCTGCAAAGGCAATCAAAAAACGCTTTTATGTGTCTTAAGGACATTTTAAGTCATTTCTCCATGTGCAGTGTTTTGAAATTATGATTTGAAAATCGTTTTTGGGGAAAAGGAATGGTTTTTAAATTTATGACAAGGACATAATGGTGTATGCTTCTTTATAAGGCATTTCAGTGTCTCTGATGTCATTTTTCCCATATTACATTAAAAGACCTTTCCCCGTGGGGCACATTCCTTGTAAATATGCTCCCACCTGTGCATGGCAAATTTAGATTTTGAATGTTTGTGTTACATAGCCATGTTAAAAGTGACCCAACCATGCTGGAAAGGCAATCAAAAAACGCTTTCATGTGTCTTAAGGACATTTTAAGTCATTTCCCCATGTGCAGTGTTTTCAAATTATGATTTGAAAATCGTTTTTGGGGAAAAGGAATGGTTTGTAAATTTATGACAAGGATATAATGGTGTATGCTTCTTTATAAGGCATTTCAGTGTCTCTGATGTCATTTTTCCCATATTACATTAAAAGACCTTTCCCCATGGGGCACATTCCTTGTAAATATGGTCCCACCTGTGCATGGTAAATTTAGATTTTGACTGTTTGAGTTACATAGCCATGTTAAAAGTGACCCAAAAACTTGCAAAGGCTTTAAAAAAACACTTTCATGTGTCTTAAGGACATTTTAAGTTATTTCCCCGTGGGCAGTGTTTTCAAATTATGACTTGAAAATCGTTTTTGAGGTAAAGGAATGTTGTTAAAATTTATGTGCGCCATATGCCCCCAAATTTCTTTTTCAGGGGTGTAGCAGGGTGTTCTTGAGACACCCCTGCACCTTTGGAAAAATTCCTAATTTGCGATGAGCTAATTGCTAATCGCAAATTGCACCTTCATTCCTATGGGCCTCCTGGCCCATGGAAATGAATGGGTAATTTGCAATTAGCAATTTGCTCATCGCAAATTAGGAATGGTAAAGAATCGCTATTTATTCCTTAAAATTCGCTATTTTGGAAATGCAAAATAGTTTGATGATACATATGGCGGTTCATCTCTAACAAGATAAGAAGCTTAGGGATACATTTATGATGACTGGCGCAATGAAGTGGACATCACTTACTTCATTGGTAGAGCTTTACATGTATTATCTCCTCTGTATTCTTCATCAAGCGTAACTTTCATCTGCAATCCTGAGTAGGCCTCACCTTAAACAAACCTCTGGATAGGGCACACCTTATCGTCATCCTGAATTAATCATTTAAAATGCTAGGGACAGATTTATGATAGGTGTATGCCTCTTTTGCGCCACTGTGCGTCACTTTTGTGATGCAGCGGCGGTGCAAAAGATTTGCTATGAGGCGACAAAATTACAAATTGATGCATTTAGGCAGATGTGTCATGGTGTAAAAAACACCGTGCCACATGAAACTGATGCAGCAGTGATGCAAAAGATGCACCATGTTGCAAGACAGGCCTCACTTGGGGCCATATGTATGAAGCTAATTAGCATTTGCAAAGGCCGAAGTTCTGTGAATTTCGGCCTTTGCGAATGCTAATTAGACAAATGATATGTATCAAACAAGTTTGATGCAAAATAAGGAATAGCAAAATTTGCTATTCTTTATTTTGCGATTGCGCCGAAGGATTTGCAAATTTTGTGATTTCTTAAATGCAATGTATCAAACAAAAAATATGCAAAAAATGCCATTAAGGATTTGCAAATTACCACCAACTTCTAGTTGGTGGTAATTTGCGAATTCTTTTCAAAAAGCTTTTTTTCCAAAAAACAAAAGGTGCCATATGACGCCCATACATGCCCTTAGGGCATGTATGTGCGCCATATGCCCCCAAATTTCTTTTTGAGGGGTGCAGCAGGGTGTTCTTGAGACACCCCTGCACCCTTGGAAAAATTCCTAATTTGCGATGAGCTAATTGCTAATCGCAAATTGCACCTTCATTCCTATGGGCCTCCTGGCCCATGGAAATGAATGGGTAATTTGCAATTAGCAATTTGCTCATTGCAAATTAGGAATGGTAAAGAATCGCTATTTATTCCTTAAAATTCGCTATTTAGGAAATGCAAAATAGTTTGATGATACATATGGCGGTTCATCTGTAACAAGATAAGAAGCTTAGGGATACATTTATGATGACTGGCGCAATAAAGTGGACATTACTTACTTCATTGGTAGGCCTTTACATGTATTATCTCCTCTGTATTCTTCATCAAGCGTAACTTTAATCTGCAATCCTGAGTAGGCCTCACCTTAAACAAACCTCTGGATAGGCCACACCTTATCGTCATCCTGAATTAATCATTTAAAACGCTAGGGACAGATTTATGATAGGTGTATGCCTCTTTTGTGCCACTGTGCGTCACTTTTCTGATGCAGCGGCGGTGCAAAAGATTTGCTATGAGGCGACAAAATTACAAATTGATGCATTTAGGCAGATGTGTCATGGTGTAAAAAAAACGTGCCACATGAAACCGATGCAGCAGTGATGCAAAAGATGCACCATGTTGCAAGACAGGCCTCACTTGGGGCCATATGTATCAAGCTAATTAGCATTCGCAAAGGTCAAAATTCTGCGAATTTCGGCCTTTGCGAATGCTAATTAGACAAATGGTATGTATCAAACAAGTTTGATGCAAAATAAGGAATAGCAAAATTTGCTATTCCTTATTTTGCGATTGTACTGAAGGATTTGCAAATTTTGCGATTCCTTAAATGCAATGTATCAAACAAAAAATATGCAAAAAATGCCATTACGGATTTGCAAACTACCACCAACTTCTAGTTGGTGGTAATTTGCAAATTCTTTTCAAAAAGCTTTTTTTCCAAAAAACAAAAGGTGCCATATGACGCCCATACATGCCCTTAGGGCATGTATGTGCGCCATATGCCCCCAAATTTCTTTTTCAGGGGTGCAGCAGGGTGTTCTTGAGACACCCCTGCACCTTTGGAAAAATTCCTAATTTGCGATGAGCTAATTGCTAATTGCAAATTGCACCTTTATTCCGATGGGCCTCCTGGCCCATGGAAATGATAGGGTAATTTGCAATTAGCAATTTGCTCATCGCAAATTAGGAATGGTAAAGAATCGCTATTTATCCCTTAAAATTCGCTATTTAGGAAATGCAAAATAGTTTGATGATACATATGGCGGTTCATCTCTAACAAGATAAGAAGCTTAGGGATAGATTTATGATGACTGGCGCATCACCAGGGATGTGCCAGTCATCCTGCGCTGCTGTTCTGCCACCCATGGTGTGCTGCATTTACAATGCGGCGCAGCATGGGGCAAAAATGGCACAGATGCGTGACGCATCTGTGCCGTAAAGGTGGCGCATTGCTGGAGTTGTATCGCAAGTGTGATGCAGCTCCAGCAAGGCTCAGGGGTGCCCCATCTCCACAATGTTGCGTCAAGACCTATGCCTGCTTCAAGCAGGCGCAGGGTTTTGACGTAGCTTTCTCCTATCTGATTGTAAATGCGGCACACCATGGGTGGCAGAGCAGCGGTGCACGTTAACTGGTGCATGCCTGGGGATGTGCCATTTAACATAAATATGCCCCTTTACATTTAAGTATGTGCAGGGGACACAGAGTCGGTGAGGCTTATCCAAGGTTAAGAAGAGATGAGTCCTGTTCACTGAAAAATTAGACATAGGCTTCACCTGCTCAGCATCGCTGGACATGGCTATATAATAGCTGCAAAATGTTACTCTTGTTAAACAATTTTACTATTATAATCTCTGAGATTTGTCTCTTACTCTGCAACATCTCACTGTTGTTATCTTTCTTTAAAGATAAAGACAACATCAACATGAGCGACAATCAGCAATCAGTTGATTTTGACCTCATCATTGAACTCGTAATTGAAACATCAGTGGATGTTGATCCCTTGGATGATTTAAATCCTGAGGATGAAGAAGAACGTGATGAGGATGCAGATTTGTCCGAATTATATGACATAGGATGGGAAGCTGACGTGCTTGAGCCTATGGAACTATAAACATTTATTTTAAAAATTTATAATAAATAAAAAGTAAAAATGTAAACCGTTTAATTTAAAAATAAAGACACCTTCAAAAACAGGTTATGTGTAGTGTCTTCAATAAAATATTAAAATATGCTCATAAAATTAGATCAGATTCACATATAAAATAGCACAGGTAACATGAATATAAATTCCATTTCTTTTCTGCTATATCTGTATTCTAAATTTGCCAAGCACTAAAAAATCTTCTATGTAAAAATGTCAAGTAGTGTTTTAAGTTTTTGATTACTGTTATTGATTTACTGTTGGGTAATAGTGGTTAATAACATTTTTTAATATATTTTACCACAGATTCAACTGCAGATCATTTCAAGATTTCACCATGCCAACGAAAGAAAGACTGAGAAAGGCTGCAAAACGTCAAAGACAGCAGGTCAATGAAAAAAAGCAGCAGTCCTCTAATAAAAAGATTTGTCAAGTCACCAAGAAAGCATCGGGTAAGAGTACAAAAACATTCATAAGAAATATTTGTAGTAAAAAAAATATTACTACAGAAAATGTTTCAGTCCAGAAAAAGAGAAGCAATTCAAACGGAAAGGAAAGGCCAATGAAAAATGTTACTGCTAGAGCAAGAGATAACTCTGTGCATGATATTAGAAGGAAACAACAGTTTAGGGACATTCGTAAACGAATGTTCCGCAACAGGATAATTGGCAATTTGTTAAAAAATATTAAGAAAGGTCAACAGAAAGTGGTTTTTTATAAGAGAAAAAAAAAGTTGAGAAAGTTATTGATCAGGCATTTGAAATTAAACGTAAGTTATTTATTTTGATAATCAATAGAATTAGGAAGCTAAACAAGGCAATTTATGATTTCAAAAGAAATAGTAGATGGAAGAGAATAGTTAATCGTAGTAATTTTTGTGAAGTTTTTTCTGGAGAATGGATGCATAGTTCAAGCTGTGAGGCATTTTTTAATGAGGAGAGTTATTTCCAGGATAATGATTTGGTGCATGCAGTTGACACCAGTGGTCGTGCTTATGAAGTGAAAGATGGTTGTCCAGTTGAAAAAGAAAAACTTGTGACAACAGAGGCAGAAGAGGTGTTAGGTAATGAGGTTTTAGGAAGACGTGCTAAGGGTCCTGTGTACACCTGGAAGTGTAGTAGTATTTGCAGTGTGCGACAGGATTCCATCAATTTGCTTTGTGATTTTATACGGTCATTTAATAAGAAAAGTTTGAAGCAGAAAATGAGGTTGTTGCAAGAATTAGATCCTTGCAGAGTGAGAGAAGTGACAGGTTTGCATGGTCATTCACTGGCTTGTCTTTCCAGGAGAGTATGCCAGAGTGTTTTTCATCATTTCAGGATGCTAGCAGTGCATCATAATAAAGTGAGGAAATTAGTTAGAATGTTGTATTATGCTAAGAGTCCAGCAATTATGCTTAAACAATTATGCGCTGCTCTTTTGCATGGTTCTGAAATAGATGTGAAGAATATATGTGAAGAAATTGAGTTTTGTTACTTTGGAAGTAAAGAGGAGAATGTTGAAATTGACCAAGAAGAAGCGGGTAATGTGGAAGATAGTGTACAGGTTTCCAGTACAGATAATTTCCAGAGGGAAATTGCGACGTTTCAGGTCAAATCAAGTGAGAGGCCAAATTTCACTTGTGTGTGTTGTCGACGCACTTATTATAAGAATCAGACTAAGTTAGTGGATTTATATGCAAAAAGTGAAAGGGAAAATAATAGTGAATGGAAGGATTTCACAACATACTTGATGGTAGAAAATTGTTTTGATTTGGGATTGGATCAACGTGTGTGTACTTATTGTTGTTGCAAATTAAATCAAAACCAGATGCCTGCTAGAGCAGTTCATAATAATCTGGAATTGGTTGAGATTCCTTCTGAATTGAAGGATTTAAATACTTATGAATCTATTTTGATTCAAAGTATCCATCCCTTTCAGGCTATTGTAAGAATGGAGCCAAAGACAGGGAAATTGCCTCCATCAGATTTACAGAGAGGATTAAAGGGAAGAGTTGTTTATTTGCCTCTAGATTTGAAGAAAAACATTAACACAATTGGAGTAGAAAAAGTGGAAGAGGAACCTCTGGTTATCTTAGTTAATGGGGTTCCGACAAAGAATAAGAAAATATGGCAAGATTTAGTGGATGTTAGGAAAGTTAAAAAGGCAACATTGTATTTGAAAAAAAATAATAAATACTATAAGAATGTATATGTTGCAGAAGAGGAAGTAAGTGAGGAAGAGGATAGCGATTTGTGTGCTGGTCAAATTGAGAAAGTAGAACCCTCTACTAGTGAAGAAATATATGAACATTATAGTGTTCATCCTTTGCATTCCAAGGAAGTCATGGGGAATGCTATTGAGTTGTTTCAAATGAAACAAGCCAAAGGGAGTCCCATTAGTGTTTGGGAGGAAAGTTTGGAAGCTCGGTGTTTCCCACAGCTTTTTCCAACAGGTCAGGGAGGAAGATATGATGAGCGACCTCATCAAATTCCTGCTTCTGAATACCGGACTTTGCGATTGTATGCAGGAGATGCTAGGTTTCGACAATGCATTCCTTATTTGTTTCATCTCCTGTTTGAAAGCGATCTGTCTGGACTGTCATATGCAGTGAACCACATCTTGAAAAGTGGTATACACATGCAAAACATCTCGGCAAGTGACTTTATGGATAAAGTCAATGTCCAAGACAGTATTTTGGATTCTCACCTGATTAATCTCATGGCGTGTCAGCGTGGTACTAATGAGTTTTGGTACCGTCGTCATGGTGATTTAAAATGTATGCTGAGGAACTTAGGAACTCCCACATGGTTCCTCACTCTGAGCTGTGACGAGTATGGCTGGGAAGACTTACTTGAATTTCTACGAGAGGCAAATGCTAACGTAGAAAACATCGAATTCAAGACACCCGGAGAACTGTGCTCTTTGGATCCAGTCAATGTATGTAGGTACTTCAATCATAGATTTGAAGCTATGATGTCTTTCATCATGAATAAGAAGAATCCACCTCTTGGAGAGGTGTTGGATTTCTTCTGGAGAAAGGAGTACCAAGCAAGAGGTGCTCCTCATATACATATGTTGCTGTGGATCAAGGATGCACCTAAATTTGGAACGGATCCAGAAGACTCAGTGATGAGTTTTATACAACAGTATTCTATGTGTGCTGTTCCAAACGCAAAGGAGAAGAAAAGCCTAAGAGAAAAACTTCTGCGTTTCCAAAGCCATCGATGTGGAAAGTACTGTCGTCGTAAATTCCGAAACAAGGACAAGTTCTACACCAAATGTCGTTTCGGCTTTCCACGACCGGTGATTTCTAAAGGAAGAGTAAACAGTTTGATGTCTTCGCTGCGACATAATGTGATGAAGAAATCACCTAAAAACACATACAATTTGAAGAGGAACGAAGAGTCCAAGTACATCAACGACTACAACCCGGTGATATTGTCCATGTGGAATGCTAACATGGATATACAGTTTGTGGCTGATAACTGTATGGCTGTGGCTCGGTATGTGACATCTTACATCACCAAAAAAGAGAAGACAGAATTGAAGGATATGTGGGAGGACATTTCCCATGAAAAGAGCCTCAGCAAGAAGTTGTACAGTTTCAGTCTGAAGATGTTGTCGCATCGAGAAATCGGAGCGTACGAATGTTCTGACCGGTTGTCTTCAGCAAGTCTCTATGCCAAGTCCAGGAGTATCGTTTGGGCGAGTCTTGGTCTTGCTGCAACGCGTAATCGAGTTCTCAAACCTGTGCGGGAAATTGAGTATTTGGCGGAAAAGGAGCCAAACAGTACCGACATTTTGAAGACCAACATGTTGGATACATATTATCCAAATCGAAGCATTCACCTCGAGAATGTTTGTCTGTATGAGGTTCTTCAAAATTACATATTCAAGAGGAACATCAAAGAAGATACTGAGAAAGGAGTGTATGCTGTAATAGGAAGTGAGGGATGTCTGGTCAAGCAAAGAAAATGCCACTTGGTAAACCATCGAAAATTGAGTGGCGAATCTCCTGAAAAAAAGGAGTTTTTCTATTTAGCACTTTTGCAACTTTTCAAGCCTTGGCGTGCAGAAGAGGAACTGCTTGGAGATTTTCTCTGTTACGTAGACTCTTTCAATGCCGCCAAGGAGACCATAGAATGTCCTGCTTTTCCCAAATATGTAGAAATGTTGAATGCGGAAATTGAGCAGGAAGCAATGATTGCAGCCGAGATTGCCAGAGACAGTTCTCAGGACAGTCAGAGTTCTGCTTCATTGAGTCAGGATCCACTAGGAGGACCTGTTATCGAAAATGAAGCTGCCACTGCTATGAATGAAGTGAAAAGAGCCATGGCACATGCTCAGGAGGATGCGGTTAACTTAGAAGAGTTGGAAAGACAACTCAACGTTGAGCAGAGGAAAATATATGACGAAGTTACCATGCAAATTGATCATGGATTAAGTCATGACAAGAAAGAGTGCTCATGTACGTCGTTGAAGCCTGTCCGACTGTACGTGAGTGGAGAAGCGGGAACTGGAAAAAGTTTCCTTATTAAAGCAATTTCATGTTATTTGCAGGAAAGGACAGAGTCATCGCTGTCTTGTGTTGTCACCGCTCCAACTGGACTGGCAGCACATAACATTAAAGGGATTACTTTACATCGTTTACTGATGCTGCCAGTGGAGCATGACAACAAATTACAATATCACAAGCTATCTGGAGATGCTTGTTTTGAAGTTTCAAGAATCTTGAGGAAAATGAAACTTCTTATCATTGATGAAGTAAGCATGGTTTCCAATGTCATGCTTGCCTTTGTGCATTTGAGAATGCAAGAAGTTCTCAAAGCAGAGTATGATGTGTTATTTGGTGGCAAACACATCATTGTTTTCGGAGATCTTCTGCAGCTGACACCAGTGAAAGGGCAACCTGTGTTGAAAATGCTCACGCATGAAGATACCAGGAAGTGCCTAGGCAGCATTGGCAACGTCAATATATGGTTAAACTTCAATTATGCTGAACTGCATGAAAATATGCGTCAGGCGAAGGATGAAGTTTACAAGACTATTCTACAAGATGTTAGAATTGGAAAAGTGACCGAGCATGGGAAAGAAGCTTTACATGCACGATTACTGTCAAATTTATATCCAGAACAAGATGTTGTGCCTGAGAATATTTTTCAGAAAATTACTGAGAAGAAATCTGGAATATGTTTGATGCCAACTCTTGCAGAATGTGCCAAATTCAACAACAAAATGTTGCATTTAGAAAAGCAAGAGATTGTGAAACTGGAAGCTATTGACAGAGTAGAGCATATGGGATCAACAATTATTTTGTCTGAGAATCTGAAAACAAAATTGGATTCATTAGAGAAGAGTATATCTAAAACTGCAGGTTTTGAAAAGACTCTGAATGTGTGCTTGAACTGCCGTATAATTTTAAGAAGGAATTTACATGTTGAAAGAGGTCTGGTAAATGGATCAATGGGTAATGTTGTTGATTTTGTAAAATACAGAAATAGAGATGGAATTGAATTTTTAAAAATTAAATTTGATGGCATTGAGGAAGTACAGCTAATTGGTCGTTGTTCTGGTAGATTTTTGCTTGTAAAAGACTTATATGTTCGCCGTAAGCAGTTTCCTGTTTGCTTGGCATATGCGGTGACAATCCATAAATCGCAAGGTTTAAGTGTAGACAGTGCATTGGTGAATATTGGCAGTTCTGTGTTCAAGGAGGGTATGGCATATGTGGCATTGTCACGAGTTAGAACTTTATCGGGATTGTACTTGATTGAGTGTGATGTCACAAGCATTTGTGCGGATCTAGATTGTGTTAAGGAATACAATAGGTTAAGAAGAGAGTATGCGCCACATTTGCCTCAATATCCTTTGTTTGAGAAACGTGTGGTAGGCCGGAAACGAAGAAATGTGACCAATACTGGGGAGGTTGTAGCAAAAAGACGAAAAGTCGATGAACCTGAAATTATAAGCAGAAACAAAAAGGATTCTGTTGAAGATGTTGTTGGTTTTCAATTTGAAAACAGTTCTGGTGTCAACTGCTATGCTAATGTAGTGGTTAATGTTTTGTTTTCTCTAGAAAATGTAAAAGAAGAGATTGTGGTCAATTCTGATCAAAGATTTTGCAGTTTGTTAAATTCTGTCTTAGAAAAATGTAGCACTGATAGAACAAACATAGAAAGTGTGTCTGAAATTCGAAATCTGTTAGACAGATGTTCAGGCCAAACACAATTCTCTCAAAATATTCAGCAAGATTGTCAGGAGTTTTTAATGTATATGCTTGATGTATTGCATGCTGAAGGTGTAGATGTAGATCAGCTGTTTGGGCTTTCTTATCAATGGCAGCATGACTGCGAGAACTGTAGGGTATCAAGTACTACTAGTGTAGACTCAGAAAGATTTATATATTTAACTTTGCCAGACAGTACATCAGTCTCCTTTAATAAGCTAGTAAAAGCAGCTGATCACAACATGGAGTGTAGCCAATGTAAATCTGAAATGATGTCCACATTATTTATACGAACATATGGCCAGTATGTCATTTTAATGTTCCAACGATGTAGGCCTGATTTAACAAAATTGACAACTTTAATTAAAAATTTTGTGGCTTCGCAGTTGTCAATATCAGGAAGGACTTTTGTAACTGCAGCAATTATATATCATGACGGTCCTTCAATAACATCAGGACATTACACAGCTTATTTAAAGTCTAGAAATGGCTGGTCATTCTGCAATGATTCTGTTTTAATTTTCAAAAACAAATTGCCGTATGACCTTAAAAACTCTTACCTGGTGTTTTTAAAACCAAAATTTTAGGGAAAGAATCTCGGGATGTGCTCTGAGGAATTTCAAGAAGTTCTAATGGCTCCTACACGATTTGGCCTTGAGGATAAGTGTAGTTCAGAGACATAACTTCTAACCATAAGACTGGACGTCATGGAGAAATAAGTGCACTTTGAATGAGTTCAGAAAAACTATTTCTTTTTATAAGCTAATTGAAGCAGCCAATCAAAACATAGAGTAGAGGGAATGTAAGTCTGCAATCCTGTCTACTGTTTTACATTGCTTTGTGATTAAAAGTGATGTAGAGAATTAAATAATTGTAGTAGTCATAGAGGTAGTGTAAGTCTGCTTCATAGTAAGCAGTATCAGTGTCATAGGAAATGTAGAACATGACTGAGGAAGAAGGGGAACATATTACTAGTCCAGGATTGTGAAAATGATCTTCAACATTTTAATTCTGAAAGTTGCGGAAATGCCAAATGACGGGATTGGCTTACAAGAAATCCAAGAGTTATAAATGGCTCTGACAAGATTTGGCCTTGTGGAAACTTGTGGTAAAGAGCAAGAAGTCATTTATTGTATGTAACATGTTTTTCAAAACGATGGAGGTTTTCTTTCAGAAAGTGGCGGGCTGAAAGTAATAACAGCACAACAGAGTGTAAGCTGTTCATAGGACATCCTTTGACGTCATGGAAAGTAAGTTAACTTTAAGGAGTTCTGAATTCTGATTTGTTATGTTGTATGGGTTTTTTAAACACAATCATTTTGATTGTGGGTTTTTTTCCCCGCTGTTATATGATGAATACCTTCAAGTCACTGTTTTTAGTGAAATTTGATACATTCTGAGAACAGCAAAAATAAACCATTTAACATGTATAATTAATTCTGTACTGTTTCCATTTATGATGTACATTTAGAACTGTGTAGGAGGCATGGAGAAGGAGAGGCTTCTGTAAGTGTCAAAGTTCTTGCATACAGTGCTCATATTCTACGTAGTCTTTCATATGATAGACTACATTTCCACAATGAGATACCTAAGCAAAGGAAACACAGGTCATATGATTGTGGAATGAGCAAAGAAATGTGCATGTTTTTCAATTATATTACCTGTGTTTCCTAACATTACACACCACATTGTGTAGATGAGGTTTAGGCCTGTTCCTGGAGACAGAGGAGGTCTGACATTTGTTCAAGAGTGCAGTGGACATTACTCACTTCGTTGGTAGGCCTCCACATGTATTATCTTCTCTGTATTCTTCAACAAACCTAAATTCCATCTGCAACCCTGAGTAGGACTTACCTGAAACAAATCTGTGGATAGGTTACACCTTATTGGCATCTTGAAACAATCATTTAAAATGTTAGGGTCAGATTTATGGTGGCCGTGCGCCTCTTTTGCTCCATTGTGGGTCACTTTTGTGTAAAAGATGCACCATGTTGCAAGATAGGTTTCAGTTCATCTCCAGCAAGATACCATCAGTTTAAAATGTATATAATTAGCATTGTGTAGGGGGCATGCAGAAGCAAAAGCTTTTATAAGTGTCAAAGTTGTTGCATGCAGTGCTTCACTTCTAGGTACTGTTTAATATGCTGGACTACATCTGCACTATGAGATACCTAAGCAAAGGCAACACAGGTGATGTGATTGTGAAATGAGGAAAAGAAACTCCACATTTTTCAATTACTTCACCTGTGTTTCCTAAGTTTATGAATGACATTGTGCAGATGAAGTTTAGGTCTGTCCACGGACACAGAAGAGGTCTGGCCTTTGTTCAAGAGTGAAGTGGACATGACTTACTTCATTGGTAGGCCTTCACATGTATTATGTCCTCTGTTCTCTTCAAACAACTCGAAATTTCATTTGGAACCCTGAGTAGGTCTCACCTCAAACAAACCTCTGGATAGGACACATCTTATTGGCATCCTGAAGCAATCATTTAAAATGTTAGTGTCTTGCGACACTTTTCTGAGACAACAGCAGTGCAAAAGATGCACCATGTTTTAAGATAGGCCTCACTTCATCTGCATCAAGATACTGTTAGTTTAAAATGTATATCTTTAGGACTGTGTAGGGGGCCTGGAGAAGCAGAAGCTTCTGTCAGTGTCAAAGTTGTTGAAAAACTGTTTGTCCTTCAATCTTTTCCCTTGTCTTTTGTAATTTTGAAATACATGTTTTAATATTTTTCAAATGTTTGTTCTCTCTTTCACAGATTGAAAGTATAAAAACAAAAAGTGAGTAATTTAACGACAATTATAAGGTAAATGTTTTGTATTCTTTTCGTTACATTTCTATCACATTCACCTACTATTAGTTCCACAGCTTCATTTCTTTAACCCTCAGTTTCCTGCCTTTGCTACTTTCCTCATTCCTTTCTCTATTACCTACTTACTCAACTCCTTCCACTCTTTTTCTCAGTCCCTCTCTTCTCATAGTTCCTCACTCTTGTTCACTCACTCCGTCTCTATTACTCTTAGTGTCTTTGACTGATCACTCTTTCACTACTTGTTCATAATGCTTTCTCTGTGTAGTTGAAGCACACTAAGGGGCATATTATGAACACAGCCAATAAAATTATTGCTGTTTTATTGGCAGAAAACTGGTGCAAAAGTGGTTTTAGCTGCAGTTTTCTGCTGCAAAAGCGGCTTTGGTGACATATTTCTGCCGATAAAAGCTGCAAAACTTTTATTGCCTATGTTGATGATATGGCTCTATGTTATTTACATTTCTTTGCTGTTTCAATTAATCTTTTTCTGTTATTTTTTGTTTTCTGTTTTCTATTTTTTCTCTCTGTTATTCCCCATGTTTTAATCTTATTTTGAACATTCACTCACATTCTCCAAGAAACTCTTCTTTGTTATTGTTCTACTCTCTTTTTTTTCTTTCACTTCCTTATCTATTTTGTTTTTCACAATTATACCCTCTTCCGTCTTTTCTTCGGTAAATAGATCTATTAAACAGTATCTCTGGTTTACTCCCTATAGCTGTCTTTCTTTTAACATCACTCTCTGTTTACTTTCCTTATACTTACTCTTCTTTTTTTTTTTTTTTTTTTAATTTTTGGTTAGCTCCCGGTTCGCGAACCGGGAAGCGAACTGGGAAGCGAACTAAAAGAAATAGAGCTTGCCAGAGTGCTAAACATTCTAGCAATTTTTTTTGAAAGGGGAGGTAGTTCTGAAAAGAACTTTTTTTTAATGTTTTTGTTGTTTTATATATATTTTTTTTTTGAACATTTTTTGTTTTTTTTGTATTTTTTGAACAATTTTATATTTTTTTTGTTTTTTTTGGGGGGGAAACAACAAAAAACAGGCATTGAAAAGGGCTCAACAGGAGCAAAAAAAAATTACTGTCTGGGGCGGTTAGGACAATTGTGATTGTTATAAGCTAGGTTGATTGAATTAATGCTCATGTTACCACATGATATCAATGCACCGCAGTGCAGACAAGTATATTTCATATGCCCAAAATTCTCCTGGATGTTTGGCACGGTTTCCCGTGCCTCTGCTGCTGTCAACGATATTAGCGATGTTGACCTGGCCACAGGAGTTGCTGTTGGGTTTTCTTCCATGTCACGTATCTCCGCCCGGCTGTAATTCAATGGATGCCACCTGTTCATGTGCCGATGCATGGTATAGTTCCCATAGCTATACTTTTTATCAGTCCCTCTTGATAATTTCTCTTTGCAAATGAGGCAGGTGACATACCTCGCATTTACTTTCTTCTGCCCTGGAGGGATTGAAAAAAACTGCCAAATGAAACTGGCTTTCCTATGGGAAACCCGGGGCACCTCTTCCAAGAACTGTGGTCCTTCTGTCTCCTCTTCCTCTAGTTCTTCCTCTTCCTCCTCTGTGTTGGTGATGACCTGGGGAGGTGGTCCTCTCTTCCTATGAGGAGGTGGAGGTGGTGGTGGGGGTGCACCAGCTGAAGCAACTTCTGAAGCCATTGCTCTACTATGAATAAAGGTCTTCCTCTCACAATGATGAAAGTCAGAGTGAGGAAAGAAGGAGGGGTTTTCATCATTTGGGAAAAACAATAGTTCTAAACCAATGAAAAGTGTTATTTTTAGGTCACCTGACCTAGCCTTACATGATTATGAAACCAAAAGTTAAATGAACCAATGAAAAGTTTTATTAACAAGTCACATGACCTCTCACGCTTATGTTACGCGCTGCGGAACGCGCCCCGGATCGCTTCCGGGTCGCTGCGCTTCGCGCCTCGGTTCGCGCTCCGGAGCACTTCCGGGTGCGCTAACGCGGCGCGTCATAAGATGCATTACGCGGCAACGCGATACGTCGCGTTTTCGCGACGCGCCGCCGATCGCTTCCGGGGAGCTGCGCTTCGCGTCTCAGTTCGCGTACCGGAGCACTTCCGGGTGCGCTAACGCGGCGCGTCATAAGACGCATTACGCGGAAACGTGATACGTCGCGCTTCCGCGACGCGTCACGATGTTGATTTCTAACGCGGCAGTTGCGCTAACGGAACGTTTACCGGTTCGCGGACCGGGTCGCGGCATCAAATTGAGCTAACGGAAAGCTTCCCGGTTCGCGAACCGGGAGCGAAACAAAAAAAATATTTTAAAAAAAAATTATTAATAAACATATAAAATATATTTTGAGATTTAAAGAAGAATACATTTTACAGCTATAGATATTAGCTTTTAAAAAACCAATGAAATTCACTGAAAAAACCATAGGTTATAGACCATATATAGTTAGGAATTAGCATTTACAAAACCTTGAAAATTCACTGAACAAACCATAGGTTATAGACCATATATAGTTAGGAATTAGCATTTAAAAAACCTTATTTTACTCACACAAAACCATTGAAATTCCATATATAGTTAGTTGTACTAACTATATATCGCGCACCCGCAATCCACTGCTGATCATGTCACATATTACATCATTCATGACATGGTCAGTGACATCACTGATGACATCACTGATGACATCTCAAATGACATCACTGATGACGTCACTGATGACATCTCAAATGACATCACTGATGACATCACTGATGACATCTCAAATGACATCACTGATGACATCACTGATGACATCTCATTTGACATTACTGATCACATCACTGATGACATCATTCATGTGATAATACGATGAACCTCTTCAGACTCTAATATAACCTTAGATACACTCAGTGTAAACATACACTCACAGACTGTCACTCATCCATGGAGTTACTCAGACACCTAGTCAGTCATGCAAATAATCAATCACACCTCCATTTTCTCAACTATACAGTTATACACACCTTACTTATTCAAACATATACTAAAACATATTTACTCTCTTATACAATCCTGGATACAAGTTCACAATGATGCATACAGCCACTCACACATTCACTGGCTCCTATGCACAGTTATTTATATATGTCAACTCTCACATGTACTGTATTTTACATATGTACTTACTTTGACATGTAGCACTGAGATATCCATTCACTCACCAATACACTCATGCACACAGTCAACCGCCCATACAGCTGTTTCCACATGCACTTTTGAACCCATACATCTAGTGAATCAACTGCTCACACATATATGCACAGAGTCATACACCTCCCAGCCACCCACACACACACTCAGTCTCCCATACAAATGCTTGGGCAACCAATCAATAACCCATACAGTTACTCATATAGCTACTGATCAACACATGCAGCAGTTTACAGAACAACAGACATAATGATGCACAAATTAAGACAGTTTAGTCACTAACCCATGCATTCAGTGAGACACATTTAATCACTCACTCATACAGTCAGTCACGCACCTACTAAATCCTTCATCCAGACACTTCTACATCTACTCATTCTTCAATATGTAAAACATATTTAAACTTTACAGAAACACACAGTCACTGGATGATGTCATCAGTGATGTCATCAGTGATGTCATTTGAGATGTCATCAGTGATGTCATCAGTGATGTCATTTAAGATGTCATCAGTGATGTCATCAGTGATGTCACTGACCATGTCATGAATGATGTAATATGTGACATGATCAGCAGTGGATTGCGGGTGCGCGATATATAGTTAGTACCACTAACTATATATGGAATTTCAATGGTTTTGTGTGAGTAAAATAAGGTTTTTTAAATGCTAATTCCTAACTATATATGGTCTATAACCTATGGTTTTTTCAGGGAATTTTCAAGGTTTTGTAAATGCTAATTCCTAACTATATATCTATAACCTATGGTTTTTTCAGTGAATATATATATATATATATATATATATATATATATATATATATATATATATATATATATATATATATATATATTCAACACAGCGGCAAGACGTACCGAACAAACAGGCGCACTCTTAGATTTTCTTCGGCCAGATTTTATTTTTCAAAACTTCCCCCCCTCTCATGCTGTAACTCAGAATATACAGTATACTGCCTGATCTGCCCGTGCAATAAGAGGTATATTGGCAGTTCAATCCATCCAGTTAAAAAACGGATACTCAAACATATGCGAGCGATTAATAACAAAGATGTGAATTATCCCATAGCTCGCCATTTCGAGAAGTACCACAAAAGCAATAGGGATCTATTGAGTTTCTTTATCCTGGACCAAGTCCCCAAAAATGAAAGAGGAGGGGACAGACTGAAGAATGCTTGAATCCAGTGGCAAAGTGAGCAAGGGACTCATGTCTGAGCATACCCTGCCACACTTATGGCTGCCAAAAGTGGTACAAAAGGGGAATTCAAGCAAGACTGGAGCTGAAGACGGCTATAATGCCAGATACCGGTCCTCGGAAGCTTGTTTCCGGTCCAGGGGAGGCATGGCTTGGCAGTTCGGGCTAGACTGTTCCCATGAGGCACAGGGTCAGACTGATTTGCATATAGCCATGTCTGAACTGGGGTGGCAGAGCGGGCTAAAGAACGGTGATGGATTAAACCCAGATCTTTTGACTGGGTGTGAGTGTTTGATTGGTTCAGATGCTCCGTCCATTACCACCCCCTTTTGTACCGCTTTATTGGTAATTAGCCCCCGGGGGGGCCAAATCCCAGAGGCAATTTTCTTAATTATAATGGGGGACCTAGAGTGGCCCCCAGCCCCGGGGACTGCCACCTTCGGGGTTTTAACGTTATGTATGCGGGGGGCTAACGGCCCCCCTGCAGCTCCGGGGACTGCCACCCCGGGGCATCTTTTATTTATAATAATGGGGGGACAAGAGGGGCTCTAATATTCAAAATTGGGGGGTCCGTGACCGACCACCACCCCCAGGGCTTTTAAATGTTGGGAGGGGGGCCGCACGGCCCCCCTCCTGGAGCCTTGTGGTGGCCCTGGGGACCACCACCCCCCAGGGCCGGCTCCTGCCGTGTCCCGGGGTGCCCACCCCTGGGACACTGTAGTTTGCTATGGTTTTTGAAAGAGAGAGCAGGAAATCTGCTTTCTCTTTCAAAAACCAAAGCCGATTGTTCTTCTGCATGGGGAGCAGCATGTTAGCTGATCTCCATGCAGAAAAGCAATGCCGGCTCCTGCAGGAAGCAGGGAGCTGGCAGGGACCGTGAGGGGCTTGGGGACCCCCCCCCACAGTCCCCAACAGAGAAGGCCATGCCCCGGGGATGGAGTCCGGGACCATTTCATGAGTGATGTAATATGTGACGTTATCAGCAGTGCATTGCGGGCGCGCAAGTTATAGTTAGCTGAACTAACTATAACGGGGGAATTTCAATGGTTTTGTATGAGTGAAATGTCCAGCTAACTATAACATGTGTGAAACCTATGGTTTTTCAGTGTATTTCTAAGGTTTTTTAAATGCTAATTCCTAACTATAACGTGGCTGAAACCTATGGTTTTTTCCAGTGAATTTCTAAGGTTTTTTAAATGCTAATTCCTTACTATAATGTGGCTGAAACCTATGTTTTTTTCAGTGAATTTAAAAGGTTTTGTAAATGATAATTTTTAAATGTATTTATTGTTACATTTTTCACTATCCAATATATTTAGTGAGACACTATAAATAAGTTACGTAAATAGTCAATCACACTGCTACTAAATCATCCTTCTAGACACTTATACATCCACTCCTTCTTCAATGCAGATTGCTATATATATAATACATATTTAAATATGGAAACAGGCCAGAGAATGATGTCATCAGTGATGTCATTTGAGATGTCATCAGTGATGTCACTGACCATGTCATGAATGATGTAATATGTGACATCATCACCTGTGGATTGCGGGCGCGAGAGTGAAATGTCCAGCTACCTATAACATTCCTAAAACCTATGTTTTTTTCAGTGAATTTCTAAGGTTTCTTAAATGCTAATTCCTAACTATAACCTGCCTGAAACCTATGTTTTTTTCAGTGAATATATATATATATATATATTTATACATATATATATATATATATATATGTATATATATATATATATATATATATATTACCTACTGGCGGTCGCCAGTAGGTATATATAGTTAGGACCTAGTTTCCATAGGAAATCCGCAACATTCTATTGGCAATAACTTTGGCGCTGGTTGTTGAATCTCCGCGAATTTCTCAAAGAAGATGGCCTGCTCCGCTCCTTCCCTGAAGGTCTCGGGAAGATTTGTCAAGCGGGGGCCGAGAAAAAAGGGGGTCCCAAAACGTGTTTTCCCCATGTTAATTTCCATAGGACGATAAACACGGCTACAGCCCGAACCACTTAATGGAATTACACCAAATTTGGGAAAATGGTAGGGTCTGGTACGTAGATCACTCTTTTGGTTAAATGGTGTAAATCCCTCCAGTAGTTCCTGAGAAAATCAAAAGAAAAAATATATATATATCTGGACTGAACCTAACCACACATCTCATCGTGAGATCTGATTGGCTGTCAGCACTTCATCCAAGAAGTGTTAGCAGCCATCTTGGAACCAATATACATGCTAGCACCTCATTAAAAAGCTTTGCAGTTAATAGAAGGTTTTAGGACTTTAGTTACATTATAAATCATTTGTTGATGGTACCATATTCATTTTAGGAATTGCGGTGTGTTCTAAGGTGATTTTACCATGTGAAAAAGCCTTCTGCTGGGATATCGTGAATCATGTTTGAAAGAAAACTATTATCTCATGCTTTTCCCACAGTGGTTTGGAAGGGGATCTACAAGCTAAACTGAAAGCATATTTTCTGTAAATTCACATTATCTTTCCCAGTCATGTGAGAATGAAGAGTGAGTAGTAAAGAGTGAGTAGTAGAGAGAGAGTAGTAGAGAGTGAGTAGTAGAGAGTAGAGAGTAGTAGAGAGTGAGTAGTAGAGAGTAGTAGATAGTGAATAGTAGGGAGTGAGTAGTAGAGAGAGAGTAGTAGAGAGTAGTAGAGTAGTAGAGAATGAGTAGTAGAGAGTGAGTATTAGAGAGTAGTGGAGTAGTAGAGAGTGAGTAGTAGAGAGTAGTGGAGAATATTCCAAAGTTTGGCACAGCACCACTTGCACAACAAGTCCAATCAAATCATATCACTTAGAGTCCTTATTGAAGCGCTGAATCTTGGTGTATATTCAAATGTTTTTATTTTTCTTAAGTTTATGTACCACAGCCAGCCGACGCGTTTCATTCTGTACAACAGAACTTCTTCAGGGCGTTCTTATTTCCTTCAAGTTATGTCGGTATCCTGTTGTCATATATCTAGATATTTCTTCCAAATGTTAGACGAGTCGTAAGTACATTCTTATTCAAAGGTAACTAGGTATCAATTTTACCCACACAATTCGGCAGACTTGAGTAATTTATAGCATCCTCAAAGTCAGTCTTTCAAAAATTCCAAAGTATAGGACATGATAATCCAAATCCAGATGTTTCCCAAGAAAAGTCATTTTCAATTGTTCGGAATATCGGCGTTTGGGCAGATATGACCCACGGACCCGGTTTATGACTTTTCTTGAGAAACGTTTGGCTTTGGATTATCATGTCCTATGCTTTGGAATTTTTGAAAGACTGACTTTGAGGATGCTATAGATTACTCAAGTCCATGGATGATGCTGGGAACGCCCCCAGCAACAGCCATTGCACGCCCCTTTAACGCAGGACACTGCGTTAAAGGGACTGATATTTTTCAGGCAGGATTACGCCACAAAAAGTGGCTTAGTCCTGCCTGATAAATATCACTCAGTCTTCTGCGCCACCGGAACATCACAAAAAGTGACGTTCCGGAGGCGCAAGGGGCTCGTAAATAAGGCCCCATAGGTTTCACACTCGTTATAGTTAGGAATTAGCATTTAAAAAACCTTTGAAAGTTACTGAAAAAAATCATACGTTTCACACCAGTTATAGTTAGCTGGACATTTTACTCATACAAAACCCTTGAAATTCCCCCGTTATAGTTAGTTGTACTCACTATAACTCGCGCGCCCGCAATCCACTGCTGATGATGTCACATATTACATCATCCATGACCTGGTCAATGACATCACTGATGACATCACATATATATACATATGTGATCAAGGGCGGGAGCACCCGAAACACGTTATGGCAGAGGTGGCTGAAATAAAGTAATTGAAGCGCAATAACTTAGGACCACGCTCGTTTTTTTCTGCAAAGAATCGGAGTTGCTAATTCGAGTAAGAAGAGTATATATATATATATATATATATATATATATTAAGCAAAGAACCTCTACTCCCCATTAGGAAAAAGAGCACGCACTCGAGGGCTATTCAGGTAAAGGCTTCTTTATTGAATTAGGCCTCCTCCGACCCAGCAAAGAGAGATGCGTTTCGCCTGTCACAGCAGGCTTTCTCAATCTATATATATATATATAAGCTTAACACTCCCCAGATGCACTGCGCGAACAGCACTCCCAGGAAGAGAAACGGACACCAATCCGGTAAACTGTGCAGCAAAGTTTCTTTTTAATTTTGAATTATTGCAGTGTCAAAGGTGCCGCGATCCGACACGTTTCGGCGATCCTGTCGCCTTGCTCACCAGATAAAAAGCGTTTCTTAGTGCATACAATTTAAATAACCCATTACCAATCACCACACTTTTCGTAATAGGTCACATGGCCATCTTGCATAGCAATGGATATAAAGGACAGACTTACTCATGGTATATATATATATATATATATTCACTGAAAAAAACATAGGTTTCAGCCACGTTATAGTTAGGAATTAGCATTTAAAAAACCTTAGAAATTCACTGAAAAAACCATAGATTTCAGCCATGTTACAGTTAGGAATTAGCATTTGAAAAACCTTAGAAATTCACTGAAAAAACCATAGGTTTCACCCATGTTATAGTTAGCTCGACATTTATCTCATACAAAACCATTGAAATTCCTCTGTTATAGTTAGTTCAGCTAAGTATAACTCGCGTGCCCCAATGTACTGCTGATGACGTCACATACTACATCACTCATGACATGCTCAGTGACATCACTCATGACATCACTGATGACATCACTGATGACATCTTCCAGTGAATGTGTGTCTTTCTGAAAAATACATATTTTTTATATATGAATATCTAAAGGTCGATGGGTAAATAAGTGTCTAAATGGATGTTTTCTTTGTAAAATTGATTGTGTAACTGACTTATTAAGTATATGTTAGTGAATAAATGTATTAGCAAGTAATGTTTAAATATGTAAATATCTGTATCATTGTCTCACTTTGTGTATAAGTGGCTGCATGGGTTGGTGAGTAGCTACATGAGTGTCTATATGGGTTATTAGTTGGTTTTTTGAGTATCAGTATCAGTGTGTGTATGGTTTGGTGGGCGGTATTATTTACCACATAGATGCATGAATGGGTGACTCACTGTTTGTATGTGTTTTGAAGACAGCATGTGTGCAGGACTGTATGGGTGGATGAGTGTGTGTATGGGTGTGTTAGTGAGTGAATGACTGTCTCAATAGTATCTTTATCAGAAACTACATATGTTTAAAACTAGTATATGTGAGTATTGATGTATATAAGTGAGTATATGTGACAGCGAGAGATTGAAAGAGTTCCTGTATAAATAAGTATGAGTTTCTATAAGTGATTGTTTGCGAGAGTAAGTATGTGTACGATTCTGTAAAAGTAAGTGTAATGGTGGGTGTATACCTGTACATGCAAGTAAATGGATGTTTGATAGTTTATTTGCATGTGTGAGTATGTCTGTGAGTAACTCTATAGATGAGTGTCGGTGTGTAATAAGATGTATGTTCTTCATGGAAAATAACATCTATCCTACCCCTTTTAAAAAAGTCTGACTTAGACAAACTGGATGTAGGTAATTATCGCCCCATCTCTCGCTTACCCTTGCCAGCGAAAATCCTGGAAAAACACATGAATCAGGAATTGGGGACTTTTATTGAGAACAATCAAGTCCTTGATTCGACACAATATGGGTTTAGACGACAGCATAGCACTGAACTTGCTCTGTTCACCGCTACCGAGGAAATCAGAATGGCAGTTGACAAAGGCGGATCAGCAGTCTTGATACTGCTTGATCTGTCAGCTGCCTTCGATACGGTAGATCACGACATCCTAATCTATCGACTTGGCGAGGCGGGAGTTGGTGGCACAGCCCTTGCACTGCTGGAATCTTTTTTGCAGGGTAGAGAACAATTTGTTGAATCGGGCGGTTTTAAATCAAAATCGTTTAGACTTCCATGTGGGGTCCCTCAGGGCTCCTCGTTGAGCCCCACCCTTTTCAACGTTTATGTTGCTCCCCTGGCTCGCCTGATAAAAAAGCATGGGTTTGAATTGGTATCATATGCTGATGATACACAGATTATCATCACAATCTCAAGCAATAGGCAGGACACAGCATTACAATTCAAGGGCTGTATGAGAAGTGTCAGTGAATGGATGACTAAGAACTGCCTCAAATTGAACTCAAGTAAAACGGAGGTGTTGCTCTTTGGTAAAGATACCACTTTCTGGTCCGTAGACTGATGGGCTCCAGAACTTGGAGCGGTTCCTACTCGCGTGGCTAACGCCAAAAATCTTGCGGTCATAATGGATTCCTCTCTCTCCTTTTCCATGCATATAAAAAGGCTCATATCTTCCATTTTTTTCGTTTTGAAAATTCGAAGGAAAGTGCTCCCCTTTATCCTACCTACAAAAAACAGTCATGTCAGCGTTAGTCCTCTCAAAACTCGACTATTGCAATGGGTTTCTGGTAGGAGTAAACAAATCCGTGCTGGTTAAGCTTCAGGTCCTTCAGTACTCTGCTGCAAGACTGCTTTTTGGATTAGCCAAATTTACATCTGCAAAACAGGCTCTCAAAACATTACATTGGCTACCCATGGAAAAGCATATAATGTTCCAGGCCATGTGTATTGCTGTCAAGTCACTGCAGGGCATGGGACCATGCTTTGTGAGGAGGCGTTTTTCATGGTACACCCCCTGTCGAACTTTGCGATCAACCTCATTGAAGCTAGTAGAGGAACCTACGTTCCGTTTTCAAAGATGGGGTGGTAAAAGCTTTTTTAGTATTTCCACTAGATGGTGGAACAAGCTACCCTTCGATCTGAGAAATGCCCCCGACTTGCTGTCCTTCAGGAAGGACCTAAAGACTTGGCTCTTCTGCTTGTAACCTGGAGTTGGTCTGAGCAGTTGTTCAGTTATTCGGTCACCTGGTGTAGTTCCCTCAAGCGCCTTGACGCCTTCGGGTATATGTTGCATTATATAAATATTTAAGAAATAAAAACAAATAAATAAAATATAGGTGTGTGAGTACATATGATGAGTGAGTACATGTATGAGTGCCTATATAGAACTGTTAGTGAATGACTGGATGTGTATGTAGATTTCGGAATTACTGAATAGGTTGTTCTAACTGGAATTGGGATCTCCATTTTTTTTAACACTTTAGTTTCTAATTTTGAATGTGTGTATCAAGGGTTATATTACGCTGAAAGGAGGTCTGCCACTTTTTCACAAGGATGATGTCATCAGTGGTGTCATCAGTGATGTCATTTGAGATGTCATCAGTGATGTCATGAGTGATGTCACTGAGCATGTCATGAGTGATGTAGTGTGTGATGTCACCAGCAGTGCACTGCAGGCGCGCGAGTTATAGTTTATTTATTTATTATTTATTAAAACATTTATAAAGCGCAAACATAGGCCCTAGGGCATCTCGGCGCTGAAGACTCTGTGTTATGTAACCATCAAGGGGAACTGAAGTTTTATTGTTTAAACAGCCAGGTCTTAAGCTGTTTGCGGAACATCCAGAGGGAGGTACTCGATTTGATTGCAAGTGGGACAGTGTTCCACAGTTTTGGGGCAGCTACCAAGAATCTTCTATCTCCCCACGCTACCGATTTGGTGCGTGGAACCAGTAGTTCCTGTAGAGCGGATGAACGTAATGTTCTTGCAGGACGGTATGGGATAAGATTTTGGGTAAAGAACGCAGGTCCGATATTATGTAAAGCTTTATAAACTAGGCAGAGGGACTTGAATTCAATCCTTTTTTTTACCGGTAACCAGTGCAGCTGTCTGATAGTGGCTGACACTGGCTGGTATTTTGGAATGCGCCCAAGTAGCCTGGCCGCGGCATTCTGAATGATCTGCATTTTATGAAGCACCTTCTCTTGAGCGCCCAGGAATAGGGCGTTACAGTAGTCTAGGGTGGATAAGACCAGAGAAGTGACCAGGGTTTTTCCAGCATTTTCGGGTAGGAAAGGCAAGATTTTTTTTATGAGCCGTAGTTTATGAAAAGCTGAGGAGGAAATTTGATTTGCATGGGGTAGGAAGTTCAGGCGGTTATCAAATACCACCCCTAAATTCCTCACCTTGTCAGTCGGATCCGGGGGCTGCCCCATAGATGAAGGCCACCAGAGTGAGGGCCATCCCGGGATAATTTGCCAAAAATGACAACTTCCGATTTGTCGGAATTCAGCTTCAGGCAATTGGCGGCCATCCAGCCCCCAATTGCCTGCATGCCTTGATTGAAGTTACTGGCAATCTTAAGCCCATCATTCTTAACTGCAAGGACCAGCTGGGTGTCATCTGCGTAGGAGGTAAGGCTCATCCCGTATGCCTTGATGACTCTAGCAAGGTCCGACACATAAATGTTAAATAGTGTCGGACTAAGGGATGAGCCTTGAGGAACTCCACATGGCAGTGACAAGGGAGATGATTTGAAAGGTCCGATCGTAACCACCTGGGACCTTCCCGCCAGAAATGAAGCGATGAGTTCTCTGGCGCTCCCTTGGATGCCCAAGCCTCCGACACGATCGACCAGAGTGACGTGGTCGACCGTGTCGAAGGCTGCTGAAAGGTCCAACAGAATAAGAACTGCTGTACCTCCTGCATCCCGGATAGATCTGATATCATCCGCTGCCTTAACCAGGGCAGTCTCTGTACCGTGGAATTGGCGGAAGCCAAACTGTGATTCATCCAGTAACCTATGTTCCTCGACAAAGGAGGATAGTTGAAGATTCATGATTTTTTCAACTACTTTTGCTAGCGTTGGAAGACTAGCGATTGGACGATAACTTTTTGGTTCATCCTTGTCGAGGTTAGGTTTTTTAAGAAGAGGTTTTACAAAGGTTTTTTTTAAGCTGAACTAACTATAACGGAGGAATTTTAATGGTTTTGTATGAGAGAAATGTCCAGCTAACTATAACATGTGTGAAACCTATGTTTTTTTCAGTGAATATATATATACACAAAACTCAAACCCCGATCTCCAGCAATCTTCGATATCACAGGCCGCCGCCAGAGGAGGAAACAAGAGCCGACCCAAATTGCAGGTGAAAGATATTTTTTGTTTGATTTTAGCGCGACCTGCCAGCATAACGTTTCGGCCTACCCAGAGGCCTTGGTCACATGACGCGTACTGCGGAACAGACACATTTTTAAAGTGCTAAGTGCAAAGCAAGCTGTTACATCATTGGTTATTACAGATTAGCATCATGAAAAGAAATAAACAACATACTTGAAGAGATTAAAAGGTTTAACCTTCAGCTGCTGAGTCCTTTCCTGCATCAGGGCAAAGTTTGGTTGGATTTAAGCGCGGCAGCCTTGCCGTGTGGATCGGACCACCACATGAAAAGAAGTGGGGCTTAAAGGTATGAATTTTCGTAACCTTGATGCGCAGCTGGGAACATACAAAAACAAACTGTCAATCTGTGCATGGAAACCAACTGGGGTATTATTTGGCACAACAAATGTCTCAGTTTGTAAACAGATCCTACTTGGGAAAAACACAACTCAAGAATGACAAAAACTGCAAGCACCAGCATGTTTAGAACTGTGATTCACTCGAAAAGTCCACTGGGACTATTTAATGAGTGCATGCAGCAGGTGCTGTGACGAGCATTTCAGCACATTTGGAGCAGCCTTCCTATGAATAAGGAGCAATTGCCAGCTCCGAAACGCGTCAGGACTTTGAACATTTCCTGTGTCTGTATTGCCGGTTTGAAGAGATTAAAAGCTTTAACCTTTAGCTGCTGTATCCTTTCCTGCATCAGGGCAAAGTTAGGTTGGATATATATATATATATATTCACTGAAAAAAACATAGGTTTCAGGTCTTATATAGTTAGGAATTAGCATTTTAAAAAACCATTGAAATTGCTCTCATATAGTTAGTTGTACTAACTATATTTCGCGCACCAGCAATCCACTGCTGATGATGTCACATATTACATCATTCATGACATGGTCAGTGACATCACTGATGACATCTCAAATGACATCTCTGATGACATCATTGATGACATCATCCAGTGAATGTGGTTTGCTTCGTTATTTAAATATGCATTATATATATAGCAATTTGCATTGAAGAATGAGTGGAAATATAAAAATAAATTTTTGGATGGAGAATTTAGTAGCAGTGTAATTGACTGTATACTTAACAATTTATAGTGTCTCACTAAATATAGTGGATAGTGACTAAACTGTGTGAATATTTGTATCACTTTGTCAGTTGTTGTGTAAACTGGTTCTCCAGTTGGTTACTAGCTATGTGAAAGTCTATATTAGACACTGATTAGTTAACTGAGTATTTGTATGGGAGAGTGAAAGTGTGTGTGGTTCTCTGGGGGGTGTGTGACTGCCCAAAGATGTGTGAATAGTTGATTCAGTAGATATATGAAGTTAAAACTACATGTTCTAACAGTTATTTGGGTGAGTGAATATCTTTATGGGTGTGGTGATGAGCAAATATATTTCTCAATGGTACATGTCCAATTAACTAGAAAAATAAAAGGCAGTGTATGTGTCAGTTGGTGTATATAAATAAGTATACATAAGACTCAATGATTGTGTGAGTGACTATATGTATAACTGTATACTTGTAATAATGATTTTATAATACACTAAGTATGACTTACTATCTAAATGAATAGATGAAGTGGTGTTTCTGTAAGTGTGTAGCTAAGTAAGTATGCAAGTATGATCCATTGTTTGCATAAGTGAGTAGGATAACTTCATATGTGAATAGGTTGTGTGCTGGTGTGTAATGTCGATATAGGTGTATACGTATTATTGATAGTGTTCTATTGTTCATTGACAGCATGTATGAGTGAATCTACAGGTAAGTGACTAGATGTGTGTATACATCTAGGAATCTCTGAGTGGGTTTTTAGATACTTGTATTGCTGTGTGTGCTAAGTCATACTTAGTGAATTATAAAATCATTATTACAAGTATACAGTTATCCATACAGTCACTCACACAATCATTGTGTCTTATGTATACTTATTTATATACAACAACTGACACATACACTGCCTTTTATTTTTCTAGTTTGTTGGACCTGTACCTTTGAGAAATATATTTGCTCATCATCACACCCATAAAGAGATTCCCTCACCCAAACTGTTAGAACATGTAGTTTTAACTTCATATATCTACTGAATCAACTATTCACACATCTTTGGACAGTCACACACCCCCCACCGAACCACACACACTTTCACACTCCCATACAAATACTCAGTTAACTAATCAATAACTAATATAGACTTTCACATAGCTAGTAACCAACTGTAGAATCAGTTTACACAACAACTGACAAAGTGATACAAATATTCACACAGTTTAGTCACTATCCACTATATTTAGTGAGACATTATAAATTGGTCAAGTAAACAGTCAATTACACTGCTACTAAATCCTCCATCCAAATATTTATTTATATATATCCACTCATTCTTCAATGTAAATTGCTATATATATAATACATATTTAAATAACGAAGCAAACCACATTCACTGGATGATGTCATCAGTGATGTCATCAGTGATGTCATTTGAGATTTCATCAGTGATGTCACTGACCATGTCATGAATGATCTAATATGTGACATCATCAGCAGTGGATTGCGGGTGCGCGAAATATAGTTAGTACAACTAACTATATAGGAGCAATTTCATTGGTTTTGTATGAGTAAAATGTCCAGCTAACTATAACACCACTAAAACTTATAGTTTTTTGAGTGAATTTCAAAAGTTTTTCAAAATGCTAATTCCTAACTATATAAGGCCTGAAACCTATGGTTTTTTCAGTGAATTTCAAAGGTTTTTTAAATGCTGATTCCTAACTATATACGGCCTGAAACCTATGGTTTTTTCAGTGAATTTCCAAGGTTTTTTAAATGCTAATTCCTAACTATATAAGGCCTGAAACCTATGGTTTTTTCAGTGAATTTCAAAGGTTTTTTAAATGCTAATTCCTAACTATATAAGGCCTGAAACCTATGGTTTTTTCAGTGTTTTATTAAAAAAAATTGATTGGTTAACTGGCTTATTAAGTGTATCTTAGTGAATACATATATTAGCGAGTAATGTTTAATTATTTAAATATATGCATGAGTGATGTAATATGTGACATCATCAGCAGTGCATTGCAGACGTGCAAGTTATAGTGAGTCCAACTAACTATAACGTGGGAATTTCAATGGTTTTATGCGAGTAAAATTTCCAGCTAACTATAACTGGTGTGAAACCTATGGTTTTTTCAGTGTATTTCAAAGGTTTTTTAAATGCTAATTCCTAACTATAACTGGTGTGTAACCTATGGTTTTTTCAGTGAATATATATATATATAAAATTTCTATGGCAAAATGAAACCCCTCATTTTGTTCCTTTTCAAATTAAATGTATTAAGTGTTACCACTTTATTCCAATCAAGATGACTTCAGGTGTGCCATACTTTTGTCATAAGTAAGACTGTTAGCGTTCTAGTTGTTCTTTAGAACACTCTGGGACATTCTGTCATTGGGCTATAGTTGGGCTACATCTGGCTGATATTTGGGCTACATTTGGGCTCTTTTGTCTCTGGTGGCCATCTTGGGAGACTGCATATCAGAATTATTTTTAATGAAATATAAGAGGATTTGAGAAGTCACTCAAAATGTGCCCTAATTTTTCTTTCTTCAGCACTAATCATAATTTCTATGGCAAAATGAACCCCCTCATGTTGTTCCTTTGCAAATTAAATGTTTTAAATGTTAACACTTTATTCCAATCAAGATGACTTCAGGTGTGCCATACTTTTGTCATTAGTAAGACTGTTAGCGCTCTACTTGTTCTTTAGAACACTCTGGGACATTCTGTCATTGGGCTATAGTTGGGCTACATCTGGCTGATATTTGGGCTACATTTGTTTTTTTTTGTCTCTGGTGACCATCTTTGGGCTACATTGGGCTACATTGGGCTACATTGGGCTACATTTGGGCTCTAACATATATATAGCCCAATGTAGCCCAATATATATTATTTCAAAGTTAATTTTCGTAAAAACCACTTGAGCACATATCTTGAGACATAGCAAAGGCACATCGGGCTACCAGTCCCTACAATTTTGCCAACTTTGGTGGAAAAACATTCAGCCGTTCGGGCTAAAAGTGAGTCCAACCGCCCTATGGAAATTAACATGGGGAAAACACGTTTTGGGACCCCCTTTTATCTTGGCCCCCGCTTGACGAATCCCCCCAATCTTTCAGGGAAGGAGCGGAGCGCCGCGAGGCAAAGTTAAGGAAAATTTCAGGAAGATTCCTCGACCGGCGCCAAAGTTATTCCCAATAGAATGTTGCGATTTCCCTATGGAAAACAATCCTAACTATATATACCCACTGGCTATCGCCAGTAGGTTAAATATATATATATATATATATATATATATTACCTACTGGCGGTCGCCAGTAGGTATATATAGTTAGGATTTTTTCTCTATGGGATTTTTGAAAATTCTATGTCTAATAACGTTGGCGTTTGTGGACGGAATTGGCTGAAATTTTCAGGAAAATGGCACATTTTGTTTCTGAGCAGCCCCTGAAAATTGGGGGGGGGGGTTCGTCCAGGGGGGGTCGAGAAAAAAGGGGGGTCCCAAAACGTGTTTTTAACATTGAGTTTTCCATAGGGCGGTTGGCCTCACTTTTAGCCCGAACGGCTGAATGGATTTGCACGAAACTTGGCAAAATTGTAGGGACTGGTAGCCCGATGTGCCTTTTGTAGGTCTCAATATATGTGCTCCAGTGGATTTTGAGAAATTAACGTTTAAAAAAAGATATATATCTGTAACAGCGGACCGGGCAGCGCTCCAGTTCGCGTACTTTTCGCGCAACGGAGCTTTGTGAAGCGAAGCTGATTGGTTCTCCGGCGTCTGTAAACATTCCAAACAGTCCGAAGCGGCCGCCATCTTGTCTCTCGGTAGGATCGAGAGACAAGAGGAGGCCAAAGCGAAGGGGCAAATGACCATAAGGGGGCATAGTAGATTCTCGCTGACCCCCTAGGTTTGATGTGGAGGTTTTAAAAGGGCCCCGCGGGGCAAAAAAAATAAAATAATAATAATCGAACGGCTGAATGGATTTGCACGAAACTTGGCAAAATTGTAGGGACTGGTAGCCCGATGTGCCTTTGCTAGGTCTCAATATATGTGCTCCAGTGGATTTTGAGAAATTAACGTTCAAAAAAAGATATATATCTGTAACAGCGCTCCGCTTCGCGTACTTTTCGTGTTACGGAGCTTTGCGAAGCTGATTGGTTCTTCGGCGTCTGTAAACATTCCAAACAGTCCGTAGCGGCCGCCATCTTGTCTCTCGGTAGGATCGAGAGACAAGAGGAGGCCAAAGCAAAGGGGCAAATGACCATAAGGGGGCATAGTAGATCCTCCCTGACCCCCTAGGTTTGATGTGGAGGCTTTAAAAGGGTCTCGCAGGGCAAAAAAAAAATATATCGTTTTTTTAGTTTTTTTGCGTGGAGTGCGCCCGGTTCGCGAACCGGGAAGCGTTCTGGGGAGCGTACTTTCTTGAAAATTAGTGAAAAAAGTTAGAGTAAAATAATAATTGTGAGTGATCAGATGTAGGGTAGCTCTGAGAAGAGCTTTTGGGTTTATGGTACATTTAGGTACTTATAAGTAGGTACCAATGCACAGTCTTAAATTCAGAGTGAAAATTCTGTTGCCCTCATCTGAGAAGTGAACTCCATCTCCTCTGTAGATATCTTGCATGTAGTAACGCAAGTTATTGTTGTACAGGGAGCCCATTCCATGGTCTCTCATGTAAGCTGAAACAGATTTGTTTACATGCTTCCTCGATTTCTCAATTTGTGGACAAAATTGGTTCGACCACCTCCATTTTTGTCTTTGGCATATATTTGAATATACCAAGGCAGTCTGAGGAAAAAGTGCCATCAATTGCTCAAAGGTGTCCTTTAAAAGCATTTCCAGACCTACCCCAGTCAAAGTGCCCAAATCATTACCTCCACAGTGCACAATTAACAGGTCAGGTTTTGGCAAATGCATAAAGGTTTTCACCAATGGTATCAATTGGTGACATTTTAATCCTCTGTGGCCAAACCACTTAATTTCCACATCTTGTAAATTGAGGTTAGGTAAATTCCTGTTTTCAGCGTACCTCTGAGCCCAATAGATGTAACTATGTCCAACAATCCAGACAGAAAACATGGCGAGAGAAGGTTCTCCTGCAGTCAGATGAAGTGTGGCAATGAAATGGCAGTTGAAAAAATGAGAGTGTAAAATGAAAAAAACTGAGGAGTTTCTGTGTTAATGAAGCAGTAAGAGTGATTGGTGGATTTTGATTGCTGAAAACAGAAAGTTAGGGTGCATGGATGAGTTCGTTGATAGATGTATTTTGAGTGGCGAAGAAAAAATCATTAAATGAAAGATTGCACTGGATATGCAGGTGCACTGAGAGTTCAGAGTTCAATTGCAACATTGTTGTGTGAACTTGGAAACACCAGAGGTCCTGCAAGAGGTGGTTGCTATGCAGAAAAAGCAGAGAGGGGGCAGAGGGGGGAAGGGTTTTGATTTGAAAAAAAGTGAGGGAAGAGTTTTGATTGGGTGACATGAGAGATATGTGTGAAGAATTACAGCATTTCTGTGCTTTTGATAGCTGCAGACTCTGGAGTGCATACCTTTTGCTCTGCTGAAGACAAATTGGTGTGTTTCTGAGAATGTTTTGAAACTCAAAGTATTTGCTAAGGTGAGAAAAGATTTCTTTAATTTAGATAGAAAATAGTGTGCTTTAAGGAGAAAATTATGAAGAAAGTTGTGTTTTTCAAATGTTGCTTTGTCTCAAGTGTTTTACAAATAGATTTTGTTTCTTTGAGAAATTGTAATTGGAGAAAATGTGAAGTATTAGTACTGACAGGGTTTTTATGTGCATAGGAGCTGTGGAGTGTTTTCAAATTATGACTTGTAAATCGTTTTTGAGAAAAAGCAATGGTTTTAATATTGATGGCAAGGACATAATGGTGTCTGCTTCTTTATAAGGTAATTGAGAGTCTCTGATGTTATTTTTCCCATTTCAATGTAAGAAGTTTGTCTGTGGAGCAAATTGCTTGTAAATATGCTCCCACCTGTGCATGGCAAATTTAGATTTTGAATGTTTGCGTTACATAGGCATGTTAAAGGTGACTGAAACATGCTGCAAAGGCAATCAAAAAACGCTTTTATGTGTCTTAAGGACATTTTAAGTCATTTCCCCATGTGCAGTGTTTTCAAATTATGAGTTGAAAATCGTTTTTGAGGTAAAGGAATGTTTTAAAAATTTATGTGCGCCATATGCCCCCAAATTTCTTTTTCAGGGGTGCAGCAGGGTGTTCTTGAGACACCCCTGCACCCTCGGAAAAATTCGTAATTTGCGATGAGGTAATTGCTAATCGCAAATTGCACCTTCATTCCTATGGGCCTCCTGCTGCATGGAAATGAATGGGTAATTTGTAATTAGCAAATAGCTCATCACAAACTAGGAATGGTAAAGAATCGCTATTTATTCCTTAAAGTTCGCTATTTAGGAAATGCAAAAAACTTTGATGATACATATGGCGGTTCATCTCTAACAAGATAAGAAGCATAGGGATAGATTTATGATGACTGGCGCATCACCAGGGATGTGTTAGTCATTCTGTGCCGCTGTTCCGTCACCTATGGTGTGCTGCATTTACAATGCGGCGCATCATGGGGCAAAAACAGCACAGATGCGTGACGTATCTGTGCCGTAAAGGTGGCGCATTGCTGGAGTTGTATCGCAAGTGTGATGAAGCTCCAGCAAGGCTCAGGGGTGCCCCTGTCGCAGGGTTTCTGTTCTCACACAGAACTGTGGACAGAGGATTGGAACCTCGGCGAATTAGGGTGCCCCAAAACTCACCTTAGTAATCAAAAACCCCTTAGCAAGCTAGGTACAGTGTCACATTGGATATAACAAACTCTCAATGTTTAGACAATCCAGAATATGAACTTATAGTACCTCAGGATACGTGGAACTCATGAACAGTCGGTCGTTATATATTTCTTAGAAACCAGAACATGGAGTTAAGAAGAACACATGTGTATTTGAAATGTTTATTTACTAATGCCGTCTTCTCAGGCGTAGTATCTTAGATAATACAAGTACACATATTATCAGTAGCAAAATTACCAGCATAGTTACTAGTACATAAAAAGCGAATGGTGACAGTATGTTAACATGTTGTAAATGAATAAGAGTTAGCAACACTTATAAGCAGCCGCGGGCCGTGGAGGGAGTTACGGTGGGGCAGGGAGGCGGGGAGGGGGAGGGGCAGGGTGGAGAGGGCTCCACCCTGCCTCTCCCCCTCCCCGCCTCCCTGCCCCACCGTAACTCCCTCCACGGCCCGCGGCTGCTTATATCTCACCCTCCCTAATACACATATTATATTATTTGCTAAGAAGGTCTCTTTGTGTTGGTTTAGGGCGTGCCCATACTTTAGTGTCTTAGATTTGAAGGAATCACATCAGCATACACCAGCTCTCTCTTCATGTGAACCGCATCAAGTGTTGTGTATGTGTGTTCGGCAAAGCAATATAAAACCCGCCTCATGCCCAGAATTGGCAGAAGCTGCACTTATGTTATAAGTATGAAGTCGTGGAGATCAGACCTCATAACAATTCTGTATCGTGTTGTTCTTGAAACTTCAGCACTCGCTGTACAGATATAGTTTAACAAGTAAAGCAGATAGTAGAGCAATAACATATTATTCTCATGTAAATCACGATGAACTATTAAGTTGAAAGCTAAAGCAACAACTAAGTGTCGTGTGCAGAAGTTGCAAAAAAGGAAAAATGGCGTTTAAACCGGTAATGAGCCCATGCTAACTTAACACGGTGTAAAGATATCCAGGATCTAGATGATACCTCCCCATGATCCGGAAACGAACTGAATAAGATAATAGAAGTGCCATCTCATGAGAGCAGATTGCAACTTTATATGTGGACGGTCCGCAAGGTAAAACATTCAAAACTAGGAAAATTTAATGCTAAAGAAAAATAAAACAGCCAACTACTTTATCGAGGCTTAAGCCAATAGGCAAGCTAAATAATAAAAACTTGACAAATAAGTCAATGAATTGTCAATGAAATGCTAGTACTCAGCATATCAAACATGAAAAAGGTCTATGACATAACTGTGTATGCAAAATAAGCTGCAACAGCCTCTAATAGGAAGTCACCGTCTTCATCCGAAAAGAGTTCAGCCATCCAATTTAAAAGCGGAAAAGAACATACGTGCTCTCCCAGCACCGGATCCTCTATCACCATCAGAGGACAGCTTGGTGGGTTTTCAAGAAAGCTCTGTTCCAAGAAAGACTGTGTTGCCGCCAGTAAATTCCAGGGACCAATTAGTCCATGCAACAATGCCACAGCCATAATCCTTTCGCCAGGACAAACCAACTCGTGAGTAATGATAGGAGTCATCAACTGATTAAAGTCGACGTCAGGAGAAACCGGTCCGCAGGGACACAAATCAATGGCCCAATCGAAATCACAGGTCAGGCAGTGAAATACAGGCTGGACACAGGTGAAGTAGATTATCCATATGCCGTGCTTAATATCGCCAACGGCATTGTGCCATAATATTCAAGCATGCGTTTGCGGAACAGCGTCAGCAGCTGCAGGGCGGGAGCTTGCACAGGAGGGACATCCATATTTAAAAATGTAAAAAAGCACAAGAGCGTCCGTTGGTAATGCAAGTAAAAATGGGAATCCACCAAGCACAGTGGAAAAAATAGAATGAAAGAAAGCAGGGATGACTCCAAAGATTTTCTCAAATGAAGTCACGAGACCACTGGTAACAACTTTAAAAAAGTGCGCCAGGCCCTTTGTGGAGGACGCGTTAAAGATAGTCCGAACCATGTCGCTGAAATGCAAAGGCGAATCAGTATTTAAAAGGGTCTGCACCTCTGTACGGGTGTTCGCTATGTGAAGCACGAAAGTTTCACGGGCCGAACTCAAGGCCACCTCTCTCTGAGACAAAAGAGATCTTATTCTTGCCATGCCGTTGAAATGTGCTCCCAAGGTTGGTATTTGTGGCCAGATTGAAAACTCCCTATGTTCATGTGTGGGAGGAAATAGAACATTTCTGCAGCAAATAACCCGTTCACTTACTGTTACGATAAAAGGAATACTTTTAATTAACCCAGAACAATCTTCATTATTGAGCATCAAATAACTACCATTTTCCAACAACTTGAACGTGGGGATGATAGCAGGAACTGGCGTGCCTTGCAACACGCAAGCCATATTTGGTCGGTGTTTGTTGCATGAACCGTGTAACTGTATGTGCCTACACATTAGTGAATGATCTGGCGTCTCAGTGCATTCCTCTCCATTCAGATAAACTTCTTGATCATCTTTGAAAATCTGTATGTGTATGGAAGCGACCAGACCTCATGAAGAAAACCACTACCTAAAGGTTCATAACGACCTATTGGTATATATTTCATACAATTTGAAAACTTATATAAAGCAAAAGGCAGCGTTATTAAACCATGGATAAGGCACGTTGCCAAAGCAGCCAACCTTTTGGATTTATACTGGAAATGTTAAAGGAAGAATTACGGAGTAGGGCCTGTAAATCTTTAATGGACAACCGAGTAAAATTACTCCAACCATCATATTCCTCTAACTCCGGGATAGTAGGGGTGTTTAATTTTTTAGAAGTAGCCAATCCAAAGCATTTGGTCTGGGAAATTGTTTCATTCACAAACAACATATGATTTGGGATGAGACATGCACGGTGCAAAGCCTCAGTGCCTTGTACCTGCCAGGTTTGTGAACCCCAAACTGATGTAGATCCTGGATATCTTTACACTGTGTTAAGTTAGCATGGGCTCATTACTGGTTTAAACGCCATTTTTCCTTTTTAGCAACTTCTGCACACGACACTTAGTTGTTGCTTTAGCTTTCAGCCTACCTGCGTCAAGATCTATGCCTGCTTCAAGCAGGCGCAGGGTTTTGATGCAGCTTTGTCCTATCTGATTGTAAATGCGGCACACCGTGGGTGGCAGAGCAGCGGTGCACGTTAACTGGTGCATCCCTGGGGATGTGCTAGTTAATATAAATCTGCCCCTTTACATTTAATTATGTGCAGGGGACACAGAGTCGGTGAGGTTTATCCAAGGTTAAGAAGAGATGAGTCCTGTTCAGTGAAAAATTGGAGATAGGCTTCACCTCCTCTGCTCCTCAGCATCGTTGGACATGGTTAAATAATAGCTCCAAAATGTTACTCTTGTTAAACAATTTTACTATTATAATCTCTGAGATTTGTCTCTTACTGTGCAACATCTCATTGTTGTTATCTTTCTTTAAAGATAAAGACAACATCAACATGAGCGACAATCAGCAATCAGTTGATTTCGACCTCATCATTGAACTCGTAATTGAAACATCAGTGGATGTTGATCCCTTGGATGATTTCAATCCTGAGGATGAAGAAGAACGTGATGAGGATGCAGATTTGTCAGAATTGTATGACATAGGATGGGAAGCTGACGTGCTTGAGCCTATGGAACTATAAACATTTATTTTATAAATTTATAATATATAAAAAGTAAATATGTAAACCGTTTAATTTAAAAATAAAGACACCTTCAAAAACAGGTTATGTGTAGTGTCTTCAATAAAATATTAAAATATGGTCATAAAATTAGATCAGATTCATATATAAAACAGCACAGGTAAAATGAATATAAATTCCATTTCTTTTCTGCTATTTCTGTATTCTAAATTTGCCATGTACAAAAAATTCTTCTATGTAAAAATGTTAAGTAGTGTGTTAAGTTTTTGATGACTGTTATTAATTTACTGTTGGGTAATAGTGGTTAATAACATTTTTTATTATATTTTACCACAGATTCAACTGCAGATTATTTCAAGATTTTAGGATGCCAAGCAAAGAAAGAGTGAGAAAGGCTGCAAAACGTCAAAGACAGCAGGTGAATGAAAAAAAGCAGCAGTCCTCTAACAAAAAGATTTGTCAAGTCACCAAGAAAGCACCGGGTAAGAGTACAAAAACATTCATAAGAAATATCTCTAGTAAAAAAAATATTACTACAGAAAATGTTTCAGTCCAGAAAAGGAGAAGCAATTCAAACGGTAAGGAAAGGCCAATGAGAAATGTTACTGCTAGAGTAAGAGATAACTCTATGCATGAAAGTAGAAGGAAACAACAGTTTAGGGACATTCGTAAACGAATGTTCCGCAACAGGATAATTGGCAATTTGTTAAAAAAATATTAAGAAAGGTCAACAGAAAGTGGTTTTTTATAAGAGAAAAAAAATAGTTGAGAAAGTTATTGATCAGGCATTTGAAATTAAACGTAAGTTATTTATTTTGACAATCAATAGAATTAGGAAGCTAAACAAGGCAATTTATGATTTCAAAAGAAATAGTAGATGGAAGAGAATAGTTAATCGTAGTAATTTTTGTGAAGTTTTTTCTGGAGAATGGATGCATAGTTCAAGCTCTGAGGCATTTTTTAATGAGGAGAGTTATTTCCAGGATAATGATTTGGTGCATGCAGTTGACACCAGTTGTCGAGCTTATGAAGTGAAAGATGGTTGTCCAGTTGAAAAAGAAAAACTTGTGACAACAGAGATAGAAGAGGTGTTAGGTAATGAGGTTTTAGGGAGACGTCCTAAGGGTCCTGTGTACACCTGGAAGTGTAGTAGTATTTGCAGTGTACGACAGGATTCCATCAATTTGCTTTGTGATTCAATACGGTCATTTAATAAGAAAAGTTTGAAGCAGAAAATGAAGTTGTTGCAAGAATTAGATCCTTGCAGAGTGAGAGAAGTGATAGGTTTGCATGGTCATTCACTGGCTTGTCTTTCCAGGAGAGTATGCCAGAGTGTTTTTCATCATTTCAGGATGCTAGCAGTGCATCATAATAAAGTGAGGAAATTAGTTAGAATGTTGTATTATGCTAAGAGTCCAGCAATTATGCTTAAACAATTATGCGCTGCTCTTTTGCATGGTTCTGAAATAGATGTGAAGAATATATGTGAAGAAATTGAGTTTTGTTACTTTGGAAGTAAAGAGGAGAATGTTGAAATTGACCAAGAAGAAGAGAGTAATGTGGAAGATAGTGTACAGGTTTCCAGTACAGATAATTTCCAGAGGGAAATTGCGACGTTTGAGGTGAAATCAAGTGAGAGGCCAAATTTCACTTGTGTGTGTTGTCGACGCACTTATTATAAGAATCAGACTAAGTTAGTGGATTTATATGGAAAAAGTGAAAGGGAAAATATTAGTGAATGGAAGGATTTTACAACATACTTGATGGTAGAAAATTGTTCTGATTTGGGATTGGATCAACGTGTGTGTACTTATTGTTGTAACAAATTAAATCAAAACCAGATGCCTGCTAGAGCAGTTCATAATAATCTGGAATTGGTTGAGATTCCTTCTGAATTGAAGGATTTAAATACTTATGAATCTATTTTGATTCAAAGTATCCATCCCTTTCAGGCTATTGTAAGAATGGAGCCAAAGACAGGGAAATTGCCTCCATCAGATTTACAGAGAGGATTAAAGGGAAGAGTTGTTTATTTGCCTCTAGATTTGAAGAAAAACATTAACACAATTGGAGTAGAAAAAGTGGAAGAGGAACCTCTTGTTATCTTAGTTAATGGGGTTCCGACAAAGAATAAGAAAATATGGCAAGATTTAGTAGATGTTAGGAAAGTCAAAAGGGCAACAATGTATTTGAAAAAATATAATAAATACTATAAAAATGTATATGTTGCAGAAGAGGAAGTAAGTGAGGAAGAGGATAGCGATTTGTGTGCTGGTCAAATTGAGAAAGTAGAACCCTGTACTAGTGAAGAAATATATGAACATTATAGTGTTCAGCCTTTGCATTCCAAGGAAGTCATGGGGAATGCTATTGAGTTGTTTCAAATGAAACACGCGAAAGGGAGTCCCATTAGTGTTTGGGAGGAAAGTTTGGAAGCTCGGTGTTTCCCACAGCTTTTTCCAACAGGTCAGGGAGGAAGATATGATGAGCGACCTCATCAAATTCCTGCTTCTGAATACCGGACTTTGCGATTGTATGAAGGAGATCCTAGGTTTCGACAATGCATTCCTTATTTGTTTCATCTCCTGTTTGAAAGCGATCTGTCTGGACTGTCATATGCAGTGAACCACATCTTGAAAAGTGGTATACACATGCAAAACATCTCGGCAAGTGACTTTATGGATAAAGTCAATGTCCAAGACAGTATTTTGGATTCTCACCTGATTAATCTCATGGCGTGTCAGCGTGGTACTAATGAGTACTGGTACCGTCGTCATGGTGATTTAAAATGTATGCTGAGGAACTTAGGAACTCCCACATGGTTCCTCACTTTGAGCTGTGCTGAGTATGGCTGGGAAGACTTACTTGAATTTCTACGAGAGGCAAATGCTAACGTAGAAAACATCGAATTCAAGACACCCGGAGAACTGTGCTCTTTGGATCCAGTCAATGTATGTAGGTACTTCAATCATAGATTTGAAGGTATGATGTCTTTCATCATGAATAAGAAGAATCCACCTCTTGGAGAGGTGTCGGATTTCTTCTGGAGGAAGGAGTACCAAGCAAGAGGTGCTCCTCATATACATATGTTGCTGTGGATCAAGGATGCACCTAAATTTGGAACGGATGCAGAAGACTCAGTGATGAGTTTCATAGAACAGTATTCTACGTGTGCTGTTCCAAACGCAAAGGAGAAAAAAAGCCTAAGAGAAAAAGTTCTACGTTTCCAAAGCCATCGATGTGGAAAGTACTGTCGTCGTAAATTCCGGAACAAAGACAAGTTCTACACCAAATGTCGTTTTGGCTTTCCACGACCGGTGATTTCTAAAGGAAGAGTGAACAGTTTGATGTCTTCGCTGCGACATAATGTGATGAAGAAATCACCTAAAAACACATACAATTTGAAGAGGAACGAAGAGTCTAAGTACATCAACGACTACAACCCGGTGATTTTGTCCATGTGGAATGCTAACATGGATATACAGTTTGTGGCTGATAACTGTATGGCTGTGGCTCGGTATGTGACATCTTACATCACCAAAAAAGAGAAGACAGAATTGAAGGATATGTGGGAGGACATTTCCCATGAAAAGAGCCTCAGCAAGAAGTTGTACAGTTTCAGTCTGAAGATGTTGTCGCATCGAGAAATCGGAGCTTACGAATGTTCTGACCGGTTGTCTTCAGCAAGTCTCTTTGCCAAGTCCAGGAGTATCGTTTGGGCGAGTGTTGGTCTTGCTGCAACGCGTAATCGAGTTCTGAAACCTGTGCGGGAAATTGAGTATTTGGCGGAAAAGGAGCCAAACAGTACCGACATTTTGAAGAGCAACATGTTGGATACATATTATCCAAATCGAAGCAGTCACCTCGAGAATGTTTGTCTGTATGAGGTTCGGCAAAATTACATATTCAAGAGGAACATCAAAGAAGATACTGAGAAAGGAGTGTATGCTGTAATAGGAAGTGAGGGATGTCTGGTCAAGCAAAGAAAATGCCACTTGATAAACCATCGAAAATTGAGTGTCGAATCTCCTGAAAAAAAGGAGTTTTTCTATTTAGCACTTTTGCAACTTTTTAAGCCTTGGCGTGCAGAAGAGGAACTGCTTGGAGATTTCCTTTGTTACGAAGACTCATTCAATGCTGCCAAGGAGACCATAGAATGTCCTGCTTTTCCCAAATATGTAGAAATGTTGAATGTGGAAATTGAGCAGGAAGCAACGATTGCAGCCGAGATTGCCAGAGACAGTTCTCAGGACAGTCAGAGTTCTGCTTCATTGAGTCAGGATCCACTAGGAGGACCTCTTATCGAAAATGAAGCTGCCACTGCTATGAATGAAGTGGAAAGAGCCATGGCACATGCTCAGGAGGATGCGGTTAACTTAGAAGAGTTGGAAAGACAACTCAACGTTGAGCAGAGGAAAATATATGACGAACTTACCATGCAAATTGATCATGGATTAAGTCATGACAAGAAAGAGTGCTCATGTACGTCGTTGAAGCCTGTCCGACTGTACGTGAGTGGAGAAGCGAGAACTGGAAAAAGTTTCCTTATTAAAGCAATTTCATGTTATTTGCAGGAAAGGACAGAGTCATCGCTGTCTTGTGTTGTCACCGCTCCAACTGGACTGGCAGCACATAACATTAAAGGGATTACTTTACATCGTTTACTGATGCTGCCAGTGGAGCATGACAACAAATTAGAATATCACAAGCTATCTGGAGATGCTTGTTTTGAAGTTTCAAGAGTCTTGAGGAAAATGAAACTTCTTATCATTGACGAAGTAAGCATGGTTTCCAATGTCATGCTTGCCTTTGTGCATTTGAGAATGCAAGAAGTTCTCAAAACAGAGTATGATGTGTTATTTGGTGGCAAACACATCATTGTTTTCGGAGATCTTCTGCAGCTGACACCAGTGAAAGGGCAACCTGTGTTCAAAATGCTCACGCATGAAGATACCAGGAAGTGCTTAGGGAGCATTGGCAACGTCAATATATGGTTAAACTTCAATTATGCTGAACTGCATGAAAATATGCGTCAGGCAAAGGATGAAGTTTACAAGACTATTCTACAAGATGTTAGAATTGGAAAAGTGACCGAGCATGGGAAAGAAGCTTTACATGCACGATTACTGACAACTTTATATCCAGACGAAGATGTTGTGCCTGAGAATATTTTTCAGAAAGTTACTGAGAAAAAATCTGGAATATGTTTGATGCCAACTCTTGCAGAATGTGCCAAATTCAACAACAAAATGTTGCATTTAGAAAAGCAAGAGATTGTGAAACTGGAAGCTATTGACAGAGTAGAGCATATGGGATCAACAATTATTTTGTCTGAGAATCTGAAAACAAAATTGGATTCATTAGAGAAGAGTATATCTAAAACTGCGGGTTTTGAAAAGACTCTGAATGTGTGCTTGACTGCCGTATAATTTTAAGAAGGAATTTACATGTTGAAAGAGGTCTGGTAAATGGATCAATGGGTAATGTTGTTGATTTTGTGAAATACAGAAATAGAGATGGAATTGAATTTTTAAAAATTAAATTTGATGGCATTGAGGAAGTACAGCTAATTGCTCGTTGTTCTGCTAGATTTTTGCTTGTAAAAGACTTATATGTTCGTCGTAAGCAGTTTCCTATTTGCTTGGCATATGCGGTGACAATCCATAAATCGCAAGGTTTAAGTGTAGACTGTGCATTGGTGAATATTGGCATTTCTGTGTTCAAGGAGGGTATGGCATATGTGGCATTGTCACGAGTTAGAACTTTATCGGGATTGTACTTGATTGAGTGTGATGTCACAAACATTTGTGCGGATCTAGATTGTGTTAAGGAATACAATAGGTTAAGAAGAGAGTATGCGCCACATTTGCCTCAGTATCCTTTGTTTGAGAAACGTGTGGTAGGCCGGAAACGAAGAAATGTGACCAATACTGGGGAGGTTGTAGCAAAAAGACGAAAAGTCGATGAACCTGAAATTATAAGCAGAAACAAAAAGGATTCTGTTGAAGATGTTGTTGGTTTTCAATTTGAAAACAGTTCTGGTGTCAACTGCTATGCTAATGTAGTGGTTAATGTTTTGTTTTCTCTAGAAAATGTAAAAGAAGAGATTGTGGTCAATTCTGATCAAAGATTTTGCAGTTTGTTAAATTCTGTGTTAGAGAAATGTAGCACTGATAGAACAAACATAGAAAGTGTGTCTGAAATTCGAAATCTGTTAGACAGATGTTCAGGCCAAACACAATTCTCTCAAAATAGTCAGCAAGATTGTCAGGAGTTTTTAATGTATATGCTTGATGTATTGCATGATGAAGGTGTAGATGTAGATCACCTGTTTGGGCTTTCTTATCAATGGCAGCATGACTGCGAGAACTGTAGGGTATCAAGTACTACTAGTGTAGACTCAGAAAGATTTATATATTTAACTTTGCCAGACAGTAAATCAGTCTCTTTTAATAAGCTAGTAAAAGCATCTGATCACAACATGGAGTGTAGCCAATGTAAATCTGAAATGATGTCCACATTATTTATACGAACATATGGCCAGTATGTCATTTTAATGTTCCAACGATGTAGGCCTGATGGAACAAAATTGACAACTTTAATTAAAAATTTTGTGGCTTCACAGTTGTCAATATCATGAAGGACTTTTGTAACTGTAGCAATTATATATCATGATGGTCCTTCAATAACATCAGGACATTATACAGCTTATTTAAAGTGTAGAAATGGCTGGTCATTCTGCAATGATTCTGTTTTAATTTTCAAAAAAAAATTGCCGTATGACCTTAAAAACTCTTACCTGGTGTTTTTAAAACCAAAATTTTAGGGAAAGAATCTCGGGATGTGCTCTGAGGAATTTCAAGAAGTTCTAATGGCTCCTACACGATTTGGCCTTGAGGATATTTGTAGTACAGAGACATAACTTCTTACCATAACACTGGACGTCATGGAGAAATACGTGCACTTTGAATGAGTTCAGAAAAACTCTTTCTTTTTATAAGCTAATTGAAGCAGCCAATCAAAACATGGAGTAGAGGGAATGTAAGTCTGCAATGCTGTCTACTGTTTTACATTGCTTTGTGATTAAAAGTGATGTAGAGAATTAAATAATTGTACTAGTCATAAAGGTAGTGTAAGTCTGCTTCATAGTAAGCAGTATCAGTGTGATAGGAAATGTAGAACATGATTGAGCAAGAAGGGGAAGATATTACTAGTCCAGGATTGTGAAAATGATCTTCAACATTTTAATTGTGAAAGTTGCGGAAATACAACATGACGGGATTGGCTTAAAAGAATTCTAAGAGTTATAAATGGCTCAGACACGATTTGGCCTTGTGGAAACGTGTGGTAGAGAGCGAGAAGTCATTTATTGTATGTAACATGTTTTTGAAAACGATGGAGGTTTTCTTTCAGAAAGTGGCGGGTTGAAAGTAATAACAGCACAACAGAGTGTAAGCTGTTCATAGGACATCCTTGGCCGTCATGGAAAGTAAGTTAACTTTAAGGAGTTCTGAATTCTGATTTGTTATGTTGTATGGGTTTTTTAAACACAATCATTTTGATTGTGTTTTTTTTTCCCCGCTGTTATATGATGAATACCTTCAAGTCACTGTTTTAGTGAAATTTGATACATTCTGAGAACAGCAAAAATAAACCATTTAACATGTATAATTAATTCTGTTCTGTTTGCATTTATGATGTACATGTAGAACTGTGTAGGAGGCATGGAGAAGGTGAGGCTTCTGTAAGTGTCAAAGTTGTTGCATACAGTGCTCATATTCTACGTAGTCTTTTATATTTCATTACTTTCACTGTTTCTGACTGATCTAATTTTTTTTTTTAAAAGAACAGTTAGTATAAGGGAAGGAAACAGACAGTTATGTTAAAAGAAACACAGCTATAGGGAATAAACTAGGGATACTGTTACCCGCAATCCTCTGCTGATGATGTCACTGAGCATGTCATGAATGATGTAATATGTGACATCATCAGCAGTGGATTACGGGTAATAGTATCTCTAGTTTACTCCCTTATAGCTGTCTTTCTTTTAACATAACTGTCTGTTTCCTTCCCTTATACTTACTGTTCTTTTTAAAAAAAAAATTTTTTGGGTTCGCTTCCGGTTCGCGTACCAGGGAGCGAACTGGGAAGCGAACTAAGAGAAATAGAGGTTGGCACAGTTCCAAATATTGTACCAATTTTTTAATAACGGGGAGGTAGTTCTGAAAAGAACTTTTTTTTTTATTGTTTTTGTTGTTTTATATTTTTTTTATTATTTTTCTGAACATTTTTTTACTTTTTTTGAATTTTTCTGAACAGTTTTATATATTTTTTTGTTTTTTTTCGGAGGGGGCAACGAAAACGATTCATTGTAAAGGGCTCAACAGGAGCAACAAAACAAAAAAAAGAATTTATTATTTGGGGCGTTTCGTACAAACTTGCATATGATAGTCAATAGCTCTGTTGATCAGAGTGATGCTACTTTCTCCGTAGCAAATGAATCCACTGCAATGTACGCAGACTTGTTTTACTTCACGAAATCTCGTTTGTATATTTGGCACCATCTCCCTGCCCTCTGGTCCCGTTACTTCCGGTACAACAGATCTTCTGGCCATAATAGGGAGATTATCTAGGTCGTTACGAAACTGTGCAGCACTGTAGTTGTTAGGATGCCACCTAGTCATATGGCGATGCATTGTGTAGTTTCCGAAACTGTATTTTTTGTCGGTCCCTCTGGACAGTCTATCTTGACATATAAGGCAAGTTACGTATCTTGCATTTACTTTTTTCTGACCTTTGGGAATTTTAAAAAATTGCCAAATGAAGTTTTCTTTCCGGTGAGACAACCTGGGCTCCTCAGGCAAAAAGTGCCTCTCTTCGTGCTCGTCGTCCTGTTCCTCTTCTTCCTCTTCTTGCTGAATTATAACTTCAGCAGGTGGTCCACTCTTCCTTGGATGTGGTGGAGGTGGTGGGGAAGCACCAGCTGAAGCTACTAAAGAAGCCATTGCTCACTGGTAACAAAGGGTCTTTCTCTCACAATGATGAAAGTCAGAGTGAGGAAAGAAGGAGGGATTTTCATCATTTGGGACAAACAATAGTTCTCAACCAATGAAAAGTGTTCATTTTAGATTATATGACCTAGTCTTACATCATTAGGAAACCAAAAGTGAAATGAACCAATGAAAAGTGTTATTACCAAGTCACATGACCTGCTGTGTTTACGTTACGCGCTTTGCAGGGCCTCCCGGTTTGCTTCCAGAAACCTGTGCTTTGCGACTCGGTAAGCGTACCAGTTCGCTAACGTAGCACGTCATATGATGTATCACGCGACAACGCGAAACGTCATGCGGACGGGAGGCGTCACGATGTTGTTTTCTAACGCGGCAGTTGCGGTAAAGAAACGTTTACCGGCTCGCAGTCTATTTCGCGGCATCAAGGTCAGCTAACGGGAAGCTTCCCGATTCGCGAAGCGGGAACGAAGAAAAAAAAATATTTTAAAAAAAGTTATTAATAAACATATAAAATATATTTTTGGATTTAAAGAAGAATACATTTTACAGCTACAGATATTAGCTGTTAAAAAACCAATGAAATTCACTGAAAAAACCATAGGTTATAGAGCATATATAGTTAGGAATTAGCATTTACAAAACCTTGAAAATTCACTGAAAAAACCATAGGTTATAGACCATATATAGTTAGGAATTAGCATTTAAAAAACCTTATTTTACTCACACAAAACCATTGAAATTCCATATATAGTTAGTTGCACTAACTATATATCGCGCACCCGCAATCCACTGCTGATGATGTCACATATTACATCATTCATGACATGGTCAGTGACATCACTGATGACATCACTGATGACATCTCAAATGACATCACTGATGACATCATCCAGTGACTGTGTGTTTCTGAAAAGTTTAAATATGTTTTACATATTGAAGAATGAGTAGATGTAGAAGTGTCTGGATGAAGGATTTAGTAGGTGCGTGACTGACTGTATGAGTGAGTGATTAAATGTGTCTCACTGAGTGCATGGGTTAGTGACTAAACTGTCTTAATTTGTGCATCATTATGTCTGTTGTTCTGTAAACTGTTGCATGTGTTGGTCAGTAGCTATATGAGTAACTATATGGGTTATTGATTGATTGCCCAAGTATTTGTATGGGAGACTGAGTGTGTGTGTGGCTGGCTGGGAGGTGTGTGACTCTGTGCAGATCAATGTGTACTTGTATCAATGATTGTATAAGAGAGTAAGTATGTGTTAGTATATGTTTCAAAATGTAAGGTGCTCTATGTTTAACTGTATAGATTAGAAAATGGAAGTGTGATTGATTATTTACAGGACTGACTAGGTTTGTGAGTAACTCCATGGATGAGTGACAGAGTGTGAGAGTCTGTATAGGTGTATGAGTGCATATGATAGTGTTGTAAAGATGAGTGATTGTATGTATGAATGATTGTATGGGTAAATGAGTGAATGTGTGTGTAGACATAGGAATCACTGAGTGCGTATGTAGTAACTAGTATTGGTGTGTCAATGGTTTCAAAAATTATACTCTGTATTTAACACTGGGTGTAACAGAGGTTATATTAAAGTGTGAGGAGATGCATTGTATTGTCACATGAATGATATCATCAGTGATGTGGTCATTGATGTCAAATGAGATGTCATCAGTGATGTCATCAGTGATGTCATTTGAGATGTCATCAGTGATGTCATTTGAGATGTTATCAGTGATGTCATTTGAGATGTCATCAGTGATGTCATCAGTGATGTCATTTGAGATGTCATCAGTGATGTCATCAGTGATGTCACTGACCATGTCATGAATGATGTAATATGTGACATCATCACTAGTGGATTGCGGGTGCGCGATATATAGTTAGTGCAACTTACTATATATGGAATTTCAATGGTTTTGTGTGAGTAAAATAAGGTTTTTTAAATGCTAATTCCTAACTATATATGGTCTATAACCTATGGTTTTTTCAGTGAATTTTCAAGGTTTTGTAAATGCTAATTCCTAACTATATATGGTCTATAACCTATGGTTTTTTCAGTGAATTTCATTGGTTTTTTAACAGCTAATATCTGTAGCTGTAAAATGTATTCTTCTTTAAATCCAAAAATATATTTTATATGTTTATGAATATTTTTTTTTTTAAATATTTTTTTTTCTTCGTTACCGCTTCGCGAATCGAGAAGCTTCCCGTTAGCTGACCTTGATGCCGCGAAATAGACCGCGAGCCGGTAAACGTTTCTTTACCGCAACTGCCGCGTTAGAAAACAACATCGTGACGCCTCCCGTCCGCATGACGTTTCACGTTGTCGCGTGATACGTCATATGAAGTGCTACGTTAGCGAACTGGTACGCGAAGCGAGTCGCAAAGCGCAGGTTTCTGGAAGCAAACCGGGAGGCCCTGCAAAGCGCTTAACGTAAACACAGCAGGTCATGTGACTTGGTAATAACACTTTTCATTGGTTCATTTCACTTTTGGTTTCCTAATGATGTAAGACTAGGTCATATAATATAAAATCAACACTTTTCATTGGTTGAGAACTCTTGTTTTTCCCAAATGATGAAAATCCCTCCTTCTTTCCTCACTCTGACTTTCATCTTTGTGAGAGAAAGACCCTTTGTTACCAGTGAGCAATGGCTTCTTTAGTAGCTTCAGCTGGTGCTTCCCCACCACCTCCACCACATCCAAGGAAGAGTGGACCACCTGCTCAAGTTATAATTCAACAAGAAGAGGAAGAAGAGGAACAGGACGACGAGCACGAAGAGAGGCAGTTTTTGCCTGAGGAGCCCAGGACGTCTCACCGGAAAGAAAACTTCATTTGGCAATTTTTTAAAATTCCCAAAGGTCAGAAAAAAGTAAATGCAAGATACGTAACTTGCCTTATATGTCAAGATAGACTGTCCAGAGGGACCGAGAAAAAATACAGTTTCGGAAACTACACAATGCATCGCCATATGACTAGGTGGCATCCTAACAACTACAGTGCTGCACAGTTTCGGAACGACCTAGATAATCTCCCTATTATGGCCAGAAGATCTGTTGTACCGGAAGTAACGGGACCAGAGGGCAGGGAGATAGTGCCAAATATACAAATGAGATTTGGTGAAGTAAAACACGTCTGCGTACATTGCGATGGATTCATTTGCTACGGAGAAAGAAGCATCACTCTGATCAACAGAGCTATTGACTATCATATGCAAGTTTGTACGAAACGCCCAAAATAATAAATACTTTTTTTTTGTTTTGTTGCTCCTGTTGAGCCCTTTACAATGAATCGTTTTCATTGCCCCCTCCAAGAAAAACCCAAAAAAATATAAAACTGTTCAGAAAAATTCAAAAAAAGTAAAAAAATGTTCAGAAAAATAATAAAAAAATATAAAACAACAAAAACAATAAAAAAAAAGTTCTTTTCAGAACTACCTCCCCGTTATTAAAAAATTGGTACAATATTTGGAACTGTGCCAACCTCTATTTCTCGTAGTTCGCTTCCCAGTTCGCTCGCCGGTACGCGAACCGGAAGTGAACCCAAAAATTTTTTTAAAAAAAAGAACAGTAAGTATAAGGGAAGGAAACAGACACTTATGTTAAAAGAAAGACAGCTATAAGGGAGTAAACTAGAGATACTATTACCCGTAATCCACTGCTGATGATGTCACATATTACATCATTCATGACATGCTCAGTGACATCATCAGCAGAGGATTGCGAGTTTTTTGGCAACGTGCCTTATCCACGGTTTATTAACGCTGCCTTTTGCTTTATATAAGTTTTCAAATTGTATGAAATATATACCAATAGGTCGTTATGAACCTTTAGGTAGTGCTTTTCTTCATGAGGTCTGGTCGCTTCCATACACATACAGATGTTTCAAAGATGATCAAGAAGTTTATCTGAATGGAGAGGAATGCACTGAGACGCCACATCATTCACTAATGTGTAGGCACATACAGTTACACGGTTCATGCAACAAACACCGACCAAATATGGCTTGCGTGTTGCAAGGCACGCCAGTTCCTGCTATCATCCCCACGTTCAAGTTGTTGGAAAATGGTAGTTATTTGATGCTCAATAATGAAGATTGTTCTGGGTTAATTAAAAGTATTCCTTTTATCGTAACAGTAAGTGAACGGGTTATTTGCTGCAGAAATGTTCTATTTCCTCCCACACATGAACATAGGGAGTTTTCAATCTCGCCACAAATACCAACCTTGGGAGCAGATTTCAACAGCATGGCAAGAATAAGAGCTCTTTTGTCTCAGAGAGAGGTGGCCTTGAGTTCGGCCCGTGAAACTTTCGTGCTTCACATAGCGAACACCCGTACAGAGGTGCAGACCCTTTTCAATACAGATTTGCCTTTCCATTTAAGCAAGATGGTTCGGACTATCTTTAACGCGTCCTCCACAAAGGCCCTGGCGCACTTTTTTAAAGTTGTTACCAGTGGTCTCGTGACTTCATTTGAGAAAATCTTTGGAGTCATCCCTGCTTTCTTTCATTCTATTTTTTCCACTCTGCTTCGTGGATTCCCATTTTTACTTGCATTACCAGCGGACGCTCTTGTGCTTTTTTACATTTTTAAATATGGATGTCCCTCCTGTGCAAGCTCCCGCCCTGCAGCTGCTGACACTGTTCCGCAATCGCATGCTAGAATATTATGGCACAATGCCGTTGGCGATATTAAGCACGGCATATGGATTATCTTTTCGATTCTCCTACTTCACCTGTGTCCAGCCTGTATTTCACTGCCTGACCTGTGATTTCGATTGGGCCATTGATTTGTGTCTCTGCGGACCGGTTTCTCCTGACGTCGACTTTAATCAGCTGATGACTCCTATCATTACTCACGAGTTGGTTTGTCCTGGCGAAAGGATTATGGCTGTGGCATTGATGCATGGACTAATTGGTCCCTGGAATTTACTGGCGGCAACACAGTCTTTCTTGGAACAGAGCTTTCTTGAAAACCCACCGAGCTGTCCTCTGATGGTGATAGAGGATCCGGTGCTGGGAGAGCACGTATGTTCTTTTCCGCTTTTAAATTGGATGGCTGAACTCTTTTCGGATGAAGACGGTGACTTCCTATTGGAGGCTGTTGCAGCTTATTTTGCATACACAGTTATGTCATAGACCTTTTTCATGTTTGATATGCTGAGTACTAGCATTTCATTGACAATTCATTGACTTATTTGTCAAGTTTTTATTATTTAGCTTGCCTATTGGCTTAAGACTCGATAAAGTACTTGGCTGTTTTATTTTTCTTTAGCATTAAATTTTCCTAGTTTTTAATGCTTTACCTTGCGGACCGTCCACATATAAACTTGCAATCTGCTCTCATGAGATGGCACTTCTATTATCTTATTCAGTTCGTTTCCGGATCATGGGGAGGTGTCATCTAGGTCCTGGATATCTTTACACCGTGTTAAGTTAGCATGGGCTCATTACCGGTTTAAACGCCATTTTTCCTTTTTTGCAACTTCTGCACACGACACTTAGTTGTTGCTTTAGCTTTCAACCTAGTAGTTCATCGTGGTTTACATGAGAATAATATGTTCTTGCTCTACTATCTGCTTTGCTTGTTAAACTATGTCTGTACAGCGAGTGCTGAAGTTTCAAGAACAACACGATACAGAATTGTTATGAGGACTGATCTCCACGACTTCATACTCATAACATAAGTGCAACTTCTGCCAATTCTGGGCATGAGGCGGGTTTTATATTGCTTTGCCGAACACACATACACAACAGTTGATGCGGTTCACATGAAGAGAGAGCTGGTGTATGCTGATGTGATTCCTTCAAATCTAAGACACTAAAGTATGGGCACGCCCTAAACCAACACAAAGAGACCTTCTTAGCAAATAATATAATATGTGTATTAGGGAGGGTGAGATATAAGCAGCTGCGGGCCGTGGAGGGAGTTACGGTGGGGCAGGGAGGGGGGGAGGGGGAGGGGCAGGGTGGAGCCCTCTCCACCCTGCCCCTCCCCCTCCCCGCCTCCCTGCCCCACCGTAACTCCCTCCACGGCCCGCGGCTGCTTATAAGTGTTGCTAACTCTTATTCATTTACAGCATGTTAACATACTGTCACCATTCGCTTTTTATGTACTAGTAACTATGCTGGTAATTTTGCTACTGATAATATGTGTACTTGTATTATCTAACATACTACGCCTGAGAAGACGGCATTAGTAAATAAACATTTCAAATACACATGTGTTCTTCTTAACTCCATGTTCTGGTTTCTAAGAAATATATAACGACCGACTGTTCATGAGTTCCACGTATCCTGAGGTACTATAAGTTCATATTCTGGATTGTCTAAACATTGAGAGTTTGTTATATCCAATGTGACACTGTACCTAGCTTGCTAAGGGGTTTTGATTACTAAGGTGAGTGCTGGGACACTTTAATTCGCCGAGGTTGCTATCCTCTGTCCACAGTTCTGTGTGAGAACAGAAACCCTGCGACAGGGGCACCCCTGAGCCTTGCTGGAGCTTCATCACACTTGCGATACAACTCCAGCAATGCGCCACCTTTACGGCACAGATACGTCACGCATCTGTGCTGTTTTTGCCCCATGATGCGCCGCATTGTAAATGCAGCACACCATAGGTGACGGAACAGCGGCACAGAATGACTAACACATCCCTGGTGATGCGCCAGTCATCATAAATCTATCCCTATGCTTCTTATCTTGTTAGAGATGAACCGCCATATGTATCATCAAAGTTTTTTGCATTTCCTAAATAGCGAACTTTAAGGAATAAATATCGATTCTTTACCATTCCTAGTTTGCGATGACCTATTTGCTAATTACAAATTACCCATTCATTTCCATGCAGCAGGAGGCCCATAGGAATGAAGGTGCAATTTGCGATTAGCAATTACCTCATCGCAAATTACGAATTTTTCCGAGGGTGCAGGGGTGTCTCAAAAACACCCTGCTGCACCCCCGAAAAAGAAATTTGGGGGCATATGGCGCACATAAATTTTGAAAACATTCCTTTACCTCAAAAACGATTTTCTTTTTTTTTATATATTCATACTTTGAGTTTCAAAACAGTCTCAGAAACACACCAATTTGTCTTCAGCAGAGCAAAAGGTATGCACTCCAGAGTCTGCAGCTATCAAAAGCACAGAAATGCTGTAATTCCTCACACATATCTCTCATGTCACACCAATCAAAACTCTTCCCTCACTTTTTTTCAAAGCAAAACCCTGCCCCCTCTCTGCTTTTTCTGCATAGCAACCACCTCTTGCAAAACCTCTGGTGTTTCCAAGTTCACACAACAATGTTGCAATTGAACTCTGAACTCTCAGTGCACCTGCATATCCAGAGCATTCTTTCATTTAATGATTTTTTCTTCGCCACTCAAAATACATCTTTCAACGAACTCATCCATGCACACTAACTTTCTGTTTTCAGCAATCAAAATCCACCAATCACTCTTACTGCTTCATTAACACAGAAACTCCTCAGTTTTTTTCATTTTACACTCTCATTTTTTCAACTGCCATTTCATTGCCACACTTCATCTGACTGCAGCAGAACCTTCTCTCGCCATGTTTTCTGTCTGGATTGTTGGACATAGTTATATCTATTGGGCTCAAAGGTACGCTGAAAACAGGAATTTACCTAACCTCAATTTACAAGATGTGGAAATTAAGTGGTTTGGCCACAGAGGATTAAAATGTCACCAATTGATACCATTGGTGAAAACCTTTATGCATTTGCCAAAACCTGACCTGGTAATTGTGCACTGTGGAGGTAATGATTTGGGCACTTTGACTGGGGTAGGTCTGGAAATGCTTTTAAAGGACACCTTTGAGCAATTGATGGCACTTTTTCCTCAGACTGCCTTGGTATATTCAAATATATGCCAAAGACAAAAATGGAGGTGGTCGAACCAATTTTGTCCACAAATTGAGAAATCGAGGAAGCATGTAAACAAATGTGTTTCAGCTTACATGAGAGACCATGGAATGGGCTCCCTGTACAACAATAACTTGCGTTACTACATGCAAGATATCTACAGAGGAGATGGAGTTCACTTCTCAGATGAGGGCAACAGAATTTTCACTCTGAATTTAAGACTGTGCATTGGTACCTACTTATAAGTACCTAAATGTACCATAAACCCAAAAGCTCTTCTCAGAGCTACCCTACATCTGATCACTCACAATTATTATTTTACTCTAACTTTTTTCACTAATTTTCAAGAAAGTACGCTCCCCAGAACGCTTCCCGGTTCGCGAACCGGGCGCACTCCACGCAAAAAAACGAAAAAAACTGTATATTTTTTTTTTGCCCTGCGAGACCCTTTCAAAGCCTCCACATCAAACCTAGGGGGTCAGGGACGATCTACTATGCCCCCTTATGGTCATTTGCCCCTTCGCTTTGGCCTCCTCTTGTCTCTCGATCCTACCGAGAGACAAGATGGCGGCCGCTACGGACTGTTTGGAATGTTTACAGACGCCGAAGAACCAATCAGCTTCGCAAACCTCCGTAACGCGAAAAGTACACGAAGCGGAGCGCTATTACAGATATATATCTTTTTTTGAACGTTAATTTCTCAAAATCCACTGGAGCACATATATTGAGACCTAGCAAAGGCACATCGGGCTACCAGTCCCTAATATTTTACCAAGTTTCGTGCAAATCCATTCAGCCGTTCGATTATTATTATTATTTTTTTTTTTTGCCCCGCGGGGCCCTTTTAAAACCTCCACATCAAACCTAGGGGGTCAGCGAGGATCTACTATGCCCCCTTATGGTCATTTGCCCCTTCGCTTTGGCCTCCTCTTCTCTCTCGATCCTACCGAGAGACAAGATGGCGGCCGCTACGGACTGTTTGGAATGTTTACAGACGCCGGAGAACCAATCAGCTTCGCTTCACAAAGCTCCGTTGCGCGAAAAGTACGCGTCCTGGAGCGCTGCCCGGTCCGCTGTTACAGATATATATCTTTTTTTAAACGTTAATTTCTCAAAATCCACTGTAGCACATATATTGAGACCTACAAAAGGCACATCGGGCTACCAGTCCCTACAATTTTGCCAAGTTTCGTGCAAATCCATTCAGCCGTTCGGGCTAAAAGTGAGGCCAACCGCCCTATGGAAAACTCAATGTTAAAAACACGTTTTGGGACCCCCCTTTTTTCTCGGCCCCCCCTTGACGAACCCCCCCCAAATTTTCAAGGGCTGCTCAGAAACAAAATGTGCCATTTTCCTGAAAATTTCAGCCAATTCCGTCCACAAACGCCAAAGTTATTAGACATAGAATTTTCAAAAATCCCATAGAGAAAAAATCCTAACTATATATACCTACTGGCGACCGCCAGTAGGTAATATATATATATATATATATCTATATATATATATATATATATATATATATATAGATATATATATATATATATTCACTGAAAAAACCATAGGTTATAGACCATATATAGTTAGGAATTAGCATTTATAAAACCTTATTTTACTCACACAAAACCATTGAAATTCGCATATATAGTTAGTTGCACTAACTATATATTTCGCGCACCCGCAATCCACTGCTGATGACGTCACATATTACATCATTCATGACATGGTCAGTGACATCATTGATGACATCACTGATGACATCTCAAATGACATCACTGATGACATCACTGATGACATCTCATTTGACATGACTGATCACATCACTGATGACATCATTCATGTGATAATACGATGAACTTCGTCAGACTCTAATATAACCTTATATACACTCAGTGTAAACAGACACTCACAGACTGTCACTCATCCATGGAGTTACTCACACACCTAGTCAGTCATGCAAAGAATCAATCACACCTCCATTTCCTCAACTATACAGTTATACACACCTTAATTCAAACAGATACTAACACATATTTACTCTCTTATACAATCCCTGATACAATTTCATAATGATCCATACAGCCACTCACACATTCACTGGGTCTTATGCACAGTTATTTATTTATGTCAACTCTGACATATACTGTGTTTTACATATGTCTTTACTTTTACATGTAGCACTGAGATATCCATTCACTCACCAATACACTCATGCACACAGTCAACCACCCATACAGCTGTTTCCACATGCACTTTTGAACCCATACATCTAGTGAATCAACTGCTCACACATCTATGCACAGAGTCATACACCTCTCAACCACCAACACACACACTCAGTCTCCCATACAAATACTTGGGCAACCAATCAATAACCCATATAGTTACTCATATAGCTACTGATCAACACATGCAGCAGTTTACAGAACAACAGACATAATGATGCACACATTAGGACAGTTTAGTCACTAACCCATGCACTCAGTGAGACATATTTAATCACTCACTCATACAGTCAGTCATGCACCTACTAAATCCTTCATCCAGACACTTCTACATCCACTCATTCTTCAATATGTAAGACATATTTAAACTTCACAGAAACATAAAATCACTGGATGTTGTTTTCAGTGATGTCATCAGTGATGTCATTTGAGATGTCATCAGTGATGTCATCAGTGATGTCATTTGAGATGTCATCAGTGATGTCATCAGTGATGTCACTGACCATGTCATGAATGATGTAATATGTGACGTTATCAGCAGTGGATTGCGGGTGCGCGAAATATATAGTTAGTGCAACTAACTATATATGCGAATTTTAATGGTTTTGTGTGAGTAAAATAAGGTTTTATAAATGCTAATTCCTAACTATATATGGTTTATAACCTATGTTTTTTTCAGTGAATTTTCAAGGTTTTGTAAATGCTAATTCCTAACTATATATGGTCTATAACCTATGGTTTTTTCAGTGAATTTCAATGGTTTTTTAATAGCAAATATTAAAAGCTGTTAAATGTATTCTCCTTTTAAAGGAAAAATATATTTTATATGCATTTAATATAATTTTTTTATGTATATATATATATATATATATTTTTTAGTTTCGCTACCGGTCCGCGCACCGGGTAGCTTCCCGTTAGCTCATTTTTATGCCGCGACCCGGTCCGCGTACCGGGAAACGTACCGTTTGCACAACTGACGTGTTCGAGAACAACATTGTGACGCGTCGCCTAAGCGCGACGTATCGCGTTGCCGCTTAATGCGTCTTATGACGCGCCGCGTTCGCGCACTCGGAAGTGCTCCGGTGCGCGAACGAGGCGCGAAGCGCAGCACACCGGAAGCGCTCTGGGCGCGGAGCGGGACGCGTAACGTAAGCGTAACAGGTCATGTGACCTGTAAATAACACTTTTCATTGGTTTAGAACTTTTTTTTTCCCAAATGATGAAAAGCCCTCCTTCTTTCCTCACTCTGACTTTCATCTTTGTGAGAGGAAGACCTTAGTTATGGCATCTGTAGTAGCTGCAGCTGGTGGACCCCCACCACCACCACAACCACCTAGGAAGGAAGGACCACCTCCACAGTTCCTTCCCAACCCAGAGGAAGAGGAAGAAGAAGAGGAAGAAGACGTAGAGCGGAGGCAGTTCTTACGTGAAGAGCTCCGGAAATCCCACCACAAAGACAGTTTTATTTGGCAATTTTATTCATACCCTCAAGGCCAAAAAAAGGTCAATGCCCGACATGTGACATGCCTCATTTGTAAAGATGTTTTGTCTAGAGGTACAGACAAAAAGTATAGTTATGGTAACTATACTATGCACCGCCATATGCAGAGGTGGCATCCACTCAATTACAGCGTTGCAGAGATGCGTCACCTCCAAGATAACCCACCAACTCCTGTGGCCAGTACATCAGCACATGTAACTCTATCGGGACCAGAGGCGAGGGAGACAGTCACAAATATACAACAGAATTTTGTGCACATGAAGATAGTGTGCCTTTATTGTGGTGACCTAATTTCATGTGCGAATATGAGTATAATTTTGATTAATAGAGCATTTGAAAACCACAAGTGCTCAAAACGCCCCAAGAAATAATTTATTTTTTTTGCTCCTGTTGAGCCCTTTCTAATGCCTGTTTTTCGTTGTTCCCCCCCCAAAAAAAACCCAAAAACATAAAATTGTTCAAAAAAAAAAAAATGTTCAGAAAAATAAAAAAATATAAAACAACAAAAACATTAAAAAAAAGTTATTTTCAGAACTACCTCCCATTTTTAAAAAATTACTAAAATGTTTAGCACTCTTGACTTAATTTTTCTCATGGGTGCGCTTCCCGGCACGCGCACCGGTGAGCGCCCCGTTAGCGCAACAAAAAAGAAAATGAAAAAAAAAACAAGAGAAGGAGAGCATAAGAGAAAGAGAAAGAGAGAGTAATGTTAAGAGACAGACAGCAAGAGAGAGCAACACAGATGTACTGTGTAATACATAGTAAAACAGTGTAAAAGATATAACAAAGTGTAAGAGAGAAAATGAAAAAAATATAAGGCTGTGAAACAAAGAAAGAGAGAAGAAGAATACTTAAGCAGAGGCACATGAAGAATGTGAGTGGCTGTAAAGAGTAAAAGGAAAGTGAAAAAATGATGTACAAATAAAAAGTAATAACGGAACCAGATTTAAATAACACTGGTGAGGGAGAGAGAGAAAAAAGTAGCATGAGGGAAAAACAGTTCTATATTTTTAATGAATCTCTGCCAATTTGTTTTTCTTAGGGTACGCGTACCGGGGCGCTCCCCCCAAAAAATAGAAAAAAAAATGTAATGAAGGAGTTAGCATGAGGGAAAAACACAAAGAGAGTAATGTTAAGAGAAAGAGAGCTACAGGATGAACACAGAGGGATTGTTTGTTACATAGTAAAAAACAGAGAAGGTGTAATAGGGTGAAAGTGAGAAAAGTAAAATGACTAAAGGAGCGAAAGAAGGGTAGAGATAGTGGGAGAATGTGAGTGGGTGTTGAAAGAAAAAGAAAGGACAGTAAAAAATTGAGAATGAAGGGTAGTGGCGTAACCGGGATAAATGAAGAACGGTGAGTGAGGGTAAGAAAAGACCAGTTAGTGTAAGTAAAGAGGGGTGAAAGAGGGTGAAAAATTGAATTAGGATAAGACATGGGGAGTGACAAAGAGAAAGGAAAAGAGAGTAAAGAAAACAGTACCTGAATGGGTTTGAGTGAAACAGCAAAGAAAGATAAGTAATGCAGTGTGTGTGACTTATAGGGAGTCAGTGGGTGTAGGTCGGAGTGTGGGTGTGTAAGGTGTGTCTGTGGGTGTGGTTGTGTGGACTGTTTTGGTGTGCGTAGAAATGAGGGTGTGTGAAATATGTATGAAAAGTGTATGAGTGTGGGGTGTATATGTGTTCGATGTATGTGTGAGTATGGAATGTGTGTGTGTTTTTGAAGAGTGTGTGTGGGAGGTTTTTTTGTGTGTATAAGGTGTGTGTGTGGTGTTTGTGTGGGTGTATGTTACAGGTGTGTGCATGTGTTGGGAGGGGGATGAGCTATATGTGTAGGAGTAAGGTAAATAATTAAGAAAAAGAGAATGAGTGAAGAAGCAAAGGAAGGGAACAGAGGGTAAGTGAAGTAAAGAATAGGGATCAAAAGAAGTTGAATATGAGAGGGTAAATAGGGAAAGGGAAGTAAACATGGAGAATAAGAATAAGTGAAAGAAGCAGAGTAAAAACACAGGAGTGAGGTATATTGAGAAAATGTTAGTGACCTTAAAGCAAAGGGTGATAACAAACGACATTTTTTTAGTCATACTTACCATATAATAAATGTAACTTTATTCTTTTTTACTACAGTTGGTATCTGTGAAAGAGAGAAGAAAAAATAAGTTATAATTAGTAAAATATGTATTTTAAATTAAAAGATACAAATGAAGAGCTAAAAAGATCATAACACTCTATTTAGAAATAAAGTGAGAGTGAAGAACACAGAAAGCGAAATAAACTAAGGTAGAAGGACAAAAAGAGGGAAAAAGAAATAGAAGGAGAGCAAATTACAAAGAGTAAGGCATATAGAGTCACTAAGAAAAAGAGAGAGAAGTACAGAGAAATGAACTGAAGGTAAGAAAGATACTAAAACAATGTGAGTTAGCAAAACTAAATCAGGAAACAGAAGTAAGTAAAAAGATAATGACTGAGACAGAAAACAGTCTAATTAAGGATGCATTTAGAAGAATGAGGAATAGAAGATAACTGAGAGTAAGAGAAGAACAGTCATACAGTGAAAGGATGAAGGGAGACAGAATAATATACAACAATTGAAGGAAATGGACTGAGGAAGTTATAACGTAGACACACTAGGAGAAAAACTGAGTGAGGTGGAGTACAATGAGTGAGAAAAGAAAAAAAGTAAGTCTGCAAAAAAAAGGAAAGAGAGGAGAAAACGACTAAAACAGTGGTACTGAGAGAAAATAATTTGGTGATGAAAGTAAAGAGAAGGACATTGAAAGAAAGGAAATGATGGATAGTAACGGAACCAGAGTAAAAGAAATGGGATGAAGAACGATGAGAGAGGAGCAGTGAAATTGTTGTAAAAGAAGTGATAGAAGTTAGATAAACACAAGTGAAAATAACACAAGTAGAGTGAGGCACTGAGGACATAGAAGTAGTGAACGAAAAACAGAGAGAAGAGGTCAAAAGTAAAGAGCAAACAAAGATAAGCTAAGGAGAGTGGGTGATTTATAGTGATAGAGTGCAATAATACTGCTGAGTGAGTAAACAGGAATTACTAAAAGAGCAAAGGAGGAAAATACGGAAAAGAGAAGAAAACAGAAAGACTGAAAGCTGAAAAGTTATGCCTCACAACAGGAATAAGAGTGAGGCAAACGCTTTCTCATGGAGCTTCACAATTTTACAAAATACAATTCCTCTATGCAAACAAACTCAATATGCTTCCTACACTGTTTTAAAACACAGCTAACATCATTGTAAAGAGTCAAATTGACACCTATGTCTAAGAATACAGACAGGGATATGCTTCATGAAGCCTAGTCCACTGCACACTTAGATACAATCCTAACCACCTAGGCTTACCAGGAAACCCCACACATGTACCTTTTTTCCCCATATTTAAAAAGTGACGCATGTATGCGTCATTTTTTAAACCTTTGTGCCACATTATACTCAAAAATGTAAAATCCATTTATTTTCCCCAAAATCATTTTTGACATCACATTTAGGAAACACAGCACAGATCATATTTACAACCATCTGCCTCACATCAGGGATAAGACTGAGGCAAAATCTTGCAAACATGAAGCTTCACAATTTTACAAAATACAATTCCTCTATGCAAACAAACTCAATATGCTTCCTACACTGAGTTAACACAGGTAACATCATTGTAAAGAGTCAAATGTATTTCTATTAAACATGCACACATTCTTTATTCCTTTTAAAAAATGTAAAAACTATTTATTTTCCCCAAAATCGTTTTTTACATCAGATTTACAAAACACAGCACAGGTCCTATGTAGAAGCATTCCATGTCACGACAAAAAATTCACAATTTTACAAAATACAATTAACGCTTTCACATGAAGCTTCACAATTTTACAAAATACAATTCCTCTATGCAAACAAACTCAATATGCTTCCTACACTGTTTTAAAACACAGCTAACATCATTGTAAAGAGTCAAATTGACACCTGTGTCTAAGAATGCAGACAGGGATATGCTTCATGAAGCCTAGTCCACTGCACACTTAGATACAATCCTCACCATCTAGGCTCCCCAGGAAAGCCCAAACATGTACCTTTTTTCCCCATATTTAAAAAGTGACGCATGTATGCGTCATTTTTTAAACCTTTGCGCCACATTATACTCAAAAATGTAAAATCCATTTATTTTCCCCAAAATCGTTTTTGACATCACATTTAGGAAACACAGCACAGATCATATTTACAACCATCTGCCTCACAGCAGGGATAATACAGAAGCAAAATCTTGCACATGAAGCTTCACAATTTTACAAAATACAATTCCTCTATGCAAACAAACTCAATATGCTTCCTACACTGAGTTAACACAGTTAACATCATTGTAAAGAGTCAAATGTATTTCTATTAAACATGCACACATTCTTTATTCCTTTTAAAAAATGTAAAAACTATTTTTCCCCCCAAAATCGTTTTTTACATCACATTTACAAAACACTGCACAGGTCCTACGTAGAAGCATTCCATGTCACGACTAAAAATTCACAATTTTACAAAATACAATTACTCTATGCAGTAAAAACTTTTTACCAAGCATTATCAAAAAGCATGACACAAAGCAACATGTAAAGACCACAATTTCCTTCCAAATCTTCTCCATAGAGTATACAAGTCTCTGTGTATATTAAATGAATCATAACTCACCTTTACAAATGCTTTAGGAGATTCACAACAGTGTCAGATACACACACCAATATTTCTTTAGCAGAGCAAAAGGTATGTTCTCCAGGCACTGCAAACCATAAAGGCACAGAAAACCTCTAATTCTACACAGATATCCCTTTTTGTTAACCAATTAAAACTCTTCCCTCTCTATTTTCAAACCAACACCCTTCCCCCCCTCGGCCCTTTCTACCTGTTACCATAGCAACTCCCTGCTCACTGAGCTCCCAGGGTTAAAAGTGTATTCTACAATGTTGCAAATCACCTCTGCAAGGATGTTTGACCTGCAAATACACCAGCTTATCTGGTGTAAGGTTTCTTTAAATAACTTTTTTTTAACCATTCAAATTACTTCTTACACAGAACACAACCATGCACCCTAACTTTCAGTTTTCACGTATCTCATTCTACCAATCATTGCTTGTGATTCAAGAGCACTGAAACTCCACAGTTTTGTTTTTGCAAACTCCTATTATTCCAACTGCCATTTCTTTTCCACACTTCATCTAACTGCACCAGAATCTCCTCTGACCATGTATTCTGTCTGGATTATTGGACATAGCTATATCCACTGGGCTCAAAGGTATGCTAGTACCAGAAATTTACACAACCTTGATTTATCAAACGTGAACATAAAATGGATTGGCCACAGAGGATTAAAATGTCACCAATTGATTCCTTTTTTTTTGTTTTTTTTTAAGAGTTTTATTTTATTTTCACCTGATATGAGACTACAAAACATTCAAAAATAGTTTCAGTTCATCAAGTAAATACACAATCAAACATATATGAATCATTTTTCACGTTATTAAGTAAAGTTACTAGTCAAAAATCAGAAAACTCATATACACAAATAGTAGTCTTGCATATGTCAATTCAATTCTAAGTTCCCCCAGATTTTCTCAAATTTCTTTAACGATCGGACACCCCTAAATTCTGCCAACGTACACTCCATAGTTTTAATTTCATTGACCAAGTACCACCATTCCAATGCGTTAGGTGGGTTAGGGTTAATCCAGGCCCTGGCTAGAGTTAATTTGGCACAGGAAAATAAAATTGATAAAAGTATATGATGTGATTGATTTGTCAAATGTGGGCCTAGTATTACCATAGGGGCTGTTATTGGTAAGCTGAGAATGTTTTTGCAGCTAATATTTTTCCCACTTCTTCCCAGAATTTCCCAAGTTTTGGACATGAAAACAACATATGAACGAGATCTGCCGCATGTTCGTCACATTTCGGACATTTGGTTTTCTCTCCCATGATGTTGTTTGAGGACCATTTAGAAATTTTTTCTGGGGTATAGTATAACATGTATGTAGTTCTATATTGTTGTAGTCGTAAGCTAGATGATCTTACATAATAATGAATATTAGTGTAAGATTTATTTATTTGTTTTACTGTTAGATTAGTTCCAAGTTTTAAATTCCATTTATTAGCTAGTGCATCATTGTCGTCAGATCTTAAACCTGTAAAGAATTTGTATGCCGAGCTAATTATTGATTTCTCTTTTTTAGAGTTTAAGAGGTCCCAAATACCCCCACTCGACAAAGTGTTAATTCGATTCTTCCGCATGAAAAAGTCGTATATTTGCATGTATTTAAACTTGTGTATATCGGACAATCCATATAGCTGTTTTAAAGTAAGAAATTCCATTATGCCTTGGGAGTTATATAAGTCTCCCAAAACCATAATTCCTTTCAGTTGCCACCTACGAGATTCCCCATCACTGAATACACTAGGGAGCCCAGGATTGTCCCACAAAGTTAATTGAGAATGAAATATAGTAGTTTTACAGTGGGTAAGTATATCCTTCCATATTCTTACTATGTCCCGTACGGTCTTGAATTTAACCCTTTTGTAGTAGTTGGGGTCTGTAATACGGAGTAGAAATTGTTTTGAATCTCCCTTTAATGATAAATGATGGTAGAAAAGCAAGTCCTCCGCATTCAGTAATGATCGTATACGTCTTACAAAAGAGGCCCAAAAGTATAATTTCATGTCGGGAAAGTTAAGACCGCCAGATTCGATTTGGTTTTTCAACATCTTTAGCGATCTCCTAGCCTTCTTGTATCCCCAGATAAAGTTACAGAAGATCCTATCTAATTGTTTTAAAAAAAGCCTATTCTGTGCCAAAGGAATTGATCTAAATAAATATAAGTATTTAGGTATAATTTTCATTTTTATCAGATTTATCCTACCGATTAGATTTAGTGGAAGTCGATGCCATTTTTTTAAGTTCGTAATAGTAGTTTTCATTAAATTATTATAGTTGAAGGTATTAAGTTCTTTAATGTTTGAGGTGATTTTAACTCCGAGATATGTCACGATCTTACATATTTCAGACACTGGTTGAGGGGGGACGAAATTAGTTATTATTTGGGTTTTATGAGCATTTAATTTGTAACCTGATACGTTGCCGAATTTGGATGCTTCAAAATTGATGGCTCTTAGAGAGTCAGTTGCTTCGGTCGAGTAGATAGCGATGTCATCCGCATACGCAGTGATTTTTAAACTTTGCCTACCAGTCTTAAAGGGTATTATTCCTGGCTGAGTATCCAAAGCTTTTAAGAACGGTTCCAATGAGAGGGCAAATAATAAAGGTGATAGGGGACACCCTTGACGTGTGCCCCTCCTGATTGAAAAACAATGTGACGTGAGAACACCGTAACTAGTATATGCTATTGGATTATCATAGAGTGCCCGAATCTTTTTTAAGAATTTTCCACCGAACCCCATTAATCCCATTATATGCCATAAATAGTCCCACCCCACCCGATCAAATGCCTTTTCGGCATCAAGCATTATCATAGCAAGGGGAGTAGTCTCTACCTCTGCTATGTCAAACCCTGTTATTGCCGTATTAACATGGGCTGATGTATCCCTCCCTGTAATAAACCTGTGTTGCTGCGTATTTACAATTTTAGGCATTAGTGGTGCCAATCTTCTAGCCAGACATTTTGCAAAGATCTTTGCGTCAACGTTAATCAAGGAGATCGGTCTATATGAGCCCATCTCCTCTTTAGGTTTACACTTTTTATGAAAAAAGATGATTTTTGCTTTGTTCAAAGAACGGGGGCTGACCCTGTTCTGCCAATATAAATGATTACTTCTAGAAGGAAAGGCACTAGCTCGTCCAAGCATGATTTATAAATTTCCAGAGGGATGGTATCCTCACCAGCAGCTTTTCCTAATGGCAGTGATTTTATAGCCTCCTTTAGTTCTTCACTAGTTATTTCTAAAGCCAGTTCCTCTGCTTCGTTTATTGTTATCTTATTCGTTAGATTTTCTTTTAGATAATTCTCGATTGTACAGTCACTAGGCATATGCTCCGGTGTATACAAAATTTCATAATATTTAGCAAATTGTTGAATTATATCATCTGGCTGATTGTATCTTTTATTATCGACCCCCAAAATTTGAGAAATCATAGACTCCGCTCTATCCTCTGCTACTTTAAATGCTAAAATTTTTCCAATTTTGTCACCTCCCTCGTATTGTGAAAATTTATATTTATGGATCTGTGCACTCCTTTTCTTTAAAAGAGTTTCTTTGGTCTTACATTTTAGTTGACTAAGGTTTGCGCTTATACCTAGAGTGCACTGCAAACCATAAAGGCACAGAAAACCTCTAATTCTACACAGATATCCCTTTTTGTTAACCAATTAAAACTCTTCCCTCTCTATTTTCAAACCAACACCCTTCCCCCCCCAGCCCTTTCTACCTGTTACCATAGCAACTCCCTCCTCACTGAGCTCCCAGGGTTAAAAGTGTATTCTACAATGTTGCAAATCACCTCTGCAAGGATGTTTGACCTGCAAATACACCAGCTTATCTGGTGTAAGGTTTCTTTAAATAACTTTTTTTTAACCATTCAAATTACTTCTTACAAAGAACACAACCATGCACCCTAACTTTCAGTTTTCACGTATCTCATTCTACCAATCATTGCTTGTGATTCAAGAGCACTGAAACTCCACAGTTTTTTTTTGCAAACTCCTATTATTCCAACTGCCATTTCTTTTCCACACTTCATCTAACTGCACCAGAATCTCCTCTGACCATGTATTCTGTCTGGATTATTGGACATAGCTATATCCACTGGGCTCAAAGGTATGCTAGTACCAGAAATTTACACAACCTTGATTTATCAAACGTGAACATAAAATGGATTGGCCACAGAGGATTAAAATGTCACCAATTGATTCCATTGGTGAAAACCTTTTTGCATTTGCCACACCCTGACCTGTTAATTGTGCACTGTGGAGGAAATGACTTGGGCACTTTGACTGGGGTAGGTCTGGAAATGCTTTTAAAGGACACCTTTGAGCAATTGATGGCACTTTTTCCACAAACTGCCTTGGTATATTCCAATATATGCCAAAGGTAGAAATGGAAGTGGTCCAACCAATTTTGTCCACAATTTGAAAAAGCACGGAAACATGTGAATAAATATGTTTCTGCTTACATGAGAGACTATGGAATGGGTTCAATATACAACAACAACTTGTGTTACAACATGCAAGATATTTACAGAGAAGATGGTGTGCACTTCTCAGATGAAGGGAATATAATATTCCTTTTGAATTTAAGACTGTGCATTGGTACCTACTTGTAGGTACCTAAATCAGCCACAGAACCCAAAAGCCCTTTTCAGGGCTACCCTATCTCTGATCACTCCAAATGATTATCTTTTTCTAACTTTTTTCACTATTTTTCACCATAGTACGCTCCCCGGTACGCTTCCCGGTGCGCGTACCGGGCGCTCCCCCCGCAAAAAATAAAAACATTTTTTTTTTGTTTGCCTATTTGGGCCTCCTAAGACCCCCTCAGAAAACCTAGAGGGTCAAGGAATGCCTACGATGCCCCCTTATACCCATTCCCAACGTTGTTTGTCCGCCATTTTCTGTCTTAAATCTACCGAAACACAAAATGGAGGACTCCCGTAGCGCTGCCGGTACGCGTACCGGGGCGCACACCGGAAAGCGCTCCCTAAAAATTTTAAAAGTTAATTTACATAAAAACCACTGGAGACACTTTCACCAAATATAGAATAGCTCATACTACATACCAGTCCCTACCATTATCCCAAATAAAGTGGAATTCCATTGAGCCATTTGGCCTGTAGCCCTGTCTAAATATCCTGAGGTAAATTACATAACAAAAACACATCTGAAGTGTTAGAATTGACAACCAATTAAAATGTTACTTTTATATTCTATTTTTTTTCCCTGACATAAATGAAAAATGAGAGGGAAACACGGCCATTTTGACTACAACTACCTGAGGTACATCTTGAAAGGATTTTCGCATGTGTGACTGTGTGGGGTGTTTGAGTGTAGGTGGGAGTGTGGGTGTGTGAGGTGTGTGTGGGGTGTGTGGGTGTGGGAGGTATATGTGTAGGATGTATATGTATGTGTGAGATGTGTAGATGTGTCTGTGAGTTGTCTCTGTGTGTGTGGGGGGGGGAGATGTGTGTGTGGGATGTGTGGGGTGTGTCTGTGAGATATTTGTGTGTATGTGCATGTGTGTGTGTGTGGTGGAAGGGGGTGAGGTGTGTGTTTGAGTGTGGGTGTGTGGGATGTGGGTGTGGGTGTGGATATGTAAGGTGTCGATGTGGGGGTGTGGGGTGTTTCAGTGTGGGTGGAAGTGTGCGTGTGTGAACTGTGTGTGGGGAGAAATTAATATTTTAGTATTTCACTTAGTTTTCCCCATGTGTAGACGTGGGGGAGGTGTGTGTGGGGTATGTGCGGGGGTGTCTGTGAGGTGTGTATGTGTGTGTGTGTGTGTCTAGGGGGATGAGGTGTATAGGTGTGTGGGGTATATGGATGTGGGTGGGGATATTGGCATGTAAGGTGTGTGTGTGGTTGTGAGTGTGTGGGGTGTTGAGTGTAGGTGGGAGTGTGTGAGGTGTGTGGGGGGTGTGTGTGGGTGTGGGAGGTATGTGTGTAGGTTGTGCATGTATGTATGAGATGTGTGGATGTGTCTGTGAGTTGTCTCTGTGTGTGTGGGGGGGGGGGAGATGTGTGTGTGGGATGTGTCTGTGAGATATTTGTGTGTATGTGCATGTGTGTGTGTGTGTGGTGGAAGGGGGGTGAGGTGTGTGTTTGAGTTTGGGGGTGTGGGATGTGGGTGTGGGTGTGGATGTGTAAGGTGTCGATGTGGGGGTGTGGGGTGTTTGACTGTGGGTGGAAGTGTGCATGTGTGAAGTGTGTGTGCGGAGTGTGTGGGTGTGTGGGTGTGGGGTTGTGTGCATGTGGGTGTGTGTGGGACACACTTGTAGGTACCTAAAACAGCCACAGAACCCAAAAGCTCTTTTCAGAGCTACCCTACCTGTAATCACTCAAAATGATTATTTTACACTATTATTTTCACTATATTTCGCTTAAGTACGCTCCCTGGTACGCTCCCCGGTGCGCGTACCGGGCGCTCCCCCCGCGAGAATCATTTTTTTTTTTATTGTCCCACTAGACCCTTTCATAGCCCCCACATCAAACCTAGGGGGTCAGGGGGGGTGTACCCTGCCCCCTTTTGCTCATTTCCCCCTTTGATTTTTGCCACCTCTTGTATCTCAATCCTACCGAGACACAAGATGGCGGCCACTGCTGACTGTTTCGAATGTTTACAGACACCCGAGAACCAATCAGCTTGCCGTGCGCAAGTCGCGTGGCGCGCCCGGAGCGCTCCCCGGTACGCGTACCGGGGCGCGCTTACAGATATATACATTTTTTTAAACCTAAATTACTCAAAATCCACTGGAGCACATATCTTGAGACATAGCAAAGGCATATCGGGCTACCAGTCCCTACAATTTTGCCAAGTTTGGTGCAAATCCATTCAGCCGTTCGAGCTAAAACTGCGACAGACCGCCCTATGGAAATTACCATGGGGAAAACACGTTTTGGGACCCCCTTTTATCTCAGCCCCCGCTTGACGAATCCCCCCCTCAGAGAAGGAGCGGAGAGCCGCGAGGCAACGTTGCTGAAAAATTCAGCCTGATTGCTCAACCGGCGCCAAAGTTATTCCAAATAGAATGTTGTGATTTCCCTATAGAAATCGATCCTAACTATATATACCTACTGGCGACCGCCAGTAGGTAATATATATATATATACACTGACGAAGGCGGGATCGCCGAAACGCGTTTGTTGATTTGATTATGCAGCGCCAAAAATAATAAACCTTGGCATTAAAACGACGGAGCAATTGCTGAGTGTGCCCTTCATTGTGGAACGGACCTGCGAGTGTGGACCGTGTGTGTTGGCATATATTACGCATCTCACCGTGCGTGAAGGAGGCACCCAAGGCTAAGAGGAGCGACGGATGGTGTAAAGGCGTGATAGGATATATATATATATATATATATATATATATCAAAGCAATCCTGGTCGCTGTCAGCGCGGGCTAAAACAGGCGCAGCCCTCTTCTCCTTGTAGTAAATTCAAGCTTTTTTAATAAAGCGCCATCACACCGTCAGTCGTGTTAGCAGTGGTGATTTTAATATCAGCAATCACAGAGCGAGTGCTCTCCTCGACGCGTTTCGCCCCACAAGCGGAGCTTGGTCACATATATATATATATATATATTACCTACTGGCGGTCGCCAGTAGGTATATATAGTTAGGATTTTTTCTCTATGGGATTTTTGAAAATTCTATGTCTAATAACTTTGGCGTTTGTGGACGGAATTGGCTGAAATTTTCTGGAAAATGGAACATTTTGTTTCTGAGCAGCCCCTGGAAATTTGGGGGGGGTTCGTCCAGGGGGGGTCGAGAAAAAAGGGGGGTCCCAAAACGTGTTTTTAACATTGAGTTTTCCATAGGGCGGTTGGCCTCACTTTTAGCCCGAACGGCTGAATGGATTTGCATGAAACTTGGCAAAATTTTAGGGACTGGTAGCCCGATGTGCCTTTTGTAGGTCTCAATATATGTGCTCCAGTGGATTTTGAGAAATTAACGTTTAAAAAAAGATATATATCTGTAAGCGCGCTCTGGGCAGCGCTCCGGTCCGCGGACCTTAAGCGTACCGGAACTTCGCGTAGCGAAGCTGATTGGCTCTCCGGTGTCTGTCAACATTCTAAACAGTCCGGAGCGGCCGCCATCTTGTCTCTCGGTAGGATTGAGAGACAAGAGGAGGCCAAAACAAAGGGGGAAATAACCATAAGGGGGCATACTAGATCCTCCCTGACCCCCTAGGTTTAATGTGGAGGTTTTAAAAGGGCCCCGCGGGGCAAAAAAAACAACAAATGTTTTTTGTTTTTTTTGCGTGGGTAGCGCCCGGTCCGCGAACCGGGAAGCGTTCTGGGCAGCGTACTGTAATGAAAAATGAATGATAGACTTTTCAAATACCGTATGTTAATTGATTGTTGGTTTTGTTGATTTTTTTTTTTTTTTTAAGCAATTATTTATTATTGTGATTGTGTTTCAAAATTTAATAACATTTCTAACATTTCACTGTCTGAAATGTCGTCATTTTCATTGAACATAGCTTGTAATCTATGAGGGTGTAAAATGTCCTCATTTTGAAGGAGGTCATCCACTGCTTGCACACATTGCAGTAGTTCTTGGTCCCAAGTTTCATCCATAAGTTCTATATAATTTGGATCAATTAATTCTTGGCTGCTCTCTTGCAGGACAATTTGAAATGAAACTTTCTGTTCGCCTTCCATGTTGCCTGAAATTTGGATAAAAAAAAAATATATTAGTAGAGATAGGGCACTGTTGGGATTAATTTTAGATAGGCATTTTTTAACAGAGAATTTATCTTTGGGCAGTGTATAGTATCAGAGTGGAAGTAGGAATATAAAAAAGTGTATGTGATTTAACGTAAGTAAATTCATAATTATAAAAGAGAAGCCTAACTCCATCCATAACTATAACAGAGTAGTCTATCTAAATCTATAACTACTACAGAGGGATAGTATATAACTATCAGAAAAAGTTTACCATATTAACTTATAGTGCACAATATAGTTCAGTTTTTAAAATAACAACTTACCTTTAGAAAGAAGTTGAAGTGATTAGTGAAAATCCAATTGAAATGTACACCAGAAAGTAGTAGTCAAAATGGCTGTGTTTCATTCTCTTCTTTTATATATATTCAGGTACATAACCAATCAAATGTCAGGTAAAAAAAAGTAGAAAATGAAAGTAACATTTTAATTGGTTGTCAATTCCAACACTTCAGATGTGTTTTGAGAAGTAATTTACCTCAGGGTATTTAGAGAGGTCTACAGGCTAAATGGCTAAATGGAATTCCAATCAAATTTGTGAAAATGGTAGGGATTGGTATGTAGTATGAGCTAATCTATATTTGGTGAAATTGTCTCCAGTGGCTTTTCTGTAAACTACTTTCCCACCTTTTTTGATGGTGCGCTTCCCAGGGAGCGACCCGGTACGCGAACCGTTGAGCGCCCCGGTTCGCGTACCTTAAGCGTTACGGGAGTCCACCATTTTGTGTTTCGGTCGAATTAAGATATAAAATGGAGGGCAAATAATGTTCAGAATGGGTAGAAGGGGGCACGGTAGACTTATCTTGACCCCCTAGGTTTTGTGAGGGTGGCTGAGGAGGCTTATATGTGCGGAAAAAAAACATTTTTTAAAAAAAATTCGCGAGGTTAGCTCCCGGTTCGCGTACCGGGTAGCGCCCCAGGGAGCGTACTTTGTTGAAAATTAGTGAAAAATGTTACAGTAAAATAATAATTGTGAGTGATCAGATGTAGGGTAGCTCTGAGAAGAGCTTTTGGGTTTATGGTACATTTAGGTACTTATAAGTAGGTACCAATGCACAGTCTTAAATTCAGAGTGAAAATTCTGTTGCCCTCATCTGAGAAGTGAACTCCATCTCCTCTGTAGATATCTTGCATGTAGTAACGCAAGTTATTGTTGTACAGGGAGCCCATACCATGGTCTCTCATGTAAGCTGAAACAGAGTTGTTTACATGCTTCCTCGACTTCTCAATTTGTGGACAAAATTGGTTTGACCACCTCCATTTCTGTCTTTGGCATATATTTGAATATACCAAGGCAGTCTGAGGAAAAAGTGCCATTAATTGCTCAAAGGTGTCCTTTAAAAGCATTTCCAGACCTACCCCAGTCAAAGTGCCCAAATCATTACCTCCACAGTGCACAATTAACAGGTCAGGTTTGGGCAAATGCATAAAGGTTTTCACCAATGGTATCAATTGGTGACATTTTAATCCTCTGTGGCCAAACCACTTAATTTCCACATCTTGTAAATTGAGGTTAGGTAATTTTCTGTTCTCAGCATACCTGTGAGCCCAGTGGATATAACTATGTCCAACAATCCAGACAGAAAACATGGTGAGAGAAGGTTCTCCTGCAGTCAGATGAAGTGTGGCAATGAAATGGCAGTTGAAAAAATGAGAGTTTAAAATGAAAAAAACTGTGGAGTTTCTGTGTTCATGAAGCAGTAACAGTGATTGGTGGATTTTGATTGCTGAAAACAGAAAGTTAGGGTGCATGGATGAGTTATTTGAAAGATGTATTTTGAATGGTCAATAAAAAATCATTAAATGAAAGAATGCACTGGATATGCAGGTGCACTGAGAGTTCAGAGTTCAATTGCAACATTGTTGTGTGAACTTGCAAACACCAGAAGTCTTCCAAGAGGTGGTTGCCATGCAGAAAAGGCATGAAATGGCAGAGGGGGGTAGGGTTTTCATTTGAAAAAAAGTGAGGGAAGAGTTTTGATTGGGTGACATGAGAGATATGTGTGAAGAATTACAGCATTTCTGTGCTTTTGATAGCTGCAGACTCTGGAGTGCATACCTTTTGCTCTGCTGAAGACAAATTGGTGTGTTTCTGAGACTGTTTTCAAACTCAAAGTATTTGCTAAGGTGAGAAAATATTTCTTTAAAATTATGAATTATGTGGCGCAAATTGCTTGTAAATATGCTCCCACCTGTGCATGGAAAATTTAGATTTTGAATGTTTGTGTTACATAGCCATGTTAAAAGTGATACAAACATGCTGCAAAGGCAATCAAAAAACGCTTTTATGTGTCTTAAGGACATTTTAAGTAATTTTCCCATGTGCAGTGTTTTGAAATTATGATTTGAAAATCGTTTTTGAGGTAAAGGAATGTTGTTAAAATTTACGTGCGCCATATGCCCCCAAATTTCTTTTTCAGGGGTGCAGCAGGGTGTTCTTGAGATACCCCTGCACCCTTGAAAAAATTCCTAATTTGCGATGAGCTAATTGCTAATCGCAAATTGCACCTTCATTCCTATGAGCCTCCTAGCCCATGGAAATGAATGGGTAATTTGCAATTAGCAATTTGCTCATTGCAAATTAGGAATGGTAAAGAATTGCTATTTATTCCTTAAAATTCGCTATTTAGGAAATGTAAAATAGTTTGATGGTACATATGGTGGTTCATCTGTAACAAGATAAGAAGCTTAGGGATACATTTATGATGACTGGCGCAATAAAGTGCACATCACTTACTTCATTGGTAGGCCTTTACATGTATTATCTCCTCTGTATTCTTCATCAAGCATAACTTTAATCTGCAATCCTGAGTAGGCCTCACCTTAAACAAACCTCTGGATAGGCCACACCTTATCGTCATCATGAATTAATCATTTAAAATGCTAGGGACAGATTTATGATAGGTGTATGCCTCTTTTGCGCCACTTACAAAACACTGTCCACGGGGAAATGACTTAAAATGTCCTTAAGACACATGAATGTGTTTTTTTAAAGCGTTTGCAATTTTTTTGGGTCACTTTTAACATGGCTATGTGACTCAAACAGTCAAAATCTAAATTCACCATGCACAGGTGGGAGCATATTTACAAGGAATGTGCTCCATGGGGAAAGGTCTTATAATGTAATATGGGAAAAATGACATCAGAGACAGTGAAATGCCTTATAGAGAAGCATACACCATTATGTCCTTGTCATAAATTTGCAAACCATTCCTTTTCCCCAAAAACGATTTTCAAATCATAATTTGAAAATACTGCACATGTGGAAATGACTTAAAATGTCCTTAATTCAAAATTTGCTATTCTTTATTTTGCGATTGCACTGAAGGATTTGCAAATTTTGCGATTCCTTAAATGCAATGTACCAAACAAAAAATATGTAAAAAATAACATTAAGGATTTGGAAACTACCACCAACTTCTAGTTTGTGGTAATTTGCGAATTCTTTTCAAAAAGCTTTTTTTCCAAAAAACAAAAGGTGCCATATGACGCCAATACATGCCCTTAGGGCATGTATGTGCGCCATATGCCCCCAAATTTCTTTTTCAGGGGTGCAGCAGGGTGTTCTTGAGACACCCCTGCACCCTTGGAAAAATTCCTAATTTGCGATTAGCTAATTGCTAATCGCAAATTGTACCTTCATTCCTATGAGCCTCCTAGCCCATGGAAATGAATGGGTAATTTGCAATTAGCAATTTGCTCATTGCAAATTAGGAATGGTAAAGAATTGCTATTTATTCCTTAAAATTCGCTATTTAGGAAATGCAAAATAGTTTGATGGTACATATGGCGGTTCATCTGTAACAAGATAAGAAGCTTAGGGATAGATTTATGATGACTGGCGCATCACCAGGGATGTGCCAGTCATCCTGCGCCGCTGTTCCGCCATCCATGGTGTGCTGCATTTACAATGCGGGGCATCATGGGGCAAAAATGGCACAGATGCGTGACGTATCTGTGCTGTAAAGGTAGTGATTGCTGGAGTTGTATCGCAAGTGCGATGCAGCTCAAGCAAGGCTCAGGGGTGCCCCATCTCCACAATGTTGCGTCAAGACCTATGCCTGCTTAAAGCAGGCGCAGGGTTTTGACGCAGCTTTCTCCTATCTGATTGTAAATACGGCACACCATGGGTGGCAGAGCAGCGGTGCACGTTAACTGGTGCATGCCTGGGGATGTGCCATTTAACATAAATCTGCCCCTTTACATTTAAGTATGTGCAGGGGACACAGAGTTGGTGAGGCTTATCCAAGGTTAAGAAGAGATGAGTCATGTTCACTGAAAAATTAGACATAGGCTTCACCTGCTCAGCATCGCTGGACATGGCTAAATAATAGCTGCAAAATGTTACTCTTGTTAAACAATTTTACTATTATAATCTCTGAGATTTGTCTCTTACTCTGCAACATCTCATTGTTGTTATCTTTCTTTAAAGATAAAGACAACATCAACATGAGCGACAATCTGCAATCATTTGATTTTGACCTCATCATTGAACTTGTAATTGAAACATCAGTGGATGTTGATCCCTTGGATGATTTAAATCCTGAGGATGAAGAAGAGCGTGATGAGGATGCAGATTTGTCCGAATTATATGACATAGGGTGGGAAGCTGACCTGATTGAGCCTATGGAACTATAAACATTTATTTTTAAAATTTATAATAACTAAAAAGTAAAAGTGTAAACCGTTTAATTAAAAAATAAAGACACCTTCAAAAACAGGTTATGTGTAGTGTCTTCAATAAAATATTAAAATATGATCATAAAATTAGATCAGATTCACATATAAAATAGCACAGGTAACATGAACATAAATTCCATTTCTTTTCTGCTATTTCTGTATTGTAAATTTGCCAAGGACTAAAAAATCTTCTATTTAAAATGTCAAGTAGTGTGTTAAGTTTTTGATCACTGTTATTGATTTACTGTTTGGTAATAGTGGTTAATAACATTTTTTAATATATTTTACCACAGATTCAACTGCAGATCATTTCAACATTTCACCATGCCAACGAAAGAAAGAGAGAGAAAGGCTGCAAAACGTCAAAGACAGCAGGTGAATCAAAAGAAGCAGCAGTCCTCTAACAAAAAGATTTGTCAAGTCACGAAGAAAGCACCGGGTAAGAGTACAAAAACATTCATAAGAAATATGTGTAGTAAAAAAAATATTACTACAGAAAATATTTCAGTCCATAAAAAGAGAACCAATTCAAATGGAAAGGAAAGGCCAATCAAAAATGTTACTGCTAGAGCAAGAGATAACTCTGTGCATGATAGTAGAAGGAAACAACAGTTTAGGGACATTCGTAAACGAATGTTCCGCAACAGGATAATTGGCAATTTGTTAAAAAATATTAAGAAAGGTCAACAGAAAGTGGTTTTTTATAAGAGAAAAAAAAAAGTTGAGAAAGTTATTGATCAGGCATTTGAAATTAAACGTAAGTTATTTATTTTGATAATCAATAGAATTAGGAAGCTAAACAAGGCAATTTATGATTTCAAAAGAAATAGTAGATGGAAGAGAATAGTTAATCGTAGTAATTTTTGTGAAGTTTTTTCTGGAGAATGGATTCATAGTTCAAGCTGTGAGGCATTTTTTAATGAGGAGAGTTATTTCCAGGATAATGATTTGGTGCATGCAGTTGACACCAGTGGTCGTGCTTATGAAGTGAAAGATGGTTGTCCAGTTGAAAAAGAAAAACTTGTGACAACAGAGGCAGAAGAGGTGTTAGGTAATGAGGTTTTAGGAAGACGTGCTAAGGGTCCTGTGTACACCTGGAAGTGTAGTAGTATTTGTAGTGTGCGACAGGATTCCATCAATTTGCTTTGTGATTTTGTACGGTCATTTAATAAGAAAAGTTTGAAGCTCAAAATAAGGTTGTTGCAAGAATTAGATCCTTGCAGAGTGAGAAAAGTGACAGGTTTGCATGGTCATTCACTGGCTTGTCTTTCCAGGAGAGTATGCCAGAGTGTTTTTCATCATTTCAGAATGCTAGCAGTGCATCATAATAAAGTGAGGAAATTAGTTAGAATGTTGTATTATGCTAAGAGTCCAGCAATTATGCTTAAACAATTATGCGCTGCTCTTTTGCATGGTTCTGAAATAGATGTGAAGAATATATGTGAAGAAATTGAGTTTTGTTACTTTGGAAGTAAAGAGGAGAATGTTGAAATTGACCAAGAAGAAGCGGGTAATGTGGAAGATAGTGTACAGGTTTCCAGTACAGATAATTTCCAGAGGGAAATTGTCACATTTCAGGTCAAATCAAGTGAGAGGCCAAATTTCACTTGTGTGTGTTGTCGACGCACTTATTATAAGAATCAGACTAAGTTAGTGGATTTATATGCAAAAAGTGAAAGGGAAAATAATAGTGAATGGAAGGATTTTGCAACATACTTGATGGTAGAAAATTGTTTTGATTTGGGATTGGATCAACGTGTGTGTACTTATTGTTGTTGCAAATTAAATCAAAACCAGATGCCTGCTAGAGCAGTTCATAATAATCTGGAATTGGTTGAGATTCCTTCTGAATTGAAGGATTTAAATACGTATGAATCTATTTTGATTCAAAGTATCCATCCCTTTCAGGCTATTGTAAGAATGGAGCCAAAGACAGGGAAATTGCCTCCATCAGATTTACAGAGAGGATTAAAGGGAATAGTTGTTTATTTGCCTCTAGATTTGAAGAAAAACATTAACACAATTGGAGTAGAAAAAGTGGAAGAGGAACCTCTGGTTATCTTAGTTAATGGGGTTCCGACAAAGAATAAGAAAATATGGCAAGATTTAGTAGATGTTAGGAAAGTTAAAAAGGCAACATTGTATTTGAAAAAAAATAATAAATACTATAAGAATGTATATGTTGCAGAAGAGGAAGTAAGTGAGGAAAGGATAGCGATTTGTGTGCTGGTCAAATTGAGAAAGTAGAACCCTCTACTAGTGAAGAAATATATGAACATTATAGTAGAAAACCACAATGCCCCTGCACTTGTACAGAAGTGTAATTAAGGTGTATGGTAACAACACTGTCAATTCGCTAAGTATGAGGAAAAATTAGAACAACATCCAACTCATACAAGTAGCTCAATTGTCGGTGATCATTTTTAAGACAAAATAGGGAAAGAAGTTCAGGATGTAATCCGTTGTTGGTACGAAAGAGTTTCGTTTATTGTTCCTTTAGGTAGGCCAACACGTGTTTCATCGCAGGGAAACAGACTGCGAATCTTCAGGGCCTAATTAGTGAGGTGCAAAGGCCACCTCGGATAAGTGTATTCGCCGTTTTCGGACCGTCCTCGGAAAACGGCGCCGGGAAACTCAAGAGGGAGAACTGCTGCGATAAGGTGTACCCGCCTTTCGTGTTTGTTGACAACGTCACTCATATGAAGTAACCTGTTAATCCTCTCCTCCCGGTTCAAACCTTGTGCTTTACTATTGAGACTCATCAGGTCTCGGAGTGCGACTTCACTCACCCAGTGAAACTCCGCCTTACAGGATCCCTTGAATACACTTATCCGAGGTGGCCTTTGCACCTCACTAATTAGGCCCTGAAGATTCGCAGTCTGTTTCCCTGCGATGAAACACGTGTTGGCCTACCTAAAGGAACAATAAACTAAACTCTTTCGTACCAACAACGGATTACATCCTGAACTTCTTTCCCTATTTTGTCTTAAAAATGATCACCGACAATTGAGCTACTTGTATGAGTTGGATGTTGTTCTAATTTTTCCTCATACTTAGCGAATTGACAGTGTTGTTACCATACACCTTAATTACACTTCTGTACAAGTGCAGGGGCATTGTGGTTTTCTTCTTGTTCTTGTATGTACCAAGCTTGGTCCATCGTGGAGCGGTTGTGAGGTTTTACCGTTCGCCCTATTGCCTGTACCAACTATTGAATACCTTTGTTTCAAACTGTAACTTCACGGACACTCTGGTTGTGCGCCTTGTAATTCTGGAATACCCAAAAAAAAACCTTAGTTGTCTATGAACATTATAGTGTTCATCCTTTGCATTCCAAGGAAGTCATGGGGAATGCTATTGAGTTGTTTCAAATGAAACAAGCCAAAGGGAGTCCCATTAGTGTTTGGGAGGAAAGTTTGGAAGCTCGGTGTTTCCCACAGCTTTTTCCAACAGGTCAGGGAGGAAGATATGATGAGCGACCTCATCAAATTCCTGCTTCTGAATACCGGACTTTGCGATTGTATGCAGGAGATGCTAGGTTTCGACAATGCATTCCTTATTTGTTTCATCTCCTGTTTGAAAGCGATCTGTCTGGACTGTCATATGCAGTGAACCACATCTTGAAAAGTGGTATACACATGCAAAACATCTCGGCAAGTGACTTTATGGATAAAGTCAATGTCCAAGACAGTATTTTGGATTCTCACCTGATTAATCTCATGGCGTGTCAGCGTGGTACTAATGAGTACTGGTACCGTCGTCATGGTGATTTAAAATGTATGCTGAGGAACTTAGGTACTCCCACATGGTTCCTCACTCTGAGATGTGCCGAGTATGGCTGGGAAGACTTACTTGAATTTCTACGAGAGGCAAATGCTAACGTAGATAACATCGAATTCAAGACACCCGGAGAACTGTGCTCTTTGGATCCAGTCAATGTATGTAGGTACTTCAATCATAGATTTGAAGCTATGATGTCTTTCATCATGAATAAGAAGAATCCACCTCTTGGAGAGGTGTTGGATTTCTTCTGGAGAAAGGAGTACCAAGCAAGAGGTGCTCCTCATATACATATGTTGCTGTGGATCAAGGATGCACCTAAATTTGGAACGGATCCAGAAGACTCAGTGATGAGTTTCATCCAACAGTATTCTACGTGTGCTGTTCCAAACGCAAAGGAGAAGAAAAGCCTAAGAGAAAAAGTTCTGCGTTTCCAAAGCCATCGATGTGGAAAGTACTGCCGTCGTAAATTCCGAAACAAGGACAAGTTCAACACCAAATGTCGTTTCGGCTTTCCACGACCGGTGATTTCTAAAGGAAGAGTAAACAGTTTGATGTCTTCGCTGCGACATAATGTCATGAAGAAATCACCTAAAAACACATACAATTTGAAGAGGAACGAAGAGTCCAAGTACATCAATGACTACAACCCGGTGATTTTGTCCATGTGGAATGCTAACATGGATATACAGTTTGTGGCTGATAACTGTATGGCTGTGGCTCGGTATGTGACATCTTACATCACCAAAAAAGAGAAGACAGAATTGAAGGATATGTGGGAGGACATTTCCCATGAAAAGAGCCTCAGCAAGAAGTTGTACAGTTTCAGTCTGAAGATGTTGTCGCATCGAGAAATTGGAGCTTACGAATGCTCTGACCGGTTGTCTTCAGCAAGTCTCTATGCCAAGTCCAGGAGTATCATTTGGGCGAGTCTTGGTCTTGCTGCAACGCGTAATCGAGTTCTGAAACCTGTGCGGGAAATTGAGTATTTGGCGGAAAAGGAGCCAAACAGTACCGACATTTTGAAGACCAACATGTTGGATACATATTAACCAAATAGAAGCAGTCACCTCGACAATGTTTGTCTGTATGAGGTTCTTCAAAATTACATATTCAAGAGGAACATCAAAGAAGATACTGAGAAAGGAGTGTATGCTGTAATAGGAAGTGAGGGATGTCTGGTCAAGCAAAGAAAATGCCACTTGGTAAACCATCGAAAATTGAGTGGCGAATCTCCTGAAAAAAAGGAGTTTTTCTATTTAGCACTTTTGCAACTTTTCAAGCCTTGGCGTGCAGAAGAGGAACTGCTTGGAGATTTCCTCTGTTACGAAGACTCTTTCAATGCCGCCAAGGAGACCATAGAATGTCCTGCTTTTCCCAAATATGTAGAAATGTTGAATGCGGAAATTGAGCAGGAAGCAACGATTGCAGCCGAGATTGCCAGAGACAGTTCTCAGGACAGTCAGAGTTCTGCTTCATTGAGTCAGGATCCACTAGGAGGACCTGTTGTCGAAAATGAAGCTGCCACTGCCATGAATGAAGTGGAAAGAGCCATGGCACATGCTCAGGAGGATGCGGTTAACTTAGAAGAGTTGGAAAGACAACTCAACGTTGAGCAGAGGAAAATATATGACGAAGTTACCATGCAAATTGATCATGGATTAAGTCATGACAAGAAAGAGTGCTCATGTACGTCGTTGAAGCCTGTCCGACTGTACGTGAGTGGAGAAGCGGGAACTGGAAAAAGTTTCCTCATTAAAGCAATTTCATGCTATTTGCAGGAAAGGACAGAGTCATCGCTGTCTTGTGTTGTCACCGCTCCAACTGGACTGGCAGCACATAACATTAAAGGGATTACTTTACATCGTTTACTGATGCTGCCAGTGGAGCATGACAACAAATTACAATATCACAAGCTATCTGGAGATGCTTGTTTTGAAGTTTCAAGAATCTTGAGGAAAATGAAACTTCTTATCATTGACGAAGTAAGCATGGTTTCCAATGTCATGCTTGCCTTTGTGCATTTGAGAATGCAAGAAGTTCTCAAAACAGAGTATGATGTGTTATTTGGTGGCAAACACATCATTGTTTTCGGAGATCTTTTGCAGCTGACACCAGTGAAAGGGCAACCTGTGTTCAAAATGCTCACGCATGAAGATACCAGGAAGTGCCTAGGCAGCATTGGCAACGTCAATATATGGTTAAACTTCAATTATGCTGAACTGCATGAAAATATGCGTCAGGCGAAGGATGAAGTTTACAAGACTATTCTACAAGATGTTAGAATTGGAAAAGTGACCGAGCATGGGAAAGAAGCTTTACATGCACGATTACTGTCAAATTTATATCCAGAACAAGATGTTGTGCCTGAGAATATTTTTCAGAAAATTACTGATAAGAAATCTGGAATATGTTTGATACCAACTCTTGCAGAATGTGCCAAATTCAACAACAAAATGTTGCATTTAGAAAAGCAAGAGATAGTGAAACTGGAAGCTATTGACAGAGTAGAGCATATGGGATCAACAATTATTTTGTCTGAGAATCTGAAAACAAAATTGGATTCATTAGAGAAGAGTATATCTAAAACTGCAGGTTTTGAAAAGACTCTGAATGTGTGCTTGAACTGCCGTATAATTTTAAGAAGGAATTTACATGTTGAAAGAGGTCTGGTAAATGGATCAATGGGTAATGTTGTTGATTTTGTAAAATACAGAAATAGAGATGGAATTGAATTTTTAAAAATTAAATTTGATGGCATTGAGGAAGTACAGCTAATTGGTCGTTGCTCTGCTAGATTTTTGCTTGTAAAAGACTTATATGTTCGCCGTAAGCAGTTTCCTGTTTGCTTGGCATATGCGGTGACAATCCATAAATCGCAAGGTTTAAGTGTAGACTGTGCATTGGTGAATATTGGCAGTTCTGTGTTCAAGGAGGGTATGGCATATGTGGCATTGTCACGAGTTAGAACTTTATCGGGATTGTACTTGATTGAGTGTGATGTCACAAACATTTGTGCGGATCTAGATTGTGTTAAGGAATACAATAGGTTAAGAAGAGAGTATGCGCCACATTTGCCTCAGTATCCTTTGTTTGAGAAACGTGTGGTAGGCCGGAAACGAAGAAATGTGACCAATACTGGGGAGGTTGTAGCAAAAAGACGAAAAGTCGATGAACCTAAAATTACAAGCAGAAACAAAAAGGATTCTATTGAAGATGTTGTTGGTTTTCAATTTGAAAACAGTTCTGGTGTCAACTGCTATGCTAATGTAGTGGTTAATGTTTTGTTTTCTCTAGAAAATGTAAAAGAAGAGATTGTGGTCAATTCTGATCAAAGATTTTGCAGTTTGTTAAATTCTGTGTTAGAGAAATGTAGCACTGATAGAACAAACATAGAAAGTGTGTCTGAAATTCGAAATCTGTTAGACAGATGTTCAGGCCAAACACAATTCTCTCAAAATATTCAGCAAGATTGTCAGGAGTTTTTAATGTATATGCTTGATGTATTGCATGCTGAAGGTGTAGATGTAGATCAGCTGTTTGGGCTTTCTTATCAATGGCAGCATGACTGCGAGAACTGTATGGTATCAAGTACTACTAGTGTAGACTCAGAAAGATTTATATATTTAACTTTGCCAGACAGTAAATCAGTCTCCTTTAATAAGCTAGTAAAAGCAGCTGATCACAACATGGAGTGTAGCCAATGTAAATCTGAAATGATGTCCACATTATTTATACGAACATATGGCCAGTATGTCATTTTAATGTTCCAACGATGTAGGCCTGATGGAACAAAATTGACAACTTTAATTAAAAATGTTGTAGCTTCGCAGTTGTCAATATCAGGAAGGACTTTTGTAACTGCAGCAATTATATATCATGACGGCCCTTCAATAACATCAGGACATTACACAGCTTATTTAAAGTCTAGAAATGGCTGGTCATTCTGCAACGATTCTGTTTTAATTTTCAAAAAAAAATTGCCGTATGACCTTAAAAACTCTTACCTGGTGTTTTTAAAACCAAAATTTTAGGGAAATAATCTCGGGATGTGCTCTGTGGAATTTCAAGAAGTTCTAATGGCTCCTACACAATTTGGCCTTGATGATAAGTGTAGTTCAGAGACATAACTTCTAACCATAAGACTGGACGTCATGGAGAAATAAGTGCACTTTGAATGAGTTCAGAAAAACGATTTCTTTTTATAAGCTAATTGAAGCAGCCAATCAAAACATAGAGTAGAGGGAATGTAAGTCTGCAATGCTGTCTACTGTTTTACATTGCTTTGTGATTGAAAGTGATGTAGAGAATTAAATAATTGTACTAGTCATAGAGTTAGTGTAAGTCTGCTTCATAGTAAGCAGTATCAGTGTCATAGGAAATGTAGAACATGACTGAGCAAGAAGAGGAAGATATTACTATTCCTGGATTGTGAAAATGATCTTCAACATTTTAATTCTGAAAGTTGCAGAAATGCCAAATGACGGGATTGGCTTACAAGAAATCCAAGAGTTATAAATGGCTCTGACAAGATTTGGCCTTGTGGAAACTTGTGGTAGAGAGCAAGAAGTCATTTATTGCATGTAACATGTTTTTAAAAACGATGGAGATTTTCTTTCAGAAAGTGGCGGGCTGAAAGTAATAACAGCACAACAGAGTGTAAGCTGTTCATAGGACATCCTTTGACGTCATGGAAAGTAAGTTAACTTTAAGGAGTTCTGAATTCTGATTTGTTATGTTGTATGGGTTTTTTAAACACAATCATTTTGATGGTGTTTTTTTTCCCCGCTGTTATATGATGAATACCTTCAAGTCACTGTTTTTAGTGAATTTTGATACATTCTGAGAACAGCAAAAATAAACCATTTAACATGTATAATTAATTCTGTACTGTTTGCATTTATGATGTATATGTAGAACTGTGTAGGAGGCATGGAGAAGGTGAGGCTTCTGTAAGTGTCAAAGTTGTTGCATGCAGTGCTGCGCTTCTGCATATTCTTTCATATGCTAGACTACATCTGCACAATGAGATACCTAAGCAAAGGAAACACAAGTGATGTGATTGTGAAATGAGCAAAATAAATTGCACGTATTTCATTTACATCACCTGTGTTTCCTATCATTACGAAGCACATTGTGTAGATCAAGTTTAGGTCTGTCCAGGAAAACATAGGAGGTTTGGACTTTGTTCAAGAGTGCAGTGGACATGACTCACTTCATTGGTAGACCTTCACATATATTATGTCCTCTATTCTCTTCAACAACTCGAAATTTCATCTGCAACCCTGAGTAGGCCTCACCTCAAACAAACCTCTGGATAGGAGACATCTTATTGGCATCCTGAAGCAATTATTTAAAATTTTAGTGTCTTGCGACACTTTTCTGAGACAACAGCAATGCAAAAGATGCACCATATTTTAAGATAGGCCTCACTTCATCTGCATCAAGATACTGTTAGTTTAAAATGTATATCTTTAGGACTGTGTAGGGGGCCTGGAGAAGCAGAAGCTTCTGTAAGTGTCAAAGTTGTTGAAAAACTGTTTGTCCTTCAATCTTTTCCCTTGTCTTTTGTAATTTTTAAATACATGTTTTAATATTTTTCAAATGTTTGTTCTCTCTTTCACAGATTGAAAGTATAAAAACAAAAAGTGAGTAATTTAACGACAATTATAAGGTAAATGTTTTGTACTCTTTTCGTTACATTTCTATCACATTTAACTTCTATTAGTTCCACTGCTTCATTTCTTTAACCCTCAGTTTCCTGCCTTTGCTACTTCCCTCATTCCTTTCTCTATTACCTACTTACTCAACTCCTTCCACTCTTTTTCTCAGTCCCTCTCTTCTCATAGTTCCTCACTCTTGTTCACTCACTCCGTCTCTATTACTCTTAGTGTCTTTGACTGATCACTCTATCACTATTTGTTCATAATGCTTTCTCTGTGTAGTTGAAGCACACTAAGGGGCATATTATGAACACAGCCAATACAATTATTGCTCTTTTTATTGGCAGAAAACTGGTGCAAAAGTGGTTTTAGCGGCAGTTTTCTGCCGCAAAAGCAGCTTTAGCGACACATTTCTGCCAATAAAAGCTGCAAAACTTTTATTGCCTATGTTGATGATATGGCTCTATGTTACTTACATTTCTTTGCTATTTCAATTAATCTTTTTCTGTTATTTTTTGTTTTCTGTTTTCTATTTTTTCTCTCTGTTATTCCTCATGTTTTAATCTTATTTTGAACATTCACTCACATTCTCCAAGAAACTCTTCTTTGTTAATGTTATACTCTCTTTTTTTTTCTTTCACTTCGTTATCTATTTTGTTTTTCACAATTATACCCTCTTCCGTCTTTTCTTTGGTAAATAGATCTATTAAACAGTATCTCTTCTTTACTCCCTATAGCTGTCTTTCTTTTAACATCACTCTCTGTTTACTTTCCTTATACTGACTCTTTTTTAAAAAAAAAAATAAGTTTGGTTAGCTCCCGGTCCTCGTACCGGGAAGCTAACCGGGAAGCGAACCAAAAGAAATAGAGCTTGCCAGAGTGCTAAACATTCTAGCAATTTTTTTTGAAAGGGAAGGTAGTTCTGAAAAGAACTTTTTTTTTATATTTTTGTTGTTTTATATTTTTTTTTTATTTTTTGAATTTTTTTTGTTTTTTTTGTATTTTTTGAACGATTTTATATTTTTTTGGTTTTTTTTGGGGGGGGGGGAAACAACAAAAAACAGGCATTGAAAAGGGCTCAACAGGAGCAAAAAAAAAATTACTGGGGGCGGTTAGGGCAATTATGGTGTTCATACGCCAGGTTGATAGCATTTATGCTCATATTGCCACATGCTAACAACGCACGACAGTGCATACAAGTGTGGATCATGTGGCCAAAATTTTCTTGTATGTTTGGCACAGTTTCCCGTGCCTCTGCTGGTGTCAATGAAATGGATATTCTTGATCTGGCCACAGGAGTTGATCTTGGATTTTCCTGCAAATCCCGTATTTCCGCCCGGCTATAATTCAGTGGATGCTTCCTTGTCATGTGCCTGTGCATAGTATGGTTGCCATAACTATATTTCTTATCCGTCCCTCTGGATAATTTTTCTTTACAGATGAGGCAGGTGACATACCTCGCATTCACTTTTTTTTGGCCACGAGGGATCGAATAAAACTGCCAGATGAAACTGGCTTTCTTATGGGAAACCCGGGGCACTTCTTCTAAGAACTGTGGTTCTTCTCCCTCCTCTTCTTCCATTTCTTCCTCTTCCTCCTCAGTGTTGGTCATCACCTGGGGAGGTGGTCCTCTCTTCCCATGAGGAGGTGGAGGTGGTGGTGGGGGTCCACCAGCTGAAGCAACTACTGAAGCCATTTCTGATATAGTAATAAAGGTCTTCCTCTCACAATGATGAAAGTCAGAGTGAGGAAAGAAGGAGGGGTTTTCATCATTTGGGAAAAACAATACTTCTCAACCAATGAAAAGTGTTATTTTTAGGTCACCTGACCTAGCCTTACATCATTATGAAACCAAAAGTGAAATGAACCAATGAAAAGTTTTATTAACAAGTCACATGACCTCTCACGCTCATGTTACGCGCTGCGGAACGCGCCCCGGTTAGCTTCCGGGTCGCTGAGCTTCGCGCCTCGGTCCGCGCCCCGGGACACTTCCGGGTGCGCTAACGCGGTACGTCACAAGACGCATTACGCGGCAACGCGATACATCGCGCTTTCGCGACGCGCCGCGGATCGCTTCCGGAGAGCTGCGTTTCGCGCCTCGGTCCGCGCCCCGGGGCACTTCCGGGTGCGCTAACGCAGTACGTCATAAGACGCATTACGCGGCAACGCGATACCGTCACTATGTTGATTTCTTACCGGTTCGCGGACCGGGTCGCAGCATCAATTTGAGCTAACGGAAAGCTTCCCGGTTCGCGGACCGGGAGCGAAACAAAAAAAATATTTTAAAAAAATTATTAATAAACATATAAAATATATTTTTGGATTTAAAGAAGAATACATTTTACAGCTATAGATATTAGCTTTTAAAAAACCAATGAAATTCACTGAAAAAACCATAGGTTATAGACCATATATAGTTAGGAATTAGCATTTACAAAACCTTGAAAATTCACTGAAAAAACCATAGGTTATACACCATATATAGTTAGGAATTAGCATTTAAAAAACCTTATTTTACTCACACAAAACCAATGAAATTCCATATATAGTTAGTTGTACTAACTATATATCGCGCACCCGCAATCCACTGCTGATCATGTCACATATTACATCATTCATGACATGGTCAGTGACATCACTGATGACATCACTGATGACATCTCAAATGACATCACTGATGACATCACTGATGACATCTCAAATGGCATCACTGATGACATCACTGATGACAACATCCAGTGACTGTATTTTTCTGTAAAGTTAAAATATGTCTTACATATTTAAGAATGAGTGGATGTATAAGTGTCTGGATGAAGGATTTAGTAGGTGCATGACTGACTGTATGAGTGAGTGGTTAAATGTGTCTCACTGAGTGCATGGGTTAGTGACTAAACTGTCTTAATTTGTGCATCATTATGTCTGTTGTTCTGTAAACTGCTGCATGTGTTGATCAGTAGCTATATGAGTAACTATATGGGTTATTGATTGGTTGCCCAAGCATTTGTATGGGAGACTGAGTGTGTATGTGGGTGGCTGGGAGATGTATGACTCTGTGCATAGATGTATGGGTTCAAAAGTGCATGTGGAAACAGCTGTATGGGCGGTTGACTGTGTGCATGACTGTATTGGTGAGTGAATAGATATCTCAGTGCTACATGTCAAAGTAAGTACATATGTAAAATACAGTACATGTGAGAGTTGACATATATAAATAACTGTGCATAAGAGCCAGTGAATGTGTGAGTGGCTGTATGGATCATTGTGAACTTGTATCCAGGATTGTATAAGTGAGTAAATATGTTTTAGTATATGTTTGAATAAGTAAGGTGTGTATAACTGTATAGTTGTGAAAATGGAGGTGTGATTGATTCTTTGCATGACTGACTAGGTGTGTAAGTAACTCCATGGATGAGTGACAGTCTGTGAGTGTCTGTTTACACTGAGTGTATCTAAGGTTATATTAGAGTCTGAAGAGGTTCATCGTATTATCACATGAATGATGTCATCAGTGATGTGATCAGTAATGTCAAATGAGATGTCATCAGTGATGTCATCAGTGATGTCATTTGAGATGTCATCAGTGATGTCATCAGTGATGTCATTTGAGATGTCATCAGTGATGTCATCAGTGATGTCACTGACCATGTCATGAATGATGTAATATGTGACATGATCAGCAGTGGATTGCGGGTGCGCGATATATAGTTAGTACAACTAACTATATATGGAATTTCATTGGTTTTGTGTGAGTAAAATAAGGTTTTTTAAATGCTAATTCCTAACTATATATGGTGTATAACCTATGGTTTTTTCAGTGAATATATATATATATATATATATATATATATATTTACAGGAGTGGTGCATGAATGTTAGCATGAGTGTGTGAGAGGTGCATGGATGTTAGAATGAGTGCACGATCAGTACATCTGTCCGAATGAGTGCATGTGTGGTACATGGATGTTGCAATAAGTGGATAAGTGGTGCATGGATGATTGATTTAGTGCATCAGAAGTGCATGCATTTTACAATGAATGCATGAGTGGTGCATGGATGGTAGAATAAGTGTGTGATTAGAGTAAGGATGATTGAATGAGTGCATGAGAGATGCATGAATGTTATAATGGGCGCATGAGTCATTTATGGATGTTAGAATGAGAGCATGAGTGGTGTGTTCATGTTAAAATGAGTGCATGAGTGGTGCATGGATGTTAGAATAAGAGCCTGGGTAGTGTATGGATGATTGAATGTTTATGTAAGTGGTTCATGGATGTTAGAATGAGTGCATGGTCAGTACATGGATGACTGATGACTGAATGAGTGCATGAGTGATGCATAGATGTTACAATAAGTGCATGGGTCATTGATCTAGAGCATGAGAGGTACATGGATGTTACATTGAATGCATGAGTGGTGCATTGATAGTAGAATGAGTGCATGAGTAGTATATGGATGATTGAGTAAGTGCACAAGTGGTATATGGATGATTGATTGACTGCATGAGAGGTATATGGATATTAGAATTAGTGCATGACTAGTGCATGTATGTTAGAATGAGTGCATTGCATGAATATACATGGATGTTAGAATAGGTACATGAGTGGTGCATGGATGTTACAATGAGTGCATGTGTGGTTCATGGGTGTTAAAATGAGGGCCTGAGTAGTGTATGGATGATTGAATGAGTGTGTGAGTGATGCATGAATGATTGAATGAGTGCATCAGAGGTACATGGATATTAGAATTAGTGTATTGCATAAGTGGTACATGGATGTTAGAATTAGTGCCTGAGTAGTGTATGGATGATAGGATGAGTGTGTGAGTGGTGCATGAATGATTGAATGAGTATCTGAGAGGTGCATGGATGTTAGATTGAGTGCATGACTGGTGCATGGATGTTATAATGAGTGGTGCATAGATGGTTGAGCAAGTGCATGAGAGGTGCATTGATATTAGAATTACTGCATTAGTAGTTCATGTATGATAGAATGAGTGCATGAGTGGTGCATGGATGTTAAAATGAGTTCATGAGTGGTGCATAAATGGTTGAGTGAGTGCATGAGTGGTACATTGATGTTAGAATTAGTGCAATTGTAGTACATGGATGTTAAAATGAGTGGTGTACGGGTAACTGAATGAGCGGATCAATGGTGCATGTATAATTGAATGAGAATATGAGGGGTGCATGGATGAATAAGTGCATGAGTAGTATACATGATTGAATGAGTGTATGGGTGATTGAATAAATGTATCCGTGATACATGGTTTACTCAATCAATGTATGAGTGTGTGTTTGGGTGATTGAGTAAATGTACAAGTGGCTGTATGGGTTAGTCAGTGGCACTGGGTGTGGCTCAATGGGTGAGCCACTAGCTCTATAAGTAGTTGCATTGGTCAGTGAGTGGGTGTGTGAGTACCTGTATGACTGAGTGAATGACTGTATAAGTTACTTCATGAGTGACTGAGTGAGAGTCATACAAAAATGCGACTGCTTATGTGAGAGGTAAAATTAGTGCCTCAATGGTTGTGTAAGTACCAGTATAAGTGGATGTATGATGAGTGAGAGCTAGTATAAGTGGCTCCATTGGTAAGTTAGTGGCTGTATAAATGGCTATATGGGTGAGAGAATGGATGTGTCTTTAATTTATCAGCGACTCAATGGGCGTGTCACTGGTGTTTTTAATAAATGAGTGGAGATGTGATCTAATGTATAAGTGAAATAGTACATAAATCAGTACCTCTGTCTGTGAGTGACTAGTTCTATGACACACTGTATAGGTAAGTGATGTGATGTGTTAGTGACTGCATAAATAATTGCCTGAATAATTGAATGACTTGTTGCGTGACTACCTAGTAATATGCTGTATTGCACTGAAACCTTTATTTATAAAATGAAAAAGAAACTAATAGAAAAGTGTGACAAGTACACTTTATGCTTAACAAAACTTTCAATGGATATCAGGAAGCAATATGTGTATGGTAGAAGTAACTGTTTTTGTAACACCTAATGTCAGTCAACTCCAGAAACTACAGAAAAAGAAAAAGAAGATGAAGATATGTTAATATTTAATCTTCAAAATTAAGCAAAAATAACAATATATCTTCCCTATACTGTAAGATGATATTACAATAGAGTAGAAATACCATTTTCCCTATTTTACTGTTGTCAGCTTTTATACTTCTTCACCCTACACCGTGGTTTGTATGAGGCATCATCCTCGAACAGTGGGGGAAAATCAATCACTAGATAGTAAAAATAAATCAAAAGCTGCACAGTAGATCATTGCAAATGAGTGATATTATTCATTTCACTCACTGCAAGTCATTAATTTGTAGCTTTTTCTACACTTTATTAAAGTAATCTGAGAAAATTAATGTTAAAACAATTTGTCATAATTTTATATCTGATACAATATGAGAAATACATGTGATGTAATCCTCAAATTTGGGGATCCTTTTGAAAAAATCACCTCCTGTGGGCCAAATGATGCGTAAACTACTGATGATCCCTGCAGGCAATATCGCATACAGTACTTTATTTGCCTGAAATGGGATCTACAAGTTTGGTTGGAGAAAGAAAACATGGCAATTTTGTACTTTTGAAGTCTGTGTTTTATCTGAAGACATAGGAGTATGTCCATCCAATTTCAGACTTTAATTCCAGTGTTGTGTTTAGTTATTATTTTAACTCTTCATTGCAATATAAGAGGACTCTTGACTTTCAAATATCTTTTTGAAAACAATACCCTCAGTAGGCCTAATAATCCCACATAGTAATGTGTAGAAGTTCTTGCTGGAGAAACAAAAGGGGTCATGTTTTAGTTTTGACATTACTCTTAATTCCAACTTAATGCTGCTGTAATTGGAGGATACCCAATCCTTTTTTAACTGGTATTCAAAGAATGAACAGGCACATGCATCAAAGGATTTTGCGATCGCAAACAGTGCGAATCGCAAAAATTGGCCATTTGCGATCGCAAAATCTGCTTTTGGAATGCATGATGGGTGAAGGCCCTCGCAATTTGAGAATTCGCAAATATTTGCGAATTCTCAAATTGCGATTGCGATTCCTTAAATGCAATGCATGAAACTTTAAAAAATTGCAATTTCTCAATTAGGGGGAGCAAATTACCATGAGGATGAACCTCATGGTAATTTGCGAACAATTCGAAAAATGCACTTTTGTGCATTTTTCAAAGTTTCATGTTATGCACAGATTGATTTCAGGGGTGCAACAGGGTGTCCTTTGGACACCCCTGCACCCTTGAAATCGCATTCTCAATTTGCGATTCGCTATTTGCGAATCGCAAATTGAGAATCTCTTCCCATTCATTCCTATGGGCCTCTAGGCCCATAGGAATGAAGGGGGAGGTATTCCTTAATTGCGACTCGCAATTTGCAAGTCGCAATTAAGGAATATTAAGAAATCGCAGTTTATTTAGAGATTTCTTGATGCATTGCATTTTGTAATTCCTTAATTGCGATTTCTTATTTTTCGCAATTAAGGAATCGCAAAAAAGCAATATTGATGCATGTGCCTGGTAGAGTTAAGATTTTATATTAACTCCTTTGTAGAAGGTAAGAGGAATCTTTTGAAGACATTACCTAATATAGGTTGACTAATGTCTAATAAACAGATAAAAGATGTAATAAAAAAACTCCATATACCACTTTTGTATCCACAAATTGTCCTCAAAACTTTGGTGGAAGAAAGATGAGATATGAGTTTGGTAATTTAGTAGGTAGATTTTAGATTGATATAATTGCATTCTGTCTCTTCAAATTGGCATCTTAAATAGACAATGTAGTGTCCAGAGCTTGTATTAACTCCTTCACGAAAGATGATAGCCTTTGTAGTAAAAGTCCTTCCTGAAATTTATGTTTGTCCAGCTGCACAGTTTGTAATTTCAGTTCCCAATTTTGAACCATCTGCTCGGCAGCCATGAGATCTGATTTACAGTTTGGGCAGGACATATTTTGGTTGGTCTTTTTCAACATATTTTTTAAAGGGTACAATTTTATAATTTGATAATGTCAAGTAGAGGAATCATTCATAATTAATTACAGGGCTGGAAGTGAATCCATAATATTTGCACTTATGGTTCCATTTCTAACTCAATCCAAATAACTAATTAATATCTTCTTCTTCTTGCTCAAACACCCCTAGCATTAACATAATAAATTACTATGCAACTTGTTGAATATTTATAGAAAAAACTACTGAGCCAGTAGATATATATCTATAAGATCTCGGATGCACGAAACAGAATGTTGTGCACTTCTGTCCCTCCGTAGAGGTTGGAGCAAAGTTTATATTGCAGAGCACATTCTCTTATCTCTTTTTTGATCACTTTGGTTTACTACATGCGGCAAGTGGACCAGTACATTCAAAACAACATTTGCTCAGCAGTTGACTCCTAAACTTATTTTCCAACTGGGAACCTACAATTCCTCCATCATTTAGTAGTTTTCTCTTCTTTGATCCTTCAGGATTTTCCTTCTGTATTTCCTTTTCTTGAGCGTGCATGCACTGTTTTGTAATTTTCTGGTTTGCACGGATTAACTGTTTCTCATAAACAGGGTACTGGAGTAAAGAAGAAGCAGCCAGCATGGATTAGAGATAGGGGCCAGGGCGGGAAGTTGGGGTGAACGTGGGGGAATCGGGTATTAAAAATGAAATATAAAACAACCTTCTCTCCACATCTTTCCTCCTTAGTCCTACCTCGCTCGGCCACAACCAGCACACCCTGGCTCCTAGATAGCCAATCACAATGCTGCCTTAGCAGCGGTGTGATTGGTCTGAGTGCCGTGTTTTGGCACTCAGACAGTGCCTGGAGGACTGGGCATGTTCTCCACATAGGCTGCAATGCAGGCTGCATGGAGAACATGTGAAGTGCGTAAGACTGTTTTGGGTGGACCGAGAGGGCCGACCGAGCAGTCATGGCACACTTAGGAGGGGGCTGCCTACCAATCCCCCGAATGCAAAGTTGCATAATATAGGAGAAAATAAAATTATATTAACACCAGTTATTATTATTTTATTTTACCTATGCGTCACTACAATAAAGCAGTGTGGCAACGCTCTTCCGCATTAGTGGAGGAGCCCCCACTGTACAGACTTCTTAATCAATTGCATTCCCTTACACAGCTTGTATCTGCACTATTTTTCTTCTCATCAAACTCAATTAAAAACAAACTGGACAATGTTCTAATTCGCCACAATGCTACATATAGAACTGTAACAGGTAGGGGCTCTGAGCGCACTGCTTTACTTATGGATAAGGCTTATCTCTGTTCAATAGTACCTCTTATAAACTGAGCGTGCAATCAAAGCGGCACCTCTTGCCTCGGTGCCCTATATCATCCAAAGTTGTGCCTTCCTCTGAAAAGGTGAAAGCATCCCTTGATGCACTGCTATGCGATCCTACTGGGGATTGCCCAGCGTTCCTCAAAAGTTTCACACAAAAGCAAAGGAGAATGGCACCATCAATGACAAAACGAAAAACTTTCTGCTCAAGGAGAATCCCAGTAGCCCGATTTTTTATATGATACTGAAGGTGCATAAGAACTTACAGGATCCACCACTGCGTCCTATCGTATCAACGAGGAACAGCATTCATGAAACCACCGGTGAATTTATTGACAAATACATGCAACCTACAGTACAAAACATGGCCACATATATCAAAGATTCTACAGACTTTTTAACGAGATTAAGCCTCTTGGAAATTGATGTGAATGAGGAATTACTACTATGCACAGCAGACGTCAAGTCTTTGTATACCTCAATTCCTCACGGAGCTGGAATAGAAGCGATGGAGGAAGCAATCTTAACCACCGACTATGACGAACAAATGCAAGTTTTTTTGATGGAGTTGATAATTTTTACGCTTTATCACAGTTATTTTAAGGTCAACAACAAGTGGTACCAACAACTGGTTGGAACCTCAATGGGCAATTGCGCTGCCCCGGTATATGCTAATCTGTATATGAAGGCATATGAGGAACATTTTATCTTGAACAATCCCACTTGGACTAGCAACCTGAAAATGATAGTCCGCTATATTGATGATGTCTTCATCATTTGGAAGAACAGTGAAGAATCACTCCAACGGGCACTAACTGAACTGAACTCAAAAAATGAGAGAATAGAACTCACCTGGGAAATGTCTAAATCTTCCATCACCTTCTTGGACGTTCGAGTAAAGCTGCACCAGGGCAAGATAGAAACGGAGATGCATAGGAAACCCACTGACAGAAACAACACTGTCCACTTTCAAAGCTTTCACCAGGATTCGCTGAAAACCCACTTACCAACATCTCAAATGATGAGAGCAAAAAGAATTACCTCTGAGACTGACAAAGTAAAAAGCACACTAGAAGCTATGGGCGAAAGATTCCGCAAGAGAGGATATCCAGTGGCCCTGATCAACAAATCTATTGACAAGGTTCAAAGCATCCCCAGAGCAGAACTTTTAAAGACTCGCGTCAAAGCAAAGCAAGAAAGAATGACCATAGTGTCTAAATACTCAACGATGAGCCACAAATACAAGCGAATCATACGAACGCATTGGAATATCCTACGAGCCGAAAGTGATTTTGATAAAAGTTTTGAACAGCAGCCTATTTTCGCCTTCACCAGAGGTAAAAATCTTGGAGAACTGTTAAAACAAATGAAACCGAAAACAGAGACATACCGAGGCACTAGACCTTGCCTTCAATGTGGGCACTGTAACAACATTATTAGAGGCAGTGCAATAACACATCCAATGAAAGGACACCACATCAGGCTCCGTGTGAATGCGACTTGTGACACGGCGAATGCTATCTATATGCTAAAGTGTCCTTGCGGGAAGGTTTACGTAGGAAAAACCACCCGCAAGATAAAAACAAGACTAAATGAGCACAAGTCTAACATTAGGACAGGTAACATCAAGTCAGCAGTAGCAGCTCATTTCAAGGAAGAGAAACACAACGTGTCTCAACTACAGTTCACAGTTTTGGAAGTGATTGATACAATTGAAGGACGAGACAATAACAGATTTCTTCTTCAACGTGAAAATAGTTGGATGTATATGTTGAACTCACATAAGCCTTTTGGGCTCAATGACCGCGTTGAATTCACATGTTACCTCTAAACATTGCGAATTATTGTACATAAGCGCGTTTTGCCTTTCCTACAGGGTTGGGTATATAAGCGCGTTTTGCCTTTCCTACAGGGTTGGGTGGACGAGTCACCTGCCATAATAATACACAGTAGGGTCTGTGTTATCACACAGTCACATATTTTATTTTCCCATTTTTTATTTTTAGCAAGCACTTTATTTAGAAATTGCACAGTTTTGTTTCCATTAGAGGTTTTTTTTGCACTTCGCTGTCAGCATGATACTTTATTGACAGTTTCATTTCGTTATACACATTTCCCACGAGCATGTTCGAATACTATCAGGGAGGACTAGGTCGCTCCCATTGGCTGCGGCCCCGACCACGTGATCGGGAGCTCGACGAATGAGAGCGATGAACACTGAAGGTTGCACAAGGTGTTTGTTAAAGGTCTAGCAAGAGGACCGACATCGCGCTAATGCCGGTACCTTTATTGCGGAAGAGTGATCAGCACAGAGAAGACGTGTTTTTTCACGTGTACGAAGTGAGTAACTTGCATATGCGAATAGACTGATATAGTAGAAGGGGTGAAGCCCCTAGCTGAAGCGGTTTTCATCAATGATTTTGTTTTTCTTCAGATAGCGTTCTGACTGTATAACGAATAGTACAAAGAGAAGAATAAGTGAGTGCCATAATGGCGTTTTTCTTGGCACTATGCAGCACATAGCATGCTCACTTTTGGGTGATATCACAGTTGATCACAACGCGTATATTTTGTTTGACGAGTATTTATGAACATGCATGAATGTTTTTGAATTGTTATGTTATGTTATGATTTCATTACTGATACACAGTACTGTTATGCCTTGTTTTCAGCTCATATGGTCCCAGATGAAGGTCATAACGACCGAAATGCATTGGACTGATCTAATGAACATATATGTACATTCAGAATGTTTAAACAAAGAGTAAAAGAAAGAATTATAAGAAAAAAATAAAGAATATAAACAGACAAACTTTTGTGTGAAACTTTTGAGGAACGCTGGGCAATCCCCAGTAGGATCGCATAACAGTGCATCAAGGGATGCTTTCACCTTTTCAGAGGAAGGCACAACTTTGGACAATGCTACATATGACATTCCTTTTTTGAATACAGTAGTTCCAATATTAACAAAAGCTGAATCTACACTTAACCCTTTCACTGCTAGGCCTGTCCCCCCTGTACTAAGCCTTTTTTTGTACTATTTGGGGTATTTCGTGTGTAGGCCCCTGTAACATTTTGACCACATAAGGTATTCATGCCAAATGTGCGACCTTTTCTTCCAACATGATAGGGATTTTGGGGGTACCCAGGGTTTGTGGATTCCCCTGGAGGGGACCCAGAAATTAGACAAAATACAGCAAAATGTTGGTTTTCTTTGGGAAAATTGCAAAAATTGCTGCAAAAAGTCTACTTTTGCTAATTTTTGTGCTTTCAACCTCCTTCCAATTAGTGGTAGAAATTGGTGTGAAAGCAATAATGGATCCTGAAAAGATATACATTTCTGAAAGGTAGGTACAATTCTGGATTTACCAAGTGGTCATTTGAGTAGATCCTTCAAGTTTTTTTTATAGAAACTATTAGTTGAAAACAAGAAAAATTGAAAATGAGGTTTCACCTGTGACTTCTTCTAAGTATGACTGATGTTTCAAATCAATATACCGTTACATTTGATGGACCCTTCTTGCTGTGGCGATATATAAGACTTGTAGGTTCACCAAGAACCTAAGGAACCCAGAGCCAATAACTGAGCAGCGTCTTGCAGTGGTTTTTCATTGTGTACCGGGTATATAGCAATTCATTTGGTAAAATATTAAGAGTGAAAAATAGGTAGCAAAGACACCTATGTATTTCTGAAATGGGAACAAAATACAAAGTTTAGAAACAGTAGCTATTTGCACATCTCCAAAATTGTGGTTACATACTAGCCTGTGAATTGTAGGACAATTTTCAAAGCGACTTCTTTTTTGCACATTGCCTTACATTGGAAAGGTAGAAATGCATAGAAAGTCAATAAATAATAACAGTTACTCTACAAGTCTGAGTTCCCCTAAGTCTCTCGATAAAAGTGGTACCTCACTTTTGTGGGCAGGCCTAGTGCCAGTGATAGGAAACGGCCCAAAACGCAACGTGGACATCACATTTTATACAGTGAAACCTGACCTTTGTTTTGCAGTGCCTAGATGTGGATTTTCAGCCGGCACCTAGGGAAACCTTGCAAACCCAAAATTTTTCAAAACTGGTTACCCAGAGGAATCCAGGAGGTGGTGAATGTTGTGGCTTTCACCAGGTTCTATTACCCAGAATCCCTTGCAAACCTCAAACTTTGTAAAAAACAAAAACACATTTTCCTCACATTTCTGTGATGGAAAGTTCTGGGATCTGCATGGAATCACAAAATTCCACACACCTCTGATTCCCCAAAGGCGTCTGATAAAAATAGTACTTTACTTGTGTAAATAGGCCAAGTGCCCTCTGCAGGAAATGGCCCAAAACGCAATGTGGACACACCACATTTTTACAGTGAAAAAACTGACCCTTTTATTGCAAAGTGCCTAGCTTTGGATTTTGTGCTACAATTCCTTTTGGCTCTGAGGAACTCTCCATATGATATGCTCGATTTGAGTTTGGGCACGTGGTGACTGTTACTTTGTAAAACACTATTCCCTGCTGCAGTCTTTCTGTTCAGCTTAGTCTGAATGGTAACATCATGCACCTCTACCATGATATCTAAGAATTCTATCCTCTCAGCACTGATTTTGCTGGTGAATATAATGTTCAAATCATATTCAGATATTTTACAAAAAAAACTGTCCAGTTTCCTTTATATGCCATCCCATATTAAAAAGATATCATCAATGTACTGTGTCCACAGTACACTCTGCTAACTATAACGGGTGAATTTCTGTATTTCTTTTAGTTCAAAATGTTAATGTTGTCAATGACGTCGTCTCCTAACTACAACATTACTTTAACCTTTGCATTTTTCAGTGAGTTTAGATTTATTTTATACAAAAACAGATCTTTTTATCAAAACTATCTAAAGCATTACTTTAACTTCAGATATTTTTAATTTCAACATTTTTTAAAACAAAGAACAGATCTTTTTATCACACCTAACTATAATGTAACTTTAACCTCGTACTATTTCAGTGAATTTTCATGTTTTTTTTTAACAAAAAGATCTTTTCATCACATCTATCTATGACATTACTTTAAATTTTAGTTTTGTCTAGTCCATATTCTACGCTACAGCTGCATAAAGGATCCTCAGTAAGGTCTCCAGTGACCTTGTGCCTGTGTAATTTTAGCAATGTGATTTTTCCTCAAGTCAGTGACAAAATAAATCTTCGCATAGAGAAGACGTTAAGAATAGAGGTAAAGAGTTGAATCTCCATCAGACAAGGGTATTTCCTTCAAATTATATGAATTAAGTGCTTCTTGTTCAGTTGAGATGTCCTAATATTCCTCTGCATCAAGAATGCACCATCAAAATTGGCAGGGAACATGCTTCTATCATTTTGATAAGTTGATATGTTCATCAGCCTGGAAAATGGTGAGAACACCATTGCATACTACTTACGTGGAAGGGTCAGGGCCACATTGGCTGAGCTTGTAGGATATTTAGTGCATTTGCATACTCAGCAGTAAATAAAAGGGATAACCATGGACTCTGCTCTCAGACCAGGAGATAACAAGAAAGATCCCACTCTTCATGGACTGTCACTACCTTAGAGATTCCACCACAATGAATCAATGATGCATTCCCCTCCATCAAGGATTTCAAATAGTTTTTCAATGTGGAATTGTATTGAAAACACACTTGCTTTCACATGGCCAAGCACAAGAAATTAGGATGATTTGTCTTTTACAAAAGTGGAACTTCAACTATGGTACCTCCTATGTTCGTATTTGCAAGTGCTTCCCTTTGAGGTTTCATTTCTGTGAAATGAGCATGGAAGCAAGAATGGAACTTTGCCTGTGTATTTGTCCAGGAAGAGTCCACAGTTTTGTACCAAATGTCTACCCAACTGGAGTACTTCCTACTAGTTAATTGGTGATACCTCATTGGGTGAATGTCTAGTGCATATTCTACGGTACACCTACATACCTAACCACAAGGTAATGTCTCAGGCGGCCTTTTGCACGTGTAATTTTGGCAATGTGATTGTTCCTCAAGAATCTTCATGAGACCTTGGTGGAACTCGAGTAGTTTTGCTCTGAGGAATTCCACGGAGTTACCATACAACTCAGAGAGATTCCTCAGATGTCCACGAACAGGTGAAAAAATGCTCATTTGCACTGCTTGTAAGTAGCATGTTTCGTGGTGAAAAATCAGCATGAAATCACCACGCTGTTTGCATGGGTGGGGCCATTTTGTTTTACCTGCTTTCTAGTCTGTGCATGGTGCTGGGCCTGCTTTTTAAATCAAGTTGTAATCTCTTCCAATCTTCCCCCATCTCACTCATCCATCCCTCATTTATCTTTTTTTCTCAGTGTGTCTTTCTGTGTGTGTATTATAATTTTTTTGTCTTTTTCTACATTTCTTCCTCGTGTTCTACTTCCTTTAGTTCTTCTTTTCTGCTTTGCTGTTTTCTTGTTTTTACTTCTTGTTTTTTTTTACCCAAGCGCCATGTCTGAACAACAGGCAGCAAGCAGCAGCGAGAATGTTGCTGGACCAAGCCTCACACTTTGAGCCATGGTTTGCAGCCCTGCCCCATTATTTAAGAGGCAGAGGTGGCCGCACTTGTTTTTTTGTGCAGTGCCACCTCCCCTTCATACTGGTAGCAGGCGACAGGCCTGGGAGAGGGTATGCCTTGCAGGAGTGCCAGCTGCTGTGAGGGAGAGTGCACCGGTGCGTGCGCCTTAGCTCTGGGGTACAGCGCATGCCACAGCAATTGATGCATTGCTGGGTAGACCTACTAGACGGCGAACAGGACCTGCTTGACCTGCTAGGTGTCTAAGTTGCGGGGACGGGGAGTAATTATTTATTTATTGTCTTCGAAAAATGGTTAAAAACAAATCTCAAATAACCTGCTGCTCACACTCAGAGGTAAGTTAAGTTTATGTTATGAATAATATCTGATCCAGCTAGCCTGGTGCTCAGTGCCACATTCTCATGCTCATTGGATATCACATGGATGGATTATTTACGAAGTCATACAGACTTCTCTGTCCTTTCACTAAGATAGTGGTAGTATATCAGTGTGTAAGTGGTCTCTGTGTCTTTCTTTATGTAGCTCACACAGTCCCAATCTCCCAGTAATGTGCAGTATCTACACATTGAAGAGAGAGACTGAGTTTGCCCACCAAAGGGGGTTGAGAAGCAAAGATCATTTGTTGCAATGCATTAGTAGTTCAAAATGTAGTTTAGGTTTAGGAAACTAGGAATAGGGCTTAGGTTTAGGAAATTAAGATCTGCCTGTCAAAATATTTGGGGGGGAGATTATTTGTACCACTAATCTATTCTTGTATCTTCATTTATTTATTTATTTTAATTTACTCATTTGTATGGCGCAACGAATCATTCCCAAGGGTATTTCTCAGCACCTGAGAAGAGCAACACCTTATTAACAGTAGGAACCATTTAGAATAGCCAGGTATTGACCTTTTTCTTGAATTGGGAAAAATTAGAGCAGGTGCAAATCTCATCGGGGGGGAAGTTTCCAGTGCCTGGGGGCTAGATGAGAAAACACACGCCCACCCATGTTGGCCTTCATTATTCTCCGCATGCAAAGCAGATTGCGGTTACTGGATTGCAGCTGTCATACGGGTTGATAGTGTTCAATTTTCGTCTTCAGGTAGGCTGGCCCGTCCCTTGAAGAGACTTAAAAACCAAACTTAGCAGCTTGAAGATCGCTCGTTGTCTAATGGGGAGCCAGTGAAGTTGGTGCAGGAGCGGTAAGGAGGGGATCCGTGCTGTTTGTTGAGGGCAAGGCAGGCTGCCGTATTTTGAACCACTTGTAGTTGGATACTAAGTCCTCCCTTACTCCAAACCAGCAGAGAATTGTCATAATCCATTCGACTAACTAAGAGCGACTGAATAAGAGTCTTTCTGGCATTAAGCGGGATCCAAGGGAAGATCTTTCTGAGCATCTGAATGGTTCCAAAACAAGTGCCTGACACAGTCTTGACCTGTTATTCCATGGATTGTTTGTTGTTAATTTTGATGCCCAGGTTCTTGGCCCTTCCTCTGGGGCAGGGATCTTCTCCTAATTCAGATGGCCACCAATCCGGGGTCCACAGCTCCTCCGCCTTACCAAATAGCAATATCTCTGTTTTGGAGCAGTTCAGTTGAAGGAAATTCTTCTTCATCCAGCTTGCTATACTGGTCATACAATTTATAAACTTTAGTTTAGTTACTGCTGGGTTATACTCAATGGGGACTCTCACCTGCGTGTCATCTGCAGAAGATATGGTCTCAAACCCAGAGTTCCTAATGATTGAGGCTAAGGGGGGTCACATATATATTAAACAAGGTTGGGCTCAGGTTTGACCCTTGTGGGACCCCCTTATCTCCCAGAGTGGTTTGTGACGCAAAAGAATCCAGCTGGACACATTGTGTTCTGTCAGACAAATAGTTCTGAATCCATTTAAAGGCTATGCCTCTGACAACAATCTCTCGAAGCCTGTACAAAAGGATACGATGGGAGATGGTGTCAAAGGCAGCTGACAGATCAAGCAGCACCAACATGGCAGGGATAACCTTTTCCAGAGACTTCCTTAAATTGTCAGTGACCTCCTACAGCACAGCCTCCGTGCTATATGAAGCACAGAAACCCAACTGAGATATGTCCAGTATGTTGTTCTGTTCCAAATAGCAGGAAAGGTTCTGATTGATTGTGTCTCCATGATTTTTGAGCAACAAGGAAGAAGAGAAATCAGTTTAAAATTCTGTAAATCAGTGGGGTCAGCTAGTGCCTTTTTGAGCAAGGGTTTAATATGAGCTCTTTTCCATTCATGTGGGACAGTAGCTGTGGCTCGCAAGATATTGCAAACTTCCTGAAGCACATCAGCTAGGACTAGGGTTAACTCAGACATAACAGCAGGCGGCTCCGGGTCTAGTGGGGAACCGGATTTCACCTGAGTTAATAAAGAGCTTACTTGTTCACCAGTAAAGTTAGGAAGGAATTCTAGGCTCAAGGGACAACAGTTTTCCTGAAGGGGGGTCTATCAAGGGCTCCCTCTTCAGGCTCAAAGGAACGATAGATCATGTTGATTTTATTGGCAAAGTGGCTCCCTAGGTCCTTACATAATTCCTGGGTGGATGGCGGGAGCGGATTGTTAGACCTAGGGTTCGTGAACTCCTTTAGAATGGTGAAGAGCTCCCCGAGAGGAGTTGTTAGCTTCCATAATACGAGAGCCTAGGTAGGTTTTCCTAGCTATGTTACAGCTATTTAGGTAGGCTGTATGGGCCACTCGATAGAGCGATTCATCCTGCTCCCATTTGGATTTTCTCCATTTTCTTTCTTTAGCCCTGCATGAAGCCTTGTCTCATTTAAGACTGTCAGAGTACCAGGGGGCCGGGGCTGCCCTCTCCTGGATTTTTACCCTTTTTAGTGGTGTAATAAAGTCGAGGACATTGAATATAGAGGTCTCGAACTTTCCTATGGTAGTATCACAGTCGTCGCAGTTCTCGAATACGGGGGGATATAGGCCTGACTAAATGCAGCAGGGTCACATTTTTCCAAGATCTGCGAAGATCCTTGCGAGTATGCGGAGGGCCAGGCAGTTTCTTAAGTGCCCAAGAGAAGTTTAGCACCAAGTGCACGGTCTAGCCTAACTTTTGAGGAGGTTCAGCTACTAAATCTGGGATGTTGGTAAAGATCGTGTCTAACACATGACCAACCATGTGTGTGAGACTCGTGATTCTAGGGGAGAGTTCAAGAGCTTCCATCGCTACCACCAAACATGCAGACTCTGTGTTGGAGAGAACCTCCAAATGATGGTTGAAGTCCCTTACCAGTAGGAACTTATTAGTTTGCAGCATATAAGGGGCCAACCTTTCTAGCAGTGCTGAACAGAACTCTTTCTTACTATCTTCAGGGGGGTGATACACTAGAGCTCTCACCCACTCCATCCCTTGGCCTTGATGCACCCTAAAGATTGGTGGAAGATACTGTGTCTAGGGTCTTAATATGATAAGGGGGACATGTGGCAATAGCCAAACCTCCAACCCGCTTTCCTGATCTATCCAGACAGACCACAGAACAGTCTGCTGGGAATAACATTGCCAATGCTGGCGTTGCTTCGTTATTCAGCCAGGTCTCAGTAAAAAGACAGATATCTGGCTTGGCATCATCTAACAGGTCCCAGATTTTCGCCACATGTTTTGGGTACTACTTGCCCTCTATCAGTCTGCCTCTCCCCCCAACATCCTGCCCCTTGCATGAAGGAGTGGGAATGGAGTGTGATTGTGGGCTGTCGGAGGTATGCTTATATTCCCCCAATGCCCATCCACAGTCAGAGCACTTCCTTAACAGGAAGGCGTCTGCTACTAGAGTGTTAATTCTCCCCCCTGCACAAACTGAGGCAAGCCCAAGTTCCACCAATCTCTCATTAGGGTAAACCAGCCTGGGAACCAGAGGTCCCTGTGGGAGGACGGACAGCATCCCCTGGCAGCAGGCATTGTCCAGGCACGGACGGGCGCAGACGGTCTTGCCTTAGGTGTGCCTTCGGTCCGCTGCCCGGCTGGAAGTGCAGTCATTTTATACCTGGAAGGGCTGCCAACTAGAGCGCTAACCGCTAGAATGACACCCGGAGCGTTTAAAGAACTATAAGGCGGTCTCTCTCCACTCAATCAATTGGACTACATCAGCACCCAAGGGCAAGAGGGCATCACTGGTGGGTAAAGGGGCTTCTATCACCAGTGCAACGGTGGGTGGAACCACCACCAGCGCCATGGTTGATGGTTCTGCAGGCTCCAGTAAGACCTGTTATTATTATTATTATTTCCCTACCTCTAACCTCTACCCACTATTTTAATAATTTTGCCTTGCTGATTGTTTTATACTGTCTCCTTCTATATCTAATGTTTGTTAAATTATTGTTATACCTGCACTATCCTTTTTTTCTATATTTCATGTTTCTGTAGCTGACGTCCTCCTAGCTATCACCTGTAGCTTTACTCGGCTTCGTTAGTAAGCTTTCCCTCTTCCCTTATATATCTTGTGTTACTGTAAGAATAAGAGAACAGATGTTTGGTACTGTGAAGATTGCAGGCCCTAATAAGTTAATATTAACAACAATTATTTGTTGAGAAGGGTTTCTTTCTCATTCCTAAACAGTCAAAGTGAGAGATTAGCCATGGTCATGGATCCCTACAATGTTGTGTTTTCAATTAATTTATACAGTATACCAGCAGTTTCCATGACAGTGCTGAATGGCAGAAATGTATGAGATCCCATTGAATTTCGCAACCAAGACCATATGTCCTCCATTGGTCATTCCACCACATCATTGCACATAAAGGACTCAGAGTCATCATAACTCGCTCTCTGCAATAAGAAAAAAGTTTTGCTTGCTTTACTACAAGGCTTTTCTAACACTGTCAACCAACACACTCCCAAAAGTGATAGTTTTGATAGAAGATGCTGATAAACAAACCTGTGGTGACTTGCTGTGGTTGTACTTTGATCAGACTTACTCAGGAGGCAAATCTGGCATTTAAATGTGTAATTTCCATTTCTATCCACACAGACCACTAGTGCTGTGGCCAGCAGTGTCAGCAGCGCCGGTGCGACGGAGGTGGCCCAGGAGGTGGTTTGTGGGGGAGTCCCAGTGGTGGCAGGGACAGTTGGTGATAAGTCACATTGCTTGCTTATCGACACATTAATTATACTCTATTTGTTAAGTGAGGCATATATTCCATCCATCATTATTCATCACCTCCTTGCCCATGGCCTTTCATGATCCATGACCTAATTGGAGCATGGTTCATTTTTGCACTGCAGTGTTGGCTGTGCAATGTGCTTCAACTTCAGTTAAAGCAGCATTACAAAGTTTTCAATGCATTGCTACAAACTGAAAACAAGGTGTGTTTCCCAGTGCCCACTCAGTCACCTTCTACCAGTACTTCACTCCATTATTCTTTCCTAAGTTCTGCCCCAGTATAGCAAATGATTGAAAACTCTATTATTGGCATGTGCCACAATTTCCTGGCAAGTGCTTCATGTATACATATTTCATGGCTTCCATAGAGGATTTAAGCTTGTTCAGTTTTTTCCCTCTTGTCTTTCATAAACTACAGTGACTGACTAAGGCGCTGATTATGACTTTGGCAGTGCGAGAGTGGGGTGGAATGCCACTACCCCAATCCCGCACTGCCTAAGTCAGCTGCTGCCTGCCCTGCCAGTCTAGCAGTTTTCTTGTGGTCTGGCAGGCAATCCGTTGACGTTCCCGTGGTGGTGCCTTTGGAAAAGGCATCACAATAGGAATGCCAAAGCAAGTTCCGGCATGGCATGGACTATTTAGTGCAAGTCGTGCATGAACTGGGCATGCATGCACACAGGGGGGCACATGCATCCCTGTAGGGCCCCCTTTGTTTCCCCACTGCCAGCCTTTTTATGGCAGACTCACCACTATGAAAAGTCTGGCCGTGGAGAAACTCAGAATATGGTTGCCAATGACTGTTACACCACTGCCAGGGAACGCAGTTTCCTGGCAGTTATGGTGGCCCCAAAACAGTCCAATAGCCGCACTTGTAATACAGCAGTCGGACTACTAGTGTGTGCAGAGAAAAGTAGTGTTTGGAATTAGAGTGAGATGATAAATTTCCCAATACAACTGCCCCAGCTGCAAAGAGAAGCAAGGTACCTGACTCTAGCATGCCTACATTAATGTTGCACAACAAGAATACTATTATTAACTGTGCTGCATAATGCCTTACTCATTAATAAGAGGTGATTTATTTTCATTTTTACACAGTGTCTGTTTAATTTTTTTTTGTCGAAAAATCACTTAGATTGAACCTGGTGTTATTCTGACTTAATTCCTTACAGTCAGTCAGTGCTTTTATGTGCTGCATGTGTGGGTTAAACGTGGCCCTGTGAATATGTACTGCTACTATGCCACTATATAGACAAGTGTTTGCGCTGAGCATTATTTGCAATTTGCCTTTTTTTTCCTTTCTTGATATAGCTACTTCTGCTAGTCCATCATCTAGGCAGGATATAGCAGACGGCGGCAACAGATAGAGGTCATCCAGGCCAAATATTGCCAGCCAGTGGCTCTGGAGGAAATAGAGGAAATGGAGGCGGTGGAGGCATCTGCCACTGCCCTGGCTACAGTATCTCCTGCAAGCCGCCTGCTCCTCCATTCCAGCCACACCATCAGCAATGCTGCCGGCAGCTGGGATTAGCCACTGCCGACCTCCCCCCTCATTATTATTCCCAGGCAACTACCAATGCTGCATCCTATGTGGTGTAGCACTGCTACGCTGAGAGGTTGCATGCCTTCATACCCGGATTGATAACGTCCTTTTGTATTATCTACTTTGGTGGGAGGGAATTTTGGTGTGGGGGGAGAGGGGGGGAATTGGGAAGGGCATGTTTGACTTTGGACTTTAGTTTCTTCTTTCTTTGGACATTGGCTGGGGTAATTTATATATTTGTTTGGGAAGAGAAGTGGTCTTCTTGTGGCTGGGGGGGTGGATTTGTACTGTTAAAATAATTAAAGGGAACTTGTTAATGCCAAAATCTGTCTTATGTATTTTACTTTGCACTGCTGCCTTTTAGCACACCCTGTTGCTTTTTATCAAATTATCAAAGTGTATTTTAGTTAGTTATACCCTTGTCCTACTATCCTCTGTAACTATATTGACCACTAGGGATTATGCCTTAGCCTATATTGCTTAACACAACCTATCCTAAAAATCTTAGTCTTCAGTAGATGTTAGTTACTAACTAAACTAGTTCACTTCACTCCAAAGTTCTCTTACCTGAATAGATGGAGTGATGACTGCTCCCTCTCTCAATCTTTCAAAACATTATTACAGGGTTTCTAAAGGTGCAATCTTATTGGTGGTGGTATTAGTATTAGGATGGCATCACAATTGAGGTACCACTTCCACCTAAGTGAACTCCAACTGTAGGATTAATCAGAAGTATTAGCCATCACAGGCAACTAGAAAGAAAACACAGTGGGTTGTTATTTATATCATAACTTATCAAACCTAAGTGAACTCCAACTGTAGGACTACTCAGAAGTATTAGCCATCACAGGCAACTAGAAAGAAAACACAGTTAGTGGGTTGTTATTTATATCTTATTTTATCAAAGACTAAGACCAGGCTACCACTATAATACAAATACCTGATATTATGCCAAAAACTAGCAGTATTAACGTATACTGAGCAATTGGGAGCTAGTATTTAATTTATAAAAACAATCAAAACTAAACTTATGAAATCCTTGCGTCAGGAGAAGGGTACTAGAGACAAGGTTAAGCATTTATGGGCCACAAGGCTTAAATGATGATGTTGAAGAATGTTGTTATAGATGGGAATTATTAATCTGTTTTATGTATGGGTGAGTAAGTGGGGCTGGTGTGTGCTATTACTCAGGTCATAGAAGATCCCGCAGAGTTGGTGTCACTTTCACCACATCTGCCCCACCATGTCTGTGATCCATATATGGTGTAAATTGATGAGTCACACATCAATATAAATCCCACAGCCTAGCAGAAGTGGGCTAGGGGTTTGATGCATGAATATGAATGGGGAAGGTGTGACAAATGCAAACACTAGAAAACAACAATATTCATCAGGTAAATGAGCAGCACATCATCATCAAATCTGTTTTGGAAGGAAATGAAGGAAGGACAGTTCAATTAAACGCATTACAACCAGTCCCTCAGCCCCAGAGACCCAAGTTATTAAATATCTAAATGTCCTGTCATCTAGGTAAGAAACATAAAAATGTATGGAGGTGTGAACTCACAGAGTTCTGAAAATTAAGACTGTTAAAAGAAAAAGGATAATGCATATAATTGACGAATTAGGAAGTGCATCTGCATTCTTCTCAGAATATCCATTTTCTTAAGTACCTGGCTCAATCAGTCCGGTAAGGTAAGGAGGAGTGTTATGGAGCTTTTGCTTTTCATGCAGGAGAAGAGACAGCCTGCTGATTGTAAAACAGAAATAATATTGTTGAGTCAAGGAGGACACAAGCTAAGCTTCATGAGGAGTGTACAAAGAGGTAAAGCAGGAGCAAAGGCTGCTGCAATCATTCATTATGGCTCATATGATTAACTGTGAGGTGAGATCAATTTTGCAACCAATCCCAGACAAGTAGCTGCATGTACCGGGCTGATCAATCTCACAAATGCCATCATAACATTTAGCCGAGTGCATTCATCATATAAACATGTGACATCATGTGTCTGTTTGCAGTCACTACAGGCCTCCACTGACCACAACCACATAATAGAGGGGTTTCACATTTGACCCAGCACATGCACTATTCAGTAGCCTTTCCCAAATCAATGCAGCTCTCTCCAGGCACAGAGCTGAGAAGGCCTGTTAGAGTCATCATCATGTTGGTTTCCCTTTGAAGTCAATAACTTCTTTATTTTGGCTGTTGCTGTAGTCACACCCTGAGTCCTGACTCCGAGTAATGAATCAGGACGACTCCTTCATGACCCAAATGAGATTTAGAGATAGACCTGTAGTGCATTGCTGTTGATAAACAAGAAGAGAAAATGAATTTGAGCATTTTGTGTAGAATTGTTTTTTTTAACTAAACCAAAAACAAAGTACAGCTAGCAGTGGACTTTACCTGTAAATCTGACTAAACCCAAAAGGGCCAATAACCTTCAGGCAAAATCACCCATCAGGCCCCAAGCATTGCAAATCATCAAAATCAAATTTACAAAATAGTTGAATACCCTCCCTCCCTATCTGCTGCAACGTGAAGCATCAATCATCATTCACAATCACTCAATATTTTATGACTCATTGGTGAAAAAGCTACCTATTCCAATCCAAGCACGGTGGTACACAATTGCATCTCCTCTTTTGATAGATGCAACAAATTGGCAGTCTGCCCTTCTAGGGATTAAAAAAAGAAGAAGAACCGTGGGATGGAAGGAGGCATTCTCCTCAATGCCCTTAAGAAAATGAGGAGGCTTTTTCATTGCTAACTGGTCCAATTCCAGTCTGGCCATATATGTGCCTTAAATTATGTGCCTGAATTCGTCAGACACAAACAAATATATATAATGTTCCTCTTGCTATATCCATTTTTTGGATAAAGCAGTTTGACAATAATTAAAAGGTTTATGGTGGCCTACTCAAGGCTCAGTCATGGAAATAGAGTACATCCTCAAACTTAGATGGTATGGCCAGAGCTCTGTACAGATCATAAGATAACCATCAGAGGCACCCTCACATACCGACCCCCAGGCCCACACTCTAGCTTCTGCAACACCATTACAGACTTTATTGTGCCCCCTTGCCTTAGACTCCAAGGACTACATCGTCCTCTGTGACCTAAATTTGCACATCAATGACACCAATGACAAAAAAAATGCACACCTACTCGACAGTATGAGCAGCCAAAGATTGACTCAGATCATCCACCACCCTACACAAACCCTGCAGGACACACGCTGGAACAATTTTCACCTCCAGTAGCTGCTTCAAATACAGCCATGTCACAGAACTCAAGTGGACCGATCAGTCCATTGTCTACTTCAGCATCTCCAGTCTGTGTACCGCCACTCCCAAGATGACCAACGCCCCCATCGGAGGTCAAATAAAAAATTAACAACCAGCTGTGTCAACGCTCCCAACACCCCCAACCCTGCTACCGCCACCAACTTCGAACAGGGAGTGAAAATCTTAAATGCCTGAATCGCCCATTGCGCAGACACCATCGTCCCATCAAGAGCAACATTCAGAGAAAATCCTCCCAAAAGGCCATCTGGTACACACCAGCTATTTATATTGCCCCTTCCCAACTCTTTCAAGCTACAGCAACAATCACTATCTATAACAACTGTACTATCCTCATACAAGCCACTGACCGTAGTTTAAACCTCCTAGACAGCATCTTCCCCATCATTAAACAACAAGTGGACAATCCACAAACTGCCTCACTACCCACCTACACCCACACCAACACTATTAGGGATGATATAGCCCTATCCATCTATGGCTCCCCCCCATCCCTCCCTCCCGTCCATCTCAGGCTTCTTATTCATCTGCTTCCGCTACCCTGGCTACCCAAACATCCAACCCCACTTATACACCTAGCAGCACCGCACCGAAACATCTCACGCTCCCCCTACCCATCATGGCCGAGACCACTTTCGCACCTCACATATCTACGGATACCACTCTAGGCTTGACCATAGCTCCCCACCCCTCCTACCCTTCTATCCCCCCTTCATCATCTCTCTCCCCAACCCAGTCACACCTCACAACACCACAACCAACATCGACTCCCTACAGCTCAACCTATCCCCCTCCAACTCTACCTTTTCTACTTCCTTACCCCCATTAGCAACGGAACCCACCACGGTAACCACCATAGCTCACCCTCCCTTCTCTACTCGCAATATCACACCTTTCAAGGCCTCGACGCACGCTAACCGGTCCACCACAGCTCAGTCTCTTGCACGCCATGGTTCACCGTGCGATTTCTCAGACACCAGTCCACCCTCTGAACAACTAATTCCACACTCTGAACAACCAATGCCTCCTACCACACCTCTCACACCTGCCCACCAACATGGCAAACCTTATATTCAGCCACTTACATCACTATCCCTACCACACACACACACACAGCTGCACATTCAAACTCACGCAACCCGGTACCAGCACATACACTCAACCAGCCAACACCCCAGAAACACACACTCATCTCATCACCTCCCCATCATAACCACAGCAGACACTAGATTGTATGAGATCATATCCACACTTCATTTAATCAAAGAGGACCTCCACGCTTTTAAAGTAATGCTATCGAGTCATCCGTGGCTCCCCAGATCCTACAGAACCAACATTCCTAGCAAGTCCCCCACTCACCCCCACTGCACTCCCAAACACAATGCTCCCAGGTGGAAATCAGTACCCTCCCATAACCTACCCTCCCGCCCATCGCGTACCAACAACCATTTCTCCGAGACCGATCTTCTCTCTCTCCTGCTCTCCTACAAACTGGTCATTGCGACCCCGATCCTCTCACACACATAACCATCCCCTCTATCCTCGCAAACCCTCACAGACCCTTGACTCACAACAACAGAGAAATCATCGTCAATAATCTCTGTAAAGTCCCACTCATACAGGAACACACCTCTTCCCCCGCCACCCCCCATCTTTAATGCACACTCCTGAATTGCAGATCGGCATCGAAACACGCCACTGACATAGCCGACCTCATTACCTCGACTAATCTTGACCTCATAATTCTCACTGAAACATGGCTTACAGAATCTTCCTCGCCCCTCATCGACATCCTAGTACCCCCCCAACTATGACGTCATCAGACTAGACAGGTCTGGTAAGATTGGAGGTGGTATTGCATGCATACACCGGAGCAACATCACCGTAAACAGAGCTATACCCTCGTTACTCCCTTCTTGTGAATACATAAGCCTCGACATCAACACTAATTATAAACCTGTCTGCTCACTTCACATCATCTATCAACCACCTGGTGACAACCTCTTTTTCACAGAACACCTCACGGAACTTATCACAACACACACTGGTCGACGAAATACACATATTTTCCTGGGTAACTTTAACCTCCACTGGAATAACCCCAACGATACAGTGGTCAACAGTCTCAAAAATGTCCTCAACGCCTTAGACTTCAACCAACTGTGCAACAGCCCGACACACAATAAAGACGCAATCTTAGACTTAATAATTTTTAAGAGTGATTCCACCCAACTGGAGTCGATCTTCCCTTGTGATTGGTCTGACCATCACATCATCACCTTCTTCATCAGGAAACAGTCAAACTGAACTCAGCCCAAGCCACAAAGCCTAAGGTATGGAAAAGAGACTGGAAAAAGCTCAACACAAACACGTTACCCACCTCTAGCCAGAATCTACTTCTACCCCCTGCTGGATTTTCCAACGTAATTGATCTCACCAACCACAACCTAAACTCCATGACTTCGATAATTAACGAATTTGCTCCCCTGCAACTGAAGAGAGTCTCCACGAAAGACTCTAAACCCTGGTTCAACAGTCTCCTTAACGAGGACAGATGTTCACTCAGAACTGCCGAACGCAACTGGAGATCAGTACCATCCGCCAAGCTCCTCATGACTCTAAAAAGAAAGAGAAATGCTTATTTTCGAAAGGTCAAACGCACTATAGCAGACTTCTTCAGCCAACAACTTGACCAGGCAAGAAATCGACCCCAAAAACTTTTTGAATTAATCAAAACGCAATCTATGGACCAACCCCAACGGCCACAAGAACTAACTCACGCACAACCATCATATGAGGACTTTTCTAACCACTTTAACCTAAAGACTGAGAACACCAAGAAAGATCTCCTCATGGACCTAATCTCTCACTCTTGCCCGCTCACCAAAACCTCCCCTCTACTCCCAATCGCTTCTCAACAAATCCCATCAAAGTTTACCTTAAAAAACGACGCAACATGGTCATACTTTTACACCTATTCTGAAGACGCTATAGGCAAATTTCTCAATGCCCTGAAGCCTTCCAATCACCTCACTGACCCTCTCCCTGCAAATGCGGTTAAAGATCTTACCCCTCTGGACCAAGATCATCAACAGTTCACTTCAACAAGGTTGCATCCCTGACTCCCTAAAGGTAGGGCAGGTGTCTCCCATCCTTAAGAAACCCACAGCTGACCACACAGATCTAAACAACTACCTCCCTATCTCCAATATTCCCACCCTGGCCAAACTTCTGTAAAAATGTGTTCATCACCAACTGACAAAAAATATCGATCACTTCAACCTCCTAAACAAACACCAATCCGACTTCCGTGCAAAGCACAGCACGGATTCAGCCATGACACACTTCATTGATGATGCACTTCAATTACTTGATCAAAACGAAGCATGCCTCCTCATCCTACCAGACCTCTCCTCAGCGTTCGACACGGTCAAACACGAGCACTTGATAGATGTGTTGAAACACATAATGGGTCTCTCAGGATCAGTGCTCAAATGGTTTACCTCTTTTCTGCATAACCGGACTCAAAAATTCAAGGTCATCAACACCCTGTCCAAACCAATTCCTGTTACGCTAGGAGCCCCACAATCTTCCTTGTTATCCCCCACACTCTTCAACCTATTCATGGAACCACTCACCGATCTGTTACAAACATCCAACGTGCAATTTGACATGTATGCCGACGATACCCAACTGTACCTCAAGATCAACACCTTGGACGACATTAGTTTGCTTAACAATACTCTTAAGACCACCCAAACATGGCTGGCAGCGAATCACCTAAAACTGAATGCTTTAAAAACTAAATTCCTCCTTATTGCCCCACCCGCCAAAGTCCCCACAATGCACAACTTGATCAAACACCTCACTGCACTCAATGTTCCACCAACCATTGTGGATTCGGCAAAATCACTGGGTATAACTCTGGACTATAACCTCAATATGCAGAAGCATATTAGTAATGCAACAAAGGGAGCAAACTTTCAGATCAATACACTAAGGAAGCTGAAGACCTTCCTACCTCCCAATGACTTCAAGTTAGCGGTTCAGGCTCTAGATCTACCTCGGCTGGACTATGGAAGTGTCTCGCTATGCGGTCTCCCCAAAGCCACTACAGCTCCTCTAAGAGCCTCTACCAAGGTGGCATCGAGACTCATCACTGGCTCAAAAAGAAGGGTCCACATCTCCCTGGACCTAAAATCTTTAAACTGGCTGCCATTTGAAGGCAGAATCCACCTGAAAATAGCTTGCATGACGCAGAAGGCCTTACATCATAATGCACCCAGCTATCTCACACAAAAACTCACAATATCTGGAGGGTCAAGATCAACAAGAAGTGTGGAAAACCTCCTTTTGAAACCACACAAATTCAACAAGAATAAAACTTATAGGACCCAGGATATGGAATGCTCTTCCACCAGAAATAATACGGAACCCCTCCACCTCTTCCTTCAAACTGGAAGTAAAAGGCATCCTTATGTCAAAATGTACTTAAACATAGCCTCATGTGACTGTGAGAACCCCTACTCCATTCATCCTACCTATCAACCTAATCAAATTTTGCCAGAACCATGATTCGCATGTTTCGCCCTTGCTGTGCACCTCACTGCTTTGCTTTTTATATGTTCAGTCTGTTCTATTTATTTGACGTTCTTATAATCAATGTATTACCATCACCCTTCAGACCGACCGTTCCGGTTCTGCATCATATCTGATTTGTCCTTTTATCTGGGATTCTCTTTGCTGCTATTCATTATGGTCCTGTTTATACTTAATGTTTGATTTGTCTTTTGTTTATTAAGCTTTCTGATGTTATTCTTATGGTTCTGCTTAATTTTATTGTTTGATACCTATACACATTTCCTGTAAAGCGCTCAGATACCCGCAAGGGTCTTGTCCACGCTCTATAAAACTTTCAAATAAATAAATAAATAAATAAACTCAGAACAGTGAAAGGAAATAGCAAACATTTAGAAAGGAGATGGCACACCAGCAAGGACACCTCAGTCAGGCCAGCCTTCAAGGCCTCCCTCAACCTCTACCACTGCCTGCTGAGTGCAACAAAGAAGGTAGCCATTGCTACATGCATAGAAACCAGCACCAATAACACCAAGGAACATTTCAACATCATTAAGGAATTTTTCAACCCGACTACCAGCAAAAGCAACATCACAGCATCACAGGAGCTATGCAACAACCTTGTCCACTTCTTCCATGACAAGATTGAAAACATATACAGAATCTTCTAACCCAAAACCACACCTACAGGCTTCTTCAACAGATACACCAATGCTGTAACTGACACAAACCACACACTGACCACCTGGAACATCCTCTCCACCCAGGACCCCTACGCCACCATGAAATGTGTCCACTCTGGAACTCCCAAAGACCCATCTTTGTGCCACATCTTCAACCTCGGAAATAAAAGGATCGGCCAGGAACTCACCTCCCTATGCAACACCTCTATCACTGCTGCAAAGTATCCTGATGCTGGAAACTTGCTGTAGTCAGACTACTGCTCAAATAACCCTCTGCCAGCCTCAAGTGAACTCAAATACTACCAGCCAATCTCCCTGCTCTCATTTCCAGTAAAGGTACTGGAAAAGATCATCAAGAATTAGCTCATGACACACCTGTAGCAAAACCAGCTACTCAATGCCTCCCAATTTGGCTTCCGCACCAATCACAGCACCAAAAATCACACTGTACACAGCCACCAATGACATCAGAACCCTTCTCAACTGAGAAGAAACAGAAGCTTTGTTCCTCCTGGACCTCTCAGCAGCCTTCAACACCATATCCCACCTCACACTAATCAAAAGACTCCACCGCATTGGCATCCAAGGGAACACACTCAGATGGATCACCTCCTTCCTCACTGGAAGAACCCAGGGTGTCCACTTCCCACCTTTCACCTCTCAACACAAGGAGATAACTTGTGGTGTTCCCCAGGGCTCATCCCTCAGCCCCATGTCCTTCAGCGCATATAGGACCCAGCTGGCCAACATTGTTAGATCCCATGGTCTCACAATAATTTCCTTTTGCAGACGACACCCACCTAATTCTCATTTAACGAAAACCCCACCACCACCAGAACCAACTTTCACTGATGCATGACAAACGTCACTGACTGGATGAAGAACAACTACCTGCATCTGAACACAGACAAGATGGAAGTATTGATCTTTTGCAACAACAGCAAATCATGGAATGACTCTTGGTGGCCATCAGACCTAGGACCCAAACCCACTCCCTCCACCCACCCCAGAAACCTCGGAATCATCATTGACAAGCACAGTATGAAATCACAGATCAACGCCATCTCCTCTGCCTGCTTCCTCTCTTTCTGCATGCTACGTAAGATATTCAAGTAGCTACCCCTTCACATGAGACGCACTATGACACAAGTCCTCATCACCAGCTGACTGGACTATAGCAATGCCCTCTACTTAGGAATCTCTGCACACCTTCTACGGAGACTTCAGACCATATAGAACACTGCAGCCAGACTCATCCTCAGCCTTCCCTGACAAACCCATATCACACCCCACCTCAAGAAACTCTGCCTGCTCCTTGTACAGAAGAGATGCCAATTCAAGCTGCTGGCCCACAAACACAAGAATCTACACAAACAAAGACACTCCTACCACAGCCTTAACTTCTACCAAACATTGAGAAGACTACACTCAACCTCCCTTGCACTTGCCCATATTCCTCACTATGGAAGCAGAAGCGGAGGACGCTCCTTCTTCCACATTACAACAAAGACTGGTACAGCCTCCCCACACACCTCTCGACCATCGACTCACTTACGTAATTCAGAATGGCCCTCAAGACCTAGCAGTTTGAATAAGCCTCTGGGGCCTACCAGTGCTCCATATGGGGCAATTCTGCTCTCTCCCTTTCATGCAGCGCAGTGCAACAACTTTGCTTGCAACCCTTGATAGGAAGCCGACTCTCTGTACACTGTTCTAAAACGAAGTACACTATGTAGAGAGCTTGGTGAATCCCCAATTGGTATACAGAGGCATAATTAGACAAAACTATCTCTCTTTTTGTGTGTAGTGTGGATGAGCACTTAGGCTAATCAGTGGTCAGTGCTAACCATTTCTCATGCTCACAGAGGAAACAAATAAGACACACACTCAAGAATAAATCTGAGACCAATTTATTAAAATACAGTTGGTTTTTATGTGATTTTTAAGACCATGAATACAGTTCTAAGGTAAGTGCATTTGGAGTTATGATTTTTCAAAGTTTGGAAAAGATATCACTTTTGTGAGCAGCTATGCACAAAGTAGTGAGAAAGAAGTAGAAAAATGCATATAAAATCAGGCAATGCCTTCACAAAATTAACCTTCTTGTTTTAGGTCAATGTCGGAACCAGATCCAAAGTTCCAACAGGAGAAGTTCGGGATTGTCACAGATCAGCAGGGAACAGAGTGCTGAGGGTCTTGGAAACTGCTGCACAAAGATAAAGGGGGCCACTTGAAAGTAAACTGCACAGTAGGTCTTACAGGTGAGTCCGGTGGTTCGGCTTAGAGAGGAGGTCACAAGTGCCTGGAAAACCATGGGAGCACAGCTTGTCAGACGATGCCGGGGCCGGTGGGGGCGGGTGCAGAGTGAACAATTCAGCTGAGTGTCATGCATCTTGAGGTTCTTGTGGTAAGGGGCAGACAATTGGAGAGGCGATCTCGGGACAGCTGGGTCACTCAGGATGTAGGTCTCTGGTGTCTCGATGTCCCTCAATGGGTGCTTTCTTCTGGTGCTTTGAGAGTCTGAGTGGACTCATTTTCTTGGTGTTTGCTGTTGGGGGTCTGCCATGGCTCCCGTTGATCCTGTTGCCTCCAAACTTGGTGAAGAAGCGGATCTGACTCTCCAGAGCTGTTGTACCTTTTCTTGCTTTGTTGCTGCATCAAGGTCATCGAGGAGCAGCAAGTTGACACCCGGACTTCACAGGATTGGTGCTTGCGAGGTGCAGGGGAGTGGTACCTTCACCCCAAAGGAGCTTCTTGGCAATGTAATGAAGGCTATAGGTGTTCTTGAAGTCCTTTCAGATTTCAAGATGATACAGTAGCAATAATTGTTGAGTCCTTGGAGCATCTAGCAGGGTTTGGAGCCTTTTTGTACTGCAGCAGAGCTTCAGTTGTAGTGCAGCAGGCCTTCATTGTCCTGCTCTACTCTTGTCCATCGAATCTTATGTTCAGGTCTTGGGCAACCACCTAAATACTGAATTTAGGAGCATTACCAGGGTAGAAGGTTAGTAGCCAAGGGGCTACCTACCTTTAGGGTGCCTACACCAGCTAGTGACCAGTTCCTACGGGAAAGGGCACTACCCTAGCCCTGATAGGTAGTTTTTCCATCATCCCAAGATGATGGAATTTCAGGAACAGGGTTCACCTCACCTGCTCTGCCCTAAAGTTGGTGCAGGCTAAGGGGGAACCTCTTCCAAATCTAACTAATTTTCCCTCCTTTCCTCCTACCAAAAGTGGAGCATGAAAGGAGGCTTGGCCTCCCCCACTATCTGGGGGTTCCTGGGTTGGGTTGTTTTTGAAGCTACTAGCCCAGGAAGGCCATCCAGTCCTGGAGGAGGTATGAAGCACTTCTGAGCAGAACAGGCTTTGTCTCTGCCCTCTGAGAGCACTGGCTCTCACCCCATGAGGTCATAAACATGGCTGGTGGTGGCAGACGGTTAAAAACAAGTCGGAGATCACACTAGGGTTCATAAACATGTCTGATGGTGGCAGACTGGTGAAAACAAGTCAGAGACCACGCCAGGGTTTAGTAGGTTATCAGGGGATCCTGTAAAAGGGTCTCCTGTGTGAATGTATTAATGTATTAATAAATCCATCACTGGCATCAGTGAGGATTTATTAAGACAACATGTTTGGTACCAAACACCTTAGAAATCAGTAAAGCCATCATGGAGCTAGGAAACTCATATTGACGAGTATCCATCCCATGAACTCTTTATGGCTTCCATGGTCAATTACAACATCATAGAATAGACTGGACACCTTCCCTGCGGCCATTTTGTTTGTTTTGCGTGACGCATCCAGGGTACTTTGTGAGAAAAGTGTTGCATTTACAACTTGCATTGAACTGAACTATTTCTACCAATTTAAATCCTTATTTTTATTACTGTATTGTGGATTTTTGTTATTTGGTCTAAACTGGTATGGTGTCGCTTTGTTGTGTTTTCACTGTATTACTGGGCTTAATTTTAAAGTTGAAATTTGCTGTGATTTTTCCAATGGAATAAAGTGCTTTGGAACAATTTGTATACCAATAAAACATGGAAAACCTGAATATTTTCAATCATCTTCTGTAAATTGTGACAAGTGATGAACATGATTGATGATAAAAATATGATAACAATGTTTACTTGGAGATACATGGGCCTGTGGCCTCACATAGGCTGCACACCCTGATTCTGTTGAACAACACTGTTCACCAGAGATTCTTGATGCAGGGCTGTGTGCCATGTCGACTCTTCCGACTTCTCTGCACCAAGACGCGCAGCCTGTAATGGCAGAGTGCATAGCCTTGGTGAGGGGTACCTGGGGTAGCACCATAAGTGCTGTAGCCCCAGAGGACCCCCTTCAGTACCCAGGCTCTAGGAACCAGGGTTACCACTGATTAAGGGACTACAGAGGTATCTGAAGTTGTGGCAATCATGGTTCAGCTTTAGGGAAGGAGATCTGGCACTGTGAACCTGGTTAGCAGGAACCCAGTGCACTTACAAGTCAAAATCACATCCTGCATCAGGCAAAATATTGGGGTTAACCATCTCAAAAGAGGCACTTTCCTACACCCTGCATGGAGTGAAATATTAGTAAATGTGCCCCCAGTCTGAAACAAGGCCCTTACTGAGCTGCACCATGTAACATTATGGCTGCAATATTTTCTTGAGAACAGGATAATTTAAACTTTATATTTTAAACTCAAAAACCCTATGGCTTTTGAAGGTATTTTTTACTAATGTGCTTTAGAATTGAACCATCACTGACTTTCCCTGCTGACAGGTGGAGGCCAAGAAACTAGGCACAGATTTGCTATGATTTTGCATCATGGTTTCATCACTTTTGCAGCATAGCCCAACACAAAATCGTTTTTGGCATTTAAAAAGCCATGCAATGTCCCTTGGTGTTGCTTTGTGTGGTTTTGTAAATACAAAACAACATGTGTAGCCATTACATAGATAGAGCATGAGTTTTCTCATTAATCCAACCATGTATTTTGAGGGAAACCTAGATTTACTAGGTGTCTCCATTGACTCTAGGCAGCACATAAATGTATCAGCTCAAGGAAAGTGCAAAAATGCTTTATATCTTTGCAAATGTGGATCATTTCTGCTTTTTTCTTTTCATGCAACGTAAGCAAATTCCTTTGCTGCACTGCGTTGCATAAATTAATAGTAAATGTGCCATGTTGTGTTGCTAACTGATGGATGAGGGAGCGCATGCAAGGAAAAATGTTCTGTTACTGAGGAAATGCCTTTAGGCTCCCTAGCAATGAAGAGTGACTGCTCCTTGTTTATGATGGTTTTGTTTATTTTAAGGTAACCTGTAACATCTAGGCACTCAAGGAGGATCTTGGGCGTTATTACGGCCAGTCCCAAGTGGTCTGTAGAGAGTATAGAGTAGAAGCAGTATCGTCAATCAGGCAAGTACTAGTACATGTTCGATGACTTTGAATGATGCAGAAAAAAAAGTAATTCTTGTAGAGGATATGAATGGTAGAAAAAAGTAGTAAATTTGCTTCACACCTGTAAGAAATGGGGTCTCTCGCTGGCAGTGGTTTGCACCGTGTCTAGTCAGGGTAAGTAAGTTGTATCCTCACCCCCTTGGTAGTTGGCAAGATCAGTCAGGCTTATCCTGAGAGGAAATGTGTAAGGTATTCACACACACACATACATACAAACACACACAGACACAGTAACACAGTAAAAACACCCTAAAAGTACTCCATACAAGTTTGGAAAAATAGCCAATATTTATCTGATTAAAGCAAGACCAAAATGAGATGAATCCAACATAGACAACTCAAGGTACGAACTTTCAAGATTATATAAAGCTAGAGCTTTTTGAAATCAACGGTTGCTGTTGACCACAAAGTACCTTAGACGCGTCAAATATCTCAGATGATGAGTGGCGTAAGGAAGGTGAGATGAGGCATTGTTAAAGCAGGTGATGCGTCAGTTCCTTACTGCTATGCAGGTCATTGGTACGTTGCTGCTCGGTGACTGTGACGGTGTGTTGCACAGGGGAGGGGCCATGTCGCTTGTAGTAAGTGATACGTCGGTTCCTAGACATGGTGTAGCGAAGTTGAGCAGCTAATGTCTAGCAACGATGCGAGGTGCAGGGAAGGTGATTTGTTGATTGCGAGTGTGATACCTCATTCCTGAATGCCACGCGCTATCGATGATGTGTCAATGTCAGAGAGTAATGCGTTGATACCGCAGCGTCGATGTCAAACCACAGGCTCTGTGTCGGAGTTCGAGCAGTGCATCATGGGTGACAGTGATGCGATCCTCGAGTCTCATGCACCGGCAATTCCTCAGGACCCTGCAACAAAGCTGGAGCTTACGTTATAAACAACGGCCGGTGCGTTGCACACTGAGTGAGCATTTACCACATCGATATGGCGATTCTTGCAGGGTGTGCCTGTTTCCAATTGATACTAGGAGTTGAAGTGTAGTTTTCTTCACTAAGCGCCTGAAGTCACTTCCAAGGGCCCAGAACTGGAAATGGCACCACTTGACAGAGCAAGTGTCTCAGTAGAAGAGCCCAGGTACTGGCAGATGAAGTCTTTGATGGCCCTGAGACTTCCAACAGGAGAAAAGCTCAACTCAAGCACTTGGAGAAACTTGGAACTCAAGATGTACAAAGCAAAGTCCAGTCCTTTCATACCCAGACCAGAAGCAGCAGACCAACACAGCAAAGCAAACAGCAAAGTTGTTGTTCCTCCTGACAGGAACACAGCTCTTCTTCATGGCGGAATGTCCTCAGTCCAGAAGTGTTCCCTGTATATGGTGCCAGAGATCAAGTACTTATACCCATAAGGCCCGCACTGTGCTCATTCCAGGATGGCATGCACTCATATATATTTAAAATAATAAAATTCCCAGGCAACAATCTCCCTATTGAAAATCAGGTTAAGCACACAACAAAAAGATGTACAGCCTCAGTGAACCGACAAACAGAAAAACAGAAAACATGTATTTATGGATAAAGTTGTAAAAATATACATTTATTTTGTACTAAAAATAATTAAAAAACATTTTATTTAAAACAATCCTAATTTCAAAAACATATTAAAACTGACATACACGGTGATATTACATCCAAAAGTCATAAGAATCACAATGAGTTTGTGTGAAAAATAAAATCTAACAAGGGTTTTCTGGCAAATAAGTAGATTAGATGACACTCTCTTCGCACGTTTCGGCATAACCACGCCTTCTTCAGGAGAACCACTTGATACTCTGAATATAAACAAAAATATATATATAAACATACAATATTTTTAGTTTGTACAGTACATTGAGGCCATATAATAAACAAACAATAGTGCATGGTGCAGAGCCAAGATGACAGGCCGGACCGTGACAGCAAACTATATAGAACAGTCAAAGTGACTGAAAAGAGGAAGAAAATAAAGAACAAAATTAGAAACGTAGAAAGTGAAATGACTGTGATGGATTTTTGAAAGTTACAAGTATCAAATGTGCCAACACTGAATAAAGTAACATCAATCATGCACCGAATCTAAAGACCAGAAATGGATAGAAATAGATACAGGGGATATAGAAAGAAAATAGATACTGGTGATGTAGGAAGTGATAGCATATGACCCAACAACCAAGATATAACAAGGGTAATCACTCCTTACCAAGATAACATTTCTTGTCTTAAACCAAAGGATGATGTGCTGAGCGACATGCACCAACTGAATACAGGTATCTATCAATGTAAAAAGATGGCAATGTCTCACACATAAAATTGCATAAGTTCTGACTAATGTAACTGAAAAAAGATGTGGGCATACCTAATATCTAGAAGCAATCTCATAGGAGGACGTGTGATGAACTGACCCTCGTGCGCTGATTAATGGAGGCAGCTAACAAAGAAATTACATGAAATAGTGTAATTATACTCAGATAGTTGTGCACGATCTCTCGATAAAGCAGTAAAAAGTCAGAGACATACCCTGAAAATTTATATATCTACAACTTCCTCAAAGGAAGATAACTGGACAAGATGATATCAATGACAAATTGACGAAAATAATCCAAAAAAGAAAGGTAGCAGAATAGTCATATTATTGACCTAGACTAGATAAACAAAAAGGAAAAGACTTCTGAAACCCAGCTAAAGCAAATGAAGATACCTGATATGCTTCAAAAGGAATCCGAAAATGGCATTATTCCATGTAGGGCTGGAAGGCTTAGAACCCCAGATTTGAAGCGCTAAAGTAGCCTGTTCGCAAGGGTAAAATAAACCAGGAAAACATATAAACAAATTGAGCTAGGATACTCCAAAAAGATTAATTGACGGAACTGAGTGGAAACTGAGATTACCTTCTTCCAACAGGCAAAGCGTTAAAACTCAATTGTAAGGGACGTAAACAGGATATTGTCTGGTCCACAGCAGCATCAGTCGCACTTATATGATAATCAATATAAAATGGACCAAGGGAGGGTAATAATTAGTTATACAGAACCGCAAAGATGACTACATTTCTATAAACTAAATGTAGAAAATGCCAATGACTAGTGGAGACAAACATAGAAGTGTCTACAAACACCTCTGTAATAGTTAAGCTGCGGGTGATGGCGTTCAAATGAATGTGCAGGCGATGGCTGATAGAGACAAACATAGAAATGTCAAAGGCACCTCTCTGATCTTGAAGCTACGAGTGGGGGCATTTAAATTAAACGTATAGCACAGCACGCCAAGTAGATGCACTAAATGTGCTTATTGACCCTTATTTAAACCCAGGTTATCTAAGCGCTACATATAGTGGCCAAAATGAACTAAAATACATGCCTACCATATATAGTGGCCAAGAGGAACTATGATACATAGCCGTGTACTTACTGGATAAATGGTCCAAACGAGCTTGCCTGAAGATAGAAGCCGCCAGCAGGAATGCGGAATTGAAAGAGCCGCGGCATATATACTAAACTGTGCGTCAGCCCGCCAATTGGCGTCGCGCACCTCAGTGACGTGAAATAATGCGCCCTAAAGGAAGCTTGTCCTCGGGGAGAATAAGGAAGCTAGAAAGCTAACTTACTTTAATAAATTGGTAAAAATAAAACACCCGTGACATAATTGACTACGTGAGCAAAGCCCAAACGGTAAAAGAGCTCCAACACTCTGTAGTATAAGAGGAAAAATAAAAGGAAAAATAAAATTAAATATAAAATTATTGAGGAAGTCTGAGTTATACAATCAAACAACCACAGTAACAATGAAGTACTGGAGAATACTAACTAGAGAAGAAACCTAATGACAATAAAGGTGTCATACTTCTAAAAACAGTATCATTGTCATGTGTTGTATTTAATGGCATTCTCCCATGGTATCTCATTATTGAGTCCTTTGGTATGTGTTGCCAAAGTAAAGATCCAAAAAACTTCACGTTTTTTCCGGTAGTCTTCTGTGCGGATACTGTCACTGTCGCAGTTTTCAATGATAAACCAACGAATATCTTGGGATTTGAGTTGGCAATCTAAATAATGCCTAACTAAAGGGGCACTGATTTTAGAAGTGTGGATCGCTGAACGGTGTTCAGTGAGCCTAGTACAGCATGATCTGCTGTCTCATCGACATATCCTAAGCCGCATGGGCAAACCAGGAGGTAAATTATGTTTTTGGTTTTACAGTTAAAGAACTGGCGGGGCAGATCTTATACCCTTGGTATATAAAATTTGTATCAACAGCTGCCATATCACAGGCCTTACAGCTGTTACATTTATGAGATGGGTGACGTTCCGTCGATGGATTTTTTGATAAATTTTGTACCTTCACTGATTCTAGAACGAATTATGTAATCTTTTAAATTCTTATTCCTTCGATGAGCGAAAATGGGTTTTGGTATCTTGTCATTATCCTCTCGATTGCTGTTCAAGATGTGCCTGTTGGAGTTGATAATTTGGCGAACTGTATTGTTCATTGTGGAATGTCTGGTGATACATACAAGTTGATATTTGGTCTCTTTGACTGTGGGTTGGAGAAGTGAGTCGCGGTCGTAAAATCGTGCCCATTTAAATGACGCCCTAACCAATCTGTGATGCACGTATATATATATGTGCTTATATATATATATTGCAACAAGGGAAATCCGGTGAACCAGAAATCAGGCGAGCCCACAAATCGATTCAAGCAGTAAAGGCATTCATTTTCGGCAGCTAGGGACGACGCATTTTGACTACAGTCGTAGTCTTGGTCACATGACCCACGCCTCCATGAAAACATCATTTAAAGGTACAGTGTATTCACATTGTGATAGACATAAAAGAAACATTTCAAGCTTAATGTTTAAATTGTCACATTATTTTCTTTTTTTTCTTTTTTTCAAACAAAAGAACAAAGTGTTTACAATACAGTAAACGTTGGTACATATGTGCTGCTAATTAGGAGTGTGTAATTGTTGGCGAGAATGGACATGATTTAGACATATAGTATGATGGGTAAGTATGTGTCATTGTCAGATTGACCTGGCTGGTGTTGTGTGTAACAGGTTAATTAATCTTGCGTGGAGAGTTTGCATTGATGATATTAAGAGGTCTAGTGCCCAGAGGTGCTGTGTTGCGAGTATTATATGCCTGTGTTTCAACTTGGATCAGTCCGTGGTGAAGGTCTAGTGCCTATTGTTCTACATGTGACTAGAGTCTGCACAGGTAGCCATCAGGGACTCAGGTGCTCATACTTGTAACTCAGATGTGATTTGTCAGTGAGTGGTGTGTCTTCAAGGTCCTACAATAAGAAACACAAGTGTTACGGTAATACAGGGTGGAGACATGGAAACATTTTACATTAGCAAACATTATCCCAATACAGATTTGGCCAAAATAACTGACACATTGAAATAAAGATCACATTTTATGCAGCGGGATGTTTTTGAAACACAAGTGAGGATGTGGGAGGTGGAGGGTGGGAAAAGGGGTAGGGAAGGGGAGGGAGAGGATATCTGCTCAGCAAACAGTATAAACAGTCAGCATTTAAATGGTGCGATAAATACAACTTATTTACAAGTGACTATACATTTCTTCGTCCTGGTTCAGGACATTGGTGAACTTAGTACCAGCTAAGAGGATGAAGCGTGATTCCCGTTTGCGGAGGGCGGCAATGCGATTGCCTCCTCTCGGGTTGGAATTTACTGTGTCAAGGCCAAAAAATTTGCCTTCGTTCAGTCGCCTCCGTGTTCTTTGGCGAAATGCCTAGCCGTGCTGTAACTCAGATCACTATTGGTTATTGCGCGCTAGTGTTCCAGTATGCATTTTTTAACTGCAAAAGTGGTAGACCCAATATACCAGAGTCCTCATGGACAGACAATCGCGTAAACTACATATTCAGTATTGCAAGTTATTATTTGGGGTATCTTGAATTTGATCTTACTTCTTTCTAAAGTATTTTCTGTGATGTTGGTACTAAGTCTGCACGCTTTGCAATTACCGCATTTGCGGAACCCCTTATTTTGTTTTAGCCAATTGTGTTCTGTTAGACCTGGCATCTTTGGCGTGGTTTCCCCTATCTTTTTGCCTCTACCTCCTGTATTTTTGATGCTGTGCTGGATTTCGTTTTTGCTGGTTTAGATGCTTTGGACTCTCTGCCACTGCTGATCAGTGCCAGAGTGTAAGTGCTCCCTGTGTAAATTGTTATTCTGATTGAATATACCTGTTTGGCATATTTGTATCACCATGAAGTCCCTAGTAAAGTGCACTGGGTGTGCCAGGGCTGGTGATGACAAATGCTACTAGTGGGCCTGCAGCACTGATTGTGCCACCCACAGGAGTAGCCCTAAAATGATGTCTCAGGCCTGACACTGCAGTGCCTGTGTGCAGTTTAGAACTGCCATGTCCTCCTGGTCAGTGTCCCCACTGACCAGGCCTAACCCTTCCCTTTTTGTGCACTTCAGTCACCCCTATGGAAGGCCCAAGGTACCCCCCTGGGCAGGGTGCAGTGTATGTAAAAGGTAGAGCATGTACTAGTGCAGGTGACATGCTCTGGTAGTGAATGGCAGCCATTACGTTTTTCACTACTGTAAGGCTATCTTGCTCCATAGGTTAACATGGGGGATGCTGGCTACAGTGGTTAACAGCATTTCTTCCCATAGGAACAAGATAGGACATAAGTATCTAGTATCCCTGAACTCAGAATTTAATAACACATCTTTTAGGAAAGGTTGTTTTTAAATCCTGTGTTTGAGAACAGCACTTTTAGAAAGTTGCTGTTCTCTTGTCTGACCCTTCTGTGTGCCTGGGCCTGTTTGTGTATTGACTGTCTGGTTTGAGAGTGACAGGGGCTGGGGGATTCCCCAGGAAGCTGGATGAGTCAGCACTAGGCTGAATGACTGCATTTGCAACTGGAGTGGTGGGAGGAGTTAGCACCTGGGCTGAATAGGGCTGTGCCTGCCTTCCACAATGCTGGCTCCACCCCCCTGCTGGGCGGCTGAGGACCCTGCCCCTCACTCTGAAAGGAAAGATGCAGCCAGCAAAACAAAGTGCTCAGGATCCACCCAGAACTGGTTCAGACCGGGCTCAGGGCCCACATGCACCAAGAGAACAAAGACTTTAGGGGTATAAGTACAGGACCCCTGACAACAGAAAATGTGATCATCCTGGAAATCAAGAAGGAGCCTCTGCCAAGGAGAAAGCTGAAACTGAAGAAGGAAGATTGTCCTGCTGTTGCTCTGCTGGACTGACCTGTTGCTTTGCTGCCAAGGAGAGGGGAAGGACTTTGCTGTTGAGCTGTGTCCCCTGTCTTGAAGGAATCTCCAAGGGCCTGAGAAGAGCTGGCTCCCTGTTTTGAAGTCCCAGGAACAAAAGGACTTCACCCCCAGCTTCCCTGAACTCTGCTGAGAGAGTTCTGTCCTTCCTAGAGTGCTTGATCCAGTTGTGGGGCCTCTGGAAGTTGTACCTGAGCTGGGAAGCTTGAAACTAAGCTTGAGTGACTTTTGAAACTGAAAAGTGTTGCATCGCTCGCTTGCGGAGCGCATCCCCGACAGTGCAAAAAGTTTACCGCCGCTACGGAGGTCAAGATCGTCGCAGCGCCTGACGCCGCTGCCAGTGACGTCGCATCCTTCGTTTGCGGGACGCACCAGACCGGTGCGGGAGAATCGAACATCGCTGCGAGTATCGTCGCAGAGCCTGTCGTCGCTGGGTGAGAACGCAGCACCGCTTGCTTGCGGACCGCATCACGTCGCTGCGAGCATCATCGCAGAACCATCGCATCGAGGAGCTGCAAGAGAGAGGATCACCGCTGGACCGCGCATCGTCGCCCCGGAGATCGTCGCAGCCCCTTCGAGATCGTCGCATCGTGCCTTTGCGAGAACAGACTTCCTACGGAACCTACGCACCGGAATCCATACAAGTGGCCTTCCTCCCCATACAGACCGGATTCGTCGCAACACGCCCGCTGCAGCAGCGGGGCTGTCGCATCGCCTCCCCAGGGTCTCAGGAGCAACGCATCGCTTGTTTTCCACCGCATCAGCTTCTGCTTTTTGGAACTTTGTTGCAACTAAAAGGTACTGTGAGTAAACGTGACGCAACTGTGAACTTTTCACGCATCAGTAGAGAATTCTATCGCAACGTAGAGAATTCTATCGCAACCTAAGAATTTTAACGCAACCTTAAGAACTCTTTTGAAACCCTATTCTTGAACTGTGTATGTTGGATTTTTGTTGTTTTGGTCTTGTGTAGTTTAGATTAAATACCTTTATTTTTCTAAACTGTTGTGGAGTCAGTTTGTGGTGTTTTCACTGTGTTACTGTGAGTGTTGGTACAAATACTTTACACATTGCCTCTGGTTAGCCTAGACTGCTCGTGCCAAGCTACCTAGAGGGTGAGCAGGGGTTATCTCAGAAGGTTATCTCCTTGCCCTGACTAGAAGCAAGGGTCCCTATTTGGACAGTGGTACCTACCTCTGCCAACTAGAGACCCCCAGATCTAACATTGGTGGCAGCGGTGGGATTTGACCTTGTATTTGTACTTGACCCACAGTAATTGGTGTACATCACTAGTGAGTGCAGACCACTACGCCACCGCATACTACTGATTTTTGATTCTATTTTTGAGTAACTCTTCAAAGCATCATGGCTGCAAAAGGAAAGGCGCTCAGTGAGGGGGCAGAAGTAATGCCAGAGTTTTCCATTGAGGATTTGTATTCCTACCCATCAAAACATCTAAAGCACTTCTGCCAGAAATGTGGGTGCCCCACAAGAGGCGCCAGGAAAGAGGAGCTGCAGAAAATCTTGAAAGCCCATTGGGAGGCGCAAGAGGGAAATGATGATGTGAATGTAGAGAATAATTTTCAAGTTGCAGATCTGCCAGTGGGCAGAGGAGGCTCAGGAGCTGGCAGCAACCATTCCAGCAGGGGCCTCAGCCCAGAAGAGTTACAGGAAAATCAGAGAGTCAGAGAATATGAGTTGGAAGTTCTGAAAATGAAAATGAAAATGAAGCAATTTGAAATGGATAAAGAGAGAGAAAAGGCGGCGGAGGAGAGCAAATGTGCCCGCGCCTTGGAAGAGAAGAAATTGCTTTTGGCTCATGAGTTGAGCATGAGAGAACTGGATCTTAAAGCCAAGGAGGTGGATGCCAGTTCTAATGGTGGCAGCGCGCAGCCAGTGCAGGGGGGTAAAGTATACATTCCCAAGGACCTGGTGCAGAATTACCATAGGAGTGAGGATATTTATGCCTGGTTCACTTCGTATGAGATTGCATTGAGGATGAATGGTGTGCCTGAACAGCATTGGGGGGCGGGCCTGTGGAAACATTTTGAGGCTTCTGGGAGGAGTGCTCTAGAGCCCTTAGAATTAGCAGGTGCCATGACCTACCCCAATATGAAGGAGGCCTTATGTCTCAGGTATGGCCTTACTCCAGAGCAGTACAGACTGCAGTTTAGGAACCCCAAGAAGAGAGAGTCTGAGACTTGGATGGAGTGTGTGAATTTGTACTCGCGTGCACTGGAAGGTTGGATGAAGGGCAGTAAAGTAACTGATTTTAAGGGGTTGTTGCATTTAATCAGTTGGGAGCACTTGAGTAGTCTTTGTGTTCCAGAGCTGCGCCAGCATCTTTTAGACAGCAAGCTGACAGACCCCATTGAGCTTGCTAAGGAGGCGGACCGCTGGACCAGTACCAGGGTCCACAGAGGAATTGTGGGTACCACAGCCAAAGGTGGGCAGGGTCCCCAGCAGAAGAGTGGGGGGGACAAGGGTAATCAAAAGGAGTTCTCAGAAGGGCCCCAAAATAGTTCCCAGGGAAAGGAATCCCAACCCCCCAAACCTAAACAGCCATGGCCCTCTAAGGGCAGGCGGGACAATAGAGATAGAAGGGATAACCAAGGCCCCCCTACCTGCTATCACTGCAATGAGGTGGGCCACATTGCTCCAAAATGTCCCACTGGTGCCCCCGCCCCAGCGTTAGCTAGTGTAGCTTTGGGAGGGGATTTGGTTTCTAGTGACTGGGGGGAGCTAGCGGTTATGACCCTTGTCTCTCTAGGAGACCAAGAGGTGGTCCAGGAAACCTTACTGCCCTCTAACACTAAGAAATATGGGCAGAAGGTGACCATCAATGGGAGGGAGATTGAGGCTCTGAGAGACACAGGAGCCAGCGTGACATCCGTGAGGTGTCAGTGGGTGTCTGAAGAGCAAATCATCCCTGGTGTACTCCGCCCTGTAGTGGCAGCTGACAGTTCAGTGCGCTTCAGCAAGCTGGCGCGTGTTCCCTTTGAATGGGGGGGGAGTCTCTGGTCTCTTGGAGGTAGTTGTCAGTGATGCCTTGCCTGTAGACTGTCTGTTAGGTAACGACCTGGAGAGTTCTCCATGGAAGGATGTAGAACACAGAACTCACTTGGAGATGTTGGGGTTACCTGCGTGGATCTGTGTGTCCACACGTGCTATGACAGCCAGTAGGGGGGACTCAGCAGAACTGGAGCCTGAAACAGTGGCCCAGAGACCTGCCAGGAGAGGAAGAGGCCGAGGGCGCGGAACACCAGCCCCAGCTGTTCCCACGGTCCAGGAGGAAGCAGAACCTGAGGGGGATGCCCTGGAACCTACAGGGGAACAGGTGACCGAACTGGGAGACTTACCTGAGCTGACCCATTGGCAGCAGGAAGGGGGTCCCTCCAGGGAGGAGTTCTGCAAGGCGCAGAAGGAATGCCCTTCCCTCATCGGTCGGCGGCAACAGGCTGTAGATCAGGCAGCAGGTGTAGCAGCCAGAGATCACTTTATCTACTGGGAAGATGACTTGTTATATAGCGAGCCTAAGTTTGCTGAGCCCGGAGCAGCCCGTGTGCTGGTGGTACCCGAGCGCTTCAGAAACTTCCTAATGGGTCTGGCTCATGACGTGCCTCTTGCAGGACATCTGGGGCAAGACAAGACCCTAAACAGGCTTGTCACCCACTTACACTGGCCCCAGATGAGAAAGCACGTTGGTTCCTTTTGCAGATCTTGCCAAACCTGTCAAGCCAGTGGCAAGACTGGAACAAAGTTGAAGGCACCCCTTCAACCCTTCCTAGTAGTGAGCACCCCTTTCGAGCGGGTGGGCATAGACATTGTAGGGCCCCTGGACCCCAAGACAGCCTTAGGCAACAGGTTCATCCTGGTCTTGGTGGACCATGCCACCCGGTACCCGGAAGCAGTCCCTCTCAGGACAATCACAGCACCCGTGGTGGACCGTGCATTGATGGGGATCTTTTCCCGTGTGGGGTTCCCCAGAGAGGTGGTCTCCGACCGGGGGACCAACTTCATCTCTAAGTACATGAAGTCTCTGTGGGAGGAGTGTGGGGTAACTTATAAGTTCACCACTCCTTACCACCCTCAAGGAAATGGGTTGGTTGAAAGGTTCAACCGGACCCTGAAAGGTATGATTATGGGCCTAGCGGAGCCCATGAGACGCAAGTGGGACGTCTTGTTACCATGCCTGTTGTTTGCCTACAGGGAGGTACCTCAGAAGTCCTTAGGGTTCAGTCCCTTTGAACTCCTGTATGGCCACCCTGTTAGAGGACCTCTCTCACTGGTGAAGGAGGGTTGGGAAAAGTCCCGTGGGAAAACCCCCCAGGATGTGTTCAGCTATGTGCTGGCCATCCGCAACCAGACACAACGCTTCAGGAAGCTCGCTCAGGCGAACCTGGAAGCAAGCCAGGAAGAAATGAAAAGATGGTATGACCAGAATACCACTCTGGTCGAATTTCAACCTGGGCAGAAAGTGTGGGTGATGGCGCCAGTGGAGCCTGGTGCGCTCCAAGACAAGTGGACTGGGCCATATGAGGTGGTGGAAAGGAAGAGTGAGGTAACCTACCTGGTTAACCTGAGGACTCCCAGGCAGCCCCTGGGAGTCTTGCATGTGAACCGCCTCAAACCACACTTTGAGAGGTCTGAAGTAACCATGCTCATGGCTACAGATGCAGGAATGGAAGAGGATAGTGATCCTCTCCCTGACCTCCTGGCAGTTAAGGAGCAAGATGGGTCAGTGGATGGTGTGGTCCTCTCGCCCACCCTGACCTCAGAACAGCAGAGTGACTGTCGCCAAGTGTTGGGTCAGTTCTCCTCCCTGTTCTCCATGACTCCAGGAGTCACCAACTGGTGCGTCCATGACGTGGACACTGGAGACAGTCTGCCTGTGAAACAAAAATTTTACAGGGTAGCTGACAAGGTCAGGGCCAGCATCAAGGAAGAGGTTTCCAAGATGTTGGCGCTAGGGGTGATTGAGCCCTCCAGCAGTCCCTGGGCTAGCCCAGTGGTCTTGGTGCCCAAGAAAGCTGCTGCGCCCGGTGGCCCTCCAGAACTCCGGTTTTGCGTGGACTACCGTGGGCTCAATGCGGTCACGAAGACTGACGCACACCCCATCCCCAGAGCTGATGAGCTCGTGGATCGGTTGGGAGCTGCCCAGTACCTCAGTACGTTTGATTTGACTTTTGGGTACTGGCAGATTGCCTTAACTGATGGGGCCAAAGAGAGGTCAGCATTTTCAACGCCAGAGGGGCACTTCCAGTTCCGAGTCATGCCCTTTGGGTTGAAAAATGCCCCTGCCACCTTCCAGAGACTGGTTAACCAGGTACTGACCGGGCTGGAGGAATTCAGCGCCGCATACCTGGATGGCATTGCTGTGTTCAGCTCCACGTGGGAGGAACCCTTGCAACACCTCTGTGAAGTGTTGAAGGCTCTGCAAAGGGTAGGCCTCACTATCAAGGCAAGCAAGTGCCAGATAGGGCAGGGATCTGTGGTGTATTTGGGACACCAGGTGGGGAGCGGCCAGGTGGCGCCCCTACAGCCAAAGATTGATACCATTCTGGCTTGGGAGCCCCCTAAGACCCAGACAGAGGTGAGAGCCTTTTTAGGACTCACCGGGTATTACAGGCGTTTTGTCAAGGGATATGGCACCATTGTCGCCCCCTTGACAGAACTCACTTCCAAGAAGTTGCCCAAAAGAGTTGACTGGACTGACGCCTGCCAAACTGCTTTTGAAACCCTGAAAACTGCCATGTGCACAGCACCGGTGCTCAAGGCACCTGACTTTTCCAGTGAGTTCATAGTTCAGACAGACGCTTCAGAGCATGGTGTGGGAGCAGTACTCTCACAAATCACTGAGGAGGGAGGAGACCAGCCGGTGGTCTTCATTAGCAGGAGACTACTCCCCAGGGAACGGAGGTGGAGTGCGATTGAGAGAGAGGCATTTGCTGTGGTCTGGGCTCTGAAGAAGTTGAGGCCCTACCTGTTTGGGACTCACTTCCGTGTTCAGACCGACAACAGGCCCCTCAGATGGTTAATTCAAATGAGGGGTGAGAACCAAAAACTGTTGAGGTGGTCCATCTCCCTACAGGGAATGGACTTTACGGTGGAACACCGCCCTGGCACAGAACATGCCAATGCTGATGGTCTGTCCAGGTTTTTCCGCCTTAGTGAAGAGAACTCCCAAGAGGGTGGGCAGTTCTCCCCACTTTCAGCTGGAGGGGACACGTGTTAGACCTGGCATCTTTGGCGTGGTTTTCCCTATCTTTTTGCCTCTACCTCCTGTATTTTTGATGCTGTGCTGGATTTCGTTTTTGCTGGTTTAGATGCTTTGGACACTCTGCCACTGCTGATCAGTGCCAGAGTGTAAGTGCTCCCTGTGTAAATTGTTATTCTGATTGAATATACCTGTTTGGCATATTTGTATCACCATGAAGTCCCTAGTAAAGTGCACTTGGTGTGCCAGGGCTGGTGATGACAAATGATACTAGTGGGCCTGCAGCACTGATTGTGCCACCCACAGGAGTAGCCCTAAAATGATGTCTCAGGCCTGACACTGCAGTGCCTGTGTGCAGTTTAGAACTGCCATGTCCTCCTGGTCAGTGTCCCCACTGACAAGGCCTAACCCTTCCCTTTTGGTGCACATCAGTCACCCCTATGGAAGGCCCAAGGTACCCCCCTGGGCAGGGTGCAGTGTATGTAAAAGGTAGAGCATGTACTAGTGCAGGTGACATGCTCTGGTAGTGAATGGCAGCCATTTTCGTTTTTCACTACTGTAAGGCTATCTTGCTCCATAGGTTAACATGGGGGATGCTGGCTACAGTGGTTAACAGCATTTCTTCCCATAGGAACAAGATAGGACATAAGTATCTAGTATCCCTGAACTCAGAATTTAATAACACATCTTTTAGGAAAGCTTGTTTTTAAATCCTGTGTTTGAGAACAGCACTTTTAGAAAGTTGCTGTTCTCTTGTCTGACCCTTCTGTGTGCCTGGGCCTGTTTGTGTATTGACTGTCTAGTTTGAGAGTGACAGGGGCTGGGGGATTCCCCAGGAGGCTGGATGAGTCAGCACTAGGCTGAATGACTGCATTTGCAACTGGAGTGGTGGGAGGAATTAGCACCTGGGCTGAATAGGGCTGTGCCTGCCTTCCACAATGCTGGCTCCACCTCCCTGCTGGGCGGCTGAGGACCCTGCCCCTCACTCTGAAAGGAAAGATGCAGCCAGCAAAACAAAGTGCTCAGGATCCACCCAGAACTGGTTCAGACTGGGATCAGGGCCCACATGCACCAAGAGAACAAAGACTTTAGGGGTATAGGTACAGAACCCCTGACAACAGAAAATTAGATCATCCTGGAAATCAAGAAGGAACCTCTGCCAAGGAGAAAGCTGAAACTGAAGAAGGAAGATTGTCCTGCTGTTGCTCTGCTGGACTGACCTGTTGCTTTGCTGCCAAGGAGAGGGGAAGGACTTTGCTGTTGAGCTGTGTCCCCTGTCTTGAAGGAATCTCCAAGGGCCTGAGAAGAGCTGGCTCCCTGTTTTGAAGTCCCAGGAACAAAAGGACTTCACCCCCAGCTTCCCTGAACTCTGCTGAGAGAGTTCTGTCCTTCCTAGAGTGCTTGATCCAGTTGTGGGGCCTCTGGAAGTTGTACCTGAGCTGGGAAGCTTGAAACTAAGCTTGAGTGACTTTTGAAACTGAAAAGTGTCGCATCGCTCGCTTGCGGAGCGCATCCCCGACAGTGCGAGAAGTTTCCCGCCGCTACGGAGGCTGAGATCGTCGCAGCGCCTGACGCCGCTGCCAGAGACGTCGCATCCTTCGTTTGCGGGATGCACCAGACCGGTGCGGGAGAATCGAACATCGCTGCGAGTATCGTCGCAGAGCCTGTCGTCACTGGGTGAGAACGCCGCACCGCTCGCTTGCGGACCGCATCACGTCGCTGCGAGCATCGTCGCAGAACCATCGCATCGAGGAGCTGTGAGAGAGAGGATCACCGCTGGACCGCGCATCGTCGCCCCGGAAATCGTCGCAGCCCCTTCGAGATCGTCGCATCGTGCCTTTGTGAGAACAGACTTCCTACGGAACCTACGCACCGGAATCCATACAAGTGGCCTTCCTCCCCATACAGACCGGATTCATCGCAACACGCCCGCTGCTGCAGCGGGGCTGTCGCATCGCCTCCCCAGGGTCTCAGGAGCAACGCATCGCTTGTTTTCCACCGCACCAGCTTCTGCTTTTTGGAACTTTGTTGCAACTAAAAGGTACTGTGAGTAAACGTGACGCAACTGTGAACTTTTCACGCATCAGTAGAGAATTCTATCGCAACGTAGAGAATTCTATCGCAACCTAAGAATTTTAACGCAACCTTAAGAACTCTTTTGAAACCATATTCTTGAACTGTGTATGTTGGATTTTTGTCGTTTTGGTCTTGTGTAGTTTAGATTAAATACCTTTATTTTTCTAAACTGTTGTGGAGTCAGTTTGTGGTGTTTTCACTGTGTTACTGTGAGTGTTGGTACAAATACTTTACGCATTGCCTCTGGTTAGCCTAGACTGCTCGTGCCAAGCTACCTAGAGGGTGAGCAGGGGTTATCTCAGAAGGTTATCTCCTTGCCCTGACTAGAAGCAAGGGTCCCTATTTGGACAGTGGTACCTACCTCTGCCAACTAGAGACCCCCAGATCTAACATGTTCTTTGGGGCGAAGGTGGCTTTGAACTAGGATGTCTCTCAGCCTTTCGTAGGTTATGGAGGGTCTCAGTCCTACTTCATTTCGTAGTATGGGGTCCTGTCTAAGAATATCCCACCTATTTTTCAGGATTTTACAGCTCTGATTGGATTGGCCACAGAATTTGGTAATGAATCTGGGGGCTGGTTTGTCCTTTTCTTTGCTGCAAATTTCTTTGTTTGGTCTCAGGATTTCCTCTCTACATTGGGACTCAACTCTTGTTTCAGCTTGGTGTAAGGCTTTCTTTGAGTATCCCCTGTCTAAGAATCTTGCTTTCATTTCTTGCTTTGCCCTTGTGTATGTTTCCTCAGAGCTGCAGTTGCATTTTGCTCTGAGGAATTCACTGTAGGGTATGCCCCATCTGAAGCTAGGTGGGTGGGAACTGGCAGCATGGAGGATGGAATTTCCAGCTGTGCTCTTTCTGAATAAGTTGGTACTTATTTTCCCTTTCTCCACAGTGAGTTTGAGATCCAGGAATTCAACCGAGGTTTAGCTGTAGTGTCCTATGAATCTGAGGTTAACATTGTTATAGTTTAAACAATCAACAAATTGGTTAGGGTCATTCTCTGTGCCCCTCCATACAAAGAAGATGTCATCTATGTATCTTAGCCAAATTGACACATTGAGAGCCTACTTTTCCGTTTGGTCATTCCAGAGCATCTGCTTCTCCCACCAGACTAGCATGAGGTTGGCATAGCTGGGGGTGAAGCAGGTGCCCATGGAAGTCCCCTGTAGTTGTTTATAAATTATAATAGATGTTCTCAAACATAAATACATTTTCCTTAAGGCACCACAAGATCATATCTAGTATCATGTTGGTGTGCTGTAAGTACATGACTTGACGTTTTTTTAAGAAAAGCGGCAGGCTTTCAGCCCGTCTTCGTGACGAATACTTGTGTAGAGTGCCTCTACATCTAAACACACCAACCAATCAATGTTGTTCATTTTGATGTTCTCTATCTTATATATATATATATATATATATATATATATATATATATATATATATATATATATATTCACTGAAAAAACCATAGATTTCAGGATTGTTATAGTTCGTAATTAGCATTTAAAAAACCTTAGAAATCATCAGCAGTGCAATGCAGGTGCGCAAGTTATAGTTAGCTCAACTAACTATAACAGGCGAATTTCTCTGGTTTTATAGGAGTCAAATGTTCAACCAACTATAACGTCCCTGAAACATATGTTTTTTTTGTAAATTTCTAAGGTTTTTTAAATGCTAACTCCTAACTATAACCTGCCTGAAACCTATAGTTTTTTCAGTGTGTTTCAAAGATTTTTTTAAATGTTAATTTCATATTTTAATGTTTTTAAAACCTATATTTTTTCTAATATTTTGGAACTCTATTATACTTCTTTTTTTACGTAAAAAATTATATAATGTTTTATATCTTCCCCAAAAAAGATGTATATATACTAATACATATATATTTTTTTAAACTGCACTCCCATACCGGTAGCGTACCAAGCTCATCAAAACGCAAATCCTATCCGCCATATTGCTAAACTCCTAAATGATTCGCATTTCGTATTGGACAAGTTTGTGACACCGCATTCCACGTAGCATCATATACGCATGAAGTCACCCCAGCTGCTGCTTTGGTATCCGACGGGTACGCAGTACCAAGCCACGCATTACATCATGTACGTATGGGGTCATGCCCGCTGCGCGTTGCGTATGCAATGAGTAAACGCTGCCAGGCCATGTGTTACATCACAGGCGTATAGTGTCGCGCCGGGGACGCCATTCCCTCGTTTATTTTTTGTCTTAAAAGTATATCTAAAAAACTTTAAACAGTATATGAGAGCAAGCGATAATTTAAAATACTTTAAACATTTATATATTTCTAACTGTAATGAACTTACATTATGGAAAATATATTTTCTCAAAATCATTTCGGGTGCGGCCTCCTTGCGCGCTCGGTGTGCGATTGCCACGTGACCTTAAAAAAGCATTTGATTACTTCATAACATTTTCCATTGTAACAGTTGGACGACCCCACCCATTTTAGTCATTCTTTCTACAGCGTTTGATGAGAGAAGCCTCTTCTGCTTAGAAAACTTTTCAGAAAAGTGTTTTCCTGTATACACATATCTTATACTACACACAACATGCAACGATCATCTTGATCAATATTCATGGTCTGTACATTAGCCTTCCACGTGTGATTGCCATGCATCTCAAACATTCCATCAAAAAACCAATGTGTGTTACACGATGCCCCTGGTGTGTGTGTATGCACATTATTGTGCTCCCTTTCGGCCTTGGTATTTGTGGCTCTAAGAAGTATCAGGAGCCACGGGCAGAGTACACATCCGAGATCACATGTGACAAACAGTAAACAGCAATGTGTAGATTTCTTTTGCTGTACGCTCTGTTGTCAGACTTTATCAATATAGTACTGTCTTATATGTGAGACTTTCAGATTCACATTTGACATGCATTGCTTGACTGTAATGTAATGCTCACTGGTTAGAGGCGGCAGACCCGTAAGCAGAGAACGGCCCGGGACCAGGGCTCAATTCCCGGCAGGGTCGTGGACCAGGGTCAAAACGGACTCGATAATTCTCACCTCGGAGCCTACTCTAACCAGGGAACACACTCGGCAACTCTGGGCATCAAGCTTGCCTCATCTCTACAATGGCCCCCCACAGACGCCGGGGATGCCTGGTTTCACCTTGGAGATACCCAGAAAGGGACCATCTCACAGGGAAAACCAGGACGGGTTCCCCAGCGGTCTTCGGCGCCAGGATACTCCATGGAGTCGCAGTGCGCTTTACAAGTACACCCACATTTACACATTTACATTTACATCACTGTGTATGACGTAGCCTCACTACTGATCCTCCCTCCATCCGAGCACATTCACATGTGTACGCTTAGCGATAGCAACACTTTCAATAATACCGCACATCATTGACATGCGTGTCTGCACATATCCACAGCCTTGACAACGACATGTAAAGTTCGCCATTCAATCTTTTCAAACACCATCTCATTAGCGATAGTTGCCACCCTCCCGACACATGCTACACTAATGTAAACTGCACATTCTGCGAGGTCAAAACTACAAAAGAAACACACATAAGTACACTTCTTGTCCAGGCAGGAACTAAACAAAGCCCAGGTCCCTGGAAATATTATTCACACCCCTACGCTGGCCTGGCATACGCAAGCCCAGCCCACTTTGCGTACGGATAAATAGGATAACCACAAAGCCACATGTCCCTCTTCTTCCACACTGCCTCAGGTGATATGGCTGCATCCAGCTCGCATATAACAATGCGCAATTAAAAAAAAGGGATCCATGAGATGTACACCACCCTGGCAATCAACACTGGCTCTAAATTGCGAGCCCTACTGCCCGTCGTCTCGAAAGGGATGCATGAGGTGTACACCATCCTGAAATCATCACTCCAACTGAATTGTGAGCAGTGCTGCCCATAGTGTTTGCTCACACAACAATGACAGCAGGTGAGCAGAGCGGCCTGGGTGCACAGGGACTCCAATTGAGTGTGCTGCGGCAGGAGGTGTGGGGTACATCAGCCTTGCTGAAGCGATGTTGCCGTGTGTAATGATGTGATCTCTGATCTGATTCAATCTCATCTCTGTCTCATTTTAAAGACCTGCTGGACCGTACTGTAGTCCAGAGCCAGCGAGCTGCTGCCCTACAGACACCTGTTGACTGCACTGCTGCGGAAGGGGTGGGGTGCATCAGCCTGAGTGCGCACGTGCGAATAAGCAATCTTGCCGTGTGTAATGATGTGATCTCTGACCTCATTCAGTCAAATCTCTGTCTATTTTTAAGGACCTGCTGGACTATACTGTAGGCCTGAGCCAGCGGGCAGCGCTGCCCTACAGACACGTGGTGTTGGTTTTTAGGGCACTGTAGTGAGCTTGTTACTAAGTGTACATGCACACAGCCTTCTGCCACTGCATTACACACACACATTATGCTTCTACCATGCTCTCTGTTCCTGTCTATGTGAACCTTTGTATAACGTATTATTATTTAACCTTGTGTATTCTCGTGCACTCCAACTCCTCTTTGAACCACGATTACCACTAACAGTTGGTAGATCGTACTTCAAAAATGAAGGATGCACTCAATTCCTGTTTTCTATTAAGCTTGAAATAAACTTTCATTTACCTCCAGACATTTCCACCATTAAATTATTTCTCCCTTTTCGGACACTGAATTGATATGCTCAAGATGGGTGGAGCGGGAGCTCAACCCGCGATGATGCTCTGGGCATTCTGATGCCTTCCATTGTGGTATCAAGACACCGTCCCCGACTGGAGACCTGCTCTCCTATCGCTCAAATGTACCCCGGATTCAGAGCTTGCACCAACACGTCGTGGGAAACATCGGTGGTGGCAGGTGAGCAGTGAAGCCTTGGTGTGCAGGACCTACAATTGAGCACAGTGTGGGGGAAGGGGCTGGGGTGCAGCACCGTGGGTGTGCACAGATGCAGGCAAGCGATTTCCCCGTAGCTAATAATGTAGGACCATGTTATCATAGAATGGCGATATTGGGCTTGATAATACGCCCTTGTGAATTCCCATAGAAGCCCAGGTTCACACCAGAACCTGGGCTTCCATGGGAATTCACAAAGGCATATTATCAAGCCCCTTATCGCCACTTTAGCGGCAGTTTCCTGCTGCTAAAGTGGCAATAACGTTATCGCTGTTCCTTGATAATATGGCCCCTAATCTCTGGCCTCATATGTTTCATTTTAAGGACTTGCTGGACTACACTCTTTTTCGTGGACCCCAGCGTCCTAGACAAACGGGTGAAGGGAGGGTAAACACTGAGGGTTTGGTGCAGTAGGCTGACGCTCTGTCTCCTCCTCCCTCTCATCATTGACTCTCCCTCCCCTTCTCCCTTCCACCCACTCCCACTCCCTCCCATTCTCACTATCGTCCTTTTATTCAGACTGCCTTTCTTTTCCTCTTCCACATAGCACACATACATATGTTTCATTTTGGTATTGCAGGTTTTTTGACGCTGCTTCCACTGGAGTCAACCCACGTTTTTTTATATTATACTGTTTGTTCTATTAAACTTACGTTTCTATTTATTTCTGTTTTAAAAAGAGTTACTTTTTTCCTAATAAATGAGTGTATAGGTCTTTTTCTGACAACACTTGTCTATAGTTTATTGTGAAAATCATCTGTTTATAAGAGATTATGAGGGCAAACCTTTGTAATATTACAGTGCACCTACCAAACATAATCCAACTGACTGTTAAACAAATGAATTCTGGGTAATACTACAACTGCAAGTGTTCTATGAGTGTATCACTTTATAACCCCATGAGTACTGCCCGTCTGATTACAGAACCAATAAGGCACTGCCTAGAGCCACCGAAGCATTAGGGACTGCCGAGGCCCACCCTGCATATTTAAGTAAAGCCCCAGAGTGTGGCGATCCCCGGACTTCAGTTGGTCTCGAACCTCCCAAACAATTAGTACTCAATACCCGGGAAGGTGGCGGTCCCCTAGACTGCGAAACGTATCTGTGCCCTTCCTCACATAATTTACATGTGAAATTAAGATCCCCAGAAAACCCGCAATATAATAACTGGATTGGCCACGGAACATTACACACCAGGGGCCTCATTTAAATGAACGGGTGAGACCCTGCTTTTTTTTTCCTCTCCATTTTTACCATCGGCATTCCCTCTCTTAAAGCGATACGAGGTTTTCCTCCTCTCGCTTCAAGTAGTCAAACAAGGATTTGCTATCACAGGGTAGAAGCCATGCACCCGCCCTCTAATACCAAACACAAATGTCCCGCGAATGCACACCCCGGGACATTGTATGAACTACCCCTGAGAGGTCACACTCCCTAGGACCATGATGCATTTGTTAGTATAAAAGCATACTACCACTACTTACACACTTGTAGTACAGCGACCAGAATGTAGTGAAAAAGCAGAGGAACCGCAAAATCTCAAAATATGAATCATACCAGAAGTCGGATGACATAGTTCAATGAGCTGACGACCCTGGCATAAGTAGAAACAGCTACGTGAAGAAAACAGGTCTTCAGCACAACGCAAGCAATTTTGAAATATTGGTGAGTGCTGCCTTCTTTTTACCTTCTCCCGCTCGTTGACAAATTTATGTAGTGAAAAGGCAGACAGCAGTGGATCCAATAAGTAGATTTATTACAGGAAAACAAGACACCTAAAACAGCCAGCAATTGGAGCAGACAGCAAGGCAACCGTCTTTTCCAGCACTGTGTACAAACTCCGCAAGGTTCCCCTCATGACAGCCCTACATTCTAACATTACATACTTAGATTCTAGTTGAATTACATACTAACATTCTACTATGACTTAAATTGGAATACTACACAGAGCACATGACTTCACAGCAATGAGCTCAAGGTTTCATCCACAAGTCTTAAGACCGGTAGGGGTGAGTAGTTTGCTTCCCACTCCCTTTATTGTATAAACGCAAACTAACACTACTTCCCCAGGTATGCTACAGCTCCCAGAGCACATCACTTTACCGCAATGAGCTAACAATTTAGGCTCACAATTTAATCCCCGACTCTTCAGACCAGTAGGGGTGAGTAGTTCGCTTCCCACTCCCTATATATTATAAACGCATACTAACACTACTTATAAACTTATACTACAGCAGCTAGTATCCTATAGCGCCCAGAGCCAATCAATTTACACCAATCAGCTCAGTTTGATCCCCGACTCTTCACACCGGTAGACGTGAGTACTTCGCTTCCCACTTCTGGTATAGTATAAACGCATGTTAGCGGCCAGTAGTTTGCTTCCCACTCCCTGTATGGTATAAACACCTACTAACACTACTTGAACAGGTATACTACTGCACCCAGAGCCCATCTCCTTACAGCAATCACTCGGTTTTATCCCCAAATCTTCATATCGGTAGGCGTGAGTACTTCGCTTCCTGCTTCCGGTATAGTATAAATGCACGATACCGGTCAGTAGTTCGCTTCCCACTCCCTGTATGGTATAAACGCCTACTAACACTACTTGCACATGTATGCTACAAAGAATAGACCACATCACTTTACAGCAATGACCTCACGGTGTAGGCTCTCGGTTTCATACCCGAGTGCAGCACCATATCAGATCAGCACCATGTCACTCTGAACATCACCGCACTTTCAGCCTGGTAAATGTGACTAGTTTGCTTCCCAATCCCCCACAGAGGTTACAGTGCTCCTACCCTCCTTTCCCACTTTTTTCGCCTTTTTTTCCCCTTACTCGCTTCAATGGAATCACAAAATGGCGGCCATTACTTCCTAGTTGCAACCGCTCGCAGCGCTCGCAGCCAATCAGCAGCAAGCTTTTGCTCGTAACGCCTCAGCCAATCAAATGGCAGAATTCCCAAATATCAATATCTGTAAATTTCGATATTTCTCAAAAACTACTGGATGTATTTACACCAAATAAACAAAAGTGTGCTTTCTAGACCAAAACCCTTCTCCCTGCCAAAATTGGGGTAATTTGTTCACCCATTCGACTTGTAGCCTTGTCTAGTTTCCTATGGAAATTAACATGGAGAAAACACGTTTTGGGACCCCCCTTTTATCTCGGCTCCCCTTGACGAATCACACCCAAACTTTCAACATAGGAGCTGATATGAACAAAGAATTTGTTTTGGAAATTTCATTAAGATTCATCAAACAACGCCAAAGTTATAAGCAAAACAAGAAATACTCTTCCTATGGAAACTCGGTCCTAACTATAACTACCTACATATAGATATATATGTATATATATATATATATATATATATTACCTACTGGCGGTCGCCAGTAGGTATATATAGTTAGGATTTTTTCTCTATGGGATTTTTGAAAATTCTATGTCTAATAACTTTGGCGTTTGTGGACGGAATTGGCTGAAATTTTCAGGAAAATGGCACATTTTGTTTCTGAGCAGCCCTTGAAAATTTGGGGGGGGTTCGTCAAGGGGGGGCCGAGAAAAAAGGGGGGTCCCAAAACGTGTTTTTAACATTGAGTTTTCCATAGGGCGGTTGGCCTCACTTTTAGCCCGAACGGCTGAATGGATTTGCACGAAACTTGGCAAAATTGTAGGGACTGGTAGCCCGATGTGCCTTTTGTAGGTCTCAATATATGTGCTCCAGTGGATTTTGAGAAATTAACGTTTAAAAAAAGATATATATCTGTAACAGCGGACCTGGCAGCGTCCCAGGACGCGTACTTTACGCGCAACGGAGCTTTGTGAAGCGAAGCTGATTGGTTCTCCGGCGTCTGTCAACATTCCAAAAAGTCCGTAGCGGCCGCCATCTTGTCTCTCTGTAGGATCGAGAGACAAGAGGAGGTCAAAACAAAGGGGGAAATAACTATAAGGGGGCATAGTAGATCCTCGCTGACCCCCTAGGTTTGATGTGGAGGTTTTAAAAGGGCCCCGCGGGGCAAAAAAAAATAATAATAATAATAATCGAACGGCTGAATGGATTTGCACGAAACTTGGCAAAATATTAGGGACTGGTAGCCCGATGTGCCTTTGCTAGGTCTCAATATATGTGCTCCAGTGGATTTTGAGAAATTAACGTTCAAAAAAAGATATATATCTGTAACAGCGCTCCGCTTCGCGTAACGGAGGTTTGCGAAGCTGATTGGTCATTCTGTCACTGGGCTATAGTTGGGCTACATCTGGCTGATATTTGGGCTACATTTGTTTTTTTGTGTGTCTGGCGGCCATCTTTGGACTACATTGGGCTACATTGGGCTTCATTGGGCTACATTGGGCTACATTTGGGCTCCAACATATATATAGGCCAATGTAGCCCAATATATATTTTTCAAAGTTAATTTTCGTAAAAACCACTGGAGCATATATCTTGAGACATAGCAAAGGCACATCGGGCTACCAGTCCCTACAATTTTGCCAAGTTTCGTGGAAATCCATTCAGCCGTTCGAGCTAAAAGTGAGTCCAACCGCCCTATGGAAATGAAGGAAATGAATGGGTAATTTGTAATTAGCAAATAGCTAATCGCAAACTAGGAATGGTAAAGAATCGCTATTTATTCCTTAAAGTTCGCTATTTAGGAAATGCAAAAAACTTTGATGATACATATGGCGGTTCATCTCTAACAAGATAAGAAGCATAGGGATACATTTATGATGACTGGCGCATCACCAGGGATGTGTTAGTCATTCTGTGCCGCTGTTCCGTCACCTATGGTGTGCTGCATTTACAATGCGGCGCATCATGGGGCAAAAACAGCACAGATGCGTGATGTATCTGTGCCGTAAAGGTGGCGCATTGCTGGAGTTGTATCGCAAGTGTGATGAAGCTCCAGCAAGGGTCGGGGGTGCCCCTGTCGCAGGGTTTCTGTTCTCACACAGAACTGTGGACAGAGGATTGGAACCTCGGCGAATTAGGGTGTCCCAAAACTCACGTTAGTAATCAAAAACTCCTTAGCAAGCTAGGTACAGTGTCACATTGGATATAACAAACTCTCAATGTTTAGACAATCCAGAATATGAACTTATAGTACCTCAGGATATGTGGAACTCATGAACAGTCGGTCGTTATATATTTCTTAGAAACCAGAACATGGAGTTAAGAAGAACACATGTGTATTTGAAATGTTTATTTACTAATGCCGTCTTCTCAGGCATAGTATCTTAGATAATACAAGTACACATATTATCAGTAGCAAATTTACCAGCATAGTTACTAGTACATAAAAAGCGAATGGTGATAGTATGTTAACATGCTGTAAATGAATAAGAGTTAGCAACACTTATAAGCAGCCGCGGGCCGTGGAGGGAGTTACGGTGAGGCAGGGAGGCGGGGAGGGGGAGAAGCAGGGTGGAGAATACAAGTACACATATTATCAGTAGCAAAATTACCAGCATAGTTACTAGTACATAAAAAGCGAATGGTGACAGTATGTTAACATGCTGTAAATGAATAAGAGTTAGCAACACTTATAAGCAGCCGCGGGCCGTGGAGGGAGTTACGGTGGGGCAGGGAGGCGGGGAGGGGGAGGGGCAAGGTAGAGAGGGCTCCACCCTGCTTCTCCCCCTCCCCGCCTCCCTGCCTCACCGTAACTCCCTCCACGGCCCGCGGCTGCTTATATCTCACCCTCCCTAATACACATATTATATTATTTGCTAAGAAGGTCTCTTTGTGTTGGTTTAGGGCGTGCCCATACTTTAGTGTCTTAGATTTGAAGGAATCACATCAGCATACACCAGCTCTCTCTTCATGTGAACCGCATCAACTGTTGTGTATGTGTGTTCGGCAAAGCAATATAAAACCCGCCTCATGCCCAGAATTGGCAGAAGTTGCACTTATGTTATGAGTATGAAGTCGTGGAGATCAGACCTCATAACAATTCTGTATCGTGTTGTTCTTGAAACTTTAGCACTCGCTGTACAGATATAGTTTAACAAGCAAAGCAGATAGTAGAGCAATAACATATTATTCTCATGTAAACCACGATGAACTACTAGGTGGAAAGCTAAAGCAACAACTAAGTGTCGTGTGCAGAAGTTGCAAAAAAGGAAAAATGGCATTTAAACCGGTAATGAGCCCATGCTAACTTAACACGGTGTAAAGATATCCAGGACCTAGATGACACCTCCCCATGATCCGGAAACGAACTGAATAAGATAATAGAAGTGCCATCTCATGAGAGCAGATTGCAAGTTTATATGTGGACGGTCCGCAAGGTAAAGCATTAAAAACTAGGAAAATTTAATGCTAAAGAAAAATAAAACAGCCAAGTACTTTATCGAGTCTTAAGCCAATAGGCAAGGTAAATAATAAAAACTTGACAAATAAGTCAATGAATTGTCAATGAAATGCTAGTACTCAGCATATCAAACATGAAAAAGGTCTATGACATAACTGTGTATGCAAAATAAGCTGCAACAGCCTCCAATAGGAAGTCACCGTCTTCATCCGAAAACAGTTCAGCCATCCAATTTAAAAGCGGAAAAGAACATACATGCTCTCCCAGCACCGGATCCTCTATCACCATCAGAGGACAGCTCGGTGGGTTTTCAAGAAAGCTCTGTTCCAAGAAAGACTGTGCTGCCGCCAGTAAATTCCAGGGACCAAGTAGTCCATGCATCAATGCCACAGCCATAATCCTTTCGCCAGGACAAACCAACTCGTGAGTAATGATAGGAGTCATCAGCTGATTAAAGTCGACGTCAGGAGAAACCGGTCCGCAGAGACACAAATCAATGGCCCAATCGAAATCACAGGTCAGGCAGTGAAATACAGGCTGGACACAGGTGAAGTAGGAGAATCGAAAAGATAATCCATATGCCGTGCTTAATATCGCCAACGGCATTGTGCCATAATATTCTAGCATGCGATTGCGGAACAGTGTCAGCAGCTGCAGGGTGGGAGGTTGCATAGGAGGGACATCCATATTTAAAAATGTAAAAAAGCACAAGAGCGTCCGCTGGTAATGCAAGTAAAAATGCCAATCCACGAACCAGAGTGGAGAAAATAGAATGAAAGGAAGCAGGGATGACTCCAAAGATTTTCTCAAATGAAGTCACGAGACCACTGGTAACAACTTTAAAAAAGTGCGCCAGGGTCTTTGTGGAGGATGCGTTAAAGATAGTCGGAACCATCTTGCTGAAATTGAAAGGCAAATCTGAATTGAAAAGGGTCTGCACCTCTGTACGGGTGTTCGCTATGTGAAGCACGAAAGTTTCACGGGCCGAACTCAAGGTCACCTCTCTCTGAGACAAAAGAGCTCTTATTCTTGTCATGCCGTTGAAATCTGTCCCAAGGTTGGTATTTGTGGCCAGATTGAAAACTCCCTATGTTCATGTGTGGGAGGAAATAGAACATTTCTGCAGCAAATAACCCGTTCACTTACTGTTACGATAAAAGGAATACTTTTAATTAACTCAGAACAATCTTCATTATTGAGCATCAAATAACTACCATTTTCCAACAACTTGAACGTGGGGATGATAGCAGGAACTGGCGTGCCTTGCAACACGCAAGCCATATTTGGTCGGTGTTTGTTGCATGAACCGTGTAACTGTATGTGCCTACACATTAGTGAATGATCTGGCGTCTCAGTGCATTCCTCTCCATTCAGATAAACTTCTTGATCATCTTTGAAACATCTGTATGTGTATGGAAGCGACCAGACCTCATGAAGAAAAGCACTACCTAAAGGTTCATAACGACCTATTGGTATATATTTCATACAATTTGAAAACTTATATAAAGCAAAAGGCAGCGTTATTAAACCGTGGATAAGGCACGTTGCCAAAAAACCCGCAATCCTCTGCTGATGATGTCACTGAGCATGTCATGAATGATGTAATATGTGACATCATCAGCAGTGGATTACGGGTAATAGTATCTCTAGTTTACTCCCCTATAGCTGTCTTTCTTTTAACATAAGTGTCTGTTTCCTTCCCTTATACTTACTGTTTTTGGTTCGCTTCTGGTTCGCGTACCGGCGAGCGAACTGGGAAGCGAACTAAGAGAAATAGAGGTTGGCACAGTTCCAAATATTGTACCAATTTTTTAATAACGGGGAGGTAGTTCTGAAAAGAACTTTTTTTTTAATTGTTTTTGTTGTTTTATATTTTTTTTATTATTTTTCGGAACATTTTTTTACTTTTTTTGAATTTTTCTGAACAGTTTTATATTTTTTTGGGTTTTTCTTGGAGGGGGCAATGAAAACGATTCATTGTAAAGGGCTCAACAGGAGCAACAAAACAAAAAAAGAAGTATTTATTATTTGGGGCGTTTCGTACAAACTTGCATATGATAGTCAATAGCTCTGTTGATCAGAGTGATGCTTTTTTCTCCGTAGGAAATGAATACATCGCAAAATACGCAGATGTGTTTTACTTCACCAAATTTCATTTGTATATTTGGCACCATCTCCCTGCCCTCTGGTCCCGTTACTTCCGGTACAACAGATCTTCTGGCCATAATAGGGAGATTATCTAGGTCGTTCCGAAACTGTGCAGCACTGTAGTTGTTAGGATGCCACCTAGTCATATGGCGATGCATTGTGTAGTTTCCGAAACTGTATTTTTTCTCGGTTCCTCTGGACAGTCTATCTTGACATATAAGGCAAGTTACGTATCTTGCATTTACTTTTTTCTGACCTTTGGGAATTTTAAAAAATTGCCAAATGAAGTTTTCTTTCCGGTGAGACGTCCTGGGCTGCTCAGGCAAAAACTGCCTCTCTTCGTGCTCGTCGTCCTGTTCCTCTTCTTCTTCTTCTTGTTGAATTATAACTTGAGCAGGTGGTCCACTCTTCCTTGGATGTGGTGGAGGTGGTGGGGAAGCACCAGCTGAAGCTACTAAAGAAGCCATTGCTCAGTGATCACAAAGGGTCTTTCTCTCACAATGATGAAAGTCAGAGTGAGGAAAGAAGGAGGGATTTTCATCATTTGGGAAAAACAAGAGTTCTCAACCAATCAAAAGTGTTCATTTTAGATTATATGACCTAGTCTTACATCATTAGGAAACCAAAAGTGAAATGAACCAATGAAAAGTGTTATTACCAAGTCACATGACTTGCTGTGTTTACGTTAAGCGCTTTGCAGGGCCTCCCGGTTTGCTTCCAGAAACCTGTGCTTTGCGACTCGCTTCGCGTACCAGTTCGCTAACGTAGCACGTCATATGACGTATCACGCGACAACGTGAAACGTCATGCGGACGGGAGGCGTCACGATGTTGTTTTCTAACGCGGCACTTGCGGTAAAGAAACGTTTACCGGCTCGCGGTCTATTTCGCGGCATCAAGGTCAGCTAACGGGAAGCTTCCCGATTCGCGAAGCGGGAACGAAGAAAAAAAATTATTTAAAAAAAAAATTATTCATAAACATATAAAATATATTTTTGGATTTAAAGAAGAATACATTTTACAGCTACAGATATTAGCTGTTAAAAAAACAATGAAATTCACAGAAAAAACCATAGGTTATAGACCATATATAGTTAGGAATTAGCATTTACAAAACCTTGAAAATTCACTGAAAAAACCATAGGTTATAGACCATATATAGTTAGGAATTAGCATTTAGAAAACCTTATTTTACTCACACAAAACCATTGAAATTCCATATATAGTTAGTTGCACTAACTATATATCGCGCACCCGCAATCCACTGCTGATGATGTCACATATTACATCATTCATGACATGGTCAGTGACATCACTGATGACATCACTGATGACATCTCAAATGACATCACTGATGACATCACTGATGACATCTCATTTGACATCAATGACCACATCACTGATGATATCATTCATGTGACAATACAATGCATCTCCTCACATTTTAATATAACCTCTGTTTCACCCAGTGTTAAAAAGAGAGTATAATTTTTGAAACCATTGACACACCAATACTAGTTACTACATACGCACTCACTGATTGCTACGTCTACACACACCTTCACTCATTCACCCATACAATCATTCATACATACAATCACTCATCTTTACAACACTATCATATGCACTCATACACCTATACAGACACTCACAGTCTGCCACTCATCCATGGAGTTACTCACACACATAGTCAGTCCTGTAAAGAATCAATGACACTTCCATTTTCTTGTCTGTACAGTTAAACATAGAGCACCTTACATTTTCAAACATATACTAACACATACTTACCTTCTTATACAATCATTGATACAAGTACAGATTGATCTGCACAGAGTCACACACCTCCCAGCTAGCCACACACACACTCAGTCTCCCATACAAATACTTGGGCAATCAATCAATAACCCATATAGTTACTCATATAGCTACTGATCAACACATGCAGCAGTTTACAGAACAACAGACATAATGATGCACAAATTAAGACAGTTTAGTCACTAACCCATGCAGTCAGTGAGACACATTTAATCACTCACTCATACAGTCAGTCATGCACCTACTAAATCCTTCGTCCAGACACTTACACATCCACTCATTCTTCAATATGTAAGACATATTTAAACTTTATAGAAACAAAAAATCACTGGATGTTGTTATCAGTGATGTCATCAGTGATGTCATTTGAGATGTCATCAGTGATGTCATCAGTGATGTCACTGACCATGTCATGAATGATGTAATATGTGACATCATCAGCAGTGGATTGCGGGTGCGCGATATATAGTTAGTGCAACTAACTATATATGGAATTTCAATGGTTTTGTGTGAGTAAAATAAGGTTTTCTAAATGCTAATTCCTAACTATATATGGTCTATAACCTATGGTTTTTTCAGTGAATTTTCAAGGTTTTGTAAATGCTAATTCCTAACTATATATGGTCTATAACCTATGGTTTTTTCTGTGAATATATATATATATTACTAAACACAGCCATCACTTGTAATTTTGTGGTCATTGTTGGTCGCAGTTTATTACCTGTTACATACCTACATATTGGTACATGCCCCTGGTTGAAATCTTTGGCGAGGGTCATAAATCTTCATCATGAACCATCGTAAACTGGATATCATACATCATTAGTTGGTCATCATAAATCAAGGGTCATAAATCATTGGTGTATCATAAATAATTTTGTCACAAGCCGTCACAAATTTGTTGTCATAAATCATTTTGCATGATCATCATAAATCATCAGCCATAAATCATATGTTGCGTTATTAACAAAGGGGTAACCCAATTGGAGTCAGAGGACCTGGGTATCAAGTATTATAAACATAAATGGTCCTAGACATTGATTCAGAATATGCACTGTCAAGTTATATCAAACATTCATTTTACTTCTGATCACCATACGATTAAATCCTGTAATGGTTGATTCAAATCAAAACAGAAAACACATATTAGCCCAAAATATTTGTTGATACAACAAACCACACCTGAAGCAAAAAACTGTGTCTCACCAAGGTCCGAGAGACTCTCTTATTTAATATACACTTTAGAAAAAAGACATAATATGCTTCCATACAGTAAAAAATACAGTTATTTACACAAGGGGTTCACTATCAAGTAACGTGCAAAGAAAAGAGTGAAAATAAGTGCTGGTGTAAGTGAAACGACCAAAGAAGTCTAGAGAGAATATAGGTTAAAGTACAATAGGGTTTTTTTTGAACAGACACTAAGGTTTCAATCCTTAGTGTAAACAAAAAATTTGCCTGCACTTGTTGATATATTCGCAAAAAATTTAACTCTTTCTTACTGGCACGTAATTGACAAAAGTCCTCCGTATTCAGATTAGAACAAGGGAAAAGGGCATTGGAAGAACAATAAAGGTACAGGCTCGGGGGAATGTTGTCAACGTTTCGACCCAAAGTGAACAGGGTTGCTGATTTCCTCAGGGACGGGTCATCATCATGATGGCAAAAGGAGGGAGGAAACTCAATATGCACGAAAAAACGTATCCCCAAAGCAAGTGGGCACCCTTCAATGGTGTGCCACTCTGTGCGAACTCAGTCAGCACCCAATAGATATGGTATAAGTCAAGCTATTCCAACGTGCTTGTCAGTACCACATAGGGTTTGCACGCGAAGAATCCAATTGGTTAATTTTAAGATGTAACTCAATTAGCATAAAAAAAGCAAGCCGTCAGCCTGGCTCCGTCTGCACAACCTGCAACTAAAGCCGTTACTCCGGTATGGAACGCGGAAGTGGTGTGCACGAATAAATCATATGTTGGTCATAAATAACTAGCTTGTTACAGCTCAATTGCACATCATAGAGCCATAAATCACCCTGACAGCTTGTAGATTGTTCTGTTGGTTCCAAGCCCCTTTGCGTGTGGAGGGTAGCCTCTCCCTAGGGTTAGGCCCCAACTCGCTACCTTTTGTGCCCTGCCATCTGGCGGGGTCTGGGTTGCGAGCACCGTCTCCATTTGCTACCCCCTTTTGTCAGGCCAACTCACCTTGCCGTAAGGCATCCCAAAGTGAGTGACCCTCCTTCTACACACCGCCCGATCAGTGTGCTCTGGGCATTCTGATGCCTTCCATTTTGGTATCAAGACACCGTCCCCGACCGGAGACCTGCTCTCCTATCGCTCAAATGTACCCCGGATTCAGAGCTTGCACCAACACGTCGTGGGAAACATCGGTGGTGGCAGGTGAGCAGTGAAGCCTTGGTGTGCAGGACCTACAATTGAGCACAGTGTGGGGGAAGGGGCTGGGGTGCAGCACCGTGGGTGTGCACAGATGCAGGCAAGCGATTTCCCCGTAGCTAATAATGTAGGACCATGTTATCATAGAATGGCGATATTGGGCTTGATAATACGCCCTTGTGAATTCCCATAGAAGCCCAGGTTCACACCAGAACCTGGGCTTCCATGGGAATTCACAAAGGCATATTATCAAGCCCCTTATCGCCACTTTAGCGGCAGTTTCCTGCTGCTAAAGTGGCAATAACTTTATCGCTGTTCCTTGATAATATGGCCCCTAATCTCTGGCCTCATATGTTTCATTTTAAGGACTTGCTGGACTACACTCTTTTTCGTGGACCCCAGCGTCCTAGACAAACGTGTGAAGGGAGGGTAAACACTGAGGGTTGGGTGCAGTAGGTTGACGCTCTGTCTCCTCCTCCCTCTCATCTTTTGACTCTCCCTCCCCTTCTCCCTTCCACCCACTCCCACTCCCTCCCATTCTCACTATCGTCCTTTTATTCGGACTGCCTTTCTTTTCCTCTTCCACATAGCACACATACATATGTTTCATTTTGGTATTGCAGGTTTTTTACGCTGCTTCCACTGGAGTCAACCCACGTTTTTTATATTATGCTGTTTGTTCTATTAAACTTACGTTTCTATTTATTTCTGTTTTAAAAAGAGTTACTTTTTTCCTAATAAATGAGTGTATAGGTCTTTTTCTGACAACACTTGTCTATAGTTTATTGTGAAAATCATCTGTTTATAAGAGATTATGACGGCAAACCTTTGTAATATTACAGTGCACCTACCAAACATAATCCAACTGACTGTTAAACAAATGAATTCTGGGTAATACTACAACTGCAAGTGTTCTATGAGTGTATCACTTTATAACCCCATGAGTACTGCCCGTCTGATTACAGAACCAATAAGGCACTGCCTAGAGCCACCGAAGCATTAGGGACTGCCGAGGCCCACCCTGCATATTTAAGTAAAGCCCCAGAGTGTGGCGATCCCCGGACTTCAGTTGGCCTCGAACCTCCCAAACAATTAGTAATCAATACCCGGGAAGGTGGCGGTCCCCTAGACTGCGAAACGTTACTGTGCCCTTCCTCACATAATTTACATGTGAAATTAAGATCCCCAGAAAACCCGCAATATAATAATTGGATTGGCCACGGAACATTACACACCAGGGGCCTCATTTAAATGAACAGGTGAGACCCTGCTTTTTTTTTCCTCTCCATTTTTACCATCCGCATTCCCTCTCTTAAAGCGATACGAGGTTTTCCTCCTCTCGCTTCAAGTAGTCAAACAAGGATTTGCTATCACAGGGTGGAAGCCATGCACCCGCCCTCTAATAGCAAACACAAATGTCCCGCGAATGCACACCCCGGGACATTGTATGAACTGCCCCTGAGAGGTCACGCTCCCTAGGACCATGATGCATTTGTTAGTATAAAAGCATACTACCACTACTTACACACGTGTAGTACAGCGACCAGAATGTAGTGAAAAAGCAGAGGAACCGCAAAATCTCAAAATATGAATCATACCAGAAGTCGGATGACATAGTTCAATGAGCTGACGACCCTGGCATAAGTAGAAACAGCTACGTGAAGAAAACAGGTCTTCAGCACAACGCAAGCAATTTTGAAATATTGGTGAGTGCTGCCTTCTTTTTACCTTCTCCCGCTCGTTGACAAATTTATGTAGTGAAGAGGCAGACAGCAGTGGATCCAATAAGTAGATTTATTACAGGAAAACAAGACACCTAAAACAGCCAGCAATTGGAGCAGACAGCAAGGCAACCGTCTTTTCCAGCACTGTGTACAAACTCTGCGAGGTTCCCCTCATGACAGCCCTACATTCTAACATTACATACTTAGATTCTAGTAGAATTACATACTAACATTCTACTATGACTTACATTGGAATACTACACAGAGCACATGACTTCACAGCAATGAGCTCAAGGTTTCATCCACAAGTCTTAAGACCGGTAGGGATGAGTAGTTTGCTTCCCACTCCCTTTATTTTATAAACGCAAACTAACACTACTTCCCCAGGTATGCTACAGCTCCCAGAGCACATCACTTTACCGCAATGAGCTAACAATTTAGGCTCACAATTTAATCCCCGACTCTTCAGACCAGTAGGGGTGAGTAGTTCGCTTCCCACTCCCTATATATTATAAACGCATACTAACACTACTTATAAACTTATACTACAGCAGCTAGTATCCTATAGCGCCCAGAGCCAATCAATTTACACCAATCAGCTCAGTTTGATCCCCGACTCTTCACACCGGTAGACGTGAGTACTTCGCTTCCCACTTCTGGTATAGTATAAACGCATGTTAGCGGCCAGTAGTTTGCTTCCCACTCCCTGTATGGTATAAACACCTACTAACACTACTTGAACAGGTATACTACTGCACCCAGAGCCCATCTCCTTACGGCAATCACTCGGTTTTATCCCCAAATCTTCATATCGGTAGGCGTGAGTACTTCGCTTCCTGCTTCCGGTATAGTATAAATGCACGATACCGGTCAGTAGTTCGCTTCCCACTCCCTGTATGGTATAAACGCCTACTAACACTACTTGCACATGTATGCTACAAAGAATAGACCACATCACTTTACAGCAATGACCTCACGGTGTAGGCTCTCGGTTTCATACCCGAGTGCAGCACCATATCAGATCAGCACCATGTCACTCTGAACAACACCGCACTTTCAGCCTGGTAAATGTGACTAGTTTGCTTCCCAATCCCCCACAGAGGTTACAGTGCTCCTACCCTCCTTTTCCACTTTTTTCGCCTTTTTTTCCCCTTACTCGCTTCAATGGAATCACAAAATGGCGGCCATTACTTCCTAGTTGCAACCGCTCGCAGCGCTCGCAGCCAATCAGCAGCAAGCTTTTGCTCGTAACGCCTCAGCCAATCAAATGGCAGAATTCCCAAATATCAATATCTGTAAATTTCGATATTTCTCAAAAACTACTGGATGTATTTACACCAAATAAACAAAAGTGTGCTTTCTAGACCAAAACCCTTCTCCCTGCCAAATTTGGGGTAATTTGTTCACCCATTCGACTTGTAGCCTTGTCTAAAGTTTCCTATGGAAATTAACATGGAGAAAACACGTTTTGGGACCCCCCTTTTATCTCGGCTCCCCTTGACGAATCACACCCAAACTTTCAACATAGGAGCTGATATGAACAAAGAATTTGTTTTGGAAATTTCATTAAGATTCATCAAACAACGCCAAAGTTATAAGCAAAACAAGAAATACTCTTCCTATGGAAACTCGGTCCTAACTATAACTACCTACATATAGATATATATGTATATATATTACCTACTGGCGGTCGCCAGTAGGTATATATAGTTAGGATTTTTTCTCTATGGGATTTGTGAAAATTCTATGTCTAATAACTTTGGCGTTTGTGGACGGAATTGGCTGAAATTTTCAGGAAAATGGCACATTTTGTTTCTGAGCAGCCCCTGAAAATTGGGGGGGGGTTCGTCCAGGGGGGGTTGAGAAAAAAGGGGGGTCCCAAAACGTGTTTTTAACATTGAGTTTTCCATAGGGCGGTTGGCCTCACTTTTAGCCCGAACGGCTGAATGGATTTGCACGAAACTTGGCAAAATTGTAGGGACTGGTAGCCCGATGTGCCTTTTGTAGGTCTCAATATATGTGCTCCAGTGGATTTTGAGAAATTAACGTTTAAAAAAAGATATATATCTGTAACAGCGGACCGGGCAGCGCTCCAGTTCGCGTACTTTTCGCGCAACGGAGCTTTGTGAAGCGAAGCTGATTGGTTCTCCGGCGTCTGTAAACATTCCAAACAGTCCGTAGCGGCCGCCATCTTGTCTCTCGGTAGGATCGAGAGACAAGAGGAGGCCAAAGCGAAGGGGCAAATGACCATAAGGGGGCATAGTAGATTCTCGCTGACCCCCTAGGTTTGATGTGGAGGTTTTAAAAGGGCCCCGCGGAGCAAAAAAAAAATAAATAATAATAATCGAACGGCTGAATGGATTTGCACGAAACTTGGCAAAATTGTAGGGACTGGTAGCCCGATGTGCCTTTGCTAGGTCTCAATATATGTGCTCCAGTGGATTTTGAGAAATTAACGTTCAAAAAAAGATATATATCTGTAACAGCGCTCCGCTTCGCGTACTTTTCGCGTTACGGAGCTTTGCGAAGCTGATTGGTTCTTCGGCGTCTGTAAACATTCCAAACAGTCCGTAGCGGCCGCCATCTTGTCTCTCGGTAGGATCGAGAGACAAGAGGAGGCCAAAGCGAAGGGGCAAATGACCATAAGGGGGCATAGTAGATCCTCCCTGACCCCCTAGGTTTGATGTGGAGGCTTTAAAAGGGTCTCGCAGCGCAAAAAAAAAAAATATCGTTTTTTTTGTTTTTTTGCGTGGAGTGCGCCCGGTTCGCGAACCGGGAAGTGTTCTGGGGAGCGTACTTTCTTGAAAATTAGTGAAAAAAGTTAGAGTAAAATAATAATTGTGAGTGATCAGATGTAGGGTAGCTCTGAGAAGAGCTTTTGGGTTTATGGTACATTTAGGTACTTATAAGTAGGTACCAATGCACAGTCTTAAATTCAGAGTGAAAATTCTGTTGCCCTCATCTGAGAAGTGAACTCCATCTCCTCTGTAGATATCTTGCATGTAGTAACGCAAGTTATTGTTGTACAGGGAGCCCATTCCATGGTCTCTCATGTAAGCTGAAACAGATTTGTTTACATGCTTCCTCGATTTCTCAATTTGTGGACAAAATTGGTTCGACCACCTCCATTTTTGTCTTTGGCATATATTTGAATATACCAAGGCAGTCTGAGGAAAAAGTGCCATCAATTGCTCAAAGGTGTCCTTTAAAAGCATTTCCAGACCTACCCCAGTCAAAGTGCCTAAATCATTACCTCCACAGTGCACAATTAACAGGTCAGGTTTTGGCAAATGCATAAAGGTTTTCACCAATGGTATCAATTGGTGACATTTTAATCCTCTGTGGCCAAACCACTTAATTTCCACATCTTGTAAATTGAGGTTAGGTAAATTCCTGTTTTCAGCGTACCTCTGAGCCCAATAGATGTAACTATGTCCAACAATCCAGACAGAAAACATGGCGAGAGAAGGTTCTCCTGCAGTCAGATGAAGTGTGGCAATGAAATGGCAGTTGAAAAAATGAGAGTGTAAAATGAAAAAAACTGAGGAGTTTCTGTGTTAATGAAGCAGTAAGAGTGATTGGTGGATTTTGATTGCTGAAAACAGAAAGTTAGGGTGCATGGATGAGTTCGTTGAAAGATGTATTTTGAGTGGCGAAGAAAAAATCATTAAATGAAAGATTGCACTGGATATGCAGGTGCACTGAGAGTTCAGAGTTCAATTGCAACATTGTTGTGTGAACTTGGAAACACCAGAGGTCTTGCAATAGGTGGTTGCTATGCAGAAAAAGCAGAGAGGGGCAGAGGGGGGAAGGGTTTTGATTTGAAAAAAAGTGAGGGAAGAGTTTTGATTGGGTGACATGACAGATATGTGTGAAGAATTACAGCATTTCTGTTCTTTTGATAGCTGCAGACTCTGGAGTGCATACCTTTTGCTCTGCTGAAGACAAATTGGTGTGTTTCTGAGACTGTTTTGAAACTCAAAGTATTTGCTAAGGTGAGAAAAGATTTCTTTAATTTAGATAGAAAATAGTGTGCTTTAAGGAGAAAATTATGAAGAAAGTTGTGTTTTTCAAATGTTGCTTTGTCTCAAGTGTTTTACAAATAGATTTTGTTTCTTTGAGAAATTGTAATTGGAGAAAATGTGAAGTATTAGTACTGACAGGGTTTTTATGTGCATAGGAGCTGTGGAGTGTTTTCAAATTATGACTTGTAAATCGTTTTTGAGAAAAAGCAATGGTTTTAATATTGATGACAAGGACATAATGGTGTCTGCTTCTTTATAAGGTAATTGAGAGTCTCTGATGTTATTTTTCCCATTTCAATGTAAGAAGTTTGTCTGTGGAGCAAATTGCTTGTAAATATGCTCCCACCTGTGCATGGCAAATTTAGATTTTGAATGTTTGCGTTACATAGGCATGTTAAAGGTGACTGAAACATGCTGCAAAGGCAATCAAAAAACGCTTTTATGTGTCTTAAGGACATTTTAAGTCATTTCCCCATGTGCAGTGTTTTCAAATTATGAGTTGAAAATCATTTTTGAGGTAAAGGAATGTTTTCAAAATGTATGTGCGCCATATGCCCCCAAATTTCTTTTTCAGGGGTGCAGCAGGGTGTTCTTGAGACACCCCTGCACCCTCGGAAAAATTCGTAATTTGCGATGAGGTAATTGCTAATCGCAAATTGCACCTTCATTCCTATGGGCCTCCTGCTGCATGGAAATGAATGGGTAATTTGTAATTAGCAAATAGCTCATCGCAAACTAGGAATGGTAAAGAATCGCTATTTATTCCTTAAAGTTCGCTATTTAGGAAATGCAAAAAACTTTGATGATACATATGGCGGTTCATCTCTAACAAGATAAGAAGCATAGGGATAGATTTATGATGACTGGCGCATCACCAGGGATGTGTTAGTCATTCTGTGCCGCTGTTCCGTCACCTATGGTGTGCTGCATTTACAATGCGGCGCATCATGGGGCAAAAACAGCACAGATGCGGGACGTATCTGTGCCGTAAAGGTGGCGCATTGCTGGAGTTGTATCGCAAGTGTGATGAAGCTCCAGCAAGGCTCAGGGGTGCCCCTGTCGCAGGGTTTCTGTTCTCACACAGAACTGTGGACAGAGGATTGGAACCTCGGCGAATTAGGGTGCCCCAAAACTCACCTTAGTAATCAAAAACCCCTTAGCAAGCTAGGTACAGTGTCACATTGGATATAACAAACTCTCAATGTTTAGACAATCCAGAATATGAACTTATAGTACCTCAGGATACGTGGAACTCATGAACAGTCGGTCGTTATATATTTCTTAGAAACCAGAACATGGAGTTAAGAAGAACACATGTGTATTTGAAATGTTTATTTACTAATGCCGTCTTCTCAGGCGTAGTATCTTAGATAATACAAGTACACATATTATCAGTAGCAAAATTACCAGCATAGTTACTAGTACATAAAAAGCGAATGGTGACAGTATGTTAACATGCTGTAAATGAATAAGAGTTAGCAACACTTATAAGCAGCCGCGGGCCGTGGAGGGAGTTACGGTGGGGCAGGGAGGCGGGGAGGGGGAGGGGCAGGGTGGAGAGGGCTCCACCCTGCTTCTCCCACTCCCCGCCTCCCTGCCCCACCGTAACTCCCTCCACGGCCCGCGGCTGCTTATATCTCACCCTCCCTAATACACATATTATATTATTTGCTAAGAAGGTCTCTTTGTGTTGGTTTAGGGCGTGCCCATACTTTAGTGTCTTAGATTTGAAGGAATCACATCAGCATACACCAGCTCTCTCTTCATGTGAACCGTATCAAGTGTTGTGTATGTGTGTTCGGCAAAGCAATATAAAACCCGCCTCATGCCCAGAATTGGCAGAAGCTGCACTTATGTTATGAGTATGAAGTCGTGGAGATCAGACCTCATAACAATTCTGTATCGTGTTGTTCTTGAAACTTCAGCACTCGCTGTACAGATATAGTTTAACAAGTAAAGCAGATAGTAGAGCAATAACATATTATTCTCATGTAAATCACGATGAACTATTAGGTTGAAAGCTAAAGCAACAACTAAGTGTCGTGTGCAGAAGTTGCAAAAAAGGAAAAATGGCGTTTAAACCGGTAATGAGCCCATGCTAACTTAACACGGTGTAAAGATATCCAGGATCTAGATGACACCTCCCCATGATCCGGAAACAAACTGAATAAGATAATAGAAGTGCCATCTCATGAGAGCAGATTGCAACTTTATATGTGGACGGTCCGCAAGGTAAAACATTAAAAACTAGGAAAATTTAATGCTAAAGAAAAATAAAACAGCCAACTACTTTATCGAGGCTTAAGCCAATAGGCAAGCTAAATAATAAAAACTTGACAAATAAGTCAATGAATTGTCAATGAAATGCTAGTACTCAGCATATCAAACATGAAAAAGGTCTATGACATAACTGTGTATGCAAAATAAGCTGCAACAGCCTCTAATAGGAAGTCACCGTCTTCATCCGAAAAGAGTTCAGCCATCCAATTTAAAAGCGGAAAAGAACATACGTGCTCTCCCAGCACCGGATCCTCTATCACCATCAGAGGACAGCTCGGTGGGTTTTCAAGAAAGCTCTGTTCCAAGAAAGACTGTGTTGCCGCCAGTAAATTCCAGGGACCAATTAGTCCATGCATCAATGCCACAGCCATAATCCTTTCGCCAGGACAAACCAACTCGTGAGTAATGATAGGAGTCATCAGCTGATTAAAGTCGACGTCAGGAGAAACCGGTCCGCAGAGACACAAATCAATAGCCCAATCGAAATCACAGGTCAGGCAGTGAAATACAGGCTGGACACAGGTGAAGTAGGAGAATCGAAAAGATAATCCATATGCCGTGCTTAATATCGCCAACGGCATTGTGCCATAATATTCAAGCATGCGATTGCGGAACAGCTTCAGCAGCTGCAGGGCGGGAGCTTGCACAGGAGGGACATCCATATTTAAAAATGTAAAAAAGCACAAGAGCGTCCGTTGGTAATGCAAGTAAAAATGGGAATCCACCAAGCACAGTGGAAAAAATAGAATGAAAGAAAGCAGGGATGACTCCAAAGATTTTCTCAAATGAAGTCACGAGACCACTGGTAACAACTTTAAAAAAGTGCGCCAGGCCCTTTGTGGAGGACGCGTTAAAGATAGTCCGAACCATGTCGCTGAAATGCAAAGGCGAATCAGTATTTAAAAGGGTCTGCACCTCTGTACGGGTGTTCGCTATGTGAAGCACGAAAGTTTCACGGGCCGAACTCAAGGCCACCTCTCTCTGAGACAAAAGAGCTCTTATTCTTGCCATGCCGTTGAAATGTGCTCCCAAGGTTGGTATTTGTGGCCAGATTGAAAACTCCCTATGTTCATGTGTGGGAGGAAATAGAACATTTCTGCAGCAAATAACCCGTTCACTTACTGTTACGATAAAAGGAATACTTTTAATTAACCCAGAACAATCTTCATTATTGAGCATCAAATAACTACCATTTTCCAACAACTTGAACGTGGGGATGATAGCAGGAACTGGCGTGCCTTGCAACACGCAAGCCATATTTGGTCGGTGTTTGTTGCATGAACCGTGTAACTGTATGTGCCTACACATTAGTGAATGATCTGGCGTCTCAGTGCATTCCTCTCCATTCAGATAAACTTCTTGATCATCTTTGAAAATCTGTATGTGTATGGAAGCGACCAGACCTCATGAAGAAAACCACTACCTAAAGGTTCATAACGACCTATTGGTATATATTTCATACAATTTGAAAACTTATATAAAGCAAAAGGCAGCGTTATTAAACCGTGGATAAGGCACGTTGCCAAAGCAGCCAACCTTTGGGATTTATACTGGAAATGTTAAAGGAAGAATTACGGAGTAGGGCCTGTAAATCTTTAATGGACAACCGAGTAAAATTACTCCAACCATCATATTCCTCTAACTCCGGGATAGTAGGGATGTTTAATTTTTTAGAAGTAGCCAATCCAAAGCATTTGGTCTGGGAAATTGTTTCATTCACAAACAATATATGATTTGGGATGAGACATGCACGGTGCAAAGCCTCAGTGCCTTGTACCTGCCAGGTTCGTGAACCCCAAACTGATGTAGATCCTGGATATCTTTACACTGTGTTAAGTTAGCATGGGCTCATTACTGGTTTAAACGCCATTTTTCCTTTTTTGCAACTTCTGCACACGACACTTAGTTGTTGCTTTAGCTTTCAGCCTACCTGCGTCAAGATCTATGCCTGCTTCAAGCAGGCACAGGGTTTTGATGCAGCTTTGTCCTATCTGATTGTAAATGCGGCACACCGTGGGTGGCAGAGCAGCGGTGCACGTTAACTGGTGCATCCCTGGGGATGTGCTAGTTAATATAAATCGGCCCCTTTACATTTAATTATGTGCAGGGGACACAGAGTCGGTGAGGTTTATCCAAGGTTATGAAGAGATGAGTCCTGTTCAGTGAAATATTGGAGATAGGCTTCACCTCCTCTGCTCCTCAGCATCGTTGGACATGGTTAAATAATAGCTCCAAAATGTTACTCTTGTTAAACAATTTTACTATTATAATCTCTGAGATTTGTCTCTTACTGTGCAACATCTCATTGTTGTTATCTTTCTTTAAAGATAAAGAGAACATCAACATGAGCGACAATCAGCAATCAGTTGATTTCGACCTCATCATTGAACTCGTAATTGAAACATCAGTGGATGTTGATCCCTTGGATGATTTCAATCCTGAGGATGAAGAAGAACGTGATGAGGATGCAGATTTGTCAGAATTGTATGACATAGGATGGGAAGCTGACGTGCTTGAGCCTATGGAACTATAAACATTTATTTTATAAATTTATAATAAATAAAAAGTAAATATGTAAACCGTTTAATTTAAAAATAAAGACACCTTCAAAAACAGGTTATGTGTAGTGTCTTCAATAAAATATTAAAATATGGTCATAAAATTAGATCAGATTCATATATAAAACAGCACAGGTAAAATGAATATAAATTCCATTTCTTTTCTGCTATTTCTGTATTCTAAATTTGCCTTGTACAAAAAATTCTTCTATGTAAAAATGTTAAGTAGTGTGTTAAGTTTTTGATGACTGTTATTAATTTACTGTTGGGTAATAGTGGTTAATAACATTTTTTATTATATTTTACCACAGATTCAACTGCAGATTATTTCAAGATTTTAGGATGCCAAGCAAAGAAAGAGTGAGAAAGGCTGCAAAACGTCAAAGACAGCAGGTGAATGAAAAAAAGCAGCAGTCCTCTAACAAAAAGATTTGTCAAGTCACCAAGAAAGCACCGGGTAAGAGTACAAAAACATTCATAAGAAATATCTCTAGTAAAAAAAATATTACTACAGAAAATGTTTCAGTCCAGAAAAGGAGAAGCAATTCAAACGGTAAGGAAAGGCCAATGAGAAATGTTAATGTTAATGTTAATGTTAATGTTATGGATATTTGTATAGCGCACGGCTGCCCCAGCCAAGGGGCGTCCCGGCGCTGCGAACAGACAAAATGTTACTGCTAGAGTAAGAGATAACTCTATGCATGAAAGTAGAAGGAAACAACAGTTTAGGGACATTCGTAAACGAATGTTCCGCAACAGGATAATTGGCAATTTGTTAAAAAATATTAAGAAAGGTCAACAGAAAGTGGTTTTTTATAAGAGAAAAAAAATAGTTGAGAAAGTTATTGATCAGGCATTTGAAATTAAACGTAAGTTATTTATTTTGACAATCAATAGAATTAGGAAGCTAAACAAGGCAATTTATGATTTCAAAAGAAATAGTAGATGGAAGAGAATAGTTAATCGTAGTAATTTTTGTGAAGTTTTTTCTGGAGAATGGATGCATAGTTCAAGCTCTGAGGCATTTTTTAATGAGGAGAGTTATTTCCAGGATAATGATTTGGTGCATGCAGTTGACACCAGTGGTCGAGCTTATGAAGTGAAAGATGGTTGTCCAGTTGAAAAAGAAAAACTTGTGACAACAGAGATAGAAGAGGTGTTAGGTAATGAGGTTTTAGGGAGACGTCCTAAGGGTCCTGTGTACACCTGGAAGTGTAGTAGTATTTGCAGTGTACGACAGGATTCCATCAATTTGCTTTGTGATTTTATACGGTCATTTAATAAGAAAAGTTTGAAGCAGAAAATGAAGTTGTTGCAAGAATTAGATCCTTGCAGAGTGAGAGAAGTGATAGGTTTGCATGGTCATTCACTGGCTTGTCTTTCCAGGAGAGTATGCCAGAGTGTTTTTCATCATTTCAGGATGCTAGCAGTGCATCATAATAAAGTGAGGAAATTAGTTAGAATGTTGTATTATGCTAAGAGTCCAGCAATTATGCTTAAACAATTATGCGCTGCTCTTTTGCATGGTTCTGAAATAGATGTGAGGAATATATGTGAAGAAATTGAGTTTTGTTACTTTGGAAGTAAAGAGGAGAATGTTGAAATTGACCAAGAAGAAGAGAGTAATGTGGAAGATAGTGTACAGGTTTCCAGTACAGATAATTTCCAGAGGGAAATTGCGACGTTTGAGGTGAAATCAAGTGAGAGGCCAAATTTCACTTGTGTGTGTTGTCGACGCACTTATTATAAGAATCAGACTAAGTTAGTGGATTTATATGGAAAAAGTGAAAGGGAAAATAATAGTGAATGGAAGGATTTTACAACATACTTGATGGTAGAAAATTGTTTTGATTTGGGATTGGATCAACGTGTGTGTACTTATTGTTGTAACAAATTAAATCAAAACCAGATGCCTGCTAGAGCAGTTCATAATAATCTGGAATTGGTTGAGATTCCTTCTGAATTGAAGGATTTAAATACTTATGAATCTATTTTGATTCAAAGTATCCATCCCTTTCAGGCTATTGTAAGAATGGAGCCAAAGACAGGGAAATTGCCTCCATCAGATTTACAGAGAGGATTAAAGGGAAGAGTTGTTTATTTGCCTCTAGATTTGAAGAAAAACATTAACACAATTGGAGTAGAAAAAGTGGAAGAGGAACCTCTTGGTGTCTTAGTTAATGGGGTTCCGACAAAGAATAAGAAAATATGGCAAGATTTAGTAGATGTTAGGAAAGTCAAAAGGGCAACATTGTATTTGAAAAAATATAATAAATACTATAAAAATGTATATGTTGCAGAAGAGGAAGTAAGTGAGGAAGAGGATAGCGATTTGTGTGCTGGTCAAATTGAGAAAGTAGAACCCTGTACTAGTGAAGAAATATATGAACATTATAGTGTTCATCCTTTGCATTCCAAGGAAGTCATGGGGAATGCTATTGAGTTGTTTCAAATGAAACAAGCGAAAGGGAGTCCCATTAGTGTTTGGGAGGAAAGTTTGGAAGCTCGGTGTTTCCCACAGCTTTTTCCAACAGGTCAGGGAGGAAGATATGATGAGCGACCTCATCAAATTCCTGCTTCTGAATACCGGACTTTGCGATTGTATGCAGGAGATCCTAGGTTTCGACAATGCATTCCTTATTTGTTTCATCTCCTGTTTGAAAGTGATCTGTCTGGACTGTCATATGCAGTGAACCACATCTTGAAAAGTGGTATACACATGCAAAACATCTCGGCAAGTGACTTTATGGATAAAGTCAATGTCCAAGACAGTATTTTGGATTCTCACCTGATTAATCTCATGGCGTGTCAGCGTGGTACTAATGAGTACTGGTACCGTCGTCATGGTAATTTAAAATGTATGCTGAGGAACTTAGGAACTCCCACATGGTTCCTCACTTTGAGCTGTGCTGAGTATGGCTGGGAAGACTTACTTGAAATTCTACGAGAGGCAAATGCTAACGTAGAAAACATCGAATTCAAGACACCCGGAGAACTGTGCTCTTTGGATCCAGTCAATGTATGTAGGTACTTCAATCATAGATTTGAAGGTATGATGTCTTTCATCATGAATAAGAAGAATCCACCTCTTGGAGAGGTGTTGGATTTCTTCTGGAGGAAGGAGTACCAAGCAAGAGGTGCTCCTCATATACATATGTTGCTGTGGATCAAGGATGCACCTAAATTTGGAACGGATGCAGAAGACTCAGTGATGAGTTTCATAGAACAGTATTCTACGTGTGCTGTTCCAAACGCAAAGGAGAAAAAAAGCCTAAGAGAAAAAGTTCTACGTTTCCAAAGCCATCGATGTGGAAAGTACTGTCGTCGTAAATTCCGGAACAAAGACAAGTTCTACACCAAATGTCGTTTCGGCTTTCCACGACCGGTGATTTCTAAAGGAAGAGTGAACAGTTTGATGTCTTCGCTGCGACATAATGTGATGAAGAAATCACCTAAAAACACATACAATTTGAAGAGGAACGAAGAGTCTAAGTACATCAACGACTACAACCCGGTGATTTTGTCCATGTGGAATGCTAACATGGATATACAGTTTGTGGCTGATAACTGTATGGCTGTGGCTCGGTATGTGACATCTTACATCACCAAAAAAGAGAAGACAGAATTGAAGGATATGTGGGAGGACATTTCCCATGAAAAGAGCCTCAGCAAGAAGTTGTACAGTTTCAGTCTGAAGATGTTGTCGCATCGAGAAATCGGAGCTTACGAATGTTCTGACCGGTTGTCTTCAGCAAGTCTCTATGCCAAGTCCAGGAGTATCGTTTGGGCGAGTGTTGGTCTTGCTGCAACGCGTAATCGAGTTCTGAAACCTGTGCGGGAAATTGAGTATTTGGCGGAAAAGGAGCCAAACAGTACCGACATTTTGAAGAGCAACATGTTGGATACATATTATCCAAATCGAAGCAGTCACCTCGAGAATGTTTGTCTGTATGAGGTTCTGCAAAATTACATATTCAAGAGGAACATCAAAGAAGATACTGAGAAAGGAGTGTATGCTGTAATAGGAAGTGAGGGATGTCTGGTCAAGCAAAGAAAATGCCACTTGATAAACCATCGAAAATTGAGTGGCGAATCTCCTGAAAAAAAGGAGTTTTTCTATTTAGCACTTTTGCAACTTTTTAAGCCTTGGCGTGCAGAAGAGGAACTGCTTGGAGATTTCCTTTGTTACGAAGACTCATTCAATGCTGCCAAGGAGACCATAGAATGTCCTGCTATTCCCAAATATGTAGAAATGTTGAATGTGGAAATTGAGCAGGAAGCAACGATTGCAGCCGAGATTGCCAGAGACAGTTCTCAGGACAGTCAGAGTTCTGCTTCATTGAGTCAGGATCCACTAGGAGGACCTCTTATCGAAAATGAAGCTGCCACTGCTATGAATGAAGTGGAAAGAGCCATGGCACATGCTCAGGAGGATGCGGTTAACTTAGAAGAGTTGGAAAGACAACTCAACGTTGAGCAGAGGAAAATATATGACGAACTTACCATGCAAATTGATCATGGATTAAGTCATGACAAGAAAGAGTGCTCATGTACGTCGCTGAAGCCTGTCCGACTGTACGTGAGTGGAGAAGCGGGAACTGGAAAAAGTTTCCTTATTAAAGCAATTTCATGTTATTTGCAGGAAAGAACAGAGTCATCGCTGTCTTGTGTTGTCACCGCTCCAACTGGACTGGCAGCACATAACATTAAAGGGATTACTTTACATCGTTTACTGATGCTGCCAGTGGAGCATGACAACAAATTAGAATATCACAAGCTATCTGGAGATGCTTGTTTTGAAGTTTCAAGAGTCTTGAGGAAAATGAAACTTCTTATCATTGACGAAGTAAGCATGGTTTCCAATGTCATGCTTGCCTTTGTGCATTTGAGAATGCAAGAAGTTCTCAAAACAGAGTATGATGTGTTATTTGGTGGCAAACACATCATTGTTTTCGGAGATCTTCTGCAGCTGACACCAGTGAAAGGGCAACCTGTGTTCAAAATGCTCACGCATGGAGATACCAGGAAGTGCTTAGGGAGCATTGGCAACGTCAATATATGGTAAACTTCAATTATGCTGAACTGCATGAAAATATGCGTCAGGCAAAGGAGGAAGTTTACAAGACTATTCTACAAGATGTTAGAATTGGAAAAGTGACCGAGCATGGGAAAGAAGCTTTACATGCACGATTACTGACAAATTTATATCCAGACGAAGATGTTGTGCCTGAGAATATTTTTCAGAAAGTTACTGAGAAAAAATCTGGAATATGTTTGATGCCAACTCTTGCAGAATGTGCCAAATTCAACAACAAAATGTTGCATTTAGAAAAGCAAGAGATTGTGAAACTGGAAGCTATTGACAGAGTAGAGCATATGGGATCAACAATTATTTTGTCTGAGAATCTGAAAACAAAATTGGATTCATTAGAGAAGAGTATATCTAAAACTGCGGGTTTTGAAAAGACTCTGAATGTGTGCTTGAACTGCCGTATAATTTTAAGAAGGAATTTACATGTTGAAAGAGGTCTGGTAAATGGATCAATGGGTAATGTTGTTGATTTTGTGAAATACAGAAATAGAGATGGAATTGAATTTTTAAAAATTAAATTTGATGGCATTGAGGAAGTACAGCTAATTGCTCGTTGTTCTGCTAGATTTTTGCTTGTAAAAGACTTATATGTTCGTCGTAAGCAGTTTCCTGTTTGCTTGGCATATGCGGTGACAATCCATAAATCGCAAGGTTTAAGTGTAGACTGTGCATTGGTGAATATTGGCAGTTCTGTGTTCAAGGAGGGTATGGCATATGTGGCATTGTCACGAGTTAGAACTTTATCGGGATTGTACTTGATTGAGTGTGATGTCACAAACATTTGTGCGGATCTAGATTGTGTTAAGGAATACAATAGGTTAAGAAGAGAGTATGCGCCACATTTGCCTCAGTATCCTTTGTTTGAGAAGCGTGTGGTAGGCCGGAAACGAAGAAATGTGACCAATACTGGGGAGGTTGTAGCAAAAAGACGAAAAGTCGATGAACCTGAAATTATAAGCAGAAACAAAAAGGATTCTGTTGAAGATGTTGTTGGTTTTCAATTTGAAAACAGTTCTGGTGTCAACTGCTATGCTAATGTAGTGGTTAATGTTTTGTTTTCTCTAGAAAATGTAAAAGAAGAGATTGTGGTCAATTCTGATCAAAGATTTTGCAGTTTGTTAAATTCTGTGTTAGAGAAATGTAGCACTGATAGAACAAACATAGAAAGTGTGTCTGAAATTCGAAATCTGTTAGACAGATGTTCAGGCCAAACACAATTCTCTCAAAATAGTCAGCAAGATTGTCAGGAGTTTTTAATGTATATGCTTGATGTATTGCATGATGAAGGTGTAGATGTAGATCACCTGTTTGGGCTTTCTTATCAATGGCAGCATGACTGCGAGAACTGTAGGGTATCAAGTACTACTAGTGTAGACTCAGAAAGATTTATATATTTAACTTTGCCAGACAGTAAATCAGTCTCTTTTAATAAGCTAGTAAAAGCAGCTGATCACAACATGGAGTGTAGCCAATGTAAATCTGAAATGATGTCCACATTATTTATACGAACATATGGCCAGTATGTCATTTTAATGTTCCAACGATGTAGGCCTGATGGAACAAAATTGACAACTTTAATTAAAAATTTTGTGGCTTCACAGTTGTCAATATCAGGAAGGACTTTTGTAACTGTAGCAATTATATATCATGATGGTCCTTCAATAACATCAGGACATTATACAGCTTATTTAAAGTGTAGAAATGGCTGGTCATTCTGCAATGATTCTGTTTTAATTTTCAAAAAAAAATTGCCGTATGACCTTAAAAACTCTTACCTGGTGTCTTTAAAACCAAAAAATTTAGGGAAAGAATCTCGGGATGTGCTCTGAGGAATTTCAAGAGGTTCTAATGGCCCCTACACGATTTGGCCTTGAGGATAAGTGTAGTACAGAGACATAACTTCTTACCATAACACTGGACGTCATGGAGAAATACGTGCACTTTGAATGAGTTCAGAAAAACTGTTTCTTTTTATAAGCTAATTGAAGCAGCCAATCATGGAGTAGAGGGAATGTAAGTCTGCAATGCTGTCTACTGTTTTACATTGCTTTGTGATTAAAAGTGATGTAGAGAATTAAATAATTGTACTAGTCATAAAGGTAGTGTAAGTCTGCTTCATAGTAAGCAGTATCAGTGTGATAGGAAATGTAGAACATGATTGAGCAAGAAGGGGAAGATATTACTAGTCCAGGATTGTGAAAATGATCTTCAACATTTTAATTGTGAAAGTTGCGGAAATACAACATGACGGGATTGGCTTAAAAGAATTCTAAGAGTTATAAATGGCTCAGACACGATTTGGCCTTGTGGAAACGTGTGGTAGAGAGCGAGAAGTCATTTATTGTATGTAACATGTTTTTGAAAACGATGGAGGTTTTCTTTCAGAAAGTGGCGGGTTGAAAGTAATAACAGCACAACAGAGTGTAAGCTGTTCATAGGACATCCTTGGCCGTCATGGAAAGTAAGTTAACTTTAAGGAGTTCTGAATTCTGATTTGTTATGTTGTATGGGTTTTTTAAACACAATCATTTTGATTGTGTTTTTTTTCCCCGCTGTTATATGATGAATACCTTCAAGTCACTGTTTTAGTGAAATTTGATACATTCTGAGAACAGCAAAAATAAACCATTTAACATGTATAATTAATTCTGTTCTGTTTGCATTTATGATGTACATGTAGAACTGTGTAGGAGGCATGGAGAAGGTGAGCATGGAGAAGGTGAGGCTTCTGTAAGTGTCAAAGTTGTTGCATACAGTGCTCATATTCTACGTAGTCTTTTATATTTCATTACTTTCACTGTTTCTGACTGATCTAAAACTTTTTTTTTAAAAAGAACAGTAAGTATAAGGGAAGGAAACAGGCAGTTATGTTAAAAGAAACACAGCTATAGGGAATAAACTAGGGATACTGTTACCCGCAATCCTCTGCTGATGATGTCACTGAGCATGTCATGAATGATGTAATATGTGACATCATCAGCAGTGGATTACGGGTAATAGTATCTCTAGTTTACTCCCCTATAGCTGTCTTTCTTTTAACATAAATGTCTGTTTCCTTCCCTTTTACTTACTGTTCTTTTTTTTTAAAAAAAATTTTTGGTTCGCTTCCTGTTCGCGTACAGGGGATCGAACTGGGAAGCGAACTAAGAGAAATAGAGGTTGGCACAGTTCCAAATATTGTACCAATTTTTTAATAACGGGGAGGTAGTTCTGAAAAGAACTTTTTTTTTATTGTTTTTGTTGTTTTATATTTTTTTTATTATTTTTCTGAACATTTTTTTACTTTTTTTGAATTTTTCTGAACAGTTTTATATATTTTTTGGGTTTTTTTCGGAGGGGGCAACGAAAACGATTCATTGTAAAGGGCTCAACAGGAGCAACAAAACAAAAAAAAAGAATTTATTATTTGGGGCGTTTCGTACAAACTTGCATATGATAGTCAATAGCTCTGTTGATCAGAGTGATGCTACTTTCTCCGTAGCAAATGAATCCACTGCAATGTACGCAGACTTGTTTTACTTCACGAAATCTCGTTTGTATATTTGGCACCATCTCCCTGCCCTCTGGTCCCGTTACTTCCGGTACAACAGATCTTCTGGCCATAATAGGGAGATTATCTAGGTCGTTACGAAACTGTGCAGCACTGTAGTTGTTAGGATGCCACCTAGTCATAAGGCGATGCATTGTGTAGTTTCCGAAACTGTATTTTTTGTCGGTCCCTCTGGACAGTCTATCTTGACATATAAGGCAAGTTACGTATCTTGCATTTACTTTTTTCTGACCTTTGGGAATTTTAAAAAATTGCCAAATGAAGTTTTCTTTCCGGTGAGACGTCCTGGGCTCCTCAGGCAAAACGTGCCTCTCTTCGTGCTCGTCGTCCTGTTCCTCTTCTTCCTCTTCTTGCTGAATTATAACTTCAGCAGGTGGTCCACTCTTCCTTGGATGTGGTGGAGGTGGTGGGGAAGCACCAGCTGAAGCTACTAAAGAAGCCATTGCTCACTGGTAACAAAGGGTCTTTCTCTCACAATGATGAAAGTCAGAGTGAGGAAAGAAGGAGGGATTTTCATCATTTGGGAAAAACAATAGTTCTCAACCAATGAAAAGTGTTCATTTTAGATTATATGACCTAGTCTTACATCATTAGGAAACCAAAAATGAAATGAACCAATGAAAAGTGTTATTACCAAGTCACATGACCTGCTGTGTTTACGTTACGCGCTTTGCAGGGCCTCCCGGTTTGCTTCCAGAAACCTGTGCTTTGCGACTCGGTAAGCGTACCAGTTCGCTAACGTAGCACGTCATATGACGTATCACGCGACAACGCGAAACGTCATGCGGACGGGAGGCGTCACGATGTTGTTTTCTAACGCGGCAGTTGCGGTAAAGAAACGTTTACCGGCTCGCGGTCTATTTCGCGGCATCAAGGTCAGCTAACGGGAAGCTTCCCGATTCGCGAAGCGGGAACGAAGAAAAAAAAATATTTTAAAAAAAAGTTATTAATAAACATATAAAATATATTTTTGGATTTAAAGAAGAATACATTTTACAGCTACAGATATTAGCTGTTAAAAAACCAATGAAATTCACTGAAAAAACCATAGGTTATAGACCATATATAGTTAGGAATTAGCATTTACAAAACCTTGAAAATTCACTGAAAAAACCATAGGTTATAGACCATATATAGTTAGGAATTAGCATTTAGAAAACCTTATTTTACTCACACAAAACCATTGAAATTCCATATATAGTTAGTTGCACTAACTATATATCGCGCACCCGCAATCCACTGCTGATGATGTCACATATTACATCATTCATGACATGGTCAGTGACATCACTGATGACATCACTGATGACATCTCAAATGACATCACTGATGACATCACTGATGACATCTCAAATGACATCACTGATGACATCATGACACACCAATACCAGTTACTACATACGCACTCACTGATTCCTACGTCTACACACACATTCACTCATTCACCCATACAATCACTCATACATACAGTCACTCATTATTACAACACTATCATATGCACTCATAAACCTATGCAGACAGTCACACACTGCCACTCATCCATGGAGTTACTCACACACCAAGTCAGTCCTGTAAAGAATCAATCACACTTCCATTTCTTCATCTATACAGTTAAACACAGAACACCATACTTCAGTGACATCACTGATGACATCACTAATGACATCTGAAATGACATCACTGATGACATCTCAAATGACATCACTGATGACATCATGACACACCAATACCAGTTACTACATACGCACTCACTGATTCGTACGTCTACACACACATTCACTCATTCACCCATACAATTACTCATACATACAGTCACTTATTATTAGAACACTATCATATGCACTCATACACCTAGTCAGTCCTGTGAAGAATCAATCACACTTCGATTTCCTCATCTATAGTTAAACACAGAACACCATACTTTTCACACATATACTAACACATACTTACTCTCTTATACAATCACTGATACAAGTACACATTGATATGCACAGAGTCACACACCTCCCAGCCAGCCACACACACACTCAGTCTTCCATACATCCAGTCATTCTTCAATATGTAAAACGTATTTAAACTTTACAAAAACACACAGACACTAGATGATGTCATCAGTGATGTCATTTGAGATGTCATCAGTGATGTCATCAGTGATGTCACTGACCATGTCATGAATGATGTAGTATGTGACATCATCAGCAGTGGATTGCGGGTGCGCGATATATAGTTAGTGCAACTAACTATATATGGAATTTCAATGGTTTTGTGTGAGTAAAATAAGGTTTTCTAAATGATAATTCCCAACTATATATGGTCTATAACCTATGGTTTTTTCAGTGAATTTTCAAGGTTTTGTAAATGCTAATTCCTAACTATATATGGTCTATAACCTATGGTTTTTTCAGTGAATATATATATATATATTACTAAACACAGCCATCACTTGTAATTTTGTGGTCATTGTTGGTCGCAGTTTATTACCTGTTACATACCTACATATTGGTACATGCCCCTGGTTGAAATCTTTGGCGAGGGTCATAAATCTTCATCATGAACCATCGTAAACTGGATATCATACATCATTAGTTGGTCATCATAAATCAAGGGTCATAAATCATTGGTGTATCATAAATCATTTTGTCACAAGCCGTCACAAATTTGTTGTCATAAATCATTTTGCATGATCATCATAAATCATCAGCCATAACTCACATGTTGCGTTATTAACAAAGGGGTAACCCAATTGGAGTCAGAGGACCTGGGTATCAAGTATTATAAACATAAATGGTCCTAGACATTGATTCAGAATATGCACTGTCAAGTTATATCAAACATTCATTTTACTTCTGATCACCATACGATTAAATCCTGTAATGGTTGATTCAAATCAAAACAGAAAACACATATTAGCCCAAAATATTTGTTGATACAACAAACCACACCTGAAGCAAAAAACCTGTGTCTCACCAAGGTCCGAGAGACTCTCTTATTTAATATACACTTTAGAAAAAAGACATAATATGCTTCCATACAGTAAAAAATACAGTTATTTACACAAGGGGTTCACTATCAAGTAACGTGCAAAGAAAAGAGTGAAAATAAGTGCTGGTGTAAGTGAAACGACCAAAGAAGTCTAGAGAGAATATAGGGTTTTTTTGGAACAGACACTAAGGTTTCAATCCTTAGTGTAAACAAAAAATTTGCCTGCACTTGTTGATATATTCGCAAAAAATTTAACTCTTTCTTACTGGCACGTAATTGACAAAAGTCCTCCGTATTCAGATTAGAACAAGGGAAAAGGGCGTTGGAAGAACAATAAAGGTACAGGCTCGGGGGAAAGTTGTCAACGTTTCGACCCAAAGTGAACAGGGTTGCTGATTTCCTCAGGGACGGGTCATCATCATGATGGCAAAAGGAGGGAGGAAACTCAATATGCACGAAAAAACGTATCCCCAAAGCAAGTGGGCACCCTTCAATGGTGTGCCACTCTGTGCAAACTCAGTCAGCACCCAATAGATATGGTATAAGTCAAGCTATTCCAACGTGCTTGTCAGTACCACATAGGGTTTGCACGGGAAGAATCCAATGGGTTAATTTTAAGATGTAACTCAATTAGCATAAAAAATGCAAGTCGTCAGCCTGGCTCCGTCTGCACAACCTGCAACTAAAGCCGTTACTCCGGTATGGAACGCGGAAGTGGTGTGCACGAATAAATCATATGTTGGTCATAAATAACTAGCTTGTTACAGCTCAATTGCACATCATAGAGCCATAAATCACCCTGACAGCTTGTAGATTGTTCTGTTGGTTCCAAGCCCCTTTGCGTGTGGAGGGTAGCCTCTCCCCAGGGTTAGGCCCCAACTCGCTACCTTTTGTGCCCTGCCATCTGGCGGGGTCTGGGTTGCGAGCACCGTCTCCATTTGCTACCCCCTTTTGTCAGGCCAACTCACCTTGCCGTAAGGCATCCCAAAGTGAGTGACCCTCCTTCTACACACCGCCCGATCAGTGTGCTCTGGGCATTCTGATGCCTTCCATTGTGGTATCAAGACACCGTCCCCGACTGGAGACCTGCTCTCCTATCGCTCAAATGTACCCCGGATTCAGAGCTTGCACCAACACGTCGTGGGAAACATCGGTGGTGGCAGGTGAGCAGTGAAGCCTTGGTGTGCAGGACCTACAATTGAGCACAGTGTTGGGGGAAGGGGCTGGGGTGCAGCACCGTGGGTGTGCACAGATGCAGGCAAGCGATTTCCCCGTAGCTAATAATGTAGGACCATGTTATCATAGAATGGCGATATTGGGCTTGATAATACGCCCTTGTGAATTCCCATAGAAGCCCAGGTTCACACCAGAACCTGGGCTTCCATGGGAATTCACAAAGGCATATTATCAAGCCCCTTATCGCCACTTTAGCGGCAGTTTCCTGCTGCTAAAGTGGCAATAACTTTATCGCTGTTCCTTGATAATATGGCCCCTAATCTCTGGCCTCATATGTTTCATTTTAAGGACTTGCTGGACTACACTCTTTTTCGTGGACCCCAGCGTCCTAGACAAACGGGTGAAGGGAGGGTAAACACTGAGGGTTGGGTGCAGTAGGTTGACGCTCTGTCTCCTCCTCCCTCTCATCTTTTGACTCTCCCTCCCCTTCTCCCTTCCACCCACTCCCACTCCCTCCCATTCTCACTATCGTCCTTTTATTTGGACTGCCTTTCTTTTCCTCTTCCACATAGCACACATACATATGTTTCATTTTGGTATTGCAGGTTTTTTACGCTGCTTCCACTGGAGTCAACCCACGTTTTTTATATTATACTGTTTGTTCTATTAAACTTACATTTCTATTTATTTCTGTTTTAAAAAGAGTTACTTTTTTCCTAATAAATGAGTGTATAGGTCTTTTTCTGACAACACTTGTCTATAGTTTATTGTGAAAATCATCTGTTTATAAGAGATTATGAGGGCAAACCTTTGTAATATTACAGTGCACCTACCAAACATAATCCAACTGACTGTTAAACAAATGAATTCTGGGTAATACTACAACTGCAAGTGTTCTATGAGTGTATCACTTTATAACCCCATGAGTACTGCCCGTCTGATTACAGAACCAATAAGGCACTGCCTAGAGCCACCGAAGCATTAGGGACTGCCGAGGCCCACCCTGCATATTTAAGTAAAGCCCCAGAGTGTGGCGATCCCCGGACTTCAGTTGGCCTCGAACCTCCCAAACAATTAGTAATCAATACCCGGGAAGGTGGCGGTCCCCTAGACTGCGAAACGTATCTGTGCCCTTCCTCACATAATTTACATGTGAAATTAAGATCCCCAGAAAACCCGCAATATAATAATTGGATTGGCCACGGAACATTACACACCAGGGGCCTCATTTAAATGAACGGGTGAGACCCTGCTTTTTTTTTCCTCTCCATTTTTACCATCCGCATTCCCTCTCTTAAAGCGATACGAGGTTTTCCTCCTCTCGCTTCAAGTAGTCAAACAAGGATTTGCTATCACAGGGTGGAAGCCATGCACCCGCCCTCTAATAGCAAACACAAATGTCCCGCGAATGCACACCCCGGGACATTGTATGAACTGCCCCTGAGAGGTCACGCTCCCTAGGACCATGATGCATTTGTTAGTATAAAAGCATACTACCACTACTTACACACGTGTAGTACAGCGACCAGAATGTAGTGAAAAAGCAGAGGAACCGCAAAATCTCAAAATATGAATCATACCAGAAGTCGGATGACATAGTTCAATGAGCTGACGACCCTGGCATAAGTAGAAACAGCTACGTGAAGAAAACAGGTCTTCAGCACAACGCAAGCAATTTTGAAATATTGGTGAGTGCTGCCTTCTTTTTACCTTCTCCCGCTCGTTGACAAATTTATGTAGTGATGAGGCAGACAGCAGTGGATCCAATAAGTAGATTTATTACAGGAAAACAAGACACCTAAAACAGCCAGCAATTGGAGCAGACAGCAAGGCAACCGTCTTTTCCAGCACTGTGTACAAACTCTGCAAGGTTCCCCTCATGACAGCCCTACATTCTAACATTACATACTTAGATTCTAGTAGAATTACATACTAACATTCTACTATGACTTACATTGGAATACTACACAGAGCACATGACTTCACAGCAATGAGCTCAAGGTTTCATCCACAAGTCTTAAGACCGGTAGGGGTGAGTAGTTTGCTTCCCACTACCTTTATTGTATAAACGCAAACTAACACTACTTCCCCAGGTATGCTACAGCTCCCAGAGCACATCACTTTACCGCAATGAGCTAACAATTTAGGCTCACAATTTAATCCCCGACTCTTCAGACCAGTAGGGGTGAGTAGTTCGCTTCCCACTCCCTATATATTATAAACGCATACTAACACTACTTATAAACTTATACTACAGCAGCTAGTATCCTATAGCGCCCAGATCCCATCAATTTACACCAATCAGCTCAGTTTGATCCCCGACTCTTCACACCGGTAGACGTGAGTACTTCGCTTCCCACTTCTGGTATAGTATAAACGCATGTTAGCGGCCAGTAGTTTGCTTCCCACTCCCTGTATGGTATAAACACCTACTAACACTACTTGAACAGGTATACTACTGCACCCAGAGCCCATCTCCTTACAGCAATCACTCGGTTTTATCCCCAAATCTTCATATCGGTAGGCGTGAGTACTTCGCTTCCTGCTTCCGGTATAGTATAAATGCACGATACCGGTCAGTAGTTCGCTTCCCACTCCCTGTATGGTATAAACGCCTACTAACACTACTTGCACATGTATGCTACAAAGAATAGAACACATCACTTTACAGCAATGACCTCACGGTGTAGGCTCTCGGTTTCATACCCGAGTGCAGCACCATATCAGATCAGCACCATGTCACTCTGAACAACACCGCACTTTCAGCCTGGTAAATGTGACTAGTTTGCTTCTCAATCCCCCACAGAGGTTACAGTGCTCCTACCCTCCTTTCCCACTTTTTTCGCCTTTTTTTCCCCTTACTCGCTTCAATGGAATCACAAAATGGCGGCCATTACTTCCTAGTTACAACCGCTCGCAGCGCTCGCAGCCAATCAGCAGCAAGCTTTTGCTCGTAACGCCTCAGCCAATCAAATGGCAGAATTCCCAAATATCAATATCTGTAAATTTCGATATTTCTCAAAAACTACTGGATGTATTTACACCAAATAAACAAAAGTGTGCTTTCTAGACCAAAACCCTTCTCCCTGCCAAATTTGGGGTAATTTGTTCACCCATTCGACTTGTAGCCTTGTCTAAAGTTTCCTATAGAAATTAACATGGAGAAAACACGTTTTGGGACCCCCCTTTTATCTCGGCTCCCCTTGACGAATCACACCCAATCTTTCAACATAGGAGCTGATATGAACAAAGAATTTGTTTTGGAAATTTCATTAAGATTCATCAAACAACGCCAAAGTTATAAGCAAAACAAGAAATACTCTTCCTATGGAAACTCGGTCCTAACTATAACTACCTACATATAGATATATATGTATATATATATATATATATATATTACTAAACACAGCCATCACTTGTAATTTTGTGGTCATTGTTGGTCGCAGTTTATTACCTGTTACATACCTACATATTGGTACATGCCCCTGGTTGAAATCTTTGGCGAGGGTCATAAATCTTCATCATGAACCATCGTAAACTGGATATCATACATCATTAGTTGGTCATCATAAATCAAGGGTCATAAATCATTGGTGTATCATAAATCATTTTGTCACAAGCCGTCACAAATTTGTTGTCATAAATCATTTTGCATGATCATCATAAATCATCAGCCATAAATCATATGTTGCGTTATTAACAAAGGGGTAACCCAATTGGAGTCAGAGGACCTGGGTATCAAGTATTATAAACATAAATGGTCCTAGACATTGATTCAGAATATGCACTGTCAAGTTATATCAAACATTCATTTTACTTCTGATCACCATACGGTTAAATCCTGTAATGGTTGATTCAAATCAAAACAGAAAACACATATTAGCCCAAAATATTCGTTGATACAACAAACAACACCTGAAGCAAAAAACTGTGTCTCACCAAGGTCCGAGAGACTCTCTTATTTAATATACACTTTAGAAAAAAGACATAATATGCTTCCATACAGTAAAAAATACAGTTATTTACACAAGGGGTTCACTATCAAGTAACGTGCAAAGAAAAGAGTGAAAATAAGTGCTGGTGTAAGTGAAACGACCAAAGAAGTCTAGAGAGAATATAGGTTAAAGTACAATAGGGTTTTTTTGGAACAGACACTAAGGTTTCAATCCTTAGTGTAAACAAAAAATTTGCCTGCACTTGTTGATATATTCGCAAAAAATTTAACTCTTTCTTACTGGCACGTAATTGACAAAAGTCCTCCGTATTCAGATTAGAACAAGGGAAAAGGGCGTTGGAAGAACAATAAAGGTACAGGCTCGGGGGAAAGTTGTCAACGTTTCGACCCAAAGTGAACAGGGTTGCTGATTTCCTCAGGGACGGGTCATCATCATGATGGCAAAAGGAGGGAGGAAACTCAATATGCACAAAAAAACGTATCCCCAAAGCAAGTGGGCACCCTTCAATGGTGTGCCACTCTGTGCGAACTCAGTCAGCACCCAATAGATATGGTATAAGTCAAGCTATTCCAACGTGCTTGTCAGTACCACATAGGGTTTGCACGCGAAGAATCCAATGGGTTAATTTTAAGATGTAACTCAATTAGCATAAAAAAAGCAAGCCGTCAGCCTGGCTCCGTCTGCACAACCTGCAACTAAAGCCGTTACTCCGGTATGGAACGCGGAAGTGGTGTGCACGAATAAATCATATGTTGGTCATAAATAACTAGCTTGTTACAGCTCAATTGCACATCATAGAGCCATAAATCACCCTGACAGCTTGTAGATTGTTCTGTTGGTTCCAAGCCCCTTTGCGTGTGGAGGGTAGCCTCTCCCCAGGGTTAGGCCCCAACTCGCTACCTTTTGTGCCCTGCCATCTGGCGGGGTCTGGGTTGCGAGCACCGTCTCCTTTTGCTACCCCCTTTTGTCAGGCCAACTCACCTTGCCGTAAGGCATCCCAAAGTGAGTGACCCTCCTTCTACACACCGCCCTATCAGTGTGCCTCCATAACCAACTAAATGTACTCCTCTTATTTGTCAGCACTGTGGTGCTGCTTTTCCATAGGTGCGGGTCTCCAAAACATTTGGTGTCGCTCCCCAGCTCCACATGGCAGTAGTGAGCTGCAGTATGGGGAGCGGCACCTTATATCGCCCCTGTCCATTCTTCCTGCTGATCTTGGGGGTTTGACCTGAGTGGGGGTATTCGACCCATCACCTGGCACCCCCCCCCCCCATTTGCCACGTGGAAAGCAACCCCCTCTGCTTTGCGGTGCTTCAAGGCGGTGCAAACCAGCTCCTTGCAGGGCTCTGGCGTCTGTAATGACACCAGCCCTTGAGGCCCCCTTCTGGGGTGGCCTCTGCTTTATCAGCCTTTGAAGAAGGCAAACTTCAAAGAAAGGTCTTTGTAGTGCACAAGACACTGCCCTGGCTCCAGACACACTACAGGGGGTGGAGACTTCTTTGTTTGAGGACAGGCACAGCTCTATTCAGGTATCAGTGTTAACTCCTCTCACCACTCTAGCTCAGGAAGGCCAATCAGCCTGGTGATGAGCCATCAGGATATGCAGGCATTCCTCAATCCCTTCAAGTGACCATCTAGAGTAAGTGTACAAGAGCCCAACTGTCATGCTGACCCAGACGTGTATTCAGAGACAGGCAGAGGCACACAATGGTTAAAGTAATAAAATGTCCACTTTTTAAAAGTGGCGTGTTCAGACCTGCAACTTTTTTAAACTTCACTCTAAGATGTGTTTTTAAATTGTGAGTCCAAGAGACTCTAAACTTCAGTTTTCCATCTGCTCTGAATTGGAAAATTCACTTGTAAGAAGTTACAAGGCAACTAAATGCTAACCTACGGGAGAGATAGGCTTTGCTGTAGCGGAACACTAATTTTGCAATTTTTCACTACCAGGACATGTAAAACTCACAAGTACATGTGCTACCTTTTAAAATCACTTCACCCTGCCCATGGAGCTGCTTAGGCCTAACTTACTGGTGTCTTACATATACTAAAAGGGAAGGTTTGGGCCTGGCAAGTGGGTACAACTGCCAGGTCGGAATGGCAGTTCAAAACAGCTCACAGATGCTCTGCATCAGCAAGTCTGAAACATGTTTGCAGGGCCACTCATGTGGGTGGCGCAATCACTGCTGCAAGCCCACTAGCATTTGACTTACAGGCCCTATGCACACCTGGTGCACTGTACTAGGGTCTTATTAGTGAACCAAAAAAGCCAATCTTGGAGATTACAAATACCATTACATTTGAGAAATAGAGCGCTTGCACTTTAGCACTGGTCAGCAGTGGTAAATTATCCAGAGTCCTAAAATCAGCAAAAACGAAATTCAACCCAGGATCAAAAACAGGAGGTAAGAGGCAAAAAGACGCGGGAAACTACACCAAAAGATGCCAGGTCTAACAACACCCAAAATGCAACAAATGTAGTTGATGGCTCTCCTAAGACATATATTTAGTTCACCAATGAACATCTAAGCCTGAAACCTGTTTAGAAGTTTGATAAGGTGCGATTTTTTTCAACATTATCTGTAAATTAACCAGAATAATGTTTGCAAATATTTTCAACGACTTGTCGCAATGACGTCCACTGTCCAGCCTGTGGGTTACCTCACGGTTTTGTTAACCTTGACTTAAAAATACTGTCATTGCTCCTCTTCACAGCTCGGAACAAGTCAGTGAAAATTCCTTCTCGAATGTTCCTTACTAATGTATAACAATTGTAGGACTTTTCGCCTGAATGTTGAATTATGCATTTATGGACTTCAAAAGGCATGGGATGTGGATCTTGAAACAATATTGAGAAAATATATTGCCTTTGGAATGTTGTCATGCAGAATGGTTTAATGTAAGTTTGAAAGTTTGCTTTAACAGCTACTCTGAAAGTATGCTAGGACCGGAAATGCAGCAATTTCGTCTCATGTGACTGTGAGTTCAATAGGATGAAGCAAGGACATTCTATTAGGGGGAAGTGCTGGTGCAAGAAGCTGAATGTAAAAAAACGTCATTTAAGGCTATAATTATGCTGTGAACCCAGCAACGCTTTGAGAAATCATTGCCATGTGACATGCTAAAGACCTCCGAAAGTTCAGCCTCTGCGGAAATGAGCTGCAGGGCGCGACTGCGAATCGCCGCTCTGTGCCATCAGCAGTGATTTGTAAATCTCATTTTGGGGAGGAATCCGTGTGAGACAGAATTAATGAAGGAACCCTTTCAGTGCCAGCTCTTCCAGAGCGGTCCACCTATGGGTGCAGCGTGGATCCCTGGGGGGCTGATCAGGATTAATGTGGCGAAGCTCTGCCCTCGCTGGTACCGAGAAGGAAGGGGCGGGGGGGGGGCTGGGGGAGGGTCATTGATGATAAGTAGGACACGGGCACCGATTGCGCTGCCATCTATTCCACTAGGAAGCTCTTTAGAAAGCGAGGAAGTTAAATAATATTAAACAGGACAAAATGATAGGAGGATGAAAATAGATGGGGACAAGCCTCATACTTAGCCAATTTGCAATAGCTATGCATAGTTACCTCGATAAAATACCTCCAATGGTTTTGGCGTGTTTATATATGCTGTAGTATAAAGTACTGTTTGGTAGGTTGCATCTAAATGCATTTTCCAAATGTATTTGTAATTTTGTAAGTGTGCATTTCTGCGTGTACGCCAATAAAGATTATTTATGAATGCAAATCCACATGTAAGTGTGTCACACAGTATGGGAACTAAGAAGAACCACTTGTATTGCTAGCCCTGCTGCACAGTGGAAGCGACAGTCGAATTTGCGCGCTTTAAAAAATGCATTAATTAGCATGATATTTCATCGAATGCATATCCAGTGGCGTATCAAAGATACCGGGGGCACCTAAAGCAAGCAAGCAAAATTACCCCCTCTCCCTAAACTTATCCCTGGTTATGTGCGTAATATATAATATGAGTTTGGAAGGCCGCTCAGACCACAGGACCCCCGTGCCACTGCACGCGGCACTATTAATAACTACGCCACTGACCACGTGGACTTCCGTATTTGTTACTTATCCATGCCATCTGAATCCGTTTTTATAGATTATCACCAGAATATACCACCCTATCACCCCTAAAAGAAATCGCAAATCCTGGGGGTTCCGGGGTGGTGTGCGGAGGCCGTCACCACGCCAGGCCCAGCCTTTTCAAGTAATAAGCACTTTACTCGCAACGTTTATGACAGTATTCATGTGCAAGTGAGATCTGCCTTATGAAATATAGAACCTGCGGGAACACGTGTTATCGGTGTTCTTCGCTGCACCGAGGGTGCTCGTTTCATCAGTCTTGGAGGAGAGGGTTGTCAGAACGCCAGGCGTGGAATAATGATACGTCCGCGTGTTAAACGACCAGGGCTTCGAGGATTTTTTTTTGTTGCGAAAATTGAAAAGGTTGAGGCAGTAATAAAAAGGTTGAATGGTAATGTCTCTAATTGAACACCGAGGCGTAGTTCCTATTAAGTCACCCTTTCATCTTTCGTTTTAATTATTTCATTATCATCTTCTAGGACAGTTTACAATGAAATGACCATTTGTGGTTAAGTGAAAGCTAATTATTAGGACTGAATTATTGTGCAGTTTATTGATCCCAACGGTGGATTAAGGGCTTTAAGTTCGTCTAGACAAAATAGTTAGCAAAATGACAAAAGGAAACATATAAGGCTCCTGGGAAGATTCCCCACGCTACATAAGCAATTAATGCCGCCAGGTAATGGAATGTACGTTCATACTAAAACCAGCAGCGCTTTGACATTTCAGCGGCCTTATAAACACATTAGCCTAATGAAGGAAGACTTGCGAATTGTGCTTATATACACAAGGAGTAGCAGTTACATCTCTTGGATATTTTAGCCGCCTATTGATTGAATGAAAAATGGATAATTTTCTCTCTGAGTTTGATGAAAAATGAAACGTGCCATGTGCACTGTTTATCTGTGTTGGTTCTGTTCGCGCGTGATTGATGTGTATTAACAATTTCCATTTCCCAAAGAACACTAATCTCCCTTATGGATGTGAAAAGTATGCAGTGATAAACCAAGAAAGGGGGGAAGCGGTACTGCTGAGTAAGAAGCCAAACACACCATTCATCTCAATCCAGGCTGGGCAGTTTAAAGGCAATCTGTCATTATCTTGATGAGCAAGCTGCAGCTTGTGCTAAGCATGCAGCCCTTTGCTGGTATTTCAGAGAGCATGTCCTTGAGTGGACTGGGGAGAGATCAGAAGGAGTGGGTTTAAAGGGCTCTCTTTTCTGATGGGATTTTTCATCCACAAGGGCTGGTTTTCAAGGGCTGTAAGAGCAATCTGCCAGTTAAAGCGGAATTTGAAAGGGAATAGTATAGCCTTCTTTATTTTAATCTAATTTCTGTTCTTCAAAACACATCTTTTGCATGGCGAAAATTGCTGCAGTTAGATAAAGCGTTGCCTCCATCTTTCTTCCTATATTGATTCGTTTTATAAACTTTCTTATAGGGTTTTTCAATGGGTTCTAAAATGTCGGGGCCCATATTGTTGGCTGGTTTTATTTTCACGTCGGTGTCACTTCCTACAGAACCTGAGCAATGTACGTGTAGGAAGATGTAACAGCTCCACCTGCCCTAGTCGAACGTACATGGGAGGTTGGGTATGGTGCGTACAGGAAGAAAAAAAGTTAAAAGCACTGACATTTAAAAAAAAAAAAGGATCTGGAGTTGACTACCAGCCTTTTTACTTCGTCCATGCTTGTTTTGTATTGCCATGGCTTTTGGAAAGCTTTAGTTTGAGGAGCGGTCAAGCCCTCGTCAATATAAAAGATAAATATTGCCTAAAAGCAAAAATATTTTTGGGCCCCACAATATCCACTTTTTTGTAGTAGCAGTCCCTGTTAGTTCAGGGAACTACTTTTTGTGTAGATGTGCTCCTTGTGAAAGAACATAGGGGGCATATTACCAACCTACAGCGATATTTATCACTAAATAGGGTTAGCGGTAATATTTTCATCGCCGCCCTTCACCTGTTTTCATCGCTGAGATAACTTGCTATTAGCAAGGTTTATCTCAAAAGCGATAAAAATCAGGCAAAATGCGTGAATATCGCTGTCAATACAGCGATATTCACGCATTTTGCCTGACAATGCTCTTAGCCATGTTATCCACCTCCCATTGGATAACATGGCTAAGAACTGGTCAGGGCAGGCGTTAGATTTTGGAGATATTTGCGCTTAGCGTGAATATTTCCAAAACTACGCCTGTGATGATCATAGGCGATAGCGATGTTAGCGACTGTTTTCAGTCGCTAACATTTTGGCACGCCCACTTTGCATGTCATTAGCGATAAATATCGCAGGCATGCAAAGTGGGCCCCAAAATGCTCGCTATCGCCTACAAGCTGTCGCTAACTGGTGTTAGCGATAGCTTGGTAATTGGGCGAGAAAATTATCGCCGCTTTAGCGGGAAAAAGTCCCGCTAAAGCGGCGATAAGGGCCCTTGGTAATATGCCCCTTAATGTTGTCAACAATGGTTCTGTCGGGTGCCTAAGATAATTATTCCAAAACACATTTACATTTTTCTCTGCTTATTATGTATTGTCAAATACTTTGGTCAGTCATCTAATGAAAACCTAATATAACAGCAAATCCCAAACAATGAAGGCAGAGTGAGAATATCTTTTTAATCAATGAATTATTCTCATTCATGAACACTCTGCTTATATCACATGTAAGTTAATCATTGAGACAAAAATTACTTCATTAAAGACGGCGCATATAGAAACAGTGCGTGCATTGTGACATAAAGTGCATACGTGCATAAGGTGAGTCTTATAAAAGTGAGTGATTAAGAGGGGAAGAGGAAAGGAAATACTTTTTGGGCCAGTTTCTGTATTAATAATCGTAATGTATTCAGTACGCCACTACACTGGGCCTTAGTAACTGAATATCTTCTACTGGTCCAGTAGTTATCGTCAACGTTTTGACCCTTGGACGCCTTAATTATGGGTCTGGGGCAGGTCTTCTTCAGGACTGGGGCAGGTGGGGTAGTGAATTCACGCCTAAAGGTCCTTCATGAATGCGGACCTTGAAGATTTTCAGAATTATCACCCTTTTATCCATAGACCATCTGGTTCCTATATCCTTTGATTCGAGGTGCTTGAAACGTATGTGGTTCCGTACAAGCTTCACAGTGGGTCTGGTATCTGGAAATCATGCATCCCTCTAGTATCAGGGGCAATCCTATTATGGAAAACCTCCAGCGTTCCAAGAACTATTGTCCAAAGATGACCGCCGCACACTGATGGATTTAGACCCTGTGGCTGTACCATAACAATTGATTTGGAGTGAATAACCAGATCGCTGGAGGTTTTCCATAATAGGATTGCCCCTGATACTAGAGGGATGCATGATTTCCAGATACCAGACCCACTGTGAAGCTTGTACGGAACCACATACGTTTCAAGCACCTCGAATCAAAGGATATAGGAACCAGATGGTCTATGGATAAAAGGGTGATAATTCTGAAAATCTTCAAGGTCCGCATTCATGAAGGACCTTTAGGTGTGAATTCACTACCCCACCTGCCCCAGTCCTGAAGAAGACCCGCCCCAGACCCATAATTAAGGCGTCCAAGGGTCGAAACGTCGACGATAACTACTGGACCAGTAGAAGATATTCAGTTATTAAGGCCCAGTGTAGTGGCGTACTGAATACATTACGATTATTAATACAGAAACTGGCCCAAAAAGTTTTTCCTTTCATCTTCCCCTCTTAATCACTCACTTTTATAAGACTCACCTTGTGCACGTATGCACTTTATGTCACAATGCACGCACTGTTTCTATATGCACCGTCTTTAATGAAGTAATTTTTGTCTCAATGATTAACTTACATGTGATATAAGCAGAGTGTTCATGAATGAGAATAATTCATTGATTAAAAAGATATTCTCACTCTGCCTTCATTGTTTGGGATTTGCTGTTATATTAGGTTTTCATTAGATGACTGACCAAAGTATTTGACAATATATAATAAGCAGCGAAAAATGTATATGTGTTTTGGAATAATTATCTTAGGCACCCGACAGAACCATTGTTTTCAATAAACTATTCTGCCCAGGTTCTGAGGGATACTGGGTTACCCCGTAGCGAATTACAACCTTAATGTTGTCAGTCAGAGTGAAGTCAATCACTTTGTCACTGTTGACTGATATAATGGGTGAAATAAAAATGTAAGTGACACAGCAACAGACCAGTTGGTGAAGAGGGCTGGCTGAAAGCAGCTGTAAGTATATCAAATACATAGTTTTAGTTAAATCGGAGGGTCTAAGCTAAGACCAGACCTAAAACATGCATCAGCAAACCAAATATGCCTGTTCTAGACAAACTGGTGCAATGGTTCACTTTTTATATTTGTTTTTTATCACAAGCATGTGCCACAAATATAAAAAAGAAGGAAAAGGCAAACACAAAACCACGACCCATGTGTAGTGGGCTTATACTCACAATAACAAAAATATGTCATAAATAATTTTAATAGAATCATACAGGTGTGTCCTAGGAGGCATGTGTACAAGTCATAGTAACCTTTTTTAATGTACTATTCAACAAAGGAAAATGTGTCTATTTTTTATTATTTTTTTTTAATAAAATGTGTCTCTAAGAGATCTGCTATTTGTTTTCAATTACTGCAGCCTGAAGACACACCTTGAGTGAATAGAGTGATTTAAAAAAGACAGAATGGAAGAAAGAAATATTGCCAAAGTAAAGTATTGCTCCATCACCCCTCGTCATTGAATTGCACTTCATTGTAGGCAGAATATGCACATGTGATCAGGTAAAATATCTTAACTCCGAGGGCAAGAGAGCCAATGGCTGAAGTATATTGACCCATAACCCAATGCTGAATGCGTTGATAGGAGTAAGCAAAATATGAAAGGCATTTGAACAGACCAGTGGATAAAGATATTACACCCAAGGCACTTCTATTGATGTAAATATGTATGTAATTTCTGTTTATGCTTTTTTTAACGAGGCTGGTAAGGTTTCCAAACCAGCCTCTATAGCAGACATAAGAAAAATAGGCCTGATTGATATTATGCAATGTGGTATTTTTCAAATGCTATTTTATTGAATACATAAATATGTAATAAATATAGTTTAAAACATGAATCAAATGAATTTTGTACAGCTTATGAGTGCAAGTGATTCGGGGAGCTGGCCAGTTACCCAAGGTAGTGATTACAATTGCAACCCAAATGTATATTCATATTATTAAAATAGTATAGTAGGATGTCCATTGTATTTCATAGATTGACACGTCAAAACACTGTATGACAAAGAAAAACATACCGTTCTCACTAATTGATTGTTTGATTGTTTGACTAATGAAAAATAGACCCTTGTGAAAGTGATTTTGCAACGAAACAAAACAACTCAAAGTATCAATAGGTTCCTTCCAGTCTCGACACTCGCATTACAAGATTTACAGTCTGGCAGTAATTCATTCAGCGTATTTCTATTCAACCCAAATTTCAATTGAACATGTGGCTTCTCTTAAAGTGCTATCCATGCCTTCATCTACCACCCACCACCATGTCTCATGACACTTGCCATCCTTTCCTTTACCATACAAGTAATCTCAGCCCATGGCCTATCATACTTTGCTCATTGAAGCCCCATTTTCTTTGCCTATCCCATTCAGAACAGAATAGCGAGAACTCATAATGAAGCCCCACTCTCAGAGAGGGTTAATAAACTACCGTCTGATAAATGACTATTAAACGTCTGCTGTTCAAAGTCATTCAATGGGAGGACTTTAAAAGAAGTTAGATATAAGAATTTGCAGTAGTCCACCATATGGTGTTGGATTCACCCATTGAATGTGTTGTAGAATAACATATTTCCTGGTTTGAACAGAACTATCCCTTGATAAAAGCGTGCACCAACGCCCAACTCTGATGAACTTTCATCAAGTGCTAGTGCTAGTTCCAGTTCTTCCTACTGGATTTGGCTTCACCCTGACTACAGTTTCAGAAGCTGCCCGGTCAGGACAGGGCACATTGAAATGCTGATGTCAATTTCTCTTACTGGACGGGTCTAATTCCTTGACATCCTTAAAACGAAGGGCCTCATTTGCAAATGTTTGGTAAGGGCAGCACCACAAATCTTCCCGCTGCACTGCCCTACGTCAAAAGAGAAGAGCAGGAATGCATTGAATCTATGAGCTATGGCACATTCCCGTCCTCTGTTACTGTGGTGGTGCTCAAATGGCTGCTGTGTGCTAACGCAGGCAACCTCGCATCATGGTGCAAGGGTGTCCGCACTGTAGGAAAGATTGTTTTTGTGCAGGAAGGCACACCTTCCTGCACAAAAACAATCAATGAGGCAATTTCCTCTTTCTGTGTGTGCTACTGAACACAGGATAAATAGTGTTATTTCTCCTCATTGCGACATGGGCTTTTGCTGTATTCCTAGGTTCACAGCTTGTTGTAAATCTGGGAATGTATCAAATGCAATGGCTGCTACGTGGGTACATCCACTGAAACGCCCATGGCACGCCTCCCCATCGTAGAGTGAGGCGACGCAGTGATATTCCAGCGCTATGCCCCGACCAAGCAGCTTAGGTCTGCTAGCAAGAAATTGCTAGTAGTTCCCAGGTGTAAAAAGGTTAGATGGGGAGGCAGTGCCTTTTCCACTGCCGCTGCTAGGTTGTGGAACACTCTCCCTGATGGTTTATCTGGTCTTGGGTCACACTCTCTTTTCCGCAAGGCCTTGAAAACCTGGCTCTTTACACAGACTTCAGTATGAGCATTTTATTCGGTTACACATCAGTCCTCTGTAGCACCTTGAGTTGGGCTAAGTTAGCGCTTCAGAAATTAAATATTCATTCATTCATTCATTCACTTGCTCTGCATTGCCTCACTGAATATCAACAAGGCCACGAAAAACCACGCACAATGCTTTTAGGTGGCCTGTGGATATGTCTAAGCCCTGTGTGCCACGGGAACGTCACAAAAAGTTACGTTCCATCACGAAAGGGCTTGTAAATAAGCCCCTAAATTCAGCTTCATAGACTAGATCTCTGCCATTCTTTGTTCACCTGTCTTATTGCATTGGTCATTCTTTCACACTCTCACTGTATTGCAGTTGATAGGCACTCAGGTGGCAGGAAGGTGCTGAATGAATGAAAAAATGATTTAATATGTGCTGCTTACAAAGTGGAATCATATTACAAGTATGATGCAAGCATGCCAGGAAACAATTCCATGCCCTGCTGCCTAGACAGAGGAGGACCACCCACCTCCTCTGGCCAGCTTACACCTGGGAGTAAGTGAATTGCAACAATCTGATAGGCTTTTACTGAACCACCCGATTCATCATATATTTGGGACCCTTAGTGTGCAAGGCTCTATATACCAGCCGCGACCCGTGGAGGGAGTTACGGTGGGGCAGGAAGGCGGGGCGGGGGAGGGGCAGGGTTTGGGATGCTAAAAACCGGAATATGGATAATTGGAGGTAAGTAACCAATTTAATAAATAAAACGAATTTTGTAGCGCGCCCTGCATCGCAAAATGCGATGCAATGCGCGCTACGAAATTTGTTTTAATAAATAAATTGTTTACTTACCTCCAATTATCCATATTCCGTTTTTTAGCACCCCCTACCATGCCCCTTCCGCGCCCCACCTTTCGGCCCCACCGGAACTCCCTCCACGGGCTATGGCTGCTATATACTAATAAAGTTGCTTTTAACTGGATCTTCTTATGGACTGGCAGTCAATGTAGCAGTTCGGGAAGCAGAGAGATAGGACCAGAGAGCTGTATTTTTTAAATGATCATGGCACAGCCTTTTGATTTGTCTGAAGTCACTTAACCAAGTGAGCTGGAAGACCTAGATAGAGAACATTTGCATAAGGCAGTCAAAACATGATCAGAGCGGGTTACAGTCTTTTACACATCTCTAACAGAAGCAAATGGAGCAACTTCTTCATCAACCGGCTCATGGAAAAGCAGGCGCCAGTGACTGATATGATTTGGGGGCAGAAAGAGAGTTGACTCAGCAATCTTACTCCCAGATTCCTAGCAACCATGGCAGGTTGTTGGAGAGGAAGCATCCCACTAGACCAGCGGTTCTCTAGCCAGTTGTTTTGAGTGATCTGAAAAGTAGACGTTCGGTCTTGTCCAAGTTGCATTTAAGGTTGCTTTCTCTCATCTACTCTAAATACTCTGGTTAAGCAGGTTTAAAGAACCTCTTGGGTTTCCATGGTTTCTTTATCAATTTTGAGGATCATCTGTGTGTCACACGCTAATGAAATTACCTTATAGGTGATAGCTTTACAATGGATTCCAAAGTGGCCGCATAAACGTTGAATAAAATTCGACTAAACGAGGAACCCTGCAGTACCCCAAAGTTTAGAGCATTACTTCCCAAGGAAAAGGGAGATATCAAAATAGCCTGCTGCCTGTTTACCATTGCAGGAGGATAAAATCACAGACCACATCAAACGGCACCAAAAGAGCTAAGAAAATAAGAGCGGCATTCCTGCCTTGGTCGAGATCACATTTGATCAAATGACCCATCTAAAAGAGTGATCTCTGTGCTGTGTCTCGGTCCCAAGCTACACTGGCTGGAATATAACAGACCAAACGTTTTTAGATAGTCAGTGTTGCAAATAATCATTCTCTATAACATTTTGGATGCTGAAGTGATATTGGCCTGTAGTTATCATGAGTTGTGGGGTCAGCTGTGCATTTTTAAAGGAGAGTGCCCACGATAGCCTGTTTCTAGGACTGTGAGACTTGGGCAAATTCTAACAAAAGGTTAACAATCCTGTTAAAAGCAGGATTAATTACTTCAACTGCCATTGTTAATAATATCTCATAAGGAGGGAGACTATGGATTGTTAGGGGAACTTGATTTGCAATTAAGAGTCACCTGCTTAGAGCCTTCCAGAGAAATAAAGCGGAAGTTAGAGAACGAGTATTCTACTTGTACTTGCCTAAAGCAAAGTTTTCCACTCTCATCACCCAGGTCAGTGGAGCCAAGTTCTATTAGTATTTTCCTAATGTTGCCCTCGAAATAAATATGTGCTCTTTAAACAAAGCTCCTGTGAAGGTGGACTGTTGAGACTGCAGGCAATGGGGTAAAGTGGAGATTGCACAATGGCAAACATTTCTCGAGGGGCATTTTTGGCTTTATTAATTTTATATGAATAGAACGAAGATTTAGTTTCTTTGATCACTCTATGATTATTCCTTGAAGCTGTTTTCTGGCGGAGTTTGGCTTCTGAATCATAAATGGTCTCCATTTCCTTTCCAACGGTTTGGAGCAAGTTTTTTCCTAGCCAAGTCTGAAATAAACCAGCAAGTTGAGTGACCTCTTTGCGGGTGAATTTTTGGGCTTTTTTTTATCGGGGGAAAGGCATCTCTGGCAGTCTGCCACCACTCACCCACCTACTCTGCAACCCTCAGAAAAGTGCCAGAGAAATTAGGAATGACTCCAAATGAGTACGAGATAGTTCTGAGGGGGCGATCCTGCTCCAGGCCCCAAAGGTCTGATATTGTTGGGGCCTAAGTGAGGTGGACTTGATAGAATATGTCCAGCTGAAGGTAAATCGGGGAATGGTCTGTCTAGGTCATTCTAAAGGGTTCAAGTCACTACAAATAGGGCACTGGGGAAAATCAGATCTATGTTGTGACTGGCTTATTGTGTTAGGGAGGGAACAAATGGGTGAAGATTCAAAGATGCTAAGGCGTCTACCAAGGACTAGGCAAAAGCATCAGTACTGTCATCGATATGAATGTCCCAGTGAAGTTAATCTAAAGCTTTGTCAAAGGAGTTAATAAAGTCTCCAGCATATCTGGAGTTCGATAAATAAGGCCCCCTTGAAGGAAGTTTGCTTGTTTAAATTAAGACAGAAACTTAGACCTTCTCTCCCACAGAGCTTGTGTAATCGGAAGGTGGACCATTGAATGGAGTCGTTAAATGCAATAGCTGCTACCACTCCTGTCTTACCCTTGTCTGTTTAAATAGACAGTTGAATATTCCGGCATAACTCATTTGCAATATCAAGATGGGAGGATTTTTTAGCCAGGTTTTTATCATAAACAAGGAGTCCACTTTAGAATTCTCCAAATAGGCTGTGAAGCCCTGTTCAGGGACATTCAAAGACAAAGAACTATTGATCCAATTACTAGGCATATAAGTGACATTCCCATCTTGCTCTGGTATAAACATAAGAGCTTTCCACTAACAGAGACAAATAGTGAGCCCATGCATTTATTCCCTGTTACCTCACCATGGCATTCAAGTGCCTGCCTTAAATTTATGAGCTCCTGTGTCGATTAAACAGCTCAGTTGTTCATGTCTGAACCCCAATGGACACATTGGATGGCTCTGGCCATGGAACAAGTGTGGACGGGCGCAGATGGACTTTCCTTTGGCGAGCCTGAGGCACATGCCCACTGCTCTTCTGCACTGCAACCTTTCTTAAGGTGCCCAAAGTTCTGAACTGCCAGGATGGCGGATCTAGATGGAAACCTGAAGGAAACATGGTCACCTTGGCAATGTCCTCTTCATGCAGAATATATGAGGATGAGAGAGCAGCAAAGTAAAATAAACTCTAACCCAGCTCCCTACACAAATTTGAGACGCTCTGCCCCCTCAATGATTAAATAAATCCCCGCTCACATACACCAATACTGCAATGTGCAGTGGGAAATATTTTTAAATGCAACAACAGTGCCAACATCTACAAAGGACTAAGGTGTAATCGAGCCTACACAAGTCCGATTAAATGAAAACAACATCAAAATGGAGAGTGCAATCAGTACCAGGAAGTGCTGATCACTAACCACTTGAGTGCTGAGCTGCCAAGATGGAGGCTCCAGATGGAAATGAAAAAGACGGATTTGTCGCCTCTGTCTGGAACATGTTCTGGTCACTACTATATCTTTGTGCTGTCAGCCATGTCTGAATCAATCCTCAACAATAGTTGTAAACTGAGTATCTTCAAGTAGGTCTGCTATAGTTAATGACACGTTTTTAAAACTCTATCCACTGTTTTATCAAGGGCAAACCAATGCATAACATCTTACAAATTCTGAAAACATATTCTTACAGTCTTCAAATGTTTCACAGCAATCATTGCAGATGCATTTTTCAATATTGTGTAATCATTCCCTTCAGTTTCCTTCTATATAAGGAAGTTTAACATGTCCCACTTATCGCCTTTATCCTTAGTCACTTTTAGACATGTCGCTCTTCCTGCTTATTTCTTAGCTAGTTCTCCCTTTCTGCAAGTTCCATACACTTACATAAGTATCCGTGTATTTGTATGTATTGTTTTCTTGGAATCACAGTGAAGTGCCTAGCATCTAAGACCCCTGTTGGTGCTTTAACCATTTCCATCCGCTTTTCACAATCATATTCAGCTTTTAAGTTACGTTCAGCCAGGGTAGACCCCAGGGCTATTGACCTACATTTATTTTAAATGCCTTTGAGTTTTGAAACAATTTCTAGCAGGCACTGCTTGATCATTAATTGCGGGATATTTTCCTGTGACGGGTTCCAGTTTTGTCACAATCTGCTTCCAGCATTTTGCTGTAATTCTGCAATTTTCTGCTTTTGGGACCGTTACTTGTTTTAGTATGATAGATTTGGTTCACTTTCAGGGGGATCAGGTAAGTTCTGAGGAGGATTTTGTATTCTGCTCTTTCCAATGGAAGTCATTTAGTGGATCATGATTGTCTGTGTCCCAATGCTGACTGACTTTAAAGCCCCCTGTACCTTTGTCAGCTCTCGGTGCTTTATAGAGATTTAACAGTAAGGCCCTCATTTACAAGACCATTGCACCGCCGGGTCATCACTTTTTTTTGGCACACCAGTGGTGCAGTGTGCCTGCCCATATTTACAAGGCCACGTAAAGTCATCCTGTGGGACTGTGCCCTTTTGACACATTACTGCGCGAAAAAGGGGCGTTCCACGAGTGCTGCTGTGGATGTTCCCACACAGCATCCATGGAACCTGACACATTCCCAGATTTACAAAGTTGTGTAAAGCTGTGAATGCGTCAGACTCCTACAATTCTCCATGGGAGGTGTAGGAGCAGTGCAGTGATAAGAAATATATTTATTATATACCTATAAAGAATCAGGGTCAAAGCTTTTAAAGGTTCCAGCACCAGATGTCACTACCAAGTAGGCCTATTCAATTGATTTCCTAACCTCGGTGCAATGGGTTGGAGATGTGACCCATATATAATCCCACTTTGGTGGGAAAAGATCCCCCGTTACCAAATTCTAGGCTGACCCTGCACTCGAGAAGCGTATATTCTTATTTATGTAGCTAATGTAATACAATTTGTATTAATCAATGAAAGCAAGCATCACAAACAGAAAGACTTCCCAGATATAAATATTAAGCAGTCATGTATCTTGATTGTAGTTGTATCAAATCCTTTATTGAAACTCAATTATCCTCCTTTTTCTTTTAAAATATAAATGATATAAAAATCAGACTTGTTCTCTCTTAAGAATGAAGGAGTAATAAAAACGATCTCTGTTACTCGTGAGGATTCCATATTCTGGGTACATTGTGCCAATCCTAGTATCGCCCAAGCAATGTCGTCTCCTCTGTGTGAGAACAATCCACGCCGTAACTCTGCAATGTGGAGTTACGACTTGGCTTATTCCTTCGATCTTAAGAGAGAATAAGACTGATTTTTAGATCATATTCAGGACCAACATAAAGAAATAAATACCCCTCATTTATCAATGTTGCTGCTAAGGTTGGCTTCTAGCCTTACTTATCAACAACATAAGAAACAGTACTATAACAAGCCCTGAAGAAGTCCCAAGAGGGATGAAACGCGTTGGCGGCAAAGCAATTATGTGGTGTTTTTAAAAGAAAAAGGAGAATAATTGAGTTTCAATAAAGAATTTGATACAACTACAATCAAGATACATGACTGCTTAATATTTCTATCTGGGAAGTCTTTCTGTTTGTGATGCTTGCTTTCATTGATTAATACAAATTGTTTTACATTAGCTACATAAATAAGAATATACGCTTCTGGAGTGCAGGGTCAGCCTAGAAAGAAATATATTTATTCCACCTAATGTTTTCCTCTTTCAATGCCTGCTGCATTGTGCAGCAGGCATAGGAAGAGGAAAATGCCATCAATAGTGTTTTGTGCAGGAAGCTGCACAAAAACACTTAAATTCTTTAACACAGAATGTATTCCTTTCCGACGCGTTTCGGCCATTCGCCTTCCTCAGGAATTCTGTGATCTCCTTTGTAACATCAACTGTGGCTATAATGATGAGAAATGATATTTTAGTGATATATTCTTTACAGCTTGTCTATCATTCTCAACGTCTTTATAAGTTACTTCTACTCTTTCTTCTCTGTGAAGGGTTATATCTGTCAATTTTAAGGTGATTATCCCAAAGCTAATTGTCCACCCCGTCCCGCTGGGTGCTACCGTTTCTACCTATCTGTGTCCTTATCTCTAAAATCTATACATTTATATACATATATTACACTTTTTATCAAACAATTCTGTACAATAAATACATCTATTATTCAATTCATCAGTTCATTATTTACATTAAGACATTTCTAACTTGTCTAATGCTTGCAGATGGGAGCTTGGGTAGATTATCTAAATAGGAGTATATGGGTGTTGGATGGGAGCAGAAAATCGGGGGAGGCGCCATTTAATTTTGCGCAATTTATGCCAAACATTTTAACTTGTGTGATGTATCTGTCTTATTACTTGTCACACATGTTATCTGTGTGCACTGCCATTGATTTTTCCAAAAACGTACCATTCCAGGTTGGATGCAAAGACTCAAGTTTGCGTGGTTGTGGTGTCTCTGTCTGATGTTTACGCCCCCATTGAGTACTTTCTAATTGGGAGATATATACAATGCTTTGATGATATGAGCGGACAATATTTCTTCTAATGTTAAGCTCTAGACTTGAATAATAGGTTCTACCTGTTTAATCGCTATCGCGATCTGCAATTTCTGTTGTAGATGGTGCAAACCTCTGACGCGCTGAACTCTCGCAATTAACACAAACGGGGCGATGATGCCTGTACAAAGATTTATATAGACATTCGAATTTAAAGTTATCTATAATTCTGCTTGTACAATTTCTCTCCTTTACTAGTCTGATCATGATAATTCTACCTGTTTAGCAGCTTGGTAGCCTGAACGTTTTGTTATCGTCGGTACGAGCCTCATTAGTTCCGGTCGTTCTACTTGATACGGTGGCGATATCTAAAAGATTCAGTAAATTTTTACAAACATTTATTATTAGATGTATGTCCTGTTCTGTATAACGTTCTCTGCTTTAGATTTTATAAATAAAAGGGAGGTACCACCTGAATTAGAGAAATTCAGCTTCCTAAGTTGTATGTCCCACGAGGGTTTGTTATCACTGAGGGACTTTAGACTTTAGAGGCGATCCTCTGATAAACCGCTTCTTCTATAAGCTGGTTCTCTATGTACATAGTCAAAAGGGAAAAAAGGAATCTATTTTAGATATTTATTTCAATCGGGCGGTTTTTTATTCTAATTTTAACAGTCCCTGCACATACCTTATTTATTTTCTGTTGACGCCGTAGTGCTGTCGCACATCCCGTTATATCCATCATACCTTTTTTTTTAAAAGGAAAATCTGACTCCCTTTATGCTGCTCGTTTTTGGCGCCAAGCTGTACCCTTCTCTCAGAACTTCGCGTGTTCTCGCGTGAGTGTGGGGTGTATCTGAGGAGTACTGATGTAAAGGTTAAACATATACGCCATCTTAGAGTGGTTCGACTTATGCTTTAATTGCAGCTGCTCTTATACCTTATTTAATTCTACTTGTATTTTTTATCTAAAGATCTTTTACACGTTATATTTGTCGCTTATTTCAACTTCTATGTATTTATGCTGGCATATACATGATAGGGACTCAATAACGATAAATTTTCTCAAACTTAATGTGCTTTTGGAGATTTGAATATCACGCTGGTAGTTGCAGCTATGGACTCGTGTTTCTACATTTTCTGATGTTTCAAACAATTGCGCTTGGATTTGTACCAATGGGGGGTTAGACATCTATTTCCACTCTGTGTGATGATACCCATAGAGATTAGTCACATGCTTCTTAACTGGTAAACTGAGTGCTGCCATCTGCAGGCAGTAGTCAGCCATTACTCTTATCACATCTCAGTCATTATACACATTTCCAAAGGCATAACTTCCCCATTGGTTGTTCCCATATAATTTCAACATTTTCTTTTTGTTTTTGTTCCTATTATAATATTGCTTGTTCCCATGGTATTTCAGCGTTAAGCCCATTAATTGATGTCCCCAAAAGGAAAATCCAGTAAACCTCTCTCATTTTGCGGATTTTATCTTGATCTAATCCTGCTCTTGGGTTTATTCTTTCAAGGATGAACCACAATATGTGGTCAGACGTGTGATTACATTCTACGTAGTGACTTACCATCGGGGCTACCAATTTTTGAGTTCTTATTGCAGACCTGTGCTCTGTCAATCTGACATTTAGGGCTCTGCCTGTCTGTCCAACATATCCTTTATGACAGGGACATATAATCAGATAGATCACATTCGTAGTTCTGCAATTGTTTAAGTCTGATGGTCGTATAACGTGTTTGTTAAAGGTGAAACTTTCCCCTTGTATTGCACTTTGACAAGATTTGCAATTCGAGCAGCTATAATTGCCTGCCACTGGTTTCATATTTGTTATTGATCGCTGCGTGGTGGTTATATTACTTGTCATTCTTGATCTCACTATGTGATCCTTGAGTGTTTTATTTTTTTTGTATGCAAAAATGGGCTTGGGCAACTTTTCTGATTTGGGAACATTGGCATTTAATACGTGCCAATTTGCACAGACAGTCTGTCTTATTCTTTCATTGATATTTGAGTGTTTTGTTACAAATACCAATTGAGGGATGTCTTTGCTTTTTTTCGGTTGTAGCAGACTTTGTCGGTCATAAAAACGAGCCCGTTTAAATGAGTCTCTTATAATTTTCTTGGGGTATCCTCTGGTCAGGAATTTTTCTTTCATAGTGACTGCTTTTATATCATAATCTTGTATATTTGTGCAGTTTCGCCTCAGCCTTAGGAATTCTCCGAATGGTACACTATTTTTTTGGGTTGCAGGATGGTAGCTATCGTAGTGTAGAAGTGTATTTTTTGCAGTGGGTTTAACAAAGAGGTCAACAATTAATGAACCCATTTTATGTTTTATCACTACATCTAAGTAGTTTACTTGTTCCCTGTCTGCATGATTTGTGAACCTAATGTTACTGTCACATAAGTCTATCCACTGTAGAAAGTCTTCTAACTTATCTTCATTATCGATCCAGATGAAGAACACGTCATCTATATATCGTGCCCAGTTGGTCACTGACTCAAAAAAGGGTGCCACCTCATTAAAACAAATTGAGATTCGAAGTGGGCCATGTAGATATTAGCGAGGCCCCCATGCTGACTCCTTGTTGCTGTTTGTACAGCTTGCTATTGAATTCGAAAACATTGTCATTTAAGACAATATTCAGGCACTCTAAGACAAATACAGTTGGGCACTGGATTTTATATTTTTGTATAAACCAATGTGTGGCATGTAGTGCCCCAGAGATTGGAATGTTACTGTACAATGTTACAATGTCCATTGTAACTAGGATGTGAGCTGTGTTACAGTAGGGCACATTCTCTACAAGGTTTATAATCTGTCTAGTGTCCTGCACATGTCCAGGGATGTTCGCAACATGTGGACATAGTATTGTGTCTATATATTTAGCTAGTGGTTCTGTCACCGAGCCTATAGTTGTTACAATTGGTCTTAGGGGTGGGTCTTGCGTGTCTTTATGCACCTTAGGGATACCATAGATGCTTGCTAGTCTCGGTTTCTCTACGTTGAGATATTCACTCTCCTTATTACATATCTCACCGTTTCTGAGTGCCTGATTAGTCAGCTTTTTGATTTTATTTTTGGTTTGAGTCGTTGGATCTTTAGTTATTGGGGCATAGAAGCGAAGATCACTTAGCATCACTTCCATTTTAGAAATATATTGTGACGTTTCATACACCACAATGCCCCCTCCTTTATCACAGGCTTTTATTGTGATTTTTTCATTGCTCTTAATCGTATTCATTGCTTTATATTGACTTATTGTCAGATTGAATTCTGGTTTTGGGACATAGCTAGTGATGTTAGAGAATTTCTCATTCATAATATGCTCAAAAATAGCTACCTGAGGTGGCACTTGTTCTAGGGTTGGGGTGAACATAGACTTAGGTTTCAAGCCCGATAAATTTGTGGGCTCTATATTTGGGTCTTTGTTCTGAAAAAAGAATTTCAATCTGATTTTTCTAAGGAAGATCTGCAGGTCTCTAAATAAATCGAACTTATTCAGCCCCGAATGCGGAGCGAATGAGAGACCTTTGGACAAGACTTCAATGGTGTCTGTGGATAGCCTTTGGGTTGTTAAATTAAATATGGGTAATTGATCTAATTCTTCCAGTAGCGGTTGTTTCTTGTCTCTAGATAATGATCGTAGCCCATCTCTTGATGTGCTGGGTGTTGATATTCTTGTTGTGGGGCATTCTGAAACCTTTGATGGTATTGTGGTCTCCAGTTTGTGTCTTAATGTAAATAATGAACTGATGAATTGAATAATAGATGTATTTATTGTACAGAATTGTTTGATAAAAAGTGTAATATATGTATATAAATGTATAGATTTTAGAGATAAGGACACAGATAGGTAGAAACGGTAGCACCCAGCGGGACGGGGTGGACAATTAGCTTTGGGATAATCACCTTAAAATTGACAGATATAACCCTTCACAGAGAAGAAAGAGTAGAAGTAACTTATAAAGACGTTGAGAATGATAGACAAGCTGTAAAGAATATATCACTAAAATATCATTTCTCATCATTATAGCCACAGTTGATGTTACAAAGGAGATCAGAGAATTCCTGAGGAAGGCGAATGGCCGAAACGCGTCGGAAAGGAATACATTCTGTGTTAAAGAATTGAAGTGTCTAATTGTGTAGATATTTTATAAATTAGGCAACGTTTTGTGTTATATGTAAAAATTTGTGTATAAAAATGACTGAAATGGGCATATAAAAAGTAAAAAAGAAAATAAGAGTGTTTCAAAAAAAGTATATATATCATATCCACACCCACAAAAAAGAGAGAATTACAAAATACAAATAAAAAGATTTAACACTCAATGATACTTGGTGGAAATGGTTTTATCTCATAACAACGTCTAAGTTACTCTTATGTATAGTTACACGTAACCCGGTGTGTACAGTTAATTTCTTACAAAAATATAGTATACCTTGCTAGGGTTTATCCTTTATTGCAGGGGCCCCCACTTTACAAAAGAGCTGCACAAAAACAATCATCCCTACAACATAAACAACCACGCAACATTAAGCAATGTACCTGTGCTGGTGCATGGCAGCCAACTATGCGCCAGGGCAGGGGAAAGCACACAGATGTATCATATTGTTGTTAATAGAACGCATCCCTCTGCTTTTGAAATGGCGCAGCTCTGCGCAACAAAATGGCTTGTGGCGCGTGCTGCGCCATTTATTTGTAAATGAGGCCCTAATTTTGATCCATTTGTCAGTTCAAGCCTTACTACTATAGTTTACATGGTCATTGGTGTTTCCGGGAAAGTCATCAAGACCTGACTTGCCATCATTGCTAATTTAGCACATCATAAGAATTGCCCTGCTCTTGCCCCAAGATTTTCTCATGCTTCAACCAATGTAATGAAGTGATCACCCAGACCCAGGTAGCAGTCTCTGATTGCTCTCCAGCCCCTTTCCTTCAACAATCCTATTGACAGGTGCCTGCTAATATCTTTAAATTGTTGCAGAACATATATCTCCATCTCTAGAGGATATGATGATCTCCCTGTTACTTTTTTCTCATGTGGCTACCACCTGTCTAATCAAATAGGAGTAGTTTATCCTGGACTCTGCTCCCCATCATTTATATTTCCTCGCGCAAGTCAGTCCCATGCATCCCTTCTAGTTATTATCTCTCCTGCCTCATGCCATCTTGCTGCATGCTGCAGTTGGGACGCTACTTAATACAGACTGCCTTGTATACAACTGTTAATGGTGAATTATCAGAGTGAAAACTGCCCAAATACTATGGTGCCTTGAAGCTGTGCTGTTAATCTCTGCTAACCAACACAAGGTCTAGCCTACTATAAATATTGTGTGTGCTCAAATAGCAGGAGTATTCCTTCTTACCAGAATTAAACTCTCTCGAAATATCTAGCCATCCCACATTTTCCATAACTAACCTTCCACGGAGTGCTTGTCATATCTGGGCTTACTTCACGGGTTCATGGTTCACCTATCAATCTTGCCTTATAGGACACAATTCATATAGTGGACCCAAATTCATGAAGTTCCCAGGTATGTTTTACACACCTCCCCAAAGCAGTGTTTGCCATCTACGTAATGCATAGAAATGTATAATATTCATTCATTTTTCATCTAGAGTCTCATGTATTAAGAGGTATCCCCTCCCCCACGTCAGGTTTTATGCTGAGAAATTTGATTTGAATTTTTGGGGCTATCCACGTTTTCACTCCATTTGCATATGCTGAATTGATAGCTGAGCGCATTTGTCTCCTCCATTTCTTATTTACTTTCTCTGCTTCCGTAAAGTATTGTAACTGCAGATATGTTACCGATCCTGTATCTTTTTAAATATGAGTGGACCCTATATTGATTTGTGTAATCTTTCAGGTATCTGACATTTCATTAGGGAACTGAACCCTGATCCCATTGTGCAATGCACATGCCATTGCTAGAGAGCTTCTATTTTTTACCCAGACCCTTAGTACCTGGGTACCCTCATTGCATGACTGGACTCAGTCCCTTCTTTGTCCTACACTCGGGGGCATATTTACAAGGTCATTGCACCAATGGAGCTCAACTTTTTCTGATGCTTCAATGGTGCAATGCCCTGCTCCATATTTACAATGCGGCACTAAGCCACTTTGCATGCCTTGTAAATATGGCCCTCCTCTTAGTAGTTTTCTGTGTGAAAGGGGCGTGCAATGGGCATTGCTGTGGGCATTCCTACATAACACCCATTGCTTTCTGACACTGCCTTGATTTACAAAGATCTGTAAATCTGAGCAGCGCAACGAGGAAAAATACTTTTATTTCTCCTCATTATTTTCTCTATTTGTGCTGCATTCTGTAGCATACATAGAGGAGCAAAATGCCATTAATGATTGTTTTTGTGCAGGAGACACAATCATCCCTGCAACACAGGCACCCTTGCACCATGGTGCAAGGGCGCCTGTACTGGGTCTAGGCAGCATTTTTAGTGCCGGCACAAGCGAAAACACAGGGATCTTGTAAATACAGTACATCCCTGCATTTTTGAAACAACGGGGCACAGTTAAATTGCTTGCAGTGTTGCACTGCGCCATTTCTTTGTAAATATGCCCCTTGATCTTGTGTGTATGTGATAGACCTCTGAATTGACAACTTCTACTACAAACTACACCAGGACAGTCACCTTCTAACAATAACCTTTGGGTTTTCTCGGTCCCCACAACTGGCGCACACTCTCAAAACTGTATTCGAATATTACCAACTTTCAACTACCTGTTCAATATGTGGGGAGGACAGGGGGGTGTACCATAGGGAACAGGCATCATGTGCAGACTGGTTCTGAGATCCCATATCCTCCAAGTTAACACCCATCCTACTATCCTGTCTAATTTACATGATTGCTTCAAAGAATACTCGTGTACTCCCAATTATTATACACAGAGCCTTATAGCAGACAAAAATTGCCACTCCTCTGTGCCTTTACAAATTTTCTCTGATTGTGACCATTTCCATTACTCAATGCCGCTTGTTCTTTATGGACTGTTGCAATGTCAGGCTCATCCTCATATTTTATTTCAGTCTTCCCACTTAATTTCCACTGCATATTTTTAATGATTTATATCAAGTTCCCATTCTTCAGGGTCCATCTTCGGATCATTATACATCTCTGCAGAAAAACAAGAGTGACTAGAGTGATAAGCAACTAATGACATTGCTGATTCTCGCTGTTGTACTCTCTAGTGGGTACATGATATACAACAACATACAGGAAGTCAGGAAACGGGACGTGTAACACAAAGAAACCAAAGAAGAGGCAGTGCCTGAAGATGAAGAAGATGCATGGACAGAAGAGTGGTGAATGCCACCAACGACTGCTAAAAAGCTTGCCTCAACACAGGAGGGTTGTGGCTACCCGGGTGACTCCCTTTGAAACTATGTTATAGAACAATGTTTTATTTTCTTTGTCCTTCATATTTTCTTCCTTGTAGTTCACCAGAGCGGGGTGTAACAATGTGGATGCTTTATGCTTTGGGCCTCATTACGATGTTAGGCGGACTTGCAGTTTGGAACCACCGACCTTAGGTCTGCAGTTCTGACCACAGTATTAGGATGCAACAGCCCACAGGGCAGGCGCAAACATCAATTTTTCAATGGAAGCTTGTGCAGCGAGCGGGAAAGGCACGCAGCACAAGCTTCAATTAAAAATGGTTGTTTGTAAACATCCCTGAGCCATGTGGCAGGCACAGCATGGTGCCTGCCACATGGCTCAGGGATGTTTAGGGGGGCCCATAGCAGGGGGCCAGGGGCAGTGCCCACAAAGTCACTTATCAACAGCCTTTCGCTGTAGAAAACGCTGACATCGAAAGGCTGTTGGAAACCGGCATTATTCTCCTAATAGCAGACCCGAGGCAGGCTCCGTCATCATTCAAGGGATTACAATTTCGCTCCTCTTCTGACGGGCTGTGTGAGAAGTGGAATCCTGCCATGAGTTCCTCTCCGACCACTGTCATCATTATACGGAGGTCTGAGGGAAACCTTTGATGTTGGATGGAAAGCCTTCCGCCTGACATCCAAATCGAACCCTTAATTGGCACACATGGGTGAATGTGAAGGACGTCTGTCTAACCCTTGAGCATGTTTACTTAAAAGATTAAAACGTCCTTGGGTATACCTTTCTACCAAATAGAAAAGAAACTGATAGCAGTTTTGTTGGTATTAGCTGCCAAACATTAGGAGATCACTTCTGGGTAGCAAGGGTGAACACTAGTGGAGGGGCTGTCTGGCTTTTCAGGGCAGCTTAAAACACTCCCAGACCAGAAGTAAATCCTAAGGATAAGGGGAGAGATGTGAAATAAAATAGAGAAGGGGGCTTTTAAAACCAAAGAGATACTTATTGAACACTTACCTGTGCATTCTTCTTTTGGAGCAGCGTTGGTGGTACCATCCCGAAGAACCTGGAAAAGAAGAACTGAAAGAAGACCCTAAGAGAGAACCCCAATGTCACCTGTACCATAACATATCCTCACAGGGAACTCTAACTAGAGAATTTTATTTTTATTGTTATGAATTCACTTTTCATATAATTGGCCTTTTCAAATAAATCCATCATATGAAAATCAGCCCCAGACAAGCCTCCTAAACCTTATTTCTGGCCATCCCTCCTAACAGGAATTGTCTCCAGGAGCAGGTCAATCTGATCTTCTCTGTTGCAGCATCTCAGTTTTCTAGAATCAGCCTTCTGGTGGACTTTTCCCACATTTGTTTATAAGTGGCTTTGTAGCATTGAATTGAGCGTGCTAACAGCACCATGATCTCCAGTTACTGTTGTACAGTTCAGACTGTTTCTCCTGGAGTGCATTACAGTCCTTTATACCTAGAACAGGTCACTGCAACCGCAGTCCATACATTCCGTTCAAGACATGTTAGGTCAGGTGCTATCACAGTCTCTGACTGCAGGTTCCCCAGTTCTTATTTGCTGTACTGCAGGGTGACCTGACTACACTCCCCTCTTTCCGTATGTGTTCAGTGGACCCCTGTCCAGACCAATGAGTAAACTGCTCGTTTACAGCAGATCCCTGAAACTGAAGTTTGCAATGTTGAGGGATTTTGATTTAATACAATTTTGAGACAAGTTTCTTCAATTCAGGAATTATGTTGGATTATTGGAGGTTCATAGAGGAGATCTTGGCAATCAAACCCCACCATGATGCCATGCCAGGCCACACCCTACTGAACTGATAACTTAGGTAAATGATATGTTTTCATTAAACATCCTTAATTTCTCAGGTCATCAAAGAGTGATTTATATGAAGTGTTTTTTTCTGAATGGAGGCCAAAATTCCTCCTCTAAATAGGTGCCTTAATTCCTTCTGTGGATCGGTGCTTAGACTTAGGTAAGAGAGACCACAGGAGTTCAAGGGTTCAAGAACAAAAGCTCAAAAGCAGAGGACTTGAGAACTACCTGCTGCTCCTACATCTTTTAAAGTCACAGTTGGAAAGATTTAAGAATAGGGTACGTTACATTTGCACGCACCCATCCTAGATTGCTGCCTAAACTCTTATTAGATTTAGAAGTACTCTTGGGGTCTTGTGAGAGTTATAGCAGCCATCTTGGATCGACCAGTATGTAAAAATGCCCAGTTAGGCATAGTTATAAGCTTATCATATTAAAAGTCATAGCTTTTGCTAAACCTGTCAGCTTTAGGGTGGTCATTCCTCAGACGTTTAGACTACACCTCTCCTATTTTTTGCTGAATTTGTGGGCCTTAGGACCATGTGCACCTTACCACTGCTAACCAGTGTTAAAGTGCTTACGCACACTCGCTAAAACATGATAATATCAGCGTACAACTGGTTGGCATATTAAGCTTACTTATAAGTCCCTAGTAAAGTGGTATGCCATCTACAAAAGACTGGTAAATTAAATGCTACTAGTGCATCTAAAGAACTCATTGTGCAAGGGGACCCATTAAAAAATGTCTCAGGCCTGCCATTGCAGTCTGTATGCAGTGTTAAACTACCAATTGGATTTGGCAAAAAGTCCCCTTGCCAAGCCTAAAACTCTCTTTTGATTACATATAAGTAACCCGTAAGTTAAGCCCTAGACAGCCAATTGGGCAGGGTGCATTGTAATTAAAAGGTCGAACATATACTTTTAAGTTTTACATGTCCTGATAGTGCAAAACTCACAAATGTGTTTTTTACTACAGTGAAGCCTACCTCTTATATAGGATAACTTTGGGGTACCTTCCTACATTTAATAAACAATAGCTTTTATTTGGGAGTATGTTGAAATGTCATGTTTGGTGTCTAGGGAATTATAACTTTTCTTGCCCTAACATTTGGTGCCTGCAGCCGGTTACCTGGGTCACATGACTAGGTGTACTTTGTCAGTTAGCCATTGTCAATTCCTCCCAGATAGCTACCGAACAGAGAAACTTCATGTTGGTAGGATGGGCCATCCAAAACAAGATGGAGGGGCAGAGCTGTATATAGCCCACTTGAACTTCAAAGACACTAATTCAGCTCACATACAAAGAAATTCACACTAGCCTATTTTGCCTGAAGAAAAACTTGGACCAGCACATGAAGCAGAAAATTCCATTCACTTCAGAAGCTTCTTCCACTTCAAATTTTGCAACAGCTATAAAAATAAGACCCTCAGAACCACACTTCAGTTCACTTCTGGTCCTCTTTAAGGACTCTCAGAGGACAGCTCTAGTCTTTTGCTTGTGGCCTGCTGTCTACTTTAGGGGACAGCCAGAGAATGACCTACTGCACCAAGAGCACTGTCATGCTGCCAGAAGCCTGCCCTGTGCCCTGAGAGGACTGCCCTGTTGGTGGAGACCTGTTTTCCTGCTTGAAACCAAGTCTTCCAGAGTGACTCCAAGGGCTAGTTGGCTGGCCTCCTTCTTTTGGATAGAAAAGACTCCAACCATCTTAAATCTGTACTTGGACCAAGCCTGAGGGAGTCCTGACCTACTAAGTGGTGCTCACTCCCGTCCGGGGCCTTTGGAAGCAGTGCTAAAGGAGTCTATATAACCCAGTATAAAACTTGGGACATAGAGAATTTTCTGCCCAAAAAGTGCTCTAGGTAGCAATAGGAGACTGATACCTGCCTGCTCGCCAATCCGCCCAATGGTGCATTGTCAGTTGGCCTGCCTTTGCCGTAGCACTCACTATGTTCTTCTCCACATCAGCAAATCCTGTTCAGCAGCTCCTCACATAAGGGTTATCGGCCTCACTGAGTCATTGTCGGCTAGAGTCTACAACTTCATGCCCCTGGAGATCTTTGACTTAATTCTTTACTGCAACCTCATCCAGCAGCTCCCCAATGACAATGTTTCCTCCTTGGACAGCTCTGACCTTTGCCCAACTGAAATTGACCTTTTCAGACATTTTTCTTCAATTTTTCTTGTAAGTCCGAAGGTAAGCACAGACCGGCCCAATCCACTTCATGTAGGCAAACCGCATTTCATTGTGGTCAGCTATGACTTTTGATTTTGTCCCTGTATCACGGAACTATTTGTCTACAGTTGAAATCTTGATCATTTAGGCACTATTTGTCCCTCAAAACTTTAAAAATTCATATCTACAGTTCTACGGATTTTTGTCATTTTGTTGTTAAATGGTTTAGTAACATTTATGCTATTTTAATAAATCGGTGTGGGATTTTTCTTATGTTGCTTTTTCACTTTATTGATGTTTAGCACTGGTTAATTTACTGACATTTGTAGTTCACACTGACATGGATTGTGGCTGCTGCTTGAGCAGGGCTTACATCCCCCTCAAACAGCAAACTAATTTCTCACATTGGTTATCAGTAGTGGGATGCAGTACTTGTGCTTGTGCTGTACCACACATTAGTGTGAAACTAAAATCCCATATAAATAATTTAAGACCTGATTCAACCTCTTTTTAAATCCTCCTTGATTGGCCATTTTTGCTGTTTCCCAGTTCACTTCCATTCTTCCCAACTGTCTGTGCCAGTGGCTCTGCCTCTAAACATGGAATTTGTGCTCAGCAACCTGGAGAGCTTCACTACAGCTAAGCTTCCAACAAAAAGGAGCTCCATAAGGGAGGAGCTTCAGAAGGGCCTCTGGACCTATAATGAGTAGGCCTGGCCGGTAAATTCTGTTCCGCTAATGGAATTTGCAGAATTTGGGTAATTTTGCGTTCCGCGGTGAACGCGGAATAACGAAAAATTCTACGATCCGTGGCTTTGCTGAATTCGCGCTTTCAAAAATATGTGTTTGTGAGATATTTCTCCCAAGCACGCAAATAGCATTCGCGAACAGGAAAAAAGCATCGCAAAAGGGCATAACAAGCAATTCCGCATGTTCGTCAAACTTTGGCGTGCTCGCAGAGATTTTTTTACCGTTTTGCAGAGCTTTGCATAGCGTGAATACGCAAATTCCGCCCACCCCTAATAATGAGGCCTATCAGATCCTAGACACAGCAGAGGACAAGGAGGCTATGGAGGAGCAATAGGAGGACCAGTGTGCAGGTCCCAAAATGCAGCACTCACAGGAGGAGAACAACTCACCCCTACGAGTGGAGTCCCTTGTCAGGGCAGAGAACAGTGTTTCTTCCCAGGGTCTGTCCCAAGAGTAGCTAGAAGACAGAAAAGATGAAAGGGGGTCCAACCTGCAGCTAGCCAAACTAAAATTGGAGGCAGCCAAGGGGCGGCAGAGGAGACCACCGATCCCAAGAGGAAAATACGTTAGCCATGAAGGAAAGGAGAATGGCCCACAAGCAAAGTGTCAGTGAGCTGGAGCTCATAGCCAATCAAGTCGAGTCCAGCAACAATGTTGACAGAGTGTCCACTAGAGAGGTGAAAGTGTGCATAGTGCACGACCTGTGGCCCAGCTATATGAAGGAAGATAACATAGATAAATGGTTTTCTGCATATGAGGAGGCGCTTAGGATGCACAGGGTCCCAGAAGGGGGTCATGGAGCACAAAAGTGGAAACACATGCTGAGGGATGGTCACACTTCTGATAATAGAGATGGGTGAACAAATGAAGGATACTCCCATTAAGGCCATTTTACATGCCAAGTTTGTGCTGAGCTCTGAGTGGTATCCCCACAGGTTAAGGGAGAGCCATACACTTCAAACCTATCTTGAGTAGATTTCTTGTATTATTTCAGCAAGGCACTCAGTGGCTGGGTGAGGGGAAGCAAAGTTAATGACTTTAGTATGCTGGATTAAATTATTGTGAGAGAGCACATGCTCAATACCTGTTTTAACATACTGCTCCAACACCTGGTTGATAGTAAGTGCACTGAATATAGAGAGCCTGCTAAGGAGGCAGACCAGGTGGGCAGGTGGGTGAGTGCCAGAGTGTCCAAAAGGCTTCTTGGTGGGATTGTCAAAAGGGTGGTCAGTGTCATCACCAGAAGCAGGAGGGTAGAGAGAAATATATCAAGTTCTCTCAAGGCCCTCAAAACAGTTGTCAAGGGAATGTAACCCGTGGAGAACTGGGGTTTTTTGGAGTACAGGGAAATACTAGGCGCACAGCACACGTTAGTGTAAGGTATATGTGGGTCTGGGTGCAAGTAGGCGAGGGGAAAAAGGCCCTAAACCCCTCCAAGAGTGTGCAAAGCACACGCCTTACAACGCAAGAACAAAAACCAAATGCACACCAAATTACAGTATAGAGAGAGATGTCTCAATGGACATTAATAAGTACAAGTAACAGTGTTCAAAGCAAAAGGAAAACGATTGTAGTACGATTCCTCTTTTATTGCATGGATGGCCAGCCGACACGTGTTTCGTCGTCAAGCGGTAACAGTGCTTGCACGACTCATCAGGGCTGGGGAGGATAAAAAGTACAAAATGGAATATGATGTCCACACGACATTTACGTCAACATGTTTCAAATTGCACTCGTGTCCACGTTTCTAGTGCGCGTGTGAGTGCAGGTGGAAGTCGTGAAAGTAATTCATTGTTTAAAATAATAAGGACTACAAGGTGGAAGCACACTGTGCCAGACATAGTGATGGTGAGAAAAACTTTACATCGGCCGCAGGAGGTGACTGGATGGCGGTGCGTGAAAGAGTGCGGGTACTGTGGAAACCGGTCGCCACGTATGTTTGGTGGTCAATATCACTGGGGGATGATGGTGAGAGTGTGTATCCCGTGACCAGACTGAGGGTGGTGGTGCCCAAAATAGTAGTTCAAGGAAACAAAATTTAGTTAGCTGTCCTCTATTGGTGGTGGGTAAAGGCCAAAATAGGACGCAGTTAAATTGTAAAAAGAAAAAAGTGCATATACACAGTGTCTACTAAGGAGGTGGGGCGGATTGGTTAAGCGCTTCCTACCTGTAGCGCGAAGGGAATGGACCACAGGTCTGTAGAGTGTTGAACATTCATGTTCAACAACGCATGGTACAGACAAACAAAAGGAGTCGCCATGGGCTCGAAATTTTCCCCTTCGTTTGCAAATCTATTCATGGGCGCACTTGAAAACGACCTAATTTGGGGCACTAAAGGAGCGAACTTTATAGACTCAATAGTGTTTTGGGGGCGATACATAGACGATTGCTTCTTGATTTGGTCCGGCACACATGAACACCTGATGGATTTCTACAGACATCTTAACCACAACACGTGGGACATGAGGTTCACCATGGTGGCAAGCCTAGATAAGATTGAGTTTCTGGACCTGGAGATATACATCCTGGACAACAAACTAAATAGCAAACTTTTCAGGAAGGACACTGCCTGCAATGCGATTCTGCACGCTAACAGCGCTCACCCATCCCACCAGATCAGCAGCATACCTTTTAGAGAATTCCTAAGAGCTCGCAGAAACTGCAGTAATGATCAAGATTTCGAAAAAACATTGAAAAGTATGCAGGAACGTTTCAAGAGAAGAGGCTACTCGGATGACCTACTCAAAACAGCGACTTCTAGGATCATGAAAATCCAAAGAAAAGACACTCTGAAGGACAAGCCCAACAAGAAGATAGACGATCTTGGGACTATCCGCATGATTACTGACTTCAGCAACCATCACCAGGCACTACGCAGAACCTTCAGCAAACACTGGAACATCCTCAAGAAGGACAAGAACATCTCGAACTACATAGGAGAACATCCTCAGATCACCTACAGGAGAGGCAGAACTTTGAGAAACAGACTAAGCCCTACAATCCCTCGAAACAACACAGAGGACAATTGGTTGACCAAACGCAACATTGGCTTCTACAAAGGCGGGTTCTGCTCCATGTGCCGGTGGGCTAAACACAAAACTACTGAATTTCACGACACTAAGGGAGAAACCTACATCATCAGGACAAACATTAACTGTACCACACGCTATGTAGTATACATCATCGAATGCAAATGCAAAAAAATCTATGTGGGGAGTACTATCCGTCCGCTCAAAGAAAGGATAGCAGAACACATAAGGGCCTTACACAAACAGGATCCTAGATATCCGGTTGCCCTACACGCGGCTGCGTGCGGTGATCAATCTCTGGACAAACAAGTCTCTTTCTATGGGATTGACACTGTCCCTATTGGTGCACGAGGCGGCAATAGAGAACTCAAATTAAGACGCTTGGAGGCGGCATGGATTCTCCGCCTTCGTACCGTGTCTCAGGGGCTCAATTTTGACCAGGAGATGCAATTCTTTCTAGGAGACTGAACCCCTGTATCCATTTCCTGCTCATATAGCTTTGATACAGGCCGCAATCTTGTCATTTGCTGTAGTGAACATTGTACCAGACCTCATTGTATTGTCCTCTGATACCACCCTTGCGGCGGCATCTCACAGTGAGGCTCCCATGGGGTTATTATTGGTTATGACACAACTGTTTCTCTATGCACAATCACAACATATGAGTGATAATTTCATGCCACAAATGGTACTGAATTCACCATGTTATTTTCTCTCATGTCGTACCAGGAGCGTCATACTATCAACTTGCTGGGACATCATGTTTATTACGTGTTTCAATGCCTAATCTGTGTAATTTGAAAGACCTCACAGGAGTGTTGTGATGAGATATGTTTATTACCTGTTTCTCTGCCCAACTATGTTTATTTGATTTATGTGACAAGAACTATGTGATGAAATACGTTTTTACCGTCCAGGTAATACATCACAAACACCAATGCATGTTGTGGATCGGATGCATGACCACCTTTTGCATGTTGTTGATATTCGTTGTAGTCTTAATCACCCCATTTTTCTGACTTATATTCATGACATTTCTTGGATATTCTTTATATATTTTTTTATATATTTTTATATATATTTTTTTATATATTCTTTTTATACATTTGTATATCTTGTCTGTCAACTATGTAGTTATTTGACAGATTTATCACATTCTGCCCTCACCTACGGGCATTCCGTTGCGTTACTGATGTTTCCCATGACACACCCACCGACCGGGGTAGTTGTCATTCTAGTCTTCCACATACGGGCTCCGCCACGGAATTGCATAAATCCACTTCCGGGTCGGAACCACGTGTCCGTACCCGGAACCGCTGCGTGGAAGTACCCATCCCGCCGACTTTCGCCCTAACAACCGGTAAGCGTCTGTTCTTTTGCTCTCACTCGACCACATAATGGTCCGATCCTCACAGCTTTTCGCTTAAGACCGCACATTTCGGTCTTCAGGAACGAGCCTACTCACGCTCGCAATTCCTTCTCTCATCCTCTACAGATCTCGCCGAATAGAGCGATCACAAGACTCTTGTCACCTACCATTGACCCGTCTACCTGGATACTCTAGTATCTCGAAGCGGATGCTTTATTCCATTTGGTGGCATTTATTTACTGCAGCCGCCTGGAGCACTGTTTACTCAACGTAAAGGTGAGACTCTCCACACTTTCTGGAACACGTTTACTTAGTGTGGCCCCGTTACCCCCCTCGCGCACCGCCCTGATCCTGTGGGGCATTTATATCTAATTAGGACAAATGTTTGGGGTATTACAAATACGGCATTTTTATTGTGCTCCCTTTTAGCATCATTTTTACTGCATGAACCTTTGGATCTGGAGCCACATCCACTAACAACCGTCAACCTGGTCTCGAGCTGGGGCCGGGTCGGAAGTATCACCGGCTTAGCGGTGAGTCTCTATTCTCTGCGTCCACCTTTTTTTCTCGCCAGTAACAGTACTCGCTCATGAGACCTATGATATGTGTACAGTGCTCCATGCTATGATCACATTGGTCTTGAGACTTTGTTTTGTCCTTTTGTTTCCTCCTCCTTTTTCACTCTACAGACCTGTGGTCCATTCCCTTCGTGCTACAGGTAGGAAGCGCTTAACCAATCCGCCCCACCTCCTTAGTAGACACTGTGTATATGCACTTTTTTCTTTTTACAATTTAACTGCGTCCTATTTTGGCCTTTACCCACCACCAATAGAGGACAGCTAACTAAATTTTGTTTCCTTGAACTACTATTTTGGGCACCACCACCCTCAGTCTGGTCACGGGATACACACTCTCACCATCATCCCCCAGTGATATTGACCACCAAACATACGTGGCGACCGGTTTCCACAGTACCCGCACTCTTTCACGCACCGCCATCCAGTCACCTCCTGCGGCCGATGTAAAGTTTTTCTCACCATCACTATGTCTGGCACATTGTGCTTCCACCTTGTAGTCCTTATTATTTTAAACAATGAATTACTTTCACGACTTCCACCTGCACTCACACGCGCACTAGAAATGTGGACACGAGTGCAATTTGAAACATGTTGACGTAAATGTCGTGTGGACATCATATTCCATTTTGTACTTTTTATCCTCCCCAGCCCTGATGAGTCGTGCAAGCACTGTTACCGCTTGACGACGAAACACGTGTCGGCTGGCCATCCATGCAATAAAAGAGGAATCGTACTACAATCGTTTTCCTTTTGCTTTGAACACTGTTACTTGTACTTATTAATGTCCATTGAGACATCTCTCTCTATACTGTAATTTGGTGTGCATTTGGTTTTTGTTCTTGCGTTGTAAGGCGTGTGCTTTGCACACTCTTGGAGGGGTTTAGGGCCTTTTTCCCCTCGCCTACTTGCACCCAGACCCACATATACCTTACACTAACGTGTGCTGTGCGCCTAGTATTTCCCTGTATCCAAAAAACCCCAGTTCTCCATAGGCTTTATTGTTTTGAACAGGGAGGCAGCCGCCACGTACTCTTACTGTAACAGATAGGATAGCACTTTCTATTCTTCTCCATGAATCGAGACAAAGCTGCCGAAGAGCTTTTTGACAATCTTGCCAAAGGCATGTCCACACATAGAGCTACTACTAGTAACGCCCCTAGCAGCACCAAGGAAGAAGGTCTGAGGGACAAATTTGTGAGACTTGAGAAACTGAAAAAGTTAGAAAATTCAAAGTGGTGGGATGGCATCACTTTGAAGCAGTATGTTAGACTTAAGCGCATACCGAGAGGTTTGAGAGCACAGATCTTCCCCACCTACGATAACTTAGACCCCGATCTTTTAAGTAAATGGGAAGACGCTTTGACCAACAACTCCAATATCCTCATGGACATTCTCATTGAGAGCTCTGACCGTAAGGTCGCCAAATTTCAAGCCGAGATTGCCATTTTGGAGCAGGAGATCAAAGACCTAAATCGTCCTGAATCCACTGTAAAAAATTACACAACACTAGACGAGATTCTTCTTAAACACCAGAATGAGATCAAAAGCCGTAAAGCTAGACAATTGAAAAGAGATGAGGCTGACTATACTGACGGTAGAATCTTTACCTATGACAGGAAATACGACTATATGATCAATGAACCACCATCAAAAAGCAGAGACAGAGCGAATCTTACTGACGCTAGCTCTATCTCATCCAGTAGCACTTCACTGAGCACCATCAGTATCAGTGAAGATGAGTCCAACAGAACTGACAGCGAGACAACTCCTTTTTTATGCGAAATCCAGCGGATAAGAAGAGGCATCCGCACACTAGAAACAAAACCCGTAGGGGCAGGAAGGGGAGGTGTAGAAGATTACCGGAAGAAACTCAGATCCGGGAACCTTCAACAGTAACCGACACACAGGAGGGGGAGGTACAGGTTATCAATCTTTCATCCAAAACCCTAACTCCTAACATGATCTCCCTTCTTAGTAAGGGCCTTAACTTTAACCCTTTTTCCAACACTGATGTATGTAGACTTAAGATTGATTTGTTCAAGTTCACACGCAAATTGAAACTGAAAAAGCATTTCTCTAACAAAATCATGTCTAATAAAAGTTCTACAAATATCCCTACTGAGTTTGGACCTGATGTTTTGACTATTAATGATATTCAAGCTACACACCTCCTACTCTCTCTTACGGACGTAGAACGAACTCCTCAAGACATGGATACCCTACTAGAGGAACTCAATATCGAATCAGATTTCAGCATTGTCAGTGGGCTCAAATCCAAATCTAAATGGATCCCTACATTACCAGGAGGCAATTCCATAAACAACTTTTACAAAAGAGTCTTAGAGGACATTGACAGACTAGAACTGAAAGACACTAAGCGTACTTTCAGATACAAGGACAACTTAACAACAGGAGAACGAGCAGCCATGAACAGCCTCATCAAGGACCATGAGATCATCATAAGAGAAGCGGATAAGGGAGGGAACGTTGTTATCATGAACAAAAAGGACTATAATGAGGAAATTCTCAGTCAGTTACAAGATAACACGTGCTACCAACTCCTTGACCACAATCCCACAGCACCACTCACGACCAACATCAATAGATCTCTCATCACCTGGAAAGATAGTGGTCTAATCAATGAGGATGAATATCTTTACATGAAAGTGATCAAACCCTCGTACCCTTGGTTGTACACCCTTCCAAAGGTACACAAAAATCACCCCTTTCCTCCCGGGCGTCCCATCATTTCCGGGATTGGGGGTCCCACGGAAAGGATTGCTGAATACGTCGACCTGTTCCTAGGGCCCCTGGTACGCAACCTTCCTTCCTTCATCCAGGACACCAAACACATACTGAGTATTCTTTCTGATCTTCAATGGCAACCTGGCAACTTTCTGGTTACTATGGATGTGGTAGCCCTGTACACCAGCATCAAACCAGATCTTGGACTTGAAGTGGTTACCAAAATTCTACAGAAACGTCCAGCCACCATGTGGCAACACACCAACATGCTTATCTCCATGATGGAACTCATCTTGAATAACAATTCATTCATGTTCAACAACGCATGGTACAGACAAACAAAAGGAGTCGCCATGGGCTCGAAATTTTCCCCTTCGTTTGCAAATCTATTCATGGGCGCACTTGAAAACGACCTAATTTGGGGCACTAAAGGAGCGAACTTTATAGACTCAATAGTGTTTTGGGGGCGATACATAGACGATTGCTTCTTGATTTGGTCCGGCACACATGAACACCTGATGGATTTCTACAGACATCTTAACCACAACACGTGGGACATGAGGTTCACCATGGTGGCAAGCCTAGATAAGATTGAGTTTCTGGACCTGGAGATATACATCCTGGACAACAAACTAAATAGCAAACTTTTCAGGAAGGACACTGCCTGCAATGCGATTCTGCACGCTAACAGCGCTCACCCATCCCACCAGATCAGCAGCATACCTTTTGGAGAATTCCTAAGAGCTCGCAGAAACTGCAGTAATGATCAAGATTTCGAAAAAACATTGAAAAGTATGCAGGAACGTTTCAAGAGAAGAGGCTACTCGGATGACCTACTCAAAACAGCGACTTCTAGGATCATGAAAATCCAAAGAAAAGACACTCTGAAGGACAAGCCCAACAAGAAGATAGACGATCTTGGGACTATCCGCATGATTACTGACTTCAGCAACCATCACCAGGCACTACGCAGAACCTTCAGCAAACACTGGAACATCCTCAAGAAGGACAAGAACATCTCGAACTACATAGGAGAACATCCTCAGATCACCTACAGGAGAGGCAGAACTTTGAGAAACAGACTAAGCCCTACAATCCCTCGAAACAACACAGAGGACAATTGGTTGACCAAACGCAACATTGGCTTCTACAAATGCGGGTTCTGCTCCATGTGCCGGTGGGCTAAACACAAAACTACTGAATTTCACGACACTAAGGGAGAAACCTACATCATCAGGACAAACATTAACTGTACCACACGCTATGTAGTATACATCATCGAATGCAAATGCAAAAAAATCTATGTGGGGAGTACTATCCGTCCGCTCAAAGAAAGGATAGCAGAACACATAAGGGCCTTACACAAACAGGATCCTAGATATCCGGTTGCCCTACACGCGGCTGCGTGCGGTGATCAATCTCTGGACAAACAAGTCTCTTTCTATGGGATTGACACTGTCCCTATTGGTGCACGAGGCGGCAATAGAGAACTCAAATTAAGACGCTTGGAGGCGGCATGGATTCTCCGCCTTCGTACTGTGTCTCAGGGGCTCAATTTTGACCAGGAAATGCAATTCTTTCTAGGAGACTGAACCCCTGTATCCATTTCCTGCTCATATAGCTTTGATACAGGCCGCAATCTTGTCATTTGCTGTAGTGAACATTGTACCAGACCTCATTGTATTGTCCTCTGATACCGCCCTTGCGGCGGCATCTCACAGTGAGGCTCCCATGGGGTTATTATTGGTTATGACACAACTGTTTCTCTATGCACAATCACAACATATGAGTGATAATTTCATGCCACAAATGGTACTGCATTCACCATGTTATTTTCTCTCATGTCGTACCAGGAGCGTCATACTATCAACCTGCTGGGACATCATGTTTATTACGTGTTTCAATGCCTAATCTGTGTAATTTGAAAGACCTCACAGGAGTGTTGTGATGAGATATGTTTATTACCTGTTTCTCTGCCCAACTATGTTTATTTGATTTATGTGACAAGAACTATGTGATGAAATACGTTTTTACCGTCCAGGTAATACATCACAAACACCAATGCATGTTGTGGATCTGATGCATGACCACCTTTTGCATGTTGTTGATATTCGTTGTAGTCTTAATCACCCCATTTTTCTGACTTATATACATGACATTTCTTGGATATTCTTTATATATTTTTTTATATATTTTTATATATATTTTTTTATATATTCTTTTTATACATTTGTATATCTTGTCTGTCAACTATGTAGTTATTTGACAGATTTATCACATTCTGCCCTCACCTACGGGCACTCCGTTGCGTTACTGATGTTTCCCATGACACACCCACTGACCGGGGTAGTTGTCATTCTAGTCTTCCACATACGGGCTCCGCCACGGAATTGCATAAATCCACTTCCGGGTCGGAACCACGTGTCCGTACCCGGAACCGCTGCGTGGAAGTACCCATCCCGCCGACTTTCGCCCTAACAACCGGTAAGCGTCTGTTCTTTTGCTCTCACTCGACCACATAATGGTCCGATCCTCATAGCTTTTCGCTTAAGACCGCACATTTCGGTCTTCAGGAACGAGCCTACTCACGCTCGCAATTCCTTCTCTCATCCTCTACAGATCTCGCCGAATAGAGCGATCACAAGACTCTTGTCACCTACCATTGACCCGTCTACCTGGATACTCTAGTATCTCGAAGCGGATGCTTTATTCCATTTGGTGGCATTTATTTACTGCAGCCGCCTGGAGCACTGTTTACTCAACGTAAAGGTGAGACTCTCCACACTTTCTGGAACACGTTTACTTAGTGTGGCCCCGTTACCCCCCTCGTGCACCGCCCTGATCCTGTGGGGCATTTATATCTAATTAGGACAAATGTTTGGGGTATTACAAATACGGCATTTTTATTGTGCTCCCTTTTAGCATCATTTTACTGCATGAACCTTTGGATCTGGAGCCACATCCACTAACAACCGTCAACCTGGTCTCGAGCTGGGGCCGGGTCGGAAGTATCACCGGCTTAGCGGTGAGTCTCTATTCTCTGCGTCCACCTTATTTTCTCGCCAGTAACAGTACTCGCTCATGAGACCTATGATATGTGTACAGTGCTCCATGCTATGATCACATTGGTCTTGAGACTTTGTTTTGTCCTTTTGTTTCCTCCTCCTTTTTCACTCTACAGACCTGTGGTCCATTCCCTTCGCGCTACAGGTAGGAAGCGCTTAACCAATCCGCCCCACCTCCTTAGTAGACACTGTGTATATGCACTTTTTTCTTTTTACAATTTAACTGCGTCCTATTTTGGCCTTTACCCACCACCAATAGAGGACAGCTAACTAAATTTTGTTTCCTTGAACTACTATTTTGGGCACCACCACCCTCAGTCTGGTCACGGGATACACACTCTCACCATCATCCCCCAGTGATATTGACCACCAAACATACGTGGCGACCGGTTTCCACAGTACCCGCACTCTTTCACGCACCGCCATCCAGTCACCTCCTGCGGCCGATGTAAAGTTTTTCTCACCATCACTATGTCTGGCACAGTGTGCTTCCACCTTGTAGTCATTATTTTAAACAATGAATTACTTTCACGACTTCCACCTGCACTCACACGCGCACTAGAAATGTGGACACGAGTGCAATTTGAAACATGTTGACGTAAATGTCGTGTGGACATCATATTCCATTTTGTACTTTTTATCCTCCCCAGCCCTGATGAGTCGTGCAAGCACTGTTACCGCTTGACGACGAAACACGTGTCGGCTGGCCATCCATGCAATAAAAGAGGAATCGTACTACAATCGTTTTCCTTTTGCTTTGAACACTGTTACTTGTACTTATTAATGTCCATTGAGACATCTCTCTCTGTACTGTAATTTGGTGTGCATTTGGTTTTTGTTCTTAAGGGAATGTAACCCAACCCCCAATCTGATCAAAAGATCCATGGCATCTGGAATTAGAATATAAGTAAGTTTGTCCGCAAGTGTCAGAACTGCTACAGGTGTGGGCACATGAAAGGGTCATGTTTGGTGTCTAGGGAATTATTATTATATTTTATTTTCCACCGTGTTGTCAACAACTCCCCTGCTACTGACATATGTCTGGTACAGACCCCAAAAGTTCTTCCGGCGACTCATGGGGGGAAGCAGCTCACTGTAGTGTTCGGATTGTGTGCAGCAATAAAGCATGTCGTGCACCCAACATTTGGGTGTGGGCACCGGTCCTCTCATCCAGCGCAATGCCACCACTCGCTTGGCCATGAGCATCCCCATATCCACCAATCTGCGTACTGCACCTGACAGCCCTCTGGAGTGTCCCAAAAGCGCTAGCATGGGATCAGGTGCGAGGTCTGTATCACCAATCTTGCTAATCTCGGTGAAAATGTGTTCCCAGTACTCCCGAACCCTCGGGCACAGCCACGCTAAATGTAGGAAATCTGCCTCAGGCGCGTGGCACCTCTCACACTCAGCCAATTGTCGGAGACCGTATCTATGAAGCCTCTCCGGGGTATAGTACACTCTATTGAGAAATTTGAAGTGCACCAATCTGTGCTTACCATTTAAAGATAGCCAGGGGCGGACACAAAAGTTTTAAGAAACTTCAGACCCATTTCCCAACTACCTTTCTTAGCAAAGGTCTTGGAACAACATGTGCTGTCATATCTTTCTAAGCATTTGGAGACAAATGATCTGCTAGAGCAAAATCAGGCCGGCTTCCGGGTTCATCACAGCACGGAGTTGGTGATGGTGTCTATTTTAGACGAATTAAGGCGCAGAGCTGATAAGAGGATCCCTGGTGCCCTTGTGCTACTCGATCTCTCCGCGGCTTTTGACACGGTTTTTCACAGCCAACTGCTGTCGCGTATGAGAGACATGGGCATCAGGGGACATGCGCTAGGTTGGCTCACCTCTTTTCTGCAGGATAGATCGCAGATGGTGCAGCTGTCCGACCTAGTCTCAACATCAGCGGCCATCACTTGTGGAGTGCCGCAAGGCTCTGCCCTCTCACCACTCCTTTTTAACATCTACCTGCAGCCATTAATTTCAGCTCTTAATCAGATGGACTGTCAGATTTTTAATTACGCTGACGACACGCAGATCATCATCCAAATAGAGGACTCTCCAGGTGCTCAAACCAGGTTGCATAATATCTAAAGGTTTACAGTAAACTGGATGTCTGCCAACTCCCTGAAGATCAACCCGGACAAAACCGAGGTGCTGCCCATTGCCATCCAGGGCAGCCCGTGGAATGACGGTTTTTGGCCCAGGGAGTTGGGCAAGACACCGGAACCAGCAACTGTGGTGAAAAGCCTGGGAATCCACATTGACAGCAAGTTGTCCATGAACAAACAGGTGTCTGTTGTGGTAGGCACATGCGTTGGTCTTCTGAGACAGCTTCGTAAGATCTCTAAATTGCTGTAATTTTCTACCTCAAGAAGCGTTGTGTCTGCTATGATTTTGGGACGCCTGGACTACGGCAATGCGCTGTATATAGGGCTACCCCAGCGATTACTTACGCGGCTGCAGACGGTCATGAACGATGCAGCGAGACTGATTTTTAAGAAGCCTAGGACAACGCGTGCTTCTCGTCTCCTGCATCAGTTACACTGGCTCCCTGTCAGACAGAGGGCACTGTTCAAAGGACTGTGTATTTCACACAAGGCACTTTACAGTAATGCGCCCAGCTACATTAAAACCAGACTGGCTGGATACATTCCGGGTAGGGTGCTGCGGTCCTCTGAAGCCACTCTTCTGGCTAATCCACGATTCCGCCTGTCCACTCTTGGTGGGCGTGCTTTTTCCACTTTGCTGCCTGCAGCATGGAATAAACTTCCAATTAACCTTCGGAAGGAGCCTAATCTTCTGCTTTTCCGCCGAATGTTAAAGACAATACTTTTCCGGGAAGCATGGGGAGTGTTATAAGTTAGACATCTGTTATCTGTAGTGTTGGTTTCTCTTTGTACAAGCGCTTAGAGACCCTGGGGTGATAACGCGCTATATAAATTGAAATAAATAAATAAATAAATATTCGCCTGGTGTTGCCACAAAATTTGCGCCACATGTCATCATCTATTGTAAATTGTAGGTCCCGTTGCCAGGCCAACCTAGCCTTCGTGAATTCATGCTCTCTATGTGACATAGCGATTTTGTATAAATTGGTCACCAGCTTACGAGGAGTCTCAGTTTTTATTATGTAGGAAAGCTCGGGGACGTCCGGAGGTTCCGCCAGGTCGTCACCCAGCTGTTCTAAAAGGGCGGTGCGCACTCTGTGGGACTGAAAGCGGAGCCGCAGAGGGGCCGCCCCCTCGCCCCCTCCACCTGGTTCCAGGACTTAACAACCTCATCATGGAATAAGTCCCCCAAGCACCGAATGTTAAGCTTGTGCATAGCTTGAATCACACCCTTATCCCCTAGGGGGGGATAGCCATTGGGTCCACTCCACTGGCATAGCCGGCGAATACAGCAGCGCCCCTCCCTGCAATTGTAGGAGACTGTGCCATGCATGATTCGTCGCCGTGATAGAGTCCAATATCCCAGTCCTGCTGTCCATTGGCGATAATACCGTCGCCGGGAGTGGGAGTGGGTCAGCAAACACCTTCTCCATCCGAACATGAGGAATACCTGCATCCCCGTGAACCCAAGTGTGCAAATATGACGCCTGGGCCACTCTGTAGTATAGCTCCAAGTCAGGGGCACCAAGGCCGCCCATACTGCACGGTAGAGTGACGAGCGTCCACCTTGCCCTAGGCTGCTTACCCGCCCATGCTAGTTTGGTCATGAGCTGCGTCAGTTTCTGGAAGAAGATTTTAGGCAGGACAATCGGGATGGTAGCGAATAGAAACAAAAGCCTGGGTAGCACCACCATTTTCATTATGGAGACACGACCCATGAGGGAAAGTGGGAGCCTGTTCCAATTCTCCACATCGTCCTCAAGCCTACTAAATGCAATCCCATAATTTTCACTGAATAACACCTCTACGTCAGTGTGGAGCTGTACGACCAAATATCTAATCGATTCCGTGGTCCACTGTAGCGGGTACTCCATGTCAAATGCTAGAGTTACCGGGGTGAAAGGGAAAGCTAAATATTTCGTCCAGTTTACCTTCAGACCCGAGAGGGGTCCGAAGTGAACCGCCTCTCTAAGCAGCGAAGATAAGTTGTTTTCTGGGGCGCGGATATATAACAGGGTGTCGTCTGCATACATCGAGACCACGATTCTGTATGCGGGGAAGCCGATACCCTCATTGCTGTGGTACTCACGCAGTGGGAACGCTAACAGTTCTGCCAGAAGTGCATACAGCAGGGGGGACAGTGGACACCCCTGTCTAGTCCCCCTGCCGATTGGGAAGGAAGCCGTAACCAGGTTGCCTAGTCGCAGTCTGGCTCTCGGTTCGTGATAGAGAGAGCCCACCATTTGGAGGAACGGTAGATCCAGCCCCATCCTCTGCAACACGTAACGCATAAAAGGCCACTCCACCGAGTTGAAGGCCTTTTCTATGTCGAGGAACACTGCTATGGCCTTCGTGTCAGGCCGTACGTGCTGCATAGTGCCGAGGACAGTGCGGATATTACATGTTAGATTTCGACTGGAAATGAAACCCGCCTGTTCCGGCGCAAAAAGCAAAGAGGCTAGGAGCGTCAGACGGTTCGCCAGCACTTTGGCAAAGATTTTTGTGCCGAAATTCAGCAGTGAGAGGGGTCTGTATGAACCACACTCATCATGTGCCTTACCCGGCTTAAGAATAGTTACTAATAGCACCTCTCCCATGGAGCGTGGCATGCTCCTTTCCACACAAATATCATCAAACAGAATCGAAAGATGCGGTAGCAGTTTGTCCTGCAAGGCTTTATAAAACCGACCGTGAGCCCATCTGCCCCGGGGCGCTGCCCGACCGCATTCCGACAAGGGCCTCAACTATTTCGTCTTTTTCTATTAGTATCATCAAAAATTCCCTGTGAGTATTGGTGAGCATAGGCAGTTCTATATGTTCCAAGTAATCAAGAATTTCATCGTCAAGGTCCCCACACTTAGAAGAATATAAATTAGTGTAGTAGCTACAAAATGCCTGCGCGATATCATACTCGTCCGTGAGGTCAGTGCCCTCCTCAGACCTTAGCTCCGTTATCTGCTGGCCTCCCTTCCTCCCCTTCAGAACCCTCGCAAGGACCGAGCCGGGCCGTTCCCCTTCACCATGAGCGCGGGCCGTGTCACATATATTCCCATGTGTTTCACCTCCCTATCTGCCTCCTCGTGATATTCGGTCATGAGGGTCTTAATCTCTTCGTCCACCACTATGTCCGGGTGCGTCTGCTGTCGTTCCTCTAACCGAGCCAGGTGCCGTTCTAAGTCCTACAGCCTGTGCCTAATGGACCTAAGCATCCCGAGTGCTTGGACATGGCGATACCCCGTATGTAGACCTTGAAGGCCTCCCACACCGATTGGAAGCTATCCACTGAGCCCATGTTGGCCTAAAAAAACATCAATCGCCTCGGCCAGTTCTCCTTGGAACAGAGGGTCTAGGAGTGAATACGGCGAGAATCGCCACGTGAACGGGGGGATTGTCCTCCTAGGGGTCTCCAGCTCCAGTAGTAGTGGTGAGTGATCAGACAGAGTGCGTGGGAGGACCCTACAATCCTGTATCTGGCCCATCATCGGGGAGGATGCCAACCAGTAGTCAATTCTGGTATGAATATCGTGGTACGCAGAATAATGTGTGTACCCCCCTGCGCAGAATGCCTCGTCCTCCACACGTCCTCTAGGTCTAGGCCAATGAGCAAGCTGTGTAGTGTAAGTGCGGCAGGGGAAGGCCTAAGCGTGGGACAAGCAGAACTATCCATCGCCGGGTCAAGCACCAAGTTTAAATCCCCACCCCATAGGACCTGTGCTGTGTCATAGTCACGGGCTACTGCTGCCAGGGACTGATAGAATTCCGGGGAATCATAGTTTGGACCATACACATTAACCACAACAAACTCCATCCCCAGGCCTACGCATTTTGAAATGACAAAGCGGCCTTCAGAGTCCGCTCTCAGGAGCGCCTGAGTAAGTTTCGAGTAGAGATTTACCCAGGTGATCACGCCTCTGGCATGAGTCGTGAAGCCTGCTGCAGCGATGTAGTCCTCTAAACCCCTACTGTGCAACATTCTACTCATCAGCGGCAAATGGGTCTCCTGTAGGAGTGCCACATCAACATGTTTCCGCAGTAGGTAGCTCAGTACTTTCCACAACTTCCGATAATCATTCAGCCCCCTGACGTTCCATGTAAGTGCTCGGATCCTGGCAGCGGATCCCAAGTTTCCTGGATCAGTCATACTTGTCTCCGGATCCCATCATGAAAGCCATGTGTATGTAACCACCGTGTAAGGTTGCTATCGACTGTGCAGTCAAATGAAGAGACAACCCCCCTCCTCCCCCCAACACCCGCCCTAAACCCTGAAACATTCCCAACGCCCACCCACAGCAGACCTCCCCCAACAAGGCCTTGCAGAACAAAAAAAAACATCCTCCCTCCCGCCATCTCGAAACCCCAACTGTGTGACCTCCCGCGGGTCAAAAAGGGTGCATTGTGCGCAGGGGCCGAGGTTGCCACTCAACCAGCAAGTAATTTGGTTATACAACCTGCCAGGTGCCCCACTCCAGCTTCCCGTCGTAACATGTATTATGCATCAGCATAGGATATGAACGTAACATCTGAAAACAATTCTAGCAGTTCAAAGTGTATCCCCTATAGTTGGATACGCCCCCCCACCTCCTCTCAGCACACCAACCAAACAAGAGTGAGTCATCAGGCAGAAGTCCCCCAGGGACAGCCCACGGCAGCATGCTATGAGCCTAACAGTAGTAGCTTCTCCGGCAAACCCTCAGGCGGCTATGGGCATGGTACCTGGTCCCCCTCGGGCCCTCAGCCACTGCCCCTCCAAAGTCGAGATAAACAGGTACTCCTCTCCCAAAAACCAGACCTCCCCACTTACTGTGTCCCAATCACCCCTCAGTCACACGGGGAATAATGAGAGGCTACGGGCTCGGTGTCTAGGGAATTATAATTTAAAATTCTCTTTCATGGTAAAGTTGGACTTTAACCCCTTCACTGCTGGCAGGATTCCTCTGCTGTGCTGGGGGGTCGGGGGTGCGCCCAGCGCCCCCACGCTCATGACGAGCTCACCTCATCATGAGCCACGGCGCTCCGGTGCTCATGACGAGCTGAGCTCGTCACGACCACGCCCGTTTAATGGAACGCTCAGCACAGCAGGGGAATCAGCCCAGCGTGCGAGCGTTCCACGGGCCATGGCGAGCTCAGCTCGTCATGAGCACTGGAGCACGGTGGCTCATGATGAGCTGAGCTTGTCATGAGCACAAGAGGGGTTAAGTCGCAATTCTGAAAATGCCATCTTCAGAAAGTTTACAAAATGGGGAGATAGGCCCAATAGACCGGAACCAAGTAGGGCCCTTATATATAGTTTAAACAATGAAATACTTGGTATCCTTGTCACTTCTGATTATTACTTTTAAGCAGACCACACTATATTCCTTTAGTGATCGGGTTATTTTTTCACCCTGTTTATTTTCAAAATCTTGTCTTTTTTTATGTAAAGGACTGTGGCCTTCACAAAGGGACACAAAAGGTTTTTGACATATATTGTACACATTTACATATATCACAATTAACACATATCACTACAAAAAAACAATACATTTTCACAAATAGATAAGACTGTTATAGTACTTCATACGATATATCAAAATTCAAAACGAACCAATGTAGAACAATTATTCAAATCTTTTTGTTCACACATAAGAAAGAAATGATTTTTCTTGGATTTATATAATCCTTCCACTCTTATCGAGCATAAATTCTACTCCTAAGATTGGATTGGCAAAGACTTTACCTCCTTATAAGTCCCTAGTATATGGTACAATGGGTACCCATGACATTGGTGGCAAAGGGGTTCACAGGGCTGCAGCACGGTTTTGTGCCACCTTGTGTGACCCAAGGAAACTATAGACAGCAGGCCTGCCATTGCAGGCAACGGGGGCAGCGCAAACTACTCCAACACGACAGTACCCACACATTGCTTTGCTGCGGCTGGAATTCCCCCTCGGTGCAGAGTAATTCTACATGTGTGTAGTTTGATGGCCCCCGGCCGTCCTCCACACATGCCCACCATGACGTCAGACGGCCGGGGGCCATCCGACGCCTGTGAAAGGATAAATGTAAGGCACACCTGAGGTATGCCTTCTCAGCCCAGGAGGCAGTGTGCAGTATATTAAAAGTGAAGACATATTAGCGCATGCCTATATGTCCCTTTTAGTGGTGTTCCCCATTGGAAAGACTATATGTGTCAGTGGTCCATAGGATACCATTGGCTGCCAACAGGACACGCTTGAGATTAGCAGCTCCATTATGGTACCACTAAAATATGTCATGTTTGGTATAAAACAATGTGCCATCCCACCTCTTCCTCAATTCTCATACTGTGGATAATATGGCATGGTCCCAGGTGGCATCTTAGAGGTTGCCTACCTGTTTGCTCCAGCTTCACTGTGCTCTGGTTGGCCAGTCCAAGCTTCCCTGCAGCTGCTGCCACCAAGACAGGATTCTGACCTCCTGCCAGGCAGTGTGATTAATCCCAGGAGACAGAAACAAAGGCTTTGGCAGGAAGGAGGTCACCCCTCCCTCGTCCCGTGCAGCCTAGTAAAGTGGTGCATCAAGGCACTGAGCTTCAAAGTCAGCACCACCTTTGATATGCATCAGGGCTGACTCCCAGGGGAGAAAACAGCCCTCTCCCTACCCCAGGCACATTTGCACCAGGGCATGACGGGAAATTAAATATGGAGGAGGTGTACACCTCCAGAAAGGCTGGCAACCCCTAGGATGGGTAACTTGATCTGTACACATAAAATTAAATCCTGCCATATCTAGGAGGGTAGAAATAGTGGGTTCTGGGGAGAAAAGGTGACCTACACCACAGGATGTGGTCACCCCAGTGGTAGATCAGCTGCAGGAAGAAGCTGCCCATTGGCTACTAGTTCCCACACAACTAACTACCATAAATCTATGATTTAAGGGACCTCCTGACACCAGAATCACAGATCTGACAACTTACTTTAAGGAAAGACCAGGAGGAGACTTGTGTCACCAACAACAGGATTTTGCCCACAGCACCAAAGCAAAAGAGGGGTACTCTGTCCGTGTGTTAAAGATTGCAGGAATCGCTGTTAGCATGAGCTCAAAGCCATTTTATTCTTGGAAGCCATCTTAGTTAGCCATGTGCTCTCTATGTGCTTCCTCCCTCTTCCAGAGCCTTGCACGTGCTCAGAAAGGCCTAGCTGATAGAATGCACCTGCTCCTAGTATGAAACTGTCAGCCTATTCTTACTTATCTGTTCAGTTTAGTCTCCCCTCCAACTTTGTGGAGCAAGCACATTTTGTATACCCAAATTAGTCAATTTGCATGCTTGTAAGTGCCAGGACCTCCCCTTGGTTTTATGCTGACTATGTAAGCTATGCCTCCTAAAGTGGCCTGAGGGTACCGTATGACGCAGTCTCCATCATGTGAGGTTAATAAGTGCATTGTTTTAATATTACAGCTTCCATACCAATTTCTTCTTTGTTGGTTATAGGACCTTGTGTATCACTGAATCCCTTAGAAGGTTTTTATTTCTTGATGTGTGGCAACAGACTTGAAACTGAGTGGAAGAACCTCATCCTTGGCTAAATCTACTTGTCACTCCCGAAGTGAGCGATCCCTATGGAAGCCAGAAGCACCCTCAGTCTCCCCTTGACTAATGGCACTAGCCCCCTGCAAACTGCAGTTAAAACACTAACCAGCAACCAACACCTTTATTGAACACTGCATCAGGTGAGAACACCAACAAACCTGTGACCAACGACAGAAACCTTTCCATTGTTGTTCTTATGCATATTTGTCCCCCACAGCATCATTTCAGCTGTAAAAGCAGTACTTCAGCTGCTCTCGCTCAGCACCATGGACCGCCAGGACAACTCTGCACCTTGGCTCGATAGGCCAAGTAAAACTGAACTGAACGTTTTGACTTGGTCCTGGGACCCACATCACTTTTACCCTGCAAGGGTACAATGCTACTCGGCCTGCAAGCTAACAATAGTCATTAGTGGTTTTTGCTGTTAACCGCAATGTTATCCTCTCCATGTATTTAATAGCACTGATGAGAATGAGGCCTACCTGCTCACCAATCCAACCAAGGTGCATCACCATTAGCCTCACTTTGTAGTAGCTCCCACAACGTTCTACTCTGCTGCAGCAAATACCGTTCAGCTGCTCCCCCCAGAAGGGGTATCTGGCCTCATGGATGCCTCATCGGACACAGCCAGCAGCTTTGTCCCACTGGAGACCTTTGACTTCCAAAAAAGACACTAAGGGCTCAATTATGAGTTTGGTGTTCCATGGATCACCAACCCCACAGTGGTAAGAATGAAAAAATTGGTCATAGACCTATACTTTGTATTCAAACAGATGAATCAATTAATATTTTCCTCACAGGAATTAATCCTTAGCAAGATACATAAAGAAAAGGAAAAGCCCAATGCGTCTGTCTATACACACAAATAATATATACCCATCAATAGTTCAAAAACATAATGTTCACTTATGAACATATTCATTTATTTTGATATTTACAAATTCATAAAAAACTTTGTACAAGAGTTGAAGAAGGAAATACTGCCAGGCGCAGTATAGAGTGCAGAAAAAAGTGCTTGTGTAAAGGGATAGTTGTAAAAGAATTCAAATAGCAAAGATAAGGTACAATTCCTTATAAACGAATCCTGACCCACAAACTTAATCACAACACATTATTATTCAGAAAAGCACGATGGGGAGAGGAAAAAGGGAAACGGGATATAAAAATGGATTCAGGCTTCACAAAAGAGGGGGTTGTCGACGTTTCGACCCTGACGCATTGGTGGGAGGATTAACACCTCAGCTACGGGTCTTCATCAGGACCAGGAATGGGCAAGGGAACCTAATTTGAGGGAAGGCAGCGCCTCACGTAGGTGAGCTACCAGTAAATGATGTACTCTACCAACAAAATGTATGTCAAAATATTAGATAGCCTCGGTCTATCAATGGCGAGGTGCATCCAACAAAGGAACTTAATTCCACACACGGGTCAATGTATTTATACAGAGAAGACCCAAAGGCGATAAATGTCAGGAAATATGGAGGGGTTTTCTGGTCGGTTCTGCCTGGATTCTTCAGAAAACGGCTCAAGTCTCCATATAGCTCCTAGCGTTCCTCACAAAAAACGGGACAGCTAACAATTGCGCAGTTCATCCAACACAGGAATTTAATTTCACACACGGGTCAGTGTTATTAAACAGGGAAGACCCAAAGGCGATAAGTGCCAGAAATGGTGGATGTGGTTCCCGGTCGATTCTCGATTCTTCAAAAAACCGGCTAAAGTCTCCTTATGACTCCTAGCGCTCCTCACACATAAGAGGGACAGCGTGTCACGGGACGGCGTCTCAAAACATTCTCTCCATTTTTTTTTTCCAGATTGTTTTGGGATTTTTCTTGTATTATGCTTTCACTTTTTCCTACTTGAGTACTGTAGAAATACTTTACACACTGCCTCTAGGGAATGGCCAACCGCTTTTGTGCCAAGCTACTAGAGCGTAAGCACAGGTTAATTTAGTCACTTTTGTAGTTCACCTTAACAAGTATTGTGTTCATTATTTGAGTTGGGCTTCCCCCTTGTCCAGTAATAGCCCATTTTCTTACAAGATGGATCTTTCAGAAGGAACAGCATATTACTTTTGTGAATTGGCCATTGAAACAAGAAGTTACAGATGGAACTGTAGTCACAAATATGCATTTTTCCTATTAATAATCAATTTTTCTATTTCAACCGTTAGTTTCATTAGAAAACCTTGAGGTACAAATGCTCCAAAGCTGAATTCAGAATTTTCAAAAATGTTGTGGACTTTGAAATTTTTTTTAGTTGTCCTCGATCACCCATGGGCTTTACACCAGTTTCCACCATAAATTGCCAGTAAGTTAAAAACACAAGAATTAGGAAACATGGAATAATGCAAATCTGTCATAAATGTTGTCATACAACTGTGCTATTTCCCAATATCTGGCATGATGGTGGCCAAAGCACAGCAAACCTTTTGTAAATGCCATTTCTAGAAAAAAGAGCTTTTTTGCTTAGCACATTTTTTTCCGCGTTTTTCACAAAAAGAGAAAGCAAAATACATCTATGTCTTGGCTATTTTCTCAGTCCTCTCCAGGGGAATTCATGAACCCTGGGTACCTTTACAATCACCAGGATGTGAAAAAACAATGGAAACTTGGTGTGGGTACTTTATGTGGAAAAAATATATCAAGGAGATATCAAGGAGTAAGCGTAAAGTATCCCAAATAGTAAAAAAGGGTTTAGCATTCTATGGTGGACAGGCTTAGTAGACAACAAGTTAAAGTGGTATGTTTCCTGTTCTCTCTTAGCTTGGAACAGGGTTGTGAACTTTCTGGTGGATAAAGGAATATTGTTCCAGATCCTGGGTACGTAAATGAAAAAGGATTTTTTTTGTACTTCTTTATCACCAGTCTGATGCTGTGCGGGCTGTAGGTGGCCTGAGAGCCACCAGAGAAGGATCGATTTATCAGCCATGTAGGTGATGGTGCCAGTTGTTATAACTTTGTAGATGATGTAGTTGACTGTGAAGATGGTGTAGTCCATCAAGGGAAGCTAGTGAAGTTCCATCAGGGTGGGAAGATGTAGTCATAGTTCTTAAGGCTTTTAGCTGTGCTGCAGCATGTAGGATACCTAGAGCGGAGCAAGTGTTAAGTTGAGAGGCCATGAAGAAAGGTATGAGGGCTTGAACAGCAGTTTACAATTTGCTTTCTTGGAGGAATAGTTTCACTTTCTTTAGTCCAAAGAGCAGGTGCCAGGCCATCTTGTTTTACTTGCCAGTGTGATTCTTGAGGGTAATTTGATATAACTAGGCTTTGTGCAAAGGTGCAGAAGCCATTTTTTCCAGTACATGCCCTTATGTCAGATTTTGTTGATTTGTTGCTTGCTCTTTTCAAATAGTCGGAATAGTGTCTTGGTGGGGTTGAGCTTCAAGTGGGTGCTGGACATCCATGTGGAAAATTAGTATGATTTGGTAAACATTATCTGCGCCATCTTGCCTTTTCCCCTGATGCCACACTTTTTGTCATACGCACCCGCCATTTTAGGTGCCTCGATCAGAACCACCCTCTGCACACCACTGGCCCCCAGCACAGCCCTTCGCCCTCACAAGCCCCCACGCACCGGCCACCCCCCCGCTCTCACATGCCTTGAGTCATAAACCCCTCTTCAGCGCAGCTCTGCCTCGGAACCCCATCCTGTTCCCAGCGCAACACCTCCCTTCACTCTTTTCATGGTCCCAGGCCCTTTGATACAAACCCCCTTTCCTGCGTGCCCGTTTGTCTTCCTCGTTCCCAGGCCGCCACCTGGCCCTGCGGATACTGTTTATTGCCCCCCCGTACAGTAGGAAGCTTCCCCCATTAAAGGGCCCTCGAATTGATCAAAGCCCCCACCCTATGATATCCGATCAACCCCACACATTCCGTGAATCGGCGGAATGTCCAGCTGCGCGATAATCATCACCTATTGTGACCGGGGTGGGGATTTCAACTGTAAATGTGTGTGGGAACGGGCCTGAAGGGGAGATTCCGAGGATGTCCTTTCATACTTCAAAGCATTGCAAGAATGTGTTACCTGCAATAAAATTCATAAACTTGTGTATAAGAGGCCAGGCCTCAGAGATGCGGTTAGAGCACTTCGTGACGATACTGGCTGTCCGAACTGATGTGTTCTCCTCCGGAGAGAATAAACCTTGTTTCCTGCCTTCCAGTCTCCAGCGCCTGCCTCTTCATTGATTAATATTTTGTGGGTTAAAGAGGCGATACCGCCGGGCAAATATTGGTTGTCCTTGACCTGTTTTTACAATTGGCGTCCCAAGCGTGGGGCCCATCAGCGACACGTGGATCCAGTGGGAGAGGTCCTGACGACAGAGTGAACGACTGCAACGATCGGGAGAGCTCTTGCCCAATAGACCCTCGTCTGGCAGCCGATCATCCGAACTTCACTGGTTCCGAACAGACCTCTCTCGAGTGATCTACGGTCCTGACTGGGAACCATCAGGAGTGCCGCGAGGAATACGAGGAAAAGAGGACGATCGGGCGCTGGATTCGGAAGATAAGAAACTGTCCATACGGTCCGGGTAAGGTCGTGTAAACACGACGAATTGCGAAATGATTGTTTGATTGTTCGGAAAATACTAGTATTACTCTTTGTTGACTTGTTTGGAGATTCACTGTCTGCAAACGGAGAAACAACAGGCTCTCTCTCTTTGCAAACAGTGAAGGATAGGTAACGCAGCCATCGTGCCTATCTTTCTCCCCCACTGATTGATTGTTTGAACTCTCGGGAGATTTCCCTCTCCCACACTGATTAATTGTTTTTGACCCCGAACTACTGTTCGCGGATTGTTTTCTGGAGATTCTCTGTCTGCAAACAGGAAAGAACAGGTTCCTCTTTGCAGATAGTGAAAGGGTAGAGGACGCAGACCTTTTGCGGGCCTACTTATTCTCCCCACTGATTGTTTATTGACTGTTTGATATTGGTTCATGAGGTATTCACTGCCTGCAAACAACGTAGAATAGAAATATTCTGTCTAGTCTTTGCACGCAGTGATAAGATAGGCAGTGCTGACTTTTGTCCTCGTTGTGAGCCGTCATGTCTGTCTTCTCCCCACTGATTGGTAGTTGGTTCAGCCCGGACCGTTTATTAGAGGTGGACCATCTAGCTCCACTGGAAGGCACCCCTAATAAAGACATGTTCACAAAGTATGGATTAGTTACCATAGCCTATAGTAAGCTGTGGCACAGGTATACCAAAGAAAATCAAGAGAAACAGTGGCCACTGATAGGATCCTTCGATCTTGATAAAATAGAAACGTTAGAAATAGCCCTTTGTAGTAATAAGACAACGCCTATTATGCTCGACAGTCTCGGTATGTGGCGCAAAGAAGCAATGCAACGAAAGAAAAGAGACGAAGTCAGAGTAGGTAAAGAAACGCGACAGACAACCTTCCAAGCATCTGGTAGGCAAAAGGAAGGGATAGCGGCAACACGGTTCCAAGGAGTAAACGCAGGAAGGGAACGGTGTAAAGGGATATATCGACAGGACGACCCTAAGACACAACGACCCGAAAGTAATCCCCCGACACTACGCGCAGGACGACCAGACTTAGGGCAAAACCAATGTGCTTTTTGTAAATATTCCGGGCACTGGAAAGCCCAATGCCCGACTCTACTGAACGAGGGTAAGAGCAGAGGGCCGACAGAAATAATAAGCCGGCAGAAAGGGAAAAGGCGTGAGACAAAGATGAATCAGACTGACACGGACAGGCCAGATAGAACCACCACGTTTGATTATGCCCGATGGCACAGATTTCGCCAGACCGATTTCAGCGACATGTTTGAGTCCTCATAGATCGAACAACGCTAAGACGGGAAACCCAGTCTAGCTCTAAGTTACCCGGTGACGAACCCTGTACTACCGCTACTGTTCCCTAACACAAAAAAAAAAAGCCACCCTTTTCGGATAACCTACAGAAACAATACACAGAGTAGTCTCGGGCAGATTAGTATACATTCTATTAATAAACTCAAACTTCGTGTGCAATGGGACTGATTACTCTCTGCTGCCCCCCCCACTCTGTAAAAAAAAAGGAGCAATTACAGGCCTGCATAGACAACCCCCATTACCTAGACATGCCTGTCCAAACAAAATACCTACCCCCACTCCGGAAGTTCCCGAAATGCCACAGGTCACCGGTCACGCCCATCCGGAAGGTGAAACACACAGCACGTGTGGGGCGGAGCCTGCTGACAGCCATCGATCGAAAAGATCGCCAGTGGGATGTCCAGGAGGCACCACGGGCCCGGCATGAAATGGCCTTCCCATCCCCTTCTTCCTGGGGTGGCGTCCCCCGGGCCACGAGTAGGGAGGGGGCGGATGCAGATGACCCCCTCCCTCGTATCTCCTGGTCCGGCCATCACAAATACCTCCGCTGAAACTGGTACAGGGTGGGCTGGGAGGGAGAGGCGACGCGAACGAGCCTCTCCCACCTCCTCGGATAGGAGGTTTCCCAGCCCCGGCCCGGCGCCGAAGTCCTCCAGCCGGGCGGCGCCCATACTTGCGCAGCACAGGACATGCAACGGCGGCGCCCATACTTCCGCAGCACAGGACATGCACCGCAGGCGGCCATACTTCCGCAGCACAGGACATGGGATGGCGCCGGCCATACTTGCGCAGCACAAGACATACGATGGCCCTCAAGTGTACTTGTGGAGCACGGGATGTGGGGTGGCCATCATGTATGCCCGTGAGAAGGGGCGACGTGGGGTGCACTGGGAGAGGGAGACGGCGCGAACGAGTCTCCCTCGCCCCCCCAGGTGGGGGCACCACAGCTGCACCCTAGCCGAATGTCCTGCTCCTACGGCACGGTGTTCCATTTTTTTCACCCCAAAGGGCCTCTTCCACTCTTGCAGACTCGACGAAGGGCGGCTGCTGCGGGGCCTCAAAATGGCGTTTGGGCCCCCTGGAAGGCGGGTCTAGGCCGCTAAAGTAACTCTGACCAGCAGTGTAACTCGGACGCTTGCCCACCGGGGCACGAGCCCTCACCTCCGACAGCATCCCCACAGCCTTGAAGATTCTACAAAAGTCCCCGGAGCCCTTGGCCCCTACAGGCTTCCGATGAGGAACAACTGCCTTGATCGCTAACGAAATAACCACGACATAGCCACCCCTTCTGTTAGCACGAGTTTTTTGACCTGCCGAAAAGGACTCTGGTCCAACCGCCGGTTGCCGGAAACATTTTGTCCCTGATGCTACTTCCGGACTAACCCGGCCCCGCCCAAAATGGCGCCGGTGTCAATGAGAACTTACGAACACCTCGTGGTGTTTTTAGCTAATAAGACTTGATGTTCTGAGATATGTATATGATCCTTTGTACACTTGACGAAAAAGAGGGAGGGTTCACTCGACGAACATGTAAAAGGACCCTGTTAAAAATGTTGGTTTCAATGTACGATTTATTATGATATTATTGTAACTGATACATAACCTCGCTTGTGACACACGTCCACGGTATGCATTTAGGGAATTTGATTGCAACTAGTCTGACTGTGCTTCCAATTATGAAATGAATGCCCCTTGATCCCTCACCTATTGATAGACCTTTTTAGTTTCCTGCAAAATGACTAAATAAACCCTTTTAAATGCTTTTAATACTGCAAAATAGCCCCCCCCCTTACTGTACGTGCTTCAGCCATCGCCGTGTCCGGCCAAATACGATTGCACTCTCATATCTACATGCTGAACGATTGTGCAAATAAAGGTTTTTCAAACTATGAACAGGTATTGCATGCTTTTTTTAAATATGGGATCAGCGGGAGAGTTTTTCTGTGCACCCTGCTTTGTTCTCTTTTTAAGGTTATTAGAAGATGGTTGCTCAGCCCCGGATGGAGGATCGAATCTAAGACACGATACTCTGCCTCCAAGTATGCGACTGGCTCAGGAACTAACGCATGGAGAAGGACCTCGACTTCCGAGGACGGGTAAAGTGAAGCGGTGTAAATGATAAAATGTTATAAAGGTACGGCACTCAAAGGTACTAGGGAACAGAGTTGGCCGAAGAGCTGATATGCCTTAAAACATCACAGCGTTGGAAAAGATTTAAGGATCCCGATAGCTAGATACATCTACCAACTAGATACCTCGCACTAAGTGCCTCTGATTTTTAACGTTTCCCTACACACGGCCTATAAGGACACACTGCCCCCCCCCTGGCTTCAGAAACCAAGACCCCAGGGATTCCATCCCGAGGAGATAAGACGAGTATGTGGTAAGTAAAGGACTTTCGTGCCCATGCATTTGATATGCTCGAATGTTGTCCCCCTCCCTTCCCCTCTTTTCCTCCCTCTACAGGTTACATTGGAATCACGACTGAGGTATGGTGAAGATCTGAAGCCTCGCCATGTCTGTTACATGAAGCGGACTAACGCTGCAAGGTGGCACCTAAGCACACCCACAAACTGCTCTTGTAACGAAAGAGCCAATAAGTTGTATGATATGAGGAAACACGATCACCCCTAATCCGTGTTGCGTGAATGGGCACATGTCACGTATGTCTGAAACTATGAGAAAATGTTTTTATGCGACTGAAGCGTTGACTTAACTAGTCAAAGGACCGAGAGTGCGAGAAGTGCGACACAATGGTGCCTTTTACTCAATGCATGTCCCCTGTACCCGGCCTAATGCTCGTCCGTCCCAAACTGCATGCTTTCGAAATTCTAACACAGACTCGTAATGTCTCATGTTGTGTGATGCGCTGAATAGCCTATCTTAATACACGGCCACTCCCCATGTCGCACGTGTACTATTTAGCCTATTGTTGCACATCTCTCTCTCTCTCTCTCTCTCTCTCTCTCTCTCTCTCTCTCTCTCTCTCTCTCTCTCATCTCTCTCTCTCTCTCTCTCCTCCACACTCTCACTCTTCTGAACGACTAGCACCTAATTGGCAAACCGCCACCCCTGGTGCACCACCCAATTGGCTCCAACTACCGCAAGTATTTGCACAAATTTGTCTTAAATAAAATCACCCTGATGCCGCGTCACTACCTCTCCTTTCTGCTAAATATTGATGAAACCTAGAATTGGCCAAAAAGGAAAGGACAGGTAAGACGACTGAGGTTCCCTAATCTGACCCGTAAAAAGGGAACTACATGTCAGTGGCTCCTATGATAAAAAAAAGATGCCTCAGATAACGCGACCCCCCCGTCCCGAAGTGTCTCAATACCCAAACAGTAAAAGTGATCGAAACATCCCCATCTTCCCAGAACGCCCCAGTTTTGTATCAGCTGCCCCGGACGAGAGTTTAAAAAAAATGTCCCTCACCCCCGGTTGTAAGAAATGGGTCGACTTGCAACTAACACAGGCCAGCCGTCGTTCCTAGAAATTATTTGTTGATGAGCAAGCTACAGAGTTTAGAATTCGAGAAATGTCACTGAACGCTTACCAACTGAACTGTGGCCTTCTGCTAGATAACGCCCTCGTGACACAAAGCAAGACGATAGTCCCTCACCACAGTTTGCTATGTTCCTAGTTGTTTTCCATAAGACCCCGGTCACCCCAAGGAATGAGTCGGATAGTTATCGCAAGCCCCCGGTTTTTTAATGGAGTAGTCAGGTTGTAAGAGACTATGTAAGAATTAGCATGATGGTTGCAAAGTTAAGATTAGACCGAAATGAAGAAATTGTTGCAATAAACCCTGTTAAAAGTAAAATGTTTAGCTGAAAGGTAGGATGCATTGATAGAATGGAAAATTGTTTAGCCTATGTTCGCTCCTCAGAAAGATACCTATCAGACCATGGTGATAGCACGTTGCACTTTTTCATAAAATATAAGGCCCTGGAGAACGGTATAGCTTCGTAAGGCTCGTACTAGGAAAGTGGGTCTCTGCCAGAAGAACTGACGTAACTGTAATAAACAAAATGCAATGAATAAGTACCAGATCTCGTACCACGACAATGAATGTAACACCAACAAACACCAAAGAAATAGTTACGAAAGAAAGTTATAGGAAATCCAGCAAGCCCATCATCAATTATTTATATGTTGGTTGTGAACCCCAATGTAACGGATGTTTCTCATTTGCTTGGAGCTGGGAGAGAAATAGACTTATGTGATTACCTTCCTCTGCCAATTCTCTAAAGACTGTCTTTTCAAACTCATTTAAGGGTACCACTGTCGGAGGAGAGAGAGACCGGATGTGGGAGCACGCGGCCTGACTACAGATCGTGGAACATCTGCGACATTGGCCAAGGCGAGACCGCAACAGTAAGGAGTCGCAGGACGAGGCACTGTTTCCGGCAAAATGAGAGGAAAGGGCTGACCTGATGCCCCTGCTCGATGATCAACATGTGCCGAAAAGTCCCCGCTCTCTGAACTCGGTCATGGGCCCACCTACCTAAAATTTTCCGTCCCCCTGGTCTGTTCCCGATCTGGCCCTGCTCCATCCCCCTTTTCCTCCGACCTACCCTAAGGACTACTCACACACCCCCCTTCTTCCACATGAACTCTTTGACAATCGACTCAAAAGGACACAGGGCGAAAAGGACCTTTTTGACCAGGAAAGCGAGGAAAAGGTCATGCCCTGCAACGCGGGACCTAGAATAGAGCTGGACACGTAGCTCCACCGCCGGTGCTCCACAGTGCCAACAGAAGACGACAAAGAATGCTGAGAACTCACTAATAATGGTCCATGACAATAGGACTTCCCCTTCGAACAATGACACCTCTGATTATCGTTTTTACTACGTCTCATTTCTCTCCCAGCCACCATTGTATTGATTATGCTCCAACCGAATACAAAAAGAACTCACATATGTAATAACCTATCCGTTCATATTCCGAATGATTATAAGCATCTATGAAATGTACCCAACGCTCTCACTACAGAATTGTTTTTGTCCGATATTGCATTACTATGACTTTCCTGCAAACGAGCTTATCGATAGGCCCGCCTCCTAAGACGAAAGATTTTAAATGTAATGTTTATAGCTCCTTCACCTGGGTTCCTACTTCTTTACTTATGACCGCCACAGTAGACATGGATAGGAAATAGGCCAGCAAGATGTCTTGGAAATGTTAAAGGGAGGACTGTGGAAAATTAGTACGATTTGGTAAACATTATCTGCGCCATCTTGCCTTTTCCCCTGATGCCACACTTTTTGTCATACGCACCCGCCATTTTAGGTGCCTCGATCAGAACCACCCTCTGCACACCACTGGACCCCAGCACAGCCCTTCGCCCTCACAAGCCCCCACGCACCGGCCACCCCCCCGCTCTCACATGCCTTGAGTCATAAACCCCTCTTCAGCGCAGCTCTGCCTCGGAACCCCATCCTGTTCCCAGCGCAACACCTCCCTTCACTCCTTTCATGGTCCCAGGCCCTTTGATACAAACCTTTCCCTTTCCTGCGTGCCCGTTTGTCTTCCTCGTTCCCAGGCCGCCACCTGGCCCTGCGGATACTGTTTATTGCCCCCCCCCGTACAGTAGGAAGCTTCCCCCATTAAAGGGCCCTCGAATTGATCAAAGCCCCCACCCTATGATATCCGATCAACCCCACACATTCCGTGAATCGGCGGAATGTCCAGCTGCGCGATAATCATCACCTATTGTGACCGGGGTGGGGATTTCAACTGTAAATGTGTGTGGGAACGGGCCTGAAGGGGAGATTCCGAGGATGTCCTTTCATACTTCAAAGCATTGCAAGAATGTGTTACCTGCAATAAAATTCATAAACTTGTGTATAAGAGGCCAGGCCTCAGAGATGCGGTTAGAGCACTTCGTGACGATACTGGCTGTCCGAACTGATGTGTTCTCCTCCGGAGAGAATAAACCTTGTTTCCTGCCTTCCAGTCTCCAGCCCCTGCCTCTTCATTGATTAATATTTTGTGGGTTAAAGAGGCGATACCGCCGGGCAAATATTGGTTGTCCTTGACCTGTTTTTACATCCATGTATTAATAAGTTGCATGCAATGCTTAAAAATTTCAAGTAGGGTGCTGTGACTTTCTTGTATTGGAGAATTGTGATGCTGTCATCAGTATAATAGGATATCCCTCATGTAGATGCTGAAGATGACAGGGGCCAAGATTAAACCAAGGGGAACGCCACAGCAAATAGCAATCTTTTGGAACATGCAAGAACTTGTGTGAATAAACTGGTGTCGGTTGGATAGGTTGAATATTTTGAAGGAAACCAGTGAATCCAATTCAAGACTTCAGGTGACCAAAGGTGTCAAAGGGGGCTGAAAGGTTCAGTAATATCATAAGGCCAGAGTCACTTCTATTTGTGGTCAGCAGGGTATCATCTATGGTTGGTGATATAGCCATCTCCATGTTGCACTCTCTGAATCCAGAATGATGGTCATTCAGAAGATGGTTGGTGTTTATGTGATCCTGAAGTTGTGCCTGAAGAGCTTTTGTCACCCCGAGAGGGACAGGCATGCTAAGACGTGAGTCCCATGTTCTCCATGCCACTGGAATCAAGCTATCCTGGCTGATGACAGCTGATAGCCAGAAACCGGTCCTAGGATGCTTGATTCCGGTCCAGGGAAGACATGGCTTGGCAGTTCGGGGTGGACTGTTCCCATGAGGCACAGGGTCAAGACTGATTTGCATATGGCCATGTTTGAACTGGGGTGGTGTGGTGAGCAAAAGAACGATGGATTAAACCCAGATCTGCGACTGGGGGTGAATGCTTTGCCATTGTGAAAAATTCTGTCCATCAATGGTTGTTTTTGCATTTGTCACCCCGAGAGGGACTGGTAAGCTCAGACGTGAGTCCCATGCTCCCCATGCCACTGGAATCAAGCTATCCTGGCTGATGACGGCTGATAGCCAGAAACCGGTCCTAGGATGCTTGATTCCGGTCCAGGGAAGACATGGCTTGGCGGTTCGGGCTGGACTGTTCCCATGAGGCACAGGGTCAAGACTGATTTGCATATGGCCATGTTTGAACTGGGGTGGTGTGGTGAGCACAATAACGATGGATTAAACCCAGTTCTGTGACTGGGAGTGAATGCTTTGCCATTGTGCAACATTTCGTCCATAAATTGTTGTTTTTATATTTATAGTAAACTACAAGTGCACTCAATTGAGATATATTAAAATTCAACTCTTTAGGTACTACTCTGTGCAAATTTTACTATTCCCACTGTAGTATTACTGATGCAGTTACTTCATTACAAGCTATATATTGTTCGAAAATATCTGTGTGTTTTCTGGATGATCCAAGAACATTACACAACATTAATACAAACACTGATTTAAATTGACCAAAATTGAAATTTAATTTACACTTTTCCCTGTTGACTGAGAGGCCATATATTATACTGAGAACTTATAACTGTTGTACTTTAAAGGTCATCCTCAAAGAATGCCTCCAGCAAACATATACTTTAATATCCCTTGATTTCAAAGGAATGTGGTATGTTGTTTGATACAAAACACCAGAAACTCATGTCTTTGTCCCTTTTATTTGTTTCCTACAGTCATAAGTCATGACCATGCTAAACTTCTGAATATTTTTTTGTTTGAAAATCAGCGAAATGCACCTAGATATATAACACATATGAAAATCAGGAGGCTGTAAGGAACAATCTATTATATAGATGAAATCAATGGGGGGAAAAGCTTGGCCCTTCCTAGCTTTCTCTGGTCTTATGGCAAGTCTAGGAGGGCTCTGTCCTTTGATCAGCTTGAGGATCCTTGTCCTGTCTTGGAAGCAGATGTGGAGGTAGACAGAGGTATCCTGGAATTGGTATTCAATGCTGAAGGGGGCAGAGTCTCTCTCCTGCTGTATTTATTGTCAGCCTTCTTTTCACCGCCAGTGGCTACCTTGTGCCTATTTTGATACAATAAGAGGGAGGAGTCAACGCTACAGAGGAATCCAGACCTTCTGGACCTAACAGTCCCTACTGCAGGAGACCAGCGAACCTTGCCTGCTGCATATTTCAGCAACTGTGAGCGTTATTCCTCCTTATGATGATCTGCAGGAAACTTTGTATTTATTTACTTTATTTATTTATTTATTCTGGATTTATAAATTAGTCATTTAGTTTATCAATGATATACAGGAAACCTAGGCTTAAATTCTAAACTCAGACTGGGGATGACATTGTACCCTGGGACTCTTAATCCCCGCTGCACTGGGAAGACATTATTTCCCACCTGCAACACTGAACACTGGTTGTAAACAGTCGGACTGCTTTCAGTGGCATTTCATACCACACTACTACTGTTAGGAATGGGGGTCTCTAGTTGGCAGAAATAGGTACCTTTGTCTAAGTAGGGACCCTTCTACCTAGTCAGAGTAAGGGGGATACTCTTCTAACCCCTGCTCACCCCCTTGGTAGCTTGGCACAAGAGGACAGGCTTATCTCAGAGGCAGTGTGTAAAGCATGTGTGCATGCAAACAGTAACACAGTGAAAACTAAGTAAAACTTTATCTAAACCACACAAGACAAAAAAAGACAAAAATCCACATACAATATTTGTAAAAATAGTTACTGTGCAAAATAACCTTGAAATTGCAAGAATAACGTGAAAACACAGTTCCTCTGACTAGGTAGCTCCTTTGTGGGGCTACCGCGATACTGAACACAACAGAGTCTAGCAATTCCAGCCAACCCCGTCGGTATGGGTTAGCTAAACGGTTGACAGACTCGGAGACCGTACCTTTCTTGTTGCGGTCAACACAATAGTACTAGCCGGTCAGGGGCAACTATCTCGGTTGTGATGTGAGATGGAAGCATTGCATTATGTGGTGTTCTCAATGCTCGGTGCAGGCAGTGGCTCATTGACGGAGTCGGTGAGACCAAGGCTTGCATTGCTGGAGGAGGCTGTGGTCAATGCAGTGCTGGCAGGTCAGGGTGCGCGATGGAGCCGGTTGATGGTTGAGCCTAGCAGCAAAAGAGTCGGTGACATCTGTGCAGCATGTAGCGAAGTGGTGCTGAGTCCGGTGCCCACAGGACGCAGCACAAGCAGCGGCTCGTTGATGGAGTCAGTGAAACCAGGGTTGTGTTGCAAAGTGAGGTGGTGCTCTCTGCAGTGCCTTCAGGACACGGAGTCTGTGACAGACTTTGTGACGGAATCGGTAGCCCTTTTCTTCTGTGGTGACTGGAACCAGCAGAACCAGAGACGGTGTCCAGAAGGATGGCCAGGGTTTTGCTATTCCTAAGACCTCTTGAACAGGGGCCAAGGTCCACTTCAAGCCCTTGGAGATACTTTCTCAAGCAGAATACACACACAGTTCCTCTCCTTGGCAGAAACAGCCACTGCAGGCCAACCCCAGACAGCACGCAAGGGGCAGTACTCCCCATCCAGTTTCTCCAGCTCTTCTCCTTGGAAGTGGTTCCTCTTGAAGCCTCAAAAGTGTCCTAAAAGTCTGGGTCTGGGCCCATTTTTTGATACAGTAAAATCCTTTGTTCTCTGGTGGCAGAGAATCCCTGTGCTCAGTGAAAAGCAGTTATGTTCTCTCTGGTGAAGCTTCCTGGCAGGAGGTAGCGCCAGCAGTGTGGAAGGCAGACAAGGCCTGTTCAGGTGAAAGGGAATCTCTTCCCCCTACTCTAAATGCAGCTCAGGTCTGTTCAGCCCAGCCCTGACTCATCTAGATTTGCTGGAACCACTGCACCTCTCCTGCCCCTGCCACTCCAAAGCTAGACAGTCAATACACATCCTAGCAGAGGCACTTTGGGTGGCTAAGCAAATATTTACTTTCTAAAAGTGGTATTTTCAAACACAGAATTTGAAAATCACCCTCACTAAAATATGCATTTTAACATTCTAAGTTCAGGCATACTGAACTTTCTTTTCCTACCTTGTTCCCAGGGGTAGTTGTGTTTCTAAGATGTTGTAAGCAATCTCCCCAGTCAATCTTATGGGAACTGCTAACCTTGTAATAGTGAAAAACAAAATTGTCAGTATTTCACTATCAGGACATGCCACACATTCCTGGGCATGTCCTACTTTAACATACTGTGCACCCTGCCCACAGGGGTACCATGGACCTACATAAGGGGTGACTACAGGTAGTGTAGGCCGGGCAAGTGGGTGCACTTGCCAGGTCAACATGGCAGTACCAGACTGCACACAGGCTCTAAAATGGCACGCCTGAGTTGCATTTACATGCTGCTTATTTGGGTGGCACAATCAGTGCTGCAGGCCCACTAGCAGCATTTGATTTACAGGCCCTGGGCCCACACAGTGCACTGTACTAGGGACTGACTAGTAAATCAAATATGCCAATCATGGAATCCCCAGTACATAACAATAATTTACAAAGGGAGCACTTGCACTTTGGCATTGAACAGCAGTGGCAAAGTGTCCAAAGCATCTAGACCAGCAAAATGAAGTCCAACACACAGCAAAAACACATGAGGCAAAGGCAAAAATACACGCCAATAATGCCAGGTCTAACAACTGCCATTTCTAAGAAATGCAAATTTCTATTTATAGGAATTTATCTACATTGAATTTAGCCATCCTGAGAAGGATGGAAGTTTGTGATGGCCTTGCCAGAATTCACATTTTTATGCTCCAGATTTTATGAGTTTTATGAGGAAGCGGCAAACTCATTAAGCTATGCTGTCTCACATTTCAAATTTTTGATCCTGTCATTAGCTGAAAAGAGGGTCAGAAGAGTTCAGAGGAACCATTTAACTGTAAGTATCTGCTGCAGTAGGGAAATGTATTTCTGCTTCTGCAGATATCATCAACGTTGTCATATTGTTCCTCACCCTATAAACCATTGCAAAATCTTTCCTCTAACGGTATGCATGGGTTGGGAGATTGTGGTACCCTGCAACTGGAAGATCCTTGCAAGAAAGTGAATTATTATTTGTGTCCTGTGCACTCCCACCTCAAGGAATAGGAACACTAACTTGTCAGGGTGAAGTTCAAAAGTTACTAAAGTTACTAAATGAACTTGAGCTCAACCCCTCTGGCATAGAGCAGACAGGCCTAACTTAGGGAAATGTGTTAAGTATTTCACTCCAATTTAGAAAAATAGAGTAAAAAGTAGTGACTAAAATGACACTAAAATAACAGAAACCCAATAAGGAAAACCCGAGATATGAGTTTAAAATAATGTAAGTGACAATAGTGCCAAAAGTACTAAGCGCCAATTGTTATGATTGTGGTAGAGTGGGACCTTGGGGTACTTTGAGACCTACCACTCTGGATCCTGAAGTCGGATATGCCAAGCAAAATGGTCTGGTCAATGAGTTTACTTTTGAAGTTACTCTTCAAAATGGAGGGAAAAGTCTCCCCAGGGCAAGGCATTAGGCTCTATCTGGTGAATTTCATGCAAAGTTGGATATTCATTGGACAAGGTCCTGCTAAAGCTGTTGGTTTAGGCAGGAAATGCTCAGAGCTGGAGAAATTTGAACTCCCTGCTGGCCTAGGTCCATCCATCATCCGGATACTTTTTGCACCTTAGGTCAAGATTTTATGTTTGGAACTTAGGGGGTCATTTGGATGGCGGTTGGGAAATGGGACAGCCGCCATAAGGGCGGGGGTCCCGTGGGGGACATTAAGATGCACCTGCCACAGTGGTGGGCGCATCCTGCATTCCTGTCATTGTGGCGGGCGGTGCACTCAGCACCGCCCGCCACAATGCCAGGAAGGCATGTTGTAGAAGGCATGTTGTGCACTTCCATGCACAACATGGCAGGCACCACGTGGTGCCTGCCATGTTGTGCATGGAACTGCAGGGGGGGACCATAGGTACCCTGCATGTGCACCCCCAGGGCACCCGCATGTGCACCTCCCTGGGGGCCCGCTACGGGCCCCCAATGTAAAAAAACGCCTGCCATTCCGTGGCGGCATGTCCCTGCCTGCATACAAATATGGATGGCGATGTCTATCAGACCCCACCAGCGTATGAACTGCTTTTCCGTCCGGTGGGCAATCGGGCAGATTGCCTACTGGCGGAAAACCGGCGGACGGTCTTCCCGTCTGCCGGGGTTCCCCCCGCCATGGTAATGTGACGGCGGAAAATAGAAGCAGGCGGAGGTTTTTGGCGGGTGGATCGCCACCACCATACGGGCAGTGGCGATCCATCCGTTATCCTAATGGGCCCCTTAGGCTCTGAAATGGAAGTCGTTTTCTTCCGGTGTTGGAGGGACAGGGGGAGACAGCAGGCTTTCATTCTGTGAAAACTCATTTTTTAATTTTTTTTTGATTGAGCAGAGCATTAGGTACATGATATACATGTCAAGATCAAAATCAAAGACTCAGTTATTGAAACCTTTTAAAACATTAAAAAACTTCTTCCTTCATGACAAGATTAAAAAAGATAAAACTGTAGCAGCCAGTGTCATCATCAATAATTTAAAAAGACACAATGTGCAAAAAAACTGCAATTCCGTGCAGCAGCTGGAAAGTGCAAATATTACAAAGTGCAACAACCACAAAAGTGCTAATGCTTCTAAAGTGCAACCACAGAGGAAAAAGTGCTAGTACTCTTGATCGCAAAACCTGCTACAATTTCAACATCAGTATCGATATCAAGGGTTAATCACCCCCCTTAGCTTTTCTAGGTTTGCACAATACTTCCATTTTTTTGCCAATTTCTTAACGACTCCCATCCGACTTGCATATGCTTTTTCGAAATAACGAGTCCTTTTCATTTTATTGAACCACTTCAATTAGGAGGGAACATCACTGGATTTCCAGGTCCGAAGCATTAAGGAGCCAGCTACCGTACAAGAGATAAACAAAAACTCTTCCTCATCCTTAGTTAACATCATTATATCTATACATATGCCAAATAGGGCCGCCTCAGCCTCAGGCTGAATTCTCTTCCCGATTCTATATCCGCAAAAATTGCCTCCCAAAAGGGCTCTAACCGAGGACAGGTAAAGAAAAATATGGTGCCACCCGCCCTGACAATTGGCTTGGCATCTAAAACACTTATTTTCAACTTCCGGATATCTTTTCCCCAAGGCCTCCGGAGTCAAATTTGCAAGCCAGCTTGATAAAAATGCCATCCTTTTAAAATGTGCCGCGTGCAGGGCTTTGCTTCCTAGGTGGCATAGAGTCTCCCAGTCCTTACATGAAAAAACGCATTGTGTCTCATGGCCTATTTTATCCAGATGACTTTCTATCAATGATGTTTGTCCCTGGCGGTGTAGCAACCTATACCAGTTCCCTGTGCCATTGATTTTGGCCCCATAAAGTGCTACCACAATTTGTTTGGAGACTCAAAAAGGCCATTAATATTTATTTAAAAGTGAACAACTTGCAAATATTCAAAAAAGATGGGTCCCCTAGGATTATTAGCCCTTGCCATCACCTCTTGCCAATCAACCACTCTATTTTGAATAACAAAATGTCTTAGCTCCCGTAACCCACAATTTTCCCAATTTGCTAGATGGCTTATCTTAAATTTGCCTAGGCTGGTACACTCCCTTAAACTCAGATATTGCACACCTGAGGAGCCGGTCTTTTTAATAAAGGACTGAAGTCTAAAAGAATATTCCCTTAAGCTGTTTTTGGAAGTTTGGAGGTTTTTTATAAACAGTTGAGTTTGAGAACCAATTTCTTGTAACATTTTATCAAAGAAGAAGCTATCTTGGATACATTTGGATCCTATCAATCCCGCCACTATATCTAAAAAGGCAACCTCATGATACATTTCTAAATGAGGTAGAGCTAGGCCCCCTCTTGGCAGTGGATAATTGTACTACTGACAGCTTGAACCTCGATACTGTTTTCCCCTAGAGAAAACCTCTAAGCATCGTTTCCATTTCTTTAAAAAAGGACAAATACATTTTTATTGGGACATTACTAATAAGAAATGTAAGCAGCGGTAATATCGACGTTTTGATTAGTGAAACCCTGCCCACTAGTGAAAGAGGGAGTAAAAGTCACTGATCTAAAAGCCTCTTGATTTTATTTTTCATTCTTGTATAATTCAGATGATATAGCTGATGGTACTGGCTAGTTACAAATATCCCAAGATATCGAATTGGATCTTGATTAGCTGCTTGCACCCTCAAACAAGATGGAAGAAGATTTAGATCGGAGTTGAGGGCAAGAACCTCCGTTTTATTAGGATTTATTTTGTAGTCCCCAATTTGTTCAGAAAACTTGACCTTGTGGAGGTCTCATTCGGTGAGAACTCCACAAGGTCAAGTTTTCTGAAAATATTTTGTTACTGCAGAGAAGCTCCAAAAGGGACAAACTTGTTTCTTCTGTCCAGTGACGATTGGCCCTCACATGGCAGGATGTCAGGATTTTTCCAAGTCCTAAATGTTTACAGGGCTGTCTCGCTTTTTCAGCTCTTCACCCAAGGCTCACAGAATTTAGGGAAGACTATTAGGACTTTAGGTCTTGACCCAGCAAAGGCCTTGAGCAGGGGCTTGTGCAGGTCCAGCTGTGACTTAGCAACTAAAATCAGGAAAACGTGTTTTTAAGCATTGTGTGTCCCTGTAACCACATAAGAGTTTAACTCACTCAACCTTGAAGTCCACATCTTTGTCTTGGATACCAGAGGGAGCATATCTCATCCTCAGGGCTTCTCTTGGGTTACAGCAAGCAAAATGTAGTCTTCTTCTGATCTTCTGCAGGTCCAAAAATAATGTTCTGAGGAGTGTTCCTGGAGGTACAACAATTATGGGGTGCACTATTAAAGGGTCTGCTGGGAGGATGTCAGGATTTTTTCAAGTCCCAAATGTTTGCAGGGCTGTCTCCGTTTTTCAGCTCTTCACCCAAAGCTCACAGAATTTTGGGAGGACTATTAGGACTTTATGTCTTGACTCAGCAAAGGCCTTGAACAGGGGCTTGTGCAGGTCCAGCTGTGACTTAGCAACTAAAAACAGGAAAACGTGTTTTTACGCATTGTGTGTCCCTGTAACCACATAGGAGTTTAACTCACTCAACCTTGAAGTCCACATCTTTGTTTTGGATACCAGAGGGAGCATATCTCGTCCTCAGGGCTTCTCTTGGGTTACAGCAAGCAAAATGTCAATCAATCAATCAATCAGTACATTTATAGAGCGCACTACTCACCTGTGAGGGTTTCAAGGCGCTGGAGGGAGGGGGGGTTGTCGCTACTGCTCGAAAAGCCAGGTCTTGAGGTGTTTCCTGAAGGTGAGATGGTCCTCGGTCAGTCGTAGGTGTGCGGGCAGGGAGTTCCATGTCTTGGCTGCCAGGTAGGAGATCGATCTTCCTCCAGTGTTGGTTCTGCGGATCCGTGGGACGGTGGCGAGGGCGAGTCTGGCGGAGCGTAGCTGGTGGGTGGGGGTGTAGAACGAGAGGCGGTTGTTGAGTTATTCGGGGCCATTGTCGTGGAGTGCTTTGTGTGCGTGGGTGAGGAGCCTGAACGTGATCCTCTTGCTGACGGGGAGCCAGTGCAGGTTTCTCAGGTGGGCGGATATGTGGCTGTGGCGGGAATGTCGAGGATGAGTCGTGCGGAGGCGTTCTGTATGTGCTGGAGTCGTTTCTGATGTTTGGCTGTGGTTCCTGCATATAGGGCTTTACCGTAGTCCAGTCGGCTGGTGATAAGGGCCTGGGTGACAGTTTTTCTGGTTTCGGTGGGGATCCACCGAAAGATCTTACGGAGCATGCGCAGGGTGTTGAAGCAAGATGACGAGACGCGTTGACTTGCTTGGTCATTGTGAGGGAGGTCCAGGATGAATCCCAGGTTGCGTGCGTGGTCCGTGGGTTTTGGTGCGGAGCCCAGCGCTGTTGGCCACCTGGCCACCAGGAGTCGTTCCAGGTGTAAGGGGATTGTCTGAGAATGAGGACCTCCGTCTTGTCTGAGTTCAACTTCAGGCGACTGAGTTTCATCCATTCTGCAACGTCTTTCATTCCTTCCTGGAGGTTGGTTTTGGCGGTGGTTGGGTCTTTGGTGAGGGAGAGTATCAGTTGGGTGTCGTCGGCGTAGGAAATGATGTTGATGTTGTGTTTGCGTGCGTTGGCGGCGAGGGGGCTCATGTAGATATTGAAGAGGGTTGGGCTGAGCGAGGAACCTTGGGGTACGCCGCAGATGATCTCAGTGGCCGCTGAGCGGAAAGGAGGTAGGCGGACTCTCTGGGTTCTGTCGGAGAGGAATGAGGTGATCCAGTCCAGGGCCTTTCCTTGGATCCCTGTGTTGAAGAGGCGGGTTATCAGGGTGCGGTGGCATACGGTGTCGAAGGCAGCCGAGAGGTCTAGGAGGATGAGAGCGGTTGTTTCTCTATTGTCCATCAGAGTCCTGATGTCGTCGGTGGCTGCGATGAGGGCGGTCTCGGTGCTGTGGTTGGCTTGGAATCCAGACTGGGACGGGGCGAGCAAGTTGTTTGCCTCGAGGAAAGCAGTCAGCTGTTTATTGAAGGTCTTCTCGATGACTTTAGCCGGGAAGGGAAGAAGAGAGATGGGGCGGAAGTTCTTGAGGTCTTTGGGGTCCGCTGTGGGTTTCTTCAGAAGGGCGTTGATTTCTGCGTGCTTCCAGCTCTCAGGGAAGGTGGCTGATGTGAAGGAGTTGTTTATTATGTTCCGGAGGTGGGGTGCGATGATGAGGTCGGCTTTGTTGAAGATGTGGTGGGGGCAAGGGTCAGAGGGGGAGCCAGAGTGGATGGTGTTCATGACATGGGGGGTGTCTTCAGTGCTGATGGGGGTCCAGGTGCTGAGGATGGTGGTGGGGGTCGGTGGTTCGGTGGCTGGAAGCGGAGTCTGGGGTCCGAAGCTGTCGTGTATGTCTGTGATTTTGTGGTGGAAGAACGTGGCGAGGGAGTTGCAGAGGTCTTGTGATGGTGTGATGTCATTGTTGCTGGCGCTGGGGTTGGAGAGCTCTTTGACGATGCTGAAGAGTTCATTGCTGTTGTGGGTGTTGCTGTCTAGCCGCTCTTTGAACGATGCCCTTTTGGTGGTGCGGATCAGCTGGTGGTGTTCGCGAGTGGCGTTCTTGAGGGTAGTCCTGTTTTCGGTAGTCTGATCGTGACGCCAGGCTTTTTCGAGGGTTCGGCAGGATTTCTTTGAGTTTTTGAGGGCGTTGGTGAACCATGAGGATTTCTTGTTGTGGGACTCGCCTGGGGGGCTCTTCAGTGGAGCGAGGTCGTCGGCGCAATTGGTGATCCACTGTATGAGGTTGCGGGCTGCGTTGCTGGTGTCTGCGGTGTCGGCTGGTGGGTTCTGGCTTAGTGATGAGAGGAGCTGGTCTGTGGTGATTTTGCTCAAGCATCTGCAGGGGATTTGTTGCATGCGGAGGTGGGATGTAGTCTTTTTGAAGGTGCTGGCGGAGAAGATGGGGTTGAGCGTGTGGCCAGCTAGGTGGGTGGGGGTGTTCACCAGTTGCTTGAGTTCGAGGTTGGCGAGGTTGGCGAGCAGGGTGGTGGTGTTGTTGTCGTTGTTTTTCTCCAGGTGGAAGTTCAGGTCCCCTAGGAGGATGTATTCTGGTGAGGCTAGGGCGTGTGGCTGATGAAGTCGGCGATGGTTTCGCTGAATTGTGTGAGCGGGCCGGCGGGTCTGTAGATGAGCGTTCCTCTGAGGGTGGTCTTGGGGTCAGTGTGAACCTGGAAGTGTAGGTGTTCAGCGGCAGAGAGTGTGTCTTCGTCGTTGGTCGTGATATTGATGGTGTTCCTGTAGATGATGGCGATTCCTCCTCCGGTTTGGTTGACGCGGTCCTTCCGGGTGATCTTGTAGCTGTCTGGGATGGCTATGGTGATGTCTGGGGCAGAGGAGGCGTTCATCCAGGTTTCCGTGTGGAAGGCGACGTCTGGAGCTGTTGTGTCGAGGAGGTCCCAGAGTTCGACGGCGTGCTTGTGGACGGAGCAGGTGTTGAGGAGGATGCACTTGAGGTGGTTGTTGTTGATGTTGGGTCCGGTGGGAGGTCTGCAGGTTCAGAGGCAGGTGATTTTGCAGGCTTGACAGGTGAAGGGTCCCTGGGTTCGCTTTGGGGTTGCTCTGTAGCAGTCGGGTCAGCGTCCGGTGTTGAGTGCGTTGAGTGCGTTGAGGGCGGAGGAGTCGTATCTCAGTCGAGTTCCCTGGCTCCGGCAGGGGCCAGGGGTTCTGGCGCTGGATGCCTTTGTCGCGTCTTCGGTGCGCCAGCGGCGCGACCCATGCGCGGCCGCTTCGCGGCCTCTATATGAGGGGCTGTGGGTGGGAGGAGCAGCTGGGAGATGGGAGTGGGGTGGTGAATGGGAACGGCGGGGGCGGGGCCACAGGGACGCAGCAGCGGGCAGAAGGCTCAGGGGGACCGGGGAAGCGGGAGACTGGAAACGGGAGGCAAACAGGAACAGGGGGCATAGAAGGCAACGGAGGCACAAGGCACAACAGGGGAGAACAAGGAACCACAGAGCACAGTAAAGCAAAATGCAGCGAGACAAAGTAAAAAGTGAAAAAACGGCGAGCACAGGAGGCAAACGGGGCACAGGGGGCTCAGAAGGTAACGGGGGCACAAGGCACAACAGGGGAGAACAAGGAACCACAGAGCACAGTAGAACAAAATGCAGCGGGACAAAGTAAAAAGTGAAAAAAAACAGCGAGCAGCAGAGGGGCCCTACCTGGCACCAGGCAGCAGCAGGGGCAAGGCGACAGCGGGGGCAGCGTCACTGGAGGACCGTGTGGTGGCTGGGGGGGCAACCTACCTGGGGGCAGGGTCAAAGGTCGCTCCCTTCACCGCTGCGCGGCCTCCATATGAGAGGCTTTGGGTGGGAGGAGCAGCTGGGAGGCGGGAGTGGGGTGGCGAATGGGAATGGCGGGGCCACAGGGACGCAGTGGCGGGCAGAAGGCTCAGGGGGACCGGGGAAGCGGGCGACTGGAAACGGGAGGCAAACGGGGCACAGGTGGCACAGAAGGCAACGGAGGCACAAGGCACAACAGGGGAGAACAAGGAACCACTGAGGACAGTATAACAAACTGCAGCGAGACAGAGTAAAAAGTGAAAAAACTGTAAGCACGGGAGGCAAACGGGGCACAGGGGGCACAGAAGGTAACGGGGGCACAAGGCACAACAGGGGAGAACAAGGAACCACAGAGCACAGTAGAACAAAATGCAGCGGGACAAAGTAAAAAGTGAAAAAAACGGCGAGCAGCAGAGGGGCCCTACGTGGCACCAGGCAGCAGCAGGGGCAAGGCGACAGCAGGGGCAGCGTCACCAGAGGACCGTGTGGCGGCTGGGGGGCAACCTACCTGGGGGAAGGGTCAAAGGTAGTCTTCTTCTGATCTTCTGCAGGTCCAAAAATAATGTTCTGAGGAGTGTTCCTGGAGGAGCAAAAATTATGAGGTGCACTATTAAAGGGTCTGCTGGCTCCCCCCCAACCAATGGGGTAAGTGTTCCCATGGGAAATCCTTCCCACATTCTCAGCAGTTCCTGTTTCCCTACTACAAACAATATCACAGGGCACCTTTATCCTAACCTCCAAGACAGGAGAACCCTTCTTCCCATGGGGACAACCTTTGTGTCCACCCAGAGTGTGGCAGAGAAGTAGGTAGGTCCCCCTTTGTTCACTCTAAACTGTTTTTGGGGGCAGGTTCCCTACCATAGTTTGGAGTTACCCTGGCTAATGTGGGACTGGTAAAAAAAGCTTGCCTTCTTCCAGATCTCTGTTTACATCTTCTGTGAAAGACTACGCCTCACCATGGTCCCTTTCTAGCTAATGAAGTTCCTGAGCGCATCCAAACTGTCCTTCCGTCAGAAAAAGAAAAACATCAGCCCGTACCTTTGCTGAGGGAGCAATTTGTCACCTCATCGTCAAAGAAGTACTAGCAGGCCAGCTGCCAAGGGCTATTGCTGATTAGTGCAAATGGGGTTCAGGCAGGAAGAGTGGAACAGTTTAAAAGTTACTGTTCCCACATATTTAATAAAAATCTGACTTCACCAAGGAATTGGATTTTAATAGATTTGAAATATATACTTTGAATGGCTGTTCCATCTATTTCCTGTCAAACATTACAGATTAAAATGTATGATCTGCATTTTGGCGATTTAGAATCCAGCTACAGGACTGTCAGTTGATATAGCTTTTGGGAGCTAGTCACCCGTGAAAAATAACAACTTGAATTTTGCTCCTGTTCCAAGTTTAAATTTCACCCAAACTATCTTGTGGCCAACAAGGTGTACTTGAGGATGACTCATAAATGTTCGAAACAAGGGTTCCCCGCCTATCAGGAAGAGCTATTTTGACAGCAGGATTTAGGCTGCTACAGTCAGGCTACACGTGGTAGAGCTAATTTTTACAAGCCAATTTTGTCAGTGAGACCACAGGTGCTGCAGTTCACAGATGGCATTTACTTTCCGGGCCATGGGTGCATTTTCTATACCATATGCAAGGGACCTGTAGGAGAGAAAAACATGTCAATCAGGGGTAAGCTAATTGAACAATCGTTAAAGAAGGACCAAAGACACTTTACTACTGTTTAGCAGGGGATAAAGCACACAGAGTTTTAAGTCCTGCAAAACAAACTGGGCAAAAATGAGGGGTAAATCATACCAGAAATTGTCGCCCTGATACACAGTCCCTTGCCCTTCCTTTCTGACCCTTGACAAAGTAGTTACATGCCTCTACCACCAAAATAAACACATTTCAGTTCATCTTCATGATTGCTTTGTGTTCTGAAGGACCCTTACTTGCAAAGCTGTGAGTCATCCTAGAGAGTGATTAGCATAATAGGACCCTAATCTTCACAAAAACATACTGAAGCTTTGTGACCTACTGTTTTGATACCTAATTTGGCTAGTACCCTTCAGGGGGTATTAACCACTATTAATTGCCCACCCAGAATTAAGGGCTGAGTCAAAGGCGGGTGTCCATAGTGAAGGGAAGAGAAATATACAGCTAACTGACAATATTTTGTTAGCAATTAGGGTATTAGCACCTGTCCCCGTATCTCACCCAACACATGCCGACTAAAAAGCCATGAGTCCCTGGCTACTCTGTGGTCCTGCTTCACGCTCAGGATCAATCTAGAACGCGGAGCAGCAGTAATTAGCGCCAGCTCTGTAAACATTGGGATTGCTGGAGCCAATCTCAGCCTCCCATGTAGGGCGCTAATGCTCTACACCGTGCGTAGTCGCTCCAGAGATCACTTGAGACAACAAAAACAGCTGTCAGCCTGCGCCCCAGGGCGTTCCTTACCGTGCTCAGAAGTCAATGACAATTCAACGGATCTTTATAATGATGATTAATAGTTTGTTGTGGTCCTGTGATTCGTTTCTGTTTGTCCTAATTTATTTTGTTGGCTCTTTCCTGACCTTGAAGTGAAATAATATGGAAGACGTATTCCCTCAATTTAATGCCTGACTGAGGTGTTTCTCCTGCATCATCAGATCAATGAAAAGTAAATAGCCTCGACTCCTTGTTTCACAGCGCAGTATCGATCTTTCTTCAGCTGTTCCTTCCCTTTTGCCTGCGTCTTGTGTCTTTCAGCCCCTGGGACCCCAGTGATTGCTATAGATTGGACAAGCTAACAAGCGCGCGATAAGGAACTACTGTGTTTAACGCCACGAGGACATACACATATTTAGTATATACCAGCGTGTTCTGCCGCCTGGAGAAGAAGTTTACATTTCGTGTGTGCCACGAGCCAAAGTGGATAAATGCTACAAGGACTCAGGGAATCCGGCTGCAAGGAATGGTTTCTTTGTAACAACACCATTTTCCCGAAAATAAGAAGATATGTTTACATGGAAAGGTGGTGCCACTCTGGTAAGTTTTTAATATGACCAGCATGCTTATTTTTTTGAAGTCCATGAATGTAAGAAAAATAATATTTTTACAATACATCATTCATCACAGACAAACTTTTAAGTTCCTGTTACTGGGGTCGTGTGCTGAGTGATTAGTGCGTTGTACTAATGAGAACTTGCTGGGCTGTTTCAGTCATGAAATCAGACATTTTTCAGATTTCTTTTCCTGGCCCTTCAACTTCTCGCATTTCACTATCACCGAACATAGATTACATGTCCCGTGACGTGAAATGAAGTTTTCTCTTGCAGCCCAGAGCAGGAGCGCTCATCCGTGACTTTACGCCACACTGATATCTCGATTTGCTGCGCTCTCTGTAGATTATGCGTTGACTGAGGACGGTAGACATTTATGCCGATGGGAGGAGGTCGCACACTACTTGCTGTTTCCTCCTTCTTTTATTTAAACGCAGGAGTTTATTACCAGTTCACGCAAATGTTGCAAAATGTGCGCCATGGCTGTGCCTAGGCTATATTCCTTTTATAACCTGCGCATGAAAGGACATGTCTAACTGGCTCATAAACTTCAAATTATTATTTTGTGAGTGAATGCCTTCTACTTAATTAAGAGTGACGCATTGAATCAGTTTTGTTGAGACACCCTGCGCTGTGAGTTGTTTGCGACAGTCTTTTTCTAACAGTGTTAGAGTTCAGCGGGTGATTTGAATGTGCTGTACAAACAATTTGTCTTTTTAAAGATTTTAATATTCTGTACAATCAATTTTTTTAAGGACTCTCGAATGTGCTGGTTTATGGTAATTTACACTTCTAGCAGCTAGTTACCTGTTCTTGGATGTTTTACAATCCCAAGCTCTGATTTAATGTTATTCTTGTTCTATTGTACCTTACCGAGGGAGTTTTCTACACTATTGATCGGTGACCAAGTGCAAAGTTACTTTGTTGTTATGGAAAGTTTACTCAGTCCTTTGAAACCTAATTTATAACATTCTGATATCGATTTTGTAAAAAAAAAAAAAAAGCACAGCTTTGATCTGGTCACCTTCTGTTGTTATTTTGTATCTAGCTTACACTTTAAAATCCCAATAAGCCAAGACGGGTTTCAGAAATATGTATTATGGTCTTTGAACTGCCAGCTATTTTTTATTTGTAATACAATGTTATTGCTAAACAGAAAAATGGAGAGAGAAGACACACTGTTCTTCTGTTTAATTCATAGCTTCACATACAGTTGAAAATACCATACTTATAGATATTGACATATTTATTTACATAGTTATAGGATGAGTAGCTATTGACTGCATTTGATACAGTTGCTCTCCAGTGCCCTCGTCAAGTATACTCTCTGCAGAATTATGAATTCTTGTTTGCAGCCTAGTGCTTCAGCAATACTAGAAATAAACATACTTTACAGACATGAAACATATGTTAATTTCTGAAACATATGGCATTTACCGGTTCCTTTTGTTCTGCCGGACTATGTTTTTGTAGAAAAGATTGACTGAAACCCTAAACAGACCACTATTATAGAAATTATTTATTTATTTTATTTTATTTAGCAATTTATATAGCGCCTGGTGACCCGAGGGCATCCCCGCGCTGTTAATATTGAGTCCTGCTGAGGGGGTGGGAGGTAGAGGGTTTATTTAGGGAACAGAAGGGTTTTAAGTTTTTTCCTGAATGTCAGGTGGTTGAGTTCCAATCTGAGGGAACGTGGGAGAGAGTTCCAACCGGTGGACGCCTTAACAGAGAAGCGTCGGCCTCCAGTGCGTGCTCTTTTGAATTTAGGGATGTTGGCCAGGTGCTCGTTCTCCGACCGTAGGGCCCTTGGTGCCGTGTAGGGGGTGACCAAACCCCTGAGGATCGCAGGTCCCGATCCGTTAATTAGTTTATGGGCCGTACACATGGCCTTGAACTCCACCCTTTGTCGGACTGGCAACCAGTGCAGCGCCTTGATGGCGGGTTTGGCGGATACTCTAGGAGGTACGCTCATAATTAGGCGGGCTGCAGCATTCTGGGTTCTTTGCAGTCTCGCTAAGGTGGCTTCCGGCGCACCTAGATAGACCAGGTTGCTGTAGTCCAGCCGTGACAGTATGAGGCCCTGTACTATTAGTTTCCTGGACACGGGCGGTAGGAGGGGGAGAATTTTGCGAACAGTTCGCAGAAGCCCCAGACAGGTTCCGGCGGTTTTGGCCGCTTGGGTCTTCATTGAGAGAGCGGGTTCTAGCCAGACTCCGAGGGTCTTGATTTCGTGTTTCGGGGTGGGAATTTCCCCGAACACGTCTGGCCATATTGCCGGGGGGATGGTCGCCCATTGTTTGCCCATGAGCATCACCTCGGTTTTGGAACCGTTGAGTTTTAATGACGATTCACACATCCACCCATGAATTTCGGTAAGACAATTTGGTAATTTGTCTGGGTGGTCGTCAAGTTGGGAGAGGGAGACGACTAATTGTGTGTCGTCGGCGTAGCTCACGATTTTTATCCCGTATGGTGTTACCACATCTTCCAAGGGGGCCATGTACACATTAAAGAGTGTAGGGCTCAGGGAGGAGCCCTGAGGAACCCCGCTGGAGAGTGGGAGTGTGGCCGAGTGGAATTCGCCGTCCCAAACCTGGAATGTACGTTCAGTGAGAAAGGACTCTATCCATTTGAGTGCCGTCCCGGTGAGCCCTGCTTCAGCCAGTCGGTGAAGAAGAACACGGTGATTAACCGTGTCAAAGGCGGCACTCAGATCCAGGAGGATCACTGCCACTGATCCCCCTGAGTCTAGAATGCGCCTTGCTTCCTCGATGACGGCAAGCAGGGCGGTGTCTGTGCCGTGTCCCGGACGGAACCCAGTTTGGGATTGCCGCAGGATGTTATTAGTCTCGAGAAATCTGGAGAGTTGACTATTCACCAGTTTCTCGGTGATCTTGCTAATCCCCGGGAGAAGTGATATGGGCCGATAGTTAGCCATATCAGTAGGGTCGAGCTGAGGTTTTTTAAGGAGTGCCTTCACCACTGCCTTTTTCCAGCTGTGGGGGACTGATCCTTGAGCAAGTGAGCTGTTGATAAGCTCCGTGATTGTAGGGGTGATAGCGGGGGCCACGTTTTTAAGGAATCTCAGAGGTGCAGGGTCTAAAGGAGATCCACTTTTTATTTTATTCAATATCGTTTCCACCTCATTGGGCGTTGTCGGCTTGAATGTCTCGAGTTGGGGACGTAGTCCCGTCTCATTGGGGGGTTGAATAATGTTTCTACGGGAAGGGGAGCTGGAGGGAGGGAGGGATGTGAGGATACGGGCAATTTTGTTGTTGAAGTATGAGGCTAGGTCATTACTTCTATCTACCTGAGGGGTGATGGGCAAGGAAACGATGGGAACTTTCAGAAGCTCCTTCACAATGAGATAAGATTCCCTAGAGGAATTGGAGGATTCCTTTATCCTGGTGTCATAATGAGAGGCTTTGGAGAGCTTGATTGCGGTTTTATAGGTTTTGACTGAGGAATGGTATGCCTCTTTGCTGGCGTTGTGCCAGTCTTTTCTCCAAAGCCGTTCAGCTCTTTTACAATTTTTGCGGAGCTGGCGGAGCTCTGGGGTGTACCACGGGGCAGAGCCGATGTTGTTGGTCTTATCTTCGCGCATTCTGAGTGGAAGCACAGAGTCAAGGGAGGTCGTGATCCAGTTTCTGAAGTTGCTATCGGCGTTGTCCGGGATATTGTCGAGAGTAGGGGTGGTAGATGTCAGGGTGTTGGCCCATTCTTCAATCGGTAGTTTGGACCAAGTCCTGCCTTTGGTGAAGGAGGGGGGTTTCTGAGGTTTCTTGAGGGGTCCTGGGAGTTGGAATAGGACCAAGAAGTGGTCCGTCCAGGGAAGGGGAATGGAGTCTATTTCTTGCATCGCGGGGGTGCTGGTGAACACTGGGTCCAGCAGGTGGCCTTTGATGTGAGTGGCTCCTGAGTTAATGAGACGAAGGTCCGAGGCCGCTAGTTCGGAGATCAGGTCGACTACTCCAGAGTCTGCCGTATCTTCAAAGTGGATGTTCAAATCTCCCACTAAGATGAAGTTCGAAGCGGAGTGAGCCTGTGTTGCTACCATGTCTAGGAGGGCATTGGAAAAAGGGCCGGGGTGGCCGGGGGGACGATAGATTAGAATCCCTGAAAGGGAGTTCGTAGGGTCAAGTTTAATTGAGAATAGAAGACTTTCCGAGTCTGGGATTTGTGCATCGCTAACATTGCAAGTGAAGAAGTCACGGTAAATAATGGCGATGCCTCCCCCTCTGCCAAGTGGTCGAGGGAGGGACTGGATGAGGAATCCCTGAGGTGTGGCTGACACTGTGTCCGAGTCAGAGTGTGGGGTGAGCCACGTTTTATTAATAGAAATTAAGTGAGTAGACAATATAGATTTGTTTAAGGTACCACCATATTAAGTGAAATATGCACTGTAACCCCTCTCTAAAGGTATGCCTATCAAAACCATTGTTGGGAGGTGTCTGGAATGGCTCATTAAGGGGGCATCCATCAACCTTCACCCGAACAGTTTGTGAGAGACTTTATTGCTTCAATCCTTCCAGGCTTTATTTCAAGCATTGGATCCAAATATACCCAGCTAAGTGTTACAATAAATTCCTGATTTAGGCTACATGACTTTTTACATAATGGCATTGCCATCAAGCAATTGCTCCACTTGCAGAGGTAGGAGAATGCAGATGCACTCATGACCCGGGGTTTCAAGAAACAGGACCCCAAACACTTTTATGTCAACTGCTTGTATTGGCTACCAGTTAAAACAATGGAAATGTACTGGTTGCCAGTATAATCATTTGAAGGCTTTCCTTTCTGTGTCCAATTAAGCTATACATCAGTGTATTTCGTTACAGCGCAAAAGAAGTCACACTTTATGGAACAGGGACTCTTGGGGGCCCATGCACAAACTGCATTTTGTATTATGTTTAGTAGTACTGTATTAGTACTACTAACATGCTACAAAATGCTATTCACAACCTATGCGCAGAGGTCTACACAGAGGCATATGTTATACTAGTTAATGTGTGATGGACAAAGGGGTTTGGCTGGAAAATGGGGAATTTTTATGATCAAATGGGGTAGGCTTAGGTAGAAGTTAGAAGGGGTTTAGGGAGGGCTATGCATGAGTTTAGTGAGGGGTATGCACCCACCCACAAAAGAGTAAGCTCATCATTCACGAAAGACACTTCCATAAATACTACAGTCAAACCAGACCCCAAACAGTTTTAAATGTACTCAAGCTCAGACCTGGAATAAGTACAGTAAACCACATGGCCAACCACTGATACTGCTAAACACTCCCATAGAAAATAATGGAGTATGGACTTAAGTGTGAACCCCACAGGAAATAATGTTAAAAAAGTAATAATTTAACTTTTATTTTGATATGTGTAAGTATAGTTCAATGTAAAAAAAATAAAATATAATTTATGAATAAATTGTAAGATATTTTTTTAAAACAACATACATACATGATTAAAAATGTATTCTATATATAATCTTTAGTAACGTTCAATATACATAATAAATAAAGATAACAATTTTAATTTACGTAGATTTTTTAAAAATACATCTTTAAAAATAATTGTAATTTAATTTAGTATATTTAATTAATTAAATATTTAATTCACAATTAGGTCAATAATGATGTAGTATTTTTAATTTTATCCTACTTTTAAAATGTGTATATATATATATATATATATATATATATAAATATATATATATATATATATATAAAATTTATTTACATTAACATGTAACATAAAAATGTAGGAATGCCTACCTTGTTCATGAAAACAATAACAAATGATTGAAACAAAAAATGTTAACTTTTTAAAAACTTTTATAAACTGTGTTAACTTTCCCTCTATCATAGCGAGATCTTTGCCCCAATAGTGGATATCTCCACCAAATCTGCTGAACGTCAAGTACAGTCACACAGTCGTATATGATGTTCTTACTGACTCCACCCACTGTTCATTTGGTTGGAACATGGAGGTCTACACTTTTGAATAACTGGACTCTCATAAATAGTGAACACCGAAAAGTAGAAAAAGTTAGCCAAAGTGTAGGCGTAAACTTACACATGTTGACGCACTCATATGTACTTTTAGCTTTGTTGCCCCCTTAGTCCCTTATTTGTTCCTCCTTCTAGATTATGATTCCTAATGAGACAAAGCTACTCCTTTGTGTGCTTTCATCAGCAATGGAAAAGTTTCACTTTGCATCTTCAGTCGGACTCAGAAGAACAGCAACAGAGACTTTTTGGTCTGCTTAACATACCACCTAAATGCATCAATAGAATGGTTAAGGCTTATGTTTTTTGAATGTACTCTACTACAATCATATTGGACACCGGAGGCAATGTTGGCTAATCTTAACAATACAGCTCCGCTGATATCTAAGAATGTTAGTTGTGCTTAGCAGTACAGCTCTACTAGCATCTGCAGCCCTATAACACTGGAAATGAAATGTGCTGGAAAGCACAAGGTATTACTGCTGATGCTAGCTATTGGCTCAATCATGCATAATCTGAAACAATCAGATGAGATTTAACATCATTCATGGTGGGGTAGTGCTTTCTACATTTCTAAATTCTACCCTGAACGAAGAACATTTGAAAAGTAGCATGAGGCGTTTTTTGACCTTTCTTTGCTAACAGTCCAATTTCCTCACCTTGTATTACTATGAAACATCTTAGCTCTACGGGGTTGCAAGTGTCTGACCACAAAGAGAATACATTTGTTCTAATACTTCAGCTTCCAGATCTTTACGTACTTGCCAATGCCATACTGCTACACACCGACAGCTGTGTAAAATACTGTAGTTTTGTTTGACTCTTTACCAGCCGGACATGTTAACATACCCTGGGTGAGCTTACAGACTAAGTAGCCTCTAACCAAGCAGTGCTCTTCTCAACTGATGGATAGTCATTGCATAGTGATATCAGTTGACTGCTGATTGATAGGTTTAATTATTTTTTCTGTTGCATTAAATTTCTTTTTGTAATGTTGTCAGAATTGCTCATTCCTCATCTCATTTTTCTCTGCTATCCATGGTATTCTCTGTCATATATATCAATCAATTAATCGATCAAGGCTTGTTGAGCGCAGCTACTCACCAGGATGGGTCTCCAGGCGCTGGGGAGGGGGGGCTGCATGCAGCTCCTATGCATTCACAATGTATCGTCAGAGGCCTGGGGGTCAGAGGACTTCCCTGGTCTTTCAGGGTACGTGCAGGGCTGGACGATCATGGTTATTTGCCGAAGAGCCAGGTCTTGAGGTCCTTCAGGAACTTTGAGAGAGTTGGTGTCTGGCAGAGGTGGAGATGGAGGGAGTTCTTTTTTTTATTATTTATTTTTTATTTATTTTTTTATTGATTTTATGGCAGTGAGAAGTTGCATAATGAAAAAAATACATAGGATAAAGAAAATATTCATAACAAAGAGTATACAATAATTAACACAGAAGAAGACGGAATCATATCCAGTTAGTTATCGGTGACCATAATTTCCGACCAAAAGCCTTTTTTCCCCAACCCTTAAGTTTATACACCGCGTTTTCCAACTGATAAATGGTTAACAATTTATATTGCCATTGATGAAATGCTGGAGGATCAGGATCTAGCCACCAAGAAGTTATACAGTATCTATATACAGGCATACCTATAAATAAAAAGCCTTCTTCAACCGTCTTTTTACCAATTTGATCGGTTTGGATTCCAAATATTATCAATTCAGGTGATAAAACAACAGATGATTCTAGGATATTATTTAGGAAACCTTGTACTTTTAAGGAAAATTGAGTTAATTTCAGACAACTGAAAAACATATGAATTGAATCGGCGGCTGGATGTCCACAACGACTACAGTTAGTACCCTTCTGAGCTTTCCATTTCATTAATTTGGCTGGTGTGTAATACAGATCAAAAATAGACATGAAATGCTGGCTTTTAAATGATCCATTAAATATAACCTTGCTACCCATCTCTAAAGACCTGGATATGTGGGCCTTTTCAATTCCAAAGCTTCTTTGCCATTTATCTGCATATGTGTCTAGATTTTCTTGAGTTCTATTGAGCAGCATTTGATATATTACACCAATTCTATTTTTTTCCTACAACTTTCTAAAATGTCTATTTTGCTCATTGAATCAGTGTTTAGTAGATTGCTTGACTCTAGAAAACTACGAATCTGCAGATATTTAAAAAAATCCCCTCTATTAAGGCCGTATTCCTTCTGCAGATCAGCATATGCTGCGAATTGCTCATCCGGATACAGCAACCCAAATGAATAGATCTTAAGGTCATTCCATCTCTGCATCACAGAATCATTAAAAATTCCTGGCAACGAGAAATTCCTCAGAAAGGGCGTATAGTAATTCAGATTCGAAACCAGATGAAATCTCTTATTAATTTTTTTCCAAATCTGTAATGACGATATAATAACTTTGAACCTTGTTTTTTTTATAATAGCTTGGTTCTATAATCCTGAATATACATTGCCGGGCTTCCACTCCCAGAAGCATTTCATAAATTAATGGCATCATAGCTTCATCTAAATTAAAATCTTGAAAGATTAAGATACTCATTAATCTCAATGAGACTGCCCAGTAATACAGTCGAAAGCTTGGAAAAGCTTGGAATACCCAGGCCTCCCCTCAGTTTTGGTAGAATACACAATTTAAGGGATCTTCTAGCTCTACGATAACCCCATAGAAACCTAGAGATAATTCTGTCTAATTTATTTTAAAAAAAACTGATGGAAACAAAAGCAGTATAGTACGAAATAGGTAGAAACATTTAGGGAATATAATAATTTTAACTGCATTCGTACGACCCCATGAAGATAAATGCAAATTATTTAATCTCTCGAGGGTCCTATTAACGGAAAATAATAGAGGATCTGAGTTGAGTCCAACAATGGCCTCTACTTTGGCAGAGATTGTTACACCAAGATATGTAGCAGTAGGTGTAACTGTAATACCTTCTGGCCTGCCAACCTGCGAATGAATTAGGTGAGTCTTCGAGATATTCAGCTTATATCCCGATAGCTCACCAAATTCCTGAGCGAGTTCATAATAATTTTAGGTAAAGACGAACCAACATCTGAGGTGAAGATCGCAACATCGTCAGCATATGCGAAGATTTTATATTCTACCTGGTGCAATATTACCGGGGGAATTCTAGTTTCCTTTGTTAATAGATTCAAGTAAGGTTCAATATATAGCGCGAAGAGCAGGGGGGAACATGGGCACCCCTGCCTCATTCCCCTTGTAATCGGGGAAAGGACAGGACGTCTCTGTGCCTACACGGAATACTGCCTTAGGGTCAGTGTATAATGCCTGGATAGCCCTAACGTATTCAACAGGAGACCCCTTCCATACCAAGACAGACCACAGGAACCCCCAGTCGACCCGATCAAAAGCTTTTTCAGCGTCCAACAAGAAAACGCCGACTGGGGATCCCGTGGCCTGCGCCCAATCCAACAAGGTTATAATACATCTGATGTGATCAGTGGTATCCCTCTTTTTAATAAAGCCATGCTGAATTTTGGAAACCAATAAAGGCATTATGTCATTTAATCTATTGGCCAATATTTTTGAGAAAATTTTACTATCTGATGTAATCAGAGAAATAGGTCGATAAGATCCTAATTCAGTTCCGTCTTTTCCTTTCTTTTTAAATACTACGATGGTAGCCAAAGAGCAAGAGATAGGTGAATGTCCTTGAAAAGCTTGTTGGAAAATCTTAAGCAATTCGGGTTTAAGCATGTTTCTGAAAGTGCGATAACATTCTAAGGGTATTTTATCTGGCCCCATCGCTTTACAAGGAGCTAAGCCGAGGATGGCAGATTCGATCTCATCCCATGTGATAGGAGCAGCCAGGAGTACATTATCTTCTTCAGTAATCGGTACACTATCAATATTCCTCAGATAATCCAAAGGATCCTTAGCTTCATTGATTTCCTTATTAGATTTATAATATAATAATTTATAAAAGCCGCTGAATGCCTTTAATATCCCTACTTTAGATTCTTGGGATACTCCCTCTAAATCGATTATTTTAGTTATATCATTCATAGTGGATTTTTGTCTTAACCTTTGAGCTAAGATTCTACCGGTTTGTTCGTTTAGCTCATAACATTCCGCTTTATGTTGTTTATATTTAACAGCGACCTGATCAGCTAAGAAGGAGTATGAAGCAACACGCTCTGTAGTTAAAAGTCGCTGAGTCTCTTAAATACCTTGTCCATTTTTGATGACAGCTAATTTTAGCTCTGCCTCTCTTACTTTATCGAGTTTATCCTTAAACTCCAGTTGTTCCTTCCTACGTTGAAACTTGGAATAGCTTATGGTTTCCCCCCTTACGATGGATTTAAAGGCATCCCAGACGACTTGAGTTGAAGCTGTCCCATTATTGCGTGCAAAAAAATCTTTAATAATTTCAGCCATATGCCGAAGATAATTTTCATCAAGCAGAAGACTCCTTTGGAACGACCAATGGCTATTAAATTTAAAGCTCTTAGAGGACAGTGATAGTTCTAGCGTAACAGGATTATGATCTGAAACCAATTGTGGTAAAACCTCAATTTTCACGTACTCCAAAAAAATTGAAGAAACAAAAAAATAATCTAAACGGATAAACTTACTATGTGGGGCCGAGAAAAAGGTATAACCAGGATCGGTAGATTGTAATTTATTCCAGAAATTAAACAACCCATTTCCCAATACTAATTCCCTTAGAGCTCTATAGGTCCTAATCTTACGTCCTTTATAATTACTAATGGTCCTAATATTACAGTCAGATTCAACATGAAAATTTAGATCACCGCACATGATTATAGGTTGACACCAAGCAGCTAATTCGAGGTTAACTGTATTGAACACCTCACTATCATCCAAATTAGGGCCGTATAATCAGCAAACAGTAAATTTGTTACCTTCAACACAGACTTCTGCTAGCCCCCATCTCCCCCATTTGTCCGTTAGTGTTCTAAGACATTTTCCAATACCCTGTTTCATACAGATTGCAATTCCTCTTTTGACCCCGGTTTGTTTAGAACTAACTAGAAGTTCGAGACCCAGATTCCTCAACATATTTCGTTTGCCCCACGAAATGTGAGTTTCTTGTAAACACAAGATATCAACACGTAATAACTGAATTAGTCTACGTAGAACCCCTATCTTTTTTGGGTCGTTAAGACCATTGATATTCATTGTGCAAAATGTTATCTTTCTATCCATTATACCATGAATTTAGATCTGCGCTCAACGAGAAAAAAAATTATCCCTTCTCTTACTGAACCTATACCAAAAAAAATAAAAAGAGACTGGAAAATTGACCCGTCTCTCTGTGTTTACCTTAGCAACTACCACTGCCTTACACCCCCACCACCACCCCTGGAGGGTGTTCAATGCTTTTTCCGCAAGAAAGGAGAAAGAACGACCTCCTGTTCTGGTCTTCTTGATGCGTGGTGCTATTGTGAGGGAAAGCTGGGCTGAGTGGAGGGATCTTTGGGGTGCGTGGAACGATAGGCGGTGGTTCATGTAGGCAGGCCGGTGTTGTGGAGGGCTTTGTGGGCATGAGTGAGAAGTTTGAAGGTGATTCTCTTCTTTACAGGGAGCCAGTGTAGTGCCTGCAGGTGTTGGGTGGTGTGGCAATGGTGCAGTAGGTTAAGGACTAGTCTAGTGGCTGTGTTCTGGATGTTCTGGAATTTGCAGGTGAGGTTCTTGTTGATCCCGGTGTAGAGTGCATTGCCATAGTCCAGTCTGCTACTGATGAGGGTGTGGGTGATGGTTTTCCTGTATTTGGAGTCCAGGGTGATTCCGAGGTTGCATGCATGGTCCGTGGGTGGGGTTGGGTTCCTGAGGGCTGGGGGTCACTAGGTGTAGCTCCAGGCATCGGGATGTGGGCCTATGATGAGGACTTCAGTTTTGTCTGTGTTCAGTTGTAGGCAGCTGTTCTTCATCCATCTGTTGACTGCTTCCATTCCTTCTTGAAAGTAACCCTGGGCGTAGTTTGCGTTGTCGCGCTACGTGTAGCTACGCGAAGTGCACTTCGCACTACGCTACCTATGCGAACTGTGTAGTGCACTGTGCAAAATGCTGTTTGCACTGATTGCACAGTGCCGGATGCTTGTCCGCACAGTGCAATCAGTGCAGACTGCATCTTGCACAGTGCAAGCGGTCGTTTTCTGCAGCTCGAGTAGATTTGTACTCGAGCGGCAGCTTTCTCAACGCGGACTGGTAGTTTCTCATCATGAGCGGTTGCGAGCATACGCGACCACTCGCAATGAGAAACCTGACCTCCCCATGTTGGGAATCTTGCCGGGAGGTTTATTTTCCACGCTCGCGATTGGCAACTTGATGTTGCTGATCGCGAACGTGATAAAAGTCTCGCCGGAATGTTATTTTGCTCATTCGCGGTCGCCAACTTGTCGTTGAGGACCGCAAGCAAGCAAAAAATTCCTGCTACGCTACGCGTTTTTGCAGTCTGCTACATGTAATTCGTGAAGCGTGTAGTTGCGCAAACTGCGCAATCGACGCGAACGTAGCGTAGTCCTACGCCCAGGCCTACTTGAAAGTTGTGTTTTCAAGATGTTGGGTTTGTTGGATAGTTAGAGGATGAGTTGCATGTCGTGTGCGTATGATACGATGTTGAGTCCGTGTGATCTGACGATGGAAATGAGAGGGGCCATGTAGACCGTGAACAGGGTAGGGCTGATGGAGGATCCTTGGGGGACTCTGCAGGTGGTTGGCGTGGTCTCAAAGAGCTGAAGTGAGGTGGTCTGACCTGCTGCGTTCTGTCAGAGAGGAATGAGCAAATCCAGTTGAGGGCTTTGTTTTGGATTCCTGCATTGTGGAGTCTGTAGACTAGGGTATGGTGTGAGACTGTGTCGAAGGCCAGTGTGTCGAGGTCCAGGAGGATGAGGGCCACAGTCTCAACTCTGTCGAGGAAGGAGCGGATGTCGTCTGTTGCTGCGATGAGGGCGGTCTCTATGCTGTGGTTCTTCCTGAAGCCTGATTTGGAGGAGTCGAGGATGTTGTTCTCATCGATGAAGGAGGCGAGTTGGCTGTTGACAGCTTTTTACATGACTTTCACGGTATATGGAAGTAGGGAGATCGGTCTGTAGTTCTTGAGGTCGGTAAGGTCCCCCGATGGTTTCTTTAGGAGAGAGTTGACCTCGGCGTGTTTCCAGTCATTGGGGAAGGTGGTGGTCTTGAAGGATCAGTTGATGATTCTTTGTAGCTCGGGGCAATGATGTCTGCGGCTCTGTGGTAGATGTGGTGGGGGCAGGGATCCATGGGGGCCCTAGAGTGGGTGGTACTCATGGTCTTTAGGGTGTCTTTGATGCTGAGGGGGGTCCAGCTATCCAGCATCGGCTGTGCGGTGCACTAGGCGATGTGTGTGGGTCTCTCATAGAGGTTGTTGTTGTTGAAGTTGTCATAGAGAGTCTTTATTTTGTGATGTAAGAAGGCGCTGTGTTTTTCGCCGAGGTTCTGACAGGGTGGGATGTCAGTGGACTCGCTGTTGGGTTCGGTGAACTCTTTGATGATGCCGAAGAGTTCCTTGCTGTTGCGTGCATGGGCAGAGATTCTGTCCTGGAGTGCTTTCTTCCTTGATTGTTTGATGAGTTTGTGGTGGGCAGGGGTGGCTGGTTTATAGTTGTCAAGGTTCACCAGGGTTTTTGAGTTCCTCCATAGATTTTCAAGACGTCTGCACGTTCATCTGGATTTCATTACAAGACCGGAGGCTACCATTATGCCTATTTCTTTTAATGCAGTCCAAGCAGCTGCATACATCATAAAGTAGAAGAACATTGGAAACATATAATAGGCAGGAGCCCACAACAATCTGCCTCTTTTAAATGCGGCTCCGAGCAGATAAGTTCAACCTTTATTATTTGTCTTTTTAACTGTCCACTACCCTATTTAATAACTAATTTCCTGAATTTTAGTGACTTGTGGGACTAACCCCACTCCCCCAACCTCCACCTCTTTACCAATCTCCAATTCATGGAGATATCTCACTCCCCTTCTCGTCCTTTCTATTCCCCTTTTTCACCAAAAGTATATAAGCTAACCCGGTTTTACTTTCTTTATTATTTGCCTTTAGATTGATTCATAGTAGCTCCTTTTGTTGTTTAGATCCAACGTATCCAGTTTAATGTCAAAGTATCCCTAACCCTTGCAAGATTCCATAATGTGACCCCAAGAGTGCAAGATCTAATCGGATCAACGCACTCCGTCTTCTGGAGGTACCCCCTTAACCAGCGGAACCTCTCTTCCCCTTCATATGAGGCTCCAGGATCTGGCTCCACTGCTAACGAAGACATTAGAGGCAGAGCTCTTTGGAACGGGGTGCGCCGTCCTCCTGTTGCCAAGTGCTATTCTTTTGCTATTCTTCCCTGTCTACATGCCTCCAGCTGCGATCGCGCTCAAGACATTGAATCTGCATAGAAACTGGCAGCAGATGGTCCCTCGTGCTCACGGGCATCAGTTGCTCGGTTTCTAATCGCGATCAGCTGCTGCCGACCTTGCTCCAATCGCAAGTGCCTTTATTTTCTTGAAATTAATTTGGTTTCTCCACACAGCATCTATCTAAGGGTCTAAAAAAATAAGCCTTTCCCCAAATTGATAAGAGTTATCCTAGAGTGTTAAAACCCCTATATCATTTTGAGTGCCTCATTAACTAACTGCGCAATGTCTGACATACACTCAGATGACGCTTTGGCCCCCATTCCTAGCACGGACAATGAAGCCTTTAAAAAAATTATACAGAAGGTAATGAGATCCTGCATGTTAGATACCCTGAATCAAGTAATGACTTCTAAGAGGTCCTTGGCCACTGAGGAAGAGTACATTACAGGAGACTCCCAAACCACTGATGACCTCATTGAAATCAAGGGAAAAAAACAAAATAAAAATAAAAATATTGAACAACCAATGCCCAGGAGCATTATGGGAAGTCCCAGCCCCTCAACTATTTCTGGAGCTCTTAGCCCCTCAACTACTAATGGAGGTCCTGGCACCTCAAACTCCTTGGGTGTCCTAAGTGACACAACCTATAATGGTGTCCTTAGCGGCACAAAACATCCGGTTGTCCCTAGCGTCAGAAAAAACCTCAAGGTGCTCAATACGATCTGGCAGATAATGATTTACAAGACGATGAAACTTCTGACATATTTGACGAATATGTCCTAGATTTGGATGAGGACGACCAAGAATTTTATAACCAAACGACTGAGGAGGAACTCCCATCCTCATCGAAAGACAATATTCTCAATCCCTTGGGAGAGGAAATGTTATCCACATTCAATATTAAGCATCTGAGAAGTTTGGAATGGTGGCCACAGGATCATGTGGCCAAAATGATAGAGAAATGGTTCAGAAACCCTCTAGAAAAAGACATTTGCAATATACATGGAGCTGAATGCTCAAGACCCTCTATACAAGATAAGACTTGCCAAACCCCTATCTTGGACCCGGAGTTAATCAAATTCCTCTTCAAGCTCGGCAGAGACCAGATAAAAGGGATGCAAAGATCTCTCAAAGAGTGTCAGGATCGCCTTCTCAACATCCTGGTACCTCTGGCAAGGATCATTGATACTGCAGAGGAAAGCCACATTAATAGCACACCCCTGGATGCGGAACTAATCAAGAGATGTAGCCAGAGAGCGATGATACTCCTGGGCAATTCGAACGCCAGCCTCAACGCTGCGAGGAAAAGGGTTGTACTGACTAAAATTAACCCTAAGCCGAGTGATGTGGAGGACAGAGAAACCTCTCAGAACCCCAAAGGGTTACTCTTCAGCGAGGACCTAATAAAATCATTAGGAAAGTACTTCTCGACCTTTACGGCCTTGGACAAGGCCCAGCACAGTATGAGGCACGTATTCAATCATAACCTTTTTGGTCAGGCCGGAAGAAGGGGCATATCTTCTGGCCGTTTCTTTCAAAGGCCCTACTCAAGATTCAGAGGCTGCGGAAGAGGTTTCCAACCAAGCAATTCTCCACAATTTTACCCCCAGAGAGGGAGAAGCCCTCACAACAGAGGGTTTAGATCACATGGAACCTCCAGCAAAAATAATTCCCAAAGTGAGTATTCAACCTTCTACTACTCCTTCTTTTCCCCCAAATTCTTCTATCAGAATTGGAAATGAATTACTCAAGACCCATTGGTACTAAACACTGTCAAGGGCTTCTTGGTAGACTTTTTAGAAACTCCTATTCAAACTTCTTTCCTGAGAGACATCCCTCTCACTCTAGACCAACAGAAGATAGAAGGGGAGGATATATCCTCTATGCTTCAGAAAGGCGAAATAATAGAAGTCCCACTGGAAACAATGAAATTTATAAGTACACTCTTTCTCATCCCAAAAAAGGGATGGAGATCTGTTATAAATTTGAGGGAACTAAACAAATATCCGGTTTATAGGTACTTCAAGATGGAAGGCATCTATCTGTTGAGGGATAGGTTACTAGAGGGAGACTGGCTAGTCAAGCTAGACCTAAAAGACGCGTACTTTACCATCCCAATGGCCCAAATCCACCAACCTTTCCTTTAGTTCATGTGGAAAAACCACCTGTACCAGTTTCAAGCACTCCCTTTCGGCCTATCTTCGGCCTCATGGTGCTTCACCAAGGTCATGAGAACAATTGCCTCATTCATAAGAGAAAGAGGTATTCAACTAATCATATACCTAGACGATATCCTTATTCTGTCCCAAGACCACTCACAGATAATCTAAGACCTGAAAACGGTGATGGGTCTTTTAGAAACCTTGGGTTTTATTATTAACAAAGAAAAATTGATATTGTCGCCTTCCGGAACCCTCGAATTGTTAGGTTTTACCGTAGATACAACAAAATGTCTCATTTTACTCCCATCAAAGAAAATAACCAAAATCAAGAAAAAAATAAAGCATGTCCTGAAACAAAAAAACATAACCCTGAGAGAACTTACCAGACTACTGCATCTGCTCTCTTCCTCCATCCTAGCCATTTTCCCGGGTCCCCTGAATTATCGAGCTCTCCAAAGTGTAAAATGGAGAGCTCTAAGATCTGGCCTTTGGTATGGAGATTGGATTACACTAAATCAGGATGTAACACCAGAACTGACCTGGTGGTTAGGGAATTTAGATGCCTGAAACGGCAAGCCAATTTTTGGTTCAATACCAGAATTTGTCTTAGAATCAGATGCAAGCTCTCATGGCTGGGGAGCTTGCCTCCTCGATCAGAACAAGGGCGGTGTCTTGCCGCAAGAAGACCACAGTGTCTTTAATGAAATCCACATTCTCTAGTCATGGTAATAGGAGAACCGCAATTCCCGAAGTTCAGTGGAGAACCAGCTGGCCCTCTTAGCGCGATGGTTGGAGGATTTCTTGAGGGGGAGCGACAGTGTTGGCGCAGTTGGTAATCCGTTTTCGTAGGGTACGAGCGGCGGTGGTGTGGTCGTTGTCTGAGGCGGTGGGCGCTGAGCCGCTGAGGGTCGTGGTGAGCTGCTCGTCGGAGATCTTGTTCTAAGTCCTTCGTTGGAGCTGGGGTGGGTGTCTGCTGGGGGTGTTCGCTTTATAGGTGAAGTGGAAGTAGCTGTGGTCCATCCATGAGAGTTCGGAGATGTGGCTGAAGGAGATGGAGTTTGCTGCTGTGAAGATAGGGTTGAGGGTGTGTCCTGCTGAGTGCATTGGTTCTGGTGCGATCTGGTTGAGTCCGATGACGTGGAGGTTTTCCAGGAGGGAGAATGAGTTACGATTTTTGCGGCTGTCCAGGTGGAAGTTGAGGTTTCCCAGCAAAATATAGGTGGTGGAGGTGATAGCATGCGGTGTGATTATGTCGGTGATGGAGTTGAAGAAGAAAGGTCGGTAGATGAGGGTGCCTCATAGGGTGCTGGTCGGTTGACCTGTATCTTGAAATGGAGGTGTTCCATAAGGTCCGTAGGCCCTTCAGTGTAGGTGCTCAGGTGGAGGTTGGCCTTGTGGGTGATGGTGATGCCGCCTCCTGGGCAGTTTGGGCCGTCCTTCTGGATTATTTTGTATCCTTCGTGGATGGCAATCGCAATGTCGGGGCCCGAGGTGGCACTTGTCCATGTTTCAGTGTGAAAAGTGACATCGGGAGAGCTGCTGTCGAGGAAGTCCCATATTTCCATGGCGTGTCTATGGAGGGAGCTGACATTGAGGAGGATGCATTGCAGGGTTTGGGCTACAGTAGAGATGTTGCTGAAAAGCGAAGGTGGGTCCTGGGTTTTGGGGGTGTTGAAGGAGTGGCTGCAGTTTTGGCAGTTGAAGGGACTGTGGGTGTCGAGGGGAGAGGAGCGCTTGCAGTTGTTATTCTCCTTGCTGTGGTTGAGTGCATGGAGATCCACTGAACGATAGCATGGGTAGGTCGAAGGACCAGTGTTCCTGGCACTGGTAGGGTCACGAACGGGCGCAGACGGGCTTGCCTTTGGGTCTGCACACATCCTCTGCACGGCCACACAGCAGCCTCCATTAAGTAGATGTTGGGGGAGAGTGGGACAGATAGGAGGTGGGAGTGAGAAAAATGCAGGAGTGGGAGGGGCCACGGGGCAGCAGCGGCGGGAACCTGCAGAAGGGGCAAGGACACGGATGGGAGAGAGAAGAATGGGGAGTAAGGAGTATGGGGGGATAAAGAAATGGGATCATAGAAATGGAGCCAATAGAATAAAACAGAGCCAAATAGAATAAAATAATTCCAAAAGAATAAAATGAGAATTACGCCAGGTGAAAATCAGGAGCAATCCAGGGCGAAGCACAGGGCCTTGAGCCGTGGTCTGTGCAGGTCAGAGGTAGAGCAGTGACTGGGTGACCTGTGGAGCTGTGCGCTGGGAGAGCGGGTGGTTATACCCTGCTGCATTCTACTTCATTGCTTAAACAATCATTTAACCAATACCCTTCTCACACTACATCCAATTAAAACAAACTCTTAATCCCTTTCTCTGATTGTCCTTCATGTCTGTCTTCTCCCTCCCTTATCCTTTATCCAGCCACTCCTTCACTGTCAAGTATCTTTCAAATTGTACATTCACATATGTAAATGTGAGGATGAATAATAAGATCAAGGTTGTAGACTACCTATTTGTTTTCAAATTTCCAAATTGGAGTGGAAGACTACAAACAAAGCTTCATGGCTATTAGAATTTCTGCCTTGCATATTTTGTAAATGTAGAGAACTGCAATGTAATTTGGGATCACTTGTACAATTACATCCCCTGAAGAATTCCAAAGAATCATTCAATATGTCATATCCTTTTAGCTATAATATTGCCATAAATTCCTCCCACTTCCTCTGTGATTCATTCTATTTAGTTGTTCCGACTTTTTCCAACCTCCTTTTCTCCTATACTAACTTTCAATAATAAATAAACCGGATCTACCAATCTGTTCCATTAATCCCTACCCAGAAGTCCTGCAACTTCCTCCGAGAAAGAACCAGCTTCTACACCTCCAGCCTGACACTTTTCAAAACTGTCAAATTATATGTCACAACAACAATAGGCCTACTCATACCCACTTAAGAACAAATGGTATGCCATAACGTATTTCAGCAATTGAAAAAGATCAACAAACCTATCAAAATCAATATACATGTCCTGCCTCACCATCCAACATGCTTATAGTGTTCCTCTTTAAGGCAGACCACACCAACACCCATGTAGTTCTTCAGACAATCACATACAATCGCATACAAAGACACCATGCTAGACACTATGCTATGCTCGACCACCCTGAAATCATACACCAATGAAACAGTCAACCCATTCCACAACTTAATCCACAACCTCATGATCAAAGTATCCTCCTGGACATACACAAAATCAAAGAGACTCAGCTAACACAACAACGGCTTAGCCAACTATAAAGCTATAGGCGATTCATTTGAAATTTTTCAAAAAAGTTGAATAAAATTGAATGATTAAAATAGCAGAGAAATCTGCTACATTGCTCCCAGTCCAGCTCCATGCCATTCTGTAGTACTGAGGCAGCTACCATTCGTGAATGGACAATGTGCTCCTCAAGTCTGCTGTCTTGCCCTATACAAACTCTCATAAGCCATTTACAGCAATGAATGTCAAGTCCTCATTAACATTTTATCAACAATGTTGAGATTCACCAGTAACGCACATTCTTATTTCACAAGGTGCGTATCTGATTAAAATAAGATAGCCGCTAGGGGCATTTCCACTTTCCAAATCAACAACAAAACTCTGGAGTCCCACATGGATCTATTTTTTCCCAAGTGAATACTGGCAAATGTCCCAATAGTAGCTGCTCCCTCAAGCTTACTTCATATTCAATAACTATTGTAACACATAAAAAGCGCTACATCGTACCTGGCTGGAAAATATAAAATCCCTGGCATCCAATTAAAAGGGAGAAAAAACATTGCCAAATTGAAATTCAATAATTATACACACAAAAAAATGCGAGCCAAATATTCAATAAATGTGCGCCCAGACCTGGAATTGCATCTGCACCACACAACCCTGTCCCTTTTGAGCAAAAAGTCTTTCATTACAGGGGTTTGTTTTCTATTCGTTAGATCTCGCTGTTTGCACTTTACTATGTGTATCTCTGCTCCACAATGAATTGAATGTTATATAAAAAGCATAGGAAAGAACACAAGCAACCCATCTGAAATGAGCTGAAGAGACCTCTTCTGAAGGAGCACCTCGTCTATCAATGATAAGGTGTCTTTCAGCTACACCCTCCCATAAATGCCCAATACAGATGAATAAATGAAAACTCATCCACTTTCCTAACAATATGTGGTCTCTAGTCATCTCCTTCTTTCCCACAGCCTCGGCTGCAAAAGGCCCTCTGGCTCATCTTATTTGCCTCCATACAAGTCCCACAGCCCTCGATAGTTTTGAAAATAATGTGAATAATTATCAAATTAAAAACAAAATGAATAGTTTATTTAAACAAAATCACCATCAATGTGGAAATATTCAATTGTTAAGAAGTGGAAAACATAACAAATAAACACATATACATGAAAACCATTCATATTCATCCAACAATCTATCTATCTATATATATAAAAATGAATGTATGTCTGTCTGTCTGTTTGTCCTTTATGCATTACTACACCATTCATCCGATCGCCATGAAACTTTGGGAAGATGTTGAGTACACTCCCGCAAAGGTTTCTATCATATGCATCACTACACCATTCATCCGATCACCATGGAACTTTGGGAAGTTGTTAAGTACACTCCCGCAAAGGTTTCTGGCATATGCATTACTACACCATTTATTCGATCGCCATGAAACTTTGGGAAGTTGTTGAGTACACTCCCGCGAAGGTTTTTGGCATAACATTTTTTTAAATATCGGCTCCCCAGGGCCCTCATTATCTTTCGAATACTGAATTTTTCCATTTATGTATCCACAAGCACTCGAATAAATAAATAGAATTAAAACGACACTTTTAAATGTTTTCCATATTAAAATGAATGAGTTTCAATAAAAATGATACAATGTAAATTGAATGTTATCATAACAAGTTTCCTTGAATTTCCTTTCTTCTGAGATCGCAGCAACGCGCGACGGGTAAGCCATGAAACTTTGGGAAGTTGATGAGTACACTCCCAAGAAGGTTTCTAGCATATGCATTACTACACCATTCATCCGATCGCCATGAAACTTTGGGAAGTTGTTGAGTACACTTCCGCGAAGGTTTCTGGCATATGCATTACTACACCATTCATCCGATCGGCATGAAACTTTAAGAAGTTGTTGAGTAAACTCCAGCGAAGGTTTCTGGCATAACATTTTTTTAAACATTGGCCCCCCAGGGCCCTCATAATATTTTGAATACTGAATTTTTCCATTTATTTATCCACAAGCACTCGAATAAATAAATTGAATTAAAACAACACTTTGAAATGTTTTCCATATTGAAATGAATATGTTTCAATAAAAATTACACAATGTAATGCTTGAATTTCCTTTCTTCTGAGATCGCAGCAACGCGCGACGGGTAAGCTAGTTCTAAATCAAGTAAATACTAATGTATTAAATAGCAAATCTTTACAGCTTTCCTTAATAAATAACAAACATAATACACAATTCACAAAAGAACAAAAAACAATTTAAAAGTATATTTTAATGATTATAAGCCTTTAGACATTTAAAAAAAGCAGCATTTGGATAATTGTGAGATTTTCTTTACTAACATCAATCCTTTGCACATTGAGGCAAGTGCATGCATTGGGAGTATTAGTTGAACTATTCTACCTTCAATCCAATATAAATTCATAAAAGTGCATATATTTGGAGGCTTATGTTTCCTATCGTAACTCTAGTACCAGAATATTGGTGAAAATGCATATTTTGGGGGTTCTCAATGACTATGCTAAATCCAGACCAGATAACATTGGGGAAACTGTATATATTTAATACATTTGGGAGGAGGGGGAAAGGGTATGGTCATATTTACTACTATAACTCCAGTCCTAATAACATTGGGGAACTTGCCTATAATTGGGGGCAGAAAGGGGAGGGTCAGATTTTATATGCTAACTTATTTTCCACAAACATTGTAAAAGTAGTGGGGGTGTACATGATTATTTTAAATCCAGTCCTACAACTATTTTGGAATATGCATATACATAAATATGGAGTGTGAAAAGGTCAGTATTATTATACAAACTCCATCCCTATTAACATTGAATAAAGTGCATTATATATATATAGATATATATATATCCAAGCTCAAGCTTTGTTTTCTCTTCTCAAAACAAAGTACAGCACTCCGGGGGTAAAGGCAAAGTTTCTTTATTCCTCCGTTAGCAGTATGGACAGACGTGTTTCAGACGTGAGTCCTTCGTCAGTGTTTTGCTCCAAATGCAGAGGAGGCGGCCATTTTTAAATACGTCATTACGACATGCCAATCAACAGTGACGGCGGTATTGAGATCGCATTAGACGCACTTGCGAATGTGGCGGCCATCTATTAATGTTCAATATTGAACAAGTAAAACGAATGTATATCATCGTTTCTAGATCAAATCTTGCCGTGTATCGGCATATCTGCCGCTCATGCTGGTGCAACGTATTATTAAGCCGTGTATCGGCATTTCACCAGCTACATTAGCATTGTGCATATTGCGCTATCAATAACCGTGATTTATAAAAATGTCATGTTTATTCATATTCATTAAGGGCATGTCATGAAATGACTTATCAAAAATTCATGCATTTGAAGCAAAACACTGACGAAGGACTCACGTCCGAAACGCGTCTGTCCATACTGCTAACGGCGGAATAAAGAAACTTTGCCTTTTCCCCCGGTGTGCTGTACTTTGTTTTGAGAAGAGAAAACGAAGCTTGAGCTTGGATTTTAAACGAGAGTACCATCGCGTATCAAGCACCCGCTTATGAGTGACCCGAGATTTTTTGGTACAAGTGGAGCGTCAAGATATATATATATATCAACACAAAACGTTGCTCTGTGGTTTGCAGTGGCCCCGAGGGAGGTGGCGTGTACACCGGCCGAGCACGCCGGTAATCCAATTATCCCAACAGTTCCAACGTGGTAACACACGCTGTCAGAGACCCAAATCACAACGCAAAGCCAGCAGAATCCAAGGGTGTTTATTAACACCTACAACATGTTTCGGCTTCCATGAAGCCTTGATCACATAAGTGCCGAACAGTGCATGCAGGTTTCAAATAAAGTTTCAAACAGTGACATGGACACAAACAGCGGACTGTGAACACAGTCAAATTCATGGTGGCCATCTTGGCACAGTGAAATAACAATAGCAAAGTGAAAGTTACTGCCCGTAATGAGCGCAAAATTCACACAAAAGTCAATGTTTTGTAACCACAACACAACACAAAGTTTCAAATGAATACTTTGTAAATGGCATTGTCTGTTCTCAGCACAAAATATAGTTGGAGCGCAAAACAGAGCTCGATGATATGTAAAGGTGATACAAGAATAACTGCTTCGTGAAAGACAAGTCTGTTGTCATAGTTATGATCAAAGCATTAAGTCGCAGTGACTCATACAACTGTAAAAGGGGGATCAGCTCTGTGCTATGAGTGGTCCTATGCTTGCGTGCAAACAGCAGTGTGACAATATCTGCATGCAGGGGGGGAGGAGCAATACTCCTCAGAAAAAAATAAACAGGCACCGAAGTGATGTGAGAATGCTGTAAGTATTCTCCACCAACGAACGAATACAACGTGAGATCTAAAAGTTCTATTATAATGCCTGCCTACAAAGATAGGCGGAACCAGGAAAACGCGTGTGTGTCTGGAAAATACCTGCGCGTGCCCAAATGTCCAGAATTAAGGTTACCAGGTAAAATACCCTGGAGCTCTGGGAACAGAGCCTCTGGAAAAAGAATAAAGGCAAATTAACATACGCCGGTGAGAAAGTGTCCCAGATTGCAAGATGGCAATCTAGTAGGCTGACTGGAACACAGTGCCTGCTGCAGTGTCTTGATGCTCATGGTGATGCCCAGAATGGGCGTGCTCTTAAAGTACTATCAGGAACGTGATTGACGCAGGGCCTGGTGCAAGGTGCAGTGTGAGGCCCCTGTCCCTGTAGTGCTCCTGTAAAACGAAAGAAGAAAGTTTAAAATCAAACATGACAACATCTTGTGCGTGCAATTATTAAACAAGCTCATAATGCATGGAAAGAAGAGTTAGTCTAAAAACAAGTTGTGGCTAGTTGGCAAAATAGTTTAAATTAAGAATAATCGTCTTTTAAATTAACTGCCAATTCTTCATTGTGGTTCAAGCCTCCTGGAGCCTTGGTTTGGAAATTAATTATGTACTTAGATTCCATTTGTCTCATCTTGAGCACTATGTTGTCACCCCTGGGGTTCCTATTGGTCTGCTCTAGGATGAAAAATCTCATGAGTGCTGGATTGGAAAAGTGATGATCACTAAAGTGCCTTGCCACAGGATATATGGCATCCTTGTGGACAATGGCATGATAGTGCTCCAGTATGCGTTTCTTGGCATGGGCGGTAGTACTGCCGATATACCATAACCCGCAGGGGCAAACTATCACATAAACCACGAACATGGTGCTGCAGGTAAGGAATTGGGTGATCTCTTTAGCTATGCCGTTATATTCCACTCTCTTGACCAGGGTACTGTGTTTGCAGGCTTTGCAGTGACCGCACGGAAAAAACCCTTTCAATCCGAGGCCTCGGTTGTCGGAGTAATCCGTGATGTCACTGCGAACGCAAAGATCTCTTATGTTCCTGCCTTTCCTGTATGTGATGCTCGGTTTATCAGGGATAAGATTCCCTATGGTGCTGTCACTTTTTAAGATGTTCCAGTTTCTGGCTACAAACTTATGTATCTGCTTAGACTCCTTGTTGAATGTCAAGATGAGTCGGGTATTGTTGTCTCCTGGTGTGGTGTCATCAGGGGTATTCTCAACCAGAGTGTCATTGCGCATGACAGCATATGCCTTAGCTTTGGCTTTTTTCAACACCCATGCCAAATAGTCTCCTTGTTTGAAACGATCCAGCATTTCCAAAGCGGCCTGTTGATAACTGGCCTCTGTGTTGCAGTTTCTCTTTGCCCTCAGCAGTTCACCAAAGGGAATGCTCCACTTGAGCGGTTCCGGATGACTGCTGAGGGCATGGAGAATACTATTGCCGGCCGTCGCCTTCCTGAAAAGTGAGGTATAAATCTTATTGTCCTTGATGTCAATCCTGACATCAAGATACTCGGCCGTGGTTTTACTGTTGGTACTGGTGAGTGTGATGTTGCTGTCATTGATGTTGAGAAGATCGATGAAGCGAGAAGCGTCCTCCTCCGATACTCTCCACATCAGGAAGAGATCATCAAGAGTCATGGCGAGGTCGCCAGTAGGTAGTTATAGTTAGGACCTAGCTACCATAGGAAATCCGCAACATTCTATTGGGAATAACTTTGGCATCGGTGGAGGAATTTGCGTGTAATTTTCCAAAATTTAGGTCAGCTCCGCTCCGCTCCGCTTCTTCCCTGGAAGTTTCGGGGGGATTCGTCATGCAGGGGACGAGAAAAAAGGGGGTCCCAAAACGTGTTTTCCCCATGTTCATTTCCAAAGGACGAATAGACAAGGCTACAGCCCGAACCGCTGAATAGAATTACACCAAACTTTGCAAAATTGTAGGGACTGGTAAGCAGAAGTGCCTTTTCTATATTTGGTGAAAATTGCTCCAGTGGTTTTTACGAAAATTAACTTCAAAAACACATATATATCTATATGCACGCTTCCAGCGCTTATCTGTACGCGTACCGGGGAGCGCACCCGGCGCACCATGGGAGTGCGCGAGCGGAAAGCTGATTGGCTCTCAGGTGTCTGTCAACATTCTAAACAGTTCCGGAGATTCCGCCATCTTGTGTCTCGGTAGAATCGAGACAGAAGAGGTGAAAAAATAAAGGGGAAAATGATTAAAAGGGGGGCAGGGTAGATACCCCCTGACCCCCTAGGTTTTCTGAGGGGGGCCTAGAAGGGCCCTGAAGGGCAAAAAAATGTATTTAAAAAAAAAAAATTTGCGGGGTAAGCACTGGGTGCGTTCCCGTGTACGCTTCCAGGTACGCATACCCTGAGCGTACCACAGGGAAAAACTGTGAAAAAAATAGTGTAAAATAAGAATTTGGAGTGCTTAGAGGTAGGGTAGCTCTAAAAAGAGCTGTTGTGTTATGTGGGTCATTTAAGTACCTACAAGTAGGTACTGATGCAGAGTCTAAAATTCAACAGAAAGACTCTGTTCCCCTCATCTGAGAAATGTACAACATCTCCTCTGTAGATATCTTGCATGTTGTAACGCAAGTTATTGTGGTACATGGAACGCATACCTTAGTCTCTCGGCTAAGCAGAAACAGATCCTTTTGGGACTCCCTGATAAGGTCTGGGGTTTCAGGGGCACTCTACCCTGCCCCCTTTTCACGTTCTTAACTATTAAATGTCACTCTCTTCTGAAACTACACAAAATGGCGGCGATAGGGTGCATCAGAGACAGACAGTAAGAGAAAGGAGGCAGGAGATGAAGAAGAGATGTCAAATATACATTGGAGTAAATATAGTAGGAGAAGGGAAGTAAATATGAGTAAACTTACTATGTAACATAAAAATGTTGCACTCTATGCTATAAGTCTCACTTTATACTATAATCACTTCGCTACTACCTCATAAATTAGAAATAAAAATGAATAATATCTCAAACAATTTTTAATTTCTAAATATTAAAATTTATTGTTCTGAATTTTCATAATTTAAAAGAACTTGTAACATGTCCTCATCAGAAATTTCCTCTTCAATCACATCATCGGGAATCTCCTCATGAAAAGTCTGCAATGATGATTCTTGGAACTCTATGGTCTCCAAACATTCGATAAATTCGCCGTCAAGAGACTGATCCCAAAAATCACTCATGTCATCTCCTCCAAGAGAAAATATTTCATTATTGGTGCTGTCAATATCCGGGACATTTAGAATCTCAATAAATGTAGTGGAAAATTCAAAAGAAATGTCAACGGTCTCTTCATTGTGATCCATTTTATTTTGAAATTTCTTGCTGTAAATTGCAGAAAAAAATAATCACTTTCATTTATCATTTTTAGTAATACATAATATAAAACTAGCTTTATCAAGTATTTAGTTCTTTAACATTAATATGCACAATTAAAAAAAAATTAATATAACTATATCAGTAGTTAGGGCACTGTAGGGGTCAAGTTGACAAAGGTACCTCTGAGTTTTTAACAGTGAAGTTTTCTTTCGGCAGTGTATAGTATCAGGCAGGAACTAGAAATATAAAGCACTGCATGTGATGAGGCCTATCTCAATCCATAACTATAACAAGAGAAATCATTTTTCAAATTATCTTAAAGTGTACACCATAGTTCCCCTTACAAATTAACAACTCACCTTTTTGAAAGTAGGAGAAGAGTTAGTACTGTGTAAATCTTACACCTGAAATTGAACACCAAAAATTCCTCACAAATGTACCTCAGACAGTAGTATCACAAAATGGCTGTGTTTTTCTCTCATTTTAGATATATACATAACCAATCAAACTTCATCACACACAAATTCAAAACCAAAGTAACATTTTAATTGGTTCTAAATTTCAACACTTTCAAATGTGTTTTCTACATGCAATTTTCCATAGGACATTTAGACACAGCTACAGCCCGAACGGCTGAACGGAATTACACCAAACTTTGCAAAATTGTAGGGACTGGTACACAGAAGTACCTTTTCCATATTTGTTTAAAATTGCTCCAGTGGTTTTTATGAAAAGTAACTTCAAAAACACATATATATCTATATGCGTGCTTCGAGCGCTTACAGGTACGCGTACCGGTGAGCGCACCCGGCGTGCCACGGAAGTGCGCAAACGCTGATTGGCTCTCAGGTGTCTGTCAATATTCCAAACAGTCCAGAGAGTCCGCCATCTTGTGCCTCGGTAGAATCTAGACACAAGAGGTGTAAAAAAAAAAGGGGGAAATTATTAAAAGGCGGCAGGGTAGACACCCCTTGACCCCCTAGGTTTTCTGAGGGGGGCCTAGAAGGACCCTGAAGGGCAATAAAACTATTTTTTTTCTTTTAAATTTGCGGGGTAAGCGTTGGGTGCGTTCCCATGTACGCTTCCCGGTACGTGTACCCTGAGCGCACCACGGGGAAAAACAGTGTAAAATATTAGGGTAAAAAAATAATTTAGAGTGCTTAGAGGTAGGGTAGCTCTGAAAAGAGCTATTGTGTTATGTGGGTGTTTTTTGTACCTACAAGTAGGTACCGATGCAGAGTCTAAGATTCAAGAGGAAGGCTCTATTCCCCTCATCTGTAAAATGTACACCATCTCTCCTATAGATGCCTTGCATGTTGTAACGCAAGTTGTTGTGGTATATGGAATCCATACCATAGTCTCCGAGGAAAGCAGAAACAGATTTATTCACATGTTTCCTTGCTTTCTCAATCTGTGGACAAAATTGGTTGGACCAGTTCCATTTTTGCCTTTGGCATATATTAGAATATACCAAGGCAGTTTTTGGAAAAAGTGACATCAATTGCCCAAAGCTGTCCTTTAAAAGCATTTCCAGACCTACCCCAGTCAAAGTGCTCAGGTCATTTCCACCACAGTGCACAATTATGGGGTCAGGGTGTGGTAGATGCATAAAGGATTTTACCTGTGGTATCAATTGGTGACATCTCAATCCTCTCTGGCCAATCCACATAATATCCACATTTGGTAAATTGAGGTTGTGAATACCTCTGTTAGCTGCATATTTTTCACTCCAGTGAACAAAGCTATGACCCACAATCCAGACTTTAGGCATCTTCAAGGTAGATGTGGTTGTATTCATATGAGTTGTGGAAATGAAATGGCAGTTTGAAAGTAGGAGTTATGAAAAAAAGTGGTTGAGATTCAGTGCACTTGAAAAAGAAGAAATGATTGGTGATTTTTAAAATCCTCCACTGAAAATTAGGGTGCATGCTTTTGTTTTTTGAAATAAGTAATTCTAATGGTTGAGAAAAAGTCATTGAAAGAAACATTGCACATGATTAGCTAGTATATTGAGAGGTCAAACACCCTTGCAGATTCATTTGCAACGTAGTATTATGAACTTTTCACCTGTGTGCTGAGTTCGGTGTGAGATACCATGGTAACAGGTCTAGGGCCAGATGTAGGTAAATCATATTTACCACCTCTTAAATACCGAATTTTACCGATTCGGTATTTAAGAAGTGGTAAATATGAAGGGGGGAGATGTAGGTAATTCCAGATGTGGAAATACCGAATCGTTAAGATTCGGTATTTACCGAATCTGGAAATACCGAATCGGTATTTCCTATTGATTCATATGGGCTGTGAAGCCCATAGGAATCAATGGGCAATACCGATTCTGTAATTACAGAATCGGTAAATACCGATTTTAGCAAGGGTGCAGGGGGTGTCACTTTGACACCCTCTGGCACCCCAAAAATAGGCATGTGCGCCATGTGGCACACAGACATGCCCTAAGGGCATGTCTGTCTGTCACATGGCTAGGTGTGCATGCACACATGTGCATGCACACCTGAATTCAGTATTTTAACACCCAATTGGATTGGGTGTTAAAATACCGAATTTGTAGGGCCTTTGGGACTCTGAAGAGTCCCACCTACATATGGATTTAAAGAATCGGTATATTTACCGATTCGGTAAAATACCGAAGTGGTAAATTTACCGAATCGGTAAATATACAGATTCTGTAAATTCACAACCACCTACATCTCAAAAGCCAAATACCGGTCGGTAACGGCCGAATTCGGCCGTTACCGACCGGTATTTGGCTACCTACATCTGGCCCTGAATGAGCACTGGGGGGATGGGTGAATATTATGTGAGTTTGAAAGTGTTGAAATGTAGAACCAATTAAAATGTCAGTTTGGTTTTGAAATAGTGTGGGAAGAATTTTTATTGGTTAACTCCAGGGATATGTGTGAAGAATTACAGGGAATCAGGGCCATTTCTGGTTGCAGTGTTTGAGGTGCATTTCAGAGATTCTCCTACAGAAAATCTGGTGTGTGTGACTGACACTGTTCTAAATCTTCTAAAGCATTTTTAAAGGTGAGTTATGATTCATTTAATATAGATAGAATGCTGCATGCACTATGGGGAAGATTAAGAAGCATATTGGACTTGTTTATTCTTGCATTGTGTCTCATGTTTCTATGTAATGCTGGCAAAAAAATAAATGGTGCATATTGGAAATGTATTTTGGAAATGAGTCAGGTTTCTGCCTTGTAATATAGTGATTATTTAAATGGGCTGTGCTCTGTGTGTAAAACGATTTACTATGCTACATGTTTTTTGCTAAAATGTAAGATGGTGATTGATGGTGAGATGGTATGAGCACAGACACACACTGTTTTTTGCCAGTAGAGACAGTGAAATAGTATGAGCAGAGACACACATATTGCATGCAGAGACAGACATGGTAGATGACATGTAACATCCTGGTCATGTGCCTAAGATCACACTGTGAGTCAAGCTTGATTTTAAATGAATCTGGGTGAATAATTTGCTTAGTTGATGTGTTTAAAAATATGGGAATACATGTATTCTTGAAGTCAGTTAGGCTTTAAGATATGTAGTAGTAGAGAATCTTAGGCAGCATGTCTGTTCGGCCTCTTACTTCACAAATAGGCTCTAAGCTGTGCAATAAAGGTCCAGGGTGTGCCGTTGAAATGAAAAAGGAATGTTATGTCTTGCTTATATATATGTGGTCTGTTTTTTGCCAGTAGGGACAGTGAAATAATATGAGCAGAGACACGCATATTGCATGCAGAGACAGACATAGTAGATTACATGTAACATCCTGGTCATGTGCCTAATATCACATTGTGAGTCAAGCTTGATTTTAAATGAATCTGGGTGAATAATTTGCTTAGTTGATGTGTTTAAAAATATGGGAATACATGTATTCTTGAAGTCAGTTAGGCTTTAGGATATGTACTAGTAGAGAATCTTAGGCAGCATGTCTGTTAGGCCTCTTAGTTCACAAATAGGCTCTAAGCTGTGCAATAAAGATCAAGGGTGTACTGTTGAAATGAAAAAGGAATGTTATGTCTTGCTTATATATATATGTGGTCTGTTTATTGCCAGTAGAGACAGTGAAATAGTATGAGCAGAGACACACATATTGCATGCAGAGACAGACATGGTAGATTACATGTAACATCCTGGTCATGTGCCTAATATCACATTGTGAGTTAAGCTTGATTTTAAATGAATCTGGGTGAATATTTTGCTTAGTTGATGTGTTTAAAAATATGGGAATACATGTATTCTTGAAGTCAGTTAGGCTTTAGGATATGTACTAGTAGAGAATCTTAGGCAGCATGTCTGTTAGGCCTCTTAGTTCACAAATAGGCTCTAAGCTGTGCAATAAAGATCAAGGATGTACTGTTGAAATGAAAAAGGAATGTTATGTCTTGCTTATATATATATATGGTCTGTTTTTTGCCAGTAGAGACATTAAGATAGTATGAGCACAAAGACACATAGTGGAGGCACAGACAGACATGGTAGATTACATGTAACATCCTGGTCATGTGCCTAAGATCACACTGTGAGTCAAGCTTGATTTTAAATGAATCTGGGTGAATAATTTGCTTAGTTGATGTGTTTAAAAATATGGGAATACATGTATTCTTGAAGTCAGTTAGTCTTTAGGATATGTAGTAGTAGAGAATCTTAAGCAGCATGTCTGTTAGGCCTCTAACTTCACAAATAGGCTCTAAGCTGTGCAATAAAGATCCAGGGTGTGCCGTTGAAATGAAAAAGGAATGTTATGTCTTGCTTATATATATGTGGTCTGTTTTTTGCCAGTAGAGACAGTGAAATAGTATGAGCAGAGACACGCATATTGCATGCAGAGACAGACATAGTAGATTACATGTAACATCATGGCCATGTGCCTAAGATCACACTGTGAGTCAAGCTTGATTTTAAATGAATCTGGATGAATAATTTGCTTAGTTGATGTGTTTAAAAATATGGGAATACATGTATTCTTGAAGTCAGTTAGGCTTTAGGATATGTAGTAGTAGAGAATTTTAGGCAGCATGTCTGTTAGGCCTCTTACTTCACAAATAGGCTCTAAGCTGTGCAATAAAGATCCAGGGTGTGCCGTTGAAATGAAAAAGGAATGTTATGTCTTGCTTATATATATATGTGGTCTGTTTATTGCCAGTAGAGACAGTGAAATAGTATGAGCAGAGACACACATATTGCATGCAGAGACAGAAATGGTAGATTACATGTAACATCCTGGTCATGTGCCTAAGATCACACTGTGAGTCAAGCTTGATTTTAAATGAATCTGGATGAATAATTTGCTTAGTTGATGTGTTTAAAAATATGGGAATACATGTATTCTTGAAGTCAGTTAGGCTTTAGGATATGTAGTAGTAGAGAATCTTAGGCAGCATGTCTGTTAGGCCTCTTACTTCACAAATAGGCTCTAAGCTGTGCAATAAAGATGCAGGGTATGCTGTTGAAATGAAAAAGGAATGTTATGTCTTGCTTATATATATGTGGTCTGTTTTTTGCCACTAGAGACAGTGAAATAGTATGAGCAGAGACACACATATTGCATGCAGAGACAGACATGGTAGATTATATGTAACATCCTGCTCATGTGCCTAATATCACACTGAGAGTCAAGCTTGATTTTAAATGAATCTGGATGAATACTTTGCTTAGTTGATGTGTTTAAAAATATGGGAATACATGTATTCTTGAAGTCAGTTAGGCTTTAGGATATGTAGTAGTAGAGAATATTCCAAACAGTCCAGAGAGTCTGCCATCTTGTGCCTCGGTAGAATCGAGACACAAGAGGTGTAAAAAAAAGGGGGAAATGATTAAAAGTGGGCAGGGTAGACACCCCTTGACCCCCTAGGTTTTCTGAGGGGGGCCTAGAAGGACCCTGAAGGGCAATAAAACTATTTTTTTATTTTTTATTTTCGCGGGGTAAGCATTGGGTGCGTTCCCATGTACGCTTCCCGGTACGTGTACCCTGAGCGCACCACGGGGAAAAACAGTGTAAAATATTAGAGTAAAAAAATAATTTAGAGTGCTTATAAGTAGGGTAGCTCTACATGTATTCTTGAAGTCAGTTAGGCTTTAGGATATGTACTAGTAGATGAGAGTTAGAGAGATGGGGCAGGCACTGAGTGAGATGCAAACTGTGAGCAGACACAGGTGACATTATTGAAACATGTGAAAATATAATTCCTTATTTCATACAGACACTCAGTGTGATCCTTGTAAAAAAAAAGCCATACATTTTACGAAATGACACACAGAAACAGAGAGAGGGGGCACACACAGAGTGAGATGACACACAGGCACAGAGTGAGGTGAGACACAGGCACAAAGTACCCTTTAACCTTAGAGATGCAAACTGTGAGCAGACACAGGTGACATTATTGACAAATGTGAAAATATAATTCCTTATTTCATACAAACACTCAGTGTGATCCTTGTCAAAAATGTTAAAGCCATACTTTTTACCATAAAACATTTACCAGAGTGAGATGAGACACACGCAAACAGACAAATGACACACACAAAGAGAGGGAGATGGGGCAGGCACAGAGTGAGATGAGACACAGGCACAGAGTGAGGTGAGACACAGGCACAGAGTACCCTTTAAGCTTAGAGATGCAAACTGTGAGCAGACACAGGTGACATTATTGACAAATGTGAAAATATAATTCATTATTTCATACAGTCACTCAGTGCGATCCTTGTCAAAAATGTTAAAGCCATACTTTTTACCATAAAACATTTACCAGAGTGAGATGAGACACACGCAAACAGACAAATTACACACACAAAGAGAGAGAGATGGGGCAGGCACAGAGTGAGATGACACACAGGCACAGAGTGAGGTGAGACACAGGCACAGAGTACTCTTTAAGCTTAGAGTTGTAAACTGTGAGCAGACACAGGTGACATTATTAAAAAATGTGAAAATATAATTCCTTATTTCATACGGACACTCAGTGTGATCCTTGTCAAAAATGTTAAAGTCATACTTTTTACCATAAAACATTTACCAGAGTGAGATGAGACACACGCAAACAGACAAATGACACACACAAAGAGAGAGATGAGGCAGGCACAGAGTGAGATGATACACAGGCACAGAGTTAGATGAGACACAGGCTCAGAGTGAGATGAGACACAGGCACAGAGTGAGATGAGGCACAGGCATAGAGTGAGATGAGACACGTAAAGAGAGAAATGAAACACACCAAGAGAGAGATGGGGCAGGCACAGACTGAGATGAGACACAGGAACAGAGTGAGATGAGACACAGGCACAGAGTGAGATGAGACACAGGCACAGAGTGACATGAGTCACAGGCACAGAGTGAGATGGTGCAGACAGAGAGTGAGATTAATAATGAAACAGTACTGCACTGTTGCTGTGGCACAGTTGCTGTGGTATAAACTTACTTATGTTGTAAACTAGTGTTTATATCGTTTACTTATTGTAATTGCTATGTAGTATGTTTGTGGTGGTCTATAATATGTTATTTTTTCTTTACCACAGATTGTAATCATCTATAGAAAGATAAAAGAATATGCCGACGAAGGAAAGACGACAAAAAATATATAAACATGATTTATGGTCCAAGAAAACACAAATAGAAGATTCATCCAAAACACAATCTACAGTAAAAAAAAATGCTCCTGGTAAGCAAACAAAGGAGTTTTTAAGGAAATTAGTGAAATGTAAAAAAAAAGAGATGTTCTTTCAAAGAAAAAAAACATCTCTAAATACAAAGAAAAAACTGTGCCCCTCAAAAAATGTTAGACCTGTAGAAGGAGATGATATTCTCTATAGCAATAGACGGAGAAATCAATTTATTGACATTCGTAGACAAATGTTTTATAACAGAATTGTTTTAAATTTATAAAAAAAATGTAAAGATGTATCAAAAGAAGAGTGCTTTTTACAAGAAAAAAAAAGCATAGTGAAGATTGTGGATCAGGCATTTAAAGTGAAAAATAAATTATATGGTTTAGTAATCAATAGAATTCGTACACTAGATAAGGTAATCAATGTTTTCAAATCAAAATGTAAGTGGAAAAGAGTAATTAATCTGACTAATTTTTGTGATGTTCTTTCTGGAGAATGGAAGCATAGTTCAAGTTGTGAGCCATTTTTTAATGAAGAAAGTTACTTTCAGGATAATGATTTGTACATGCATTTGAGACCAGTGGTCGAGCATATGAGGTGAAGGACGGTTGTCCGGTTGAAAAAGAAAAAATGGTGCCTAGAAATGCAGAATAAGTGTTAGCTGATGAAGTTTTAGGGAGATGTCCTAAGGCTCCAGGGTATACTTGGAATTGTAGTAGTAGTGTAGTGTGTAGTGTGCGACAGGATTCAATTGATTTGTTTCTCAATTTCTTACGGACATATACTAAGAAAAGTCTAAAACAAAAGATGAAGATTTTGCAAGAGTTAGATTCTTGTAGAGTGAGAGAAAAAACAGGTTTGCATGGGCATTCACTGGCTTGTCTTTAAAAGAAAAGTATGTCAGAGTGTTTTTCACCATTTTAGGATGTTAGCAGTCCATCATAATAAAGTGAGGAAATTAGTGAGAAGGTTGTATTATGCAAAAAGTCCAGCACTTAAGCTAAAACAGTTAAACAGTGCTCTTTTGCATGGAACTGAATTGTATGTTAAGAACATTTGTGAAGAAATTGAGGATACATTTGTTATCCCCTTCTTTTACAGGTCAGCACATCACTGGATACTTACTAGGTACATTGTTATACCTGCACTATTTATCTCACTTTTTACAACTTAGCTGAAAAGTAGAGAAATGTGAGTAAGGTGGGGATTTGTGTACCCCAGTCCTGAAGAAGGTGCTCCACACCGAAACATGTTGATGCACACCAGAAGGAGCTAATGCACATTGTTTTGCATAAAAAATCTCCTCACACTACTTCTTAATAGTACCAGCCCGGAGGTCCATTAAAGTTTTTTGTTACCCAACGAGCCAGGTATTTTTTAACATCACCCTTTATAAACCCCACTTTTCACTCAAATTGTAAATATAAAGAAAACCCTCACTTACACCACACATAGTCAATATTAGTACTCCCACGTAGTCATTGGTAGCAGCACACCGTACCCCGTAGAGGGGTACGAGGACCCCAATGATGAAGCATGACACCAAGGGGCCTGTTGGTGTGTGAGGGGTAACAAAAAACACCTGGGTGTCCCCCACCATTGTAGGAAACACCTTTTCTGAAGGAGTGGATTCCTTTTGTTTAATTGCAATATTCAACAACAAAATGTTAAAGTTAGAAAATCAAGAGATTGTGAAACTGGAAGCTATTGATAAAATAGAGCATGAAGGAGCAACTATTATTTTGTCAGAAAAGTTGAAATCAAAATTGGATTCTTTAGAGAAGACAATATCTAAAACTGCTCGTTTGGAAAAGACTCTGTATGCATCTTTAAATTGTCATATAATTTTACGACGGAATTTACATGTGGAAAGAGGTTTAGTAAATGGAGCAATGGGTCATGTTGGTGATTTTGTGAATTACCGAAATAGAGATGGAATTGAATTTATAAAAAATAAATTTGATGGTATTGAAGAAGTACAACAAATCAGTCGTTGTTCTGCTCGATTTTTGCTTGTGAAAGATTTATATGTCCGCCGAAAACAGTTTCCTGTTTCTTTGGCATATGCAGTGACTATTCATAAATCTCAAGGTTTAAGTGCAGATAGTGCTTTGGTAAATATTGGAAGTTCTGTGTTCAAATTGGGTATGGCATATGTTGCTTTATCTCGAGTCAGAACTTTATCTGGATTGTACCTAATTGATTTTGATGAGACAAAGATCTAAATTGTGTAAAAGAATATAATAGGTTAAGAAGAGAGTATGCTCCAAATTTACCTCAATATCCTCTATTTGAAAAGCGTGTAGTAGGCCAAAAAAGAAGAAATAAGAAAAATTATAGTGAAGTTGTAGCAAAAAGAAAAAAAGTAGATGGACCCGTAATTGTAAGCAGAAAGGAAAAGGATTCAGTTAAAGATGTTGTTGGATTTCAGTTTGAAAACAGTTCCGGTGTCAACTGCTATGCTAATGTAGTGGTTAATGGTTTTTTTTTCTCCAAACTGTACAAGAACAGTTTGTTGAAAATCGTGATCAAAGATTTTGTTGTTTGTTGAATTCTGTGTTTGAGAAATGTAGCAGTGATAGAACAAAAATACAAAGTGTTTCTGAAATTCTAAATGTTTTAGACATATGTTCTGATCTAAATCAATTTTCAGAGAATATTCAGCAAGATTGTCAGGAATTTCTAATGTATATGCTTGTTGTATTGCAAGATGAAGGTGTAGATGTAGAAAATCTTTTTGGCCTTTCTTATAAATGGCAGCATAACTGCGACAATTGTTCCTTTTCAAGTACTACTACAATAGACACTGAAAGATTTATATATTTGACTTTACCAGGCTGCAAATCAGTGTCTTTTAATAATCTAGTTAGAGAAGCAAATCAAAACATGGTCTGTACTCAATGTAAATCTGCAATGCTATCAACATTATTTATACAAAGATATGGACAGTATGTAATTTTAATGTTCCAACGATGTAGACCTGATGGAACTAAATTGACAACTTTAATTAAAAATATTGTGGCTTCCTAATTATCAATTTCAGGAAGAACCTTTGCAACTGCAGCAATTATTTACCATGATGGTCCTTCGACAACATCAGGACATTACACAGCTTATTTAAAATGTCAAAAAGGCTGGACTAATTGTAATGATACTCAATTAACTTTCAAACAACATTTGCCTTCTGACGAAATTTTAGGAAAGGTAATTGGCCTATGAAGATTGGAGCAGTTAATAAAACTTAGTTTGCTGTTCAAAATTACTTTGTGAGTGAGAGTGATCAAGATAATAAAAAACTTGTAGTTATCAGTGTAAGTGTATCACATAGTTAGTGATATGAGTATTATGGGAAATGTTAATCATGAGTAAGGCAGAGGTGGAAATATAACTATTGTTTCATGATGTAAAAGATGTTGGAGCTTTTCTTTCAGAAACTCGGGTAAATGGAAGTTTAAGAATACTATTGAGTAATTTCCAAAGAAAAGGACTTTCCATATACTATTTGGCCTCGTGGAAAAGTACGTGGATCAAAAGTGAGTTAAGATATATTTTTTTCTAAATGTTACATTATTTCTTTAAAAACGTTGTATGGGTTTTTTAAACACAATCTTTTTGATTGTGTTTTGTTTTTTGCCCGCTGTCATATGATGATTAGTATTGAACTCACTGTTTTAAGTGAAATTCAATATATTCTGAGAACAGCAAAAATAAACCATATAACATGTTGTACAAGTTATTTTGTATTTTGTATTGTGAAATATATATTATACTCCCCTTGTCTCACGCTCAATCACCTTTTTGAACCCTATATCACTCCTCTTTCCTCAACCTCACTGCCCTTCTCTCACCCTCCCACACCTCCCTTCCCTTATTCCACTTCCCTCACTTATCCTCATTCCCCATCCTTAACTCCCCTTACCCTCACTGTCCTCCTACAGTCACCTTTTCCCAGTTCCTCTGCTTCACTCCCCTTCCCCTTCTTTCCTTCCTTTGCTCCCTCAGTAATTCCCCTTCTCTCACTCACCTTACTCCACTTTACTCACTCCTTCTCTCATTCTCTCTGCCCTCTCACTTCCTCACTCCTCTTCCCTCACTCTCTCTTTGTTACCCTCACTTCCTCTATCCCCTCACTCTCTCATGCCCCTTCACTCACTCTCACTCACCTTCCATCCCTCATTGTCTTGAATGCACCCTCACTCACTCCCCCTTCCCTGTCACTTACTCCCCTTTCCTTACTTCCCTTTCCTCCATTAGTTATGATAACTCACATTCCTGTAGTATCTTACTCACCTTCAGTTCATTTCTCTCTCCCTCTCTTGCTCTCTGTCACTGAATCTATCCGCCTCATTATCCTCTTAGTAATTTGCTCTCCCTCAATTTTTTTTCCCGTCTCTCTGCTCTTCAGTGTTCCTTTGTTTCTCTTTCTGTGTCCTTCACTCCTACTTTATCTCTTAGTATCTTTTTTATGACTTTTAATCTCATGCCTTGTCTCTTGCATTTTGAAATATAAATAATAAAAATGATAAGTAATTTTTCTTTCCTTTTCCACAGATATTAAATGTATTAAACATATGTCATTAAGTTTACATTACTTATAAGGTAAGTTTGACAAACAAAATTTACTTTCTCATCACTCTTTTCCTTAACCTCAGTACTCTTCTCTCACCCATCCTACCCCAGTTCCCTGACTCCACTTTCCTTACTTATCCTCATTCCCCATGTTCACTGCCCTTGCCCTCACTCACCTCCCACACTCACCTTCTTTTAGTCCCCCTGCTTCACTTCCCTTCCCCTCTCTTCCCTTTCTTTGCTCCCTCAGTCATTCCCATTCCCTCACTCACCTTACTCCACTTCACTGACTCCTTCTGTCACTCCCACTGTCCTCTCACATCCTCACTCCCCTTCTCTCACTTTCTCTTTCTTAGCCTCACTCTCTCCATCCTCTCACTCTCTCACTCCTCTTCCATCACGCTCACTCTCTATAACTCAGCCACACTCCCTTACTTATCTTTCTTTGCTCCCTCACTCAGTCCCTTTTTGTCACTCTTTTCTTCACTCCCTCTATCCCCTCACTCCCTCACTCCCCTTGTCTTACCCTCACTCACTTTTATCCACCCTTTTTCACCCCTCTTTACTCACACTCTCTGCTGTTCTCTCACCCCGTTCCCTTACTCCGGTTCCTTTACTACCTCTCATTCCCCATCCTTCTCTCCCCTTCCTTTTACTTTCATCCCCATTCACCTTCTCTCAGTACCTATGCTTCAGTCTTCTTCCCCTCTATTCCCTTCCTTCGCTCACTCACTCATTCCCCTTCCCTCACTCACCGTACTCCACTTCACTCACTCTTTCTCTCACTCCCTCTGTCCTGTCACATCCTCATTCTCCACCCCTCACTCCCTCTCTCTTAGCTTCACTACCTCCGTCCCCTTACTCTCTCACTCCTCTTCCGTCACGCTTACTCCCTATAAGCTCCCTCACTCAGTCCCCTTCTCTCACTCTTTCCTTCACTCCCTCTGTCTCCTCACTCCCTCACTCCCCTTGTCTCACGCTCATTTGCCTTTATCCACCCTCTATTACCCCTCTTTACTCACCCTCACTGCCCTTCTCTCACTCTCCTTCACCACCGTTCCCTTACTCCACTTCCCTCACTTCCTCTCATTCCCCATTCCTTCACTCCCCTTCCCCTCTCTCCCTTCCACCACTTACCAGCTCTCAGTCACTCTACTTTACTCCCCTTCCCCTTCTTTCTATCTTTTGCTCCCTCAGTAATTCCCCTTCCCTCAGTCACCTTACTCAACGTCATTCACTACTTCTCTCACTCCCTCTGTCCTCTCACATCCTCACTCCCCTTCCCTCACTCTCTCACTCTTACTCTCACTCCCTCCATCCCCTCACTTTGTCACTCCCCCTTCCCTCACACTTACTCCCTTTAACTCACGAACACTCCCTTATTTATCTTTCTATGCTCTTTTACTTAGTCTCCTTCTCTCACGCCTTCCTTTACTACCTCTATGTCCTCACTCCCTCACTCGCCTTGTCTTACGCTCACTCGCCTTTATCCACCCTCTATCACTCCTCTTTCCTCAAACTCACTGCTCTTTTCTCACCCTTCCTCACCCCCTTTCCCTTACTCTACTTCCCTCACTTATCCTCATTCCCCATCCTTAACTCCCCTTACCCTCACTGTCCTCCTACAGTCACCTTTTCCCAGTTCCTCTGCTTCATTCCCCTTCCCCTTCTTTCCTTCCTTTGCTCCCTCAGTAATTCCCCTTCTCTCAGTCACCTTACTCCACTTTACTCACTCCTTCTCTCACTCACTCTGTCCTCTCACTTCTTCACTCCTCTTCCCTCACTCCCTCTCTGTTACCCTCACTCCCATTGTCCCCTCACTCTCTCACACCCCTTCACTCACCCTCATTCAGCTTCCATCCCTCATTGTTGTGAATGCACCCTCACTCACTCCCCCTTCCCTCTCACTCACTCCCCTTTCCTTACTCCGCTTTCCTTATTTAGTTTTGCTAACTCACATTACTTTAATATCTTATTCACCTTCAGTTAATTTCTCTCTCCCTCTCTTCCTCTCTGTCACTGAATCTATGCACCTCATTATCCTCTTAGTAATTTGCTCACCCTCTTTTTCTTTTTCCCTCTCTCTGTCCTTCACCATTCCTTTGTTTCCCTTTCTGTGTCCTTCACTCCTACTTTATCTCTTAGTACCTTTTTTTGACTTTTAATCTCCTGCCTTGTCTCTTGTATTTTGAAATATATATTATAAAAATGATAACTTATTTTTTTTCCTCTTCCACAGATATTAAATTTAGTAAAAATATGTAATTAGGTGTATATTTCTTATAAGGTAAGTTTGACAAACAAAATTTAGTTTCTCATCACTCTTTTCCTTAACCTTACTACTCTTCTCTCACCCTCCCTCACCCCCGTTCCCTTACTCCACTTCCCTCATTTATTCTCATTCCCCATGTTTACTCCCCTTTCTCTCACTCCCCTCCCACACTCAACTTTTTTCAGTCCCCGTGCTTTACTTCCGTTCCACTCTTTTCCCTTCCTTCGCTCCCTCACTCATTCCCCTTCCCTCACTCACCTTACTCCACTTCACTCACTCGTTCTCTCACTCCCTCTGTCCTCTCACTTCTTCACTCCCCTTTCCTCACTCCCTTTCTCTTAGCCTCACTCTCTCCGTCCCCTCTCTCTCTTACTCCTCTTCTGTCACATTCACTTCCTTTAACTCACCCATACTCCCTCACTTACCTTTCTTTGCTCCCTCACTCAGTCCCCTTCTCTCACTCTTTTCTTCATTCCCTCTGTCTCCTCACTCCCTCATTCCCCTTGTCTCATGCTCACTTGCCTTTATCTACCACTCTTTCCTCAACCTCATTGCTATTCTCTCACCCTCCCTCAGCCCCGTTCTCTTACTCTGCTTCCCTCACTTATCCTCATACCCCATGTTTACTCCCCTTCCCCTTACTCCCCTCCCACACTCACTTTCTTTCAGTCCCCCTTCTTCAGTTCCCTTCCACTCTCTTCCCTTCCTTCGCTCATTCACTAATCCCCGTTCCCTTACTCACCTTACTCCACTTCACTCACTCCTTCTCACACTCCCTCTGTCCTCTCACTTCTACACTGCTCTCTTCTCACTCCGTCTGTCTTACCCTCACTCCCTCTGTCCCCTCACTCTCACTTCCCTTCAATCACCCTCACTCATCTTCAAACCCTCACTGTCATCAACTCACTCTCACTCACTCCACCTTCCTTCTCCCTCACTCCCCTTGCCTTACTCTCACTCCCATTACTTTATCCTCCCTCACCCTCTTTCCCTCAATATCAATCCCCTTTTTTCACCTTGACTCATTTCTTTCCGTCACTCCCTGTCACTCTCCTTTGTTCATTCCACTTCAACTCACTCTTGTTTACAACTCACCTTCTCTCACTCCTCTTCTGTCACTTGTTCCCTCTGTCACTTTCTCCCCTTCATTCACTCATTTCATTCATTTATTTATTCAGTACACATTCTCTGAAAAAAAGAATTGCAAAATATGTAACGAATATAACTCTTTTTTGGAGAATTGGAGTTGATTCTGAAAAGAACTTTTTTTTCTTCTTTTTTTTTGAAATATTTCTTATACTTTTTTATAACGATTTTATATTTTTTTTGTAATTTGTTTCAGGGGAAAAACAAAACCAGGGATTCCAAAACTGCTCAACAGCAGCAAAAAAAAGGGGAAAAATTAGGGCTGGGGAGGGCAGCGGTGTTCCTCTCTCCTTCGAGCAATCAGTTCAATGCTCTGCTCCCCATAACAGAGCAGTTCATCGCAGTCCATGCATAGAATATTGATGCGTGCAAAGACCGGCTGCACGTTCGGGATCATTCTTCCACCTTGTCTTCCCGAAGCTGTTGCTCCACCAGTCGAGGTGCTGGCCCAGTCTCTCGGTGCATTGCGTGCCAGGTCCCTGACACTCTCCCTGGAAAAGTTGTTTGGGTGTCTTCTCTGCACATGCCTAATCAAAGTGGCATTTCCAAAACTATATTTTTTATTTGGATTGCCACGTGATAAGGTGGTGCCACAAATTTTGCAGCACACCTTTGCTGCATTCACCTTTTTTTGTCCTTCGGGGAAGGTAAAAAACTTCCAAATGAAGTGTTCTTTCACTTTCCCTGGTAGGAGGATCCTCAGGCAGGATTTCCTCTTCAGAATCAGAGGAAGTGTTGTGAAAATCGGCCATCTCTCCAAAATTAGATGCAGAAGCAGGCAAGAGGTGTTCTCTTAGCAATTGCAAAGAGTTAGTGAGGGATATGGGTGGGGACTTTCAATATTTGTGGAAAAAAACTGTTATGAACCAATGAAAAGTGTTATTTTAAGGTCACATGACTTGACGCGGTTACGCTACATGCTCCGGAGTGCATCCGGGGGTGCTTACGCGGCACGTACGTAGGCGCTTTCAAGGACGCTTACCCGGCGCGTCTAAATGACGTTTTGCTAGATTTTCGGAAATGCGTTTAAAGTTAAAATACGGTTATTTAAAATCAAAAATACTACTTTTATGAGTATGCCACTGAATGTCTTGCATTATTATTTACTTTAAATACATACTTATATTTTTTTCCGCTCGCGGGAATAGCGCTAACGCTACGTTTACGGGTGCGTTTACGGTTGCGCGTACCCTGAGCGCTCGGGCGTTAAAAAAAAAAAAAAACAGGAAAAATACATTGAATAATTAATGTTTGAAAAATATACAATTATTTAAATAATTATATAAAAATTATGATAATAAATACCAATAAAAAATAGCTATTAAAAAAACTTAATAATTCACTTTAAAAGCCATAGGTTACAAACTCGTTATAGTTAGGAATTAGCTTTTAAAAAACCTTTGAAATTCACTGAAAAAACCATAGGTTTCACGCCAGTTATATTTAGCTGAACATTTCACTCATACAAAACCATTGAAATTCCCACGTTATAGTTAGTTGGACTCACTATAACTCGTGCGCCCGTAATCCACTGCTGATGATGTCACATATTGCATCATTCATGACATGGTCAGTGACATCACTGATGACATCACTGATGACATCACTGATGACATCTCAAATGACATCACTGATGACATCACTGATGACATCATCCATGTGTCACTCTAATCTAACCTTTGATACACCCAGTGTTAAATACAAACGACCATTGCTGAAACCATTGACACACCAATACCAGTAACTACATACGCACACACTGATTCCTAGGTCTACACACACATCCACTCATTCACCCATACAATCACTCATACATACAGACACTCATCAATACAACACTATGATATGCACTCATATACCTATACAGACACTCACACACTGCCACTCATCCATGGAGTTACTCACACACCTACTCAGTCATGCAAAGAATCAATCACACTCCCATTTCCTCATCTATACAGTTATACAGACAACACCTCAAAAATAAAAACATATACTAACACATACATACTCTCTTATACAATCACTGATACAAGTACACATTGATCCATACAGCCACTCACACAATCACTGGCTCTCATGTACAGTCATTTATATATGCCAACTCTCACAAGCACTGTGTTTTACATATGTACTTACTTGGACATGAAGCACTGAGATATCCATTCACTCACCCACACAGCCATGCACACAGTCAACTGCCCATACAGCTGTTTCCACATGCACTCTTAAACCCATATGCCTAGTGAATCAACTGGTCACACATCTATGCACAGAGTCACACACCTCACAGCCACCCACACACACACTCAGACTCACATACAAATACTTGCGCAACCAATCAATAACCCATATAGCCACTCATATAGCTATTGATCAACACATGCAGCAGCTTACACAACAACAGAGATACTGATGCACGCATTCAGACAGTTTAGTCACTAACCCATGCATTCAGTAAGACACATTTATTCACTCACTCATACAGTCAGTCACGCACCAACTAAATCTTTCATCCAGACACTTATATACCCACTCATTATTGAATATGTAAAACATATTTAAACTTTACAGAAACACACAGTCACTGGATGATGTCATCAGTGATGTCATCAGTGATGTCATTTGAGATGTCATCAGTGATGTCATCAGTGATGTCACTGACCATGTCATGAATGATGTAATATGTGACATCATCAGCAGTGGATTGCGGGCGCGCAAGTTATAGTGAGTCCAACTAACTATAAAGTGGGAATTTCTATGGTTTTGTATGAGTGAAATGTTCAGCTAACTATAACTGGTGTTAAACCTATGTTTTTTTCAGTGAATATATACATATATATATATACATACACACACATATAGCTGTATCTATTAACTGCTGGTGGTCGCCAGTAGGTAGTTATAGTTAGGACCTATTTTCCATAGGAAATCTGCAACATTCTATTTGGAATAACTTTGGCGCCGGTTGATGAATCTTCGCAAAATTTCAAAACTAGTGGGGCGCTCCGATCTGCTCCTATCCTGAAAGTCACTGGGTGATTCGTGAAGCGGGAGCCGAGAAAAAAGGGGGTCCCAAAATGTATTTTCCCCTTGCAATTTTCCATTCAGTGGAGTGTTGTAGCTGTAGTAATACAGGGCTATGAAAGCTTTAGCTTTCAGTTTTTGGCACTTGAAGGGCAGCTAATATATATACATATGTGGTCATTCGGATATACTGTTGAACTTGGTGCTGGAAATCAGTGTTTGAGCCTCGGTGTCGCGTCCACATCCTGTTATTGTAGGCAAATCACGTAATCTACGTGTGCCTTAAAATGTACTGTAAATCGTGCTATATAAATATGCTACAAAAAAACTCAAGCAATAGCACACACTTATAAATTTACTACACACTTTGCTTGCAGTATTGTAATGATCCAGTTTCTACGTTCATATTTGTAGAGTGAGCGAGAGAAAGTTATATAACTAAAGTTTTTGTTACTGCCAGAGGTAAGATGGTTGCATACGCTGTTTACAGCTCAATATAATGCGGTAGGGCCCAGGGGCAGCATGTTACAAACATAATGAATACACAGACACAGATAGATAGTTGAAGTGGGTACGGGCACATGCGCTTGACTCCATTTTATTACGTTGCTGTTGGTAACAAGTACAATAGTAATCATCATATCATACACAGATATTCCATCATAAACGGTTTATGACTTCTACTGTACAAAGGTAGGAGCACTACATGTGAAATAATACACAGAAGATTCTATCGTAAAGGGTTCATGAGTTGTGGTGCACTGAGGTAGGGGCGGTTTGTGTGGAGCCTGCGATGATGCAAGGTCCTGGCAGACCACACTGGTAAGAATGTCTTTTGACTACTGAATTTTGCCTTAATAAGGCCACGTGGCGAATATTTATGGTGTACTAAGTTAGTGGTACGTCTGGTGCTCAGCGTGTGCTCACCCTGCGATGATGTGTGGTCCGGACGGGCTGCACTGGAAGCATTGTCTGTTGCCTACTGGACTGCATCATCTGTAATCATGATTCAAATAAAAGACAAAACATATATGGAATACATTGTCGAAATATGTAGGTTTCAGGGACATTATAGTTCAAATTATGACCTGTGCTGTCCGCATTGTAGACTGCCATTCAGTCTTCCTTTGCACTTGCAGGGTGAATTTTGTTATTCAACTAAACCTAGAACTGATCTAAAAGAAGTTCTTGAAGGAAGGCTACTAAAGGGATATTGTGTAGGTTTGGGGGACGTTATACTTAGTTTGCTACTGCACTCTGCAAATAATGTAACAAGAGCCTATTTAATTGTGAGCTCTGATGAACGCAGCATTGGCAGGAGGCGGCGGTTAGCAAGAGCCCAGGGCCAGGTGGTGTTGAGTAGAGCTGCACAGTTTTGGTAAGTTAGCGTGTCGGCAACCAGCGATGATAAGTGGTGCACTGAGTTAGTGGCACCTGAAGCATCAATGTTATATGGAGCCTGCGATGATGCGTGCTCCGTCCAGGTAGCAATGTCTTTTGCCTTCTGAATTCTGCCTTAATAAGGCTACGTGGCGATGATTTATAGTGCACTGAGTTAGTAGTACCTTTGGCGCTTAGCGTGGACGTACCCTGCGATGATGCGTGGTCGGGGGCACAGTAATTGGACTAATGTCTTTTGTCTATTGAATTCTGCATCAATTCGATTTAAAAGTGATCGTATGCCTCATTGCTCACATAAAACTGTTTACTCTTCTTTGTGATGATTTATGGTGCACTGACTTAGTAGTGTCTTTGGCGCTGAGCGTGTACGTACCCTGCGATAATGCGTGGTCCAGGGGGGGCGCATTCGGACCAATGTCTTTTGTCTGTTAAACTCTGCCTTAATACGGCCACGTGGCGATGACTTATGGTGCACTGAGTTAGTAGTAACTTTGGCACTGAGCATGTATGTAACGTGCGATGATGCGTGGTCCAGGGGGGCCGCACTGGTAGCAATGTTTTTTACCTTGTGAATTCTGCCTTAAAAGGCCATGTGAAGATGACTTGTGGTGCATTGTGTTAGTGGTACCTGAAGAACTGCGATGATTTGTGGTTCGGGCAGGTCGCACTGGTGCAATGTCTCTTGCTTACTGGAATGTGTCATGTGCAATCGCCATTCCCCTGAATTGTGAGCCCTCACAATGTAGATTAAAGACAGTAGTCAGTTCAGACATTGAGGAATGTTTTTTGTCACATCCTTTAACAAAATCTGAGGACATAGAGTACAATTGTCTCTGCCTTAAAAAAAGCAATGCTGAATTTCATGCTGTCTGTAGTGTAGATCGAAAGCTGAATTCAAGTTGTGAACCCTGTTGTCGGCAATGTAGATCGAAGGCAGTTGTCAGCACAAACATCGAGGAATGCTTTTTGTCACATCCTTTAACAAAATCTGAAGACATGTAGTATAATTGTCTCTGCATTAAATAAATCAAGGCTGAATCCCGTACTGTCCGCGGTGTAGATGCAAAGCTGAATCCAAGTTGTGAACCTTACTGTCCGCAGTGTAGATCGAAGGCAGTAGTCAGCACAGACATCGAGGAATGCTTTTTGTCACATCCTTTAACAAAATCTGAAGACATATATTACAATTGTCTTGGCATTAAATAAAGAAAGGCGTAATTCAATTTTGTCTGTGGTGTAGATCTGTCCGCAGTGTAGATCGAAGGCAGTAGTCGATACAGACATAAGTCTGCGGTGCTGTGGCGCTGAGTTTGCAATGGACCTGCATCGAGGAGGCACGTGGTCAAGGCGGCAGCCACGTGGCAGGGTGAGGACCAACGCTGTGGCAGAGTCTTTTGTCTTCGCACAAGTGACCCACGCCCAAGGCGTGGCCTAAATATTTATACTCTTATGCTGGAGTTGTGTACGTTGGACCAGCCCACTCCACTGCTGCTTCAAGGGGGGGATGACACAGCTACATGATCGAGATATTCCTCAGTGTTTGAGATAATATGGTTGCGTCCACTGTGCACTACACTACACGTATCAATACTAAATCTACACACGGAAAAGTTTTCTGTCTGTATAGTGAGTTGTGTATAGAATATCAACGGTAAGCAGGGGCTGAAAATTCGTTCCGCTTGTGGAATTTGCGGATTTTCCACGATCCGCGAATCTCGCGAAATTGCGGTCAAATCCGCGTATCAGCGGGGACGAACTTTCAGCCAAGCACTTACAGGGTTACAGCAGCAGGTGCAAAAGTTGGGCACCTGCTGCTGTAAGCCTGTAAGTGCTTCCTGGCGCCTCGTTGCCTACTTGCACCTATTCTCTGACCCTGCTCTGACCCTTGAAGCAGGGTCAGAGAATAGTAACAAGTAGGCAATGAGGTGCCTGTCACGAAAATCGAACCTCAACAGGAAGCACTGACAGATATAAAAAGAAGCATTTGCAATGCAATAGGTCTCGCATTAGGAAAGTTTGAGCTATTGGTCTTGTAAATGACAATTTTTTATATTTATGTGTTAGTTTTGAAAATAGCTAAATTAATAGCTTTGTCATTTACAATGCCAATAGTTATAACTTTCGCAAATGTGACACCTATAGCATATGTAATGCAAAATGTTTTGTATTTACGTGACTTAGCTGTATTGATATTACAAATTACAATGGTTTTTATTTTTTTTAAATAATTAATACTTAAATAAAAGTGATTTTAATTTATAATGGCAATAGCTTAAACTTTTGTAAATAACTTTTGTGAAGATTATGTTCAGTGTATTTTATTGTGACGAAAATCCAAGAACAGAAGTGAAATATTAACATCTTTTTGTGACATTTCTAATAGAGTTTGAAACATTGAGGGAACATATTTGAACCAGTTGTTGTTGAATGGTTGCGCAGATTGATGCTGGGGTGGCGCTGAGTGGTGCTGTGGTGGTGCTGAATGGTGCTGTGGTGATGCTGAGTGGTGCTGTGGTGGTGCTGAGTGATACTGGGATGGTGCTGAGTGATGCTGGGGTGGTGCTGAGTGGTGCTGTGGTGGTGCTGAGTGATGCTGTGGTGGTGCTGAGTGGTGCTGTGGTGGTGCTGAGTGATAATGTGGTGGTGCTGAGTGATGCTGTGGTGGTGCTGAGTGATGCTGTGGTGGCGCTGAGTGGTGCTGTGGTGGTGCTGATTGGTGCTGTGGTGGGGCTGAGTGATGCTGTGGTGGGGCTGAGTGATGCTGTGGTGGTGCTGAGTGGTGCTGTTGTGGTGCTGAGTGATAATGTGGTGGTGCTGAGTGATGCTGTGGTGGCGCTGAGTGATGCTGTGGTGGCGCTGAGTGGTGCTGTGGTGGTGCTGAGTGGTGCTGTGGTGGTGCTGAGTGATGCTGTGGTGGTGCTGAGTGGTGCTGTGGTGGTGCTGAGTGATGCTGTGGTGGTGCTGAGTGATGCTGTGGTGGTGCTGAGTGGTGCTGTGGTGGTGCTGAGTGATAATGTGGTGGTGCTGAGTGATGCTTTGGTGGTGCTGAGTGATGCTGTGGTGGCACTGAGTGGTGCTGTGGTGGGGCTGAGTGGTGCTGTTGTGGTGCTGAGCGATGCTGTGGTGGTGCTGAGTGATGCTGTGGTGGTGCTGAGTGATGCTGTGGTGGTGCTGAGTGGTGCTGTTGTGGTGCTGAGTGATAATGTGGTGGCGCTGAGTGATGCTGTGGTGGCGCTGAGTGATGCTGTGGTGGCGCTGAGTGATGCTGTGGTGGCACTGAGTGGTGCTGTGGTGGTGCTGAGTGGTGCTGTGATGGTGCTGAGTGATGCTGTGGTGGTGCTGAGTGGTGCTGTGGTGGTGCTGAGTGATGCTGTGGTGGTGCTGAGTGATGCTGTGGTGGTGCTGAGTGGTGCTGTGGTGGTGCTGAGTGATAATGTGGTGGTGCTGAGTGATAATGTGGTGGTGCTGAGTGATGCTGGGGTAGCGCTGAGTGATGATGTGGTGATGCAGAGGGCAGAAACGCACAAAAAGCAGTCTAACAAAGGGCAGAAGGGCAGAAAAACAAGGGTAAAACGAGTCTAACAGAGGGCAGAAGGGCACAAAAAAACAGTCTAACAGAGGACAGAAGGGCAGAAAAACAAGGGAAAAACAAGTCTAACAGAGGGCAGAAGGGCACAAAAAATGAGTCTAACGGGGCAGAAAGGCACAAAAACGAGTCTGGCAGAAGGGCACAAAAACAAGGGAATAACAGAGGGCAGAAGGGCACAAAAAACGAGTCTAACAGAGGGCAGAAGGGCAGAAAAACAAGGGAAAAATGTGTCTAACAGAGGGCACAAGGGCACAAAAAACGAGTCTAACAGGGGGCGGAAGGGCATAAAAACAAGGGAAAAAATGAGTCTAACAGAGGGCAGAAGGGCAGAAAAACAAGGGAAAAACGAGAGGGCAGAAGGGCACAAAAAACAAGTCTAACAGGGGCAGAATGAATCCCACCCTGCGTGTTTGTCCACGAAGTTGCCACCTTTTTGTGAAATACCATTACTCATTCATTCATTTATTGGGTTCTTTATTCGATGATTAAAAATCACCATAAAAGTACAAACATTCAATATACATTCAGTTCATTTCATTTTAAAAACAAACCATCAAATTAACATGTATCCTAATGTTAGTACAACAACAAAATCGCAATAAATTGAATAAAACATTATAATCCATTAAAAACAATCACGGAAATCTCACAATTCGCCCCCCCTCTAGTAGCTCTTAATCGCACAGCTACTTTGATAAAATTGATAACACAGCACAATGTAAGGGGGTCGGACGCCTGTTGTAAAAAAATCAAAGCCTCTTTGGCACATTTTATATTAGATTTTTTCAGGATGTCTACCAAGAATCTACGTCTGGGTTCAGAATAAAATGAACATAACAATACAAAATGAAGGGAATCCTGCGGAGACCTATTGTCGCAGCCGCAGGTTCCCTTCTGCTCAATAGTAAGTGAATACCCTAATGGTGACCCCAATAAATATGGTAAAAAATTGAGCCTAAAACGGTTCATTAAAAACCTTTCTTGTGCATTGTATAACAGGTATAGGTAAGGTTCCATTCCTTCTGTAGTCTTTACAAGGTTGTATGCGCACACCGTGGTTTTAGCCCTTTCTTGTTCTATTCTCTGTGTGGCTTTGTGTGCCAGAAACGCTTTTTTAACAATTGTCTTATGCTGGGGGGTGATAGCTGTCGGATCGATAAAAAGATTCCCTCGGCCCAGAGTTACCGGTACAGAATTTACATAACTGAGCCACGGGATTCGCGACCACTTTTCTCTGCCCAAGCAGTCCTTCAATATTTCCCTGCTTAGGCTCGCCTCTGGTTTTATCCAGATTTTAAGCCAGGCTAAGATTGGCCTAACCTTTATCAAGTCTTCAAGGTAGGGGATCCCTAACTCCCTGTGTGCTATTGCGGCTGCCAAGCTGTGTGGGGCTTTCAGGACGGAGCGTAGATGTTTGTTCTCCTCCCGCTCCAGTTGGCAAGTGTTTACAAACCCCACACCTCTGCCCCATAGATAACTTTAGAGCAACACATTGAGTTATACAGGATCATCACCTGTTCGGGACACCACCTCCTCAGCCATCGGCCATAACCAGTTATAGCCCCATTGGCGGCATTCATTTTACGACAACGATCCTCTATCAGGGCATTAAATTTTAATAAGCCGTCAAATAATAAGCCCAGATATGAGAATGATTTAACCTTCTCCATCTTATGACTCCCAATCATAAAGGTACATTTATTGGAGGTTTTTTTACCAGCAGATAAAACATACGATTTACCCAAATTGACAGAAAGGTCTAATGAACCCATAAAAGAAACAAAACCATCAATTAAAATCTGTAGACTCTTTGGTGTACGTCCGAGGAGGACCGCGTCATCTGCGTAAAGTAACACAGGAACTTGACGCGACCCTACTCGGGGACAGTCAGATCCCAACTGTAGAAGATGCTGTTCGAGATTATTAATATAAAGGGAGAATAAAAAAGGCGCCAGGATGCAACCTGGACGTACCCCACTTTTACATTGAAAAGAATCAGTGCATCCACCCTCAATGTTATACCTGACTTGCGCTGAGGTGTTACTGTGCAATTCCCTTAGAATGTTAATGAGGCCAACCTCTATCCCCATACTGGTCATCATGTTCCAAAGCTTGCCTCTATTGACATGATCAAAAGCAGCTGCCAGATCCATGAACCCCATATAAAGGGATTCGTTGCTGGCCAAGGTGTATTTGGCTGCTATCATATAGAGGTTCAAGCATTGGTCACTCGTGGAACGACCCATCCTAAAACTGTACTGTACGTCTGAGATGATATTATTAGCTTCTGTCCACTCAGACAGCCGGTTTAATATCCCCCTTCCCAAGATTTTGGCGGATACATCAATCAGGGAAATGGGGCGATAACATTGTGGGTCGTCCCTGTTACCCTTTTTAAAAATAGGGACAATAATAGCAGTGGACCAGGAGGTCAGTAAGCTACAGCGGATTGCGGTATTAATAACTCTCGTCATTATAGGGGCCCATAATTCCACCGAACTGAGGAACAGATCAGGCGGGATTCCATCCGGGCCAGGTGCTTTATTTTTAGATAGCCCCTCAATCCCGACCTTGATTTCCTTTAAGGAAAAGACTACAAGCTGACCGTGGTCTACATTCCCTTTTTCATACTGTGTGTCTATTTCATGATTATATAGGCCCCTATAATGAGTAATCCACATGTCAGGCATGATGTTTGTTCCTAATTTGGTGGCAATGTCGTCCTGAAAAGTGGGTTTATTGATAATTCTCCAAAATTTTGTCAAGTCCCTCTTTTCCCCCGCTTCTCTAAGGTCCGCCCACCATTCTGCTTGTAATGCCTTTTTCCTCCTGCACAGCTCACTTTTGTATTTTTTCTACAGAACGCAACCCGAGTGACATCCCTGGGCTTAATTTTGATACTGTCTTTGAGCTCCCTTAGGGCTTTGGAGCAGTCTCGGTCGAACCATCGCGGCTGACTACCAGTCTCTTTTGCCGGGGCGCTGGTTTTTAACATCCCGTCTACCAAATGTGCTATATGTTCGAATGCTTGGAGTAGCTGCCGCCCTTCAATTATCTCATCTAAACACGCCTCAAAGGCTATTTTCCCCTGCTCCATTATTGATTTGTAAAACCTTTCCCCATTAATCTTAGACCACCTTAGGCGTCTGCCCTGGTCAGTAACCCTCTCGGACAACGCTACATGCTTTTCCCGAATTGGGGCGGACTGATATAATATGTCTAAGACCAAAGGGTTATGATCACTAAACGGATTCCATTCAATGCCAACCCTAGAGATTCTATTTGTGAAAGCCCTTGAAGCGATAATGTAGTCAATATACAATGAGCATCCTCTACCCTTAAAGGTAGGTGGCAGGATCTCGTCCTTTGGCATATACACCATGTCGATGGTGTGAACCAGATCCTGATTCGATAAGAATTTTGTTAAGGCGTCACCTTCTACTGTGTGCTCAAAGTGAGCTCCATTATCCTCTGGGCATCGCGACCATGTAGCGTCAATTGGAAAAAGGGCTGGACAGAGGTGACAATTGAAATCCCCCATGACTAGACTGTTTTGGGCATAAGTTTTAACTTCACAATTAGAGTCTTGGCACAGTCTATGCTCCAGTTCCCGTATCAGTGCATTACATCCCCCACCCGCCACTTTGTTATACACATTCATTATTGTCAGGTTAAGTCCCTTACCCTTAAACCGCACTTTTTGGATATCATGAGAATTACAATTTGCGGTTGACCATGTGCCAGGGAGGTTCAGGTCCACATATATTGATAGCCCGCCCATGGCCCTGCCTGATCTAGATTTCCTTTCCGGAACAAAGAAACATTTGTACCCTTGTAAATGTAGTGAGCAGTTATCAACTGCCCAAGTTTCCTGTAGGCAGATTATGGAGAATTTGAGTATGTACTGGCGCCATTCTTTGTTATTTATTTTGGCAGCCAGACCAGCAATATTCCAAGACACAATACTAACTACCTCACTAGCCCCCTTCCCCCTCTTATCGTCCCCACCTGGGGCTTGTACTTTAACTGGATGCCCCTTATCTATAGTCACACAATCAGTCACTAAGTTTTGGGAGCAAATGTGCTTTGGGGGGGACATACGCATTACAAGTTGTGGTTGACTTTACGGGTGTACAGGAACCCTTTTGTGGTCCAACGACATCATTATCTGCTATATCCCCTAAACACAGTCAGTCGACTCCCTCCATGCCCGCTAATGCTGCAAAGCGATTGAAAGTGGGCCAGGGGAAGTCGCCTTGATGATGAAAGAAAGGTCTGAGACAGTCATCCTGCCTCTGAATAGAGGACCCAAAACCAAGATTCTGATGACAGAGTGAGGGGGGTTGCATAATTGTTCTGCTGGTGGTGAAAGAGGGGTCTAAGATAGCCATCCTGCCTCTGCGTAGGTTGCCCAATACCCAGATTCTGGTGACAGAGTGAAGGGGTTACATAGTTGTGCTGTTGATAAACCAGAGGCCTAGGGTTGGGTACCGGGGCGACTATTACTCTTGGGTAGAAGTAGGTTAGATCACGTACAGTAATAGCGTTACCTACATGTTGTGGAAACCCATTTACAATGTATTTAACAACTCTGTCATCTTGAAAATTTATAATCACAATATCACCCAATAAATCCTTAGTTCTTTTTCCCAGCCAGGGGAGACGTCTAACATTATGTATTGCCCCATTTATTTGTGGTGGAAGTGGGCAATTCTGCCTCAGCCAATATATGACTTTATTTTTTAGCCCACGTTGATCTTCTCCACATCCATCCACTAGAGCTGGCACCCCGGTGAGGACCGCAACAAATGGCGCCGCTTCCGGGGGCAGCTCTACTCTGAGCCTCTTAACTGGAAGTGTTTTAGCAGGTTTTTCTTGATCGGTGGATTTAGGGGCATTTCTGGCAGGATTCGTTAACGGGACATTTCCTACTTTATCTGATGTTACTCTTTCCTGTATCTTCTTAGCATTGTTTATACTACTTATCACTACAGTGTTAATGGGTAATATTTTACGGGGTTTTGGTTTGGGCAGATTCATGGTTTTCATACCATTCTGGGCAGTAGTGTTTAAAGACAATGCAGGGGGATGGTGCTCTAAATCAGGTATAGAAAAATCCTTAATAGCCACTTTAATTTCCCCTAGGTCCTTTTCTAGCTTCTCAATTTGGCTAGTTAATCCCTTCAATCTCTCCACCAATGCCTGTATGAACGACCTTAATAATTGTTCCATACTGCCCAATAAATTGGTGCTAGATGGATCATTTATCAGGGTGGGTATTGTATTGACCGTCTGGATTGATGTAAGTGCATTGGGGGAGGGTTTGTCAAAGGGCCCCCCATTTTTACCAATGGCCTTATTTTTATAGGAGAATCCCCCCTCCTTTTCCTTCTTTTAGGCAGTGGGCCTTGGGCTCTATGGATTATGGATACTCCCTTTACTGTGTTAGGTGGGTCCACTCGTGGCGGCAAAGTGTCGGGCAAGGCTTCTGCCTCTGGGGTCAGACTACAAAATAAAGAGGAATCATTTATAGTCAAGTCATTGACTACAACTAGTGGTGGAGTTTTTTCCTGCAAAAGAAGTGGGATACTGATATTTAGGGATGCCTCGCTATCCCCAATTACAGGGGAAATACTGAGAATGGGAGAAATCGTTAACTTTGGAGAACCTATAGATGATCTAATATTTTTGATGCATTCGATGGAACGGCGTCTCTCCGCCCGTCGCTCAGAAAGAGCGAGTTCCTTGTCTATTCCAGTATTATCTCTAAAAAAGAAGCTATCCAGCGTACGCTGATTAACTCCTCCTGTTGATGGGTGCTTATCCTTTATGGGGGACGACGTCATCGTTTAATGGTGAGACCAATTCAACACAGTACTTTTTGCACAGCACACTGCGCAGGCTACAACTTAACAGACAAAATAGCAGAATAATAATAATAGAGTCCGCAGCTTGCTACAACAATTATCAAGTCTACTTTACCACAATTGGGTCAATGAAAGAGAGGGGGCCCAGCCCAGTCTCCTGCGGTCTCAGAGGGCCTCAGAGGGCCCGCCCTATGCCCGGGCTTCGCCCGCGCGTGTCCCGCGAGGCAGGAGAGGCAGCATGATTTTAAGCGCCTCCGGGCGCAATGTGGGCGTTGGCAAAGTAGAGGCTCATGGGAGGTGTAGTCCGTTCCCCGACTCGGCGATCGCGCCTGCTCACCGAGGCAGCGACAGCGGGGAGAAACGATTTCAGGAGCCTGGAGTCAGTGTTTGCACCCAAATGGTAGGTCAGTCTCACAGCTTCCACAAAAGATTTGAGCAGCCCACTCGGCTGATGAGGCAGCGTGATTTTTAAGCGTCTCCGGGCGCGATGTGGGCGTTGGCAAAGTAGAGGCTCATGGGATGTGTAGTCCGTTCCCCTACTCGGCGATCGCGCCTGCTCACCGAGGCAGCGACAGCGGGGAGAAACGATTTCAGGAGCCTGGAGTCAGTGTTTGCACCCAAATGGTAGGTCAGTCTCACAGCTTCCACAAAGGATTTGGGCAGCCCACTCGGCCGATGAGGCAGCGTGATTTTAAGCGCCTCCGGGCGCGATGTGGGCTTTGGCAAAGTAGAGGCTCATGGGAGGTGTGGTCCGTTCCCCCACTCGGCGATCGCACCTGCTCACCGAGGCAGCGACAGCGGGGAGAAACGATTTCAGGAGCCTGGAGTCAGTAATTGCACCCAAATGGTAGGTCAGTCTCACAGCTTCCACAAAAGATTTGGGCATCACTCAACTGGAGTACTTTCTACTGTCTAATCAGTAAGTGCTCCCTCGTTGGCTAAATGTATAGGGGCAGATTTACAATAGCTGGCGCATCCCCAGGGATGCGCCAGTTATTGTGCGCCGCAGCTCCGCCACCCATGATGCGCCGCATTTACAATGCGGCGCACCATTTAGCAAAAACGGCACAGATGCGTCACACATCTGTGCCGTAAAAGCAGCGCATTGCAGGAGCTGCGTAGTGCTTGCGACGCAGCTCCAGCAATGCTCTGGGGGGCCCTATCTCCCCAATGCTGCATCAAGCCTTGCGCCTGCTTCAAGCAGGCGCAGGGTTTTAACCCAGCATTGGCCTAAAAGTGACTGAGTGAAATCTTGTAGATTTCACTCAGCCACTTTTAGGAGGCGTTTCTGCGCAGGAACACCCTCCCCTGTGCCGGAACGCCTCCTGATGGCGCAGGGCTTTACAACGTGACGCATCTCTCAGATGCGTCACGTTGTTAATACCCAGCACCATGGTGCATCTTTTTGCTGCCGCTGCGTCACTAAAGGTCTCGGTAGAGGATGGCAGTGGTGAACCAGAGGGTGGCAGTGATGAACCAGAGGGTGGCAGGGGTGAACCAGAGGGTGACAGTGCTGAACCAGAGGATGGCAGTGCTGACCCAGAGGGTAGCAGGGGTGAACCAGAGGTTGGCAGGGGTGAACCAGAGGGTGGCAGGGGTGAACCAGAGGGTGGCAGTGATGAACCAGATGGTGGCAGGGGTGAACCAGAGGGAGGCAGTTGTGAACTAGAGGGTGGCATGGGTAAACCAGAGGGTGCCGTTAGGAACCAGCGGGTGGCAGTGGTGAACCAGAGGTGCTGTGATGAACCAGAGGGTGGCAGTCACGAACCAGAGGGTGGTAGTGGTGAACCAGAGGGTGAAAGTGCTGAACCAGAGAGTGGCAGGGGTGAACCAGAGGGTGCTGTGATGAACCAGAGGGTGGCAGTGGTGAACCAGAGGGTGGCAGGGGTGAACCAGAGGGTGGCAGTGGTGAACCAGAGGGTGGCAGTGCTGAACCAAAGTGTGACAGTGGTTAACCAGAGGGTGGCAGTGGTGAACCAGAGGTGCTGTGATGAACCAGAGGGTGGCAGTCATGAACCAGAGGGTGGCAGTGGTGAACCAGAGGGTGACAGTGCTGAACCAGAGGGTGGCAGGGGTGAGCCAGAGAGTGGCAGTGCTGAACCAGAGGGTGGCAGTGGTGAACCAGAGGGTGGCAGGGGTGAACCAGAGGGTGGCAGGGGTGAACCAGAGGCTGGCAGTGGTGAACCAGAGGGTGGCAGTGATGAACCATAGGGTGGCAGTGGTGAACCAGAGGGTGCTGTGCCCATGCACGACCGCATGGGTAACTTCGCCATGCAAGTGACCCGCGAACACGCAAAAAGCCACGCGAACATGCAAAAAACCCCGCGAACACGCAAAAAAACCCGTGAACACGCAAAAAAACCAAAAATTCGCAAATTCGCACGAATTCGTGGATTTTGCGGATTGCGAATTCTATTTCGCGTGAATTCACGGAACGCAAATTCGCAAATTTCGCCCATACTCAATCAACGGTAGTCTTGGCATCGTGTAAATTATTGTTGATGTGCGAGTTCCCTCCCTTATACATAGCTGGTTGCCACATCTCTTATCCTTCAGCTAGGGTGCTGTTGAGGGGATATATTATTTTGGGGTCAGGAGGGGTGGTTGTAGGGGTGGTGACGCTGGGTGTTGTGATTTTGTTGGGTGTCGGAAGTGCATAATTAGTACCTCTAGCACATATTTGTCTTTTAATATGGGTGTGAGTTGGATGTAATTCACGCAGTACATAGTTGACGTCCTTACACTAGTTAAATGTTGATGTTAATTTGTTTGCGGTAAGTGAAAGTATTGCCTCTTTTTTTAGGTAGTATTGCAGATTTGGCTTGTTGTTGAAAATATGGGGAAGTGTTTTTTTGTTTTTTTCTACGGGAACGCCTAGTTTGTATATTATTAACGTTAGTTGTGGTTCTGGTTTGTGGCAATTTGGTTGGAAGAAGGAATCAATTAAAGAGTGGTAATATTTGCAGCTTTTACTAGGTCGAGAATGGGTTGATAATTAAAAAAGATAGAAAAAAACAGATATGCTTAATGAACATTATAATTGGGAATTATCATTTAAAAAACCTTTGAAATTCACTGAAAAAACCATAGGTTTCAGGTATGTTATTAAAGTTAGGAATTATCATTTTAAACACCTTAGAAATTCACAGAAAAAACCACAGGTTTCAGGGATGTTATAGTTAGCTGGACATTTCACTCATACAAAACTATTGAAATTCCTCCGTTATAGTTCGTTGCACTAACTGTAACTCGCGCGCCCGCAATCCACTGCTGATGATGTCACATATTAGATCATTCATGATGTGGTCAGTGACATCACTGCTGACGTCACTGATGACATCTCAAATGACATCACTGATGAATATATATATAGATAGAGATATAGATTATATAATATGTATATAATATATATATATATAGAATGGGGGTTGGGAGCATACTGCCTCACAGTCCCAGCACAGTTCGCCCCTTTGCATCCTGGTAAATGCAGTACACAGTTCAAACTTACTTCAAAATTAGCTGGAGTTTTTCACCAAAGGTGGTGCAGACATTGCTGTATATCTCTAGGCACGTGTTTCTGGGTTGAGCCCGTCTTCAGTAGAGAGCAGAAGTATTAGAGAGCAAAGAAAAATCATCTGGGGTTCCTTAAAATGCTGCCAAGTTTCTCTCAGGTCACAGTACCACTCACAGGCACACAGGTGCATCTCCAAAGCTCGTCAGCTTGCTGGTCCTAGGGAGCCGTTGAAACAGAATGGGGGTTGGGAGCACACTACTTCACAGTCCCAGCACAGTTCGCCCCTTTGCATCCTGGTAAATGCAGTACGCAGTTCAAACTTACTTCAAAATTAGCTGGAGTTTTTCACCAAAGTTGGTGCAGACATTGCTGTATATCTCTAGAAACGTGTTTCAGAGTTGAGCCCATCTTCAGTAGAGAGCAGCAGTATTAGAGAGCAAAGAAAAATCATCTGGGGTTTCTGGAAATGCTGCCAAGTTTCTCTCAGGTCACAGTACCACTCACAGGCACACAGGTGCATCTCCAAAGCTCGTCAGCTTGCTGGCTCAAGGGAGCCTTTGAAACAGAATGAGGGTTGGAGCACACTGCCACACAGCCCCTGCACAGTTCGCCCCTTTGCATGCTAGTAAATGCAATACACAGTTCAAACTTACTTCAAAATTAGCTGGAGTTTTTCAACAAAGTTGGTGCAGACATTGCTGTATATCTCTAGACACATGTTTCTGGGTTGAGCATGTCGTCAGTAGAGAGGAGCAGTATTAGAGAGCAAAGAAAAGTCATCTGGGCTTCCTGGAAATGCAGCCAAGTTTCTCTCAGGTCACAGTACCACTCAAAGGCACACAGGTGCATCTCCAAAGCTTGTCAGCTTGCTGGCTCAAGGGAGCCTTTGAAACAGAATGGGGGTTGGGAGCACACTGCCACACAGTCCCAGAACAGTTCACCCCTTTGCCCCTTTGCATCCTGATGACGGTTAATAAACCAGAAACACGTGTCTAGAGATCAGCACTATCGGCGCCAACCTTGGCGAAATACTCAAATATCGGAGCAAGCTGCAAGAGATTGCATTTCCCAGAATTCCAGGGTCGACCCTTGCCTGAGAGGTCAGCAGGGTGCTCATACATTCTGTTGTCTATTTATTTAAAGTACTCCCGTGAGTCATTGAGCTGACGAGCTCCTGGATGAAGAACCTGCGTGCCAGTGAGAGGTACCGGACCTGATATAATGTTTGGCAGCCTACTCAGCAAACCCCAAAATACAAGACTGTATTCTCTACTGATGATGGTTAATCAACCAGAAACACGTGTCTAAAGATCAGCACTATCTGCGCCAACCTTGGCGAAATACTCAAATATCGGAGCAAGCCTTGCCTGAGAGGTCAGCAGTGTGCTGAAAAAACAAAGGTTACAGGGACGTTATAGATAGGAAACATAATTTTTTTTAAAACCTTAGAAATTCACTGAAACAAGCAAAGGTTACAGGGGCGTTTTAGTTAGGCTCAGATTTCACTTGTACAAAACCATAGAAATTCAGCAGTTATATTTACCTGAGCTAATTATAAGTTACACTGAGCAATGCACTGCTTATGACCTCCCATATTATATCACTCATGACATAGTAAGAATTAGGGTACCTGATCCCTCTATTCACTTTGCACAGAAATGTTCAGCCCCGGGGACCATTTCCTGGCAAACAGCATTTCAGCCACAACTTTTCTGTGAAGGTGCGACCAGTCAATAAGGACTTTGCTGTGGCATGTGAATCCACGGATCCCCGCAGGTGAATCCACAGAGGATACACTTCCAAATATATACAAAATTGTTTTCTGATTAATATCTCACATATACACACACGTATATATATATATATATATATATATATATATATATATATTCACTGAAAAAACCATAGGTTATAGACCATATATAGTTAGGGATTAGCATTTACAAAACCTTATTTTACTCGCACAAAACCATTGAAATTCGCATATATAGTTAGTTGCGCTAACTATATATCGCGCACCCGCAATCCACTGCTGATGATGTCACATATTACATCATTCATGACATGGTCAGTGACATCACTGATGACATCACTGATGACGGAAGTGCTCCGGGGCGCGGCGCGCAGCGCGTAACGTAAGCATAACAGGTCATGTGACTTGTTAATAAAACTTTTCATTGGTTCATTTTACTTTTCTTATTCTAATGATGAAAGGCTTGGTCATATGACCTAAAAATTACACTTTTTATTACTTTCGAACATTATTTTTTCTTAAACATATATGTTATAATGTTCCAAGCTAATGTACTTTCCCGGAAAATTTACAACTGTCCTGCAAGTAAAATATATTCCTTTTTCGAGAAAAAGGGCGTTTCTTCGTCCCATGACGGAGCCGTTGAGCAAAAGAGGCTCGGCCTGCTGTCTTAGTCGCCGATACGCCTGAATATCAGATTCTTATCGATCACTTTATGTTGCAGGAGTAGAAAACACAACAGCCCTTGACCATTTATCTTTACTGCGTTCCTGCGTATTATACCTTTTACCCTTCATGTAATTGGACTGCTTTATTTCACTTGCCTTTTACTGATTCGAAAACAGTGACTATTATTAAAAACTTTACCAATGTAAATACTACTATCATGTTTTCTTTTAAAAACCTTTATTGTGAAAATGTCAGTATACAAATACGGGCCTATAACCACGTGGGCCGGCCACGGAGCAAACTGTAATCGTATATGATGAGGAGACATTTACACTGTAGAGGAACGTAACGGGCGGGCCATTAGGTTGCAAGAACTAAGGTGTCTAACAGTTGCGGAATCGGTGGACGTACATTTTATAATTAAAATACGACAGGGCCAGTTACAATAAAATTATCTAGATATACATTTGCGGGCAAGTACCATGGGTGACGTTAATTCGAACTTTCAATAGTACAGTAATCAATAACACATCAGAACTTAATATCAATAGGGATGTCGAAATATTCAATCAATTCTCGTCCCCGCCCGCCATGTGCTTCAAAACTGCATACGTATCTCGTGATATCAAGGTTGTGCAACCAGTACACAACAAGGAGTTACGAGTCCCATTTATTCCGGCGCCATTTTGGGCGAGGACGGGCAGGTCCAGGATATAGTCAAAATGTCTCCACCAACCATCGACTATGATGATGTTCATATGCTGTATTTATTAGAGTAACACTCATCTGTCCACATGAAATTAATTTGCCACAATCTAAACATGTCATTTTAATCTTTCCAAAGTTCTTCTGAATATTTGGGACCGTTTCCCTTGCCTCTCATGCTGTCATTGCCACTTCTTTGGTGAATGTACTGGCAGGTCGGGGGTTGTCCTCCAAATCTCTCTTTTGTGCAGCACTATAATTAATCGGTGCCACCTCTCCATATGACGATGCATGGTATAATTACCATAACTATATATTTTTTCGGTTCTTCTGGAGAGTACATCGTGGCAGATGAGGCAGGTAACGTACCGGGCATTTACCTTTTTTGCATGTAGAGGAAAGGAAAAAAAATTCGAGCGTCCGAGTTCTAAGGTGTCCCAGGGCCATTTTAGTGGACCAGGCCCAAATCCAAAGAACAGGCCGCCATTTTGAGAGTCCTGTTGCAGCCGCCTGTCGCTGTAGCAGCAAGAGCGGGCGAAACTCAGCTAGACGGGCACCCCACGCCGTCTTTCGGCGCAGCATTGTAGGATGGCCACACCAGTGCGGCAACTTGCTAGACACCACCTCGGTGCCATCCGGATCTCGGCGCCCCACTGCAGATGAAGTGCCTCCACATGGAGAAGCGGGAGAGGCTCGTTTGCGCCGCCTCCCCCCCCCTTCAGGCACCCCACGCCGACTTTCGGCGCAGCATTGTAGGATGGCCACACCAGTGCCGCAACTTGCTGGACACCACCTCGGTGCCAACCGAATCTCAGCGCCTTGTGGTGTCTTCCATTCCGAAAATATTGTTGGCAGCATTTTGAAAGGAAAGATAAACAGCCGTTTGTGGCCCTCACTACACCGTTCTCCTAGTGACTCTCACATTGTTACATTTAGGAAGAATGTTGAAGAGTAGTATGTTGAAAATCTGAAGCCATTGTTCTACAAACTCTCAACCAGCCTTGGATGGAAAAATCCTGAAGAATGTACAAACTGAAAACCAGTTTTTGTCTGTATAGCATCAGCAGCAACGCTTGAGTCAGCTTTGTGTGAAGCCGCCATTTTGATTCAATCAATAGCGTCCCCCTGCACACATTCAGGGACCTGGTCGTGTCTTCAGGTCAAACGGATTGTGGGACAAGATGCACAAAGGAAAAGGAAAAAAGTTCCGCCGGACCCCGGGAGGCGGCCGCCTATGTCATGGGCGATCTTAGGCCACACCAGGGCAATAGTGAAGCTGCAGCAGGTGCAAATAAGCTTCAGACAGTGTTACAAGCGCTGCTCAGAACTCTCAACTATGACACCACCTCGGTGCCATCCGGATCTTGGCACCTTGTGCTGGTTCCGGCCTATTCACACATCGGTCCGCTACTGACGCCACCTCACAGGCCAACGGGGCACCCCACGCCGACTTTCGGCGCAGCATTGTAGGATGGCCACACCAGTGCGGCAACTTGCTGGACACCACCTCGGTGCCATCCAGATCTCGGCGCGTTGTGCTGCCTTCGGCCTATTCGCCGCAAGTGCGCACGCAACTCAGCTGCATAGCGAGTGAAACACCAAGGGGCGCCCCACTGCAGCCGAGGAACCTCCATCTTGGGGGCGACGCACAGCATCACATTGCTTTCCAATGCAGTCAGATCCTCAAACAGCCCCCACTGACTGACGCGAACTCACAGGCCAACGGGGCGCCCCACGCCGACTTTTGGCGCAGCATTGTAGGATGGCCACACCAGTGCAGCAACTTGCTGGACACCACCTCGGTGCCATCCGGATCTTGGCGCGTTGTGCTGCCTTCGGCCTATTCGCACATCGGTCCGCTACTGACTCCGCCTCACGTGCCAACGGATTTTCTACGCTTTTTATAGCCCTATGCCGTATAACAGGTCATGTGACTTGTTTATAAAACTTTTCATTGGTTCATTTTACTTTTGGTTTCCTAATGATGGAAGGCTTGATCATATGACCTAAAAATAACACTTTTCATTGGATTAAAACATTTTTTTTTCCCAAACGATGAAAGCCCCACCTTGTTTCTGGATGTTTCAGACTGAAGCTGGCGTCAGCATGAAAGCACCACCATCTCGTGGCTCCGTCGTGGTCATTCCGCGAGCAATCAAGGCAGCCGCTCCCCACCGGAAGCCTGCAGGAGTCGGGGGCCCCCAAGACTTTTGTAGAATCTTCAAGGCTGAGGGGACGCTTTCGAGAATGGGGTCCAAGACCTAGCAGACAAGCGTCCGAGTTCCAAGGTGTCCCAGGGCCATTTCAGTGGACCACGCCCAAAAAGGAAAGAGCCTGCCGCCATTTTGAGAGTCCTGTGGCAGCCGCCTATCGCTGCACCGCAAGAGTGGGCGCAACTCAGCTGAATGGCGGATTTTGGCACAGTGTACCAAAAGCGGGCGGAATGGCAACTGAAACGGTAAAGGGGCGCCCCACTACAGAAGACGAGCCTCCACCTGGGGAGGCCCGTTCACGCCGCCTCACCCCCCCCCCGGGGCGCCCCACGCCGTTATTCGGAGCAGCATTGTAGGATACCAAAACCAGTGCGGCAACTTACTGGACATCACCTGGGTGCCATCCACATCTCAGCGCGTTCTGCTGCCTTGGGACTATTCGCACAACAGACCGCTACTGACGAGGCCTCCCCCCGCACCCCCCGGGACGCCCCACGCCGTTTTTCGGAGCTGCATTGTAGGATACCAAAAACCAGTGCGGCACCCAGGTAACATCACCTGGGTGCCGTCCAGAACTCAGCACGTTGTGCTGCCTTGGGACTATTCGCACAAAACACAGCTACTGACCATTGTTGCTTCTTTTTTCAAAAAAATGTTTAAATGTATTTACTGTTTTTGTTGCGTTGTATATATTTATAAGTTATTAAAGTTTTATAATCCTACTACTTTGTTGGAGTGCTATATATTTTTAATGTGACACATAATTGTAAAAACTTTGATGTACAAAGAGGCATCCCTGGAATCTTCCGCTTCAGGCTCGGTCCCCTCCCCAATCACAATACAGGATGGTTTTCACATAGTAGGAACGCGTGTGGTGTGACGGATCTCATCGGGTGGGGGCCTTGATCTACTGTAACTCCTTTGAAGAGGGGTGATTCTTTACAGCTGGGGCCATAAACTACATCTGCAAGGCTAGGTGATAGCCTGGGACCGGCCTGGACAATCGGACACAGAGGAAGAGGAGTGTCAGAGGGTGCGGTAGTGAATAGGGCGAAAGGGAGGTGTCGGGCGGGCACAGGGTGTGATTCTCAAGGAAGAGCAGCGCAGATGGGGGGAGGTTTATTGCCCATGCATAAGACAGAGAGCGGGGGTGACCAGTGCCTGGGGGAGATGCTTGCGAGGGTGGGGAGCCATGCTAAGGATCGACAGCGTGCAGAGAGTGGGTCTGGTCAAGGCATCTAAAATGGCTGCCGTGCATGACAAAAGTGTGGCATTTGAAAAAAGGCAAGATGGCGCAGACAATGTTTTTCAACACTTCCTGATTTCCTTCGAATCGAACGTTAACAGACGTTATCTCTCCCACACTACCGGTCCCCCTGGGCTTAAACGCCAAGATGGTAGGGACTGCATCCCGTGGAGATAGGCCGAGACGTCACTCATCAGAAAAAAAAAAAAAGTCTATAAACATACAATAAGTTAAAAGTCGATCATTCTTGTTTCCTTGTAGTACGCTCCCCAGTCCGCTTTCCGTTACGCGTACCGGGCGCACCCCACGAAAAAAAACGATTTTATTTACTTTATTTTTTTTGCCCCGCGGGGCCCTTTTAAAGCCTCCACATCAAACCTAGGGGGTCAGGGAGGATCTACCATGCCCCCTTATGGTCATTTCCCCCTTTGTTTTGGCCTCCTCTTGTCTCTCGATCCTACCGAGAGACAAGATGGCGGCCACTCCGGACTGTTTAGAATGTTGACAGACACCGGAGAGCCAATCAGCTTCGCTTCGCGAAGTTCCGTTACGCGTCAAGTACGCGAACCGGAGCGCTACCCGGAGCGCTGTTACAGATATATATCTTTTTTTGAACGTTAATTTCTAAAAATCCACTGGAGCACATATATTGAGACCTAGCAAAGGCACATCGGGCTAACAGTCCCTACAATTTTGCCAAGTTTCGTGCAAATCCATTCAGCCGTTCGGGCTAAAAGTTAGGCCAACCGCCCTATGGAAATTAACATGGGAAAAACGCGTTTTGGGACCCCCCTTTTTTCTCGGCCCCCCCTTGACGAACCCCCCCCCAAATTTTCAGTGGCTGCTCAGAAACAAAATGTTCCATTTTCCTGAAAATTTCAGCCAATTCCGTCCACAAACGCCAAAGTTATTAGACATAGAATTTTCAAAAATCCCATAGAGAAAAAATCCTAACTATATATACCTACTGGCGACCGCCAGTAGTTCATATATATTACCTACTGGCGGTCGCCAGTAGGTATATATAGTTAGGATTTTTTCTCTATGGGTTTTTTGAAAATTCTATGTCTAATAACTTTGGCGTTTGTGGACGGAATCGGCTGAAATTTTCAGGAAAATGGCACATTTTGTTTCTGAGCAGCCCTTGAAAATTTGGGGGGGGTTCGTCCAGTGGGGGCCGAGAAAAAGGGGGGTCCCAAAACGTGTTTTTAACATTGAGTTTTCCATAGGGCGGTTGGCCTCACTTTTAGCCCGAACGGCTGAATGGATTTGCACGAAACTTGGCAAAATTGTAGGGACTGGTAGCCCGATGTGCCTTTTGTAGGTCTCAATATATGTGCTCCAGTGGATTTTGAGAAATTAACGTTTAAAAAAAGATATATATCTGTAACAGCGGACCGGTTAGCGCTCTGGTTCGCGGACTTTTCGCGCAACGGAGCTTTGTGAAGCGAAGCTGATTGGTTCTCCGGCGTCTGTCAACATTCCAAACAGTCCGTAGCGGCCGCCATCTTGTCTCTCGGTAGGATCGAGAGACAAGAGGAGGTCAAAACAAAGGGGGAAATAACTATAAGGGGGCATAGTAGATCCTCGCTGACCCCCTAGGTTTGATGTGGAGGTTTTAAAAGGGCCCCGCGGGGCAAAAAAAAAACAAAATAATAATAATCGAACGGCTGAATGGATTTGCACGAAACTTGGCAAAATATTAGGGACTGGTAGCCCGATGTGCCTTTGCTAGGTCTCAATATATGTGCTCCAGTGGATTTTGAGAAATTAACGTTGAAAAAAAGATATATATCTGTAACAGCGCTCCGCTTCGCGTACTTTTCGCGTTACGGAGCTTTGCGAAGCTGATTGGTTCTCCGGCGTCTGTCAACATTCCAAACAGTCCGTAGCGGCCGCCATCTTGTCCCTCGGTAGGATTGAGAGACAAGAGGAGGCCAAAGCGAAGGGGGAAATGACCATAAGGGGGCATAGTAGATCCTTCCTGACCTCTTAGGTTTGATGTACCATTTTGCCAAGTTTGGTGTAATTCCGTTCAGCCATTCAGGCTGTAGACGTATGTAAATGTCCTATGGAAAATTGCATGGGGAAAACACATTTGAAAGTGTTGAAATTTAGAACCAATTAAAATGTTACTTTGGTTTTGTATTTGTGTGTGATGAAAGTTAATTGGTTATGTATATATGTCAAATGAGAGGAAACCACAGCCATTTTGTGATACTACTGTCTGAGGTACATTTGTGAGGAATTTTTGGTGGTGAATTTCTGGTGTTTGATTTACACAGTACTAACACTTCTGCTACTTTTAAAAAGATGAGTTGTTAATTTGTAAGGGGAACTATGTTGTACACTTGAAGATAATTTGAAAAATGTTTTCTGTTATTTATTTGCAGTCCTTCTGTTATACTAAATACTTGATGAAGTTAGTTTTATATTATGTATTACTAAAAACGATAAATGAAAGTGATTATTTTTTTCTGCAATTTACAGCAAGCAATTTCAAAATAAAATGGCTCACAATGAAGAGACCGTGGCAATTTCTTTTGAATTGTCCACTACATTGATTGAAATTGAGAGCACCAATAATGAAATATTGTCACAAGGAGGACATGACTTGTATGATTCCATTAGATTGATTGAAATGGACAGCACCAAGAATGAAATATTGTCACAAGGAGATGACTTGAATGATTCCACTACATTGATTGAAATTGAGAGCACCAATAATGAAATATTGTCACAAGGAGGAGATGGCTTGTATGATTCCATTAGATTGATTGAAATGGACAGCACCAATAATGAAATATTGTCACAAGGAGGAGATGACTTGAATGATTCCACTACATTGATTGAAATTGAGAGCACCAATAATGAAATATTGTCACGAGGAGATGACTTGAATGATTCCACTACATTGATTGAAATGGACAGCACCAATAATGAAATATTGTCAGAAGGAGGAGATGACTTGAATGATTTTTTTGATCAATCTCTTGATGGCGAATTTATCGAGTGTTTGGAGACCATAGAGTTACAAGAATCATCATTGCAGACTTTTAATGAGGAGATTCCAGATGAGATGATTGAAGAGGAAATTACTGATGAGGACATGTTACTAGTTGTTTCAAATTTAGAAAATTCTGAAGAATAAATTTATATTTAGAAATCAAAAATTGTTTGAGACATTATTTATTTTTATTTTTAATTTATGAGGTTGTAGCGAAGTGATTGTAGTATAAAATGAGACTTATAGTATAGAGTGGAACATTTTTATGTTACATGGTAAGTTTACTCATATTTACTTCCCTTCTGCCACTATATTATCTCCAATGTGTATTTGACATGTCTTCTTCATCTCCGGCCTCCTTTCTCTCACTGTGTGTCTCCGATGCATCTTATCGCTGGTATTTTGTGTAATTACAGAAGAGAGTAAAATAAAATAGTTCGGAACGTGAAAAGGGGGCAAAGTAGAGTACTCCTCACCCCCTAGGCCTTTTTAGGCGGTCCCAAAAGGATCAGTTTCTGCTTTCCTGAGAGATTATGGTATGAGTTCCATATACCACAATAACTTGCATTACAACATGCAAGATATCTATCTCCTATTACCAACTTTTGGAGATATTCGCGCTAAGCGCGAATATCTCCAAAAAGTAACACCTGCCCTGAGCAGTTCTTAGCCATGTTATCCAATGGGAGGTGGATAACATGGCTAAGAGTATTAGCTCGGTAATGCATGAATATCGCTGAGTTTTTAGCGATATTCATGCATTGCGGCCGTTTATTATCGCATTTGCGATAAACCTTGATAATAGTAAGGTTTATCTTCGATAATTTCTGACGATGCTTAGTGGTAAAAAATTGGTTGGTAAGCATCGTTAGCGATAAATATCGCTTAACTTTGGTAATATGCCCCAACGTCTGTTAACGTTCGATTCGAAGGAAATGAGGAAGTGTTGAAAAACATTGTCTGCGCCATCTTGCCTTTTTTGAAATGCCACACTTTTGTCGTGCACGGCAGCCATTTTAGATGTCTTGACCAGACCCACTCTCTGCACGCTGTCGATTCGTAGCATGGCTCCTCACCCTCGTAAGCATCTCCCCCAGGCACTGGTCACCACCGCTCTCTGTCTTATGCATGGGCAATAAACCTTCCCCCATCTGCGCTGCTCTTCCCTGAGAATCACACTCTGTGCCCGCCCGACACCTCCCTTTCGCCCTATTCACTACCGCACCCTCTGACACTCCTCTTCCTCTGTGTCCGAATGTCCAGGCCGGTCCTAGGCTATCAGCTAGCCCTGCAGATGTAGTTTATGGCCCCAGCTGTAAAGAATCACCCCTCTTCAAAGGAGTTATAGTAGATCAAGGCCCACACCCGATGTGATCCGTCACAGCACACGCGTTCCTACTATCTGAAAACCATCCTGTATTGTGATTGGGGAGGGGACCGAGCCTGAAGCGGAAGATTCCAGGAATGACTCTTTGTACATCAAAGTTTTTACAATTATGTGTCACATTAAAAATATATAGCACTCCAACAAAGTAGTAGGAATATAAAACTTTAATAACATATAAATATATACAACAAAACAAAAACAGTAAAAACATTTAAACAACGAAGAGACCGTGGCAATTTCTTTTTAATTATCCAATAGATTTATTGAAATTGACAGCACCAATAATGAAATATTCTTGTCAGTAGCGGTCTGTTGTGCGAATAGTTCCAAGGCAGCAGAACGCGCTGAAATCTAGATGGCACGAAAGTGATGTCTAGTAAGTTGCCGCCCAGCAAAAAACGGCGTGGGGCGCCGCGGGGGTGAGTGAGTCCAGTAGGAACCACAGCTATTCTTACCGGCATTGCAGAATTACTGCTGGGGACAATGCCTGTGCTGTAGCAGGGTCACAGCAGAAACAAAAAGGATTCTGTTGAAGATGTTGTTGGTTTTCAATTTGAAAACAGTTCTGGTGTCAACTGCTATGCTAATGTAGTGGTTAATGTTTTGTTTTCTCTAGAAAATGTAAAAGAGGGGGAGGCAGTCCAAAGTTCCGTTAAAAGGGCAAAGGAAAGGATCGGTGGTTTGAACTATCAGTCAAAAAGGGGAGGGGGTGCAATAATTTTTCCTACCGGGTCACACTGTGCTTTCACCGGAAGTAAGGTCTGCAGGATTGTAGTAATTCAAAGTGAGGCTGGCGCCAGCATGGGAGCGCCGACGTCCCGCGGATACAGTTTCGTCACTCCACGGGCGATCATGGCAGTCATTCCCCATCGGGGGTCGGAGACTCCCGCGGCTCCTCTAGAATCTTCAAGGTCGTGGAGGACTACGGTGGTGGAGTCAACCAGTGACCGGGCCATTTCTTTATGTTGGGCCCGCTCTTGCCAGGTCGACCGCCATTTTGAGAGTTCGGCAGCTACCGGCGATCGCGGGGTCACATGAGCGGACGGGCTCCACCCTGCCGGGCGAGACGTTGCAGCATGGCCACAGTGGAAGAACCGTTATCTAGGTCGTTCCGAAACTGTGCAGCACTGTAGTTGTTAGGATGCCACCGCCTGGAGCGCTGAGGGTGCAGCTGGGAAGCCTCCACCTGGGGAGGCGGGAGAGGCCTGTTCGCACCGTCTCTCCCTCCCAGTGCACCCCACGGCGTCTCGCTTGAGATTTGTTATGGCCGGACCAGGCGATGAGGACGAGGGGGGGGTCGGAGGCATGTGCAAGACATCCCCCTCCAGTGTTGTCGCAGCCATTATAAAAGAAAGAAGTGTCCCGTCCGTCTTCGGGCCGGGCTTCCGGTGGATGTCGGCCGGACGCCCCTGGCTCTGGCCCCATGAACGGGTTTCTTGGTTTATCGGCTGCAGCCGGATCCCGTCGGCCTCGGCCCCCCGACCGTTGGTGGTCGGACCGGAAGAGCATGTGGCGGGACTACCTGCAACTCTCAAGGGCCACCGCGGCCGGACTGGGAGAGAGAGGGGAGGGTCGAGGAGACATTCCCCCCCCCTGCAACTGTTCAGCGTTGTAAAGGCAATCCCCTGGCCGGGTCCCGCTGGTCTCGGCCTCTCCTCCGGCTACACCCTACGTTAGGATCTCCTGGCCGAGGCGTGGCAGCAGGACCTGCCTTATATGGGCTGCTCCCGGCTGGGCGTAGCCGGAACCCTGCCCCACCTTGGAAGTTTCCAGAGTGGGGGTGGATGTTCTACTGACTTGCATTTTCCCTAGTCTATCGATTTTTTTGGCGTGGCAGGCGGTGGGACAGCGAGGGGTGATTTGGTTTCTCTTACTGTTTTTCTGGTCTCTCACCACTGGCATATTTTAACGTTTTCTTGTTTCTAGGACATTAATAGGTTTTATCATTACGTTATGTTATCGTTTCTTTGTTCGTTGTTTAATAAAAGTTCATGTTCATCAGTGGCCTACTGATTTTCGTTTTCCTATTTTTTTCTTTCCAGGTTGTTTCATGGTAAAGTTTCTGTTAACAGGATACAGTGATCACTTCGTTATTATTGCATATGTCCTTTTCACTAGGGGTGCTCTCTGGTCGGGCCAGATGACGTATCTCTAGTAAATGGTCCGGGTGAAAAAGGTGCATCAATCAGTGGGGAGTAGATAGGCATGACAGATTACAACGGGGGAGAACGGTCCGCATTACGTACCCTTTCACTACTTGCAAAGATTTTCCTACGTTTATTTGCAAACAGGGAATACCTCCAAAAAGAACTAATTCCCAAACAGTCAATGTTCGGACAATCAATCAATCAATGAGGAATGAAATAGGTACGACGTGTTAAAGGCTTGCGTTACCTACCCTTCACTATCTGCAAAGGGAGATAGAATATTCCTATTCTTCCTCGTTTGCAGGTAGAGAAGATCGTTAAGAGAATTAACTTCGAACAATTCAATGCTCGATTGAAACAATCAACAAGGGGTACTGTGAACACAAATGAACGCCGCTTATATACATACGCATTGCTATTTTCAACAGGTTGTTCCTAATGTTTCTATTTTAGCAAGGTCAAAAGAGATCCCATTAGTGGCCTACTGATTTTGCTCGATTCCTTTTGTTTTTTTACACGATTTTTCGCTATCTGCAAAGACTAAACAGAGTATTGCGACTCTGTGCTTGTTTGTAAATAGAGAATGAACCAAAGAGAACAATCAATCAAATGGAGAGAGAAGCAGGCACGACGGATTACAAAGGGGGAAAGGGCTGCGTTAACTACCCTTCACTATCTGCAAAGAGAGAGTACTCCTAATAGAAATGAGGGGTGGGGGGCAGCAATCAAAGCAGATCAGTGTGCATAAACACGAAAAAAAAAATTCTTACCACGTACTTGACATTCGACAGCTTATGATATTTGCTATTAAAAAACCATTGAAATTCACTGAAAAAAACATAGGTTATAGACCATATATAGTTAGGAATTAGCATTTACAAAACCTTGAAAATTCACTGAAAAAACCATAGGTTATAGACCATATATAGTTAGGAATTAGCATTTAAAAAACCTTATTTTACTCACACAAAACCATTGAAATTCCATATATAGTTAGTTGCACTAACTATATATTGCGCACCCGCAATCCACTGCTGATGATGTCACATATTACATCATTCATGACATGGTCAGTGACATCACTGATGACATCACTGATGACATCTCAAATGACATCACTGATGACATCTCACTTGACATCAATGATCACATCACTGATGATATCATTCATGTGACAATACAATGCATCTCCTCACATTTTAATATAACCTCTGTTTCACCCAGTGTTAAAAACAGAGTATAATTTTTGAAACCATTGACACACCAATACTAGTTACTACATACATACTCACTGATTCCTACGTCTACACACACATTCACTCATTCACCCATACAATCATTCATACATACAATCACTCATGTTTACAACACAATCATATGCACTCATACACCTATACAGACACTCACACTCTGCCACTCATCCATGGAGTTACTCACACACCTAGTCAGTCCTGTAAAGAATCAATCACACTTCCATTTTCTACTCTATACAGTTAAACATAGAGCACCTTACGTTTTCAACCATATACTAACACATACTTACTCTCTTATACAATCATTGATACAAGTACACATTGATCTGTACAGAGTCACACACCTCCCATCCAGCCACACACACACTCAGTCTCCCATGCAAATACTTGGGCAATCAATCAATAACCCATATAGTTACTCATATAGCTACTGATCAACACATGCAGCAGTTTACAGAACAACAGACATAATGATGCACAAATTAAGACAGTTTAGTCACTAACCCATGCACTCAGTGAGACACATTTAATCACTCACTCATACATTCAGTCATGCACCTACTAAATCCTTCGTCCAGACACTTATACATCCACTCATTCTTCAATATGTAAGACATATTTTAACTTTACAGAAACATAGTCACTGGATGTTGTCATCAGTGATGTCATCAGTGATGTCATTTGAGATGTCATCAGTGATGTCATCAGTGATGTCACTGACCATGTCATGAATGATGTAATATGTGACATCATCAGCAGTGGATTGCGGGTGCGCAATATATAGTTAGTGCAACTAACTATATATGGAATTTCAATGGTTTTGTGTGAGTAAAATAAGGTTTTTTAAATGCTAATTCCTAACTATATATGGTCTATAACCTATGGTTTTTTCAGTGAATATATATATATATGTACCAAAAAATGCCCAGCATTTGAGGCCGCACAACACTGCGATGAAGGAAACATCCTTAATTAGAAGAAACAGGCAGCTTCCGATTCCGTAATACATCCTGTGGCCTGACGCGTTTCGATGGACTTTCACCATCTCTTCAGAGGCCTCGTGAGCAGGAAAAAATGACGTGCATGACTCACCGCCCATTGTATTAATTGGCTTCCGAATGCCGAATTTGTTGCATTTTGGGCAGCGTAGTCCATTTAAGCACTATTTATCCCCTCCAGTGGGTAACATGCCCACGATTGATTGCAGGATAAATGTTTTTCAAGCCCTCCATTAGGCTTCCCGAATCGGACTTTGCCTGTTAAATTACAAATCACAGTACCATTTACAGGGGGAGGGGTTCCCCCTGTCCGCATCCATGAAGTTCTTCGGATGGTGCGATCCCTCTACGGCGTGAAGCAGCCGTATAAATATGTACCAAAAAATGCCCAGCATTTGAGGCCGCACAACACTGCGATGAAGGAAACATCCTTAATTAGAAGAAACAGGCAGCTTCCGATTCCGTAATACATCCTGTGGCCTGACGCGTTTCGATGGACTTTCACCATCTCTTCAGAGGCCTCGTGAGCAGGAAAAAATGACGTGCATGACTCACCGCCCATTGTATTAATTGGCTTCCGAATGCCGAATTTGTTGCATTTTGGGCAGCGTAGTCCATTTAAGCACTATTTATCCCCTCCAGTGGGTAACATGCCCACGATTGATTGCAGGATAAATGTTTTTCAAGCCCTCCATTAGGCTTCCCGAATCGGACTTTGCCTGTTAAATTACAAATCACAGTACCATTTACAGGGGGAGGGGTTCCCCCTGTCCGCATCCATGAAGTTCTTCGGATGGTGCGATCCCTCTACGGCGTGAAGCAGCCGTATAAATATGTACCAAAAAATGCCCAGCATTTGAGGCCGCACAACACTGCGATGAAGGAAACATCCTTAATTAGAAGAAACAGGCAGCTTCCGATTCCGTAATACATCCTGTGGCCTGACGCGTTTCGATGGACTTTCACCATCTCTTCAGAGGCCTCGTGAGCAGGAAAAAATGACGTGCATGACTCACCGCCCATTGTATTAATTGGCTTCCGAATGCACGTCATTTTTTCCTGCTCACGAGGCCTCTGAAGAGATGGTGAAAGTCCATCGAAACGCGTCAGGCCACAGGATGTATTACGGAATTGGAAGCTGCCTGTTTCTTCTAATTAAGGATGTTTCATTCATCGCAGTGTTGTGCGGCCTCAAATGCTGGGCATTTTTTGGTACATATTTATACGGCTGCTCCCCGCCGTAGAGGGATCGCACCATCTGAAGAACTTCATGGATGCGGACAGGGGGAACCCCTCCCCCTGTAAATGGTACTGTGATTTGTAATTTAACAGGCAAAGTCCGATTCGGGAAGCCTAATGGAGGGCTTGAAAAACATTTATCCTGCAATCAATCGTGGGCATGTTACCCACTGGAGGGGATAAATAGTGCTTAAATGGACTACGCTGCCCAAAATGCAACAAATTCAGCATTCGGAAGCCAATTAATAAAATGGGCGGCGAGTCATGCACGTCATTTTTTCCTGCTCACGAGGCCTCTGAAGAGATGGTGAAAGTCCATCGAAACGCGTCAGGCCACAGGATGTATTACGGAATTGGAAGCTGCCTGTTTCTTCTAATTAAGGATGTTTCCTTCATCGCAGTGTTGTGCGGCCTCAAATGCTGGGCATTTTTTGGTACATATTTATACGGCTGCTCCACTCCGTAGAGGGATCGCACCATCTGAAGAACTTCATGGATGCGGACAGGGGGAACCCCTCCCCCTGTAAATGGTACTGTGATTTGTAATTTAACAGGCAAAGTCCGATTCGGGAAGCCTAATGGAGGGCTTGAAAAACATTTATCCTGCAATCAATCGTGGGCATGTTACCCACTGGAGGGGATAAATAGTGCTTAAATGGACTACGCTGCCCAAAATGCAACAAATTCGGCATTCGGAAGCCAATTAATAAAATGGGCGGCAAGTCATGCACGTCATTTTTTTCTGCTCACGAGGCCTCTGAAGAGATGGTGAAAGTCCATCGAAACGCGTCAGGCCACAGGATGTATTACGGAATTGGAAGCTGCCTGTTTCTTCTAATTAAGGATGTTTCCTTCATCGCAGTGTTGTGCGGCCTCAAATGCTGGGAATTTTTTGGTACATATTTATACGGCTGCTCCACGCCGTAGAGGGATCGCACCATCTGAAGAACTTCATGGATGCGGACAGGGGGAACCCCTCCCCCTGTAAATGGTACTGTGATTTGTAATTTAACAGGCAAAGTCCGATTCGGGAAGCCTAATGGAGGGCTTGAAAAACATTTATCCTGCAATCAATCGTGGGCATGTTACCCACTGGAGGGGATAAATAGTGCTTAAATGGACTACGCTGCCCAAAATGCAACAAATTCGGCATTCGGAAGCCAATTAATAAAATGGGCGGCGAGTCATGCACGTCATTTTTTCCTGCTCACGAGGCCTCTGAAGAGATGGTGAAAGTCCATCGAAACGCGTCAGGCCACAGGATGTATTACGGAATTGGAAGCTGCCTGTTTCTTCTAATTAAGGATGTTTCCTTCATCGCAGTGTTGTGCGGCCTCAAATGCTGGGCATTTTTTGGTACATATTTATACGGCTGCTCCACGCCGTAGAGGGATCGCACCATCTGAAGAACTTCATGGATGCGGACAGGGGGAACCCCTCCCCCTGTAAATGGTACTGTGATTTGTAATTTAACAGGCAAAGTCCGATTCGGGAAGCCTAATGGAGGGTTTGAAAAACATTTATCCTGCAATCAATCGTGGGCATGTTACCCACTGGAGGGGATAAATAGTGCTTAAATGGACTACGCTGCCCAAAATGCAACAAATTCGGCATTCGGAAGCCAATTAATAAAATGGGCGGCGAGTCATGCACGTCATTTTTTCCTGCTCACGAGGCCTCTGAAGAGATGGTGAAAGTCCATCGAAACGCGTCAGGCCACAGGATGTATTACGGAATTGGAAGCTGCCTGTTTCTTCTAATTAAGGATGTTTCCTTCATCGCAGTGTTGTGCGGCCTCAAATGCTGGGCATTTTTTGGTACATATTTATACGGCTGCTCCACGCCGTAGAGGGATCGCACCATCTGAAGAACTTCATGGATGCGGACAGGGGGAACCCCTCCCCCTGTAAATGGTACTGTGATTTGTAATTTAACAGGCAAAGTCCGATTCGGGAAGCCTAATGGAGGGCTTGAAAAACATTTATCCTGCAATCAATCGTGGGCATGTTACCCACTGGAGGGGATAAATAGTGCTTAAATGGACTACGCTGCCCAAAATGCAACAAATTCGGCATTCGGAAGCCAATTAATAAAATGGGCGGCGAGTCATGCACGTCATTTTTTCCTGCTCACGAGGCCTCTGAAGAGATGGTGAAAGTCCATCGAAACGCGTCAGGCCACAGGATGTATTACGGAATTGGAAGCTGCCTGTTTCTTCTAATTAAGGATGTTTCCTTCATCGCAGTGTTGTGCGGCCTCAAATGCTGGGCATTTTTTGGTACATATTTATACGGCTGCTCCACGCCGTAGAGGGATCGCACCATCTGAAGAACTTCATGGATGCGGACAGGGGGAACCCCTCCCCCTGTAAATGGTACTGTGATTTGTAATTTAACAGGCAAAGTCCGATTCGGGAAGCCTAATGGAGGGCTTGAAAAACATTTATCCTGCAATCAATCGTGGGCATGTTACCCACTGGAGGGGATAAATAGTGCTTAAATGGACTACGCTGCCCAAAATGCAACAAATTCGGCATTCGGAAGCCAATTAATAAAATGGGCGGCGAGTCATGCACGTCATTTTTTCCTGCTCACGAGGCCTCTGAAGAGATGGTGAAAGTCCATCGAAACGCGTCAGGCCACAGGATGTATTACGGAATTGGAAGCTGCCTGTTTCTTCTAATTAAGGATGTTTCCTTCATCGCAGTGTTGTGCGGCCTCAAATGCTGGGCATTTTTTGGTACATATTTATACGGCTGCTCCACGCCGTAGAGGGATCGCACCATCTGAAGAACTTCATGGATGCGGACAGGGGGAACCCCTCCCCCTGTAAATGGTACTGTGATTTGTAATTTAACAGGCAAAGTCCGATTCGGGAAGCCTAATTGAGGGCTTGAAAAACATTTATCCTGCAATCAATCGTGGGCATGTTACCCACTGGAGGGGATAAATAGTGCTTAAATGGACTACGCTGCCCAAAATGCAACAAATTCGGCATTCGGAAGCCAATTAATAAAATGGGCGGCGAGTCATGCACGTCATTTTTTCCTGCTCACGAGGCCTCTGAAGAGATGGTGAAAGTCCATCGAAACGCGTCAGGCCACAGGATGTATTACGGAATTGGAAGCTGCCTGTTTCTTCTAATTAAGGATGTTTCCTTCATCGCAGTGTTGTGCGGCCTCAAATGCTGGGCATTTTTTGGTACATATTTATACGGCTGCTCCACGCCGTAGAGGGATCGCACCATCTGAAGAACTTCATGGATGCGGACAGGGGGAACCCCTCCCCCTGTAAATGGTACTGTGATTTGTAATTTAACAGGCAAAGTCCGATTCGGGAAGCCTAATGGAGGGCTTGAAAAACATTTATCCTGCAATCAATCGTGGGCATGTTACCCACTGGAGGGGATAAATAGTGCTTAAATGGACTACGCTGCCCAAAATGCAACAAATTCGGCATTCGGAAGCCAATTAATAAAATGGGCGGCGAGTCATGCACGTGATGTCATCAGTGATGTCATTTGAGATGTCATCAGTGATGTCACTGACCATGTCATGAATGATGTAATATGTGACATCATCAGCAGTGGATTGCGGGTGCGCGATATATACTTAGTGCAACTAACTATATAGGAGCAATTTCAACGGTTTTGTATGAGTAAAATGTCCAGCTAACTATAACACCACTAAAACTTATAGTTTTTTGAGTGAATTTCAAAGGTTTTGTAAAAGCTAATTCCTAACTATATAACTCCTGAAACCTATGGTTTTTTCAGTGACTTTCAAAGTTTTTTTTTAAATGCTAATTCCTAACTATATAAGGCCTGAAACCTATGGTTTATTCAGTGAATTTCAAAGCTTTTTTAAATGCTAATTCCTAACTATATAAGGTCTGAAACCTATGTTTTTTTCAGTGAATTTCAAAGGTTTTTTAAATGCTAATTCCTAACTATATAAGGCCTGAAACCTATGGTTTTTTCAGTGAATTTCAAAGGTTTTTTAAATGCTAATTCTATTAGCGGATAACGTTTAAATATATTAATATCCTAGTGGGACCACCTGAGCAGCCCTAGGGGGTCAGGGTGTTCCTACCCTGCCCCCTTTTTGTGTTCTACACGTTTGTTTTTCTGCTTTCTTGTGCCTAATTCCTAACTATATAAGGCCTGAAACCTATGTTTTTTTCAGTGAATTTGCAAGGTTTTTTAAATGCTAATTCCTAACTATATAAGGCCTGAAACCTATGGTTTTTTCATTGAATTTGCAAGGTTTTTTAAATGCTAATTCCTAACTATATAAGGCCTGAAACCTATGGTTTTTTCAGTGAATTTCAAAGGTTTTTTAAATGCTAATTCCTAACTATATAAGGCCTGAAACCTATGTTTTTTTCAGTGAATTTCAAAGTTTTTTTTAATGCTAATTCCTAACTATACAAGACCTGAAATCCCACCAGGAATCTCCAGTATGCTCCAGGGGACTGCATTACAGAGAGGTGTAATCAAGCCATGGCCCTATTTACACCTCTCTGCAACGCAGCCCCCGTGCATGTTTGAAGAGGGGGAACTCATTCCCCCTGCATACTGGGGGCCCCTGGGGACCAACTAGCCCACCTGGAACCTCCAGTATGCGCCAGGGGGCTGCATTGCAGAGTTGAAATGAGGCTATGCCCCTTGCTATACCTCTCTGCAAAACAGCCGCCTGGCGCGTTTGCAGAGGGGGAACTAATTCCCCTTGCATAATGGGGGCCCCTGGGGGCCAACTAGCCCACCAGGAGCCTCCAGTATGCGCCAGATGGCTGCATTGCATAGAGGTGTAATGAGGCCACACCCTTTTTTACACCTCTCTGCAACGCAGCCCCCGTGCATGTTTGAAGAGGGGGAACAAATTCCCCTTGCATACTGGGTGTCCCTGGCAGCCATCTTGTGCCTTGTTCGAACCAAGGCACAAGAAAGCAGTGAAACAAAGGTGTGAAACTCGCAAAGGGGCCAGAGTAGAAACACCCTGAACCCCTAGGCCTGCTCAGGGGGTCCCACAAGGACCCCCAAGGCAAAAAAAATAATATATATATTTTTTTTTAAAGTCGCGGGGTACAAAAAAACAATAAAAAAATATAAAACAACAATAAGAATAAAAAAAACAGTTCTTTTCAGAACTACCTCCAATTTATATAAAAATGCTACATTTTTAAAAAACTCTGTCTTTCTTTCTTTCTCCAGGGTACGCGTACCGGTACGTGTACCGATACGTGTACCGGGGCGCGCACCCCCTCAAAAAATAAATAAATAAATAATGAGTGTGTGTGTGAGTGGTGTGTGTGTGTGGGGGGGTGGGTGTGGGGTGTGTGTGTGGGGGGGTATGTGTGTGGGGTGTGTGTGTGTAGGATGTGTGGGTGTGTGTGTGGGGTGTGTGTGTGTGGGTGTGTGTATGTGTGGGGGGGTGTCGGTGTGTGTGGGGGTGAGGAATATGTGTGTCGGTGTGGGTGTGTGTGTGTGTGAGGTGTGTGTGTGGGGTGTGTGTGTGTGTGGGTGTGTGTGTGTGTGTGAGGTGTGTGTGGTGTGTGTATGTGTGTGTGTGTGTGAGGTGTGTGTCAGAGGTGTGTGTGTGTGGGGAAGGGGTGAGGTGTTTGTGGGGGATGTGTGGGGTGTGTCTGTGAGGTGTGTGGGTGTGTCTGAGGGGGATGAGGTGTATAGGTGTGTGTAGGTGTGTGGGGTATGTGGGTGTGGGTGGGGATGTGGATGTGTAAGGTGTGGGTGTGGGTGTGGGTGTGTGGGGTGTTTGGGTGTAGGTGGGGGTGTGGGTGTGTGAGGTGTGTGTGGGGTGTGTGTGGGTGTGGGGGGTATGTGTGTAGGATGTGTGTGTATGTGTGGGATGTGTGGGTGTGTCTGTGAGGTGTGCGTGTGTGTGTGTGTGTGGGGGGAGGTGTGTGTGTGGGATGTGTGAGGTGTGTCTGTGAGGTATCTGTGTGTGCGTGTGTGTGTGTTGGGGGGGTGAGGTGTGTGTGTGAGTGAGTGTGTGTGGGATGTGTGGGTGTGGGTATGGATGTGTAAGGTGTCGGTGTGGGGTGTTTGGGTGTGGGTGGAGGTGTGCGTGTGTGAGGTGTGTGTAGGGAGTGTGTGGGTGTGGAGGTGTGGGGTTGTGTGCGTGTGAGTGTGTGTGGGACGTACTTGTAGGTACCTAAAACAGCCACAGAACCAAAAGCTCTTTTCAGAGCTACCCTACCTGTAATCACTCAAAATGATTATTTTATTATTTATTATTATGATTATAAAAAAAAGTTTTTCCCTATTTTTCCCCATGGTACGCTCCCCGGTACGCTCCCCGGTGCTCGTACCGGGCGCTCCCCCCGCGAAAAACGGACCCTTTAATGACCCCCACATCAAACCTAAGGGGTCAGGGGGGTCTACCCTGCCCCCTTTTGGTCATTTCCCCCTTTGATTTTTGCCACCTCTTGTGTCTCAATCCTACCGAGACACAAGATGGCGGCCACTGCGGACTGTTTCGAATGTTTACAGACACCCGAGAACCAATCAGCTTCCCATGCGCAAGTCGCGTGGCGCGCCCGGAGCGCTCCCCGGTGCGCGTACCGGGGCGCGGCCATAGATATATACATTTTTTTTAACCTAAAGTACTCAAAATCCTCTGGAGCACATATCTTGAGACATAGCAAAGGCACATCGGGCTACCAGTCCCTACAATTTTGCCAAGTTTGATGAAAATCCATTAAGCCGCTCGAGCTAAAAGTGCGACAGACCGCCCTATGGAAATTAACATGGGGAAAACACGTTTCGGGACCCCCCTTTTATCTCGGCCCCCGCTTGACAAATCCCCCCCCAAACTTTCAGGGAAGGACCGGAGCACCGCGAGGCAAAGTTGCTGAAAAATTCAGGCAGATTCCTCAACCGGCACCAAAGTTATTCCCAATAGAATGTTGTGATTTCTCTATGGAAATCAATCCTAACTATATATACCTACTGGCGACCGCCAGTAGGTAATATATATATATATATATATATATATATATATATATATTACCTACTGGCGGTCGCCAGTAGGTATATATAGTTAGGATTTTTTCTCTATGGGTTTTTTGAAAATTCTATGTCTAATAACTTTGCCGTTTGTGGACGGAATTGGCTGAAATTTTCAGGAAAATGGCACATTTTGTTTCTGAGCAGCCTTTGAAAATTTGGGGGGGGTTCGTCAAGGGGGGGCCGAGAAAAAAGGGGGGTCCCAAAACGCGTTTTTCCCATGTTAATTTCCATAGGGCGGTTGGCCTCACTTTTAGCCCGAACGGCTGAATGGATTTGCACGAAACTTGGCAAAATTGTAGGGACTGGTAGCCCGATGTGCCTTTTGTAGGTCTCAATATATGTGCTCCAGTGGATTTTGAGAAATTAACGTTTAAAAAAAGATATATATCTGTAAGCGCGGACCAGGCAGCGCACTGGTTCGCGGACTTTTCGCGCAACGGAGCTTTGTGAAGCGAAGCTGATTGGTTCTCCGGCGTCTGTCAACATTCCAAACAGTCCGTAGCGGCCGCCATCTTGTCTCTCGGTAGGATCGAGAGACAAGAGGAGGTCAAAACAAAGGGGGAAATAACTATAAGGGGGCATAGTAGATCCTCGCTGACCCCCTAGGTTTGATGTGGAGGTTTTAAAAGGGCCCCGCGGGGCAAAAAAAAATAATAATAATAATAATCGAACGGCTGAATGGATTTGCACGAAACTTGGCAAAATTGTAGGGACTGGTAGCTCGATGTGCCTTTGCTAGGTCTCAATATATGTGCTCCAGTGGATTTTGAGAAATTAACGTTAAAAAAAAAGTATATATCTGTAACAGCGCACCGCTTCGCGTACTTTTCGCGTTACGGAGCTTTGCGAAGCGAAGCTGATTGGCTCTCCGGTGTCTGTAAACATTCCAAACAGTCCGTAGCGGCCGCCATCTTGTCTCTCGGTAGGATCGAACAGCTGAATGGATTTGCACGAAACTTGGAAAAATTGTAGGGACTGGTAGCCCGATGTGCCTTTGCTAGGTCTCAATATATGTGCTTCAGTGCATTTTGAGAAATTAACGTTCAGAAACAAGATATATATCTGTAACAGCGCTCCGCTTCGCGGAGATAAAATTATATGTGTATTACCTAGCTGTTGCTTTTGTTGATTATTTTTTTATTTTTTTTATTTTTTAAGGATTGTTTATTGTGTTTCATAATTTATTAAACTTTCTAACGCGGCGCGTCATATGACGCATTACGCGACAACGCAGGTCCAGAATATAGTCAAAATGTCTCCACCAACCAGCGGACGGCACACAACCCCTTTCAGCAGGCTAAATAGTTCTGTTAAATGACAACAGAAGGGACAGGCAACAAGAACCATCAGTCAAAGAGGGGAGGGCAAGTTCTTCTCTACCGGGTGACGTTGGAGCGCTACCGGAACTGATCGAATTGGTAGTCTACAGTGTTTCTGGATGTTTCAGACTGAAGCTGGCGTTAGCATGAGAGCACCACCATTTCGTAGCTCCGTCGTGGCCATTCCACGAGCAATCATGCTAGGCGCTCCCCACCAGAAGCCTGCGGGAGTTGGGGGCCCCCAAGACTTTTGTAGAATCTTCAAGGATGAGGGGACGCTTTCGAGAATGGAGCCCAAGCTCTAGCAGACAAGCGTCCGAGTTCCAAGGTGTCGCAGGCCCATTTAGTGGACCACGCCCAAATCTGAAGAGATGGCCGCCATTTTGAGAGTCCTGTGGCAGCCGCCTATCGCTGCACCGCAAGAGCGGGAGCAACTCAAGTACATGGTGAGCGAGACGCTGTAGTCGAAAGAGCGGGCGGTAAACAGCTGAATAGCGGAAGAGGCACAGTGTAGCAAAAGCGGGCTGAATGGCAAATGAAACGGAAAAGGGGTGCCCCACTACAGCGTGTCTTTAGGTGAAACGGATTGTGGGACAAGGTGAAGAATGGAAGAGTCACCAAAAGGAAAAAAGTTCCGCTTGACCCCGGGAGCCGGCCACCTATGTCGGGGGCGATCTCAGGCAAAACCAGGGCAACACGACTTGGGGAGGGGGCCGGAGCCAAGCGCCCCCTCCGAGTCCGCGACATGACACCGTCCCTCGGGGGCCTCCGTCAAGCGGTTCAGGGTGGCACCGCATCACAACAGCCCCCACTTACTTTAAGAATAGTGAAGATGAAGCAATTGCAAATAGGCTTCAGACAATGTTACAAGCACTCCTCAAAACTTTGAACTTTCAGAGTGCATGAGTTGGGACAGCGAGGGGTGATTTGGTTTCTCGGACTGTTTTTCTGGTCTCTCACCACTGGCATACTTTAACGTTTTCTTGTTTCTAGGACATTAATAGGTTTTATCATTACGTTATGTTATCGTTTCTTTGTTTGTTGTTTAATAAAAGTTCATGTTCATCAGTGGCCTACTGATTTTCGTTTTCCTATTTTTTTCTTTCCAGGTTGTTTCATGGTAAAGTTTCTGTTAACAGGATACAGTGATCACTTCGTTATTATTGCATATGTCCTTTTCACTAGGGGTGCTCTCTGGTCGGGCCAGATGACGTATCTCTAGTAAATGGTCCGGGTGAAAAAGGTGCATCAATCAGTGGGGAGTAGATAGGCATGACAGATTACAACGGGGGAGAAAGGTCCGCATTACGTACCCTTTCACTACTTGCAAAGATTTTCCTACGTTTATTTGCAAACAGGGAATACCTCCAAAAATAACTAATTCCCAAACAGTCAATGTTCGGACAATCAATCAATCAATGAGGAATGAAATAGGTACGACGTGTTAAAGGCTTGCGTTACCTACCCTTCACTATCTGCAAAGGGAGATAGAATATTTCTATTCTTCCTCGTTTGCAGGTAGAGAAGATCGTTAAGAGAATTAACTTCGAACAATTCAATGCTCGATTGAAACAATCAACAAGGGGTACTGTGAACACAAATGAACGCCGCTTATATACATACGCATTGCTATTTTCAACAGGTTGTTCCTAATGTTTCTATTTTAGCGAGGTCAAAAGAGATCCCATTAGTGGCCTACTGATTTTGCTCGATTCCTTTTGTTTTTTTACACGATTTTTCGCTATCTGCAAAGACTAAACAGAGTATTGCGACTCTGTGCTTGTTTGTAAATAGAGAATGAACCAAAGAGAACAATCAATCAAATGGAGAGAGAAGCAGGCACGACGGATTACAAAGGGGGAAAGGGCTGCGTTAACTACCCTTCACTATCTGCAAAGAGAGAGTACTCCTAATAGAAATGAGGGGTGGGGGGCAGCAATCAAAGCAGATCAGTGTGCATAAACACGAAGAAAAAAATTTCTTACCACGTACTTGACATTCGACAGCTTATGATATTTGCTATTAAAAAACCATTGAAATTCACTGAAAAAACCATAGGTTATAGACCATATATAGTTAGGAATTAGCATTTACAAAACCTTGAAAATTCACTGAAAAAACCATAGGTTATAGACCATATATAGTTAGGAATTAGCATTTAAAAAACCTTATTTTACTCACACAAAACCATTGAAATTCCATATATAGTTAGTTGCACTAACTATATATTGCGCACCCGCAATCCACTGCTGATGATGTCACATATTACATCATTCATGACATGGTCAGTGACATCACTGATGACATCACTGATGACATCTCAAATGACATCACTGATGACATCACTGATGACATCTCAAATGACATCACTGATGACATCTCATTTGACATCAATGACCACATCACTGATGATATCATTCATGTGACAATACAATGCATCTCCTCACATTTTAATATAACCTCTGTTTCACCCAGTGTTAAAAACAGAGTATAATTTTTGAAACCATTGACACACCAATACTAGTTACTACATACGTACTCACTGATTCCTACGTCTACACACACATTCACTCATTCACCCATACAATCATTCATACATACAATCACTCATCTTTACAACACTATCATATGCACTCATAAACCTATACAGACACTCACACTCTGCCACTCATCCATGGAGTTACTCACACACCTAGTCAGTCCTGTAAAGAATCAATCACACTTCCATTTTCTTGTCTATACAGTTAAACATAGAGCACCTTACATTTTCAAACATATAGTAACACATACTTACTTTCTTATACAATCATTGATACTGATCTGCACAGAGTCACACACCTCCCAGCCAGCCACACACACACTCAGTCTCCCATACAAATACTTGGACAATCAATCAATAACCCATATAGTTAATCATATAGCTACTGATCAACACATGCAGCAGTTTACAGAACAACAGACATAATGATGCACAAATTAAGACAGTTTAGTCACTAACCCATGCACTCAGTGAGACACATTTAATCACTCACTCATACATTCAGTCATGCACCTACTAAATCCTTCGTCCAGACAGTTATACATCTACTCATTCTTCAATATCTAAAACATATTTAAACTTTACAGAAACACACAGTCACTGGATGATGTCATCAGTGATGTCATCAGTGATGTCATTTGAGATGTCATCAGTGATGTCATCAGTGATGTCACTGACCATGTCATGAATGATGTAATATGTGACATCATCAGCAGTGGATTGCGGGTGCGCAATATATAGTTAGTGCAACTAACTATATATGGAATTTCAATGGTTTTGTGTGAGTAAAATAAGGTTTTTTAAATGCTAATTCCTAACTATATATGGTCTATAACCTATGGTTTTTTCAGTGAATATATATATATATATATATATATATATATATATATATATATATATATATAAATATATATAAAATTTCTATGGCAAAATGAAACCCCTCATTTTGTTCCTTTTCAAATTAAATGTATTAACCCCTTCGCTGCTAGGCCTTTTCCCCTCCTGTGCTAAGGCTTTTTTTGGCGTTTTGGAGTAGTGCGCGCTTAGGCCCTTGTAACTTTTTGACCACATAAGGTATCCACGCCAAATTTGCGTCCTTTTCTTCCAACATCATGTGAATTCTAAAGGCGCCCAGGGTTTGTGGATTCCCTTGGAGGGGTCCCAGAAATTAACCAAAATATACTGATTTTTTTGTTTTTTTCAGAAAAATGGGAAAAACGGGCTGCAAATGAAAGCCTCTGGGTTTTTCCCTGAAAATGGTATCAAAAAAGGGTTTGTGGGGCTGAAATCTCCGTTTTCTCAGCTTTTAGGGAATGACAGTCTTTTGTCAGAGAACCTACATTTTTTACTCAGTTTTGGCATTTTTCTGGGACATAGCCTATTTTTACTATTTTTAGAGCGTTCCACCTCCTTCCAGTTAATGGTAGAAATGAGTTTGAAAGCAATAATGGATCCTGAAAAGCTTTACATTTTTGAAAATTAGACAAAATTCTAAATTCAGAAAGGGGTCATTTTTCTAAATCCATGAAGGTTTCGTTATAGAAACTAACAGTTAGATATTGGAATAATTGAAAATCTGTTGAAAAAAACAGCCTTTTGTCTCAACGTTTTCACCTATAACTTTTTCTAATTTTGACAACTCTTGGAAAGCAATATAGAGTTACATCTGTTAGACCTTCCTGGTTGTGGGGATATATAGGACTTGTAGTTTCACCAAGAACCCGACAAACCCAGATCCAAAAACTGAGCAGCAACTTGCAAAGGTATTTTTTCATTTACTGGGTATAGAGCACTTTGTCTTGGAAAATGTATACATGGAATAATCTGTATGAAAGACACCTATGTATTTCTGAATTGGGTACAAATTATAGAGTTCAGAAACAGTATATAATTGCACATTTTCAAAATTGGGAATACTCATACTAGCATGAGAATTATTGGTCATTTTTCAAAAAGATTTTTTTTTTACACAATGTCTTTCATTGAAAGGGAGAAATGCATGAAAGCTCAATTGGTAATAACAGTTGATTTACAAATCTGAATTACCCCAAGTGTCCCGATAAAAATGGTACCTCACTTGTGTGGGTCGGCCTTGTGCCTGCAACAGGAAACGGCGCAAAATGCAACGTGGTCACACCTAAATTTTGCAGTTACAAATTGACCCTTTTTTGGCAAAGTGCCTACCTGTAGTTTTTGCACCCTAGCTCTGCCGGCACCTAGGGAAACCTAGCAAACCTATACATTTTTTAAAAGTAGACACCCAGGGGAATTCAGGATGGGGTGACTCGTCTGCCTACCCCCAGGTTTTGTTACCCAGAATCCCATGCAAACATAACCATTTGACAAAAAAAACACATTTTCCTCACATTTCTGTGGTGGAAAGTTCTGGAATCTGTGTGGATCAACAAATTTCCACCCACCCAGCGTGTCCCCAGGTCTCCTGAAAAAAATGGTACCTCACTTGCGTGGGTAGGCATAGTGGCTGCGACATGAAACAGCACAAAACGCAGCATGGTCGCACCTCAATTTCCCAGTGAAATTTAGCACGTTTTTGACAAAAAGACTACCTTTTGTTTTTGCGCCGTAGCTCTGCCAGCACCTAGGGAAACCTAGCAACCCTATACATTTTTGAAAACTAGACACACAGGGAAATTTAGGATGGGGTGACTCGTCTGCCTACCCCCAGGTTTTGTTACCCAGAATCCCTTGCAAACATAAAAATTTGACAAAAAAAACACATTTTCCTCACATTTCTGTGGTGGAAAGTTCTGGAATCTGTGTGGATCAACAAATTTCCACGCACCCAGCGTGCCCCCAGGTCTCCCAAAAGAAATGGTACCTCACTTGCGTGGGTAGGCATAGTGGCTGCGGCATGAAACAGTGCAAAATGCAGCATGGTCGCACCTCAATTTCCCAGTGAAATTTAGCACGTTTTGGACAAAAAGACTACCTTTTGTTTTTGCGCCGCAGCTCTGCCAGCACCTAGGGAAACCTAGCAAACCTATACATTTTTGAAAACTAGACACCCAGGGAAATTCAGGATGGGGTGACTCGTCTGCCTACCCCCAGGTTTTGTTACCCAGAATCCCTTGCAAACATAACAATTTGACAAAAAAAACACATTTTCCTCAAATTTCTGTGGTGGAAAGTTCTGGAATCTGTGTGGATCAACAAATTTCTACCCACCCAGCGTGCCCCCAGGTCTCCCAGAAAACATGGTACCTCACTTGCGTGGGTAGGCATAGTGGCTGCGACATGAAACAGCGCAAAACGCAGCATGGTCGCACCTTAATTTCCCAGTGAAATTTAGCACGATTTGGACAAAAAGACTACCTTTTGTTTTTGCGCCGTAGCTCTGCCAGCACCTAGGGAAACCTAGCAAACCTATACATTTTTCAAAACTAGACACCCAAGGGAATTCAGGATGGGGTGACTCGTCTGCCTTCCCCCAGGTTTTGTTACCCAGAATCCCTTGCAAACATAACAATTTGACAAAAAAACACATTTTCCTCACATTTCTGTGGTGGAAAGTTCTGGAATCTGTGTGGATCAACAATTTTCCACCCACACAGCATGCCCCCAGGTCTCCCGAAAAAAATGGTATCTCACTTGCGTGGGTAGGCATAGTGGCTGCGACATGAAACAGCGCAATACGCAACATGGCTGCACCTCAATTTCCCAGTGAAATCTAGCACGTTTTCGCCAAAAAGACTACCTTTTGTTTTTGCGCCGTAGCTCTACCAGCACCTAGGGAAACCTAGCAACCCTATACATTTTTGAAAACTAGACACACAGGGAAATTTAGGATGGGGTGACTCGTCTGCCTACCCCCAGGTTTTGTTACCCAGAATCCCTTGCAAACATAAAAATTTGACAAAAAAAACACATTTTCCTCACATTTCTGTGGTGGAAAGTTCTGGAATCTGTGTGGATCAACAAATTTCCATGCACCCAGCGTGCCCCCAGGTCTCCCAAAAGAAATGGTACCTCACTTGCGTGGGTAGGCATAGTGGCTGCGGCATGAAACAGTGCAAAATGCAGCATGGTCGCACCTCAATTTCCCAGTGAAATTTAGCACGTTTTGGACAAAAAGACTACCTTTTGTTTTTGCGCCGCAGCTCTGCCAGCACCTAGGGAAACCTAGCAAACCTATACATTTTTGAAAACTAGACACCCAGGGAAATTCAGGATGGGGTGACTCGTCTGCCTACCCCCAGGTTTTGTTACCCAGAATCCCTTGCAAACATAACAATTTGACAAAAAAAACACATTTTCCTCAAATTTCTGTGGTGGAAAGTTCTGGAATCTGTGTGGATCAACAAATTTCTACCCACCCAGCGTGCCCCCAGGTCTCCCAGAAAACATGGTACCTCACTTGCGTGGGTAGGCATAGTGGCTGCGACATGAAACAGCGCAAAACGCAGCATGGTCGCACCTCAATTTCCCAGTGAAATTTAGCACGATTTGGACAAAAAGACTACCTTTTGTTTTTGCGCCGTAGCTCTGCCAGCACCTAGGGAAACCTAGCAAACCTATACATTTTTCAAAACTAGACACCCAAGGGAATTCAGGATGGGGTGACTCGTCTGCCTTCCCCCAGGTTTTGTTACCCAGAATCCCTTGCAAACATAACAATTTGACAAAAAAACACATTTTCCTCACAATTCTGTGGTGGAAAGTTCTGGAATCTGTGTGGATCAACAATTTTCCACCCACACAGCATGCCCCCAGGTCTCCCGAAAAAAATGGTATCTCACTTGCGTGGGTAGGCATAGTGGCTGCGACATGAAACAGCGCAATACGCAACATGGCTGCACCTCAATTTCCCAGTGAAATCTAGCACGTTTTCGCCAAAAAGACTACCTTTTGTTTTTGCGCCGTAGCTCTACCAGCACCTAGGGAAACCTAGCAAACCTATACATTTTTGAAAACTAGACACCCAGGGGAATTCAGGATGGGGTGACTCGTCTGCCTACACCCAGGTTTTGTTACCCAGAATCCCTTGCAAACCTAATAATTTGACAAAAAAAACACATTTTCCTCACATTTCTGTGGTGGAAAGTTCTGGAATCTGCGTGGATCAACAAATTTCCACCCACCCAGCGTGCCCCCAGGTCTCCCCAAAAAAATGGTACCTCACTTGCGTGGATAGACATAGTGGCTGCAACAGGAAACGGTTCAAATCATACGGTGGTGAATTTACATTACCCTATTGCAAAACTACCTTGATTTTGGGGGGGGCATCTGAGTTTGTGGCCCGGGGCTCGGTGGTATTCTTTGCAAAGTAGCAAACCCAAACAGTTCTAAAAACTAGACACCCAGGGGAGTCCAGGGAGGTATGGCATGCGTGGGTCCCCCAATGTTTTCCTACCCAGAACTCCTTGCAAACCTTAAAATTAGGTAAAAATAGCACTTTTCCAAACTTTTTGGCGTGGGATCGCCGTGCCGGCAAAAATGTCCTACCACACAGCGTTCCCCTTGTTCTCCCGAGTAAAAGGATACCTCACTTGTGTGGGTGCCCCAAAGCAGAACACGCCAAAAATTAATTTTGAAAAAAGTAGTATTTAGTAGTATTTAAGTTTTACAAATTAAGCCCCCCAGCCTGAGTCACATGCCTTGGGCCCACCCACACAAGTGAGGTATCATTTTACTCGGAACAACAAGGGAAATGATGGGTGGTAGGACATTTGTGCCGGCAGTGAGATCCCACCCAAAAAAGTACGGAAAAGTGGGTTTTTTGACCAAAATTTAAGGTTTGCAGGGGTTTCTGGGTAGGAAAACATTGGGGGACTCATGGATGCCATACCTCCCTGGACTCCCCCGGGTGTCTAGTTCTCAGAACTGTTTGGGTTTGGTAGTTTGCAAAGATGCCCGCCAAGCCCCGGGCCAAAAGCTCAGGTGACCCCCTCAAAAAATAAGATTGTTTGGCTAAAGGAAATTTTTTGGTCTCCACAGTAAGAATTGGGCCTTTTCCTAAAGCAGCCACTATGCCTACCCACGCAAGTGAGGTACCATTTTTATCGGGAGACCATGGGGAACGCTGGGTGGGAGGTCATTTGTGTGAGCCCAGTGATGCCACGCTTTCCCACACTAAAACGTGTGAAAACATTGATTTTTTCCGGCTACAAATGAGGTTTGCAAGGGATTCTGGGTAAAGGAACATTGGAGGATCCACGCAAGCCATACCTCCTTGGAAGCCCCTGGGTGTCTACTTTTCAGAAATGTGTGGGTTTGGTAGGTTTCCCTAGATGGCTGTCTCATACGGGGCCAAAAACCCAGGTAACCCCTCTTGCAAAAGCTCGTGGACTTGACATTGTCACCATTGTCAAATTCACCAGCTTTTGCAAAAGGGGGTTACCTGGGTTTCTGGCCCCAAGCGAGACAGCCATCTATGGAAACCTACCAAACCCACACATTTCTGAAAAGTAGACACCCGGGGGCTTCCAAGGAGGTATGGCTTGCATGGATCCTCCAACGTTCCTTTACCCAGAATCCCTTGCAAACCTCATTTTTAGCTGAAAAAAATCAATGTTTTCACACGTTTTAGTGTGGGAAACCGTGGCATCACTGGGCTCACACAAATTACCTCCCACCCAGCGTGCCCCCAGGTCTCCCGATAAAAACGGTACCTCACTTGCATGGGTAGCCATAGTGGCTGCAACAGGAAAAGGTCCAAATCGTACGGTGGTGAATTTAAAATACCCTGAAGCAATATAACTTTGATTTTGGGGGGGGGGCACCTGAGTTTTTGGCCCGGGGCTGGGTGGTATTCTTTGCAAAGTAGCAAACCCAAACAGTTCAGACAACTAGACACCCGGGAGAGTCCAGGGAGGTATGGCATGCATGGGTCCCCCAATGTTTTCCTACCCAGAACTCCTTGCAAACCTTAAAATTAGGTAAAAATAGCACTTTTCCAAACTTTTTGGCGTGGGATCGCCGTGCCGGCAAAAATGTCCTACCACCCTGCGTTCCCCTTGTTCTCCCGAGTAAAAGGATACCTCACTTGTGTGGGTGCCCCAAAGCAGAACACGCCAAAAATGAATTTTGAAAAAAGTAGTATTTAGTCGTATTTAAGTTTTAAAAATTAAGCCCCCCAGCCTGAGTCACATGCCTTGGGTCCACCCACACAAGTGAGGTATCATTTTACTCGGGAGAACAAGGGAAACGCTGGGTGGTAGGACATTTGTGCCGGCAGCGAGATCCCACCCAAAAAAGTACAGAAAAGTGGGTTTTTTGACCAAAATGTAAGGTTTGCAGGGGTTTCTGGGTAGGAAAACATTGGGGGACCCACGCATGCCATACCTCCCTGGACTCCCCCAGGTGTCTAGTTCTCAGAACTGTTTGGGTTTGGTAGTTTGCAAAGATGCCCGCCAAGCCCCGGGCCAAAAGCTCAGGTGACCCCCTCAAAAAATAAGATTGTTTGGCTAAAGTAAATTTTTTGGTCTCCACAGTAAGAATTGGGCCTTTTCCTAAAGCAGCCACTATGCCTACCCACGCAAGTGAGGTACCATTTTTATCGGGAGACCTTGGGGAACGCTGGGTGGGAGGTAATTTGTGTGAGCCCAGTGATGCCACGGTTTCCCACACTAAAACGTTTGAAAACATTGATTTTTTCCAGGTAAAAATGAGGTTTGCAAGGGATTCTGGGTACAGGAACAATGGAGGATCCACGCAAGCCATACCTCCTTGGAAGCCCCCGGGTGTCTACTTTTCAGAAATGTGTGGGTTTGGTAGGTTTCCCTAGATGGCTGTCTCGCACGGGGCCAAAAACCCAGGTAACCCCTCTTGCAAAAGCTAGTGGACTTGACATTGTCACCATTGTCAAATTCACCAGCTTTTGCAAGAGGGGTTACCTGGGTTTCTGGCCCCGTGCGAGACAGCCATCTATGGAAACCTACCAAACCCACACATTTCTGAAAAGTAGACACCCGGGGGCTTCCAAGGAGGTATGGCTTGCGTGGATCCTCCAACATTCCTTTACCCAGAATCCCTTGCAAACCTCAATTTTAGCAGAACAAAATCAATTTTTTCACACATTGTAGTGTGGGAAAGCGTGGCATCACTGGGCTCACACAAATTACCTCCCACCCAGCGTTCCCCCAGGTCTCCCGATAAAACCGGTACCTCACTTGCGTGGGTAGCCATAGTGGCTGCAACAGGAAAAGGTCCAAATCGTACGGTGGTGAATTTAAAATACCCTGAAGCAATATAACTTTGATTTCGGGGGGGGGGGGCACCTGAGTTTTTGGCCCGGGGCTGGGTGGTATTCTTTGGAAAGTAGCAAACCCAAACAGTTCTGAAAACTAGACACCCGGGAGAGTCCAGGGAGGTATGGCATGCGTGGGTCCACCAATGTTTTCCTCCCCAGAACTCCTTGCAAACCTTAAAATTAGGTAAAAATAGCACTTTTCCAAACTTTTTGGCGTGGGATCGCCGTGCCGGCAAAAATGTCCTACCACCCTGCGTTCCCCTGGTTCTCCCGAGTAAAAAGATACCACACCTTAACAGAGTTACTCAAAAGTCAAACATTCAAGCACGGCTATCTATTCCTCAAAGACACACACATACAGGTTGGATTTGGCACGAGGGCGAGTGATGGTTCAGTACATAAGATTTTATTAACAAGATATTTCAAAAAAATGAAATGCTCTGTCAATAAATAAATGCATAAAAACCGAACCAGTGACTCGCAACTCGTGAGCTGTAAAGCCACGACAAGGCACCAATCGTTTTACAGGCCATTCACGCACCTTTCATACCTGATACAAACCAGACCATTGACACAATCCGAATGGAAAAGCAACACATAACAACAATCACAATAAGGGACAAGGTACACCCTACTGCAGAAAGAGAAAAAAAACAATTATTACTGCACACCCATCTAATCCGCAAGCACACACACATGCTGGTTGGATTTGGCACGAGGGTGAGTGATGATTCAATACATACAATTGGATACGCAAGTAATTTCATCAAAAATGAAATACACTGCGTATAATTGAAAGTATGATAAACTGAACCACTGACTCACAGCTCGTGAGCTGTAAAGCCACGTCAAGGCACCAACCTCTTTACAGGCCATTCATACACCTTTCGTATGCGTGACACATACAAAACATTCACACCGCCAGCCGCGGACCCATCACATTTAAACACTCAAACCAGCAAACAGCGCCATTCAAGGGCCCATCACTTTCACACGCCCACATTTCTGACACTGCAACTACACAAAATGATGGACTGTGTGGAGTGTCACTCAACTAGCAGTGTGTGTAGTGACCAACAGAAAGTAACTACTCACACACCGCCTGCCGAGCGCCAGTCCACACACACCACCATCCAAGCACCAGACCATGCACACCGCCAGCCAAACACCACTCAGCGCACACCGACAGCCAAGTACCACTCCACACACACCACCAGCCAAGCATCACTCCACGCACACCACCAGCCAAGCGCCACTCCACAAACACAACACCAGCCAAGCACCACTCCGTGCACAGACAGCCAAGTACCACTCCACGCACACCGTCCAACCAAGCGCCACTCCACACACACCGCCAGCCAAGCGCCACTCCACACACACCGCCAGCCAAGCACCACTCTGTGCACAGACAGCCAAGTACCACTCCATGCACACCACCAGCCAAGCGCCCCTCCACACACACCACCAGCCAAGCACCACTCCACAAACACAACACCAGCCAAGCACCACTCCACAAACACAACACCAGCCAAGCACCACTCCGTGCACAGACAGCCAAGTACCACTCCACGCACACCACCAGCCAAGCGCCACTCCACACACACGACCAGCCAAGCGCCACTCAACACACACCACCAGCCAAGCACAACTCCACACACACCGCCAGCCAAGCACCACTCCACGAACACCACCAGCCAAAGACAAATCCAAACACAACACCAGGCAAGCGCAAGAGCACGCACACCGCCAACCAAACACCAGACCACGCACACCGCCAGTCAAGCACCAGTACGCAGACACGGCCAGACAAGCACCAGTCCACAGACACCGGCAGCCAAGCGCCAAACCATGCACACAGTCAGACAATGGACACTACACGCAAACCAACATCATACTTTAGTTTTTTTTTTAAATAAAAGAGAAACAAAAACAAATTGCAAATTGATACAAATCTACTAACTCGACAACTAAATCTAAAAAGACTACACAAATACAAACTTTGAAACTGAACAATACGTTTTACAGAATAAAGACCAACCAGTTCACTTTACCACTCATTGATACTCCCAAAAATTCTTTTGCGTGTGGTACAATCTAAAACAAGCAGGTACACACAGCCCGGGGTTTGAAGGGCAGACGGGGCAGTACATGCGAACCTCCTTCCGCAAACCTCTTCGCCAACAGACTCTACATCTCCGACTGGGAAAGTCTTTTGAGGTTGTAGGAGGAATTGTATCAGGAAAGTGGCGATCTTTCAATCTGGCAACATCCTCCACCACTCCAACTCTAGGAACACTTGCCTGTTCCACTAAAACAAGGCTGCCTATTACAGACTCCTGAAACTTTACAAAGGTCATCTTTGACTGGGGACAAGATTTCTGGAACACAACAAAAGCATTAAAGGTTGCCAAGTGGAAAAGATGGATAGCCAACTTCTTGTAACAAATGTAAGCCTTACGAAGAGCAGCATACGGTTCCAACCTCTGATCTACTCTGTCAACACCACCCATGTACTTATTGTAGTGCAGTATGCACACAGGTTTGCGCACTTCTGCAACCTGACCCCAAACAGTCACCGGTTCAGTGCTTTCATCATGTATTGAAGTCAACATGTAGACATCTCTCCTGTCCGAAAACTTCACAGCTAGAAGCTCCTCACAACGCAATGCACTGCACTGTCCCCGAGCAAGCTTTCGACAAACAAGTTCTTTTGGGAAACCTTTACGGTTTGAGCAGATTGTGCCACAAGCAACAGTGTCCACTTTGGCCAATTCCCTGAACAACCGCACACCAATGTAGAAGTTATCGACATACAAATGATGGCCTTTGTTAAACAATCCACGACCAAGTTCCCACACAATTTTCTCAGTCACTCCAAAAGTCGACAGACAACCAGGGGGGTTAATCCTGGATTCCTTACCAGTGTACACCCTGAAATTAGAGACATATCCAGTCTCACTGTCACACAGCATATACAGTTTGATTCCATAGCGTGCCCTCTTACTAGGAATGTATTGCCGAAATACCAAGCGGCCCTTGAACAACAGCAAAGACTCATCCACTGCAATTTCTTTCCAAGGATAAAAGATCTCAGAAAATCGATCAACCAAATGATCAATGACAGGCCGAATCTTGAAAAGACGGTCACAATCAGGGTGATCTTGTGGCAAAGCAAGACTATTGTCAACAAAATGCATCATCCGCAGCAGAAGCAAATACCTATCACGACTCATGACTGCCGGAAATATAGCTGTTGCCATCAAGGGACTAGTAGACTAATATGAAGCCATTGATGGTTTCCTAAGCAAGCCCATCAAAAAAGTTAAACCCAAAAACTTTTTCATCTCCTCCAAATTTGTGGGAGTCCACCGGGTAGCTCTAGCGTGGGGCTTAAGGCTGGCACTGTTCACCCTCAAAAAATTTTCAGCATACAAATTAGTCTGCTCTACAATCTCTGCCAAAAACACATCATCCATAAACAACTTGAAAAAATCAATAGGCAAAAAGTTTTCAGTGTTCACCCTACACCCTGGAACACCAGTAAATTCAGGCAATGCCGGCTGCACCATGTCTGGTGCAACCCAGAGGTCAGAACTTTCATCGTCAAGTCTTGCAGCCGCAGGCCGCCGCCCATCTGCCTCTTGTCTCACTACACCAACTGGAAGTCTAGCAGCCCCAGGCTGCAGCCCAGATGTCTCTTGCCGCACTATTGGCACAGCAATGTCCTCCGCAACCACAGGCACAACAATGTCCTCCCAAACCGCCCCCACAGCAATGTCCTCCCCAACCACAGGCACATCATCCACACCAAAAGTAGCTTCATCAGCACTCAAAGTGTCTTCATCATCAGATGAAGCCATGTGTAGAGAAAACTCACTACCTGAATCTTCACCTCCCACCTCTGGCTCAGAATCAGAGTCAGACTCTGGACCATGGTCAGAGGGAGAATCAAAAAGCATTCCAACAACTTGCTGAGCAGTAATCCGGCGGCTAGCCATTATCCTTACAAATAAAGGAGTCTGCACAAACAACTCAACAACCCCAACACTGCGCAAAGTAAGATAAAAAATGTAAGACTTTTTCACAAAAAACTATATTTAGAAAAAATATACAATTCACTTACAAGACACAACTACACTCACCAGCACCTACTCTGCAAAGACACAGCAAATAGGCAACGATATCCCACTAGAAAGAAGAAAAAAAACTTACATCTACAGAAGGACACATCAAAAACAAATGCAAAACATGTTTTACAATCACAACAAACAGAAACAAAACATACTCGTATTACTACACACTTTGCAAAATAAACAATTACATTACAATTGAACAAAAAAAAGGTCTCTTACCAAACACATGCAACTACAGAAACAGCAGAACAACAGAACCACCAGTAACAGAACCGCACACTGCAACAATCTAAAGAGAAAAAAAAACAATACACCTTAGAAGAAACACAAACAACACACATTACAACAGGCTATGTCACAGGGTATGTCACAAATGGGGTGTCTGTCCCCAAGGGGGGAAGATTATAAATCATTATAATCGTGGGCCCCCTGGAAGCAACCCTACGGAGGGCAGAGAGGCCAAATAAAGACACGGCAGAACATACTGAAAACAAATGGGCCCAAGGAAGCAACCCTTGGCCAAGGGTTCGCTCCCTATAAAAAAAAATAACCCTGGAGTCCAGTGGGCTTTTCTATTCCCCCCCCTGGGTCCAGAAACGGTAAAAAAAAACAGCCAATCTGCACCCAGGGGGGGGCAGAAAAGTCTATAAAATAATTAGGGCCACTAGGAAGCGACCCTTCCCCAAGGGGTCGCTTCCTTTTCAAATCCCAAAAAATCCCTGGTGACTAGTGGGCTTTTCTGCCCCCCCTGGGTGCAGATCAGCCATAAAAAACGCCGATCTGCCCCAGGGGGGGCAGAAAAGTCTGAAAAATATTACATCCCCCTAAGGAAGCGACCCTTGCCCAAGGGGTCGCTTCCTTTATAAATATAAATCAATCCCTGGTGTCTAGTGGGCTTTTCTGCCCCCCCTGGGTTCAGATGCGGCCCAAAAAAACGGCCGATCTGCCCCCAGGGGGGGGCAGAAAAGTCTAAAAAAACATTAGGGCCACTAGGAAGCGACCCTTCCCCAAGGGGTCGCTTCCTTTTCAAATAAAAAACAAATCCCTGGTGACTAGTGGGCTTTTCTGCTCCCCCTGGGTGCAGATCGGCCGAAAAAACAGCCGATCTGCCCCAGGGGGGGCAGAAAAGTCTGAAAAATATTTTATCCCCCTAAGGAAGCGACCCTTGCCCAAGGGGTCGCTTCCTTTATAAATAAAAATCAATCCCTGGTGTCTAGTGGGCTTTTCTGCCCACCCTGGGTGCCGATCGGCCAAACAAAACAGCCGATCTGCCCCAGGGGGGGCAGAAAAGTCTTAAAATATTCATGCCACAAAAAGGAAGCGACCCTTGCCCAAGGGGTCGCTTCCTCGACAAACAAATATGGCCAAATATCAATCCCTGGTGTCTAGTGGGCTTTTCTGCCCCCCCCTGGGTGCAGATCGGCCAAAAAAAGGCCGATCTGCCCCAGGGGGGGCAGAAAAGTCTGAGAATAATTATAGCCCCCAAAGGAAGCGACCCTTGCCCAAGGGGTCGCTTCCTGCATACAAACAAACACACACACGCAATCCCTGGTGTCTAGTGGGGCATTCCTGGTGCACGATTGCGACGCTGTGCGTGATCGTGCACCAGGAATGCCCTGCATTGGGACATCAGGGGAGAGGAAACACAGTTTCCTCCCCCCCGATGCCTCAAGGCACCGAAAAACGGCCCCCCCGCCCCACCGGAGCAGCAAACACCAACCTTGTTCCTGGACGCGCTGGAAACAAATGGCTTCCAGCGCGTCCAGCGCTTCCTGATGACGTCGGCGCGCGCTGTGCGCGCTGACATCACCAGGAAGCGTGGGGGGGCCAGGGGGTGGCAGCGGAAAGTCTTCTGCTGCCACCCCTGCAAAAAAAAAACAAGATCGCTGCACAGGGGGGGAGCGCCAGCGCTCCCCCCCAGGGCTGTACTGATGACGGAACGGTTTCGTCATCAGCACAGCCCAAACGATGCTGATGACGGAACCGCTCCGTCATCAGCATCGAAGGGGTTAAGTGTTACCACTTTATTCCAATCAAGATGACTTCAGGTGTGCCATACTTTTGTCATAAGTAAGACTGTTAGCGTTCTAGTTGTTCTTGAGAACACTCTGGGACATTCTGTCATTGGGCTATAGTTGGGCTACATCTGGCTGATATTTGGGCTACATTTGTGCTCTTTTGTCCTTGGTGGCCATCTTGGGAGACTGCATATCAGAATTTCTTAATGAAATATAAGAGGATTTGAGAAGTCACTCAAAATGTGCCCTAATTTTTCTTTCTTCAGCACTAATCATAATTTCTATGGCAAAATGAACCCCCTCATTTTGTTCCTTGGCAAATTAAATGTTTTAAGTGATTCCAATCAAGATGACTTCAGGTGTGCCATACTTTTGTCATAAGTAAGACTGTTAGCGCTCTAGTTGTCCTTTAGAACACTCTGGGACATTCTGTCATTGGGCTATAGTTGGGCTACATCTGGCTGATATTTGGGCTACATTTGTTTTTTTGTCTCTGGTGGCCATCTTTGGGCTACATTGGGCTACATTTGGGCTCTAACATATATATAGCCCAATGTAGCCCAATATATATTTTTCAAAGTTAATTTTGGTAAAAACCACTGGAGCACATATCTTGAGACATAGCAAAGGCACATCGGGCTACCAGTCCCTACAATTTTGCCAAGTTTGGTGGAAAACCATTCAGCCGTTCGGGCTAAATGTGAGTCCAACCGCCCTATGGAAATTAACATGGGGAAAACACGTTTTGGGACCCCCCTTTCATCTCGGCCCCCGCTTGATGAATCCCCCCAAACTTTCAGGGAAGGACCGGAGCGCCGTGAGGCAAAGTTGCTGAAACATTCAGGCAGATCCCTCAACCGGCGCCAAAGTTATTCCCAATAGAATATTGCGATTTCCCCAATGGAAATCAATCCTAAATATATATACCTACTGGCGACCGCCAGTAGGTAATATATATATATATATATGGATTAATTCTGCAGTGGTTTTGAGGTTAGGAAACCATTCCAAGATGGTGTTCTATGTAACGCTGGAAGGGCTGGTCCCTTGTTGATGTCCATCATTAATCACATGACCTTATTTAAATGAGTATGCTGGGAAATGGGTTGTGACACCGACGAAGGCTTCTGCCGAAACGTTTGTTTTGCTGTAATAAACTGCACGTTGTATGAGTAACCCCCCGGAGTGCTGCTCTTCTTTTCCTGAAACGGAGGAGTGTTTGAGCGTTTTATATATATATATATATATATATATATATATATATATATATAACCTACTGGCGGTCGCCAGTAGGTAGTTATAGTTAGGATTGATTTCCATAGGAGATCCGCAACATTCTATTGGGAATAACTTTGGCGCCGGTGGACAAATTTCTCAAATAATATGGCCCGCTCCGCTCTACTCCTTTCCTGAAAGTTTGGGGGGGATTCGTCAAGCGGGGGCCGAGATAAAAGGGGGGTCCCAAAACGTGTTTTCTCCATGTTAATTTCCATAGGGCGGTTGGACTCACTTTTAGCCCGAACGGCTGAATGGATTTCCACAAAACTTGGCAAAATTGTAGGGACTGGTTGCCTGATGTGCCTTTGCTATGTCTCAAGATATGTAATATGCAATAGATCTCGCCCTCGTTTAAGTTAAAGCCATTCTGTTTGTAATGAGGTGGCTTTTTAACTTTGCTTTTATTAGTGTTTTTTAAACTTTCATGTAAATAACATGCATCTGTATGCATATATGTATATGTATGCATGCATTTATATTTGTATTTATATAGATATACAGATTATATATGTTTATATATGTATGTATATACATACACATACATATATATAAATGCATATGCATATATATGCATATATATATATGTGCATATGTGTGCGTGTAGAGAGAGGTAGAGAGGTAGAGGTGTAGAGGTAGAGAGGTAGAGGTAGCGGTAGAGAGGTAGAGACTAGTAGAGAGAGAAGTAGAGAGATGTAGGGAGTAGAGAGTGAGTAATAGAGAGTAGAGAGTGAGTAGTAGAGAGTAGTAGAAAGCAGTAGAGAGAGTAGCAGAGAGTGAGTAGTAGAGAGTAGTAGAGTGAATAGTAGAGTGAGTAGTAGAGAGTAGTAGAGAGTGAGTAGTAGAGAGTGAGTAGTAGAGAGTAGTAGAGAGTAAGTAGTAGAGTGAGTAGTAGAGAGCAGTAGAGAGTGAGTAGTAGAGAATAGTAAAGAGTGAGTAGTAGAGAGTGAGTAGTAGAGAGTAGTAGAGAGTGAGAGAGAGAATAGTAGAGAGTAGTAGAGAGTGAGTAGTAGAGTGAGTAGTAGAGACTAGTGGAGAGAGAGTAGAAGAGAGTGAGTAGTAGAGAGTGAGTAGTAGAGTGTGTAGTAGAGAATGAGTAGTAGAGAGAGAGTAGTAGAGTGTGAGTAGTAGAGAGTGAGAAGTAGAGAGTGAGAAGTAGAGAGTAGTAGAGAGTGAGTAGTAAAGAGCGAGTAGTAGAGAGAGAGTAGTAGAGAGTGAGTAGTAGAGAGTAGTAAATAGTGAGTAGTAGGGAGTGAGTGAGTAGTAGAGAGAGAGTAGTAAAGAGTAGTAGAGTAGTAGAGAATGAGTAGTAGAGAGTATTTGAGAGTAGTGGAGAAGGAGAGAGTAAGTAGTAGAGAGTAGTGGAGAATATTCCAAAGTTTGGCACAGCACCACTTGCACAATAAGTCCAATCAAATCATATCACTTAGAGTCCTTATTGAGGCGCTGAATCTTGGTGTATATTCAAATGCTTATATTTTCCTTAAGTTTATGTACCACAGCCAGCCGAAACGTTTCGTTCTGTACAACAGAACTTCTTCAGGGCGTTCTTATTTCCTTCAAGTTATGTCGTTATCCTGTTGTCATATAACTAGATATTTCTTCCAAATGTTAGACGAGAGGTAAGTACATTCTTATTCAAAGTGACTAGGTATCAATTTTACCCACACAATTCGGGCAGACTTGAGTAATTTATAGCATCCTCAAAGTATAGGACATGATAATCCAAATCCAAATGTTTCTCAAGAAAAGTCATTTTCAATCGTTCGGAATATCGGTGTTTGGGCAGATATGACCCAGGGACCCCCAGTATGCAAGGGGAATTAGTACCCCCTCTGCAATTGTGCCAGTGGCCTGTGTCGCAGAGAGGTGTAAAAAGGGGCATAGCCTCATTACACCTCTGTGCAATGCAGTCCCCTGGAGCATACTGGATGTTCCAGGTGGGCTAGTTGGCCCCCAGGGACCCCTAGTATGCAAGGGGAATTAGTTCCTCCTCTTCAAACATGCACGGGGCTGCGTTGCAGAGAGGTCTAAAAAAGGGTGTGGCCTCATTACACCTCTCTGCAATGCAGCCCCCTGGCACATACTGGAGGCTCCTGGTGGGCTAGTTGGCCCCGGGGACCCCAAGTATGCAAGGGGAATTAGTTCCCCCTCTGCAAACACGGCAGGTGGCTGCGTTGCAGAGAGGTGTAACAAGGGGCATAGCCTCATTACACCTCTGCAATGCAGCCCCCTGGCGCATACTGGAGGTTCCAGGTGGGCTAGTTGGCCCCCAGGGGCCCCCTGTATGCAAGGGGAATTAGTTCCCTTTCTCCAAACATGCATGGGGGCTGCATTGCAGAGAGGTGTAAAAAGAGGCGAGGCTTCATTACACCTCTCTGCAATGCAGTCCACTGGCGCATACTAGAGATTCCTGGTGGGCTTTCAGGTCTTATATAGTTAGGAATTAGCATTAAAAAAAACTTTGAAATTCACTGAAAAAAACATAGGTTTCAGGCCTTATATAGTTAGGAATTAGCATTTAAAAAACCTATGAAATTCACTGAAAAAACCATAGGTTTCACACCAGTTATAGTTAGGAATTAGCATTTAAAAAACCTATTAAATTCACTGAAAAAAAACATAGGTTTAACACCAGTTATAGTTAGCTATGAGTATATGTGAGAGTGAGAGATTGAAAGAGTTCTTGTTTAAATAAGTATGTGTTTCTATAAGTGATTGTTTAAGAGAATAAGTATGTGTAATTTTCCTTAGAAGTAAAGTGGTAGTGTGTGTATAGCTGTATATGCAAATAAATGGATGTTTAATAGTTTATTTGCATGTGTGAGTATGTGTGAGAGTATCTTTTGGATGACTGTCGTTGTGTAACAGGATATATAGGTGTATCACTATATATGATGAGTGAGTATATGTATGAGTGACTACATAGAACTGTTGGTGAAAGAAAATGTGTATATAGATGGTGGATTTAGTGAATTGGTTGTTGTAACTGGTATGGGTATCTCCATTTTTTTGTAAATTTTAGTTTCTATTTTTGAATATGTGTGTCAAGAGTTACATTACAGTGAAAAGAGGTCTGTCACTCTGTCGCAAGGATGGTGTCATCAGTGATGTCATGAGTGATGTCACTGACCACGTCATGAGTGATGTAATATGTGACGTCATCAGCAGTGCATTGCACGCGCAAGTTATAGTGAGTCCAACTAACTATAACGTGGGAATTTCAATGGTTTTATGCGAGTAAAATTTCCTGGTAACTATAACTGGTGTAAAACCTATGGTTTTTTCGATGAATTTCATAGGTTTTTTAAATGCTACTTCCTAACTATAACGTATGTAAAACCTATGGTTTTTTCAGTGAATTTCATAGGTTTTTTAAATGCTACTTCCTAACTATAACGTGTGTAAAACCTATGTTTTTTTCAGTGAATTTCATAGGTTTTTTAAAGGCTACTCGTTAACTATAAACTGTTTATAAGTTATATTTTTTCAATAAATTTCTTAGCTTTTATTAATTGCGAAATATAAAATATTTTTTAAATGTATTCTATAGTTTTAATATAGATTTTCAAGAAATGCTTTCATAGTATTATAAAGTTTTTTTCACTGTCAGAATTGCTTAGGAACTCCTTGCAAGTCTCAAAAGCTTTACAAAGTCTTTACCTTACGGTCATTTCACCGTTTACAGACTTGTCAGATGTTAAAAAACGTTCCGAGGTGCGCGCCAGAGTGCGCGCACCCTGGTGTTTTGAAACAATTAAAAAAGTTTGATACTTTATCGGCATTGTTCTTGTGACCCCATATGAAGGTATTTAATATTTGAGAATGTATACCTTTCCTCATTTTCACATTTTAAAACTTCATTAAATTAAACCGATACTTCTAATTCTCGTACGTGTCCGGATTCCGTCACCGCGTATACGTCCTAATACGCGCATGTCAAATCATGTGACTTGAAAAGAACACTTCCTATTGGTTCATAGTAGTTTCTGTTCCGCAATTTTCCAGAAACCACCAACTTCCCTCACTATCTATTTGGAGCTGAAGAGAGAACAACCTTTTTCATATTTCCAGACACTTTGCTGAAATGGCGGCCGCAGCCAATTCTTCTTCGGAATCTGAAGGAAATGGTTATCTTCCTTTAAAAAAAAAAGGAATTTTTTATTTGGCAATTTTTTACCTTTCCTGAGGGTCAAAAAAAAGTAAATGCTCCGAAAGTAACGTGCACAATTTGTGGCTCCGTACTTTCCAGAGGAAATCCAACCAAAAAATATTCTTTTTCAATTCATACTATGAAAAGGCATATGAGCCAAGTCCACCCTGTTCAATATGCACAGGCAGCGACAAGAGCTCTGGCCACAGAACTGCCACCATCTCAGGCCAGTATTTCATCGACAGCACAACCTACATCTCCATCGACTGAACAGATGGAGTTGAAACCATTTTTCAAGAAAGTGCATATAAAATGCAACAAGTGCAAAGGATTAATTGTGTACGGGGAGCAAAGCGTCATTCTTATTGAAAGAAGATTTAATCAGCATAAAATGTTCGAATGCATCTAATTTTTTCACAACTTCAAATGTTCCTGTTTTACAGTTTAAAAATTTGGTTCCTGTTTCACAAATTTTAAAGAATGAAAAACTTTTTTTTTTAAAAACAAAAAAAAACAGTTCTTTTCAGAACTACCTCATTGTACCAAAAAGAGCTCTATTCATAAGCTAAATTATTGCTGCATTTTAGGAACAATAATTAAAGAATGCGGCAAAACTTGGGACATATTATGAAGACGTGATAATTTCACTTCGCTTTAATCGGCATAACGCTGTTAAACAAGCGCCGATAATCGCCTTCATAATATGAGCCATATTATCAAGGATAGACGATACAATATCGCCGCTTCTATCAACAGCAAACTGACGATAAACCGGCGATAATGGACTTGATAATATGCTGTATGAAATTCCTAGCGTAGCCCATATTACATGTTTTCGCATCTTACATGGGCTTTCATAGGATTTCCATAGGGCAAATTATGAAACCCATTATCGCCGCTTTATCGCCAATTTCCTGTTGATAAAAGCGGCTTAAATGTATTGACTGTCCATTATAATATGCCCCTATGTTTTTTCAAAATTCAAAATAAAACGTATGTTATATGCCTTTATATCTAACATGACGTTTCACTGCAATTTATAAAGCATATTATGGACGCCGTTTTCGCCTCTATATCGGCAACTTCCTGCCGTTCAAGGCAGCGTTAAACTCTTTTGAATCTTTGTAAATATTCGTCAACATCTTTATAAGAACGTGATAACACCGCCTGCGGTAAAAGCACCTTGCATTTGTGCCGCACAGACAGTTAATGACATGCATAGTAGGGGTATGTTAAACTATAAGCAAAACCTGTTTAAAGGCAAAAATACTATCTCGTACACGACTCCTGTTAGGAAAGCAGTTTAAATAAACTTGTTTATCATACGAGTGCCACGGGCAGCTGTGATGAAGCATTTGGCAGCGTTAACGTGGAGGTGTGGAAAATAAAACTAAATCAACCCCCTCTCGTATTTAGAAAGCACACATTAGTGCATAAAAGCAACGCTTGTTTTCACGCGGCAATATTAAGTGCCGCAGACTGTTACAGGAGTACTATCACATATGTATTAAAATTACGTTAAGACTGCCTCTTTTGTAATTCTCTGCTAACATGCACTCTCATGATTAGAAGTGAAATCATAGTCCTTCTTCTATTTTCATTTTATGTGCCGTTTTTTGCCTTTAGCAATCTACTTACCGTATACAACTAGCAAACATTATCACTATGTTGGCTTACTTCCCAAAAAATTTCGTAGACCAGCGGCGATCTTTAACGCTTAGGAGTGATACAATTATCAAACTTTAATTCTAAAACTAGTGATTCCCGAACTGTGCACCACGGCTCCCCAGTCCGCCTTAATGAGGTGCCAAAAACACGACGCACACTAGGATGCCTAACCGTCTGTAAATTGCACAGACGTCAGTACTCTGTTATGTGTAACTGTATCCATCTCAGAAAGCTGCGCGCTCCTCCCCTGTGATAACGCTGACAGTCCATCCTGAAACGGCCTTGATTTATACTGCAGCAGGAGCACCCGTCCCACGCATTGGAATTCTCAAAGGAGCTTTCTGCCTCAATAAACAGAAGACATTGTTTTAGATAAAAAAAGTTAAACTACCATCAAGGCTTATTATGAAACAGTTTCTTTAAAATAGTTTATAAAACAAAATTATTAAATCAGAATAATGTTCTTTGATTATCTTATAAATTTAAAACAGCAGTCTTTTTATTAACATATTCAACAATACTATGGTTACTGCTTATGTACATAAAGGAAGTAGGACCGAATCTCAAAGGCAATAGTGTTTGCTTGTTATTTGTGTGAAGGTATTTCCTAAACTACATATCTGCATGCAGTAAGACAAACAACATACCTCCAGTCGAGCACCACACTATACTACACGCATATTTGTAGTTTAGATGCTTTAATCTGCCTACACAATAACAACCAACACCTCCTTTGAAAACACTCCTTCCTTTTTTAAAACAGTGCTAAAAGTCAGGGGCGGATTACCAAGACGGACATTCAGAGATGGGCCGAAAGGCCAGTGCCTCAGTGCTCTCTGTGGGCCGTTTTTTTCTCCCCTGCCCCAGTCCACACAGACTGCACTTGGAAAGGGGAGAAAAAAAAGCCGACCCACAGAGTACACGGAGACAGACAGGGAAAATAAAAGCAACCTCTCTGTGCGGCTGAACACCCCTACCCTACCAAGCAATAAAGCTAAGGCAGGGCTGGGGAGGGATGATTGTTTTCAAGAATCGACCTCCCTAGGGGGTAGGTGTTTCTCAGGCCTTTGAGCCATTTTCACCTAAGCCCCCCTAGGGCCCATGCAGCCCATGCAGCAAGTATGTAAAGTAAACAAAAGTAAAAGGTAGCATACAGTGTGATACCTACAAAAACTGAAGTGTGCAAGTAACAAAAGAGTACCATACACAAGTACAAGGATAATACTACAGTAAATGGTAAAGACTTAATCTGACAGAACACACTGGGATGGTACTTCCCATGCACCAGCTTCACCTCAACCTCCCTCTGCCTACCTGGCTGTGTTTTGTGGTCCCCTGCTAGGACATTTTCCCGAGGCCTGTAGGACTAATTAATTACCTAATTGCAGGGGCCTTACCTCTCTTCAAGTGCTCCTAAGCTAAAGGCCTGGGAAGGACTAAGTAGGTTAGTAATACCAGCGGCTATTCTGCTTTTCAGGTGCTCCTGTGCTGAACGGCTAAAATAATTTTGTGACAAAGGGGCCTTCCTATTTTTTTTAGTTGCTCAGCATATTCCCATTAGCACCTTGGCCCTGTGCCCTATAGAAGAACAGTGTCCTCCCACTTTTATGCTTTGTATGTGCAAATGATGTTTCATGAAAGGGCACACCCCTTGAATATGGACCACACCCATTAAATATGGACCACGCCTCTTGAATGTGGACCACTTTTTTTGCTCAGGGGCAACTATTTGATTTTGATCATTTTCAAATATAGCACAAATATGTTCAAAAGTGAGTAAAAACAAATAGTAATGTTAGCAACTGTTTACAGTCACTTACATCTTGCAATGTTAACTTTCTATGTCAATTATATTAAATTTCACAGACAAATAAAGCACATCCCAATATACTCATTATCTATCATTAGTTGTCACTAACAGCTGTTAGCATCAGCTACATACTAATAAGACAATTTTTTCTGCACTATGTTGCCTTTTAAAATCAAAAATGCTGAATAAAATTCCTTTGATAATTTCCTGAAAAGTTCTGTAACACATCATTACCTGCAATATTTTCACACATCCGCATTAGTGAACAGACTGACTGAAATGTTGTTGATTTCTTAAATAAATTTTTTAGACGCTCCTTGTGACCGTGCAGCCAATCCTCCATGGAAATGCTTATATAAAACACAACACTAATATGACCATGATACTCAAAGAAATAACACAGGGTGTAAAAAGTATTTTTATTATTTATACTTACCTAAGAAATAGTAATAAAGAAAATATTGAAAAATTTGAAAAACATGGTATCTGTGAAAGAAAAGTAAAAATATGGTTATAGTGTTATTTCATTAAACAAAACAAAGTAGAAGTGATTGAAGCAGAAAGTGAAAGAAAAGAAGACTGAGGGACAGAAAGAGACCAAGACAGAATATTTTGAAAGAAATAAAAGCACTCAAACAATGACAGTCTAAAGGAAACTAAAGTGACAGCCAAAATGAGAGTATGATCAGTGATAATACACAAAACAAATAGTCTCTGAAATAACAGACTAAGAGTACCTAAATATCTTAAAGAGATAGATAAAATAAAGAACCAACACTAAGAGAAAAAGAGTCAAAAAGGTAGAGTAACAGAAGATAAATAAAATACAAACAGACATGGAGTATAAGAGAGACATATAAACAAAAATAAAGTAGGGTGAGAAAACTAAACTATAGATTTTAGATTGGAAATTGTTCATAAATAAAGAAAGCAGAGTAAGGGAACAAATTGTAAGGTACAGTAAGACAAACAAATTAGGATTCACGAAACAAAGCCAATAAAAGATCAATGAAGGTAACTCTCTATAAAGCAACATAAGTAAGAAACTGAAGACTAAGAAAGACTGAATAGAATACTAACAAAAAAGATGTAAAAGTAAAAGCATGAGTTAAAGAAAATAACCATATCTAAACACCATTATCAAAGGAAGAGGATGAAGAAAATTAGAGTAAGAGATAGGTACACGAAACTTTCAGATATGATTAGTTGTTCTTACCTTAAAAATATAATATCTGTGGAAGACAATAAAGAAATCTGTTATAATACATACTTCTAAATCCAATATAACAACATATCTTAAACAACATATTTACGGGTTTATTTTTGCTGTCTTCAGATAAATTGATTTTCACTATAAACAGTGATTTCAATAGTAATCATCATGTAACAGCGGGGAAATAAAACCACAATCAAAATGATTGTATTTTAAAAAAAACATAAAAGATCTCTATACATACTATAAATACCTAGAAAAAAACATGTCTTAAATGTTTTTCTCTAATTCGCAATTTCTTGAGTAAGCACACCACATATTCCACAATTATAAACTAACTAAAGTATACCAGTTACTTTTAAATACCGCTCCACAAATAACCGTGCAACTATGTTCCTAAAACATTTATCTCAAATCAACATTTTTATATCTCATTTTTTTCCACATGGCCAAATACTATGAGATAAGTCCTTATTTTTTTGAGTACCTCTCAACAAACTCGCGAGTAAGTATGTTCTAGAAACATTTATCTGTATTCCACATTTAGATATCTCATACATTTCCGCAAGGCCAAATGGTATGAGTTAATTTGTTTTTTTTGACTACCTCTCCACAAACTTCCAAGTAAGTGTACTCTAAAAACATTTATCATAAGTCAACATTTCCATATCTCATTGTTTTCCGTGTTGCCAAATAGTATAAGTTAATTCCAACATGTCCTGTACCAGAAACATTAAGGAAACCTTACCTGATGCTATCACTTTGGCACATAATAGTCTCATTTCCATATTTGAACACCCTTAATCACATCATATTTCTAAAGAACACATTTTCATATCTTTACAGTATTACTCTGACTCCACCAAGTAATTTCACTGAAATTTTGGTTGCAAAAATATCAAATAAGAATTTCTTAACTCAGAAGGCAAACGTTTCTTAAAACTTAATTGACTATCATTGCACAACGTCCAACCAGTTGGACTCTTCAAATAAGCTATGTAATGTCCTGATGAAATAGATGACCCTTCATGAAAAATAATTGCTACAGTTACAAATGTTCTTCTAGAAATAGATATTTGAGAAGCCACATAATTTTTAATTAAAGTTGACAATTTACTTCCATCAGCTCTGCATCGTTGAAGCATTAAAATAACATACTGTCCATATCTATGGATAAATAAGGTAGATAACATTTCTGAATTACATTGAGAACAGACCATGTTCTGATATGCATCTTTAACTAGTTTATTAAAGGAGACTGTTTTACAATCTGGTAATGTTAAATATATAAATCTTTCTGTGTGTATGTCAGTACTACTTATAAAAGAGCAATTATCGCAAATATGTTCCCATTTATAAGAAAGGCCAAATAGACTATCAATACCTACACCTTCTTCTTCCAAAACTGTAAGCATATACATAATAAATTCCTGACAATCTTGCTGAATATTCCGAGAAAATTGATTTAGTTCTGCACATATGTCTAAAACATTCCTTACTTCTGAAACACTTGCTACTTCACTATTACCACTGGTACATTTTTCAAACACAGAATTTAAAGTACAACAAAATGTTTGCTCCTGATTTTCTCTAATCTGTTCCTGTAACCTTTTTAGAAAAAAAACACATTAACCACTACATTTGCATAGCAGTTGACACCAGACCTATTTTCAAATTTAAATCCAACAATCTCTGTAGAACTAACGTTTTTCTGACTCTTATCAATGACAGTCTCATCTTTTTTTCTTCGTTTCTCTAATACTTCACTACATTGTTTCTCATTTCTCCTTTTCTGACCAACTATATTCTTTTTAATTAAAGGGTATTGAGGTAAATGTGGAGCATATTCTCTTCTTAACCTATTATACTCCTGTACACATTTTAAATCTGCACTGATCTTTGTCTCATCAAAATCAATTAGATAAAGCCCAGATAAAGTTCTAACTCGTGATAAAGCAACATATCCCATACCCTCTTTGAATACACTATTTCCAATATTTACCAAAGCACAATCTACACTTAAACCTTGCGATTTGTGAATAGTCACTGCATATGCCAAACAAATGAAATTGTTTCCGACGGACATACAAGTCTTTTACAAGTAAAAAACGACTTGAGCAGCGACTGATTAGTTGAACTTCCTCTATTTCATCAAATTTTATTCGTAAAAATTCAATCTCATCTCTATTTGGGTAATTTACAAAACTAACAACATTACCCATTGCTCCATTCACCAGACCTCTTTGTACAAGTAAATTTCTCCGTAAAATAATCCGACAATTTAAACATACATACAGATTCTTCTCTAAACCAGCAGTTTTAGATATAGATGTCTGTAGACTATCCAATTTTAACTTTAATTTATCAGACAAAACAATAGTACTTCCTTCATACTCTATTTTATCTTTTGCTTCCAGTTTCTTAATGTCTTGATTTTCCAACTTCAACATTTTCTCATTGAAAACTGAGCATTCTTTTAGAGTTGGCATCAAGCATATAACTGACTTATCTTTTACCTCTTTACTATATATTTTCTCAGGTACATTATCTTCATTGGGAAACAACGTACATATTATTCGAGTTTGTAGAGCTTCTTTTGCATCTTCAGTTAGTCTTCCAATCCTTATATCTTGAAGAATCTCTCCATATTTAGTATCCTTTGCCTGTCGCATATTTTGAATCAGTTCAGTATATTTGAAATGTGACCATATATTTACATTTCCAATACTGCCAAGGCACTTTCTGGTGTCTTCATGTGTCACAGTTTCAAATACAGATTGTCCTTTTACAGGAGTTAGTTGCAGTAGATCTCCAAAAACTATGACATGTTTCCCTCCAAGTATCTGCTGCATTCTTAAATGTACAAAAGCAAGCATTAAATTGGATACCATGCTTACCTCATCAATAATAAGAAGTTTCATTTCTTTAAGAACTCTTGAAACTTCATAACAAGCATCTCCAGATAGCTTGTGATATTGTAATTTGTTTTCATGTTCAACTGGCAGCATTAATAAACGATGTAAAGTAATACCTTTAATATTATGTGCTGCCAATCCAGTTGGAGCTGTCACAACACAAGACAATGGTGACTGAGTTTTTTGCTGTAGATATGCAGTAATTCCTTTTATAAGAAAACTTTTCCCTGTACCAGCTTCTCCACTTACATATAGTCGAATAGGTTGAAATGACATACATGAGCATTCTTTTTTCTCATGACGAAAACCATGCTCAATGTGCTCTGTCACTTCCACATATATTTGTCTTTGCTCAAGATTAAATTCCTTCTCCAATTCTTCTAAGTTTATTATATCCTCTTGAGCTTGCTCCATTGCTCTTTCCACCTCATCCATGGCAGTGGCTGCTTCATTTCGGATAATTGGTTCTCCCAGTGGATCCTGACTCAACGATGCTGAACTTTGTGTATCTTGTGAACTTTCTCTAGCAATCTCCGCTGCAATTGTTGCTTCTTGCTCTATTTCGTCGTTCAACATTTTCAGATAATTACTAAAAGCAGGACATTCTATACTACTTTTAGATGCGTTAAAAGAATCTTCATAACTTATAAACTCTCCAAGTAGTTCCTCTTCGGTACGCCATGGTTTAAAGAGTTGCAAAAGAGCTAAATAGTAAAATTCTCTTTTGTCTGGATTTTCGCAACTCAGTTTTCGGTGATTAATCAAATGTCCTTTTGTTTGTTTCACCAGACATCCTTCCTGTCCAATTACAGCGTACATACCTTTTTCAACATTCTCTCTAACATTCCTTTTAAAAGTGTATTTTTCAAGAACTTCATACAGACAAATATTTTCTAGCAGAGTACTTCTATTTGGATAGTATGTATCCAACATATTTGTTTTCAAAATGTCTGTACTGTTTGGTTCTTTCTGTGCTAAATATTCAATTTCTTGCACAGTTTTCAAAACACGGTTTCGTGTTCCTGCTAGACCTAAACTCACCCACAGGATATTTCGAGATTTCGCATAAAGACTTGCTGATGATAATCGATCACAGCATTCATATGCTCCAATTTCTCGATGTGATAACATCTTCAAACTGTATGTATACAATTTCTTGCTTAGGCTCTTTTCATGAGAAATATCTTCCCACATCTCCTTCAGTTCCGTCTTTTCAGATTTTGTGATGTAAGACGTTACATATCGAGCCACAGCAATAGAGTTGTCCGCAACATATTGTATATCCATGTTAGCATTCCACATGGACAAAATGACAGGGTTGTAGTCATTTATATATTTGGACTCTTCTCCTCTTCTTAAATTATAAGTATTTTTGGGTGATCTTCTAGTAATGTTATGTCGCAAAGATGACATCAAATTATTCACTCTTCCTTTTGAAAGCACTGGTCGTGCAAATCCAAAACGACATTTTGTATAGAACTTATCCTTTGTTTTGAATTTTCGCAGACAATATTTCCCACAACGATGTCTTTGAAACGTAACACTTTTCCTCTTAAGTCTTTATCACTTGTACTGTTAGGTATGTCACAAGTGGCATATTCCTCAATAAAAGACAGTACTGTTTCATCGGAGTCTTTTCCAAATTTGGGAGCATCCTTGATCCATAGTAACATATGAATATGTGGAGCACCTCTAGCTTGATACTCTTTTCTCCAGAAGGAATCCAAAACTTCACCAAGCGGTGGATTCTTCTTGTTTGTAAGAAACAACATCATTGCTTCAAATCGATGATTAAAATATCGGCAAACATTAACCGGATCCAACGAACACAATTCTCCTGGTGTCTTGTAGTTTATATTTTCAATATTTACATTCGCCTCTCGAAGATATTCAAGTAAATCTTCCCAGGCGTACTCTGCACAGCTTAGAGTTACAAACCATGTTGGTGCTCCCAAGTTTCGTAGCATGCATTTTAAATCTCCATGACGACGGTACCAATATTCATTAGTACCACGCTGACATGCCATTAAATTAATTAGATGAGAATCCAAAACACTATCTTTCTGTTGCACTTTATCCATGAAATCCTTTGCTGAAACATTATGCAGATGCACTCCAGTTTTTAAGACATGGTTTACTGCATAAGAAAGACCAGATAAGTCACTCTCAAAGAGAAGATGAAACAAATATGGAATACATTGACGAAATCTGGGATCTTCTGCATATAACCTTGTAGTCCGGTACTCAGAAGCAGGAATCTGCATAGGTCGATCATCATATCGCGCACCTTCACCTGTTGGGAATAAGTGTGGGAAACAACGACCTTCCAAACTTTTTTCCCACACACTAATAGGACTTCCTTCTGCTTTTTTCATCTGAAATAACTCAATTGCATTCCCCATTGCTTCTTTGGAATGCAGTGGATGAACACTATAATGTTCATAAATTTCTTCACTTCTGGACATGTCAACTTTTTCAATTTGTCCAATAGACAAATCATTATTCTCTTCATCACTTACATCTTCTTGTTCTACATACACATTTTTATAGTATTTATTATTTTTAACTAAATACAACGTTGCCTTCTTCACTTTCCTAACATCCACTAAATCTTGCCAGATTTTCTTACTCTTTGTAGGTACACCATTAACTAGAATAACAAGAGGTTCCTCTTCTACATTTTCAATACCAATTGTCTCCATATTTTTTTTTTAATAAAGTGGCAAATATACAACTCTACCCTTTAATCCTCTTTGTAAATCTGTAGGATTTAATTTCCCAGTCTTAGGCTCCATACGAACAATAGCCTGAAAAGGATGTACACATTGAATCAAAATAGTCTCATAAGTATTTAAATCCTTCAGTTCCGATGGAATATTTATCAACTCAAGATTATTATGAACAGCTCTAGCAGGCATTTTATTTTCATTCAATTTATTATAACAATATTTACAAATACGTTGTTCAAAACCCAAATCAAAATAGTTTTCTACCAGCAAATAAGTCGCAAACTCTCTCCACTGAGTATTATCTTCATCTTCACTTTTTAAATATAAATCAACTAACCTAGTTTGACTTTTATAATGAATGCGTCGACAACACACACAAGTTAAATTTGGTTTTTCACCTGCAATGACCTTAAATTTTGTTATTTCCTGTTCAAATTCTTCAGCATTAAAGTGCCCAACATTTTCTAACACATTTCCTTCTCTAACTATATCAGTTTCTACATTCTCTTCATCTCGACCAAAATAACTTACCTCAATTTCTGCACAAATACTCTTCACATCTGATACAGACCCATACAAAAGAGCACTATTTAACTCTTTAAGTTTAAGTGCTGGACTTTTTGCATAATACATATTTCTGACTAATTTTCTCATTTTGGTATGATGCACTGCTAACATCCTAAAGTGATGAAAAACACTCTGGCATATTTTTTTTGAAAGACAAGCCAAAGAATGTCCTTGCAAACCCACTTTTTCTCTCACTCTGCAACGATCTAATTCTTGCAACAGTACAATTTTTTTTTTAAACTTTCCTTAGTGTACTTACGTAAGAAATTGCGAAAGAAATCAATTGAATCCTGTCGCACACTGCAAATACTGCTACAATTCCAACTATAAACAGGAGCATGAACACGTCCCTGTAAAACTTGTCCACCTATTTCCCCTTCTGTATTTCTCACCTCAATTTTCTCTTTCTCAATAGGACAGCCATCCTTCACTTCATACGCTCGACCACTGGTGTCAACTGCATGCAACAAATCGTTACTTTGAAAGTAACTCTCTTCATTAAAAAATGGCTCAGAATTTGAACTATGCATCCATTTACCAGAAAAGATTTTACAAAAATTAGTTCTATTTATGTGTCTCTTCCATTTACTCTTAGCTTTCAAAACTCTGATTGCCTTATTTAGTGTATTTATTCTTTTAAGCACTAAAATAAACAATTTTTTTTCATCTCGAACGCATCATCCACAACTTCCTCTATATACTTTTTTTTCTTATAAAAAGCAGATTTCCTTTTTGAAACTTTTTCCTTTTGTAATAAATTCATAACAACTCTCTTATGAAACATACGTTTCCTTATTTCCGCAAACTGATTTGTACGTCTTTTACTGTACATATTTTCCTCACCACTCTTTTCCAACACAGTTTTCTTTTTTCGTCCATTTCTCCTTGTAGATCCTGAAAACTGTTTTTCCTTTGCAACATTATCCAATTGACTTTTCCTCTGACACAATTAAAAAAAAAATTCCTTACTGCTCTTACCGGGAGCACTCTTGTTTTTGTCCGTCCTTTGTTGATTACGTAAATCTTGTCCCTCTTTTCTCTTCAAATGGTATGTCTTTTTATACAGCTTTCTTTTTTCGTTTCTCGTCGGCATACTGATTGATGTTTCTGATATTAATGATAACCTGTTTGGAAAAAAGTTGAAAAATATTATAGACCCCTACTACCATATACCATACAAATTATAACCAAGGCTTGATTTTATAACTTGAATAAAAACAAAGGAACAGTCTCTGGTCAGAGTAGGAAATCCTATAGTGAATATTGTTTCTAAATTTCTGACACTCCATATCTATGTTATCCTTACACATGTATTGTATGAATGTAATTTTTGAGAGATATAAGTACTATTCTAACTTTCAAGCATTATCGATGTTCATAATGCTTTTTATTTTTATAACTTTACTCTTTTATCCACCTTATCACAACTTTTACTGTCATTCTTAAAAAAGAGAATACTGATTAACGGTACAACAATAATATTTTCCAATTTTTTTTTATTTAATCAAAAATAATTTTATTCATTTAATAATTCATATTCCAGAATCACATTTAGCATAATTTCATCTGATATTTCATTACTATTTTGCTCTTCCAAATTCTCTTCTTCCACCATCTCTAAGTATGCACTATCAAAAGTACTGTCCAAAAAGTCCTCATTTTCAGTTGGAATTTCATAGTCAAATACTCCTTCAATTAATTCTTCTAGGGCTTCTTTTGCCATTTCAAAATTAATAAACTCATTTTCACAGTAATCTTCCATCTTTTTATTAATTTTCTATCTTCTTTCTCCTTTTAAAAAAATATAAAGACTAATTTAAATATTTTTTATTATTAGTTAACCAATGATTACCTTGAGTAATCTTTTAACTACATACACTTTCATACTTTTAAAGATATTAACTACAATGATTATTATAACACCTTCCTCTTTATTTTTCTAAAAAACAGATACTTTCATGCTAGACATTAACAGTTTCCTATTTAATTTTTTTAATTAAAATTGTGCTATAAAAACACATTTCACTGTGAAATTTGCTTTCTGCATTTCGTGCTGTAGAACTATTTATACACTTTCTAATTTTATTGTAGAGATCTATTTTCTAACTTCACCACTATAAACTATGATTCAAACTGTATGCAAACTGAAGGAATAACTCACAACATACCAATTAAACATTCACTAAACCGATTGCTACTTCCCACAGAGACAGTTGCTTTTACCTTTAACAGCATACTCATCATGTAAATTTCATCTAATGTAAAACATTTCATCATGGTCATATAAAACCACAATGAGCCGCAACTCGTGGAGGCAATTATGGTGCGACAGGGAGACAAGGAGGGAAGATCTTTGCTGGAGGGACCTAAAAAGCAGTATACAGATAATTTGTAGTAAATACATAATTTAATTATTTAAATGAATTTTACAGTGTGCACTACATTCCAAAATGCGATGCTGTATACACTGTAAATTTTTTTTATTAATTAAAATATATACTTTCCTACATTTATCTATATACCATATTTTAGATCTCTCTACCCTACACCTCCCCCTCCCTCCCTCCCTGCCCTACCATTACTCCCTCGATGGCGTCCAACTGACCTCATCATAATACACCTGTGCAAATGCATATAATAGAATGCAAATACATAGTACTGTCACAAAAAAGCATCTGAAATGTCCATCACGCCAACAGCCATGTCATAATATACCTCTATAATTTCTCAAAAATTACTGTACACCAATGATACAGCATAAAGTTGAAAGATAATGATGACTTAGCACAAATTAACCAAGGTAAACAGCAAACTCTTACAGTCAAAGAATAGATGAACCCAAACTGTATACAAAATAACACATGAACCCGGCCCATCAAAAGATTGTAACAATTAACAATAAAACCGTATTTCTAAATACATATATACTACAAGCATGTTCAGACATGTTGAAAGTACAAATTAAAACCCTCATGTATAAGAGAAGCAGTGTTAATATTTTTTAAACAAACATGCATATTATGATAATCTTTTCCAAAATAAGTTATCATTTTAAATTTATCAACTCACCTGTAAAAAAGGATTTTCTGGTTCTATACTCTCACGTTCAACCTCTGGTTGTTGCTTTTCAGCACCAAACACTCTTTAAAAAAAAACAGAACTGAATTTTAGTTATCATAATACACACATATGTATTACACAACATACACCCATTTTACCAAATATGATGCCTACCATATACATTCCCTAATTTTCTATCCAATATATATCGTAAAGCCTAAGTTTAAGGGACCTTATTTATGAAATCCTTGCACCACCGGTGCGTCACTTTTTCCCATGTTAAAAGTAACGCACCAGCGACGCAAGACCTTCATAAATGAGACCCAAGATGTCTTTGTGAACCACATTTATTTATCAAATTTTCTCCCTACCATTTTTTTTAAATCAATCATTATATACAATATAATCTACCATACATTACCAGGATACTACATGCAATATTTTTGATATACACTACTACACAACCTTACTTTCTATATTTTTAACGTAAAGACATATACATTATGTGCAGGGAGTTTATTAACATAATGGCGCTCAACACTTTCTGAATTCCCCCAAATTGGGCATATTATCAAAGGAGTTTATCTCCACTTTTTTGCCTTCAACTGCCAACAAAGCGAAGATAAAATTATTTCCCTATTACGTAGCTGTCGCTAACACCAGTTAGCGACACCTAGTAGCAGATAGCAACCATCTAGTGCGCCACTTTGCATGTCAGTAATAATTATCACTAATGATATCCTAAAGTGAGCGTTGTAAGATGAGAGCAACTGGAAACAGTCACTAACATCACTATCGCCTATTACCAATTTTGAAGATATTCGCGCTAAGCGTGAATATCTCCAAAAGTTAACATCTGCCCTGAGCAGTTTTTAGTCATGTTATCCAATGGAACCTAGATAACATAGCTAAGAGCATTAGCTCGGTATAGCATGAATATCGCTAACTTTTTAACAATATGCATGCATTGCAGCCGTTTTTTATACCATTTATTATAATTAGCTGCTGAACGTCTCTCAACATTCCATTCGGAGGAAATAAGGAAGTGTTGCCGCCATTTTGTTAATACGACTGCATATATTCTACCGAACAAACGGTAACTACTTGGAAAGAGAAAAAGGCACAGATTATCTAACCGAGTACGTTTTCTCAGGGAGTGCACTATGGACACTGAACGCCAGAACAACATTTTTTTTTTCTAAAAAAAGTTACGGGGTGCGCGCACTCGATCGCGCAACCCTATTTACAAGACTGTGATTCACATGCTTTATAAGTAAAATTTAATGCTGGAAATACAGACGACACTTGAAGATCGTTTCAGATCTTTAAGTTTACTTATTTTGCCTATTATTTAAAATTACAAAAATATACAGTTTATAGAATTCTCATTTGCTGTTTAACATCTGTTAACATTAGAATCAGTGCAAATCAGAAAGTATTGGCCGCCATTTTGTAACTGCGAGTGAATATATTGTACTGATCAAAGAGTTAGAACATGAAAAGGACAAAAGTTACAGATTATGTAACCCAGTACGTTTTCTCAGGAAGTCCAGTATAGACCCTGAACGTGAATGAAACTTTTTTTTTCAATGTAAACAGTTACGTGGTGCGCGCATTGGATCGATGAATATCGCGAACTTTTTAACAATATGCATGCATTGTAGCCGTTTTTTATACCATTTATTATAAATAGCTGCTGAACGTCTCTCAACATTCCATTCGGAGGAAATAAGGAAGTGTTGCCGCCATTTTGTTAATACGACTCCATATATTCTACCGAACAAACGGTGAGAACATGGAAATAGAAAAAGGTATAGATTATCTAAGCGAGTACGTTTTCTCAGGGAGTGCACTATAGACCCTGAACGCCACAACAACATTTTTTTTTCTTAAAAAAGTTACGGGGTGCACGCACTCGATCGCGCAACCCTATTTACAAGACTGTGATTCACATGCTTTATAAGTAAAATTTAATGCTGCAAATGCAGACGACACTTGAAGATCGTTTCAGATCTTTAAGTTTACTTATTTTGCCTATTATGTAAAATTACAAAAATATACAGTTTATAGAATTCTCATTTGCTGTTTAACATCTGTTAACATTAGAATCAGTTCAAATCAGAAAGTATTGGCCGCCATTTTGTAATTGCGAGTGAATATATTGTACTGATCAAAAGGTTAGAACATGAAAAGGACAAAAGGTACAGATTATGTAACCCAGTACGTTTTCTCAGGAAGTCCAGTATAGACCCTGAACGTGAATGAAATTTTTTTTTTCTCCGTAAAAAATTACGTGATGCGCGCATTGGATCGCGCACCCCTATTTACAAGACTGTGCACTATTACCTTTTCTCACAGATTATTAGCTGCACATATTAAATACACCATAATTTACTTATTTCACTAATCTTTATTAAACTTTACGTAACAGTTCCGCTAACACTGTTACAATATTCTCATACGTTAGTTTGTGAAAAAAATAAAAACTATTCCATACTAAATGTAACTCTCTTTAAAAGTTTTCCGTTCCGTAACTACACTACACTCACCTAACATCATTTCATTGCGTCACTTCTCCACTAGTCATAAGTACACAGAGCCTTATTTATGAAGCCCTTGTGCCGCTCGCAGAAAACTGCATATCTTATTAAATAGTGACCTTCCTTTACAATTTTCTAACGTGACTCTCATAATCTTTAAGGCTCCTCCACTTTCCAGCTGCACTATTTTTTTTACAACTACTAACCAATGCTTTGGTGCTTTTTTTGCACCAAATCATTTAAAGGCATTCTGCTACTCTCACTCCATACTGTCTGATCTATGTTTCTGGACATCCTCATCTATTACCAGCAGCTGCAAGCTTTGTATTCCTATTTTCGTTATAACAAAATGGATGTCCGTCCCGCCTTTGGAAACGAGCTGGAACACTTACAACTATTTCGCCACAGAATGCTTGACGAGTATGGCATTCTGCCACTCGCGACTTTGGGTGCATCATATGGATTATCGTTTCGATTTACCTATTTCACCTGTGTGCAGCCTGTATTTCATTGCCTGAGCTGTGATTTCATGTGGGCCCTGGACTTATGTCTCTGCAACTCTGTACCTCCTGAAGTGAATTACAATCATCTCATGAATCCGTTACTTGATCATGAACAGCTTTGTTCCGACGGAGGGATTATGGCCTTTGCAGCGATACATGGAGTTCTGGGTCATTGGAATATTTTCGCAGCGGCGCAAGATTTCTTGGCACACAGCTACATTGAAAATTCACCGAGTTCTCCTCTGATGCTACTAGAGGCTCCGGTGATTAATGACCATGTATGTTCATTTCCTCTTCTCAATTGGATGGCTGACTTGTTTTCGGATGATAACAATGACTTTCTTTTAGAAGCAGTTGCCACTTACTCTGCCTATTCAATGGAAGAATAGCTGTTCTGCAAACCATTGACATCTTGACTGTTTTTTCCCTTCCTAATTTTTCTTATTTTTTTTTAATTATTATATTTTATATAAACTGACCTATTGGCTTTACTAACATTGGACATTGTAATTTCCTACTGGTGTGAATTTTTTAAGTTAAGTGGAGTTAATTTTTTTTCCACACCTCCTCCATTTTGTTCAAAACATTTCATGATGCTCTAATTTCAACAAATCACTACCTTATGTTGTCTTATCTGATTTAAAATATTCTCGAACCAAGGCTGCGTAAAATATGATTAAATGTGCCCTGAGAAATGTGTAAAGTTACAATGACTTTTTATATGATTTTATATGGTTTATCACCATTCTCCCTTTCTACTCCTTATTTCCGCCTCACACACATGTGCTGCTTTTAATTTATGCCTATTGAAAGATTTTTGATTCATAACTAAAAAGTTTATGATTACCCTGATATTACCATTGCTTATCAACCTGTATGAGACATTGTGTACTGAAACCTTTCAAAAAATTATATCAATACAATAGTTGTTCTGAGTACTGATTTTCGAATGTCCCTGCACATAACATACATGCACCTCGAGCCAAATTCTCTCGAACCATGGCTGCGTAAAATATGATTAAATGTGCCCTGAGAAATGTGTAAAGTTACAATGACTTTTTATATGATTTTATATAGTTTATCACCATTCTCCCTTTCTACTCCTTATTTCCGCCTCACACACATGTGCTGCTTTTAATTTATGCCTATTGAAAGATTTTTGATTCATAACTAACAAGTTTATGATTACCCTGATATTACCATTGCTTATCAACCTGTATGAGACATTGGCCCACATGCATCAAAGGTTGTGATTGCGATTTCTTATTTGTGAATTTTAAGGAATCGCAAATAAGAAATCGCAATTGTCAATGCATGATTATTTTCGCTATTTTTTAGCGAATCGCCAAAAATCGCAATTTTATGCGAATCGCACATATTTCCTCAGATTGCGATTTCGCAAAATGCGAAAAAACCACAGTTGATGAATTGAAACACTCTGATTATAAGAAAGCCAGGAAGGCAATCAGGTACACCTGAGAACTCCTTTGAATGAAGCTCTGGCAGTTGGTCTCAGAGCCTGTTGTGGAAGGTTGCTGGTGCTGCAGTCTGTGCTCTTCACTGGGAAGGAGATGGAAAACCAAGAGGCAGAGGGGCCCTCAAGGAAAAGGAAAGTGAAATTTTCTGAAAAAGAGCTGGAAATCCTCATTGAAGTGTGGTAAATAAATAAATAATACCTCTCTTTTTGACTAGACATATAACATAACAGATAGCTCAATAAATAAGAGTCAAGATTCGAGGTAGTAGGAGTTTTGCAGGTTTAATACAGCATAAGGACAGGAACAGGACAACCTGCATATGAATAGGATGACAGGGCCCAGCAGCTGCTGGGGCTGGATCTGGGATGAGCGCGCTGACTTTTAATAACAATACATGAGCATATATACATAACGCAAACACATAGCATTACATTGCAGTAGGCGTAGCAGTGGGTGGAGCAGAAGGCGTGACGCGTAGCAGTCGCGAAAGATAAGGGCGAAAGTAGGTGTAACTGGGCGTATACATGGACATGTGATGCAAACATAACAGAATATGTCATGAATGGGGCGGAAACCATGGAGGGGGCTACCTAAGGAGCCGGGACCTCTAACCTGATGGTGCGCGCAAACTGGCAATGACGTATCACTAGGAGAAGCTGGGGGCTATGAACTCTGTGCTAGGAGCAGAGACTGAAGTCTGGAGAGTCAGGGCGACATGTACCTAAACAGTATCTAGTATCTGATGTTTAGAGAACATGTTGATATAAACTAGAAGTCAGGAGAGGAAGGGCTAACTTGATTCTAAGACTGGACCATGCATTATTCTACATGTAGTGCGTGATGAAGAATATTAAATGACCATTAAATGCAGTATTTCTCTAACGTGGAGACGTGAAGGCTAGACAATGACGGAAACTATTGATGCAGTTCAGTAGCGTAGGAATGCAGAGAAGGAGGACTGAACTGATAACTGGAATCATAACATATTCTTGGCAGACTCAGAGACTGAGCCAGGCTGGACCGGGCACTGCGAGGCAGGAAGTAAGTGAAGGGTCGAGGATACAGGTGGGGGCTGTATCGCTCCTCAGCGAGGTTTCAGGAGACAGGAGCTGAATCTGGTGTCCAGGCCCTTTTGAGGCCTAGAAACGGGGACTTTATAATAGAATAACGTGCACACTGAGAAAAGTGGCAACGTAGCTTTACATAGGCCTGATATTCGTAGTATTCACGAGGACTGGAAACTGGCATACTAGAGGTGGACACAACTGTAATTGCGTCATTAATCGGACATGGGGAATGCATATGCATATTTAATCATGCACACATAACATATGATGGATGACACGTAGGGACACAGAACATGGCAAAATTTACTTTTCCACATTCCCTCCTTGTCACTACGTTTCCATCAGGAAACATCAATTTTCATGATACCGTCTATCATTTCATACAGTATCATTTGCTCGTCTCGAATTATCCTGGAACGGGATTTAGAACGGGGCTTGGGACTAGGAATACAAGAGGTAGCACAAATGCCGCAAATCGCAGGGCCACATTGTATACAGAGGCAGCAGCTAAATATGATCGCTACTGCAATACCTAGAAAGGACAAGACTTTCCATCCCCATGCGGAAATTATATTCCAGAACCAACCGGACCATGTCCAGGTGCCTGGATCTTGGTGTATCAGATGGGCAATTTTATGGAGTCTGGTTATAGCTGAATAAACAGACGGCGCGTTATTTGGAATGAAAATGCAGCAACTAGATCCGATGACTCTACAGGCCCCGCCCCTATCGGCCAGTATGACGTCAAGGACGAGACGATTCTGTAAAACGACAAATCTCATAGCAGATTGCTCTTCGGTTAAGTTACCTAGAGCAGAGGCAGTCTCATTTACTACAGCTTCGAGGGTTCTGGTTAACCTACGGATCAGTTTACTATTCTGGATAGGTCCTATAAAGAAAAAGAAACCTCTGTTGAAATCTGTATACTGTTCTAGAGCAGTTTCAGTATAATCGACAATTGGGGACTCCCTTTTATGTCTAATGTGTACTAGATGTGTATTCCTATGATAATCAGGTGGGGCTAGGAAAACTGGTGGCAGTAGGAAGGCAATGTAACAGGTTCCCTCCCAATCGAGGGGCAGACGAACATATGCAGTTTGACCACAAATAAAATAAGAATGACGTGAAGCTTTAAAAATAGATTTCCCACTGTCACTATACTTGACAATAGTAGTACAATCACTATGTCCTACATGTACGGAACCATAATTTCGGACACATAATTCGCCTTTGACTGGTAGTACTGAAATAGCAGGTAAGTCTGGAGTAGTATCAGACTGAACATTCAGGACCATGAAATTCGACGAATAATTACCTAAATTATACACTTCATTTTCTAGATCTAAACCTGTTCTGTGGGGAAGACCTTGCTTGTCTGGAAAACATGTACTGTTAAGAAAAGACATATCTGTTGAGGATGACGTTAACGTGGACCATGCTCCACACGAACCATTATGTGAGAATGGATAAGGAAAAAGTGGCAGAACTCCCTTCGGGGTCTGGAAAGGGGGGAGTCGACCACACACCCAACAATTAGTGGCATTGCTGGCCTGGTGTGAGTAATGTAACATGCGGATAAAGGAGTTATTACGCATAGCGAGGCGGTAAGAGAGTTCATGAGGAGGCAGATCACTAAACGTGTGCTCTACTGTAGCATTAGCAGACTTATTTACATGAAGAACTGGGAAATACAAGAAAAATGCATAACTGGTGCAGGAAATCATAATGCTGAGAAATAATATGAAACATAGAAAAACAATACATCGGATTGAGTTTTGACTAACTCTCTCACTATGGGGGTCTATTTTATACATGTCAGAAACAGTCTAACCGTTTCACCTAGGGGAGGACTTAGACAATCAAACTGACTGACTTATTTTACTAGACCGGAGTTTTAACTTATACTCCTGTTGCGGAGTTTTCTCTAACAGGGGAGGGGTTGTAGCAATGTCTTTTGCGGGACAGTCCTTGAGAACAATATTTTGGCAATTCTTCAAATCCTGGGAAATGTTCTTTAAGACGGGTTTCAGTCCATTAAAAAGTTTGACATGAGAAAGGTGTACCCAGCCTTTGCGTCCTTCCAACTTCACGGCTGTACGGGTAGTGAGGAGGACCTGTCGGGGTTCTTTCCAACGAGGCTCCAGCGGACTTGATCTGTCAAAGTTGCGGACCATCACCATGGATCCTGGAACAATTTCATGCGGTGCCACCTCGGTATTGTCTGGAAATGCGGCAGCAACCTGTGAACGACATGAGTTGAGGGCAGACATCAAGGAAGCTAGGTAATCTGTCAGCATATTACTTGAAACATCGGTAATACTTCGGGGTCTAGGAGTACCCCACATATTAGGGGGGCGGCCGAAAACGACCTCATACGGGGACAGACCTGATCTGGAATGTGCGACCATGCGCATATAAAATAAAGCGACTGGCAGAGCTACTAGCCAGTCCACACCTTTTTCTTTACACACTTTTGCGATACGAATTTTTAGAGTTTGATTATGTCTCTCTACGAGACCGGCTGCTTCAGGGTGGCGTACACAATGGAACTTCCACTGGTACCCTAACAAAAGGGAAACATGCTTCATGAGTTCAGATGAGAATGGCTGGCTGTTGTCAGAATATACGACTCTAGGGAGTCCATAACGAGGGAAGAACTCACGAACCAACTGCTTGGCAGTGGTCGCGGCTGTGTAATCTGGGACTGGATATGCTTCTGTCCACCTGGACAAAGCGCATACAACTACAAGGACATACTTGAAACCTCGACATCGCTCCATCTGAATATAATCCATCTGGAGGACTTCAAAAGGGTGGTCAGGGGGCTGGAATCCACCTTGTTCCACCGGGACACTTTTACCTGGATTAAACTGTCAACATATCATACAGGTACGGACTTTCTGCTTGGCTGCAGCTCGTAAATGCTTGTTGAACCAAATGTTCTGGATACTGTCTAACATAGCTTTTTCTCCTAAATGTGCTGGACTATGTGCGGTATTAATAATGACTTGAACCATAGAGTCGGGGAGAAACCATGTGGCTCTACCCTTCGTTAACCATCCTTGATCTGTCTGGACCCCTCCTTGTTCGGACCATTTCTTGATTTCTTCGGGAGTAGCATGTAACTGTATGTCTATGACATCTTGTGTAGGATCCTTAACTGTCATATATGTAGTCGGATCTGGAGTATGTGTCTGTGTCGGATTAACTTGAATGTCTGGAGTCTGTGCTGTAAGCTTGGCTGTGCGATCTGCTAGATCATTACCTTGGGAAATAATGTCAGTAACTTTCGTATGTGCTTTGCACTTCATGATAGCGATAGATGTCGGTAAATGTATGGCATCTAACAGAGCTTGAATAAGGAGACCATGCTGAATCTTGGTTCCATGAGAAGTCATGAAACCTCTCTCCTGCCAGAGCACTCCGAAGTCGTGTACAACTGCAAATGCATAACGTGAATCTGTGTAAACATTAACTTTCAAGTTCTTGGCGTGTATGCAGGCTTGTGTCAGAGCAACTAGCTCAGCTGCTTGAGCGGACAGGGTGTCAATACGGTGTGTTTCAATAACTTCGGTGTCAGTAGTCACTGCATACGCGGCGACTAGTTCTCCTGTACTTGTTCTCATACATGAACCATCCACATAAAGTGTCAGGTCGGGGTCTGGTAACGGAGTATCTGTCAGATCTTGTCTTGGCTTTGTCGTAATGTTAACTACTTCCACACAGTCATGTGGGTCAGGATTCGAAGTAACTGATGGTAACAGTGTAGCAGGATTTAAAATGTTGCAGCGTCTGATTTCTATGTGTGGCTGGAACAGTGTCAATTCATAACCTGTTAAACGTGCAATTGTCAAGTGCTGAGTTTGTGTTCGGTTCAAAAGAACTTCCACGGAATGTGGAACTTGTACTGTCAAGGAGTGTCCTAAGACTATGGAATCACTTTGTCTGATAGCTAGTGCTGTGGCTGCAACTGACTTGAGGCACGCAGGCAGAGCCTGGGCTACAGGATCTAATGTGCTCGAAAAATAAGCACAGGGCTTGTATTGTCCTGCTTGATCTTGTGTGAGAACAGATAATGCTGTACCTTCACGTTCAGTAACGAAAAGTGTAAAAGGCTTACTGTAGTTTGGTGTAGCTAGAACTGGAGCTTGGCATAGGGCTTTCTTTAACTCATTGAAACTAAGTGTATGTTCAGATGTCCAAGGGAGGACAGTCGATACGGCTGCCTCCTGTGTCGTTAACTGTATCAGTGGTTTGGCTAGAAATGCATACTGGGGAATCCATTGTCTGCAGTAAGAAGTGAGGCCGATAAAAGCACGTACCTCCTTCTGGGTCTTGGGCTGTGGAAGACTCGCTATCAACTGGATACGGTCTGGTGTCAACTGCCTACCCCTCTTGGACAGTAAGTGTCCTAAGTAGACCACTTGCTGGACACAGAATTGAAGCTTAGAAGGGGACACCTTGTGCCCCATCTCGGCTAGGAAATACAAAACTGTAAGGGATGCTCGCTCGCAAGCACGTTCAGAACGGGCTGTGATCAGTAGATCATCGACATACTGGAGCAGGGCAGTGTCAGTTGGCATGTGAATGTTGTCTAGTTGTCTCTTAAGTGCTTGACTGTAAATACTAGGACTTTCTGTGAAACCTTGAGGAGCTCGTGTAAACATATAGCTCCTTCCATTTAAACAAAATCCGAAAAGGAACTGGCTGTCTGGATGAATAGGAACACTGAAAAATGCGTTCTTGAGGTCTATTACAGTAAAGAACGTGGCTTCGGAATCAATGGCCGTTAATAGGGAAGAGATGTCTGGGACAACTGGGTACTGCGGAATAATACATTTATTAAGCTCTCGTAGGTCAATCACTAATCGATATACTGGGGGTGCATTTGGATCAGTACGTTTCATGACTGGAATGATCGGAGAATTACATACATTGGAGTCAGTTTCTACAACCACTCCTTGAGCCATGAGCTCGTCAATAATTTTGGATAAGGCTGCTACAGCCTCAGGTGGCAATCTGTACTGTCTGATTCGTGGTAACACTACACCTGGCTTGAGAGTCACACGATAGGGTGTGATTTGCATGTAACCTACATCAGTTGGACCTTGCGCCCATAAGTGCTGTGGAACATTAGACAGTCTTGAATCAAAATCTCGTAATACATAGTGACCCTTGAAGTCACGTAGGAACAATCGTATTCCCTCTGGGGAACAGCATATAACTGCACCTAACTCTTTCAGTGTCTTAATGCCTAATAGGTTTTCTGGACATGACTTAGTAAGTAACAGATCAGTAGTGCGGAACAATGGACCTACTTCTAGAGTAACTGGCTTTGAAATCTCATTTACGATAGGTTTTCCTGAAAATCCAAGGGAAACATTTCTTGAGCCTGAGAGCGGAGCCCCTGGAACTTCGGCGTGACTAATTGTGGTCCTACTTGCCCCTGTATCAATCAAAAACTTTCTGTCTTTCCCTAATACTTGACTATGAACATAGGGACCTTCTTGATCTACAGGTATCTCGATGAGAGGCAAGCCTACCTCCCTCTCTAGGCTGTTTCATGAATACTGCTGGTACTCTGGATACTCAGACTGTGCATACTGGTACATCTGCGATGTAACGTGCTGTGTTGCAGCAATAGGCTGCGGTGCTGGAACTGTCTGTGGTGCATTCTGTGACTGAGGAATCTGTGAAACTTGTTCTTGTCTAGGCGGACGTGGTCTTTCTTTAGTCTTACCAGTAGCTATGTTGTGTTTCAGAACTGCACACTCATTTATAAAATGACCTGGCTGTTTACAATAATTGCAGTTCCCTTTAACGGGAGCTGCAGGATGACTGGCTTGATTCGGACCCCTCTTCTGACTGTCTTGAGGAACAGATTGTGCAACTAGTACTTTCATTTTCGTGTCTTTCATACGTTTTCTTTTGTGTTCTTGCTCTTCTCTGATTCTATTCTGATGATACTGAAGCATTTGCAACATCTGGGACGGGGTATTAGCTTGCCAGGTACTTTCGACTTTCAAAACTCGATTTTTAATTTGTGGACTTGAATTCTCAACTAATTTAGTAACAAAAAGGTGAGGGTATGACTCACTACTTGTCTTGAGGCCACTGTTGATGCTGAAACATTTTTCAAATCTAGAATAAAAATCACTAATATCCTCATCTTGCTTTTGTTTACAGGCTGAGATTGCATCCCAGTCTTCTTTTCTAGTTGTCAATAATCTGGGTAAAACTTGTATCAATAATTCTGGTAATTCTTTACATTTATCTCCAAGACCGGTACCTGGTACTCGTGCCTTGTCTTCAGCTTCTAGAACTGCCCAATCGATCTTTTTCTCTCCCACCTCCCATTCTTTTTCCTTGAGCTTTTCATACACCCCTGCGGGCAGCAGAACCTTTAACATTTTAATTATATCTGGGTATGTGTATTCTCCCATACGGAGCATGTCTTTTAATTCTCTATGGAACCCTGCTGGATCTTTGTCATGACAGGGAATTAATTTCTTCATCTCGAGGAGTTCCATCTTTGTAATCGGAGTGTATACAAACACTCGCTGCATTTCGCCACCCGTTCCTTTAACTGGGTGGACTTCTCGTAACGGATTCTGTCTCTCCATGTAAAATGGTTTACTTTCTGGGGGCGAGACATGAACAAAATGCGGGTTCAAAAACGTCCTATATTTGTGACGCTGTTCTAGAATGACACTAATTAAATCGGTACCTAGACCTTTCCATCTATACTGGAGTAACTCGTTCAGGATATCATGTAACGGGCCTGGATCAGAGTGTCGACCCTCATACAGAGTAATGAGGTGCTGGATCATATACATACCCACCAGTCGTTGTTCGGCTGGGGGCATTGTCAGAAACATTTGTGCCACTATTTCGTCTGGAAAAGTGGTAGAATCAGTAATCCATCGGACTGCTGATCGGGCTAGTTCTTGTTCATGCATGGTACTTAACTCACTGTAACCGATTCGTGATTTCAGAATGTGATCGGTAGCTTGGAACACTTGTTCTAGAGAACCTTGTTCTGGTGCTGGATGATGGAAAGTAGACTTGTGTTCTAGGCGTAAATGGCGATCTGGGAATCTAGATTTTCCTACATACGCTATTCTGGCGGGATTCTCGTCCTCTACCTCTTCAGTATCAGAGTTACTTTCTTTCTCGCTTACTTGTGCTGCTTTACGCTGTTCGTGTAATTTTATTATTTCTCTACGGATTTTCTTGTACATACTCTCCACAGCACCGACGGTCTTGTGTTTACCCTCGGCTATATTATCACTCCACCTTGTCAGGATTTTCATTTCGGCTGGATCTTTAGACGGGTAATCTTGTTCTCTTATTAGACAATTGATCAGAAACTTTAATATCATGAGCTGGATCTCGGCTTTCCTTTGAGACATGGCCTCGCTAATACTTTCTGGATCATCCCCTGTACGGATGAAACGATATATTCTGTCTAGATCTTCTTTCATATTCGGTAAGGTGACTAGATACTCGGCCACCTTTCTTACGCGAAATGAATATAAAACCATATTATCCTCGCCTGGGACTGGATCATAGCCACATTCGGCAAGGGATTTTCTTATTTCTGCTACAGTCTGATGTCTGGGCGTACGCTGGGACGCTTGTGCATGTAATTCGGCTAACGTTAAACGCTTGTGTGGCGGCGGGGTTTGAGGAGTACCTCCCCCTGCGGCCCCTAAACTGGAGTCTAGGTCTACTGAGGCTCTTCGTCCTGGCAGAGTAGGAAATGGAAATGTAGGCTGGACTTGTATGACGGGCTGGACCGGGGGTACCGTGACAGGTACTCCGGTGTCTGGAGGAGCGGGAAGTGCCTGATTTACAGGGACTGGCGGAGCGCGAACAGGATTTGCATATTCTGGGACTGTGTCGTCCAAATAGGACGAAATAAAAATATCAGCTGCGGTCTGTTTGTGACGTAGCTTGGTCGGAACTAATGGTGGCGGAAAATTACTGGATGCCTCTGGGGTCGCTTTTGGCAAGCCCTCGGCAAGGAGAGGATACATACCCCTAATAAGGGCATGCCTCTGTCTGTCTGACTGTTCGGCTTTGACTTGTTCACCAATCTCGATTAGTTCTTTTTCTTGTGCTCGTTCTAAGGATTCTCTACTTAATTCTGACTTTCTGATTTCCTTTTCAGTTCTTTTATGAGCTTCTTTACGCCATAACTCGATGGCATCTTTCTGTGACTGTCTGGCTTTCTTTTTCCATAATGCCTCTTCTACTCGCATGATGCACTCGGCATCCCATGTACCCGATACGGGCCATCTATACTTTTCTTCTAACTGTTTGGTATACTCTACCCATAAATCTAGATACAATATGGCGCTTATGCCATGCTTGTGATACATAAAGTGACCTGGACTGTCCCTCGGCGGAACAGGAACTGCTTCTTCTAACAAACCCTTTCTAGTTTTTAGCTGACGTAATCTCGAAAAGAGAGACATTGTAAACTTGAATCGGAACACAATACAATACACGAGAAACAATAACAATTTGGAGAACAATTCAGGCATACCACGACATTGGAAATACATTGAACAACATCATAACATAACAGTTCGGACAAAATATTACCTGGAATACTGAGAACAGAAACACAAGAATTTCTCGAGAACGGAACAGACTAGAGTTTCTGGATGCACTGCTGAAACAGTACGGAACATACCGGTCCCATAAAGGGACGCATCAAGACCCGTATCCACCTAGGTGAACACTTCGTTTGTGAGTCTGTGCACCACCAACCCACGGACCAGAGTCAATTTAGATTGACCCTGTCTAGATACTACCCCAGTAATGGTACTCACCGGGCAGCAAGAACGGAAGGCCTCGGACTGGACTGGACTGCTACGACGACGGACGACGAACTTCGGACTTCAGTTACGGGTGGGCCTCCGGATACCTCGGACCTTGGACTCTCGGCTTGGGCTCTGGTCGGGACTCGCCGCGTTCCTCCACCGTCTCGTTTGGATGCTGGACCGCCTCCTCCGTCTCCTCCGTGGGCCTGAGGGATACTTGAAGCAGAAATATCTGCCGGTGCACAGAAGAGTTCCGTCACGACTGCAGAGGGTCAGGGGGTCGGCGTGGCTTCACCGACGCGTGGGGAAAGGGCAAGTCCCTATTCGGGCGCCATTATGTGGTAAATAAATAAATAATACCTCTCTTTTTGACTAGACATATAACATAACAGATAGCTCAATAAATAAGAGTCAAGATTCGAGGTAGTAGGAGTTTTGCAGGTTTAATACAGCATAAGGACAGGAACAGGACAACCTGCATAGGAATAGGATGACAGGGCCCAGCAGCTGCTGGGGCTGGATCTGGGATGAGCGCGCTGACTTTTAATAACAATACATGAGCATATATACATAACGCAAACACATAGCATTACATTGCAGTAGGCGTAGCAGTGGGTGGAGCAGAAGGCGTGACGCGTAGCAGTCGCGAAAGATAAGGGCGAAAGTAGGTGTAACTGGGCGTATACATGGACATGTGATGCAAACATAACAGAATATGTCATGAATGGGGCGGAAACCATGGAGGGGGCTACCTAAGGAGCCGGGACCTCTAACCTGATGGTGCGCGCAAACTGGCAATGACGTATCACTAGGAGAAGCTGGGGGCTATGAACTCTGTGCTAGGAGCAGAGACTGAAGTCTGGAGAGTCAGGGCGACATGTACCTAAACAGTATCTAGTATCTGATGTTTAGAGAACATGTTGATATAAACTAGAAGTCAGGAGAGGAAGGGCTAACTTGATTCTAAGACTGGACCATGCATTATTCTACATGTAGTGCGTGATGAAGAATATTAAATGACCATTAAATGCAGTATTTCTCTAACGTGGAGACGTGAAGGCTAGACAATGACGGAAACTATTGATGCAGTTCAGTAGCTTAGGAATGCAGAGAAGGAGGACTGAACTGATAACTGGAATCATAACATATTCTTGGCAGACTCAGAGACTGAGCCAGGCTGGACCGGGCACTGCAAGGCAGGAAGTAAGTGAAGGGTCGAGGATACAGGTGGGGGCTGTATCGCTCCTCAGCGAGGTTTCAGGAGACAGGAGCTGAATCTGGTGTCCAGGCCCTTTTGAGGCCTAGAAACGGGGACTTTATAATAGAATAACGTGCACACTGAGAAAAGTGGCAACGTAGCTTTACATAGGCCTGATATTCGTAGTATTCACGAGGACTGGAAACTGGCATACTAGAGGTGGACACAACTGTAATTGCGTCATTAATCGGACATGGGGAATGCATATGCATATTTAATCATGCACACATAACATATGATGGATGACACGTAGGGACACAGAACATGGCAAAATTTACTTTTCCACAGAAGAGGTGACTGACAGGCATGATCAGCTGTTTGGCAAGTTGTCTCATAAGGTGCCTGATGCTGTGAAAAGAAATGTGTGGCTAAACATACAGTCCAAGGTAAATGCAGTTGGTGTGGCGCACCGGGAAATCAGCAATTTACAGAAGAGGTGGTATGACTTGCGTAGTCGCGCTAAGGAGAAGATTGCGTCAAGAGTGAAATCTGCAAACAAAACAGGAGGTGGGCCCCCCAAGGACATACCCACAACCCCTTTGGAAGACCTTGTTGAAGGGACACTTTTGACTGAGGCAGTTGTGGGTGTCATGAACATAGACACGTCTGATCTTATTACTCCTTCTGAAGGTAAGTGGACATGTATTTGGTTTTGCAAGTGTTTTGTGTAAATACATGGTTTATTTTTGAGAAAGGCAAGTCATGAGAAGGAAGTTTCTCACCACACCAAATAACAGGTCCATTACATTCACTGCAGTTCCTTGCCTCATTAAAGGGAACTGAACATGCTTAAAACAATGTATTATGGGCACTGTAGTTCCTATTTGTCATTTGTAGAGAAAAAGTCAAATCTTCAAAAATTGGAAACACAGACTCAAAGTATTTGAAAAGAAGCAATGTTTATTAAGAAATTAACCATCAGTTTCATTAATTTTTTTTGAAATTTATAACAAAACAGTCTCCACAGTAAATATATGTTTCCACTTTTCTAACAGAATTGCTTCAAGAATTAATTGAACAAGACTTGCGAGATTTCAGTAACTTAGACATTCATGTCAATGAGGATGCCAATATTCCAAGTACTTCCACTGCAAATGTGACATTGAATGAAAGGCAAAGAGTACGCCAATTACTGCAAAGTGATTCAGAGGAGGAAAACAGTCCAACTTATCCAGTTTCAAGACCAGACCCCACACCAACAGTCACCAGTGCCAGGCCTAGTAGGCGAAGGAGGCAAAGTCAATTTTATAGACGCCGTCCTAGAACATCAAACTTGTCCACATTTGAGGAGGGATCCACCACTGGCAGTGTGGTTGAGGACAAAATATTGAAGATACAGTGCCTGCAAGGCAAAGACATTAGAATTATGAAAGGCAAAATGGTATATATGTGCAAAGAAGTTGGTGGCATTCACAGCACTATGAATAGGATGTTAGAGGCATTTGAACAGAGCCATGAGACAAATGCTGATAAACTAGACAGAATTGCTAAGTCTTTAGAATCAATGTGCAGAGTAATGGAAATGCAACATAAGGAAAGTGTAAATAGGCACCTTAGGCTACTGACCAGCTCACATGGCCTAAACAGACAGTTGTCAAGAATTTCAAATATTGCCTCAAAAATATGCAAACAAAATGTTACCATGCATGAAAATTTAAAAGATGTTTTTGGTCAAATTGCAAGGGGAATGGTGAAAGGGAATGAATTAGGACATGCTTCTAACATTGCTGACCCATCTGGGATTACTTTTTCAAAGGGAGACAGTGCTGTGGGTGGTCAAAATGTAAACCTACCAGATGTTACCACTGCTGGGTCTAGACGGAGTATTAGAAATATGAAAGAAGGTGGCAAAATGTTGATAAAGAAAGGACAACATGGTGCAAAGGCTTTGGGTGTGCGTGGGCGAAAAAATTGAAATGTCAGCAATGTTTTCTTTAAATGCTGGACTTGCAGAAAAAAATGGAACATTTGTTTAAATCTACGTTGAAAAAGTAAATCTACTTTGACACATGTCATTTATGTTTTTCAGTTATTGAATAAAAAAACATTTACAAAGCACTTCATTCTGTAAAAAATAAAATGCTTTAACATGCTTAAGGCACAAACATAAATAAAGCCTGGTACCTTTCTTAGAAATAATTCTGTGTAATCTCTGCTCTTCTAATCCTTCCTTCTGCTGCCTCTGGTCCATGTTGTCTTGCTGGGGGTTGCTGTGGATCATTGTCATTTGGTGGCAAAAGATCTTCCTCCTCCAAAGGTATGCCTCTCTCTGTTGCCATGTTGTGTAGCATTGCGCAGGCTGCTACAATTTTACAGCATACTTTGGGATTGTACTGCAAAGTACCACCAGTTTTATGCAGTATGCGGAACCTTGATTTAAGTACTCCAAAAGTCCTCTCAATGACATTACGAGTGGATTTGTGAGATTGGTTGTAATGTTGCTCCTTTCTACTGGCTGGGTTTAAGTATGGAGTCAATATGTACGACCTAACACCATAGGCGCTGTCACCTTTTAAAAAATGTAGACACAAAAATAGGATAATCACAATTTGAATGTCTGAAAAGGTGCATTACTGTGATAGAGAAAAATATAACCATATATACCTAGTAAATACCCATCTCCAAACTCTCCAGCCAGAAGTCTTCCATGTATTGCACTGTGCTTAAAGATGTAAGAATCATGGGCACTGCCAGGGTAACTAGCAACTATGTCAGTAATTATGGTCTTAGAGGTACATATCACTTGAATATTCAGTGAGTGAAAACTTTTTCTATTACGGAATATGTACTCATTTTCTGAGGGAGGACAAATAGGTACATGTGTCCCATCCACACATCCAATCACATGTGGAAATTGTGCCATACTATAAAAGTCAACTTTTGTTTTCTGCAAATCTTGTAGTGTAGATGGAAACTTTATATAATTACCTATTCTAAACAACATCGCATCCAAAAATGAATTAAAAAATCTGGACAGTGAGCTCTGGGATACACCGCCAACAATAGCTACTACTCCCTGGAAAGAACCAGAAGCAAGTAGGTGTAGACAACACAGGACTTGAACATGAGTAGGGATAGCATTTGTTCTGCGAGTCTCCCTTTGCAAAATGGGATCCAAATCATTAATTAAATCAATTATTAAATTACCAGTAAGCCTGTACCTATCATAAATCTGGTCATCTGTTTGTCCAAGCAAGGTGATCCTAACTCTAAAAATTCTCTCTTGTATCTGCCTTCCCCACAAACCTGCACCTAACCTCAATCTGTGGCGGCGCGCCAAGAAGAAAAGTGCTGCCATTGTGCTAAGCTCCTGGTTATTCTCTGAAAGCCAGCAACAGTGGTAAAAAAAAAACCCAGCCTTATATACCATAGCTGCCAATCAGCAAGGCCTTCACAACATCTGATGTGCCCTTAATAGCAGTGCAGGTGGGTCACTGAGTGAAAACTAACTGTAATCTATCATTTTCAAGACAAACAGCATTGAAAGTGTTAACAGCACAATTTTGAAACATATACGTGTTTTTTAAAGAAAAACCACTTGTAAAATTAAATGTGCACGCTTGGCAGCAACCTTCGTTACAAAAATCTGTGTATGCTACTTTTTTTTTTTTTAAATACCTCCAGTATCATATAACATTAATAAAAGGTCAGAGGTCATACATCCTCAGACCGTGACACGACATGTCACATCATTTTGAATAATTAGAAGTGAAAACGACCATTTATTATGGCTTCCACAACTTCCAAAAGGCCCACAGTGCAAGTTCCCAAAGCCTGCGAAAACTTACCACCATCTCTGAGTTCTTCTTAAAATAAGAAATGCAAATTGGAAATTCCACAGATTTCGCAAACTCAAAACAATGATGCATTGGCACTTTCCATTACAAAAAACGAATCGCACCCATTGCGACTGTTTTAAGAATTCGCACATGTCCATGCGATTTCTTAAACAAGGAAAAACCCCCCAAAAAATCATGCATCTCAAAAAGGTGAATTGCATTCGCATTCGGCCTAATTCTGCAAATCATGCCGATTGCGAATGCAATCTACTTTGATGCATGTGGGCCATTGTGTACTGAAACCTTTCAAAAAATTATATCAATACAATAGTTGTTCTGAGTACTGATTTTCGAATGTCCCTGCACATAACATACATGCACCTCGAGCCAAATTCTCCCTTTTGGCGCGTTTTTCATTTCCTTTCACAATACCACACAACAAGCTTGTTACTGCTTCGTATGCTGTAAACTAACTGTAAACGAAGTGATGTTTAACCATTACTATTTTCATATATGATTACTGAACTTAAAATCAAAACACACCTTCTTGCATGCAATATAATTAAATATATTTGATTGCGGGTCTGTACAATGTTTTTTAAACGATATTCATTTTGCTTCATACTACATTTCCATCATTTGTGTTCTATGAACTAGTAACTATACCCACTATTTTCTTTAGATTATGTTTACTTGTATTAAATAAAAAACTTTCTCTCCAAACACTGCATCATTGAATAAAAATTTGAAATTTATACGTTCCCTCTTGTAACCCATATTCACAACTGAAATAATCTATACTAAAACTGTATTCATGTGTTTTACATAATCTCAGCTGCACTCAATTCATGTTTTCTTATGTCAACCTGAATTTTTCATACTTCAACCCGCTGGCCTGTGACGGTCAGTCAACCCTTTCTTTACGAGTTGTGAACCATAGCATCAATCGTACCTCTGGCAAAAAAAATATTTATTACTGTAACAAAACTCCGCCGCAGTTGTGCTTCACTCAGAGTATTAATCACTGCTCCCTCGCTTCCACAGAGCACACGCTATATCCTATTTCAGTACTTATCACCCTTTCATCTCCACTATAACAACTGTGTCTGCCTGCAGAACAAACTTCCTTAGCTCAGACTGAACGCACACATACACACATACACACACTAACATAACACAAAGCAACTAATATAGAAAGCAGGAGTGAGATGAAAATGGAGTCACACTGTGGTACACAGAAACCTCTATATATATTTGCTCTTCTACATCAATTTATAAAAGGCATATACTCCACGAACCTGTCTACAACCTCATGGTCACAATTTTTCATTTAATTGTACTGGGACACCTCTCCTTCTCACCCCACCCCCACCACTGCATTCCTCGGCCGCAAACCGCACTGTAATTTTTTCCTCAAACTTAAAGTTTAAAATACCAAAACCATTACCACTTTTTTTCGACAATATCACATTTAATCAACTATTTTTCTCTCTACCTGCATTATCTGTACTCTACCAATTTCTTTTTTTTTAATCTGTAGCCAACTTTACAAATTATGTGCAAACGCTCCCAAACGTTTATTAACTTCTGTCTATTTCATTACATTTTATTTTCTATTTATTCAGTTTTCCACAAATACATTCAAAACTATAATTCAGACTTGAAAGAAAGTGAAGAAACGGCGCACAACCCCCATTAACTTCACAGAACTTCAGCCCCTCCCCCCCTCTCACGTCTGCTGTGGAAGCCCAGGATAACACACATCCCAGATACACACAGAGCCGCACCTGAACGTTTCACATCTCTATAAAGAACCATTTCAATATTAATTAGGCCTCGCACTTGTTATACCCATTCTAAGAGCCCCTCCACCTTAACTCTACTTACTGATTACACGTTCATGTCCCCCTACAAAAAATCATTTTTTATCGTCCTTCCCCCCCCAAATTTCGTTGCAGATCCGTCTCTAAGTAACATTTAATTCATAGACCTAACAGTAGCTCATAACTTCAAAACATGACTGAACTCCACTATCCTTAATCACATTAATTAATCGTAATTTTAAACTAATAATTACAAAGAAACAATGTTCCAAAACATTGATGTAATAAAATGGAACATTAGTTGAAAACATATCAAACTGTATCAAAGTCAAAAATGTGCTTCCTTAGACACAGTAACTCACATAATCAAATATATAGATCAAACCACATTTAACGGTACATCATAAAACAAACAGTTATACACTCACCTTTACCAATGCTTTATCAGATGTAGAACAATGATAGTTGTACAACGATAGCCGTTTGACGGAGCTCTCAATAATACTTCTATCACTGCAACCAAAGAATAATGGCATAGATTTTCTGTCAATACACACTCATATATGTCTCTTCAACCAATCATATTTGTTCCCGCACAATTTCATATTCAAATTAACATTTCAGTTGGTTATCCTTTCAATATTTTCAAAGTCACATAACGGTCACCCTTCACCCTCTGCCTTCTCTGGCTGTTACCATGGTAACAGCTCAATCTGCACCTGCCTGAAGGCACAGGTCAAAAGTTCATATCTCAACGTTCTAAATCGAGGCAAAAAGGATAATTTCCCTCCAAACACACCTGCCTATCCACTCTTGTTTTACATTTCTTTTTTTTCCACGACCAATAGAAGATTTGTTTGTAATAAAACTATAACATACAGCGTAGTCTTCAATCTTGAAGTATATCAAGTAACCAATCATGTTCAGTTTTTCTTTAACACCAAACCTCACACACTTTTTTTATCGTGACTTTCACCATCTACTTGCCATTCCACTTCAAGAACCCATCGGAGTACTACTGCATCTACCTTGAAAATGAAGGTTTGGCTTGTAGGACACAGTTATATTCACTGGAGTGAAAAATATGCTGCAAACAGACGAATTTCTAACCTTGATTTACCAAATGTGCAGATTACGTGGATTGGCCAAAGAGGATTAAGATGTCACCAATTGATACCATTGGTGAAAACTTTTACGCATCTCCCTGAACCTAACCTGATAATTGTGCACTGTGGTGGGAATGATCTAGGCACATTAACAGGTGTAGGTCTAGAAATGCTTCTAAAAGACACCTTTCGTCAATTGATGTCACTTTTTCCTCGAACTGTCTTGGTGTATTCAAATATATGCCAAAGACAAAAATGGAATTGGTCCAATGAACGTTGTCCACAGATTGAGAAAGCAAGGAAACATGTAAATAAATCTGTTTCTGCTTTCCTCAGAGAATATAACATTGGTTCTATATACAACAACAACCTACGTTTCAACATGGAAGGCATCTATCGGAGAGATGGTGTTCATTTCACGGATGAGGGAAATAGAATTTTCCTCTGTAACATGAGACTCTGCATCGGAACTTACTTATAAGTTCAGCAAAAACTCAATTAACACAAGGGCTCTTTTAAGAGCCACCTTAGATCTAAACACTCAAACTTGTAATTTATCTCCATCTTTCTTTATGTTTTTTGATCGCCGTGCGCGACCGAGTGCGCGCACCTCGTAACTTATTTGCGAAAAAAAGCTACTTTTAGACTTTCGGCATCCTTAATAAACCCCTCAAGAAACCTACAAAATCAAACACTCTCCACCCTGCTCCCTTTCCATTCTCACCACTATAGTTTTTCACACTCTTGTAAATAGGGGTGCTCGACCAAATGCATGCACCCCGCAAATTTTTTCTCCCAAAAAAAAATGGTATTTTCGCGTTCAGGGTCCATACTGTACCCCCTTATAAAACCTACCCAGCCAGACAATCTCTACCTTCTCCCCTTTCCATGTACTAACCCTTTGTTCTGTATTATATATTCACTCGCACTAACAAAATGGCGGACAACACTTCCTGATTTCCTCCGAATCGAATGTTGACAGACGTTAAACAGCAAATCACAATGCCGCTCGCGCACACCCGCATAGGTGCGCGCACCCGTGCTCGCTTATAGATATATAACTGATTTCAACTTTAATTTTCTCAGCAACTACTGAAAGGATTTACACCATTTAAACAAAAGCGTGATCTGCGACCCACACTCTACCTTTCTACCAAATTTCTTATAAATCCATTCAGCCGTTCGAGCTGTAGCCGTGTCTAAACGTCCTATGGAAAATAACATGGGAAAAACACGTTTTGGGACCCCCCTTTTATCTCAGCCCCCACTTCACCAATCCCCCCAAAACTTTCACAGAATGAGCGCAGCTGACCTAGCCATCTTCTTTGAGAAATTTGCAAACATTCGTCCACCAGGGCCAAAGTTATTCCCAATAGAATGTTGCGGATTTCCTATGGAAACTAGGTCCTAACTATAACTACCTACTGGCGACCGCCAGTAGGTAATATATATATAAATATATATATATATATAAATATATATATATATATATATATATATATATTTTTTTTTTTTTTGTCCAAAGTGCCAAAGCTTTTGGGAAGTCACTCGATGGAGCCTCGCCCTCTGGCCTTAAAATGCAGTCGGCCTTTCACTCTTTCATTTCCAAAGCCAACGCGTTCTGGGACAAAATCCCCTTCTTCTTGGGCTGCCTGCAGAGAACCTTCGAAACCTTGCATTCGTTCATTGGCAGCTTTTGATTGATGTCTTAGCCCCACCTCTCATTGGGCGTTTTCTCAGCGCAGATTTGTAAGGGTGCTGGGACACGTAGTCCTGAATGCGTGCAAGTTTCCATTTAAAAGTTTCTGTGCACATTGAGGCTAATTAATTCCTTAGTAGGTGCTGAGTGAAATGGCAGGCTTAATTTGCATGAGAAGCTCCGTGCTAATCGCTATAGTTAGTACAAGCGACAGCCTCACCAAACTGGCTGTGCATTTCTCACCAGTTTGCGATGTTGCTCTTCCCCACGGCAAGGCCGCCGTGAAAACAGTTTTTGTCCAAAGTGCCAAAGCTTTTGGGAAGTCACTCGACGGAGCCTCGCCCTCTGGCCTTAAAATGCAGTCTGCCTTTCACTCTTTCATTTCCAAAGCCAACGCGTTTCTGGGACAAAATCCCCTTCTTCTTGGGCTGCCTGCAGAGAACCTAACATTTTCAAAGTACCAATCATCAGATAAAGTACTGGAGGTGATGATATCACTTAATGAAACTTTAAACATGTATATTATTTTTCAAAGTTCAGTTGGAACAAATACATCAATCGAAACCCTGTCCCAAACTATTCCTTCTGTAAGTGGAACTGCTGTAATCTTAAATCTTTATACACTTTGTTTTTCATTTCTACTCAGAGAAAAAACCATAGGATTATGTCAGAAATGTCTTTCCCATACCATATTACATTTCGGAATGCATCAACAACATTTTGTAATCAGCAATCAGTATTACTGCTTTTACCCCTTACACAACTCACATAATTGTGTTCCTACTGCTTTGAGCAAACTGCTTCAAAGATCGTGTGTGTGTGCCACAATTAGGGCATAGGTGGTATCTGTATGTCTTGCTGAGCCGTGGGTTCGGAGGTGTGGTCCGAGTCTGCTTGCGATACGAGAAGGTATGTTTGGAGTAGTTACCAAATGTCCCGCATGCATAAGGGGCTGGTTGAAGTTGAGCGTATATATCGCTGTTGGTGCTTCAAAATATTAAGCTGCCGATCCAGCTCTTAAGTGTCAATGGGTGCTTGCTACCTCTGTGTATAGCTATTTTCCTTTTTGCTAACATCAGAGCTATTGCCCCACGTCCTGCTTTTCGAATATTGTCCACAAATCCGAACTGTAATGTTCACTAAGGAGAGGTCTCTCTTTTCACGGTGTGATGATGCATGCTGTTTCAGGACCAAGTTCACATGTTGTATTGAGGAGCGTTCTGGGAGGTACTATCCATTCAGGAGCAGGAAAAAAACAGTTAGAACACCCATCCAGAGAATTAGGAACAGTAGAGCTATAGTAATCCAGAGCAGTAGCTAGGGTGAAACAAGGTAAGTCTTTTTCAGCCAAAGGTAGAAATCACAAACTAGTTGTTTGTGAGTAATAGGCAGTGGCAGAAACTCAGGTACACTTGGATCCAAAAAGAAAGTATCAAAATTGATGAAGTAGCCAGGCGCAATTCTAATTATCTTTACTAGCTCAGCAGGTTTTGTACAACTGGCAGATGTCTCCGTCCGACACATTTTCACATAGATGTCAGTGTTATGCCAAATTGAGATCTATGTGTCATTTGTAGATGGAAGTCGTTTAATGTCAATAGGTATAAGTTCTATTCCATTGTTCATTACTGTAAAATGGGCCAAATTCTGTTTTGTCCACAATCTTTTCTATGACCAGGTCCCCAATCTTTGTGAACCAGACAAGTCTTGCCAGTAGAGCTTTCACTTCCCCAGAGGCGGTGCATTTTACTTTGACATTGTTTTGTAATGCCCGGAATTCATTGAGTTTCTGTAAAACAGCCAATCATTCAATGATATCAAATGCTTTTTCATCCACCACTGTGCTCCCACAGTCGAGGTCAGGTACCCACATTCTAATCCTGAACAGGACTTTGAATGGAGTAAGGCCCCCCCAGAGAACTTCTTAGCATGTTATTCAGTGCCCTCTGGACCACTTATAGGTGATTGACACAACTGCCAAATGAGCCTAATACTCTTGCTGTTAAGGATGGCTTTAAGTCCCAGTTTTTCTCTCCAGAATTTCCCTCTGGATAATATGGAGAGGTGTACTGCAATGCAACACCATAACTTCCCATGGCTTCTTTGTAAGCCCTTGAGCTAAACGCAAGGCCATGGTCAGAATGTAATGTGCCAATTGCGTATGTCCCTATAAAGCCACAGGATTCTAGAGCATGAATCCACTGCCACCAGGATGTACCTGTAAGCCCCGTCTGATTGTAAGGGGCCGCAGTGGTCCAAATAGATACATGCAAAAGGTCTGTCTGATTTCAGTAACTGTGTTTTTAGGGGAACAAGCTATGGTGGAACCCTTCATCTACTGACAGATGTCGGGCTTAAGGACAAAGGCCTTAGTTTGTTTAGTGAGACCTGGCCACCAATAGAGCTGCTTCAATAACGAAATCGTAGCTGTAACCCCTGAGTTAGCTGAACCCAGACCTTCGTGTGCAGCTAGAATTAGTCCTAATCTGCGATCCATGTTTGGTATTACTCTATCCCCCACTGCAGGAATTTGAGCAGATGGAATGTTTTGCTCATCTAACTTGTAGGAGTACTTCAGTGGAAAATGTTTTAGCAAGGCTGAGCTGTTGTAGCGAGTAGCGTTCACAGCTATAATTATTTGTCCATATGTTCTCGTACTAGAATGAGTGATACGAGAAACGGCAGCAGTTCGCACTGTCACCTTAGCAGCTTCATCTGACAGTGAATCCCCTTCAATGTGCACACCAACCCACTGATGACTCATTGTGGGAATTACATGAGCCTGTGACAAGCCTCTTTTCAGCTCTGCCACTTGTACCCATTCTGTCTCCAATAACAAAGATATTCATTGTATGATTGGACACAGTAAAACAAATCGCACACAGTGAGTGTGGGGAACTCTCGATCTGTATTTTTTAGTGCCTGTATTAGGGCTTTTAGTTCTGCTAGCTGTGGCGTGCATACTCCTAGAGACTTCATCTGTTTATTGCTAGGACAGAACTTGCTGTCCCGCATTCATCCCTTTACGATCACACATCCTGAGCTGTATTGCTTTTAATTTCCTACAGCAAGCTGGGCAGATCCATCAGTGTAAATTATGTATTCATACTGATCATTATTTCATTTGGGAGAGGATATTCTTGTTAAACTGCAGACATGCTTGTGTTTTCAGTGTAGAATCAAATTTGTAGTCTACATCTGTTGCAGTGAGTTAGCCCATTGTTATCAGTCAATCAATCAGGGTTCTGTAGAGCTCGCTACTCACCCTTTAGGGTCTCAAGGTGCTGAGGGAGTGTGTGAGTAACTCCTTTGGGGTCATTCGAAGAGCCAGGTCTTGAGGTCCTTCCTGAATTGGTGCAGTGTCGGGCCTCACTGAATGTGAAGGGGGAGGTCATTCCAGGTCTTGGCTGTGAGGTAGGAGAAGGACTTTCTACCTGCTCTGATCCTGTAGAAGCGTGGAACGATACCTAGGGAGAGGTCGGCTGAGCAGAGGTTTCTCTTGGGGGTATGGAAGGAGATGAGGTTGTTGAGGTATTGGGGTCCTTGTAGGGGTACATGAGCAGATTGAAAGCTATTCTTCTTTCGACGGGGAGCCAGTGGAAGTCACATATGTGTTGGGTAATGTGCTTATGCTGTGGGATATCAAAAATCAGTCTTGCTGCTGTATTCTAGATGGTCTGGAGTTTGCAGAGTTTTTTTTTTCTTGATTCCAGCATAGAGGGCGGTGGTGTGTTCGAGTCTGTAGGTGACAAGTGCATGAGTGACTGTTTCCTGGAGTTGGGCGGGGATCCACTTGAGTGACTTGCATAGTATGTGGAGGGTATTGAAGCATGCGTAGGAGACTGTGTCGTCCCATGTGGAAGGGGTGGAGCTGAGGACGAGGATTTTCTCCAAGTTGACTTTCAGGCAGCTGCTCTTCATCCAGGTTGCGAAAGCTTTCATCCCTTCTTGGAAGTTGTGCCTGGTGATGTCGGGTTTCTTGTTGAGAGGATGAGCTGGGTGTCATCTGCATAGGAGACAAAGCTGAGTCCTTGATTTCTGACGATGGTAGTGAGGGGGGCCATATAGACGTTGAAGAGGGTGAGGCTGAGGGAGGATCCTTGGGGTACTCTGCATCTGATCTCTGTCGGTGATGGGAAGAAGGGTTGTAGTCTTATTCTCTGTGTTCTGCCTGTGAGGAATGATCGTAATCAGTCTAGGGCCTTTCCTTGGATGCCGGTGTCATGGAGTCTGGCGGTTAGTGTGCGGTGGGAGACGGGGTCGAAGGCTGCTGATAGGTCCAGGGGGATGAGGGCTGCCGTATGGCCTTGGTCGAGGAGGGTGCAGATGTCATCTGTGGCGGCAAAAAGGGCAGTCTTGTTGCTGTGGTTGCTGCGGAATCTGGATTGAGAAGTGTATAGGATATTGTTGGTTTCGCTGAAGTGTGCTAGCTGGGTGTTGATGGCCTTTTCGAAGACCCTTGGCTGCGAAAAAGAGCAGTCAGAGGGGCCTGAAGTTCTTGAGGTCCATCAGGTCTGCGGAGGCCTTCTTTAGGAGGGGGTTGACTTTGGCATGCTTCCAGTCATCGGGGAAAGTGGCGGACTCAAGGGAGCAATTGATGGTTCCGTGTAGCTCATATGCGATGGCTGTGGAAGCCTTGTGGAAGGTGTGCAGCGGGTGGGGGTCTAATGGTGCTCCAGAATGGATGCTCTTCATGGTCTTTAGGGTGTCTTCTGTAGTGAGTGGTGTCCAGGTAAGAAGGGTCTGCTGGGTGGCGTCACTGAGGTGGGGGTTGGGGTGGTGCAAAGATTTTGGTCATCGAAGTTGTAGTAGAGCATCTTGATCTTGAGATGAAAGAAGGAGACGATTCTGTTGCAGAGGCCTTGGGAGGGAGGGACATCTGTTGTTTCGCTGTTGGGTTTGGCAAATTCCTGTATGATAGCGAAGAGTTCCTTAGAGATATGGGCCTTAGAAAGGATTTTATCTTGGAGAAAGTTTTTCTGTGTGGACTTGATGAGTTGGTGGTGTGCCATTGTGGCTGTTTTGTGCGTGCTTTCAGAGTTTTGCTGTTTCTCCATGTATTTAACTGTCATCAGCAGGAGTGCTTGGATTCTAGGAGTACCGTGGTGAACCAGTTAACTTTCTTGTTGTGTTGTCTTGTGGTGTTCTGGAGGGGGGTGAGTGTGTTGGTGCAGTGGACAATCCATTGGTGGAGGTTGCTTGCCGAGGTGATGGCATCTGTCATCGTTGGAGGTGGAGTCCCGGTGAGGGCAGAGGTGAGGTGTTCTTCAGAGAGTTTGTTCCAGATTCTGAGTGGAAGGAGGTGCGTGTGCTTGTGTGCGATGGGTTTAGTAAATGAGAAGTGGTTGCAGTGGTGGTCAGTCCAGAGCATTTCTTTGGTGTGGCTGAAGAAGATGTTGTTTCCTCCTGCAAAGATGGAGTTGAGAGTGTGCCCCGCTGTGTGAGTAGGGGTGGAGACAGATTGCTTCAGCCCTATGTTGGTGAGGTTCGCTATAAGGGCAGTGGTGTTGGGATCCCTGTGACTGTCCAGGTGGAAGTTCATGTCTCCGAGTAGTATATATCTGTGGAGGCGAAGGCGTGGGGTGTGATGAGGTCGGCGATGGCATTAGTGAATGGGGTGCAGAGGCCAGGTGGTCTGTAGGTGAGTGTTCCGTGGAGCATTATTCTGTGGTTCGTCTGGAACTGGAAGTGGATGTGTTCCATGTAGGACAAGGCATTGACCGAGTCGGTGGTTGTCAATCGGAGGGAGCTTTTTGTGGATGATGGCGAGGCCTCGTTCTGGGCTGTTTGGGGCAGTCTTTTCTCAGGATCTTGTATCCATTGGGAATGGCTGTCATGATGTCGGGTGGAGAGCTAGCATTGGTCCAGGTCTCTGTGAGGAAGGCAAGTCCGGGCATGTGAGTGTTAAGGAGATCCCAGATTTCTATGGCATGTCTGTGCAGGGAGCATACATTGAGGAGGATGCAGCTCAGTGGTTTGTGTGCGCTGGCATCCGATAGGCTGGGGGTTGCTGCCAGGATCCAGAGGTGGGTAAATGTGTGGCGGCAGTGTCAACAGGAGATCATGCCTTGAGAGTTGGTAGGTGTCGAGAGCTGGCAGTCGGTGTTGTGTCTGGGGTTGAGTGCGTGGAGAGAGCTGGGGTCGTAGTGGTGGGGGGTCGGGGGACCAGGGTCTCTGACACTGGTCGCAGTCGGGTCATGGACGGACACAGATGGGCTTGCCTTTGGGAGGGATTGGGGAGGACAAGAGGGAAAAAGAGACATAAAGTGAAAAGAGTAAGAGGCACAAAAGAGAAATAAAGGCAAAGAGAAACGGGCAAAAAAGAGAATAAGAAAGAGGCAAAGCGAAAAAAGCAATGAGAAAAATGCAAACAACAGAAAAAGACAAACACGAGAACGAAGGCAAACGAGAAAAAGGCAAACACAAGAAAGAAGGCAAACAAGAAAAAGGCAAACATGCGAAATGGCAAAAGGACACAGAACAGGGCAGAATAGCAGAAGACCAGGGTGCTCTTCCACTAGACCACCAGGGATGAGGTGCAGGTAGGATCCTGCAGGGGGAGGAGGGCCTCGGACACCTATCTTAGGAGCTCAAGCTAGAGATAAGGGCAGAGCCCCAACAGTGGAGCTGCATGGGAGAGAGCAGTGACACCGACCAAGAAGGTCAGAGGTCTTATTCTGTCCATCGCGGATGCAGTGCTTTTACTTTTGGAATGCTTGCTTTGGTAACGGCCTCTAAGGTTGATACCGGAGTTACAACACTTACATATTGCCCTTCAGCTAGTGCTTTTTCTTTCACTAGAGCAGTCTGTACTGCTGTCAGAACTTTTTTAGTGGAGGTACAGAGCATCTCAGCGTTTGTATAAAAATGGGTACAGTTTCGCCTTCATTGAAGGTTAAGTAAGTGTGATTGACCCTGATTAACCCGTGACTACACGGATCACCATATTCTTTTTGTTTACACAAGAGTTTAATTGTTTGAAAGCTATCATATCAGCTTGTATGGAATGGAGAATTTCGGTGTGTTCCTGTGTCGAATGTCAAATTGAAAAATCAGGTCTGATTAGGTCATAGAAAGGTTTTACTTTGTCTGCGTAATCCTAAATATATGTTCTACCAAAATTTAGGGAATCCTAAAATGGATTTTAATAATTTCAGAGTCTTTGGAGGTTGGAGCTGCGCACATTTTTCAAACAAATTAGCTACCAGACGTTTTCCTTCACTTGATAACTCATATCTGACAAATAGGACATTGAGGCGGGCAATTTAAAAAAAATGTAAGTAACATTTGTAGCCCACAGTGGAAAACCCCAAAATGATGTTGTTCACCCTGTGCATGTGATCCAATAACTCATCGTCTGTCAGATAAATATCATCTACATAGGACAATGGCCCTGCATCACAATTTTGAAGTAACTCTGTTACTCTTGCTGAGGATAACCTGAGACTATTCTTATACCCTTGTGTGCAGTCTGCAGAATTGGCGTTGAGAGCCTAGCCCTGATAACGCTTTCAAATGTCTGCTTTTAAGCACTATACTTTGGCAGAAGAATCCATTGTAGAAATCTAATGTGGTTTTGTATTTATTCTGCACAATGTTATTCATTAATGCGGCACTGTGTGCATTTTGTACTGCAAATGTTTTTATGCATGTGTTCAAATGCCTGTAGTCTAAAACTTGACGGTATGGATTGTCGGGTTTCATTACGGGAAACATAGGATTATTCATTTGGTGTTGCCTTCCCCTCTGTGCTTTCTTTTGGCTCCCGCTGCCTCTCTCACCGGCACTTGCTCTCCGCAGGGCAACCCTTCATCTCTCTTTCACCCCATCCCCTGTCATTTCACTCCAGGTTCTGCTATGAGCTGCTCATGTATAATTGTTTTCATGATGCATGTACCAGATGTGGTTCTCATCTTTTTGTGCAGAGTCCCTGCCTATGTGCATTGTAACTTGATGTGCGAGATTATCAATAAAGGTTTTTGAAAACTTTAAAAAAAAAAGGATTATTCATAGGGGAGGTGCAATTCTCAATCACACCTTGGTTTTCAAGTTGATCTAGGATCTCCCTGACTTGTTTCTTTGTATCATATTTTATTGGGTACTGCCTCTGTGGTGTATGAGTAGTTTTAACTGGGATTCATAGTGAGGTGACTAAGCATCCCAACCTACATGATTGCGGTAAAGTGCTGGAGCTAGTGGTAATGCCTGGTCCTGCGCGAAGGCATGTTTGAGTAACTCTGGAACGAGGTTGGAGATAGCTTGTAAAATTACTTCTTCTTTCTTTGGGCAATCTATGATGAACTCAGATGGCCAAACTCTTTCAGGCAAAAGAATATCATATCCATAAGTCAGGTTCTCCCAGAAGAGAACTTTAACTTTTCTGGATATGTCCCCCTCCTTTTGGAGTGGTATTTTGTATAAGTGATATGGGACACTTACCCTTGTATCAGGTCTTTCCACTGTGATATGCTCATTCAAGGCTGCTGACACCAGAAATTACATCAGCTTCTGGTAACCTATTGTTACTTTTGCTGCGCTGTCTAGCATCTTCAGAGCCCATTCCCCATTCAGAAGTAGAGTTCTCAGTAGCCTGGGCATTATATATTTTAAGGCTAGCTAATTTCTTCTTCTTAAATTGATGTTTACTTTTGGGTTTATCTTCTTATTTGATAATATAGTCTGAAGTGTGATGTGTGTATCTTGGCTTTGCTCGCTCTTCTGATCTGCATTTTGACCATCCTCCCCTCTCCTAGTTTTTTGATGAACCCTGAAAGGAATGAGAGGAACATGTGCCAGTATCCTGATACCTGTCAGGATTTTTTAATGTTATCACGGTTCCTAAGATTATATTTTCTATCAGAGGGATCCAGTTGAGGAGACCCACCCAGTGATTGTGATGCATTCTGCCTATTATTTTTTGATTGTTTGTTGTCTGATTTCTTTTTAGAAGAATTGGTTGCTTGCTTTGATTTGTCCTTTTCAGGATTATTCTTTAATTGTGGTTTCACAAGTCCAGCTCCCAAGTTATCTCTACCTAGCGAAGCATAGGTATCTTCAATAATCTTAGGTAGTTCTCGCTCCTGTTGCGCAGGGGTGCATTCCCTCAGGCATTGGCGTATAGCCACTGCTGCTGTCTTCCTGCTTTATGTTAGCTAACATGATTGTGTACTACCTGGGCAAAATGACATATCAATTTCATCCTTGTGTCCAGGGCAGGTTCTGCTCTGTACTCATTCTATATTTGTTTCACTACCTCTGGTATGACTGCTATTGAGAGGGTACCATTAGTTCTGGTATAGACAACAGCGAAACCTGTACAAGGTTACGCTGTTGTGGTACAATGTGGTACAATCCTCAATGAGAGGAGCTGTTACCATTGGCAAGCAAATTGTCAGTATTCTGTGTTTTTCCTGCGGGTCTGGGTAGGGAAACACTGCCTCAAGCGGTACTATTTTCTGTGCTATGGCATTTGCTCACATTTAGTGGGCATGCTTCCCATAATCACGTTCAGAGTCTGTGGGGTTAATTTTGTTGCAGTCCCTTGTGGTTCCCCAGCTTGAGTGACCCTGGAAGGTTGAATCGTGAGCGTTAGCATTATGAACTATGTAAGATTTCTGTATAGTTCTATTATTTCTGTATGAACTGGACGTAAGACTGCTGCTGGCAATGTATCTATCTCTGGATGAGGTGTGTAAGCAGTTAGGACTGGCCATGTCACTCCTTTGCTGCTGAGCGGACCAATTCTCACTCTTTCTGTGGTGTGGTGGAGGACAACTTTAAACCAATTTATATGCTCTTGATAAGTTACCAGGACTTCCATGTCCTCATATGGAATGTATTCTTCTGGTAGTTCATCTGGAGTGTAAGAATGAAACATTTGTGTGTGTGCATTTACAGGTGGGAATTTAACCCAAGAATAGAATACCTCTGAATGTTTTGTGTGCCTCAATCACGAAGGTTATGGTCCCATCCAATGATGTGACTCCATATTCTAATAATTTCCTAGTAAGTGCATGTCTGCAATTTTCTGAAATGTTAAGAGCACCTTCCTGCTCAGCTTCCTCTGCACTAACACTCGCACCACTTGTACCAGTGCCTCCTGTCAGAGACATTATGAGATGAAATATTAACGAAAAGAGATAAGGTTTATGCACAATGCGGGTAACTATAATCCTTCAAGCTTGAACAAATCTACTGCCAATGCATAGAATATACCTACTCAGCTTCAGCTGATTTTTTCCCTTCCCACTCTCCTGACGTCTCTGGGTAAATGTGAGTAGGGGACTCTGAACTACTCAGAATTGACCGTTAAATAAGAACCAAACCAACGTTGGCTGCGCCATGTCGTGCAGTTCATAATAATACATAGGATCTGCGTATTTAGATAAAATAAACTAAGGGATTGGTGTCCAGACTGATTCTAGACACCCCCCAAAGGATGGGTTAGCCTTTGGACCAGCTAGCTCACAATGCCACCATGAACTCCCTAACTGTAACAAGGAGCAAATCATTTCTGGCAACTATCGAACATGACAACCCTTGATCCGTCAGGGATGGTGGAAAACTGCAGTACCTTTTGCTCAGTAAATCATGCTCACTTAGTCTCAGAGAGATACATAGACTAAACGATGGGGACGTTTTCAATAGGCATTTATTCAAACAGCATCATTCTAGTATAAAACACATTTGCTGCAACAATCATTAGACAGAAACAGATATATAAGTTTACAAGCACCAACAGGGTAAATAAAAGGTAGAATTCTACCATGGTGCTAAAACAGTAAATATATGCAGGCGTATAGATACATGGCAGTAATCGAGCGCACTCCCAAGATGTAAACCCTACCTCAGTGCACCTAATTGTACCTAAGTGTATGAAGGTGTCAAGCCAAGAATTCCCTAGGAAAGAGCCTACCCCATCACCTGATGGAAGAGAATGCAGGACCCCGTCTTGGTCTTCAGTTCGACACCCCGCGAGGAATATCAGGCCACTGCGTGCTGGAGCTTCTGCTGGCCAGGACCTCAGCATCTAGTGTCAGCGTGAAAGTTTCTCCTATGTTTCTCCAGCAAAGATGTGGTTCTTTTATACCCACAAAATACTCTCAGGGGTTCTTCCTAAATATGTAATGGCTTGCCATTATGTATAGTGAAACGGTCGTCCAAGGATGACGTTAGCGGTGACATTTGTACAGAGTTATTATACATACGATGGTAATCCTGCTGTGTGTGTCCTGAGCAGGAGATTAAGATCTGATACTAGGAATTCTCATGCATTATAAATGAGGCCAGTTTTGGGGGAAACTGATCGACATTTATTCAGCACATAACTAGATAAAAGGTCAGTGCCAGAACCATTATATAGAGCAAGGTAGGAAGAAGGTAGGTAAAAGGTCATATTGCAACCTAGGACTATATTGGGATACATTGGGGTTCATAACAACAGGTCCAAAATTATTAGCAACAGAAAAAACGCTTTTTCTGGGAAACAGATGACCTAATTATAACTATCCAGTTGCAAACACTGCTTGGTAAGAAGATATAGATATATAAATGTGGCGGAAATATATAATAGTCTCATGAGCATTGAGAAAAGTGAATATATTTTTGGAGTTTTGCCTCTAATGTACTCTCCTATTACAATTTTATTTATGCCATTTATATATAGGTTGGATAAATAAAATTAAAATTCTGTATCGCCCCTATAAGGTCTTTTAAATATTATGCATGAATTACTGGGAACAACTTATTTTTCATAAATGTGCTTGTATCATATCCCAAAATTATTAGGGATCATGTATGTTACATTTTTACATTTAGAAAAAGTACAGGCATATAAAAAAATCTAAATTTTAATTTTGTATTACTTATCTATCTATCTATCTATCTATTTATGTATGTATCTATCTATCTATCTATCTATATACACACACACACATCTATATTTATATCTATATTATTATTAATTAACACTTATTAAGTGCATGGCTACCCTGAAGCATCCCAGCACCACTATATTATACATATGTGTATATATATACTTGAAGATGAAGGATCACAAGAAAACAACAGTCAGCCAGGGCAAAAATCTGGATCCCAAAGGATACAATGAGTCACAAAGAAATAAAATATATAAGAAAGAAGTGACTCAAACAGATAGATTCACCAAAGAACAAAAATATATTTCCACTACAACGTTTCAGCTTCCGCCTTCCTCAGGTAGTTTCAAGATGGTAAGCTCAGTGGCTGCACAGATGACACAGCTGAATTTTCAAAAAGCATCATGAGTGAAGATTCCATTTGGAATGTGACATCCATGCAGCCCTGAGAGTTCTTGAGATATTCATTAATCAGGTTGTATTGTCAGTAATGTTCAGTCCATCTGGATGCAATGATTTTAAACGGTACATCCAGAAGTTTTCCCTGGAGTCCAGTAGTTCTTCCTTTGAGACATGTTCTACGGGGAAAATCTTCAAATCTGATAGTGAATGATCCACAAGGTTAAAATGATTGGCTACAGGCTGATCAATTTTCTTATTAATTATTGCTGATTTGTGGTTCCTGAATCGTGTGCGGAGGTCATTCACTGTTTGGCCTACATATTGTTTTTTACAGCTTTGTCGTTGGCACTGAATCACATAAATAATGCATGTTGAGCGACATGTTAGATGCTGCCTTATTGCATAGGTTCTTCTGGTAACATAACTAGTAACTGATGATGTTTGTAAAAGGTATTCACACGTGATGCATCTTTTAGAGTCACAGCAATGAACCCCTGCATTTGTTACAGCTTGCTTGATTTCAGCTCTAACAATAAGAGATCGTAAATTTGGAGCTCTGCGGTAAGCAATGACAAGAAAATTGATCAGCCTGTAGCCAATCATTTTAACCTTGTGGATCATTCACTATCAGATTTGAAGATTTTCCCCGTAGAACATGTCTCAAAGGAAGAACTACTGGGCTCCAGGGAAAACTTCTGGATGTACCGTTTAAAATCATTGCATCCAGATGGACTGAACATTACTGACAATACAACCTGATTAATGCATATCTCAAGAACTCTCAGGGCTGCATGGATTCCACATTCCAAATGGAATCTTCACTCATGATGCTTTTTGAAAATTCAGCTGTGTCATCTGTGCAGCCACTGAGCTTACCATCTTGAAACTACCTGAGGAAGGCGGAAGCTGAAACGTTGTAGTGGAAATATATTTTTGTTCTTTGGTGAATCTATCTGTTTGAGTCACTTCTTTCTTATATATGTGTATATATATATATATATATATATATATATACATATATATATATATATTCATTGAAAAAACCATAGGTTTTACACACGTTATACTTAGGAATTAGCATTTAAAAAACTATGCAAATTCATCGAAGAAACCATAGGTTTCACACGTTATAGTTAGCTGAACATTTCTCTCATACAAACCTTTGAAATTCTTCCGTTATAGTTAGCTCAGGTAACTATAACTTGCACGCCTGCAATGCACTGCTGATGACGTCACATATTACATCACTCATGACATGGTCAGTGACATCACTCATGACATCACTGATGACATCTCAAATGACATCCCTGATGACATCACTGATGACATAATCCTTGTGGCAGACCTCCTCTCACTGTCATATAACCTTTGATACACACGATCGGTCTCTCTTATTTTTTGCAAAGCCACGGACTAAGGACCACGGACCTCTGCTGTACCCTGCCTGCTAGCCGCTGCTGCTCGCCGGACCCGCTGCGCGGGTCCCGCTTCGCGGTCTAGCAGCGTGTGGAACTTTGCTTGGGGCTAGTTGTGACACCGGCAGGGCTGCGAGGGTAGAGCGGGTGGACTCTGTGTTCCAGGAGTCCCCGCGCGCCCCTGTCAGCTGGGCTCCTCTCCCTGCCGGCCGCGCCCCCAACCACAGCGGTATATAATTACCTTCAAACTTTCACACCAGCGGGAGTCTCTCTTATTTTTTGCAACGCCACGGACTAAGGACCACGGACCTCTGCTGTACCCTGCCTGCTAGCCGCTGCTGCTCGCCGGACCCGCTGCGCGGGTCCCGCTTCGCGGTCTAGCAGCGTGTGGAACTTTGCTTGGGGATAGTTGTGACACCGGCAGGGCTGCGAGGGTAGAGCGGGTGGACTCTGTGTTCCAGGAGTCCCCGCGCGCCCCTGTCAGCTGGGCTCCTCTCCCTGCCGGCCACGCCCCCTAGTTTACCTTAAAAGAAGTAGCCGTTCCCGCTGCGCGGGAGCGCGCGGGAGGGCGCCGGGAGAAGCCCGGGACAAGGGCGGGACCGTCTGTGGCCGTCCGGGGCCGCAGGAGGCCGGGCTGGGCCCGACCCCTTACATCTTGCAGTTTGGAGGATAGTGTCTCGACACAAGAGGGACATGGCAACAGAAGAGGCTACTCCGGGTAAAAATCCTAAATTACGTAATGGCTCACTGGAGAATTACTTTCCTAAGAAGAGCGAGGGGGAAAAGGACGCTATCTTAGCAGAGCGTAGGGCAGAGCGGCGCCGCTCAGTTGAGAATATGAAATCCAGACCCCTCTCCGATAGTCTTCATGTATTGAACCGGGAGGGAGATTCGACTGATTTGATCGATTTGAGCGAGGTTAACACTAGCCAAGACGGAGTTCCTTTATTGTTTCGGGACTTTGTAGCCACCCCCTCTCTGCCCGCAGAGGACATTGTAAGCGTCTCACCCACCCCCAGCTGTAGCCGTGTTATTGAGACTTCTAAACATAAGCAGCATAAAGTAAAGTCCTTACCTGTAGTTCAGATCCACCGCCCTCCCCCCAGTAAAAGAAGGAAGAAACAAAGGGTGGTACCAGGCACAGCCAAAACATCGCACACCGACTTTGGTAAAGGGTCTAATACTCTTTTTACACGCGAGGCTCCAACAGTTGTGGAGCAGGATCATACACCCCAGGGTGTGGCTATACCGATTCATTGCCCCGTTGTAGTGGACACACATGATGCGGCTCCAATTAACAACGATGGAGCGACGCCATCTGCTACTTCACCCCAACTTCCCTCTTCAGCGACAGGGAATTTGGAATTCTTGTTGAGATCTCTTCTCCGCCCTATTAATGAGTCTATTAAGAGGGTTGAAATTAGATTAACCATACTGGAAGCTGCTATAACTAGTTTGTCCACTGCTACTATTAATAAAGGGAGTGGGGCGGTGCAACCTATACCCTCGACAGGGCCCCCTCCCACTATACCCCCAAAGAAACCTGGAATCTCTTCTGTCCCCGTTCAGATTAAGCAAATTAGCCAGTCCCAGGGCAGAGTTGACCGCCCTCCGCAAAACACATCGCCGTCTAAACATTTAAAGGCAGCAGTCACTGCATCGGGTGCTGTCCCCACTAAACCATTCTTAAAGGCTTCGATTAGCAACACTCAAAATACACTCAGGGACGGTGAAAATAGTAGAACTGCTCATAAAAGGGTTCCACAAGTAGAGATCCCCCCAGAAGCTGTGCCTTACGTCGTGATTTTATCGGGGGTGCCACAGTTAACAGGAAATAAGAAGGAGGGATATGTTGACCTTAAGAATAAAATTATCCACTGGTTGAGGTTGCATAGGCCGATAGCACCGAATATAGATGGGGACATAGTTCATGTCAGAAGGATTAACTGGCTGGGGAGTACTATGAAAAATATAGAGGGGGACTTAGTGGTGGTTAACTTTAGAGACCCTCGGGCAGTTGATTATATCTTAAACTGGCCACCTGGGAACGGGGAAACTGGCATCACCCCACGGGCTTTAACATTCTTTTATCCCAGGCTTGAAGCCACTACCACTAAATACGCTAATAGACCTCAGTCTTTTAGGCCGCCCCTTACAAATCCCTATATTAATAATCATCCCCAGTATGGGCATCAGTCCACCAGGATGCCTGATTTACACTCCGCTTGGTCTACGGTTCCTTATAGACATTCGCTGAACACGGGCTCCAGGATGAACCACCTAATACCGTTTACCCCGTTGGATACTTACAATCGGTTTTCTCAGCTGTCAGGGCTGGAAGACTGCGATTGAAGTTTGGGGCTTGGGGGGGGGGGAGTATGAACTTTATGGAGCAGAGGAAACTGGATTAAACGGAGGGATTATAGAAGCAGGAGTAGTTAGTTTACCTTCAGCCCATACGGCCATTACCAATGAACTTATTGAAGATTCTGGGCTAGCCGGGCCTCTATCTATTATGGCTGGTTGCTCTATATCCACTACTTCACTGGCCAGGGAGGGGGGGAGCCATACGAGCAGGGCGGTCGATGAGAGTCCGACTGTGGTGGGTAACACTTCTATTCCTAGAGGACAACGGGTAATAAACCTCCTATCCTGGAACATTGCCGGGTTAAAGAGGAAGCTCGACATCCCGGAGTGGCATACATTCATTGAGCAGTTTGATGTTTGCCTCTTTCAGGAAACATGGAGCTTAGTCCCGCTACACAAATCGGGGTTTACCACCCACTTTGTGCCTGCTGTAAGCAAAGGTAAGGGCAGACCAGCGGGTGGGCTCATTGTTTGGTTAAAAATAGATCTGAATTGGGGGGTCACATGCCACAATGTGGAGTGTAATGATATACTCCACCTTTCGGCAAGAGGACGGGAGGATGCAGCCAGGCTCGATCTACTTAATGTTTACGCTAGAGGGACACCGGGTGACTCTACCTCTTCGACTCTATCAGCCCTTGAATTGGCCTTAGCCAACTGTTCTTGTTCGGCTAAAATTCTTGTGGGGGGTGACTTTAACTGTACTTTCGAACCCCTCCTTGGTGATGACCCCTTGGGAATTGAAGAGGAGGATTCGAAATGGTCCATTCCAACGCTCTCCCTCCCCTCTATCAAGAAGTGGTCACCTAGGGTCATCCAATTGAATGCACTGACTAGGGATTTTAAATTAAGAGCCCTTAATGGCAGGACTTTATCCGACCAGTCAGGGGCAGTGACCTTTAACAGACTCTCAGGGCCGTCCCGAATAGATTACATCTTAATGGATGTTGGATTCTGGGCGGACCTTATTGATATGAAGGTCTCTCCTAGTCAGGATAGTGACCACAACCCCTTGTTCTGTAAGTTCAATTGGGGGGGTCTCAACGCCAGGGGGGTGAGTGACTCCTTAAAAACAACTAAAGAGGTGGTCCCATGCAATAATAACCGTAGATTAAAATGGGACAAGGCTAACCTTAAGGAGGACGATATGGGTAGCATTAAAACCCTGATTGAGGGCTTGACCTCTAAATTAGAGATCTGGGAGGGAGATAACTGGCCCATTGATCCCCATCACCCCTTACTTGACTCTGTCTATAAATCGACAATAGACCAAGTGGGCCAATTCTTTATTTCTAAGGGGAAAGGCAACAGGGCTCCCGCTATGCCGTCTACTCTTTGCAAACCATGGTATACTGAACATTGCAAGAGCACTAGGAAAAATCTGACAAGAGCTCTGCTTTCGGGTGACCCCTTGCTGGTTAGAGCGGCCAGGAAGGATTATCTGAAAGCATTATTTTTGGCCAAACGGGAGTGGGAGGAACGGCATTGGCAGGAACTCTCCTTGGCTGTGAGCAGTAGGAACCCGAACCTCTTTTGGGATTTGATTAACAAAACAAGGCAGGGTAAATCGCAACCACTGGCTGTTCATATAACTAGTCAGCAATGGTTTACTCATTTTTCATCCCTATATGGTGACATAGAGGAAACATCGAGTTTTGGGGTGAACGGGCTGGGTGAAGGGGTACAACCGGACGACACAGACTTGTTATTTTCGTCCTCAGAAGTATTGTTGGCAATCAGACACCTTACCCCTAAGAAAGCCGCCGGGCAGGATGGGATCCCCGGAGATTTGCTGATGGCGGAGCCAGAAGTCTGGGCCAAACTAATTGCCAGTATAATGAATCTGATCACGAGGGGTCATCAAGTACCAGACTCCTGGAAAGGAGCCGAGGTAGTTACTGTGCATAAGAAGGGGGCAAGAGATGACCCTGCGAACTACAGACCTATTAGTCTGATTGACATCATCCAGAAAGTGGTCGGCAGGGTCATCATCTCGAGAGTAGATGACTGGATAGAGGAGGCTAGTGTTCTCTCCCACTTACAAGCGGGGTTCAGAAAGAAGGTTGGCACGATGGACCAGGTCTTTCGCTTTTTTGCAATCTATTGGAAGGCGGTTACCATCAAGAAAGGCAGTTTGTATATGGCCTTCATAGATCTCAAGACTGCTTTCGACCTGGTCCCTCGTGCAAAACTTTGGCAAATACTCGGTGAAATGGGGTTTCCCAGTAGTCTTCTGTATCTAATAATGAAGCTGCACGAGGGGAATTATGCGCGGGTTAGATGGGGATCGCAGGGACAATTAACAGATAAGATCCCTGTGCGGAGAGGAGTACGCCAGGGTTGTGTCATGGCTCCGACCCTCTTCTCCCTATTTGTAAACGGAGTGGTGGACCATCTGAAGGGGGAAGAGACGGATGCCCCATCCCTGGCGGGGGAGAGAATCCCCACACTTCTCTTCGCGGACGATACCCTATTAATTTCCAAATCCCCGGTGGGCTTACAAAAACTTTTGAACCTGTTTAGCTCCTTTTGCACTACCCGAGGCTTAACCATCAACACATCGAAAACTAAATTGATGGCTTTTGCCCCCTCAAAAAGATTTAAAAATCACCTCGTGCTCAATAGTGCCCCCCTTGAGCTGGTCACATCCTTTGACTATCTTGGAGTCCGGATAAACAGTCGTATGACCTGGAAAGATCATCTTTCCAAAATGCTACTTAGTCATCGTAGAGTTTCCGGGGTGACGTTGAAGGAACTCCGGGAATCAAGCAGCAAACCGGTCTCTCCAGTTATGGCCATCTATGAGGGACAGATTCTTCCGGCAGCACTATATGGCTCTGAACTTTGGGGGTTCGAAGGGGTTACAGATTTGATGGTGGCAGAAAACAATTTCTTTAGAAAAGTGGTTGCTCTCCCCGCTTCAACACCAATGATCCCCCTAAGACTAGATTTGGGCAGAAGATCTTTAAAAGACTTGGTGAGGCTACGCCCGTTGCTCTTCTGGTCCCGACTAAGAAGAACTGAGGAGCTTGCTAAGTATGCAGAAGGGATGGACGATCTACTCTTGCTGGACACAGGTAATAAAATAGGATGGCTAAAAAAATTGAAAGACCTGGCCATTAATCTGGGTCTAAGAGAGGCATGGGAGTCGCAATCCCCGCCACCTAAAGCCGTTATAAAAAAACTTTACTGGGATTGGGTTCAGAGTAAGGCCACGAGGGCTATGAATGTGGGTTCTCTTACTGACCAATTTTTATCAATTAAGTGTGTGAGGAAATTGGAACCCTTTCTAGACCTGATAACTAAACCGTTGGATCGAACGCTGTACCTGAAACTGCGTTATGGGACGCTTCCGGTGCACGATTTCACGGCGAGTTGGTCGACCTCTGATGCCCTCCCACGTACATGCCCCGGCTGTGCGGCCCCAAAGGAATCGGTGGCCCACCTGTTTTTTGCATGCCCAGCCTACAAAGGGGCGAGGAAGTTTTGGTTGAAACCCGTCTGCAGGGAACTAGGGTTGAGGTGCCACAGCCAGGCACTTCGTGTCCTCTCTACAGACTCTTCGTCTGCCATTATGATCTGTGGGGTGGCTAAATTTCTGGGAAATGCATGGTTGATACGCTCCCGTTTACTAAAATCGCTTCCGGGGGGCCCTACAGGCCGATACTAATCTTGATGTGTTGTAAATTTATTAAAAGGAGATCTCCTTGTTCTTATGTATTTTACAAACTTTTACTGGTAAATTGGAATTGTATACGTATATGTACTCTTTTATGGTGATAAATTGCCGAATAAAGATATTACAAACAAGTATTAAAAAAATTCATAGTTATCCCAAATGTCTGCCCTTAGTATGTACATTAAATACATACATGTTTTAAACCAAGTAGAAACATTGCCCCCTTTCGCGTACAGAATGCCGTACATGACGTCACACCGAAGCTTTAATGCGACGCGTAACGTCAAAGCATATTTGTACCGTATGCGTGGGTACAAGCTGAGTATGATAAGCAGTACAAACTATGGTGCGATCACCCTCTCAGTGACAAATCAGAGCTCAGGGTGCGCTAAAGAGAATGATTAGAAGTGCTGACTCATTGCAGATCCGATTCTGGGGCAGCCTCTGCGCACATGATAACACCGCCCCCATCTCTCTCAGTTGTTAATTGTTAGTGCACACACTCATACTTGCACATGCGCGGTGCACGCCCGCCCACACTACCCACATGCCACCACCTAGCATGCTTGCTATCATTTAGCCTGGAAACCAATACATTACCCAATGGCATGTCCCGCAGGGCCATCATTCTTACAGACCGCGAAAACGCTACCAATGACGGCCCTTGTCTTGGTGTGGTCAGCCTCCGCGGTTCCCATATAATGCGGGCACTACGGGAGCACACTCTCTTTTGCCTGCCTGTGCTGTGGTGACAGACAGACTGTCGAAAACACCCCAGACTCAGCGAAATCACAGCCTTTCAAGACACGACAAAAGACGACAGAAGCAAAGGTAAGACAAGACGTCACAACATCAGCCTCCACTGTAAATTGTATATGCATAATGCTATTTTTTTATCCTTCATATGGCTTTCCTACCCCTCAATGGTTTTATATAGTACTTACATAATTGAAATATTTCTTTATAACTCACAAGGTCCTATACACATCTAATCCTAAAAATTCTGTGTGCATAAATGTATGTGTCGTATTTCTGTACGCCACGTGCTTAGGCCTCTATTATTATTAATTGTGCGTCCATGATAGTATTTTTTTTTCTGCGTCACAAGGCCGTCCAAGGCCTCTATTAACTTATTCATCTTCCTTTTGTTTGCTGGAGCTGCAACAGTCTAACTATGAAATATTAAGAACCCACATTAAAATTCACTTTTGATAGTAGTTATGCAACTCAATTTACGATGACTATTCAAAACGTCCTTTTGTTTCCTTCACTAATCATCATTCAGAAGCAACCACGGCCTATCGAGCAACAGCAATGGAATTCTCTGCAACTTATTGAATATACTTTGACGTATAGAAGCAGAGTTCAAGTCGAATGGTGAACTCCGGTGGCCGCACTCTTTATACAAGGTAAGCACAGCAGCCTAGATCCACAAAGCCTTCATAGCAATGCATTAGAAATAAGTCGCCATAACGGGCATCAGTAATGCAGTAGGCACTTCCATATAGACACCACTTGAACGCGGCACTATAACAACTGAAATATACCAGGTACACTGCACTCGGAAAACTGTAGTGTTCGCTTTATTTGTGAAGCGATAGAGGGCCATATTATCAAACCTTGGCAACAAAATTATCGCCACTTTATCGGCAGCAAACTGCCGCTAAAGTGGCCATAATAGGTTTGATAATATGCTCTATGGAATTCCAATCGAAGCTCATGTTAGATGTGAAAGACATCTAACATGAGCTTCGATTGGAATTCCATAGAGCATATTATCAAACCCATTATCGTCTCTTTAGCAACACTTTCCTGCCGATAAATTGGCGATAAATTTGTCCCCCAGGCTTGATATTATGGCCCAGAGTGCGTAGTGTACAGCAGCTTCTCTGTAAAGTCTATAATTACCTCCGAACAGTGACAACACATACGTACAACAGTCTGTCAAACAGATCCACAACCTTATTACGCCACTTTTGAGTCACTTTTAACACGAGTAAAGAGACACAAGGAGCTATATACGTCTACCTTTTCTAGTAAAAATCTCAACTCCAGACTATGCGACACAGTTTTAATGTTGTTTTCTCTCTTTTTCTCTCTCTCACTCTCTGTAACATCATTTCTCTTTCTCTCTTAAACTTAGACACTGCTGTCTCCTTGGACGTGTAGAAGAACAGCCCCAGTGAAGTTGTAAAGTCTACTTCCTTATGTGTTTGGCTGCAAGGTTTATACAACGGTAAGCACAGAGGCCTAGATCTACAAATCCTTCATAGGAATGCATTAGAAATAATCCGGCATAACAGACTTTAGTAACGCAGTAGGCACTTCAATATAGACACCACTTGAATGCGGCACTATAACAAGTAAAATGTACCAGGTACACTAGGATAGCTGCCACGTCTTGAATAACGCGCTGCCGCCAGCAAACAGGACACAGACCCAATATCGGTGCTTTAGTCGTTTACTTCACTTTACCGCTTGTTCACTCGACAAATATTCTGGACTTGGGAAGCATTTTTAAAGTGGCAGTGCATAATTTCAGTGAGTCACGTGATTTACAATCTCTATGGAAATGGAAAAAATACTGTTTCGCGCTTGTTTACAATATTGATATTGAATTCGCGTTGTTATTCAACCTTTAGATATTTGTTTGTGTGCAAAAGACGCAATGCATATATAAATACATACATAAATAAGTCGATACACATATACTAGTAACATACTAAAACATCATTCAACTCTGATGGGCTGCCTCGCTCCGAAAAACATCGTAAAATATTTGTACATCAACTTTATCCGATGCTATTTACAAAACATAAATGGTTTGTACATTTCTCAAATTTTAGTTTGGCACGTCCCTGGCAAATTAACTTGTATATATTGCTTTGTTGTTAATTGCGTCTGCAGGTATTTTTGTAAAATACATACACATATATCTTGTTGTAAATTTATATCACCTTCCTTCGAGATAAATTATGAAAAGTGCCTAATGTGCTAGTGAAAATTAAATTAAAACCAGTGTATAACATTTATTAATTTTCATAAACCTAATGTGCAATTACAGCCGTTATTAATATTATTGCCATATTGGGTTTTTACAATTCTTTTCTTACATCACTTTATCATCATCTTTTTACAATTATATTCTTGTGCTAGATACTTCAAGGTTGCATCCTGGCTGACCATTTAGAAATTATTTCAGGGTTCCTAATCTGAGAGGGTTTTCTGTGCTACATTGTCTTGACACTAGGGATCTGTTTGACATAAACATCGTCGACATTGATACATTATATCTCATTCAATGACATCAATGTCCTACACGTGTAAAATACAACACTTAAAATATCTAAAATATTTAAAAATATTTGTTAATATATCTAAAAATATAAACAAATATTTGTAAAAAAGTCCTTAATCTCATGATATTAAAATTAATTTATTTACGAGATATCTATTTTTTAGAAATATTGATGTTATAGACAAATATTTATTACTCCTCTCAGTACAGCTTTTTGGGACATGCAATAAAATATCTGTTTGCGCATTCTAGTTGTATGTTACTCTAAACAGGTGTACAAGTCTTCCGTTAAGTTCAATCCCTGTGGGTGTTTGGAATCGAGTAATAAGATATATCTAGTCTCCAACTTGCGTAATTTGCTTTCTCTATCCCCTCCGCGTCTGTTTGGGGAGACTGCATCAATTAAATAAAAGGACAACCCTTTGTTATTTGATCCGTGGCGTTCCTTAAAATGTCTCGCCACCGGATAGGTGTTGTCCATATTAGTTATTGCGCGGAGGTGTTGGAGTATTCTAACGTGTGCTTGTAACTTAGTACTGCCCACATAAGTGAGTCCACATGGGCATGTTAAGACGTACACTGTATATTCCGTCTTACAGGTTAACATTTTCGTTATTTGGTAAGGTTTAAAGCTGAATGGGCTAACATAGGTTTTGGTGTTGATCCCATGAGTGCATGCCTTAGAGGTTTTGCATTTTCTGAACCCTTTTAAATTCTGGTACCAGATAGGATTGGATAATATTTCAGGGTCAGATACTACTAGGCAATCCCTCATTGAGGGAGCTCTACTATAAGTAATAGACGCCCTCTGCGGTAGCAGGGGTCCTAATACAGGGTTGTTGAGGAGTATGGGCCAACTTCCTTGAATAATCTTTTGGAGAGCTTTGTGCTGTTTACTGTACCCTATTATGAGGCGAAAACTCTTATCTTCCTCAATCTCCCTTCCTTCATTGTAGTTAATGTCCTGATCCTTTCTATTGCTTTTGCCAACAAGTCATTTCTAACTAGCATCTCAGTTTTGGCAATGGCCTGATCTACTGTTTGTCGGGAATAGCCTCTTTCTAAGAATCTTGCCTTGCTGAGTTGTTGGGCTTTTTTGAGTTCTTCTGGTGTGCTACATACCCTCTTGATTCTAAGCATTTTGCCGTAAGGTATGCTATTCACTAGGTGGCGTGGGTGAGCACTTGATGGTGTAGCATAGAATTTCCTGCTGTTTTCTTGCGGTACAAGGTAGTTTCTAATTTGTTATTACATATGTACACTTTAGTATCTAGGAAATTCACGCTGGTATCACTTATTTCTGCAGTGAACCTCAAATTTAAATCATTTTTGTTGATTCGTGCCACAAATCTTTCTGCTTCCTCCCTTGTCCCCTGCCATATAACAAAAAGGTCATGAATGAACCTAAGCCACAGCTTTACCTTGGTTGACACAATATCGTCGTTGTTCTCCATGAGGACTAGCCTCTCCCATTTGCCCATATGTAGGCAAGCATAGCTAGGGAGAAGCTAGCCCCCATGGCCACTCCTTGAATCTGGCAGTACGGCAAATGATTAAACATAAAAATGTTATTGTAGAGGCAATATTCTATCATAGCCAAAAGCATTTTGTTGTGTTGTTCATAGATTGGTTCTCTATTCCTTAAATAGTACTCCACCGCCTGGATACCGTCCACATGAGATATACTTATATATAGTGATGACACATCTAGTGCCATCAGTATATATTCAGATTTCCATTCAAAGTTTTTTACTTTATTTATAAAGTCGCTCGTGTCCCTGACAGAGGAGGGTAAAGATTTGACGTAGTCTTGCAGGAAATAGTCTACATATACGGATGTTTTTTCCAAAATGCTGTTCCTAGCACTGATTATAGGACGTCCTGGAGGTACTTTATTGTCCTTATGAATTTTTGGTATGAAATATATCGTGGGTACAACCGGATTGTCATTTTTCAAGTATTTGTACTCGTTTTCACTTATCAACTGCTTGTTTCACCAGCTTGATAGTTTTTTATAGTAAATTAGATACATTTCTTTCAGTCTTTTAACATCTGTACGTGTATAACATTGTCTATCATTTAGTTGGCTCATGGCCTCCTTTGTATAATCCTCGTGTGCCCATAGGACTATGTTTCCACCCTTATCACTATTTCTTATTACGACATCTTTGTTATTTTTTTATTTTTTCATTAATTGGAAATACTTGTGATCTTGGTTGCGGTGCTTTTGAGTGGTCATACCAATTTTTTTATTTAATTTTTTGATTTTGTTAGTGATTATTTCGTGAAAAGTGTCAATAGAATCGTGTAACATGATGGGACAAAATTTGGATTTTGGTTTGAACTTGGTCAAACCGGCTCCTTTCGTGGCTATATTTGCATTTTGTGGAACAGCAATTCCAACCGGATCATTTTCTTGGTTCCACAACTCTTCAAGTTCCACAAATGAGTTTGTTCCCGGGGGTGTAGATTCAATTGGAGGGTCGACAAGATCGCCAGCATTGCTTAGTTTGTTTTTAATTGCATATAATTTCTTCAATTTTAATTTTCCTATTCCCTTGTATACATCCATCCGGACGTTGGGGTAATCAAAGTTGTTGGGGGGACAGTATGATAAGCCAAGACTTAAAGTGGTTTCTTCGTCTTTTGTTAACATTGTTTCAGATAGATTTACCACTGTTTGTGTTACTTTTTTCTCCAATAGCTCCTTTTCTTTCTTTGCAGATTTTGATTTCCGTCTTGCTGCTTTGCGTCTTTGTTTGCGTTTGACGTTTGCCCGCTTCAGTTTGTTTGGGATCGAGTCATAGGCCTCAAGGTTGCCATTCTTTGGCCCGCTAAAAGATTAATTTCTTCCCCCGGCGATGGCCTGGCCCCACTTGAGCCACTTGGGGGGTTTCTTAGCTCAGAGTCTTCGTCACTGTTGGATGTTAGCTGATCGCTGGATGTTGCAGCTGCATCTTCATCTGCCCTTCTTTGGCGACTAATAGCTATAATGTTGGTGCCTTGACTCTGTTTTTGATGTGATTTACGAACAGCATCGTATTTCCTAGCAAAGGTGAATATTTGCCCCACCTCGTAATCAACTTTGTCACGTTGAAATTTGTGTATCTTGCGATCTTTAATTTGCTCCTCTTCTTTTTTTAGTCGAGATGTAATTTCTTTCCGTAGTTTATTTACTTCGTCTTCCTGCCCCATTGCTTCCAACTCTTCATTCAGAGTGTCTATTTCAGTCAATAGACGGGCCCTTCTGCATATTTTATCAACAGTAAGGTTGATCTTCTTGACGAGTCTAAATTCAGTTCTGCCCACTCTCGCATTAGATCTGGGTGCGGTTCTTCATAGGTGGGGGCAGTTAAAATGCGAAGTCCCCGTGGGATTCTGCCTACCTCGATATAGCTCTGGAGAGACCTGGATTCCTACCATTTACTCATTTCCGTTTTCATCTTTTTTTCGAGAATTTTCATTTTATATTGACCCGAATCTGGTTTGGCCGTACATGCTGCATCATTAGGTCGTGAGGTTTGGCTCACGTGAGGGTTATCTTTGAACATTCCTGTGGCTGCCACCTCCCTCTCTTTCACGATGTTGCTCGACATTTTGGGGGTTTAGATATTTAAATTCGTTATCAGCTTGTGAGAGGAACGGGACCGTAGGTATTCTTGAATTCGTTCCTTCTTCTAGCCTTGCACACTCCTCCACCCCGCAATCCCGATGTTTATTTACCTGGTAGTGGTTTGTACCGGGGCTTCTTGCTGTGTGGACGGGAACCTTCCACTCAGCTGGCGTCCTCGTACTGCTGCCAGGAAGTATCTTCGGTGCGGGGGGGCAGCGGTAATTCCTTTTTGGATTTGCAGTAATCTTCCAGGTTGCCCCGGAAGACGTTTCCGTTTTTTCCGCTTGCCCAATTATGGAGGAGGGGTCTGTGTTGAACTGGTTTTCGGAAGCACCAGTCTATTATATCACACAATCCTGTCAGGATAGCTGCCACGTCTTGAATCATGGGCTGCCGCCAGCAAACAGGACACAGACCCAATATCGGTGCTTTAGTCGTTTATTACCCCAAAGTCAAAGACGCGTTTCGCAGCTTCTTGCTGCTTGTTCACTCGACAAATATTCTGGACTTGGGAAGCATTTTTAAAGTGGCAGTGCATGATTTCAGTGAGTCACATGATTTACAATCTCTATGGAAATGGAAAAAATACTGTTGCGCGCTTGTTTATATATTGATATTGAATTTGCGTTGTTATTCAACCTTTAGATATTTGTTTGTGTGCAAAAGACGCAATGCATATATAAATACATACATAAATAAGTCGATACACATATACTAGTAAAATGCTAAAACATCATTCAACTCTGATGGGCTGCCTCGCTCCGAAAAAACATCGTAAAATATTTGTACATTAACTTTATCCGATGCTATTTACAAAACATAAATGGTTTGTACATTTCTCAAATTTTAGTTTGGCACGCCCCTGGCAAATTAACTTGTATATATTGCTTTGTTGTAAATTGCGTCTGCAGGTATATATATATATATATATATATCATGCTCAGAATTTCTTGCCATCACGCAGAAAAACACAGCACTCCGGAGGGGCAGATCAGGTCCACAGTTTCTTTATTTTTCGGGAACCACACATTTTATCGCGTTTCGGCGTTTTGCCTTCATCAGTGTCAACGACACTTCACTGTCAACATGTAAATAAAGTTAATCTACTTTAGTGGACATTGACAAGGGACTAACCCCTCTGCGATAACATATACGCCATCTTGGAGTGTATATTTTTACATTCTTATGAATATAATGCAACCTAGAATAGGTCTCTATAGTCAAGCAGAGGGTATATAACATTATACATTGGATATATATATATATATATATATATATATATATATATATATATATATATTCACTGAAAAAACCATAGGTTATAGACCATATATAGTTAGGAATTAGCATTTAGAAAACCTTATTTTACTCACACAAAACCATTGAAATTCCATATATAGTTAGTTGCACTAACTATATATCGCGCACCCGCAATCCACTGCTGATGATGTCACATATTACATCATTCATGACATGGTCAGTGACATCACTGATGACATCACTGATGACAACATCCAGTGATTATGTGTTTCTGTAAAGTTTAAATATGTTTTACATATTGAAGAATGAGTGGATGTATAAGTGTCTGAATGAAGGTTTTAGTAGGTGCGTGATTGACTGTATGAGTGAGTGATTAAATGCGTCTTACTGAATGCACGGGTTAGTGACTAAACTGTCTTAATTTGTGCATCATTATGTCTGTTGTGATGTAAACTGCTGCATGTGTTGATCATTAGCTATACGAGAGGCTATATGTGTTATTAATTGGTTGCCCAAGTATTTCTATGGGAGATTGAGTTTGTGTGGGGGTGGCTGGAAGGTGTGTGACTCTGTGCATAGATGTGTGAGCAGTTTATTCACTAGGTGTATGAGTTCAAGAGTGCATGTGGAAACAGCTACATGGGCAGTTGACTGTGTGCATGAGTGTATTGATGAGTGAATGGATATCTCAATGCTACATGTCATAGTAAGTACATATGTAAAACACAGTACATGTGAGAGTTGGCATATATAAATAACTGTGCATGAGAGCCACTGAGTGAGTGGTTGTATCGATCATTGTGAACTTGTATCAGGGATTGTATAAGAGAGTAAATATGTGTTAGTATATGTTTCAATAAGTAAGGTGTGTATAACTGTATAGTTGAAGAAATGGAGGTGAGATTGTTTCTTTGCATGACTGACTGGGTGTGTGAGTAACTCCATGGATGAGTGGCAGTGTGTGAGTGTCTGTATACACTGAGTGTATCTAAGGTTATATTAGAGTCTGAAGAAGTTTATCGTATTAGCACAAGAATGATGCCAAATGAGACGTCATCAGTGATGTCATCAGTGATGTCATTTGAGATGTCATCAGTGATGTCATCAGTGATGTCACTGACCATGTCATGAATGATGTAATATGTGACATCATCAGCAGTGGATTGCGGGTGCGCGATATAGAGTTAGTGCAACTAACTATATATGGAATTTCAATGGTTTTGTGTGAGTAAAATAAGGTTTTCTAAATGCTAATTCCTAACTATATATGGTCTATAACCTATGGTTTTTTCAGTGAATTTTCAAGGTTTTGTAAATGCTAATTCCTAACTATATATGGTCTATAACCTATGGTTTTTTCTGTGAATTTCATTGGTTTTTTAACAGCTAATATCTGTAGCTGTAAAATGTATTCTTCTTTAAATCCAAAAATATATTTTATATGTTTATGAATAATTTTTTTTTTAAATATTTTTTTTTCTTCGTTCCCGCTTCGCGAATCGGGAAGCTTCCCGTTAGCTGACCTTGATGCCGCGAAATAGACCGCGAGCCGGTAAACGTTTCTTTACCGCAAGTGCCGCGTTAGAAAACAACATCGTGACGCCTCCCGTCCGCATGACGTTTCACGTTGTCGCGTGATACGTCATATGACGTGCTACGTTAGCGAACTGGTACGCGAAGCGAGTCGCAAAGCGCAGGTTTCTGGAAGCAAACCGGGAGGCCCTGCAAAGCGCTTAACGTAAACACAGCAAGTCATGTGACTTGGTAATAACACTTTTCATTGGTTCATTTCACTTTTGGTTTCCTAATGATGTAAGACTAGGTCATATAATCTAAAATGAACACTTTTGATTGGTTGAGAACTCTTGTTTTTCCCAAATGATGAAAATCCCTCCTTCTTTCCTCACTCTGACTTTCATCATTGTGAGAGAAAGACCCTTTGTGATCACTGAGCAATGGCTTCTTTAGTAGCTTCAGCTGGTGCTTCCCCACCACCTCCACCACATCCAAGGAAGAGTGGACCACCTGCTCAAGTTCTAATTCAACAAGAAGAAGAAGAAGAGGAACAGGAGGACGAGCACGAAGAGAGGCGGTTTTTGCCTGAGCAGCCCAGGACGTCTCACCGGAAAGAAAACTTCATTTGGCAATTTTTTAAAATTCCCAAAGGTCAGAAAAAAGTAAATGCAAGATACGTAACTTGCCTTATATGTCAAGATAGACTGTCCAGAGGGACCGACAAAAAATACAGTTTCGGAAACTACACAATGCATCGCCATATGACTAGGTGGCATCCTAACAACTACAGTGCTGCACAGTTTCGGAACGACCTAGATAATCTCCCTATTATGGCCAGAAGATCTGTTGTACCGGAAGTAACGGGACCAGAGGGCAGGGAGATGGTGCCAAATATACAAATGAGATTTGGTGATGTAAAACACATCTGCGCATTTTGCGATGGATTCATTTCCTACGGAGAAAAAAGCATCACTCTGATCAACAGAGCTATTGACTATCATATGCAAGTTTGTCCGAAACGCCCAAAATAATAAATACTTCTTTTTTTTGTTTTGTTGCTCCTGTTGAGCCCTTTACAATGAATCGTTTTCATTGCCCCCTCCAAGAAAAACCCAAAAAAATATAAAACTGTTCCGAAAAATTCAAAAACAGTAAAAAAATGTTCAGAAAAATAAAAAAAAAAGTTCTTTTCAGAACTACCTCCCCGTTATTAAAAAATTGGTACAATATTTGGAATTGTGCCAACCTCTATTTCTCTTAGTTCGCTTCCTAGTTCGCTCGCTGGTACGCGAACCGGAAGCGAACCAAAAACAGTAAGTATAAGGGAAGGAAACAGACACTTATGTTAAAAGAAACACAGCTATAAGGGAGTAAACTAGAGATACCATTACCCGTAATCCACTGCTGATGATGTCACATATTACATCATTCATGACATGCTCAGTGACATCATCAGCAGAGGATTGCGGGTTTTTTGGCAACATGCCTTATCCACGGTTTAATAACGCTGCCTTTTGCTTTATATAAGTTTTCAAATTGTATGAAATATATACCAATAGGTCGTTATGAACCTTTAGGTAGTGCTTTTCTTCATGAGGTCTGGTCGCTTCCATACACATACAGATGTTTCAAAGATGATCAAGAAGTTTATCTGAATGGAGAGGAATGCACTGAGACGCCAGATCATTCACTAATGTGTAGGCACATACAGTTACACGGTTCATGCAACAAACACCGACCAAATATGGCTTGCGTGTTGCAAGGCACGCCAGTTCCTGCTATCATCCCCACGTTCAAGTTGTTGGAAAATGGTAGTTATTTGATGCTCAATAATGAAGATTGTTCTGAGTTAATTAAAAGTATTCCTTTTATCGTAACAGTAAGTGAACGGGTTATTTGCTGCAGAAATGTTCTATTTCCTCCCACACATGAACATAGGGAGTTTTCAATCTGGCCACAAATACCAACCTTGGGACACGTTTCAACGGCATGGCAAGAATAAGAGCTCTTTTGTCTCAGAGAGAGGTGGCCTTGAGTTCGGCCCGTGAAACTTTCGTACTTCACATAGCGAACACCCATACAGAGGTGCACACCCTTTTCAATTAAGATTTGCCTTTCAATTTCAGCAACATGTTTCCGACTATCTTTAACGCATCCTCCACAAAGTCCCTGGCACACTTTTTTAAAGTTGTTACCAGTGGTCTCGTGACTTCATTTGAGAAAATCTTTGGAGTCATCCCTGCTTCCTTTCATTGTATTTTCTGCACTCTGGTTCGTAGATTGGCATTTTTACTTGCATTACCAGCGGACGCTCTTGTGCTTTTTTACATTTTTAAATATGGATGTCCCTCCTATGCAACCTCCGACCCTGCAGCTGCTGACACTGTTCCGCAATCGCATGCTAGAATATTATGGCACAATGCCGTTGGCGATATTAAGCACGGCATATGGATTATCTTTTCGGTTCTCCTACTTCACCTGTGTCCAGCCTGTATTTCACTGCCTGACCTGTGATTTCGATTGGGCCATTGATTTGTGTCTCTGCGGACCGGTTTCTCCTGACGTCGACTTTAATCAGCTGACTCCTCCTATCATTACTCACGAGTTGGTTTGTCCTGGCGAAAGGATTATGGCTGTGGCATTGATGCATGGACTACTTGGTCCCTGGAATTTACTGGCGGCAGCACAGTCTTTCTTGGAACAGAGCTTTCTTGAAAACCCACCGAGCTGTCCTCTGATGGTGATAGAGGATCCGGTGCTGGGAGAGCACGTATGTTCTTTTCCGCTTTTAAATTGGATGGCTGAACTGTTTTCGGATGAAGACGGTGACTTCCTATTGGAGGCTGTTGCAGCTTATTTTGCATACACAGTTATGTCATAGACCTTTTTCATGTTTGATATGCTGAGTACTAGCATTTCATTGACAATTCATTGACTTATTTGTCAAGTTTTTATTATTTACCTTGCCTATTGGCTTAAGACTCGATAAAGTACTTGGCTGTTTTATTTTTCTTTAGCATTAAATTTTCCTAGTTTTTAATGTTTTACCTTGCGGACCGTCCACATATAAAGTTGCAATCTGCTCTCATGAGATGGCACTTCTATTATCTTATTCAGTTTGTTTCCGGATCATGGGGAGGTGTCATCTAGATCCTGGATATCTTTACACCGTGTTAAGTTAGCATGGGCTCATTACCGGTTTAAACGCCATTTTTCCTTTTTTGCAACTTCTGCACACGACACTTAGTTGTTGCTTTAGCTTTCCACCTAGTAGTTCATCGTGGTTTACATGAGAATAATATGTTATTGGTCTACTATCTGCTTTACTTGTTAAACTATATCTGTACAGCGAGTGCTAAAGTTTCAAGAACAACACGATACAGAATTGTTATGAGGTCTGATCTAACCCTGGGCGAAGAACTACGCTCCGTTCGCGGAGCTTGCGGAGTTTTGGCAACTCCGCGTTCTACGGAGAACGCGAAGCTGTCGATTACTCCGCGATCCGGTGCGTAGCGTAGTTCTCGCGCGCTGAATAACATTATCGCGTGCGCCGGGGTAAGTTCGCGCGATATTTGACGCGATCACGCACTTTGGCAGTGCGAACGAGAAGATGAGTTCCCCAACATGTCTAACACACAGCTATCTCGAGCATGCAGGCAGCGCCCCGAACACGCGCACCGCGCTCCCGAAGACGAAAAACGGCGCGCGAACGGGTCTAGCAAGCTACTACGCATGTCCGCGGAGCTACGTGAAGGTCGCGGAGTGCAACTGCGTCTTCGCGTAGCTCCGCGGAGTGCGGCTCCGCGAACTACGCCCAGGGTTAGTCTGATCTCCACGACTTCATACTCATAACATAAGTGCAACTTCTGCCAATTCTGGGCATGAGGCGGGTTTTATATTGCTTTGCCGAACACACATACACAACAGTTGATGCGGTTCACATGAAGAGAGAGCTGGTGTATGCTGATGTGATTCCTTCAAATCTAAGACACTAAAGTATGGGCACGCCCTAAACCAACACAAAGAGACCTTCTTAGCAAATAATATAATATGTGTATTAGGGAGGGTGAGATATAAGCAGCTGCGGGCCGTGGAGGGAGTTACGATGGGGCAGGGAGGCGGGGAGGGGGAGAAGCAGGGTGGAGCCCTCTCTACCTTGCCCCTCCCCCTCCCCGCCTCCCTGCCCCACCGTAACTCCCTCCACGGCCCGCGGCTGCTTATAAGTGTTGCTAACTCTTATTCATTTACAGCATGTTAACATACTGTCACCATTCGCTTTTTATGTACTAGTAACTATGCTGGTAATTTTGCTACTGATAATATGTGTACTTGTATTCTCCACCCTGCTTCTCCCCCTCCCCGCCTCCCTGCCTCACCGTAACTCCCTCCACGGCCCGCGGCTGCTTATAAGTGTTGCTAACTCTTATTCATTTACAGCATGTTAACATACTATCACCATTCACTTTTTATGTACTAGTAACTATGCTGGTAATTTTGCTACTGATAATATGTGTACTTTTATTATCTAAGGTACTACGCCTGAGAAGACGGCATTAGTAAATAAACATTTCAAATACACATCTGTTCTTCTTAACTCCATGTTCTGGTTTCTAAGAAATCTATAACGACCGACTGTTCATGAGTTCCACGTATCCTGAGGTACTATAAGTTCATATTCTGGATTGTCTAAACATTGAGAGTTTGTTATATCCAATGTGACACTGTACCTAGCTTGCTAAGGAGTTTTTGATTACTAACGTGAGTTTTGGGACACCCTAATTCGCCGAGGTTCCAATCCTCTGTCCACAGTTCTGTGTGAGAACAGAAACCCTGCGACAGGGGCACCCCCGACCCTTGCTGGAGCTTCATCACACTTGCGATACAACTCCAGCAATGCATTCGCCGAGGTTCCAATCCTCTGTCCACAGTTCTGTGTGAGAACAGAAACCCTGCGACAGGGGCACCCCCGACCCTTGCTGGAGCTTCATCACACTTGCGATACAACTCCAGCAATGCGCCACCTTTACGGCACAGATACATCACGCATCTGTGCTGTTTTTGCCCCATGATGCGCCGCATTGTAAATGCAGCACACCATAGGTGACGGAACAGCGGCACAAAATGACTAACACATCCCTGGTGATGCGCCAGTCATCATAAATGTATCCCTATGCTTCTTATCTTGTTAGAGATGAACCGCCATATGTATCATCAAAGTTATTTGCATTTCCTAAATAGCGAACTTTAAGGAATAAATAGCGATTCTTTACCATTCCTAGTTTGCGATGAGCTATTTGCTAATTAGCCGAATGTAGCCCAATGAAGCCCAATGTAGCCCAATGTAGCCCAAAGATGGCCGCCAGACACACAAAAAAACAAATGTAGCCCAAATATCAGCCAGATGTAGCCCAACTATAGCCCAGTGACAGAATGACCAATCAGCTTCGCAAACCTCCGTTACGCGAAGCGGAGCGCTGTTACAGATATATATCTTTTTTTGAACGTTAATTTCTCAAAATCCACTGGAGCACATATATTGAGACCTAGCAAAGGCACATCGGGCTACCAGTCCCTAATATTTTGCCAAGTTTCGTGCAAATCCATTCAGCCGTTCAATTATTATTATTATTATTTTTTTTTGCCCCGCGGGGCCCTTTTAAAACCTCCACATCAAACCTAGGGGGTCAGCGAGGATCTACTATGCCCCCTTATAGTTATTTCCCCCTTTGTTTTGACCTCCTCTTGTCTCTCGATCCTACCGAGAGACAAGATGGCGGCCGCTACGGACTGTTTGGAATGTTGACAGACGCCGGAGAACCAATCAGCTTCGCTTCACAAAGCTCCGTTGCGCGAAAAGTCCGCGAACCAGTGCGCTGCCCGGTCCGCTGTTACAGATATATATCTTTTTTTAAACGTTAATTTCTCAAAATCCACTGGAGCACATATATTGAGACCTACAAAAGGCACATCGGGCTACCAGTCCCTACAATTTTGCCAAGTTTCGTGCAAATCCATTCAGCCGTTCGGGCTAAAAGTGAGGCCAACCGCCCTATGGAAAACTCAATGTTAAAAACACGTTTTGGGACCCCCCTTTTTTCTCGGCCCCCACTGGACGAACCCCCCCCAAATTTTCAAGGGCTGCTCAGAAACAAAATGTGCCATTTTCCTGAAAATTTCAGCCAATTCCGTCCACAAACGCCAAAGTTATTAGACATAGAATTTTCAAAAAACCCATAGAGAAAAAATCCTAACTATATATACCTACTGGCGACCGCCAGTAGGTAATATACATACATTTATAATATAGTGGCAGTTATACATAGCTCTGTGTGAAATGGCTTTTTTGGTTTGCTAATAATTTTGGTACTTTTTCACAACTCTTCACATAACATTCCAAAAAAGTGCTGCATGGAATTACACCAAGTTTAGCAGGAGCCAAATCTTGGTCCAAAATATGTTCTTTTTTTATGTTTTGGTTTTAATTATCGTAAAGGGCTGTTTTCCCTTGGGTGCTCTGATTGACTGGCCTCAAACAGTAGGAAAAATGTTTTGGCAGCCGTGATATGACTCAGGGGATTGGCCCCCTGCCCTGTAACGATATAAAAAAAGATATAAGGGAGAAAGATAGGGATACCGTACCTCATTTCCATTCTGAGGGGGTCCAAGAGAGGGCCCACAGTGGGCCACAATAAAAAATAAATTGTACATTAAGGCTCCAATCCAACAAGCTCCTGCATGACACCTGTGGGATTGTGGAATAAAAATACAAGCCTTTGCAAAGCAAAAGGTCTTGCAATTGCGAGATTTTCAGCAATTGGCATTGTAAATGACAATGCCTTTTATATATGTGTTTAAAAAACCTGCAATAATAAAAGGCATTGTCATTTACAATACCAATAGTTCAAAGTTTCTAAAATGTAAGACCTATTGCATTGCAAATGCTTGTTGTTCAAAATTCAAAGCGCTGTATAGGGGTCTTTCACCAAAATAAGCATTTGTATGTCAAGTTGACAAACAAATACTTTTTTTGTCAAAGAGCCCTGTGAAATCATGCATGGCATGCTGAATGTGCTGAATGTTGTAGGAAAGCATGAGTGCCTGCAGTAGGCGAAATGCATTAAAGAAAATAGTGCTTACAGAATAAATAAAACGTACTGTGCAACAACCGAAGTAAAAGGGTCAGTCCTCATGGGAGGTTACAAATTAAGACAAGGGGGTACTAAGGAGTGACTAACAAGCCTATTAACGTTTCAGAATCCAGCATTTATGAAGGACAATGACACAAGCCAATGAAAAATATGGGCGGGAAGTGGTTGAGGCTTCAAGGGCATTCTCCAATACAGCATGCCTTGCAGAGCAGCTCATGTGCTTCCCTGGCTTAACCTAAAAAATGAAAAATGGAGGTTTACCATAATTTTTATTTAAATTATTAAGCTCTTGGGGTGGACCAGGGCCCTGGTGGGGTTTGTTTTAATATATTTGGGGCAGGGGCATGAGAGGGGCTTCCCTGCCAGAGATTCTTTAGGGTCAAAGAGAGACTCCATCTCCTGGGACCGAATTGTAAATACAGGGGAGGGGAACATGTGTCTCCCCCTGAGTCTTTTCATGCCCTAGGGACCACATCCCCTAAGGCTGGCTCAATGACTGTATCCCAGGGAGCACCCCAGTGACACAATATGTTATCTGCCCACAGGAGCGTGGGCAGAGGAGAGCTGCGGCTCGTGCAGGTAAGAGTGGTGGAATGGTGGGCACGAGTGGGGGATTTCAATGGATGATGATGAGGGAAAAGTAAATAAATTAAAAAAATTCCCTTTTCATCATCTACCAAACCACCCCCAATCCGGCCCCACCGCTCTTAACTGCACGGGCCTCAGCTGGAGAAGGCATGTCTACTTCCACTTGACGAGCGCTGCAAAAATGCACCCGCAGGTGGGAGAAGACATGTGTTTTCCTGTCTATGCTCTTGTGGGCAGGGAAACTAAGACTGCTCCTGTCTTGCGGGAGCAGAGGAAAATACCTGTTGCCACCAGGTGAGCACAATGCCGATACCCACTAAACACAGCACAGGTAAATTGGTAGATCTGCAAGGGGCCCTGGGGTTTACTCCATCCCCCCAATCATGTGTGATGTAGATGCAACAAGTTACCCACATAATGCCCCAGGCCCTGTCTTGGCTCGGGGAGGGGGGTAATGCAATGAGGTTCTGCCCTCATTCGTCCATCCTGACCAGAGCAGCTCTGTCCAGGGATGATAAACATATACAGATGGCCATCGACCCAGTTAAAAAATCCTCCCTAAAGAAAACTCCTGGGATTCTACTAACTTTGAACACAAAGAAAGCTTTTGACTGGGTGGATAGGTCCTTCCTGCACCTTACTTTACAAAAATGGGATTGGGCCCCAAAGTTTGACGTATAATCTTTTCCAACAACACAAAACCAAAGAAGAAGGTCACGTGTAATGGGCGTACTTTGTCATCATTTTCAATTCATAAGTCACCAGGCAAGGGAGTCCACTTCGCTTCCTTCTTTTTGCCCTCTTTATTGAACCTCTCATCTGCCTAATTCAATACACTGAAGCCACAGCTGAAATTCCGTTTGGGTCATGGGAATATAAGATATCTCTGCAAACTGATGACATACTCTTATCATTACTCTTCACACACACCTCTCTACCTACTGTTGTTGTGAACATACTTAAATCCTTTGAGTCTTTTTCTGGGTGTTTTCTCTGGATATAGATAACTATGACATATCCCAAGCACAGAATGTGACCTTCAGGGATGAGGAGGTAGCGCTTTGAGATTCCAATTTCTTTTTTGGTGGGCTGAAAAATCACTGAAGTACCTAGGGGTCAGAATCCCAAGAACCCCCGGGGTATTATTGATTACCCTTAAACCTCGTCCCCCCTTATTGGTGGCAATAAAGAGGGACCCAGCGACTTGGGGTCATTTCATGCTTTCATTGATAAGCAGAATTATTGCAATAAAGAGGCTTATCCTTCCAGGCCTTCTGTATTTGTTCCAGGCACTGCCAAGATGGCTGGCTGGAGCGTTATTGCAAACAAATCCAGCAAAAGTATTTATGCTTCATCTGGAGGTGTAGGGGACCAAGAATTCCCCAGAAACTCTTGGTCAAGCCAAGGCAGGCAGGCAGCCTGATGACACTTTGCATTCCCCTCTATTACACAGTTGCTCAACTAAGAGTAATGGTAGTATGGTTTATGCTGAAATGCAAAAAGAACTGGCAAAAAGAAGTAGCAAAAAGATCTGAGCCCAAATGGATCATGCCATAGGTCAAAGAACCTATGATAAACAACATAGGCCTCTTAATGGATATTTTAGCATACCATTGTCCACCACACTGAAAACATGGGACACATACATTGTGTAACATACCCCTAATCATATACTTATATATATATATATATATATAGTTAGGATTTTTTCTCTATGGGTTTTTTGAAAATTCTATGTCTAATAACTTTGGCGTTTGTGGACGGAATTGGCTGAATTTTTCAGGAAAATGGCACATTTTGTTTCTGAGCAGCCCCTGAAAATTGGGGGGGGGTTCGTCCAGGGGGGGTCGAGAAAAAAGGGGGGTCCCAAAACGTGTTTTTAACATTGAGTTTTCCATAGGGCGGTTGGCCTCACTTTTAGCCCGAACGGCTGAATGGATTTGCACGAAACTTGGCAAAATTGTAGGGACTGGTAGCCCGATGTGCCTTTTGTAGGTCTCAATATATGTGCTACAGTGGATTTTGAGAAATTAACGTTTAAAAAAAGATATATATCTGTAACAGCGGACCGGGCAGCGCTCCAGGACGCGTACTTTTCGCGCAACGGAGCTTTGTGAAGCGAAGCTGATTGGTTCTCCAGCGTCTGTCAACATTCCAAACAGTCCGTAGCGGCCGCCATCTTGTCTCTCGGTAGGATCGAGAGACAAGAGGAGGCCAAAGCGAAGGGGCAAATGACCATAAGGGGGAATAGTAGATCCTCGCTGACCCCCTAGGTTTGATGTGGAGGTTTTAAAAGGGCCCCGCGGGGCAAAAAAAAAAAATAATAATAATAATCGAACGGCTGAATGGATTTGCACGAAACTTGGCAAAATTGTAGGGACTGGTAGCCCGATGTGCCTTTGCTAGGTCTCAATATATGTGCTTCAGTGGATTTTGAGAAATTAACGTTCAAAAAAAGATATATATCTGTAACAGCGCACCGCTTCGCGTACTTTTCGCGTTACGGAGCTTTGCGAAGCGAAGCGGATTGGCTCTCCGGTGTCTGTAAACATTGCAAACAGTCCGTAGCGACCGCCATCTTGTCTCTCGGTAGGATCGAGAGACAAGAGGAGGCCAAAGCGAAGGGGCAAATGACCATAAGGGGGCATAGTAGATCCTCGCTGACCCCATAGGTTTGATGTGGAGGTTTTAAAAGGGCCCCGCGGGGCAAAAAAAAAAAATTATAATAATAATCGAACGGCTGAATGGATTTGCACGAAACTTGGTAAAATATTAGGGACTGGTAGCCCGATGTGCCTTTGCTAGGTCTCAATATATGTGCTTCAGTGCATTTTGAGAAATTAACGTTCAAAAACAAGATATATATCTGTAACAGCGCTCCGCTTCGCGGAGATAAAATTATATCTGTATTACCTAGCTGTTGCTAACACCAGTTAGCGACGGCTAGTAGGAGATAGCGACCATCTTGGGCCCCACTTTGCATGTGAGTGATATTTATCACTAATGACATGCAAAGTGGGCATGCCAAGATGTTAGCGACTGGAAACAGTCGCTAACATCGCTATCTCCTATTATCAACTTTTGGAAATATTCGAGATAAGCGCGAATATCTCCAAAAAGTAACAGCTGCCCTGAGCAGTTCTTAGCCATGTTATCCAATGGGAGGTGGATAACATGGCTAAGAGCATTAGCTCGGTAATGCATGAATATCGCTGAGTTTTCAGCGATATTAATGCATTGCGGTCGTTTTTTATCGTATTTGCGATAAACCTTGATAATAGCAAGGTTTATCTGCGATAATTTCTGACGGTAAAAAAATCTTTGCAATGCATCGTTAGGGATAAATATCGCTTAACTTTGGTAATATGCCCCAACGTCTGTTAACGTTCGATTCGAAGGAAATCAGGAAGTGTTGAAAAACATTGTCTGCGCCATCTTGTCTTTTTTCAAATGCCACACTTTTGTCGTGCACGGCAGCCATTTTAGATGCCTTGACCAGACCCACTCTGTGCACGCTGTCGATCCTTAGCATGGCTCCCCACCCTCGCAAGCATCTCACCCAGGCAGTGGTCACCCCCGCTCTCTGTCTTATGCATGGGTAATAAACCTCCCCCCATCTGCGCTGCTCTTCCCTGAGAATCACACCCTGTGCCCGCCCGACACCTCCCTTTCGCCCTATTCACTACCGCACCCTCTGACACTCCTTTTCCTCTGTGTCCGATTGTCCAGGCCGGTCCTAGGCTATCAGCTAGCCCTGCAGATGTAGTTTATGGCCACAGCTGTAAAGAATCACCCCTCTTCAAAGGAGTTATAGTAGATCAAGGCCCACACTCGATGAGATCCGTCACAGCAGAAGCGTTGCTATTATCTGAAAACCATCCTGTATTGTGATTGGGGAGGGGACCGAGCGTGAAGCGGAAGATTCCAGGGATGACTCTTTGTACATCAAAGTTTTTACAATTATGTGTCACATTAAAAATATATAGCACTCCGACAAAGTAGTAAGATTATAAAACTTTAATAATTTATAAATATATACAAGAAAACAAAAATAGTAATAACATATAAACATTTTAGGGAAAAACAACGAAGTAGCGGTCGGCTGTGCGAATAGTCCCAACGCAGCACAACGTCCAGATTTCCGGCGTGGGGCGTCGCGGGGGGTGGGTCATCAGTAGCAAACTGTTGTGCGAATAGTTCCAAGGCAGCAGAACGCGCCGAAATCTAGATGACACGAAAGTGATGTCTAGTAAATTGCCACCCAGCAAATAACGGTGTGGGGCGTCGCGGGGGGGTGGGTCATCAGTAGCAAACTGTTGTGCGAATAGTTCCAAGGCAGCAGAACAATGGCACCAAGGTGATGTCCAGTAAGTTGCCGCACTGGTTTTGGTATCCTACAATGCTGCTCCGAATAACAGCGTGGGGCGCCCTGGGGGAGGCGGCGTGAACGGGCCTCTCCAGGTGGAGTGTCATCTGTTGTAGTGGGGCGCCCCTTTACCGTTTCAGTTGCCATTCCGTCCGTTTTTGGTCCACTGTGTCAAAAGCCGCAATTCAGCTGAGTTGCGCCCACTCTTGCGGTGCAGCGATAGGCGGCTGTCACAGGACTCTCAAAATGGCGGCAGGCTCTTTCCTTTTTGGGCCTGGTCCACTGAAATGGCCCTGGGACACCTTGGAAATCGGTCGCTTGTCTGCTAGGTCTTGGACCCCATTCTCGAAAGCGTCCCCTCCGCCTTGAGAATTCATCAAAAGTTTTGGGGGCCCCGACTCCTGCAGGCTTCTGGTGGGGAGCGGCTGCCATGATTGCTCGCGGAATGACCACGACGGAGCTACGAGATGGTGGTGCTCTCATGCTGACGCCAGTTTAGTCTGAAACATCCAGAAACAAGGTGGGGCTGTCATCGTTTGGGAAAAAAAAAAGTTTTCATCCAATGAAAAGTGTTGTTTTTAGGTCATATGATCAAGCCTTCCATCATTAGGAAACCAAAAGTAAAATGAACCAATGAAAAGTTTTATAAACAAGTCACATGACCTGTTATGCGGCATAGGGTATAAAATGCGGAGAAAATACGTTGGCACGTGAGGCGGCGTCAGTAGCGGACCGATGTGCGAATAGGCCGAAGGCAATACAACGCGCCAAGATCCGGATGGCACCGAGGTGGTGTCCAGCAAGTTGCAGCACTGGTGTGGCCATCCTACAATGCTGAAAGTCGGCGTGGGGCGCCCCGTTGGCCTGTGAGTTTGCGTCAGTAGCGGACCGATGTGCGAATAGGCCGAAGGCAGCACAACGCGCCAAGATCCGGATGGCACCGAGGTGGTGTCTAGTAAGTTGCCGCACTGGTGTGGCCATCCAACAATGCTGAAAGTCGGCGTGGGGCGCCCCGTTGGCCTGTGAGTTTGCGTCAGTAGCGGACCGATGTGCGAATAGGCCTAAGGCAGCACAACGCGCCAAGATCCGGATGGCACCGAGGTGGTATCTAGTAAGTTGCCGCACTGGTGTGGCCATCCTACAATGCTGAAAGTCGGCGTGGGGCGCCCCGTTGGCCTGTGAGATGGCGTCAGTAGCGGACCGATGTGTGAATGGGGCCGAAGGCAGTGCAACAATATTTTCGGAATAGAAGACACCACTAGGCGCTGAGATGCCAAGATCCGGATGGCACCGAGGTGGTGTGTAGCAAGTTGCCGCACTGGTGTGGCCATCCTACAATGCTGAAAGTCGGCGTGGGGTGCCCCGTTGGCCTGTGAGTTTGCGTCAGTAGCGGACCGATGTGCGAATGGGGCCAAAGGCAGCGCAACAATATTTTCTGATTTGAAGACACCACAAGGCGCTGAGATGCCAAGATCCGGATGGCACCGAGGTGGTGTCTAGCAAGTTGTGGCACTGGTGTGGCCATCGTACAATGGTAAAAGTCGGCGTGGGGCGCCCTGTTGGTCTGTGAGATGGTGTCAGTAGCGGACTGATGTGCGAATGGGGCCAAAGGCAGCGCAACAATATTTTGTGACTGACACCACAAGGCGCTGAGATGCCAAGATCCGGATGGCACCGAGGTGATGTCTAAGTTGCGGACTGATGTGCGAATGGGGCCAAAGGCAGCGTAACAATATTTTTTGTATGGAAGATACCACTAGGCGTTGAGATGCCAAGATTCGGATGGCACCGAGGTGATGTCTAGCAGGTTGCTGTACTGGTGTGGTCATCCTACAATGCTGAAACTCGGCGTGGGGCGCCCCATTAGCCTGTGAGATGGCGTCAGTAGCGGACTGATGTGCGAATGGGGCCAAAGGCAGCGCAACAATATTTTCTGAAGAGAAGACACCAAAAGGTGCTGACATTCCAAGATCCGGATGGCACCGAGGTGGTGTCTAGCAAGCTATGCAGTTGAGTTGTGTGCGCACTTGCGGCGAATAGGTCGAAGGCAGCATAACAATGTTTTCTGAATAGAAGACACCACAAGGCGTTGAGATTCGGTTACCACCGAGGTGATGTCTAGCAAGTTGCCGCACTGGTGTGGCCATCCTACAATACTGCTCCGAATAACGGCGTGGGGTGCCCGAAGGGGGGGGGAGCCGGCGTGAATGGGCCTTCCTAGGTGGAGGCTCGTCTGCTGTAGTGGGGCGCCCCTTTACCGTTTCAGTTGCCATTCAGCTGAGTTTCGGCTGCTCTTGATGCTACAGCGACAGGCGGCTGCAAGAGGACTCTCAAAATGGCGGCCTGTTCTTTGGATTTGGGCCTGGTCCACTAAAATGGCCCTGGGACACCTTAGAACTCGGACGCTCGATTTTTTTTTCCTTTCCTGTACATGCAAAAAAAGGTAAATGCCCGGTACGTTACACGCTTCATCTGCCACGATGAACTCTCCAGAGGAACCGAAAAAATATATAGTTGTGGTAACTATACCATGCATCGTCATATGGAGAGGTGGCACCAATTAATTATAGTGCTGCATAAAAGAGAGATTTGGAGGAGAACCCCTGACCTGCTAGTACATTCATCAAAGAAGTGGCACTGAGAGCTTCAGAGGCAAGGGAAACGGTCCCAAATATTTAGAAGAACTTTGGAAAGATTAAAATGACATGTTTAGATTGTGGCAAATTAATTTCATGTGGACAGATGAGTGTTACTCTAATAAATACAGCATATGAACATCATCATAGTCGATGGTTGGTAGAGACATTTTGACTATATCCTGGACCTGCCCGTCCTCGCCCAAAATGGCGCCGGAATAAATGGGACTCGTAACTCCTTGTTGTGTACTGGTTGCAGAACCTTGAAATCACGAGATACGTATGCAGTTTTGAAGCACATGGCGGGCGGGGACGAGAATTGATTGAATATTTCGACATCCCTATTGATATTAAGTTCTGATGTGTTATTGATTACTGTACTGTTGAAAGTTCGAATTAACGTCACCCATGGTACTTGCCCGCAAATGTATATCTAGATAATTTTATTGTAACTGGCCCTGTCGTATTTTAATTATAAAATGTACGTCCACCGATTCCGTAACTGTTAGACACCTTAGTTCTTGCAACCTAATGGCCCGCCCGTTACGTTCCTCTACAGTGTAAATGTCTATTCATCATATACGATTACAGTTTGCTCCGTGGCAGGCCCACGTGGTTATAGGCTCGTATTTGTATAATGAAATTTTCACAATAAAGGTTTTTAAAAGAAAACATGGTAGTAGTATATACATTGGTAAAGTTTTTAATAATAGTGACTGTTTTAGAATCATTAAAAGGCAAGTGAAATAAAGCAGACCAATTACATGAAGGGTAAAAGGTATAATACGAAGGAACGCAGTAAAGATAAATGGTCAAGGGCTGTTGTGTTTTCTATTCCTGCAACATAAAGTGATCGATAAGAATCTCATATTCAGGCGTATCGGCGACTAAGACAGCAGGTCGACCCTCTTTTGCTCAACGGCTCCGTCATGGGACGAAGAAACGCTCTTTTTCTCGAAAAAAGAATATATTTTACTTGCAGGACAGTTGTAAAATTTCCGGGAAAGTACATTAGCCTGGAACATTATAACATATATTTAAGAAAAAATAATGTTCGGAAGTAATGAAAAGCGTAATTTTTAGGTCATATGACCAAGCCTTTCATCATTACAATAAGAAAAGTAAAATGAACCAATGAAAAGTTTTATTAACAAGTCACATGACTTGTTATGCTTACGTTACGCGCTGCGCGCCCCGGATGACTTCCGGATGCGCTAACGCGGCGCGTCATATGACGCATTACGCGACAACGCAGGTACAGAATATAGTCAAAATGTCTCCACCAACCAGCGGTCGGAACACAACCCCTTTCAGCAGGCTAAATAGTTCTGTTAAATGACAACAGAAGGGACAGGCAACAAGAACCATCAGTCAAAGAGGGGAGGGCTAGTTCTTCTCTACCGGGTTACATTGGGGCGCTACCGGAACTGATCGAATTGGTAGTCTACAGTGTTTCTGGATGTTTCAGACTGAAGCTGGGGTTAGCATGAGAGCAGCACCATTTCGTAGCTCCGTCGTGGCCATTCCGCAACCAATCATGGCAGCCGCTCTTTATCGTTATTTTGGGCGGGGTGGGTGGCGGAGCCGAGCTGTTTTGCAGCCATCATTGTGTGGAGTTCAGTTCATCTCACTAGTTTTGTATTTGTCATGAGGGGTTGTTCCTAATGTTTCTATTTTAGCGAGGTCAAAAAGAGATCCCATTAGTGGCCTACTGATTTTGCTCGATTCCTTTTCTTTTTTTTTACACGATTTTTCGTTATCTGCAAAGACTAAACAGAGTATTGCGACTCTGTGTTTGTTTGTAAATAGAGAATGAACCAAAGAGAACTAATTCTAAAACAGTAAATACTTGGATAACAATCAATCAAATGGAGAGAGAAGCAGGCACGACGGATTACAACGGGGGCAAAGGCCTGCGTTAACTACCTTTCACTATCTGCAAAGAGAGAGTACTCCTAATAGAAATGAGGGGGGGGGGCACCATTCAAAGCAGATCAGTGTGCATAAACACGAAAATGTTTTCACTTACCACGTACTTGACATTCGACAGCTTATGATATTTGCTATTAAAAAACCATTGAAATTCACTGAAAAAACCATAGGTTATAGACCATATATAGTTAGGAATTAGCATTTACAAAACCTTGAAAATTCACTGAAAAAACCATAGGTTATAGACCATATATAGTTAGGAATTAGCATTTAAAAAACCTTATTTTACTCACACAAAACCATTGAAATTCCATATATAGTTAGTTGCACTAACTATATATCGCGCACCCGCAATCCACTGCTGATCATGTCACATATTACATCATTCATGACATGGTCAGTGACATCGCTGATGACATCACTGATGACATCTCAAATGACATCACTGATGACATCACTGATGACATCTCAAATGACATCACTGATGACATCACTGATGACATCTCAAATGACATCACTGATGACATCTCATTTGACATTACTGATCACATCACTGATGACATCATTCATGTGATAATACGATGAACCTCTTCAGACTCTAATATAACCTTAGATACACTCAGTGGAAACAGACACTCATAGACTGTCACTCATCCATGGAGTTACTCAGACACTTAGTCAGTCATGCAAAGAATCAATCACACCTCCATTTCCTCAACTATACAGTTATACACACCTTACTTATTCAAACATATACTAAAACATATTTACTCACTTATACAATCCTGGATACAAGTTCACAATGATCCATACAGCCACTCACACATTCACTGGCTCTTATGCACAGTTATTTATATATGTCAACTCTCACATGTACTGTGTTTTACATATGTACTTACTTTGACATGTAGCACTGAGATATCCATTCACTCACCAATACACTCATGCACACAGTCAACCGCCCATACAGCTGTTTCCACATGCACTTTTGAACCCATACATCTAGTCAATCAACTGCTCACACAGCTATGCAGAGAGTCATACACCTCCCAGCCACCCAGACACACACTCAGTCTCCCATACAAATGCTTGGGCAACCAATCAATAACCCATACAGTTAATCATATAGCTAATGATCAACACATGCAGCAGTTTACAGAACAACAGACATAATGATGCACAAATTAAGACAGTTTAGTCACTAACCCATGCACTCAGTGAGACACATTTAATCAGTCACTCATACAGTCAGCCATGCCCCTACTAAATCCTTCATCAAGACACTTATACATCCACTCATTCTTCAATATGTAAGACATATTTTAACTTTACAGAATTATACAGTCACTGGATGTAGTCATCAGTGATGTCATCAGTGATGTCATTTGAGATGTCATCAGTGATGTCATCAGTGATGTCACTGACCATGTCATGAATGATGTAATATGTGACATGATCAGCAGTGGATTGCGGGTGCGCGATATATAGTTAGTGCAACTAACTATATATGGAATTTCAATGGTTTTGTGTGAGTAAAATAAGGTTTTTTAAATGCTAATTCCTAACTATATATGGTCTATAACCTATGGTTTTTTCAGTGAATTTTCAAGGTTTTGTAAATGCTAATTCCTAACTATATATGGTCTATAACCTATGGTTTTTTCAGTGAATATATATATATATATATATATATATATATATATATATATATATATATATTCACTGAAAAAACCATAGGTTATACACCATATATAGTTAGGAATTAGCATTTAAAAAACCTTATTTTACTCACACAAAACCATTGAAATTCCATATATAGTTAGTTGCACTAACTATATATCGCGCACCCGCAATCCACTGCTGATCATGTCACATATTACATCATTCATGACATGGTCAGTGACATCACTGATGACATCACTGATGACATCTCATTTGACATCAATGACCACATCACTGATGATATCATTCATGTGACAATACAATGCATCTCCTCACGTTTTAATATAACCTCTGTTTCACCCAGTGTTAAATACAGAGTATAATTTTTGAAACCATTGACACACCAATACTAGTTACTACATACGTACTCACTGATTCCTACGTCTACACACACATTCACTCATTCACCCATACAATCATTCATACATACAATCACTCATCTTTACAACACTATCATATGCACTCATACACCTATACAGACACTTACACTCTGCCACTCATCCATGGAGTTACTCACACACCTAGTCAGTCCTGTAAAGAATCAATCACACTTCCATTTTCTTGTCTATACAGTTAAACATAGAGCACCTTACATTTTCAAACATATACTAACACATACTTACTTTCTTATACAATCATTGATACAAGTACACATTGATCTGCACAGAGTCACACACCTCCCAGCCAGCCACACACACACTCAGTCTCCTATACAAATACTTGGACAATCAATCAATAACCCATATAGTTAATCATACAGCTACTGATCAACACATGCAGCAGTTTACAGAACAACAGACATAATGATGCACAAATTAAGACAGTTTAGTCACTAACCCATGCACTCAGTGAGACACATTTAATCACTCACTCATACATTCAGTCATGCACCTACTAAATCCTTCGTCCAGACACTTATACATCTACTCATTCTTCAATATGTAAAACATATTTAAACTTTACAGAAACACACAGTCACTGGATGATGTCATCAGTGATCTCATCAGTGATGTCATTTGAGATGTCATCAGTGATGTCATCAGTGATGTCACTGACCATGTCATGAATGATGTAATATGTGACATGATCAGCAGTGGATTGCGGGTGCGCGATATATAGTTAGTGCAACTAACTATATATGGAATTTCAATGGTTTTGTGTGAGTAAAATAAGGTTTTTTAAATGCTAATTCCTAACTATATATGGTGTATAACCTATGGTTTTTTCAGTGAATTTTCAAGGTTTTGTAAATGCTAATTCCTAACTATATATGGTCTATAACCTATGGTTTTTTCAGTGAATTTCAATGGTTTTTTAATAGCAAATATCATAAGCTGTCGAATGTCAAGTACGTGGTAAGTAAAAACATTTTCGTGTTTATGCACACTGATCTGCTTTGAATGCTGCCCCCCACCCCTCATTTCTATTAGGAGTACTCTCTCTTTGCAGATAGTGAAGGGTAGTTAACGCAGCCCTTTGCCCCCTTTGTAATCCGTCGTGCCTGCTTCTCTCTCCATTTGATTGATTGTTCTCTTTGGTTCATTCTCTATTTACAAACAAGCACAGAGTCGCAATACTCTGTTTAGTCTTTGCAGATAGCGAAAAATCGTGTAAAAAAACAAAAGGAATCGAGCAAAATCAGTAGGCCACTAATGGGATCTCTTTTTGACCTCGCTAAAATAGAAACATTAGGAACAACCTGTTGAAAATAGCAATGCGTATGTACATAAGCGGCGTTCATTTGTGTTCACAGTACCCCTTGTTGATTGTTTCAATCGAGCATTGAATTGTTCGAAGTTAATTCTCTTAAGGATCTTCTCTACCTGCAAACGAGGAAGAATAGGAATATTCTCTCTCCCTTTGCAGATAGTGAAGGGTAGGTAACGCAAGCCTTTAACACGTCGTACCTATTTCATTCCTCATTGATTGATTGATTGTCCGAACATTGACTGTTTGGGAATTAGTTCTTTTTGGAGGTATTCCCTGTTTGCAAATAAACGTAGGAAAATCTTTGCAAGTAGTGAAAGGGTACGTAATGCGGACCTTTCTCCCCCGTTGTAATCTGTCATGCCTATCTACTCCCCACTGATTGATGCACCTTTTTCACCCGGACCATTTACTAGAGATACGTCATCTGGCCCGACCAGAGAGCACCCCTAGTGAAAAGGACATATGCAATAATAACGAAGTGATCACTGTATCCTGTTAACAGAAACTTTACCATGAAACAACCTGGAAAGAAAAAAATAGGAAAACGAAAATCAGTAGGCCACTGATGAACATGAACTTTTATTAAACAACGAACAAAGAAACGATAACATAACGTAATGATAAAACCTATTAATGTCCTAGAAACAAGAAAACGTTAAAATATGCCAGTGGTGAGAGACCAGAAAAACAGTAAGAGAAACCAAATCACCCCTCGCTGTCCCACCGCCTGCCACGCCCAAAAAATCGATAGACTAGGGAAAATGCAAGTCAGTAGAACATCCGCCCCCACTCTGGAAACTTCCAAGGTGGGGCAGGGTTCCGGCTACGCCCAGCCGGGAGCAGCCCATATAAGGCAGGTCCTGCTGCCACGCCTCGGCCAGGAGATCCTAACGTAGGGTGTAGCCGGAGGAGAGGCCGAGGCCAGCGGGACCCGGCCAGGGGATTGCCTTTACAACGCTGAACAGTTGCAGGGGGGGGGAATGTCTCCTCGACCCTCCCCTCTCTCTCCCAGTCCGGCCGCGGTGGCCCTTGAGAGTTGCAGGTAGTCCCGCCACATGCTCTTCCGGTCCGGCCACCAACGGTCGGGGGGCCGAGGCCGACGGGATCCGGCTGCAGCCGATAAACCAAGAAACCCGTTCATGGGGCCAGAGCCAGGGGCGTCCGGCCGACATCCACCGGAAGCCCGGCCCGAAGACGGACGGGACACTTCTTTCTTTTATAATGGCTGCGACAACACTGGGGGGGGATGTCTTGCACATGCCTCCGACCCCCCCCCCCCTCGTCCTCATCGCCTGGTCCGGCCATAACAAATCTCAAGCGAGACGCCGTGGGGTGCACTGGGAGGGAGAGACGGTGCGAACAGGCCTCTCCCGCCTCCCCAGGTGGAGGCTTCCCAGCTGCACCCTCAGCGCTCCAGGCGCCCGGAAAAGGGTTCTTCCACTGTGGCCATGCTGCAACGTCTCGCCCGGCAGGGTGGAGCCCGTCCGCTCATGTGACCCCGCGATCGCCGGTAGCTGCCGAACTCTCAAAATGGCGGTCGACCTGGCAAGAGCGGGCCCAGCATAAAGAAATGGCCCGGTCACTGGTTGACTCCACCACCGTAGTCCTCCACGACCTTGAAGATTCTAGAGGAGCCGCGGGAGTCTCCGACCCCCGATGGGGAATGACTGCCATGATCGCCCGTGGAGTGACGAAACTGTATCCGCGGGACGTCGGCGCTCCCATGCTGGCGCCAGCCTCACTTTGAATTACTAGAATCCTGCAGACCTCACTTCCGGTGAAAGCACAGTGTGACCCGGTAGGAAAAATTATTGCACCCCCTCCCCTTTTTGACTGATAGTTCAAACCACCGATCCTTTCCTTTGCCCTTTTAACGGAACTTTGGACTGCCTCCCCCTCTTTTACATTTTCTAGAGAAAACAAAACATTAACCACTACATTAGCATAGCAGTTGACACCAGAACTGTTTTCAAATTGAAAACCAACAACATCTTCAACAGAATCCTTTTTGTTTCTGCTGTGACCCTGCTACAGCACAGGCATTGTCCCCAGCAGTAATTCTGCAATGCCGGTAAGAATAGCTGTGGTGCCTACTGGACTCACTCACCCCCGCGGCGCCCCACGACGTTTTTTGCTGGGCGGCAACTTACTAGACATCACTTTCGTGCCATCTAGATTTCAGCGCGTTCTGCTGCCTTGGAACTATTCGCACAACAGACCGCTACTGACAAGAATATTTCATTATTGGTGCTGTCAATTTCAATAAATCTATTGGATAATTCAAAAGAAATTGCCACGGTCTCTTCGTTGTTTAAATGTTTTTACTGTTTTTGTTTTCTTGTATATATTTATATGTTATTAAAGTTTTATATTCCTACTACTTTGTTGGAGTGCTATATATTTTTAATGTGACACATAATTGTAAAAACTTTGATGTACAAAGAGTCATTCCTGGAATCTTCCGCTTCAGGCTCGGTCCCCTCCCCAATCACAATACAGGATGGTTTTCAGATAGTAGGAACACGTGTGGTGTGACGGATCTCATCGGGTGTGGGCCTTGATCTACTATAACTCCTTTGAAGAGGGGTGATTCTTTACAGCTGAGGCCATAAACTACATCTGCAGGGCTAGCTGATAGCCTGGACAATCGGACACAGAGAAAGAGGAGTGTCAGAGGGTGCGGTAGTGAATAGGGCGAAAGGGAGGTGTCGGGCGGGCACAGAGTGTGATTCTCAGGGAAGAGCAGCGCAGATGGGGGGAGGTTTATTGCCCATGCATAAGACAGAGAGCGGTGGTGACCAGTGCCTAGGGAAGATGCTTGCGTGGGTGAGGAGCCATGCTACGAATCGACAGCGTGCAGAGAGTGGGTCTGGTCAAGACATCTAAAATGGCTGCCGTGCACGACAAAAGTGTGGCATTTCAAAAAAGGCAAGATGGCGCAGACAATGTTTTTCAACACTTCCTCATTTCCTTCGAATCGAACGTTAACAGACGTTGGGGCATATTACCAAAGTTAAGCGATATTTATCGCTAACGATGCTTACCAACCAATTTTTTACCACTAAGCATCGTCAGAAATTATCGAAGATAAACCTTGCTATTATCAAGGTTTATCGCAAATGCGATAATAAACGGCCGCAATGCATGAATATCGCTAAAAACTCAGCGATATTCATGCATTACCGAGCTAATGCTCTTAGCCATGTTATCCACCTCCCATTGGATAACATGGCTAAGAACTGCTCAGGGCAGGTGTTACTTTTTGGAGATATTCGCGCTTAGCGCGAATATCTCCAAAAGTTGGTAATAGGAGATAGATATCTTGCATGTTGTAATGCAAGTTATTGTGGTATATGGAACTCATACCATAATCTCTCAGGAAAGCAGAAACTGATCCTTTTGGGACCGCCTAAAAAGGCCTAGGGGGTGAGGAGTACTCTACTTTGCCCCCTTTTCACGTTCCGAACTATTTTATTTTACTCTCTTCTGTAATTACACAAAATAGCAGCGATAAGATGCATCGGAGACACACAGTGAGAGAAAGGAGGCCGGAGATGAAGAAGAGATGTCAAATACACATTGGAGATAATATAGTGGCAGAAGGGAAGTAAATATGAGTATACTTACCATGTAACATAAAAATGTTGCACTCTATACTATAAGTCTCATTTTATACTACAATCACTTCGCTACAACCTCATAAATTAAAAATAAAAATGAATAATGTCTCAAACAATTTTTGATTTCTAAATATAAATTTATTCTTCAGAATTTTCTAAATTTGAAAGAACTAGTAACATGTCCTCATCAGCAATGTCCTCATTAAAAGTCTCCAATGATGATTCTTGTAACTCTATGGTCTCCAAACACTCGATAAATTCGCCATCAAGAGATTGATCAAAAAAATCATTCAAGTCATCTCCTCCTTGTGACAATATTTCATTATTGGTGCTGTCAATTTCAATCAATGTAGTGGAATCATTCAAGTCATCTCCTCGTGACAATATTTCATTATTGGTGCTCTCAATTTCAATCAATGTAGTGGAATCATTCAAGTCATCTCCTCCTTGTGACAATATTTCATTATTGGTGCTGTCCATTTCAATCAATCTAATGGAATCATACAAGTCATCTCCTCCTTGTGACAATATTTCATTATTGGTGCTCTCAATTTCAATCAATGTAGTGGAATCATTCAAGTCATCTCCTTGTGACAATATTTCATTCTTGGTGCTGTCCATTTCAATCAATCTAATGGAATCATACAAGTCATGTCCTCCTTGTGACAATATTTCATTATTGGTGCTCTCAATTTCAATCAATGTAGTGGACAATTCAAAAGAAATTGCCACGGTCTCTTCATTGTGAGCCATTTTATTTTGAAATTGCTTGCTGTAAATTGCAGAAAAAAATAATCACTTTCATTTATCGTTTTTAGTAATACATAATATAAAACTAACTTTATCAAGTATTTAGTATAACAGAAGGACTGCAAATAAATAACAGAAAACATTTTTCAAATTATCTTCAAGTGTACAACATAGTTCCCCTTACAAATTAACAACTCACCTTTTTAAAAGTAGCAGAAGTGTTAGTACTGTGTAAATCAAACACCAGAAATTCACCACCAAAAATTCCTCACAAATGTACCTCAGACAGTAGTATCACAAAATGGCTGTGGTTTCCTCTCATTTGACATATATACATAACCAATTAACTTTCATCACACACAAATACAAAACCAAAGTAACATTTTAATTGGTTCTAAATTTCAACACTTTCAAATGTGTTTTCCCCATGCAATTTTCCATAGGACATTTACATACGTCTACAGCCTGAATGGCTGAACGGAATTACACCAAACTTGACAAAATGGTACATCAAACCTAAGAGGTCAGGAAGGATCTACTATGCCCCCTTATGGTCATTTCCCCCTTCGCTTTGGCCTCCTCTTGTCTCTCAATCCTACCGAGAGACAAGATGGCGGCCGCTACGGACTGTTTGGAATGTTGACAGACGCCGGAGAACCAATCAGCTTCGCAAAGCTCCGTAACGCGAAAAGTACGCGAAGCGGAGCGCTGTTACAGATATATATCTTTTTTTGAACGTTAATTTCTCAAAATCCACTGGAGCACATATATTGAGACCTAGCAAAGGCACATCGGGCTACCAGTCCCTAATATTTTGCCAAGTTTCGTGCAAATCCATTCAGCCGTTCGATTATTATTATTATTTTTTTTTTTTGCCCCGCGGAGCCCTTTTAAAACCTCCACATCAAACGTAGGGGGTCAGCGAGGATCTACTATTCCCCCTTATGGTCATTTGCCCCTTCGCTTTGGCCTCCTCTTGTCTCTCGATCCTACCGAGAGACAAGATGGCGGCCGCTACGGACTGTTTGGAATGTTGACAGACGCCGGAGAACCAATCAGCTTCGCTTCACAAAGCTCCGTTGCGCGAAAAGTACGCGTCCTGGAACGCTGCCCGGTCCGCTGTTACAGATATATATCTTTTTTTAAACGTTAATTTCTCAAAATCCACTGTAGCACATATATTGAGACCTACAAAAGGCACATCGGGCTACCAGTCCCTACAATTTTGCCAAGTTTCGTGCAAATCCATTCACCCGTTCGGGCTAAAAGTGAGGCCAACCGCCCTATGGAAAACTCAATGTTAAAAACACGTTTTGGGACCCCCCTTTTTTCTCAGCCCCCCCTTGACGAACCCCCCCCCAAATTTTCAAGGGCTGCTCAGAAACAAAATGTTCCATTTTCCTGAAAGTTTCAGCCAATTCCGTCCACAAACGCCAAAGTTATTAGACATAGAATTTTCAAAAAACCCATAGAGAAAAAATCCTAACTATATATACCTACTGGCGACCGCCAGTAGGTAATATATATATATATATATATAATGCAACTTTCACCCTGGAAAGTCAGGCATTTCACAACTGGAGAAAAGGAGGCTGTAAGATGATTTCAGACATGTATGGCAATGTAACTCCCACAGCCTTCCCGAAATACAAGGCAGACTTTGACCTCCTAGAGACTAAACTGTTTCACTATGCCCTGATCCAGATTGGATAAAACACACCCACATTTGCTTAGAGATATGACCACATTTAAAATTGAGGAGGGGCATACACTCATCTTCCACATCAACTTTAGCTAGGAAGATTCACTACAAAGTGTGGTATGGCTGGCACTACACCCCCTCAGACTACATTGCATGTATCACAATGCATTCTACTAATGCTGGAGGAGTTGTGGGGCATTAATATTTTATGGTTATGTACGATGGTCCACCCATTTTTGTAAGGTGTATCAATACTGATACAAGAGCTGCTAGCATATCCACACCCCTTCTCAGTAGCCTAACCCACAGAACTGAATGCCATGCTGAAATGAAAGTAGCAAATGGTGTTACAGTGCTTGGGGGCAGCCATCTTATTTGATTATTGCTCATAACTAGAAAAGGGCAGAGTACCCTCAACCCCGCTTTCCTGGAGCTACCAAAATCTCTGGTCCATTCTTGCTATGGAACGATTGACAAGCAACATGACTGGTATGCACTACATAATGGAGCTAAATGCAAACCTGTATACACCATCTTGAATGGAAGCTTGCTGAAGTTGATCCACGTTGGGGAGCCCTGAGCTTATTTGACAAATATGAACCCTCTACATTTTTTTCTTCCTTCCTTCATGTGGAGGGGCATACACTCATCTTCCACATCAACTTTAGTTAGGGAGATTCACTACAAAGTGTGGTATGGCTGGCACAGGGTGTTTTGACATGCACTGTACACCTGCAGAGATATCTGATGGTGTGGGCAATGGAGTTGGTGTTTACCGTCTAAATTTGGAGTTCACTGACAAGATGGAAGTAGGACAGCTAGGGTTAAAGGGAGTGCCTGGCTCATTGTGCTTTAAAAGGTTTTCTGCATCACTCAATCAATAAACATACTGAAAATGTACAATTGTCTTGTGTCAAGCTGTAAAGCTGTGTGATTGCATATGATTCAACAAAGTGACAGTTTAACAACATTTCAGTGCTTGAAAACCCAATAAAGAGATTTGGTAAATGACCTAAAAGTCTGCATACATATTTTGGTCAGTGAGCAAAGGTCAATTAAAGGGTGCAAGCTTGGAAGAAACATTGGGCCACATTATGATGGCAGTCCAACTGAAACTAACAAGCTGTTGGTGGCCGTCAGACGGCTGAAACGCCTTCAGCTTCACCGCTGGATTACAATTCCAGCAGTCAGACCCACAGTGGTCGGAGGGAAGACTGCCGCATCCTGCAGGATCAGAGATTCTGACGATGCTGCAGTGAGTTGTATCCCTGAATGCCGGTTGTGCCGAGTGAAGCACCAACCTCAGGATTGCAATATACCTTTCCAACAGCCGTTTCATGGTGAGAATACCATCTTGAAAAGGCTGTTGAAAAGGGATATCAGGGCCCCCATCCATTGTGGGCCACTGTAAAGTGGCACTTGGGCACATGTAGTGTCCCCTCTCACCTCCGTTCACTGTGTGCCATGCACGACATGGTGCATGGCACACAGTCCATGGATGTGCAGGAGGTGCTCTGTACCATGGCGGCTTGTTCTGTGATCACTTTTCCTTGGCCACAGCACAAGCTGCCATGAAACAGAGTATTTTCCAACTGCCAGCATGACAGTCATATATCGAAATGCCACAGTCATACCGCCGCATGCGTGTCGGGCAGTCTCTTGACTGCCGAAATAGCAGGTGGCTGTGTGACTCCTCGCTTTCAAAATCAGCCCCATAGTTCTCACTTGTCCCCAAAAAGAAAAGATATTTGCTTTAGACAATGTTTTCTGCTTCACAGACAGCTTTAAAATTAAGAAATGTGAATAAACACTTAGGGGTCCATTAGGATGTCGGGCGGATTGCCCCCGCCAGGGTGGCGGTGGCCACCGCCACCCTGGCGGGGGCAATCCGCCCGACATCCGCATTCTAATTCCCCCCCGCCATATTAGGATGGCGGGGGGGACCGCGGCGGATGAAAACACCGTCCGCCGCTTTTCCGCCCCGGTCGCATTGCGGCCGGGGCGGTAATGGAACCATATGGTGGCGGTGTCTATCAGACACCGCCATCCATATTAGGGTGCCTATCTGCAGCTGCTTTTCCGCGGCGGCAATGCCGCCATAGAAAGGCAGGCGGGGATTGCTGCGGGGGCCCCCTGCAGGGCCCCCAGGTCCACGACATTGTCAGGGGGCACATGGGGGGTACCTATGGTACCCCCCCACATTTGCATATGCAAAGCGGCAGGCACCGCGCGGTGCCTGCCGCTTTGCATATGCAAATGCAAAAAAGCATTTTTAGCATCGTGGCGGGCGGTGCAGAGTGCACCGCCCGCCACAATGCTAAAACTACAGGATGTGCCCGCCACTGTGGCGGGCACATCCTAATGCCCCCCACGGGACCCCCTCCCTTATGGCGGGCGGTCCCGTTTCCCACTATGGTGACGGGCGGACAAAGTCCGCCCGTCATCATAATGACCCCCTTATTTTGCTGATTTTTGTTCCAGCCTAATCTCGTCTGGGGATGAGAGAGCCAGTGCCTGGACCTTATAGAAATGCAACAACATAGGCTCACTGTACAAATGTGCTCAAAGGTTTTCAGGACACATCTTCTTTGGAATACTCACTGTAGAAAGATGTTTTCAATACTAAGGAGACCTTCTGAGTGGAGCAATAACTGGGATATGGTCCTTAGTGATAGTAACTAGGAAAACCTTTAGAGGAACTTAGAATGTGAGTTAGATCAACAGAAGGGGATAATGGGCTATAACTCTGGGTAGCTGAGCTAAAAGGGACTTTAGAGTCTAAATGAGGAACTGAGTCACTTTCCTGAATGTGCATTTTAGTTTTGTTTTTTTAGGGATCATCAGTAATGACAGACTCAAACATTTTTTGACCTGCCTTAACTTTCTCTGCCCAGTATATCATGCTCTTAAATAACTTGTCCCTATCTGTTAGACCTGGCATCATTGGCATGAGTCTCTCCTCCATTTTTTCTGTTTGCCTCCTCTGTTTACGATGTTTTTGCTGGTAAATGCTTTGGGCACTGTGCCACTGCTGATCAGTGCCACAGTGCAAGTGCTCCCTATGTGAAATTGCTGTATTGATTGAATTCCATGTTTGGCTTATTTGGTTTACTGTCAGTCCCTAGTAGAGTGCACCAGGAGTGCCAGGGCTTGTAAATACAAATGCTGCTAGTGGGCTTGCAGCACGTGTTGTGCCACCCACAAGAGCGGCCTAGTAAAAGTATGTCTGAAGGTCTACCATTGCTAGACCACATGCAGTCTGGTACTGTCACGCAGACTGCGCAAGTACACCTACTTGCCAGTCCCTAAACCTTCCCTTAACTTCATGTTAGTCACCCCTATGGTAGGCCCACGGGCAGGGTGCATTGTAAGCATAAGGTAGGACAAGCCTGACAAGGTTGGCATGTCCTAATAGTGAATTACAGCCATATTCGTTTTTCACTAGTGTAAGGTAACCTGCTCTCCATCAGTTAGAATGGGCTGCCAGGATTATTAATGCTATAATCCTAGCGGGCTCGGGGAGCATGGTGCAATGTCGAGTTTGGTATCCCTGAACTCAGGGTTTAATAACGCATCCGTTTGTGTGGATGGTTTTTGGACTCTGTGTTTTAAAATATCACTTTTAGAAAGTAGCTATTTTCTTGTCTAACTGTCTACCGGTCTCTGCTGGTTCTGGTGTGCGTGTGACAGGAGCTGGGTGGCTCCAGAGGTCTGAATGAGTCAGTGTGGGGTGAGTGGGGCATTTGCATTGAGAGTAGGGGAAGAGTAGCTCCTGATAGCCTGCCCTGCCTGATACAATGATGGCTCCGCCCCCCTGCCAGGCGACTGATGACTCTGTGCCTGCCTGGGACTTTCCTGGCCCACCTCCTGCCGGGCAACTGATGGCCCTGCCCCTGCCAGTGACAATGCTGGCTCCGCTCCTGCTGGGCGGCTGAAGACTCTGCCCTGCACAGTGAATAGGCCAGGTGCTTCGGCCTGGCAACACCCACAACAAACCCAAGATGAGGGGAAATTCCCCTGCATGGACAAAGGGATCAAAGCCAAAAAGGGGTATAAGAGAAGGACCCCTGAACCAAGAATTTAGATCACTCCTGACAAGGAAACCTGAACCAAGGACAAGAAGCCTGCTGATCTAAGGACTGCCTACCCCTTCTGCCAGAGTGCTGTTTGTTGTGGGAATCCTGCATTGCTTCTTTATTTTTTGCCAAGGAACCAGGAGAGAGGAACTGTGTGTGTACTCTCAATCTTTGCTAAGAAAATCTCCAAGGGCTGGAAGAGTGCCAGTCTCCTGTTGAAGTCACAGGGCTAAAGGACTTCATCTGCTTAAAGTGCTGTTTGCTGGAACTTGTGAATCCAGCACCTCTGAAAGAATCCAGCAATCTCGACGCCGACAGACGCCGCCGAATACAGCTCGACATCGTGAGTAACGGCTCCAGTGTCCCGCTTCCTCGACACCGGCCGCCGGGCCCGATCGACGCCAGCAACAACGCCAGTGAGTAGTGAGTTCGGCTCCAGCTCCGAGTGACCTCGTGTCGGCAACGCTGCTGATCACATCGACTTCGAGCCCTCTCGACGCCGTGAACGCTGCTCACTCTTGCAACATCGACATCTCGACGCCGCTGATCATCGAGTGCTTCACTTTCCCAAGGTACTGTGTTGTGGGGGTCTGTGCGACTCCGGGCTCGACGTAGCGCTCCTCGCGGTCGACGCCGAACCTTCGGATTAACTTTGCCTCGACGTCGTGTGACTCCCGTGGGGGTTACATTGTTGCCAAGAACTGTGTTTTAAAGAAGAAGAGTTGCTTTTGATACTAAAGACTTTGTGCTAAGAAGAAACCGTACTTGAACCATTATTTTTCCTTCCAAGAGTATTTATTAAGATTGTGGTATATTTTTGTCGTTATTTGGTCTTGTGCTAAGCCTTATATAAAAATCCTTATTTTTATAATACTACTGTGTCGTGTCCATTTGTAGTGTATTCACTTTATTACTGTATGTGGTCATAAAAGCTTAATGCACTGCCTCTGAGATAAGCCTGTCTGCTTTGCCAAGCTACCAAGGGGGTGAGCAGGGGTTATCTAAGTGTGTGGTCCCCTTGCCCTGACTAGAAAAGGTGTGTCCCTATTTGTCAGGAGTGTATACCTCTGCCAACTAGAGACAGCCGCTTCTAACATTGGTGGGTCAGCGGTGAGGATTTGAACTTTGCATTTATGACCCATGTGCAGTGATTAGTGTGCGCTACATAGTGAAAGCAGACCATAGCGCAGCCACAATCTACTTGGTTGGATATTCTATTTTTGTTCTCCGCTTTCCTGGAACTTGATTTTTGAAACTGCCAGTTTTGACCATGAGTGATGCCGGAGTCCCTGCCCCTGTTGTTGTGGAGGAGTTTGATAGGAGTAAGATAAAGGATTACAAAGTGCAGCAGCTGAAACACTTTTGCAAGCAATTGAAAGTCCCTACTCCAGGCCTCTCCAAGAAAGCAGAATATCTCAAAGCATTGGAGGCCTGGTTAGAGGCCAGAGATGCCTCTGATCCGGTGGTGGTACCGACAGAGGAAGGGGAAGGGGAGGAGGAGGTGCCAGTAAATGGGCCCACATCCCCTCCTGGCAGCAGTGTTTCCTCCAAAGGTCTTTCTCCTGAAGAAAGAGAAGAAAGGGAGAAAGAGTGAGCTTACAACATGGAAATGGCAAAACTTAAGATAAATGGGCAGTTGGAAATAGAGAATGCAAGAGGCAGGAGAGAAGCTGATATGGAGATCAAAAGGTTAGAGTTTGAAAGAGAGAAGTTAGCTTTTGAGCGTGATATCAGGATGAGGGAGTTGGAGCTCAAAGCTAAAGAGTTAGAATTGAATCCCTCTGGTGGCAGCATCCCATCTGTGCCTGCAGAAAGTAGGTTTTATTTTCCCAAAGATGTGATCAAAGATTTTCAGAAGAATGAGGATATTGGTCAATGGTTTAAAGCATATGAGTTAGCATTGTTGGCCCACCGGGTCCCTGAGAAGGATTGGGGAGCGGGGTTGTGGGGTCGCTTTGTGAATGAGGGAAGAGATACCCTGTTAGACATGCCTGTTGAGGATAGGATGTCTTATGCTCATATGAAGGATGCTTTAATGTTAAGGTATGGCTTAACCCCAGAAAAGTACGGACAGGCCTTTAGAGAATGTAAGAAGTTGCCTGGTACTACGTGGGTTGAATATGTGTCATTTTTTGCAGAGCCATGGATGGTTGGGTAAAGGGCAGCAAAGTGGAAAGTTATGATGCTCTTTATGATTTGTTTGCTTGGGAGCACTTGTCTAATAACTGTTTTCCAGAGCTGCGCCAGCACCTTATTGATAGCAAGATATCTAACCCTAGAAAACTTGCTGAGGAGGCGGACCGCTGGGTCAGTACCAGGGTCCACAAGGGTCCAGTGGGAGACTCAGCCAAAGGTGGGCAGGGTCCCCAACAGAAGAATGGGGGGGACAAGGGTAAACAGAGGGAGATCCAGAAAGGGCCCCAAAGTAATCCCCAAGGGAACCAAGGGAACGGTTCCCAGCCTCCCACAGAGAAGAAATCAGAGGCCCGACAGGTAAACCTGTTCGTAGGGGCCCAATGACCTGCTTCGCTTGTAAGCAGGTGGGACACCGGTTTTATGATCCCCAGTGTCCCTTGAAGAACTCTAGTGCACCACCCCGTGCCGCCCCCGTCAGTTGGCGAGTGTAGCCCTGGGAGGGGAGGAGATGGTTGCCCATGGTGGGGAGGGTCCCGCAGAGATGTCCCTGGTCTCTCTAGGAGACATGGAATTGGTCCCTCCACCCCCTCTGCCTAGTAACACTAAGAAATATAGGCAGTGGGTGACCATTAATGGCCATAGAGTGAAAGCTCTCAGAGACACCGGAGCGAGTGTGACAGCTGTCAAGTGTCACTTGGTGTCCAGAGAGCAGGTTTTTCCCCACGCCTTCTACCCTGTGATAGCTGCTGACAACTCCCAGAGAGAGAGTGTGAGGTAGCTCAAGTTTCCTTTGAATGGGGGGGAGTTTCAGGTACTCTTCAAGTTGCTGTAAGGCCCACCATGCCTGTTGATTGTCTCCTGGGCAATGATTTGGAAGACTTCCCTTGGGCTAAGGTGGAGAGGGAGACACATTTGAAAATGTTGGGTGTGCCAGAGTGGGTGTGTGCAACCACTCGATCCATGACAGCAAGTAAGGGTGTTGATGGGGTCCCGGAGCCTGAAAGTATGGCCCAGGACCCAGCTGTGAAGGGAAGAGGCAGGGGGCGCGGGAAACCGTCCCCCATAGTTCCCGTGGTCCAGGAGGAGGCAGACCTTGAGGGGTATGCCCTGGAACCCACAGGTGAACAAGTTGCTGAACTGGGAGACCTACCCGAGCTGATCCACTGGCAGCAGGATGGTGGTCCCTCCAGGGAGGAATTCTGTGCAGAACAGAAAGTGTGCCCTTCTCTTGTGGGTATGAGGCAGCAGGCCTCAGCCCAAAGCTCAGGTGATCAGTCAGGGTCACATTTTGTTTACTGGGAGAACGACCTCCTGTATAGCGAGCCTAAGGCTGCTGAGCCTGGGTCAGCCCGTGTGCTGGTGGTACCCCAGCGCTTCAGAGCCTTCCTACTGGGTTTGGCTCATGACGTTCCTTTAGCTGGACATCTGGGGCAGGACAAGACCTATGACAGGCTTGTCACCCATTTTTATTGGCCTCAGATGAGAAGGGATACAGATATCCATTGCAAGACCTGTCAAACTTGCCAGGCAAGTGGGAAAAGCGGGCGGAAGCAGAAGGCTCCCCTCCAACCTTTTCCCGTGGTCAGTACCCCCTTTGACCGGGTGGGGATTGACATTGTTGGGCCCCTGGACCCCAAGACAGCCCTGGGCAACAGGTTCATGCTGGTCTTGGTGGACCATGCCACACGGTACCCGGAAGCCATCCCTCTCAGAACAGTGACGGCCCCCGTGGTGGGACGGGCACTGATGGGTGTTTTCTCCCGAATGGGGTTCCCCAGAGAGGTGGTGTCAGACCGGGGCACCAACTTCATTTCCAACTATATGAAGTCTCTGTGGAAGGAGTGTGGGGTAACCTACAAGTTCACCACTCCTTACCACCCTCAAGGTAATGGGTTGGTTGAGAGATTCAACCGTACCCTTAAAGGCATGATTATGGGTCTTGAAGAACCAATGAGGCGTAAATGGGACGTCCTCTTGCCATGCCTGCTGTTTGCTTACCGTGAGGTACCACAGAAGTCTCTAGGGTTCAGCCCCTTTGAGCTTTTGTATGGACACCCGGTGAGAGGACCTTTGAGTCTGGTCAAAGAAGGCTGGGAGCAATCTCCCAGGAAACCTCCCCAGGATGTATACAGTTACATGCTGGCCTTTAGGAACCAGACTAGGCGCTTCAGAGATCTTGCTCAGGCAAATCTGGAGGCCAGTCAGGAAGAGATGAAGCGGTGGTACGACCAGAAGGCCACTCTGGTAGAGCTTCAGCCTGGACAGAAAGTTTGGGTCATGTCCCCTGTGGAACCTTGTGCGCTCAAGGACAGGTGGACTGGACCATTTGAGGTTGTGGAGAAAAAGAGCGATGTCACCTACATGGTGGACTTGAAGTCTCCCAGGAACCCCTTGCGGGTCCTGCATGTCAACCGTTTAAAGCCCCACTTAGAAAGGTCCGAAGTGGGCATGCTCCTAGCTACAGATGCTGGAATGGAGGAGGAGAGTGAGCCTCTTCCTGACCTCCTGTATGCAAAAGAGCAAGATGGGTCAGTGGATGGTGTTGTCCTCTCTGACACACTGACCCCTGAACAGCAGCAGGATTGTCGCCAATTGTTGGGACAATTCCCTGATCTGTTATCCTTGATTCCTGGTGTCACTCAGTGGTGTGTCCATGATGTGGACACCGGGGACAGCACTCCTGTGAAGCACAAGGCGTACAGAGTGACTTACAAGGTCAGAGCATGCATCAAGGAGGAGGTCTCCAAAATGTTTGCCTTAGGGGTGGTTGAGTCCTCTAGCAGTCCTTGGGCCAGCCCAGTAGTCTTGGTCCCAAAGGCTGCAGCGCCTGCTGCTTCACCGGAACTTCGGTTCTGTGTGGATTACCGAGGACTCAATTCAGTCACCAAGACTGACGCGCACCCCATCCCCAGAGCTGATGAGCTCATAGATCGGTTAGGGGCTGCCCGGTACCTTAGTACGTTTGACCTAACGTCTGGGTACTGGCAGATCGCCTTGACTGATGGGGCAAAAGAGAGGTCAGCATTCTCCACACCAGATGGGCACTACCAGTTCCGGGTTATGCCCTTTGGGATGAAGAATGCCCCTGCCACCTTCCAGAGGTTGGTCAACCAGGTCTTGGCTGGACTGGAGGATTTCAGTGCCGCCTACCTGGACGACATCGCAGTGTTCAGCACCAGCTGGGAGGAACACTTGCGCCACCTCCAGGAAGTGTTGTTGGCCCTGCGCAGAGCAGGCCTCACAATCAAAGCCAGTAAGTGCCAGATTGGGCAGGGTTCAGTTGTGTACTTGGGGCACCAAGTAGGGAGCGGCAAGGTGGCCCCCCTGCAACCCAAGATTGATACCATCCTGGCATGGGCACCGCCCAAAACCCAGACTCAGGTGAGAGCCTTCTTGGGTCTCACGGGTTATTACAGGAGGTTCGTCAAGGATTATGGTAACATTGTGCACCCCTTGACTTCGCTGACTTCCAGGAAGCAGCCACGACTTGTGATCTGGACTGACGCCTGTCAGACGGCCTTTGACACCCTGAAAACTGCGATGTGCACAGCACCCATACTCCAGGCACCCGACTTTTCTAAAGAATTTGTTGTCCAGACGGACGCTTCAGAGCATGGCGTGGGGGCTGTTCTAGCTCAGGTGAATGAAGAGGGCCGAGACTTACCTGTAGCCTTCATCAGTAGGAGGTTACTTCCCAGGGAACAGAGGTGGAGTGCGATAGAGAGAGAAGCATTTGCTGTGGTCTGGGCGCTGAAGAAGCTAAGACCCTACCTGTTTGGGACTCACTTCCGGGTTCAGACAGACCACAGGCCCCTCAGATGGTTGATGCAGATGAGGGGTGAGAATCCAAAGCTGTTGAGGTGGTCCATTTCCCTACAGGGGATGGACTTCACGGTGGAACACCGCTCTGGCACAGATCACGCCAATGCTGATGGTCTGTCCAGATTTTTCCGCCTTAGTGATGAGGACTCCCTAGGGTAAGGGTAGTTCTCCCCACATTTCAGCTGGAGGGGACACGTGTTAGACCTGGCATCATTGGCATTAGTCTCTCCACCATTTTTTCTGTTTGCCTCCTCTGTTTACGATGTTTTTGCTGGTAAATGCTTTGGGCACTGTGCCACTGCTGATCAGTGCCACAGTGCAAGTGCTCCCTATGTGAAATTGTTGTATTGATTGAATTCCATGTTTGGCTTATTTGGTTCACTGTCAGTCCCTAGTAGAGTGCACCAGGAGTGCCAGGGCTTGTAAATACAAATGCTGCTAGTGGGCTTGCAGCACGTGTTGTGCCACCCACAAGAGCGGCCTAGTAAAAGTATGTCTGAAGGTCTACCATTGCTAGACCACGTGCAGTCTGGTACTGTCACGCAGACTGCGCAAGTACACCTACTTGCCAGTCCCTAAACCTTCCCTTAACTTCATGTTAGTCACCCCTATGGTAGGCCCACGGGCAGGGTGCATTGTAAGCATAAGGTAGGACAAGCCTGACAAGGTTGGCATGTCCTAATAGTGAATTACAGCCATATTCGTTTTTCACTAGTGTAAGGTAACCTGCTCTCCATCAGTTAGAATGGGCTGCCAGGATTATTAATGCTATAATCCTAGCGGGCTCGGGGAGCATGGTGCAATGTCGAGTTTGGTATCCCTGAACTCAGGGTTTAATAACGCATCCGTTTGTGTGGATGGTTTTTGGACTCTGTGTTTGAAAATAGCACTTTTAGAAAGTAGCTATTTTCTTGTCTAACTGTCTACCGGTCTCTGCTGGTTCTGGTGTGCGTGTGACAGGAGCTGGGTGGCTCCAGAGGTCTGAATGAGTCAGTGTGGGGTGAGTGGGGCATTTGCATTGAGAGTAGGGGAAGAGTAACTCCTGATAGCCTGCCCTGCCTGATACAATGATGGCTCCGCCCCCCTGCCAGGCGACTGATGACTCTGTGCCTGCCTGGGACTTTCCTGGCCCACCTCCTGCCGGGCAACTGATGGCCCTGCCCCTGCCAGTGACAATGCTGGCTCCGCTCCTGCTGGGCGGCTGAAGACTCTGCCCTGCACAGTGAATAGGCCAGGTGCTTCGGCCTGGCAACACCCACAACAAACCCAAGATGGGGGGAAATTCCCCTGCATGGACAAAGGGATCAAAGCCAAAAAGGGGTATAAGAGAAGGACCCCTGAACCAAGAATTTAGATCACTTCTGACAAGGAAACCTGAACCAAGGACAAGAAGCCTGCTGATCTAAGGACTGCCTACCCCTTCTGCCAGAGTGCTGTTTGTTGGGGGAATCCTGCATTGCTTCTTTATTTTTTGCCAAGGAACCAGGAGAGAGGAACTGTGTGTGTACTCTCAATCTTTGCTAAGAAAATCTCAAAGGGCTGGAAGAGTGCCAGTCTCCTGTTGAAGTCACAGGGCTAAAGGACTTCATCTGCTTAAAGTGCTGTTTGCTGGAACTTGTGAATCCAGCACCTCTGAAAGAATCCAGCAATCTCGATGCCGACGGACGCCGCCGAATCCAGCTCGACATCGTGAGTAACGGCTCCAGTGTCCCGCTTCCTCGACGCCGGCCGCCGGGCCCGATCGACGCCAGCAACAACGCCAGTGAGTAGTGAGTTCGGCTCCAGCTCCGAGTGACCTCGTGTCGGCACCGCTGCTGATCGCATCGACTTCGAGCCCTCTCGACGCCGTGAGCGCTGCTCACTCTTGCAACATCGACATCTCGACGCCGCTGATCATCGAGTGCTTCACTTTCCCAAGGTACTGTGTTGTGGGGGTCTGTGCGACTCCGGGCTCGACGTAGCGCTCCTCGCGGTCGACGCCGAACCTTCGGATTAACTTTGCCTCGACGTCGTGTGACTCCCGTGCGGGTTACATTGTTGCCAAGAACTGTGTTTTAAAGAAGAAGAGTTGCTTTTGATACTAAAGACTTTGTGCTAAGAAGAAACCGTACTTGAACCATTATTTTTCCTTCCAAGAGTATTTATTAAGATTGTGGTATATTTTTGTCGTTATTTGGTCTTGTGCTAAGCCTTATATAAAAATCCTTATTTTTATAATACTACTGTGTCGTGTCCATTTGTAGTGTATTCACTTTATTACTGTATGTGGTCATAAAAGCTTAACGCACTGCCTCTGAGATAAGCCTGTCTGCTTTGCCAAGCTACCAAGGGGGTGAGCAGGGGTTATCTAAGTGTGTGATCCCCTTGCCCTGACTAGAAAAGGTGTGTCCCTATTTGTCAGGAGTGTATACCTCTGCCAACTAGAGACAGCCGCTTCTAACACTATCCATAAAAACCAACATTGTTCCAGCGTTCACACCAAGGTATTCCATTTTTTATTTCATGTGGACAGGACAGTCATTAGTAAAATAATATCTGAGATGCAGGAACGCCAGTGTTCATAAAGTAGACTGTCCCCAGACAATATCTGTAGCTCGAATGAGCCCTTCTACTCAAATCCTTCAACTCTCATGATGATAACCTTTAAATGGATGGCACATTGACAGTAGTCTTACAGAAACTATTCTCAAAGACCATACCTTGCTCAAAGGTCTATTTTTGAAGATAAGATTCATCTCTAAACAGCTTGCCTAATATATAAGCTCATTACAGACCATTTGTCACACTTGTTAATTCTTCACCTTCTTCTTTACCTCACTGTCAAGCAGAAAGTCCGGTTTCAGAATTATCTGTCTGCTGCATTATGTCTGTATGTATGTATGTGCTATTACTCATATAGCACAAACGTATCTAAGAAGCAACAGAGTGCTGTAGATTAAGTGTGGTGTTGTTAGACAATCTGCCAGATCATGGAGCTCAAATTTGGTATCCAAGAATTCCAACAGCGCTGACTCTGAGCACTTAAGTGGATGTTTGCAGGACCTGAATGAGGGGAGAGAAATTGAGAAGGGTACATGGAGGGAAATCTGGAATTAGAAGATATTTCCATGAGAATGCAGCATAGACACCAATACTGATCATTATTTTCATACAGATATAACACATTTTTATCAAGATTTTATAGACCTTTTAATGCAGAAATTTAAACCATCTCATGGTTGTAATGTTCCCTTAGGAGTAAAAAAGTTCAGTGTTAACATGAACATATCAGCACAATCAAGTCTTAAGCATGACACTTTCTTGTGTTCAATGATCGAATACTATGCTCACTGTCTCTCACTCAGAGTGCTTTTACTAAGTAAGAGTCTAGCAGCTGGAAATCCATTATCTAAGGACATAATATGTCTTGCCACTCACGCCGCCCTTGATGTTTGTGGGCAGAGTACGAGATAGACTTTCTACTGATTCCTGCTTTTAAACGTGCTGATAGCCAAGGTAGATATGGCTTCGCCTTCATGACAAAAATAAAGATGAAGTGTTGTAAAGGGAGTTGAGCATGGGGTGAGAAAGTAGACAGTATTACGCAGGAAAGCAGCTGATTACTATTTAGTGCTCGGGAGAATACTGGCACTGCACAACCAACTCCTCAGAGCATTTCTGGACCTGAGAAGTCTACATCTCAAGAAGAAGAAGACCCGGCTGGAAGACAAAAGACAATATTCTTGGTCCTTGGAAAACTTAATCTGAAGAATCAGGCACTACTGAAAAAAAAGACTGGACCAATTGACGTAATTCTTCATATCTAAATGTTCTTTGTTAACCCTTTCGCTGCAAGGCCTTCTCCCCTCCTGTGCTAAGCCTTTTTTGGCTCCTGTAACTTTTTGACCACATAAGGTATCCATGCCAATTTGGCGTCCTTTTCTTCCAACATCATGGGGATTGTAAAGGTACCCAGGGTTTGTGGATTTCCTTGGAGGGGTCCTAGAAATTAAGCAAAATACAGTAACATATTTGTTTTTTTCAGAAAAATTGGAAAAACGGGCTGCAAATAAAAGTCTCTGGGTTTTTCCCTGCAAATCAAAAAAGGGTTTGTGGGGCTGAAAACGCCATTCTCCCAGCTTTTATGGAGTTACAGTCTTTTGTCAGAGAACCAATATTTTTCACACAATTTTGGTATTTTTCTGGGACATAGCCTATTTTTGCTACTTTTAGTGCTTTCAACCTCCTTCCAGTTAATGGTAAAAATGATTATGAAAGCAATAATGGATCCTGGAAAGATATTCATTTTAGAAAAGTAGACAACATTGTGAATTCAGAAAGGAGTCATTTGTCTAAATCCATGAAGGTTTCTTTATAGAAACTAACAGTTAAATATTGGAAACATTGAAAATTAGTTGAAAAAAACAGCCTTTTGCCTCAATTTTTTCACCTGTAACTTCCTGTGATTATGACAGCTCTTTTAAAGCAATATACAGAGCTCCAAACTGAGCAGCAACTTGCAATGGTATTTTATTATATACCGGGTATAGACCAATTATTCTGGGAAAATGTATACATGGAAAAATCTGTATGAAAGACACTTATGTATTTCTGAATTGGGTACAAATTATAGAGTTTAGAAACAGTATATATTTGCACATTTTCACATCCCTTGCAAACCTACAAAATTGTAAAAAAAAAAAAAGTCTCCACATTTCTGTGGTGGAAAGTTCTGGAATCTGCGTGGATCCACAAATGTCCACCCACACCGCGTTCCCCAAAGTCTTATGAGAAATATGGTACCTCACTTGTGTGGGTTGGCCAACAGCCTGCAACAGAAATCGGCACAAAATGCAACGTGGTTGCACCTCAATTTTGCAGTGAAAAATGACCCTTGTTTTGCAAAGTGCCTAGCTGTAGTGTTTGAACCTTAGCTCTGCGGCACCTAGGGAAACCTAGCAAACCTATACATTTTTGAAAGCTAGAAACCCAGAGAAATCCAAGATGGGGTGACTTGACTGCCACCCATCAGGTTCTGTTACCCAGAAACCCTTGCAAACCTAAAAAATTGTAAAAAAAAAGACATTTTCTCCTCCACATTTCTGTGGTGGAAAGTTCTGGAATCTGCGTGGATCCACATATTTCTACCCACCCCGCATTCCTCAAACTGTTCTGAGAAAAATGGTACATCACTTGTGTGGGTCGGCCTAGTGCCTGTGACAGGAAACAGCGCAAAAGACAACGTGGTCGCACCTCAATTTCGCAGTGAAAAATGGCCCTTTTTTTGCAAAGTGCCTAGTTGTAGTTTTGGAACATTAGCTCTGCCGTCACCTAGGGAAACCTAACAAACCTATACATTTTTGAAAACTAGACACCCAGGGAAATCCAGGATGGGGTGACTTGCCTGCCTCCCTCCCACCAGGTTCTGTTACCCAGAAATCCTTGCAAACCAAAAAAATTGTCAAAAGAAAACACATTTTCTCCACATTTCTGTGGTGGAAAGTTCTGGATTCTGCGTGTATCCACAAATTTCCTTCCACCCTGTGTTCCCCAACATCTTCAGAGAAAAATGGTATCCCACTTGTGTGGGTCGGCCTATTGCCTGCGACAGGAAACGGCGCAAAACGCAATGTGGTCACACCTCAATTTTGCAGTGAACAATTACCCTTTTTTGGCAAAGTGCCTAGCTGTAGTTTTTGAATGCTAGTTCTGCCGGCACCGAGGGAAACCTAGCAAACCTATACATTTTTGAAAACTAGACACCCAGGGAAATCCAGTATGGGGTGACTTGACTACCTCCCACCAGGTTCTGTTACCGAGAATCCCTTGTAAAGTTAAAAAAATGACAAAAAAACAAATTTTCTCTACATTTCTGTGGTGGAAAGTTCTGGAATCTACGTGGAGCCACATATTTCCTTCCACCCTGTGTTTCCCAAAGTCTTCCGGGAAAAATGGTACCCCACTTGTGTAGCTCGGCTTAGTGACTGCGACAGGAAATGGCACAAAACGCAACGTGGTCACACCTCAATTTCGCAGTGAAAAATTACCCTTTTTTGCCAAAGTGACTAGCTGTAGTTTTTTAACCCTAACTCTGCCGGCACCTGGTGAAACCTACCAAAACTACACATTTCTGGAAAGTAGACACCCGGGGGTTTTCAAGGAGGTATGGCTTGCGTGGATCCCCCAACGTTCCATTACCCAGAATCCCTTGCAAACCTAAATTATAGCTGAAAAAAACAGTTTAATCACACATTTTTGTGTGAGAAAGTGTGGCAACAGTGGGCTCACACAAATTTCCTACCACCGAACATTCCCCCAGGTATCCCAATAAAAATGGTGCCTCACTTGTGTGGAAGGCCCAAGTACCCGCGACAGGCAAGGGCCCAAAACGTGGGGAGGCGAATTCAAAATTGCCTATGTCAAAACCACCTGCTTTTGCAAGGGCGGTCACCTGGGTTTTTGGCCCCGTGCTCGACGGCCATCTAGGGAAACCTAGCAAACCCACACATTTCTAAAAAGTAAACACCCGGGGGCTTCTAAGGAGGTATGGCTTGCATGATGGAACCCCCCCAAGAGGTGTGGCACCGCGGCCAGGGCGACTGACTCCGGAATCTGGAGATCACGGTTCGATCCCCGGCACCGGCAGCAGATTAGCCCAGCACCAGGTGACTCTGGGAAATAGCTTGCTTAATCTTCCCGATGGCCCCCAGCGCCTAGAGACCCTAACGGGTGATTGTTCGCATTTTACAAATGTGGATTATAATTATTATTATTATTATAACGTCCCTTACCCAGAATCGCTTGCAAACCTCAATTTTAGCTGAAAAAATCAGTTTTTTCAAACATTCTTGTGTGGGAAAGCGTGGCATCATGGGCTCACACAAATTTCCTGTCCACCCAGCACTCCCCCAGGTCTCCCAATAAAAATGGAGCCTCACTTGTGTGGGAGGCCCAAGTACCCACGACAGGCAAGCGCCACTTCACGCACACCGCCAGCCAAGCGCCACTCCACGCACACCGCAAGCCAAGTGCCACTCAACGCACACTGCCAGCCAAGCACCAATCCACACACACCGCCAGCCAAGCGCCACTCCACGCACACCGCAAGCCCACACATTTCTGAAAAGTAGACACCCAGGGGCTTCAAAGGAGGTATGGCTTGCGTGGAACCCCCAACGTTCCCTTACCCTTGCAAACCTCAATTTTAGCTGAAATAATCAGTTTTTTCACACATTTTTGTGTGGGAAAGCGTGGCATTTCTGGGCTCACACACATTTCCTACCACCCAGCATTCCCCCAGGTCTCCCAATAAAAATGGAGCCTCACTTGTGTGGGAGGCCCAAGTACCTGCGACAGGCAAGCGACACTTCATGCACACCGCCAGCCAAGGTCCACTCCACGCACACCGCAAGCCAAGCGCCACTCCACGCACACTGCCAGTCAAGCACCACTCCACGCACACTGCCAGCCAAGCGCCACTCCACGCACACCGCAAGCCTAGGGCCACTCCACGCACACTGCCAGTCAAGCACCAATCTATGCACACCGCCAGCCAAGCGCCACTCCACGCACACCGCCAGCCAAGCGCCACTCCACGCACACCGCCATCAAATTTTTTATTTTTTTAACAAAACAAACACAAACAAATTGCAAATAGATACAAATCTAGTAACACAAAATCTGAAACTAAATACATTACACTAATGCCAACCTTAAAACAGAATACACATTTTAAACAATACAGACCAGGCAGTTCATTTTACCACTCATGGATACTCCCAAAAACTATTTTGTGTGGTAAGCTCTATAACAAGCAGGCACACACAGCCTAGGGTTAGAAGGACACCCAGGGCAGAAAAGACGAGTCTCCTTCCGCAAACCTCTTCCCCAACAGACTCTACATCTCCTAGTGGGAAAGTCTTTTGTAGATGTGGGAGGAATGTAATCAGGAAAGTGGCGATCTTTCAATCGAGACACATCCTCCACCACTCCAAATCCAGGAATACTTACTTGTTCCACAACAACAAGGCAAGATATCATAGAGTGCTGAAACTGAAGAAATGTCAACTTGGACGCAGGACAACACTCCTTGAGCACAATAAAAGCATTGAAAGTTGCTAAGTTGAAAAAATTGGATGGCCAACTTCTTATACCAAACATAAGCCTTCCGAATAGCAGTGTAAGGTTCCAACCTCTGACCTTTTCTGCCAACACCACCCATGTGCTGGGTAGTCCTGAATGCACACAGGTTTGTGCACTTCAGCAGCCTGACCCCAAACAGGCACAGGAGAAGTACTCTCATCATGGATGGTAGTCAGCATGTACACATCCCTCCTGTCCACAAATTTCACAGCTAGTAGTTCTTCACTACGCAAGGAACTGCACTGCTCTGAAGTCTTTTGCAAACAAGCTCATTCGGAAAACCTTTGCGGTTAGAGTAGATTGTGCCAAATGCAAAAGTGTTCACTTTAAACAATTCCTTAAAAATTGCACAGCAGTGTAGAAGTTATCAAGGTACAAATGGTGGCCTCTGTTGAACAGTCTTCTAGCAAGATCCCACACAATTTTCTCTGGAACTCCAAAAATGGACGGACAACAAGGGGGGTCAATAGTGAAATCTCTACCAGTGTACACACGAAAATTAAAAACATATCCTGTCTTACTCTCAGACAACATATAAAGTTTAATTCCATAGCGTGCCCTCTTGCAACGGATGTACTGCCTAAAAACCAAACGACCCTTGAAGAAAACCAAAGACTCATATAGATATTTCTTTCCCTGGAATGTAAATCTCTGAAAATCAATCAACAAAGTGATCGAGAATGGGCCGAATCTTAAAAAGACGGTCACAGTCTGGGTGACTACGTGGCAACGGCAAAGAATTATCCACTAAATGCAACATGCGTAGCAAAAGTAAATACCAATCACGAGTCATAACTGCTGGAAATATGGCTGTTGCCATCAAGGGACTGGAAGACCAATATGAAGCCAGGTTCGGCTTCCTTACCAAACCCATCAATAAAGTCAAACCCAAAAACTTCTTCAGCTCTTCCAGGTTTGTGGGAGTCCCCTGCATAGCTCTAGAGTGGGGACTAAGTTTGTCACTGTTGTTCCTCAAAAACTGTTCAGCATACAAATTAGTCTGCTCAACAATCTCACCCAAAAATACATCATCCATAAATAACTGAAAATACTGTATAGGCAAACATTTTCACAATCCACTCTACACCCTGCATCACCGCTAAAGGCAGGCAACACCGGCTGCACCATGTTAGGTTCAACCCAGAGTCCAGCACTTCCAGTAGGAAGACTAACAGCCTCAGGGCTGCAATCCAGATGCCTCTTGCACAATCGGCACAGCAGTATCCTCCTCTAAAACAGGCCCATCATCTGAACTGAGAGAACCTTCATCATCCGATGATTCCATGTGGAGAGAAAACTCACTGCCAGAATCTTCCCCTCCCTCCTCTCCCTCAGACGCACTGTCAGTGTCATAATCCGGCTCAGAGTAAGATTCAAGAAGCATACTAACCACCTGCTGAGCAGTCATTCTACGGCTAGCCATAATGATTACTAATAAAGGTAACTTGTCACACAAGTCAACAACAACAAACACTATGTAAAATAAACAATGAACAAAATTCACCTTTATCAAAAATAGCTATACACTGTAAATGATACCACTCACTTGCAAGAAGCAGTTACACCACGTACTCTGCAGAGACACAGTATGGATCAACAATAACCCACAAAAAAAGCAAAAAAATTTACACATTAGACAATGCAAAACACATCAAAAAGATTTTCTTGCTCAAAACACTAACTAAATATGCTGCCACTATGAGACCACTTGCATAAAATTCAACACTACATTACAATATTACTCATTTGGAGCAAATGCAACACAAATATTTTACTTACCAAATAACTGCAAGTATGCAAAACTGCACAACAACCACTGTCGAAACCACAAACAGGAATCAAAAGCTTTACACTAGAATAAAAAGGAGAAAACAACATTACAATCACATATGCGAACAATGCACCAAACCACCATCCAAGCTAAGGGGTAGGTGGGCCTAAGAGTATAAATTAAATATTCACCCCCGTAAAAGGGGAGCAACCCTTGCCCTTGAGGCCACCCCCCAAAACAAACATTTTAAAAAAACACTCTGGTGTCTAAAGGCTTCTGCCACCCACCTTGGGAGCAGATGGGCCTAAAACATACTGCTACTCTGCCACCCAAAGAGGGCAGAAATGGTCACAATCATCCTCCCATAAAGAGGAGCAACCCATGTCCAAAGGCGACACCCCACCATTAAAAATAAAACTTGGTGGGCTACTGGCCCTACAAAAAAACCAAAAAAGAATATGCCGAACTGCCCCTCAGGGTGATATCAAAAGGGATGATGGACGGAGCGCTTCAGCAAATCTAACTCTCACCCCCATCAACTAATCTGGGTTTAATCCATCATCATTCCTTAACTCACTTCACCACCCGAGTTCAATACATTTAAATCAGCCACCCGGGGGGCAAACAAAGAAAAACTATAGGCCCCAAAAAGGGGAGCAACCCTTGCATAAGGGGTCGCTCCCCAAAACTACTTTTTAAAACTGGGATCCCTAAAATGGCCCCCATGGAAGTGACCCTTGCCCAAGGGGCCACTCCCCAGCACATTGGCCCGATTAACATTTTTTTTTAATTCTGCCCCCCAGGAGGGCAGACAAAGCAATTTATAATGCCCCCAAGACTGAATTTGAAAATATAGGCACCCTAAAATGGCCCCCATGGGAGTGACCCTTGCCCAATGGGCCACTCCCCAGCACAATGGCACAATTATAAAATAAAATTAAAATTCTGCCCCCCACAGGGGGGCAAACAAAGCTAAATTAAATATTCACCCCCGTAAAAGGGGAGCAACCCTTGCCCTTGAGGCCACCCCCCAAAACAAACATTTTAAAAAACACTCTGGTGTCTAAAGGCTTCTGCCACCCACCTTGGGAGCAGATGGGCCTAAAACATACTGCTACTCTGCCACCCAAAGAGGGCAGAAATGGTCACAATCATCCTCCCATAAAGAGGAGCAACCCATGTCCAAAGGCGACACCCCACCATTAAAAATAAAACTTGGTGGGCTACTGGCCCTACAAAAAAACCAAAAAAGAATATGCCGAACTGCCCCTCAGGGTGATATCAAAAGGGATGATGGACGGAGCGCTTCAGCAAATCTAACTCTCACCCCCATCAACTAATCTGGGTTTAATCCATCATCATTCCTTAACTCACTTCACCACCCGAGTTCAATACATTTAAATCAGCCACCCGGGGGGCAAACAAAGAAAAACTATAGGCCCCAAAAAGGGGAGCAACCCTTGCATAAGGGGTCGCTCCCCAAAACTACTTTTTAAAACTGGGATCCCTAAAATGGCCCCCATGGAAGTGACCCTTGCCCAAGGGGCCACTCCCCAGCACATTGGCCCGATTAACATTTTTTTTTAATTCTGCCCCCCAGGGGGGCAGACAAAGCAATTTATAATGCCCCCAAGACTGAATTTGAAAATATAGGCACCCTAAAATGGCCCCCATGGGAGTGACCCTTGCCCAATGGGCCACTCCCCAGCACAATGGCACAATTATAAAATAAAATTAAAATTCTGCCCCCCACAGGGGGGCAAACAAAGCTAACAACATTGCCCCCAAAAGGGGAGCGACCCTTGCCTATGTGGTAGCCCCCAAGACTAAATATTTTATTAGGCTATCACCTAAAATGGCCCCCATGGGAGTGGCCTTTGCCCAATGGGCCACTCCCCAAAACAATGCCCGATTTTGCCGAAAATAAAAATATATAAATAATTTTCTGCCCCCTCCCGGGTGGCAGACAATGTAAAAAATGATGCCCCCTAAAGGGGAGCGACCCTTGCCCAAGGAGCCGCTCCCCAAACCAACAAACTTTGCAAAACTTAAAAAATAAAAATCCTGCCTTCTAGTGGGCATTCCTGCTGCACGATCGCACAATCGTGCAGCAGGGATGCTCAAAAGAGGCATTGAGGGAAAAGAAAATCCTTTCCTTTCCCCCGATGCCTCTTTCACTCTCATCTACCCCTCCGCAGCCCCAAAACTTACTAGTTTCTCCTCCAACGTGCAGGAAGCAAATGGCTTTCCTGGCGTGCCTGAGGAGAAAGGGAACCTCCAATGACGTCAGCGCGCCTCGCGTGCTGACGTCATTGATGATGCGGAGGGGGGGCGGGGAGGCAGGAGAAGGTCTTTCCCTGCCTTCCCCGTACAACAGATTAAGATCGGGCACCCACGGGGCAGCGCCAGCGCTCCCCCTGTGGGTGGGGCTCATGACGAGATGAGCTCGTCATGAGCACCCGAGCACTGTATGCCATGACGTGCTCGCCTTTATACTCCCTTGCGGCTGGTCTGACCATCATGTCATTTCCTTCCAAGTCTTGGACACCATTAAACAACTCCCTACTCAACCCCTGAAAACTAAGACCAGGAAGAGAAACTTGAAAAACTTCAGATCTGATATTGCAGCCTTAGCTAATTCAAACCCTCTTAGTCCTCCTGAAGACATAACTGATGTACAGGGGCTGACAAATCACTACTTTCACTCCATAAACAACCTCCTAGACAAGATTGCCCCATTGCAACTGAAAAGAACCTCCTCAAAAGACTCTAAACCATGGTATGATGGGAGGTTAAATGATGACAGACGCTCTCTTAGAGTAAATGAACGTCGCTGGAGAGGTACACCCTCTACTGACCTCCTCAAACTTCTAAGAAAATCTAGAAATGCATACTTTAGAAAAATCAGAAAATCCAAAACCGATTTCTTCAGGTCTCAACTAGACCTAGCCAAGAACCGCCCCAAGAAACTATTCGATCTGATCAAAGCCCAAACCAAAAGCCTACCCAATGTCCACATTGACAACCTTCTTTCTACTCCGAACTGTGATGAATTTGCCTCCTACTTTGCTGCTAAAACAGAACCCATTAAATCAGATTTACTCATGGACCTAATATCCATCTCAGACTCAAAAGACAGCTCATCATTGCCCCTAGCTGTCTCCCCAGCTAATGACCTTCCATTATTTAAACTAAAAAACAATGCATCCTGGTCCCACTTCAACACTTACAGTGAAGATACCATACTAAAGTTGCTAAATACGCTCAAACCCTCCAATCACTTCTCTGACCCGCTCTCCGCGAACTACATAAAATACTTCATTCCTCACTTACTACCCCTCTGGACCAAGATCTTTAACACATCCCTACCTCAAGGATCCATTCTAGACATCCTGAAAACTGGACAGGTCTCGCTTATCCTAAAGAAAACCACAGCGGACCCCACGGACCCCAATAACGATCGCCCGATCTCTAACATCCCTATGTTAGCCAAACTCCTGGAAAAATGCGTCAACATACAACTGAACAGTCACATTGATCGATTCAACCTGCTGAACCAATTTCAATCTGGCTTCAGAGCTGGTCACAGCACAGAATCAGCCATGACACATATATTAGACGGCGCGCTAAAAATCTTAGACCAAAATGAATCCTGTCTTCTAATCCTACTCAACCTGTCATCTGCTTTTGACACTGTCAAACATGAAAACTTGCTGGAACTCCTGAAACACAGAATGTCTTTATCTGTAAATGTTTTCAACTGGCTCACCTCTTTCCTCCAAAATAGATCCCAAAGATTCAAGGTCAACCAATCTCTGTCCCTCCCCGCACCAGTCACACTGGGAGTTCCACAAGGCTCTACCCTCTCTCCAACTCTGTTCAACCTCTTCATGGAACCTCTTACTGATCTTCTCAGCCTCTCCAATATACACTTCCACATGTATGCAGACGACACCCAAATATACATCAAGATCCACTCCCTGGAGGACATCAAATCACCCAACACCACACTTCAAAAAAACCAAAATTGGCTGGACGAAACCCATTTGAAACTTAACACCCTCAAAACGGAATTTCTTTTAATCGCTCCTCCTAACAAAACTCACTCCATCCTGGACTGGATGAAGCACCTAACAGTTCTCAATGGTCAACCACTCATAGTCGACTCAGCAAAATCTCTTGGGGTAACGCTGGACAATCAACTCAAGATGCAGAAACACATCAGTGCCTCTACAAAAGGAGCCAATTTCCACCTAAAGACCCTGCAAAAACTGAAACCCTATCTACCCGCCCACGATTTCAAACAAGCTGTGCAAGGTCTAGTTATCCTGCGCGTGGATTATGGAGCAGTAACCTTATGCGGCCTCCCAATATCTTCGACAGCCCCGCTAAGAGCCACGATCAACTTAGCGGTGAGACTTATTACTGGCTCTAAGAGAAACACTCATATATCCCCAGACTGAAGAGCCCTCAACTGGCTTCCGTTTGAAGCCAAAATTCTTATAAAAATCACATGTATGACGCACAAGGCCCTCCACCTCAAAGCCCCACAATACCCAGCTCAGAAACTGGTGCTCTCAGCGGGCAGCAGATCTTCCAGGAGTGCCAAGACTCTTCTTCTACAACCTCAACGATTTGCCTAGAAAAAAACGTATAACCGGTCCTTTTCTGGTATGGCTCCTAAGATATGGAACGCCTTGCCCAGTGAAACACGAATAAACCCTTCCTCCGCCTCCTTCAAATGAGAAGTGAAAACTATTCTCATGGCTAAATTCACATGAACTATTTGTCTATTCAATGTACTGTATTACTTGCTGTGCCTTGTGCTCATATTTGTCCTGCTGTTTACATTGTTTGAGCTAGCTTAGCACTGTATTGTCTAGTACTATTATAACCTACTCTCTTTATTCGTTGTAGACTATATCACACCGTCTACTTTGACTTGTAAAGTGCTCTGATACTCGCAAGAGTCTTGTTCGCGCTATATAAAACCTTCAAAATAAATAAATAAAATAAAAAGAGGGTGTCTAATCAACAAGCATTTGCAATGCAATAGGTCTCGCATTTATGTGGGACCTATTGCATTGCAAATGGTAAGCAACACGGACAACGGGAGGGCTGAAGGGTGGAAAAGGCATGGTCAACAGGAGGAAGGGTGGGAGGAAGAAGGCATGACAAAGGGAGGGAGGGGGAGTAAAGAAGGCACCAAAGCATGTTGTACCTGCAGTAGAATGTCTTTAAAGAAAATAGTGCTCATGGTCTAATTAACACATACTGTGTAACAACAGAAGTAAAGGGGTCAGTAGCCATAAGAGGTGACAAATGAAGAGGAGGCGGTACTAAGGAGGGACTAACAAGTCTATTGACGAATCAGAAGCCATCATTTAGGATGGACAATAACACAAGCCAATGGCAAATATTGGAGAAGAGTGGGCAGGGCTTGTATTCCCTACTCCTCTACAATAAGTATCGCAGAGCCGCGCATGCACGCTGGCTCTAGGCTCGACCTAATAAGGGATCAGACATATAACTCCCTAGAGGATCTGGTTCATTAACCTTCACACTTTCCCTAGGCTCCTTAGTCCAAGTAACTTCCTCACATCCTGACTAATCAGAACCAAATTCAGATGAGCAACTTAACTCAACTTCAGCACTTCCCGAACCACAGAGTGCTCATGACCCCTCTTTAAACATTCTGCCAACCAGAATTTCTTTTTTTTTTTTTTTGGGACAAAGAGGTGCAGCGCGCACATAGGTTTCCCTTAACACAAAAGAAAACCACAAATCCGAAAGCAAGGGCTATTCTAGTATACATTGGGAATTTCTTGTTGAGGGAGGAAATAATTAAAAAGGCAAAACCTATGACTAAGCGTTCATATAAGGATATAAAATTTTTTACCCGCCCAGATTTTTGCCACACTACTGTGGAGAGAAGGTGGCGTATGAGGCAACTAATAACGCCCTTTCAGAATCTGGGATGTGAAGTATATTTAATGTTTCCCTGCCGACTCAAAGTTGGCCACAATGGCCAATTTAGGGTTTTCTTCTCAGAAGTAGTAGCGCAGGAGTATCTGAATTACTTAAAAGAAGTGAAAGCACAAAGAGAGGGGAAGACACAAAATGAGAGAGCGTTAGCCATAAGACAAACCGAGTATGTGACACAAAAAAAGAAAAAATGAAATGAAATAAAAAGAGAATAAAGTATTAAGGGTGGGGCAGTACGGGTAAATAGCACTAGTGATACAGATTGTACAAAATGATACTAACACTTCGGGAGGGTGGGAACGGAGAGGCCCTCTGGGGGAGGATCGGCTGTCAGATAGAGGTCAATATTGACCTCTTTGCCAGTAGGGAGGGGGGGTGGGAGGGATGGGGCCTAGGGGAGGGGGAGGGGGGGAGGGACAGGACACGACAACGCAGAAAAAGGCAGAATTGTTGATGGAAGTAAGGACAGGAGTGGGAGGAAAAGGAGATAAAATAAGATACAAGATAAGAGATATGAGGTTGAAAAGAAGAAGAAGGAGAAATATAATCGATAAGATGAGGGAAAAAAAAGGTATAGAGCGGTAAAGTATGAGTATGAGTATGAGTACAAGTATAGCTGGGTACACAATAGATATATAAAGAAACACTTATGGGAACGAAGTATGTGACGTGGAATGTTTGTGGGCTAAATGAGGCTCAAAAAAGACTTAAGGTATCACTGTTATTAAGGCAAAGGAATGTAGATTTTATTTTTATTCAGGAAACGCATGTCATGAGCTCACAAGATTTCTTTTTGAAACAATTGGGTTTTCAAGTATTGGTAGCTTCACAGCAAAATGTTAAAAAAAGAGGAGTTGCTATATTATCTAGAGATAAAAACATATGCTTGAGAAAAAAAGCACACGATCAATGGGGAAGATGGGCAATGGTTGAATGCATGATTGATGGGGAGTGGACAACGCTGATAAGTGTATATGGGTCAACCGAGGATGACCCGGAGATTTTCCAATTTTTAGATGTGGAATTAGCCACTTGGGCTCCGAGAATTATAATGGCAGGAGACTTGAATATTAATGGTGCTGATGGATTAGGCTTAGGCTCATTTGGTAAATATTGTGGCAGAAAAAAACGAATGTGTCGTGCTTTACAAGAATTAGCAACTAATAATGGTTTATCTGATGTATGGGGGAAAAGAATGCCAGGGAATAAGGGTTATACATACTATTCTGCCCCACACAAAATATGCGTGAGATTGGATTATTTCTTTGTTTCAAATGAAATATTATTAGAATCTAGGATAGATAGACTCCCGCGAATCCTAAGCGATCACAATCCCCTAATCCTCACATTGAGAAAATCAATAAATACTAAACAGCAAAGGCAATGGACTTTTGAAAGGGCACTATTATTGGAAGAAAAATACGTGGAGCACATGAAGTTATGGATTAAAGAATTCTTTGAGAACAATAGAGATAGCACTTCTGTGGGGGTGGTTTGGGATGCATTCAAGTCGGGGGTACGGGGAGAGACTCTGAGTTTTAGTTCGTATAAGAGAAAACAGGAACAAAGGAAAAATGTGGAAATAGCCGAGGCAGTACTTAAAGCTGAGGAGGAATTAGAGGAATGCATTTTGAGTGGAACCCCGGTAGAAAATGTGTACTTGAAACTATTAAAAGTGAAGGGTGAAGCTGAGGGAGATATTGCTAGAAGGGCTGCAAAACTTTATACTAGTAAAAGAGAAAAATGTCACGAGTTTAGTGAAGCAGTGGGAAGAACTTTAGCAGTTCGAACAAGACAACAAGAAGCACTAGGTACTGTAAGGGAGATTAAGGATTCTTCTGGTAGGATACATACAGAGACTGAGAAAATAAGGGAAGTTTTTAGATCTTTTTATGAAGAGCTATACGAGGAACCGATAAGGAGTGATCCCGGGAAAATTAGAGACTATTTACAGGATATTCCGGTGGCTAGATTCATGGGAGAAGAGGCAGATAGTCTAGAGGAGATTTTCTCGGAGGAAGAAATAAAAAATGCTATATCAAATCTCCCATCTGGAAAAGCAGCAGGTCCGGACACGATCCCAATAGAGTTTTATAAAATATTCTGGGATGTTCTAAAAATAGATATGCTTAGGACAATGCAGAAGGCACAAGATGGTAATTCAATACCTAAGACATGGGGAGGTGCCGAAATAGTTATAATAATAAAAAAAGGGAAACCAGCAGAAGAACCTGGATCATATAGGCCTATCACGCTGATGAATACGGATACTAAAAAAATTTCTAAGGCATTGGCGATAAGATACGCTAAGATAATAGACAGAGTGGTGAGCAAAAATCAGCATGGCTTCATACCTGGGAGGGGCACCACCCACCATACGCCTAAAGTGATTACACTGTTTGACGCCGCAGCAGTCTCAGGAGATCAGATGGCAATTATGTTATTAGATGCAGAAAAGGCATTTGATCGGGTCTCCTGGGACTATCTGTGGTATACATTGGAAAGAGCAGGAGTCAAAAAGGGGTTCATTAAAGCAGTCCAGGCGCTATATGTAAACCCCGTGGCCTCGGTGAGGGTGAATGAGGGGGTCACTACCCACTTTGGGATAAGGAGAGGTACAAGACAGGGTTGCCCCTGTTCCCCATTGTTATTTGCAATGTACATGGACCCACTAATCCGGAGAATAGAAATGAGTGTTTTAATAAAACCATTACCTACACGGATTGGGTATTGCAAAATATTGGCATATGCCGATGATGTTGCAGTAATTACACCAGATCCAACGGAGGCTATTCCTCAAGTAGAAGCGGAAGCCCTGAAGTTTAGAATAATCTCGGGCTATAAACTTAACACTGCTAAGACCCAGATTATAAAAAATTGGCACACCCCCTGTACAGATAGTCGAGTGATTAAATCTGGAACATATTTGGGGGTGAGTATATCAGCTGAGTTAGATAAATTAGTGGAAACAAACATAACCCCTTTAATAAACAAAGTACGGAAGGATTTAGATAGAATAGATAACTTGCATCTATCAATTCTGGGGCGGACCAATGTGGTAAAAATGCTGGTGTTACCGAAGTTTCTTTATTTTTTTTAGAGCAATCCCTTTATTATTTGAGAACAACTTATTTAGGAAGATAGAATATATGATTAATAGGTTTATATGGGCAAAGGGAAAAACTAGGAGAGCACTCAGGTTCATGACGTTGCCAAGGGAGAGGGGAGGGTGGGCACTACCAGATTTAAGGTTTTATTATTGGGCAGCAGCTTTACAAAATATGGTGGGTTTGGTGGGCGGGGGAGAAGACGAAGGAGGGAATGAGTTAGGCTCATTGGCAATATATGGCTTGCTACTAGGGCCAGAAGCAGAAAATGTTCTTTTGAAGTATACTGAACCCAGCTATTACAAAAGGACACGGTTTAAGACACTCATCGCTGCATATACTGTATGGAAAGCTTTCACACAAAAATTTGGGTTGGGGCGGTATAATGCATATACGAGATTGAAAGGAAATCCGAATCTATCCGAGGAAATTACATCAGGGACTATATTGGCAGAATGGGAAAGAAAGGGGCTTAGAAAGGTGGGAGACATCCTGGGGCAGCAGGGAGTCTACCAGTTTTCTGAGTTACAAATTAAGTTTGCATTAGATAGAAGACAATTTTTCAAGTATTTACAAATTAGGAGTTTTCTATATAATAAGAAAGGTGGTCCATCAGGGTTTAATAAAAATGCAATTATGGAAGTGATACAAGCAGGGGAGGAATGCACCATTAAGAGATTTTATGCAGAATTGCTGACCTCAAAAGAGGATGATATAGAGAAATGGGCAACTAAGTGGAAACATAGTCTGGAAATTAGTGAGGAAAGTTTCGATATATCCTTAGAAATGGGATATACATTGTTATGCTCAGCGCCTCTACAGGCACAACATTACAAAACATTATATCACCTATATCATACGCCTGCTAAAATAGCTCAGTGGGGTGGTACAACTGGAATTAATTGCTTTAGATGTGGGGATTCAGAAGCAGACTTAATACATATATTTGCAACATGCCCTCACTTGCAGTTGTTGATAAAAGACATTGAGGGTTTTATAAATCAAGGATTAGCAATAGATGCGATTCTTACTCCTTCAATTATTCTTTTGGGGGTAAAAGAAGAGGGGGATAAACAGCAGCAGAGCAACACCAGGGCAGATGAGAGATGGGAATATTTCTTATTTTTGGCTATGGCAGTATTAAGACTCTGTATTGCATCGTCATGGTTAGATCCTAAAACTCCGACATACCACCAATGGCTGGCTAAATTACTCTCAATATATAACTTGGAGATAGAGATCTATGCAAGAAAGGGAAAAAAGGGTAGGAAAATTGGTAGACAGATCTGGGGCCCTATTACTCGGTGGAAGGAAGAGAGAGTGGAATAAAAGGTTTGATTTAAATAATTGATGGTTCGGATTGATTCGGATAGAACGTATTAACATTGTTTGATTTACATGGAAATTAAAAAACATTGTATTTCATTTTTCTTCTGTTAACTTGCCTAGTTATCTGTAATGCAAAATCTATTGTCGTGTCCTGTATGTATGTAAAATTTGGGAAAAATTTGTAAATAAAAAAAAAATAAAAAAATAATTTCTGCTCTTCAGAACCAACCGTATTACTCTAAATCATAGTTTCTAATTTGTTTTCATTCCCATGCCAATTTCAGAAGTCATCTTTTCCAAAGCTACTTTCAACCTCTCCTCCTACAGAGCCTCATTGCCCATCTGAGACCTCTGTTCACTCATCTTCTAAGTAATACCGGAAAACTTTATAAAGAAACAACTAAAAACAGCTCACAATATGTACTAAGAAATTTCTAAAAAATTTGCCCAACCAAAGCAAATACTTAATTCAAAATATTAAACCACTAAAGGCACACCACAACAACTGCTGACAGTGCCTCTGCTATATCTGTCAACAGAAACTGACTAAAGTCAGCCAAACTTCACTGTAACCCATAATAATAAATGGTAACATTCCCAACCTCCTAAAACAGCTGCCTAATGGCAATACCACTCCTGAGTCCTTTCACTATTTCAATGATGTCTGAATAAGATCAGCACCTCAGACACCGATGCTCGTATGAACATTTTATTTTACCTGAGTTTACTTATGAAGCCATATCCTTAAAAGCGGCTTCATTCCAAAACATAGGTTACGCTGAAGTGCTGTATGTGCCACAACTTGCCCGCTGACTGGCTCTAATAACAAGCTTCCTATGAGGCTGGCTCCATGCATGCATGCAGAAGTTGATGTGCTGTCTGATGCCTGCACTGGCTCCTAATGCGACCAGCTCGACTGCCTGGCATGCGCAGCATATGAGCTTCTTGAGCCCCCAACTGTTGCACCAAACGGACACCAGACATTTCCCTCAGAAAAATGAAGACCCCAGAAAAAACTCTAAAATAGTCATATGTGCTATGCCAAACTTACACACAGTCCACTGCCGACTGATTTAAAATGGGAAAAGCACATTGACCATAAAAGTTATCTAGAAACCTCAGTAATCAACCATACCTGAACTCTAAGCGCCTAATAATGAGTTTGGTCAGCTGCTCAAGTTGCGGTGGAGGTGAGGTGGCCATTAGGGACCGCTGCACGAAGTAGTCTGACTACCATATTACAACTATGGTGGTCGGACAGCAATAGGATTGCCACACCCATCAGGTATCTATGATCCATGCCGCAGTTGTCTGAGGGCCGCAATATGCCGGTAGTTCCACAGCGGCCCCACCAAGCATATTACGAGTTTCCTCACCACCTAGAAGCCCGCCATTAAACCTGTGGCAGTGAAGAAACTGTTCCCAGATGACCTGAGGATGCATGCAGGGAGCACGTGTCTGCAAAACACCCTGTCTCTTGCAAGGCAGGTATCCTGGTTTAATGTCCAGGTGGTCGTACAACATTGAATTAGGAGAATTTGTGGACACTGTGGTAGTATTCTACATCAATGATATCATGATCTTTTCAGAGAGTATGGAAAAATACATGCAACAGTTTAGGGCTATATTTGAAACAATACAAGAACATCAGTTGTATGTGAAATTGGAAAAAATATGCTTTTTCATGTGGAAGAAGTAGAGTTTCTGGTATTTATTCTCTCTTTAAATGTAATTTCTAGGGATTCAGCTAAAGTCAAGGTAATCCGATATTCTCCCTCATGCAGTTCTGTGAAAGAAGTGCAAAGTTTCAAAGGGTTTGCAAATTTCAATCGCTGTGTCATAAATAAAGTCTCCGAAAAATGTTTTCCCATAACTTGTCTCTTGAAGAATTGAGTGAAATTTACCTGGGCCTCAAAGGCATAAACTGCTTTTAATTTTCTGAAAAAGCATTCGCCATAGGTCCAACTCTTTTCCATCCCAATCTAGAAGAACCCTTTTGGTTTCCCCCTAGCTTTTTGTCTTCAGACCTCCTGCTTGCTGACTACATTATTGCTGACCTTGTGCATTTTACCCCTGCTAGTGCCAAGCAGTGCTAAAGTGCTTGTGCTCTTTTTATAAAAAATTGCAAAATTGTCTTAAAATTCAACTGCCATATTTAATTTACTTTAAGTCCACAGTAAAGGGGCACACACTGTAAATGAAATGCTACTAGTGAGCCTGCAGCACTGGTTGTGCCATACACTAAAGTAGCACTCTATACATGCCTCAGGCCTGCCATTGCTGAGCCTGTGTGTACAGTTGAAGCTGCCATTTCAACCTAGTAAAGTAAACCCTTTTGCCAGGTCCAAACCTCCCTTTTTAATACATATAAGTCACTCCTGGGGCAGGCCCTTGACAGCCCGGATAACAGGGTGCAATGTATTTCAAAAGCAGGGCATGTACTTTTAAGTGTCCTGGTAATGAAAAACTCATACATTCATTTTTAATTACTGCAAGACATACATTTTCAAAAGGGAAGAGACAAGCAGTTCATATTTGGTGTCTTTGGAATCCTAATCTAAACCCCTAATTTATGGTGAAGTCAGATTCAAAATTACAATTCTGAAAATACACTTTCATAGAGTTGGCCTTTTCTTGTCTTTGGTGCCTGCAGCCTGTCTGTGGGTCACATGACTGGGCGTGGGGACAGTTGGGCTTTGTGCATTCCCAGACAGCCACACAGAATGTGTGACTGGATGGACCATCACTGGCAGGATGGGCAGTAAGAGGTGGGCACAGCCCCACTTACACTAGAAGAGGCTGTATCCTGTCTACACACAAAGGGCTGCATACCCCGTATAGATAGTCTGGAGCCAGGGAAGGCAGGGCATCTGTGCACTTCAAAGGCACAACTGTGTATAAAAGAAGTACCTCCGACACCAACTCTTCCATATACTTCAGTATCTGTGGATACTCTGCTGGGAATAAGGAATTATGTGCTAGTACAAGGATTATCAATCTGCTGAACTGCTGCTCTAAAAGAACTGCTCCCTTGCTGTGCTGTGCTGCTGCTCTCTTACCTAGGGAAGTAGAACAAAACCTGAAACTTGATCTTGAACCCAGAACCCCAGAGTGACATTCAAGGGCTTGTATGCTGGCCTCCTGATATGAGCATCAGGGACATAAAAGGCTCACCAACCAGCTCCTGGAGCAAGCTACAGTGTTTTCCAAACCCCCAAATGGTGCCTCTCAGGTCTTGGACCCTTGGTGTGGCTCAAAAGATCAGGAAATCAAGCTTTTGGCCTCTTTGCAACTGAAAATGGGCCCGTTCACACCGAGCTTCTTACATACTTGCTTTGTGGAACTGAAGACAGCCTTTGACTGTGTTGACAGGATGAAGCTTTGCTTAAACTTTCCAACTGGGAGATCACAGGAAAGCTACTGAAAGCAATACAACTTCTCCACACAGACACATGTATAGAGATCTAAATAAGGGCTGGAGAAAGGCTCTCCTCCTGAAGATCTCAATACCAACTAGTCATAAACAGTCATGTGTGCACTATTCAACCCATGCTCTCAAAACAGGTGGACAACAACTGGCTATTATGTTATATGCAGATCATATTGCTCTCTTTAGCCGAACCAACATGGGCCTACAGAGGTTGCTACACAAGTTATCCTTATAAACCCTGGACAATAATTTGCAAATTAAGCTAAATAAAACAAATGTGCTAACCAACAATAGCGAATACAAATACTAAGGGAACACGTTTAATGTTAAAGGTGCCTACCAATGGCACAGGGAGCCAATAAAATCCAAAGCTGGTTCACTCCTCGCAGTCTTCCTTTCACTACAATTAAGGTTAGAAAGCTACTCGTTCCTACCTCTAGTAGAGGCCATCAAAGCAAACGTCCTGCCAACCATCACATACAGCAGAGAAGCTCTATAGCCATGACTCGCTTTTGCTGGAAAGAGTGCATCTCATGCTGTATTGGCAGCTTCTTTTGGCTAACTAGCAATGGCTCCCCTAACCAAACAAGGTTTGAGTTTGGGCTTAAAAGCAAAGGTATACATGAGAAGAAGCCTTGAGAGTGAGAGGTGCCGAAGAAACTCTCTTGACTGAAGACTATGGATCATACTTTCAAAATATTCAGTTCAAGTGCCCTCATTGGGATTATCCACAGTCTGTTTTAGGCAATCTGCAATTTTTGGATTTTTGGGTCTCATTTTAATAAAATTATGTACCCTTTACCTCTCCTTGAGGACAAAAACGTGTTTTCAAAGTGAGTGCACTCCTGGTTCATCATTCATCCTTACAAATCTAAGGTCCTGTTGGTCCTTCACATAAAAAAAAAGTTCTTTGCGCCTACACCTCGGAGGGTTTCCAACTTTAGATCTGTGCACAAAAATGTCTTATGACAGCATCTGACAACCTCTGCAGGGGCTGCAACTAAGTCCCTAAAACTTTCATGCACATAATCTGCATTTGCCTAGCATTCCAAAATGAGTGCAGGGATGAATTGTACCGCTGTTTTGAAACTTTGAGAGTACGAGCATGCAAGCAAGCAGTAATCGCATGCTTTGATGGGGCAATCACAAGTCTAAATACACAGATGATTAAATTTTTTGATATGCATTTTAAAAACATTCTCTATGTAGTAACCTAGACGTTGATGTCAACTTATCCAAAGGAACTCAACAGTACCTAACTGTGTGCTCCTTGGACAAACTTTACAAGCAATTGTGTACTTTATGCACACTGCATTTTACCTGCCTACGACATCAAGAATTCAGCCTCACATGACTGATCCAAATTTTATTGTGTTTTAAAAAAAAAATGATTGCTGTATTGTATGCAGTGGTTTTTATTAACTGAGCATTTAAAACAAATGAATTGAAGCACCAAGACTGTGCTGTTCGCACTGAAATGCAGCGCAAGCCACTGCCAGTCAATCTCTTCATACAGCAGAATGAACAGCCCACCAGAGACCGCCAAAGCAAAGCTCCAACCTACCCGTCCTTGTCGTCTGACATGCTCTTTGAACCACATCGACTACCACCCTAAAGACTCTCCTTGCGACCCTCTCCAATGTGAACGGGACTCGTGGAACAAAACTTGAGAAGGTAAATATTCAGCAGAACTAATCTGGAACTGTATCTGACCCGTGCTCCATTGCAGAAGCCTTGAACTTTTGACGTTGAGCAGGACCAGCATGACCAGATAGATGCAGTTGGCACTTTCTGATTTCAGGCATTATTTTACAGTGTATTCTTTAAAATACATAACTCTAGCTCAACTGATTGGGGTCAAGTTGTTTTGGACTTATTTTATTTATTAAATTAAGCTCTATTTTCATACCTAGTGTGGGATCTTTTTTGTGTGGTGTTTTCGCTGTTTTACTTTTTGAAGTGTTCCACAAATACTTTACACATTTTCTGTCAGTTAAGCCTTACTCTTCTGTGCAAAGCTACCAGATGGTTGAGCACAGGTTGATTTGGGGGTTGCTTGGTCTTCTCCTGACTATGATTTTGATTGCTGCGTGATCAGGGCTCACAATCCAGTCAACCAGTAACCCAATTTCTGGCACTTTGTATGTTGAAGCGGATTCAGCCAGTGGGGGGATTATATTTCGAAGACATACATTCACATTCAAATTTCACACAGTAGTATTCCATTCCAATAACTAAATCTCTCCAGAAATCAATAACTCCATCACTGACAGGGAACCTATGCACCATAAAAGGATGCAATCCAGGAGGAGAGACACTACCTCTTGGGAGCTCAGCATGTCATGACTGTGATTACTGACCATAGGAACCTGCAGTTCCTTAAATCTGCCTGAACACTTACCTCTCAGGCAAGTGATATGGTCATTATACTTCACAGACTTTAATTTTCTTATCAAATATAGATCCTTGAACAAATAATGGGAAGTGGATGCCTTCTCTAAATTAAACAGAGATAATTTCAGACATTCCAGAAACACTTCAATCATTCTTACAGAAACCTTTGCCTGTGCAAAGATGTATTCTGAATTTGAAAGAGGAGCCCAAGAATCTTTATTACCAGAAGAGTTAAAAAAAGTAATTCCAGAGAGAGAAGTTGGTGACTACATTCAATACTTGTAGGGAACTTTGTATTCACTAACTAAAGAATTCCAAGAACTGGCTTTTCGATCTTATCATAATGACAACTAGCTGGGCACAAAGGAGTTCATAAGACAATGGCTTTGACTAAGAGACATTTTTTGTTGACGGGTCATGGGTTCTCAGATAAGACAATACATTCTAACTTGTGAGAAATGTGTTAAAGAGAAGTTAAATGACAGGCCATCAATTGCCTTTTCTGAAATATTTTCTACAGTCGTCATTCAAATTTCTCAGTCACTCTGGCGCTGCGAGTTTCCAAGATAGAAACTGCTCTGGTGTAAAACGAAGGTCAACAGTTTACCTTTTAAATTTCCAGTGTAAGCAAGCAGAGACTTCATTGTGAATGTGCAGGGGTCACACTGCGTGTTTGAACTGTTTTTTGTTTGCAGTAAGTATTGTCTCACTGACACACTCACTTCACGAGAGTAAGAGAAACTTAATTCCTCATATGTGGTTTCTGCTTCAGCATGATAGTTGGTGTGCAGTAGAGCCTCGTTCCTTGACTCAAAAAATAATTCTGATGGAAATTATTCTAACAGGTATTTCTGAGGTGAATAAAAAAAGATGCCCTGAATGTTTGGCTCTAGTTAATAAGAGAACACCAATAGGTAATTTCCAGTATGCCTAAAGTGAGTTTAAAAGACTGGTGAATAATTTTTACCACAATGGAGTTTCCATGAAGCATCCTTGATTTAGGGCGTTGTTTTGAGAGTATATTCTGAGTGATTTGTGCAAAAGAAAGTAAGATAAAAACTCAAAGACACTTAAAGAACCCACAACAGCTAATTTTCTACATAAGAAAGATGCTTTTCTTTTTAATTTGAAGTGTAAAGTATTTAGGCACAATTAATATGCAAATGCTTTTCTAATTTAGTGCATTTGATTCTTGTGACAGTGCAAAATTAAAAAAGTGTACTAGAGAAAATAACAGACAAATTTTGTCAAGCGTGCCTCTGCTCACAAAATGATTTGAAAAAAGTAGGAGTAATCATGCTAAGAAATTTAAATATTGGAAGAAATGAATTGGTTTCAAGCTTGTTTCACTGGATGAACTGCAACTTTGCACAAGATAGACCTTATTGACCAGAATGCATTCAGAGGGCTACTGATTCATTGGTGACTTGAAAGCCACACCTGAAGGCTATGAGTGAGTGCCAGTCCTGTTTTGAGTACTGCCAAATGGAGGTTTCTGCTTTTTGCATAAAATAGTTCCTGGGTCCAATGACAGTGCAACAGAGGAAGCTGACTCTTGCAGTAATATGCTGCTTTTTAGTTTAAGAAATGTTTTTATTTATAATAGAAAGGATACAATGTAGCACATACAAGATGAAGTCCATATATAAGAATTAATTAAGTTGGTAAGTAATGAATAGAGATAATAAAAAGAAAAAGTGACATCATAAACATTAGACAGGTAACCAAACCATGATATAGTTATAATTAAATAACAAAAAGTAAAAAGAAATACAGAGTTTAACTGATAAATAACATAAAAACCATATGAAACACAATTCATGGGAGTTTAGGCCCCTCCTCAATCTGAGGAGTATGAAGACTTGATTTGCTTGAAGGCATGTCCAAAAAAAATTAGTGATGGGTAGCCATAAAAGATCATGTTTGAGTGCGAAGGACATTGGAGCAACAAATGCTCTGTCTAGTCTATGATTATAACAAACGCCATACCACAAGGCCGGAAAAGATACTTTAGTAGCGTCCTTCCATGCCTTAGTGATCTGTTGAAAAGCAACTTCCAGAAGTAAATCAATTAGGTGAATATTATTAGAATGTACAGCCCAATCCTCAGATACACTACCAAGGAATAGGTTAATAAAATGAAAATGGATTTATGTGTCAAAAATGTTATTAATTTGTTGCCAGAAGTGTAGCCAAAAGTTGCAAACACGTGAAGATTCAAATAGCATGTGTTTCAACTCTGCTGAGATAGCATTGCATGTCCAACAGGATGAGGAAAGAGAAGAGTTTAGTTTACGGAGGGAAAGAGGGGCGCACGTGAGCCTATTATAGATAAAAAACAAAGATTGAGAAATGTTAGCTGCTTAGCTGCTCTAGAAGCTTACCTCATCTTAGCCCAGATTTTATTCCAAACAGAGGTAGAGAAGGAGGTCTGGAAATCAGACTCCCAAGAAAGTTCTATCTCTGGCTTGATTCGGGTATCCAGAGGGGAAGTTGTCAGTTTATACAGTTGAGAAGCAGATGGAGAACCGGGTAGAAGTAAACACATATAATGAGGAGTAGAGGTAGAAGCCAATGGAAGTTGATTATAGGCCGATTGAATTAAATAAATTAAAGAAGTATAATGAGATTCATAGGAGGCAGGCAAGACGAAACACGCTTGGGCAGATTGGAAAGAAATACATGTATTCTTTTGAGAAAGTTGGTATATCCAACAAAGACCCTTAGCATGCCAAGTTTTCCAGAAGAAACATTTGTTATTAACCTTAAGGTATTTATTGTACCAAAGAGAAGATTGCAAAAATCGTTCTTTAGGGTCCTGACATGAAATAATAATAGGTTGTAAAATTTAACAAGTGTTTTTAAATATAGGGAGAGATAAAGATGGCGTGGTATGTGTAAGAGTTATAAATTCTTTAAAAGGAATGGATGAAAGAATAATTTTTCAATCTTTGTCCATAGGGGTAGATTAAATGCATCATCTTCTTGTAATAACAAAGAAGATTGTCTGAGGGAAAAAACTGTATGATAGGAATGAAAATCTGGAAATTTTACTCCCCCTAGGTGTTTAGGATTATGAGTTTATGAAGAGACATACACATTTTTTATTTGTTCCATAAGAATTTAGATAAAATTTGTATAAAGTAATTTATAATGAGAGTTAGGAATATTTACAGGAATATTAGAGATGAAAAAAGTATTATGGGTACTAACATCATCTTTATAGTATCTAGCTGACCAAATAAAGACAAAATTAAAGGATTCCAGCGAGACGTAAGAAAATTTGATGTTGCAACTAATTCCTTAAAGTTGAGTAAAACAGTCTCTTTAATAAAAGTAGTAAACCACAAACCAAGATATTTGATTTTAGTGGGATTCCAATGGAACTTAGAGGAGGCAAAATCAGCATGAAAGCATAGTTTGTTTAATGGAAGAATTTCACATTTGTCATGATTTAATTTATAGCCTGAGGCTGATGCATAAAGTTTCACCTCTGACAAAAAGGCTGGTAGCAAAGTTTGTGGATGTGACAGAAATAATAAGATGCCATCGGCATAAGCAGAACGTTTTAACTGATTACCACCATAATAAAATTCTTTCATTTGGATATTTGAATGTATCTTAATCAAAAAGTGTTCGTGAGCGAGGAGAAAAATAAGAGGAGAAAGAGGGCAACCTTGCAGAGAGAGAGGGAAAAAGAAGTAGCGACAAGGCCATTAACTGAAATAGCAGATGTAGGAGAGGAATATAACAAAGAAACATAATTAATAAAATTAGAGCCAACGCCAAACCAAGACAGAGAAGAAAAAATAAAAGACCAGCTAACTCGATCAAAAGCCCTGTGTCTAAGAAGATAGCGGCTAGAGAATGCTTACAAGAAGCAGATTTACTAAGTACATTTAAAAATAAACTAGTATTATCAGTAATAGGTGTACCTGTTATAAAACCGTTTTGTCCGTGGGGGGTTACAAGGTTAAGCTGTTTAACACAGAGCTTCCCTAATTTAAGCGTTAACATTTCTGCCTCTTAAACTTATTAGATATCTGGGCCTACACGTGACAGTGAACTTCCTTCAATTTTCCATCTGAATTATGGTAAAATACTGGATAAAATAAAAAGTCTGCTAGAAAGATGGGCACTTTTACCCTTGTCAATAATTGGACAGGTCTCGTGGATATTTTTACTTTTAAATCTTCATTTAAAGGTTCCAATCTCATATTTTAATGAAGGTAACAAGGTGATTCGGGAGTAAAAACCTTGGATTAAGCTATCTATTTTACACTTGGATGTAGAACAGGGGGGGGCTTGCATTACCATTTTTAGCTACTTATTATCAAGCGGCGCTTCTTAGCTTAATAATGCAACTTTTGGCCCCTATTTCGAATTTTGATAATTTTCTATTTGATCTTATGTTAACAACAGTGCAATTAAGCTACCCCCATTCCTGTGCAAAGTTACCAAAAAAGACAAGATACAAGGTTGTGAATACATCCTTAGGCCGCATGCAGCGGTTTAATAAAAACTATAATATTCCATCATGCCATGCATATTCCTCTATTTATGACTGTGAGGTATGGATCCTTAAGCTCTCGCAAAAGGGGGTACAGCCCTAATCTATCCTAGTTTTTTTTAAGCTAGGCGACTTTTACAACGGTGCCAAGCTGATGACGTGGGAGGCTTTCCAAGGCAATTTGAATCTTTGACTAAGCTTCAAGCAGATCACATGTTTCCTCCTGACCAAATATAAAGGAATCAGTGAAAGAGTTAGATCAATTTCAAAACATTAATTATTGAAATGGGCCAAACATTTTACATATTGTATAGTCTTTATTATCTTTGGGGATAAGACAGAAGAGGGCATCTTGAAATGAACCACTAGAATTATGACAATTATGAGAGTTGATGTAATTTGGGAAGAAAGACTTTAGGGAAATGCGAATAAAATTCTGTAGTAAAGCCATCAGGCCCTGGAGCTTTACCACGTTTAATAGTGCTCATAGCATTTGAAATGTCTTGACATTGAATCTCATCATCTAGAGATGAAAAATCAATATTGCGGTGAGAAGGAGGAGTAATCGAGGATAAATAATGAGGAATATCTTCTTGACTAATGGGAAATTCCGGAGTATAAAGACTGGGTAAATTCCTTAAAAATATTTTCATTTTTATAAACCATATTATTAGAAGTATTGAGGATAGACTCAAACTTAGTGCGATATTTTTTAACTTTGAGAATTTTTCTTGCAACATCCCAGCTTTATTGTGACCACCATAGTATTTAGCTGAGGCTTTAAGTAAGAAGCATTTGCAATTTAATAGGTCTCGCACTCTTTTAGAGTTATACCTATTGGCGTTGTAATGGAAATGTGTTTTTACCAATGTGAGAAACAAAGCAAGAGCGAAAATGACAGAAAGGTAGAGCGAGATAGTATATAGAGACAGTTAGAGTTACGTGTGTATATAAGTGTGAGGTAGAGTGAAGAGAGAGAGAATGAGATAGAGAGTGGAAGAGAGTTAGAGAAAGGTAGAGTTACATGCTGGCGGCACGGGATACTTGTAAAAAGCATTTCCAGAGTGAAGGTACTCCCAAAGCTACTTATTATATTTTGGCGTCATCCTGTGTTGTTATACTTTGAAAATATACTATTGGAATGCAAAACAAAATGCTGTGGATGCATCATGGTGGCCAGTAGAACGCATTCACCTGGTGCAGAGTGTCCGCGGGAAGCTGTGTTGCCCTGAAGAGCCTGCCCGCATTGCTGCTCCTTACTGTGCTCCATCTGCCCATCCTCTCCATATAACACCACCCAAACAGCCGCAGCGCAAGATGAAAATGGTGTGCCGCACTGTTTAAAAATTAAATGTAATAATTTTTTTAAAGAGTTTGTTGAGCCACGCATACCAAAATTAAGAGCGTGGAGGAAATCACCCACTGTATCATTGCATCGGAGACGTGCAGGATTTGACGCTCTGTATTTGCCACAATTGTTGCGTAGTTAAGCAAACGCAGTTTAAGTATTTGAAGTGACTGAAATGGAACCGAGCGGTATTCTAAGATTCTCAATGTGCTATTTGGGCTGCTGGCTCACATACATTTTTATAGGAATAAAGTTGAACGTAGCTTTGAAAATAATCTCTTGCCGTATTAAATTAGTTTTTTATCCAGGTATTACTTTTTTTATCTAACATATCGTACAATAAACAAAACAAAATTATAATTGCTACCGTAATTTTCCGACCTATTAGACTTCTAAAAGTTTCTCTTGTATCCATTTTCTAAAATGTGAGGGACACCTCGTACACAAGTAGGATTTTTTGTTTACAGTAAACTACTTTCAGAGTTCAATAGAAGTTGTACAAAGATGTACATAATAGTTTTAAATGTTGAGTGAAATGATTCTCAAGAAATACTCCAAGAAAAATAATTTACATTTTTTACTAAACTAATAAGAATGACCGATATCAGAAAATAAATGAGATACATTAGTCACTGAGCCATGACGAATGTTTTAACACTCACTGTGTGTATTGCCAGGAATTCCAGAAAGACAAAATGATTAGGCATAAGCTTACATAGTCCATGCAAAACACCAATGCCTGCTAGCGGCACAGCTTTACCAGTCTTAAAAAGTGAACACATGACCTAATGCTTCTTCTCGAACGGATAAGAAGGTTTTGAAGGATTTTGACTGTTCCTAAACAAGTACACACCAAGCACCACAGAAGCAGTCCATGTGATAAGTAGGACTGCATTAAAGGGGACAGTAACTTAATGTTGCCTCTTCTGCCATAGTAGGTAGACACATGCCTCTTTTACACTGCTTACATCAGGGAGGATATTAGAATAAAATGCAAGGGGAGCCTGGGCATTGGCATCCCCTTACCAGCATCATTTCCTGTCAGCAAAGGTGGGGTGCTTGACTTACTGTCATTAGCAGGAACCAGTATCATAGAGGATAACTTCTGTGTTCTTTCTGGCCTCAAGATTAAAAGGGTGCACCATTCTCCTGTGAAAAAACCTCATCAAGTGCAGGCTACGCCTTTCTGTATGGAAGCAAGGTTTTTCTGAACCATGGTGTCTGGGTGCAAAGTGAACCTTCAAAAGACAACACAAGATTCTAAACAATATCTGGAGGATGCGCATATTAGGTTAGGTCAACTCGGTTTTCCTGGAAATCCCGTAAATGAACTCAGCACTTTAATAACAAAGTAAAAACAAAGTAAAAAGCATGAATGGAGTATAGAAACAAAATCTGTGTGAATTCATTTATTTTAGGTAATCATGATATATATATACACATTTGCCTCAAAGTATTATGACTATGATATAGCAACTGCTCTAGCAACTAATTCCTAGATGCATTTTATAATGGCAATTCAGAACAGAGATTTCACATTTATTGTACAACGGGGTATTGTCATGTGGGAATGCAAGTTGGTGATGAATGACAAAAATTTTCTTAGAAACTTCACACTGAAGTTATCGCTAATGGGAACTGCAGACCCTCAACTTTCTGCTTCTGTTTGCAGCCAATTCTTCTCAATAGTTTGCTTAGTCAGGCTGCAGCATCCTGCAGGACAGGAGTGCGACTGCTGGATTTACAATTGTTTCCTGCTCCAATAAATAACCCAGACGAGTGTCACATTAAAGGAGGGAAGCTGGTAAGTGGTGCTTTAGGAACAGTGTATTCGAGAAGGGGCGAGGCAATCAAATAAATAAATCACTGTGCCCTGGAGGGAAAGGAGTTACTCTGAGGGGAAAGAAGACTCTTTCTGCTCATCTGCAGCTCGCCCTCTGGAGAGGGGCTTGCAGAAGGGAAGCTTGGGTCATGTAGTTTCACAGGAGATCTAAGGGTGCAGGAGGGTCCCAGGTTACAGAAGCATTAAAAAAATATTAAACAGGGCGCTGTGCTATGCAGTGTGGCACCCGAGCACATTACTTTAAAAAAAATATGAACGCGAGCACCACAATTATAAATAAAAATAAACATGAAACAGGGCGCCGTGCTGGGCACCATAGTGGCACCATGGTGACACAAAAAATATTTAGCCCTTTACATAACACATGAACGCTTACACCGTAATTAGACTGTAGTTGGTGGTGCTGCTCCCGGTAAAACGGAAGTGATGCATCGGGAGAAACAACCATTAATGAGCCAGGCATTAAGAGTAGCTCAGGATTTAACCAATGAGCATGCAGCAGGTAGGGTTACACTCACTATACTACTTACTTCAGGTCTTACAAACAGCGCATGCGCTGCCTATGCTCGACCTAAAAACTAATTAGCATTCTCCGAGGATAGCTTATTAAAAGTAAATTTAGATTTAATAAGCTCCTTGAAGCATGTTCTCGAATTACCTTGAAGATAAGCTTTTTCTAACTGTTTGATATTGGCTGTAAGTGATTTCAATTGATTAAAAGATGCTTTCCTTTTACGAGCTACAAAAGAAATGATAAAATCCCTGGAGGCCGCTTTGAATGTGTCCCATATTATTTGAGGAGGAATTGTTGGCTTCTCGTTTTCAAGAAAGAAAGTAGTAGCAAAAGATTCAAAGCTTTGAGTGACGTTGGGGTCCAATAAGAGGGAATTATTAAATCTCCATCTTCTAACCCCTTGAGTCAGTGGAAAGAGATCTAGATCCAGAATGACTGGAGCATGGTCCGAAATGAATATGGATCTTATACTTGAGTTAGTAATATGTTGTGTGAGAGATTTAGAGAGGAATAGATAATCCAGACGAGATTGGGAAAGATGCACTTGGGAGACAAATGTGCATTTTAAAAGTGTAGGGTTACATAATCTCCGGGCATCTGCTAAAAATCTCTGCTGGATGGTAGAAGTAAATTGAGAGTGCTTGCAGGAGGGAATGAATTTTGATTTTGAATTTCGGACAATGATTGGACCAAAAATCATGTTGCAGTCACCACCGACCACTAAGTAATCATCCTTGTAAGACCTCAAGTAGATAAGATATCAGGCCAAAAGGTGTTATCTGTCGAAGTGGGTGCATAAAGGTTAACAATTGTCATGGGTATTTTATTGATTAACAAAGAGATAGAAACCCATCTACCCAATGAATCAGAGTCTTGTGTGATAACTTGCACATCCAACCGTTTATGACAAAATATAGCAACACCATTTCGTTTTCCAGTGCCAGATGAGGCAAAAACATGACCAACCCAATGCTGTTTAAGTTTAGATATTTCTTTTATCCATAATGTGAATTTCTTGCAGCAAAGCTACCTCATATTTTAAGTGAGAAAGATGTGTCAAAACTCTCTGACGCTTTATAGGAGATCCCCGACCCTTAACATTCCATGAAATTAGTCTTAAAGTCATCTATATTATAATTAACACGAATATACTTGTGAGATAAAGAGCGATAGCGATAGAAACATATCAAATTGTAAATTTCATGAGAACTATTAAAGAAACACTTGCAAAAAACGCACAGGATTGAATGGTATATAAATAACAATTCATGGCTGAGAATAAAGAGAGAAAGAAGAACCAGTATAAGAATAAGTATAAGAAGAAAAGTGCACACAAGGAATGGATTGGGGGTGGTGACACTACAGTAGGAAGAAGGTACAATGATCAGAAATCCCACAACAGACTGGGAGGGGAGGGTACACCAGCTAAATGAAAATAAAATGTTCAAATACTAAGACCGCACCTAATAAGAGAAAGTACAAGATAAAAAAGTAACAGTAGATGACCATGCTCACAATATATATTATACCAAAACAAATATAACAAGCAACACTAACAAATGACATCAGAAATGGTAAAATTATCAAATATAGGGACTGCACCTAACAAAAGAGAAGGCCAAACAAGATAAGTGAATAACAGTGAATGACGACATTCACAGTATATACGCATAACAAACCACAGGATAGCAAACAACACTAATATATGACATCTCGATCAGGTGTTTGGAGGCCTGGTCACAACCATCTCTTCTTTCCTGCAAGTAACCAGAAACTGTTATAGCATCACTGGATCCTCAAAAGTCATAGTCTTATTTTTATAAGTCATTTGGCAGGTCTCATATCCAAAAATCTCTTCCTTCTATCTGCTGTTTCTTTAGCATAATCTTGGGAGAAGAAAAGAGTGGAGCCCTGCCAAGTCATTCGACCTTTAAGTTTAGCTGCTTGAATTACTTTCAACAGATCCGTATATTCCAAAAAATAGATGATAACTCCTCTTGGTTTGACTGATGAAGTTGAGTCACGTGGTTCACGACGCAGTCGATGAGCTCTTTGAATGTTCAGAGTTGGAGTGGGTGTAAGATCAAGAATCTTTGGAACACAAGAGCTGAAGAAGGCAATTGGATCCAGACCCTCCAAACCCTCTGCCAAACCATAAATGCATAGATTATTACGCCTATTATGGTTTTCAAGATTTTCTACTTGTTTTTTAAGATGAGCAATTTCCAATTGCATAGAAGAAATCTTGAACGCCATGGTTTGAAAAGAGTCTATCATTTGTTCCATTTGTGCCATTTTATTTTCCATGCATTCTTTGTATTGTGAAGATGCTTATTAGTCTCCTCCTTATATAGTTGAAGGGCTTGAATCTCCTCAAGGAGCAAATCCATGGAGCTCGGTGGAGGAGAGGTGACTGGCAATGGAGGATCTTTTTGACCCGTTTACCAGCTACAAGTAAAGTGGAGTTAGTCAGTTTAGATGCACGGTTGGTGCTCGAAATTGGTATATTTGATGCTGGTACCATAGTTCCCAAATGGACAAGTGGAATTACTGGCAAAATCCTCCATGCCAGATAGAAGAATATTGAAGGGATAATAGTCCTCTAGGAGCACTGATGATGGAGTGGCGGCAGATGTGAGACGTACAGACTTCGTTCTCCCCATATAAAGCAAAATTAACTTCAGTTAGTGACATCAAAGGAGAGCAGAATAATTCATGTAGAGGACATAAAGATTTTCTGTGAGGAAAAATGAACACGGAACTGGTAGAAGAAGAAAGGTTGCCCATAGCCATATACTTTATTGAGGATTGAAGCTAGGCAACCAGGTACCTTAATTCATAATGTCTATGTGAGAGTTTTGACAGGAAAATATCAATTCTGTCATAATTGGGATAAACAAAGCTTCAATAGGCTCATTGGTGGTGAATTGAGTTGATTGGTGTGAGAGAAAAGGTCCAGGCAAGACAAAAAACACTGCTCTGTGCGGCAGAGAAAAGAAAGAGGCAGTTGGACAAAATGGCGGGTGCGAGTTCAAAGCAAAGATGCGCTCGCTGCAACTGCAATTACTGGAGTCTTCACATGAGAAGAATATGGTTTCCGAGGCTGCGATACTGTATGGCCCCACAGATCTCAATTGAAGGTGAAGTATGGTGTTGTTACCGCTGGGGAGTCCACAACTCTCCATTGAGCCGCCACTGACCTCTGCTAACAGGCGACCATCCTCGTCAGTGCCTAAGACACGCCCCCCAGTAATATGCTGTTTGATGAACAGTATAGAAGACACAGGTATTTAAATGTTCTACTGTAAATACATCTGGCAGTCAGTACCTACTGTGCTCCACCGAAGAGCTCATGAAGCGAGAAACACATGTCTGGGGCTAAGAAAATAAAAGATTTCAAGAAATGATTGGTTATCCTGCTAAGAGATTGAAGTATTGGAACAAACTTAATAGTTATCAAGCTTTGTTCTACTGGAAGAACTGCAACTTTGCAAAAGATGGACCACATTGACCAGTGTGCCCAGAGAAGGCTACTTGGTCATGTTTCACTTGAAACCCACCTCTGAAGGCTATTTGTGAGTGCCAGTCTTGTTTTGATTGCTGCCCAATTGAGGTTGTTGCTTTATGCTGACAAATGATAATATATTAGGCATATGCAGGGATTGTCCTTAGAAAGAGAATGTTGGAATATGTGCTGTGCTTACTTTTTAGATGCTTGCCACAAAACAATTCAAACCAACAGAACAAATAAACAGAAAGTGATGCTGATTGTGAACATCCAAAAAGCTGCATAATTTACTTTGAGGCAATATCTCATTTCTCCCCCATCCTCAAACCCCCCTGTGTATTCATTGCTTTTAGAATTTAGGAAATCTTTTGCATGTGAGCATAGGTGGGCATTAAGAGATATTGATTTTCTCTGATGTACGTTGTTACAACGCATGTTGTAACAACGCATGCCTTTACCACGCAAGTCTTACAACGCAAGTCGTTACAACGACTTGTGTTGGAGGGCGTGGATTTAGGAATCTTATAATTTTATATTCCAACACCAGTCCCCGTAACAGTAGGGAAGGTGTTGGAATATAAAATTGCAAGATTCCTTATCCCACAGCGCCATCCAGCGCAAGTCGTAGTAACGACTTGCGTTGTAATAGCTGCGGGGTAAAGGCACTGCGGTGTAAAAACCGTGTTGTAAACGATGTTCCCCATTTTCTCCTGTGGAATCCTTTGGCGCAAGGTTAGTTTTGGCAAGCTCTGCCACAACTCATCATTAGTAATGAACATGGCAGTATCAAAACTAAGATATATAGAGCCATTGCGGATAGTTGGCCAGCCCCTGATATTGGAGCACAAACAATGAGGGATGCAGACTTGGAGAAAATGCTTTCTGAAAGTGTGGTATCATTGTTGCACTCAAACAGAGAAAATGTTTCTGAACAGCAGACAAAGTTATACACTTTCATTTTTTACACAGTTTACATTACACCATGGCTCCCCTTGCGGCAATGGGGTTGAATGTGGGTCCAGGTTGTCCTTGATGCCATGCAGTCAGAGCTGTAACATACATGTGGCTTGGTTGCGTGCACTAAGAGCTCACTATTGGGTTCAAGTGTCAAGACCCTTTGAAAGTGATGCACATGGATCTGACTCACTCACCTCTGATAGCTTTACTTGGCTACATTAATAAGGTTCTCAAATAAGTTCACAGCCACGGCAGCTCATTAGTCAAATGAAGAATGGTGCTAAAATGGGGTAAAGGACAAACCCTCAAACCTGAAGACTCGATAGCTAATCATTCTTACTGCAAGAAAAAGGTTGACACTTACTCTGCCTACCTACCCATTATGAAGGTCCCAAAAACATGCAAGGACCCATCCAAGATTTCCTAATGTCACATAGCATAATAGATCAATGAGTGAAATGAAAACTAACATGAAGAGTAGTAATTTAGATCAAAATGATGGCGCCCCGAACTGGTTATAAAGAGAAAGGATGGTAACTTAACTTTGTGCACAATGAGTCATACATAGATTTAGTTTGAGGGGGAAGAGCGGTGGGTGGGTAATACCTAACCATTGATTGCCTATGTTTTGTATTATGTTTAGGTTTATTTAATCTATTAAAAACTTGTCCGGATCCTGAATACTTATCTAAACAATTATCAACTTGCTTCAGCTCTACTGGATGTGAATTGCTTGATCAACAAATATTCATGAAGAGATCTAAGGTATGATTGATAAGATCACAGAACACTCTGTGTGGTACACCAGTTCCACTATCAAAGTATTTTATGTTTTATACATATTTGTTGTATGGTATTGTCAGTAAACCAAATAAAGATAATTAAAAGAGTCTGATCATGGACCAGACCCAGTAGGCTGAAAACTGTGCGAAGTGGAGATTGGCTGTATGCAGAGGGTTGGGCTCTAGCCAAACAAATGATGTTCTTTTGATAAAAGGCAGCAGGGGGTTGTGCATCTGGCTGTTGGGTTGGTGCACAGCCAACCCCCCTCCCACTCAGTCATGTGCAGCAAGATGTTGGACGCAGGTTACCCAAGGGGTTTCATCATATGATTCACTTTGAATATAATTTTAAAAAAAACAGAGAAATTCACTGAAATAAAACAAAGGTTAAAATGGTGCTATAGTTCAGTATAGTAATGAGATCGGAGTTTATGTTAAAAAATAAAACAAAATTTCACTGAACAAACCAAGGGTTAAACACATTAAAGTTACCTGGTGACATGAGATACAAAATAATTTCAAAACTGCAGAAATTTACCAATTAAGGTGTAGTCAACTAACATGTGCAACTGCTTATGACCTAGATCGTTTTGTCTGCTCTCCATGCCACTTCAGATTTTACCCAGCCATATGCAAATTAGCTTTGGTCCTGTTCTGATAGAAAAAGTCCAACCTGGACTGCCAAGTCAGGTTAACTGGAATGCAAGCAACACAAGACCGATTTTAGGCTTTTGTGCTCTTCTGTTGGGTGTCGCTTGGTACCACTGGAACAATGTGAACTGGGCCTGTCTGGACATATTTGCACACGGTGTGTCTCTGTCTAGAGTGGCACAGTGGGTGAACAAAGATGGTCTACAATGCTGCCCAAGCGATTGTCGGTGATTGAGATTAATTTAAGAATTCCTTCTATCACCTTATGTGGAAGGATAGAGGAAATTGCTAGTAGATTTTCCCTCGATTTGACAATGGACATGCATTGCACATGACTGACTTTTTGTAGAACTTACCTTTGCACTTTTCAAATTAACACGTGTTTTTGTTTAGAAGGAGAGTATTTTACTGGTCTGATTAAGAAAGCCTCCTTTAATGTCCTTAGATGAGAGACAGCTTCATCATTTTTCACAAACTAATCTTCACTGCTGCAAGAATTCTGTGGGATCATAGAACAACGTTATATGTGGCAATAACCTCGATTACAAATACTAATTAGTGCCATTGAAATAAACTTGTTTACTAACAAAACGAGTTAAACCAAAGAAATATTCACCCTCTTACCCAACTGCATTTAAACTATGTTTCGTCTTTGAAATCTATAATATATCATTGTTCAATAATGCCCCATCTCAAGTACTACAATGAGTTACTATGCCGAACATTTAATACCTTTACACATCCTAAAGTCAGATGCATTTATGAGAAGATTCTACAAGATTTCTCGATCATAACAAAACTGACACTTTGATTTTGTTTTCTCCTTAAAAGCCTTCACCGGGCTCCGGATCACATTCAGCATTCTAGCACACAATGGCCAACCCCCATTCCTGGCTTCCTTTGCGCTTCCCCACAAACTGCTGTTTCATCACGATGTCATCAATCACCTTCGCTGCTGCAGGACCAGTTTTCGTACACGATCCTTCTTATCGGAAATGTCCTTCTCGTCCTCCCGCGCTCTTCTTCTGCACATATAGGTTCTGGAAAATGCTTTTCTAGTTTTAAAACGTTTTGAAACCATTGCTTATTTATTTTATTTAACATTGATTGCAACGCATACTGCAGAAAAGGCAACTGGTGTGCTTAACACGTAACGGGAACAGCAGGGCATAATTACAAGAGTGCAGCAGCGCACAAATTCATTCGGAGTGAGACAAAAGAAGACGCAAAGCATTGTAGCAGGAGATATGTCAAAACACCGATATTAATGAGGGTGCCTATTCAGCAGTGAGAGGTTGGCAATACTTTAGGTGAGAGTTGTGAAGATGTGTTTTCAGTCATTTTCTAAAATGTATGAATGAAGTTTGTTAGCTCTTACATGTTGGCTTATGCATAGAGAGTTACGTAGATTGGTGGCTGCCCCAAAGGAGGAGTTCTTCCTTGCTTGAGTTGTTTTGGAATAGAGTATAAATCAATGGAGTATAAATCAGTAGACAGTTCTTGTTTATTAGCCACCCTTCCTATCCGAACCCACGGAAATCAACTGCGGAGTAGCCCAAGGATCTTCGTTTAGCCTCACGCTCTTCAACATCTACTTGGCCCCCCCTCGCCGCCATCGTCAGACAGCACGTACTCAGCAGAGTATACTATGCTGACGACACCCAGCTCATCCTCTCCCTCACCAAAGACCTCATCACCACCAGACTCACTTCCAGTGTAGTGTAGTTCCTATATTCCCAATAGGCTCTGCGCATTGGAATAATATATCCTATAGATGTGACGTAGGACTTATGTCTACAAGGTCTCTATCGAATATATTCGACTTAATTGTGAGTGCCAGCTAGCTCAGAGGCCACTAGAAACAAGAAGGGATTAGTTTCTGACAACCGCATAAACATGACAACTTTGTTTCCCCAAGATAAAACTGATCTTCAGAGTCGTGGAAACAATCGGCCACATGCATCAAGGTAAATTGCATTCGCAAACGGTGCGAATCGCAAAATTCCACCGTTTGCGAATGCAATTTCCTTTTTTGGAATGCACCATGTTTTTTTATTTTTTCGCAATTTAAGGAATCGCAATTATGTTGCGATTTCTTAAATTGTGATTGTATTTAAGAAATCGCAATTTGCGATTTCTTAAATGCAATGCATCACACTTTAGAAATTGCGAATTCGCAAATAGGGAGAGGTAAATTACCATGAAGTTCACCTTCATGGTAATTTGCGAAAACTTTGAAAAATGCACAAAAGTGCATTTTTCAAAGTTTCATTTTACACACACACATGCCCTTGGGCATGTGTGTGTGAAAAATGTCCTTAAAGTTAAATTTTAGGGGTGCAGGGGAGGTTCTTTGGACCCCCCCCGCACCTTTGAAATAGCATTCTCATTTTGCGATTCCTTAATTGTGATTCGCAAAATGAGAATGGCTTCCCATTCATTCCTATGGGCCTGTAGGCCCATAGCAATGAATGGGAAGGGATTCCTTAATTGCGATTCGCAAATTGTGAATCGCAATTAAGGAAATTGAAGAAATCGCAAAAAAAATGTGATTTCTTGATGTATAGCTGTTTGCGATTTCTTAATTGCGATTCCTTAATTTTCGCAATTAAGAAATCGCAAACGGCAACACGGCAACAATGATGCATGTGGCCGAATAGATAGATATTTCGCTCAATCAATCGTGCATGCTTCGTTTCACCAGAGGTGCAGAGAAAATAGATAGACGGGCATTTTCAGAAAAAGGATTTATTGAACAGTCTTCTTTCTCAAGCATAAGAAATTAACTACTACAATCGTAAAACTGGTTCTAAAATATAATGCATACAGTAGAAAGAGTAGAATAAAATAATACTGTAAGAGCATTGTATGTTTCCCAAACCATAAATAAATACATACATAAATAACAGCGGCTAAAAGTACTCATCTGGTGCTTCTAAAATAAGCCTACCCCGATGTACCTAACCTAAGCTTAGTACGAGGGAGGAAGTAAGTGAGGTGTAGAATAAATATATTATTCTTTTGCTAAGAATCTGTCCAAGATTTCTCTTAGGGTCTAATCAGCTCCGTACCTTGATTTGGAATGAAGAAGGTCAGGCTCAGGACTCGATTTCCCAACAACCCGCAAGAGTAGCTTGGAAACACTGGAGCTGGATTTCTCTGCAGGAGAAAAGACAGGGCTCTCTCAGTGGGTCTGCTGGAGGGTCGGCTTCCTTCGGCACTTGCAGTAGCAGGGCGCGTCGGGCAAGTAGATAGTCGAACTGCTCCAAACCACTGTGTGTTTTCTAAGGCAAGTGTGGGCATATTTATACCTTGAAGTTACCGAGTTTGACGTAAAGGTGGACATAATAACATCATAAAAAAGTCTCAGTTCTTTGAAAACTCCATGACTTCTTGGATAAGTCAGTTCTCGAGCAAGGGGAAGTCCCTAGCTGCTGAAGCTGAGTTTTCCAAGAAATCGTTGTAGATTTTCGGAACTTGTTGAAGTTGCCCTGCCGTAGTTGGACTGCATGAGCTATGTGTACATATGGTTATGATTCTTATGCCTATATAAGGACATAGTGATTTAAACCTATATAAGGGCATGAATCTGGAAAATTACAATAGGGTCCTAAAATGGGACACAACACCAGGAAGGAATGAAAGACGTTGCATACTGGATGAGCAACAGCTGCCTGAAGCTCAATTCGGAAAATACAAAAGTCCTTGTCCTCAGACCCTTCCCCGCTGCATGGGAAAACACCTGGTGACCCACCGCCGTCTGAAGCTCCCCCACCCCCAAGGACCACTCCGGAAACCTCGGTATCTTACTCCACTCCTCCCTCTCCATGGCCCAACAGGTCAATGCCGTTGCCTCTACGTGCTTCAACACCCTCCGCATCCTCTGCAAGGCCTTCAAATATATCCCTCCCGAATCAAGGAAGACCGTCACCCACGCACTCATACCCTGCAGACTGGACTACGGAAATGACTTCTACGCCAGGATCAACAAGTCGTTGCTCTGCAAATTCTAGACCATACAGAACACTGCAGCCTCGGCATCCCTCGACACGTACCCAAGAGAAACCTCCAATCCGCCGACCTTGCTGAACCCCCGTGCATCCGCAAGGCAAGAGCAGGTGGAAGAACCTTCGCCCACATCGTGGCCAACACCTGGAACAAGGTGCCAATCACCATCAGACGCGCCCCCACCCTGCATATCTTCAGAAAGACCATCAAGACCTGGCTCTTCGACTAACCGGAGTTGCTCCACCCATCCCCCAGTGCTTTGAGATCCTCACGGGTGAGTAGCGCGCTCAAAATTCCCTGATTTATTGGTTGATTAACCCCGTAATCTTCCTAAAACAGAGACTTTTTACATAAGGTGGACTTTTATAGATGACCGTAAATGCCTTAAATTTGATTCTAGCTGGATGGGAAATTGAGGTTTTCCACATTTCTGTCTGTTTTTGCGACCCTTCTGTTAGCGTACACTTTTTTTAGAATTTACTACAAAGTTCAAGTTCAGTTGTAACCAAGATGGTATCAGAACAGGATGTATCTCCAACCCAACAGGCCTCAAATAACCTCCTTTCTTAGACCCACAAAAGAAGCATCATAGTGCCTGCGAATTAAGTACTCTGCAGAGCTTAACAAGATGTGGAATCACAATCCAGGAAACATAGGAGACAGGTGAAGAAGGCCAGAGCCAGCTTGAAGTGCACTGAGTATCCAACATCATTACTAAACTACTGCCTGAGCAGAGAGTAGGAGCTGTTTGCACTCATAGACAAAAAGAAGCAGAGAACTGTAAGCAATAAAGTGCTGCCATGTGAGGGAACATTGAGAACTAGGAAGAAGGCAATCCCTGTGTGACCCTTGGGCCTGACCATCACCAGAGAGTGACTGGAGCCTGCTGTTGACTTCCTGCTGCTGGTGGAATCACTCATGCGTCTTCAAGCCGACAAATCTACACTGGGGCTGAAAGTCGGGGGAGCAGAACACCCTACCCTCTCCTTGGAGAAGAAGGGCAGTTTAATAGTGACTCACTATGCTCTGTCTGAGACACAAAGATGGAGTTGGAAGACACTTGAAGAAGGAGAACTCAAAGTCAAACCCCCTGAAAGACTTGTATACACAGACTTAACTGCCAACATATGTGTGTTAAGAAGCATTAATCATCAACTAGTACCTGCATCCTTGGGGTAGGTAATAGAAGAAATGCTACAATAGTTGATGTGGGAAACTAGGATAGCACTAAATGATACGAAGGGGCATATTTACAATGCCCCTTCGGCATTTTTATGCCAACGGAGCATCACTCTTGTGACGCTCCGGAGCCGCAATGTGCTGGCCCATTTTACAAGGGCACACAAAGCAATATTGTGTGGCTTTTCATAGCCTTGTGAATATGGAGTAAGGCAATTCCCTACTCTACTTCGAAGGGGCATTCCATGGGTGTTGCTGTAGGTGTTCCATGCAACACCCATGCTTTTTGACACTGTCCCAGATTTACAACATTAGCCAATACTAATGTCTTCCTAAATCAGGCGTAGTTTTCCTTGTTGTTTTCTCTTTCTACATTCTGCAGCACACAGAGAATGAGGAAAACACCTCCTTTGATTGTTTGTGTGCAGGAAGGGGTCCCTTCCTGCACAAAAACAATCATGCCAACAACACAGACACATTTTCACCATGGTGCAGAGGTGCCTGCATTGGCACACAGCTACAGTTTGTGTGCTTGCCCTGGCAGAAAGGACAGGAAGGTGCTGTAGCTTGTAGATATAGCACATTCCTGCTCATTTCTTTTGTCACAGGGCAGTGCAGCTAGAAGGCTTGTGGAGCAGCCCTACTCCAAAATATTGTAAATATGCCCCAAAATTTGAGAAAGACACCCACAGAATGTATATACTTACTAAATAATATCCATTTACGAGAAAGTGGTGAGCCTCATTCAGATTAAACTAGATTCAAGAGGCATTCTTGCAAGGCTCTAACATGGGATACCATACAGACTCAAAAAATAAGACAAGCGGGAAGTGTATGCACATGATCCACAGACCCAAAAAGTGGAGGAAGAAGAAGTGAGGGATGCCCTACACTGAAGAATAGAAACGCTTGAGAGGGAGACTGACGTGGTGAATTGCCTCGGTAAACCTAATATTTCAGGTGAGGGACAGAACGCTGGTGTGTGGATACCATAGTACTTAAGGAAAAGAAGGTGAATAGTGAAAGATTAAATAGAGAGCCATAGCTGGACTATCAAATCGGGATACCAGACTTTGAGTCCAGTCTATGTCCAAATTGAAGGGTGTTAGAAATGGCGTTTCTGGATGGCCCCGTGCAAGCAGGAACCACAATCCTAGTCTGGGCAAGTCCCAATACTACCTAAATTATCTTGTGCTCATCCTTTGGCACAGAGCAGTCAGGTTTAACTTAAGAGGCAATGTGTGAATTTGTTCAACGTTAAAACAGTAAAACGTTGAGAAAAAACTAAAATAGACTCCACAACAGCTTATAAAAATAAATATGAATTTTTAAATAAAACCAGACCAAAACGACAAAATCCAATATGTAGAAGTTGAGATATGAGTTTTGAAAGAATAAAATGAGTTCTAGAGCTTATAACAAATAGAGCTTTAGAGGTTACTTGAGATCGTGCTGGACCAGGGCAAAGTGGGAGGACCACGATGGGGCGCAGACCAGCAACAGCACCCACACAGACCCCGGTGAACAAAGTACCTTATCCTGGGGTGCACCAGTCTCTCCAAGCTGCTGTAATGTGAGGTTCGAATGCGTCTGGGTTCTCACTGCAATGTGTTCGTTTTAATAGTGATGCACTGATTCGACTCCTGCAAGTTGTGATCCACTCGACCATTATGTACAGAGTCATTTGTAAAATACTGTATTTCTTGTTGATTGTTTGTTGTAGAGTGGATAGCAGTTCTGTGTTATGCGGAGAACCCCCAAAATGTTGTAGTGGGTTTGCAATGTGTTGGCCAGTACCTGTGCGTCCAACAAGCAAAAAAGAGTGACACTGAGAACCAGGGAATGAACTATTCAAAATAGAAAAATATTTGACCTGGCTACAGTAGTTGCGCTATGTTAAGATGCACTGTCCATAGAAAAGAGCTTTTGAACAGATTTTACTAGCATGAATATTATATTTATTTTCTGCTCTTGTTGGACATTGAAAAACCAGAACTGATTCATTTATTGTATATACTTTTTGCTTTTGCTTTTGTGTACTGTTTTTTTTTTATCCTCATTCGCCGACTCGCTCGTTCCTTATAACTAGTCCACCACAGGGCTTTTTATCTCATAAGCTGGTTAGAGGAAGAGGCATAAACCTCACCTACTATTGAATCTGGTCACTGAGATAACCAACCATTCGAGGCCGTCTGACTCAACGGTGTGTCCATCTCCTCCTCTATTATCGACCTGGGATACCACATAGTAACTACCAGCGAGATAGGCGGAGGCTTAATCATCGGACAACATCTATATTTACATTATATCTCCTCCTCCCCTGGTCTACTTTACCCAAAACGTAAAAGAAAGGGTACAAAAAACCCACGTTTTTTCTTAGTGTGATCTGAAATATCAAGCTTAGCTGTATATCTCATGGCCAGTATCCAGTCCATTGTTTTAGGGCTAAGAGGAGAGACCCACAGCTTGCATAGCTCTCTACGAGCTAATAAAATAGCGTAAAAAATAAGTTTCACATTATCATTCATGTTTTTTCCCTCTAAATCATATCTCCCCGTTATTACTAATTCGGGGCTTACCTCAATTTGCAGATTCAGGACTTGAGACAAGCAATTACTTACATCCTGCCAGAGTTGTCTTATATTCGGGCAAAACACAAACATATGTAAATCGTCCACGTTGGGGGTCTTGCATTTCTGACACTCCACTACTCCACCACCTTTAAATTTCGACAATCTGCGAGGAGACCAATACGCCCTATGGATCGTAAACAAAAGGTTTCGCCTTAAGTTTGCAGGTTTAACAATACTGTAAAGCATAGCCATTGTTACTTGCCATTGGTTCTCCGTCGCGATCTTCGGCAAGCATTTTTTCCACAGAGCCTCCGGAAGCAGGAAGGGGCCATCCTCCATTTCCAATATCATCCAATACCACATGGCCACCTCCTTCTTGAAGACCCCCTCTGTTCCAAGCTTTAACTCAAAGTCATTTTGTGTCCCAATTATGCTTTCTGGATCATTTGCCCAGCTCTGAATCTGCAGATAATTATATCTTGAAAAAACCCACCCCCACATTTGCTGACATTGACTCCAAGTGACGAACTTGCCCTCCTGAAACAAATCCTTCCATCTCTGAAGTAGACCCGCTCTCTTTAGCGGGAGAGCCAAAGCATCCTTTGTCCAAGACGGAGATACAGGAGAATCCCATAGTGGAGCCATATAACTAAAATACGGTAACTTTAATAATCTCCTTATCTTGCACCAAATCTCCGCCAAATCCCGAAGGACATTAAACCTGACCTTCTTGAAAAACTTAGGGTCTGCAAATTTATACAAAAAAACGAAATCTTTATAGTCACAACTTTTCAACATCACACTAAATATTTCTCCGATCGTTGATGTGGTCACAGTACCCAACAGCATCCTGCAGTTTTTTAGGCAGAAAGCCCACGCGTACATTTGCAGGTCCGGGGCCGCCAAACCTCCTTTGCTAACTCTCCTCCTTAATTTTTTCCAGGACAGGCGTGACCCCTTTGATGCCCAAATGAATGAAACTATCTCGCTCTGCAATTTGGCCAGCCATTCCTTTCTGAACCCATGGGGGATAGTCTCAAACAAAAACATAACCTTCGGCAAGATCACCATCTTCACTAGATTGGTCCGGCCATATAGTGACAACGGTAAATTCATCCATCCTTTAAGAGTGGCCGAAACTTCTTTCTTTATCTTAAAAAAATTTACTTTGGCAAGGTCCCCAATTCTTTGGGTGATCCTAACCCCCAGGTATCTCATTTCTGTCTTGCTAATTAACCCTTCTGTATTTAAAGTCCAAGCTATGATCTCGGTTTTGTACTGATTTATCTCGTAGCCTTAAACGGCTCCAAATTCCTTGGTTATTTTTACAAGGTCTTCCAAGGACTGATGCAGATTAGAGGAATAAATGATAATATCATCTGCATACAAGCCCATCTTTTTCGACCAATCACCAGCCACAAAAGGGGGTATCCTCTCAGAGCTTCTGATTCTGCAGGCTAGTAGTTCTATATATAAATTAAATAACAAGGGTGACAAAGGACACCCTTGTCTTGTCCCACGCATTATTTTGACGGACTGGGTTAATAGGCCATTAACCAAAACACGTGATGTCGGGGAACAGTACAAAGAAAGGAGGGACTCAGTAAAATTCTTTCCCAGCTTAAGATGTTGCAAAAGTGCTTTTAAATAAACAAAATTGACTCGATCAAAAGCCTTGGCGGCATCCAAAGCAATCACCGCCAAGGGGAGTTCATAAGTGGAAGCCATATCTATGATTCCGATAAGAGTAAATGTTAGTTCTTTCAAATATCGCCCCTTAACAAAGCCTTTTTGGTCTTTATGGATCAGCCTGTGGATAACTCTGCTCAATCTGTCTGCCAGAATTTTTGAGAAAAACGTATAATCACAATTTAGAAGGTATATAGGTCTCTATGAATCCATACACCTGGGTGATTTTCCTGGTTTAGGTATCAGAGAGATTGTTGCCTCATTCCAGGAGCTGGGTATGACTGCTCTACCAATAAAAACTTGATTAAACAGTTGACACAATGTGGGAGCAAACACGTCTACCAACACTTTGTATACTTCGACCGGAAGGCCATCCGGACCTGGTGCCTTTCCTCTTTTACTTTCTTTAATAACCCTAACCACCTCTGCTCGAGATATTTCCTTATTTAACACCCCCACCAGGTCTCCAGAAAGAGGTTCCATATGCTGTAGCCACTCCTCCATCTCAGATTGTCATGGGCACAGATCTTCCCTATATACTCTTACAACAAACTCATGGAAAGCTTCTGCAATTCCTTTGCTATCCGTTATAATAGCTCCTGAGTCTATCTTTTTAATTTCCTTTATTTGATTCCGTACCAGATCTTTTTTAGCTTTCCACGCTAACAGTTTACCACACCCTTCCCCGTAAGAAAAGTGGGCCAACTGACTAACTTCCCACTTTTCCTTAACTCTTTGTGACAGTACTGTTGTTAATTCCAGCTTTAATTTGAACAGCTTATTTTTTACTTCCTCGTTTATTGTGTGGCTCCCTAGCTTTGTTCCAATAGTTTCCCATGAACGGATTTCCTTCTCTAAATCCAACACCTTCCTGTGATACAGTCTTCTCTTCTTAGCGCCCTAAGCTCCCAGTCTCCCTCTCAGGAACGCTTTACATGTGTTCCATACGACTTCTTGTTTGGCTGACCCTTCATTTTTATCTAAAAATACTTGTATCTCATCTCTGAGAGCTTCTAAGTAGTCCCTGTCTAAGAGGATTGTGCGATCTAGTCTCCAGGTTGAAATCAAACCCTCCGCCCTAACTCTAAATTCAATCCAACAGCTGAATGGTCTGAAATATGGGCCCCTAAATGTATCACCTTCGTAACCCAATCCTTCAACCTCACATCGATCAGAAAGTAGTCTATACGGGATCTATGGTTGCATTTTTTATTGTAGAAAGTATATCCTAACTGCTGACCTGCTTTTATTCTCCAAATATCACATGTGTCCTGACAGGGGGAAAACATGGCGGCTGGCTAGGTTGCCGGACGCGGATGTCCGGAGACGTGAAGGTTGTAGGAATGAGTGCTAGGTAGAGACTGGCCATGTCAAGAGCGTAGCGAGAGGAGAAAACTGCTCACCCTCAAGAGAGAGTTCGGGAGAGAAGGTATGGGCTTCGAAAACTTTGTTGATGGCTGTATGTGCTGGTGGCGTCCGATAGCGTATGGCGGAGGCTGAGGCTGAGGGATCCGTACGGCTTTGGACGGAAGTAGAGGAGGAGGAGCCGCGTCTAACTACAGGAGCAGGAGCTGGGAAAGGGCGGCGCTGGAACTAGGCAGAGGACGCCGTGCGGCAGCTAGGATCCCGTTGAGAGGTGCTGGGGGTCGCAGGAGAGGAGAGAAACCTCTGGCCGCGACGACGCTGGAGGTAAAGGGTGCAAGGGGTGCAAGGGGAGTTGTGGAAAGTCCCCGCGTAATACGTCCAGCTGATAGAGGATTGGTTGAAGCACAGGCAGGGAGTAAGGGAGGTAACAATAAGTTGGACTGCAGAAAGTTGATAGTAGACACAGAGCACCCCAGGTATACACTAAGAAGCACGAAGAGGGGTGCAAGTGAGGTATCTCTGGGTAAGCCAAAAACCCTGCCAAAGAATTTTCGAAAGTGCACGATTAAAGAAGCCAAAAGTTGTAAGGCAGGGGAGCTGGACACAAAAAGGGAAAAGCAAAGGGGGCTTGAGTATAAGGTAGCTACGACCCCGTCACTCAACTCATACTTTAAACCAATTCCAAAAGTATTGATTTTAAAACCACACCCTACACAGTAAAACAAGGGTCCAGACTCTGAAAAAAACGCAAAGTTAGTACAGAGTGCTTTGAAAGGTACAGAAGAGCAGGATTGGCCCCGGCATTCAACTCCTAATCCGTTTCAGGCTCTTGCGATAGGAATGGAGGAAGAGGGGGAGATTACGCAAGACACTGCTGAAATGGCTAATGTAGATACCCCACCGCAGTCGAATATGGGTAGCTGAAGGTGTGCTGGATGCTGGGGGAGCGGGGGGAGAGGCCCTGATGATAACTGATAGCCCACTGACAAATAACAAATGTTTGGATTGGAAAAAGTGCAGATGGACCCTGAGCTAGACAGCTCAGACTCTTCAGTTGTGGCGCTTCTTAGAAAATTAGAGAGAGATATACATCTGGGTTTTGAGGCTTCTAATAAAAATCAGGAGTGCATAAGAGCCTCGTGCAGTTTACTGGAGGCCAAGCTCGACAAATTAAGCGCCCGCACCGAAGTGCTTGAGTCAGATGTGAAAGTGATGAGGGAGAGGGTCCTAGATAACCACAAGGAGATCGAGCTTATTAAATTTAAAGAGCGAAAGAATGAAGAGAGAGTTGAAAGGCTTGAAAATATGCAAAGACGAAATAATCTCAAAATCTTGAAGCTACTAGAAGGAAAGGATGGGTCGGATATAAAGAGCTATGTAGTGCAGCTTCTTAAGACTGAGGAAACGGAAGAGGTACTGTTACGTGATATTAAGGATTCATCGACATCCTTTCCGGTTGAACCCAAATGGCTCCAAACCTAGAAAGATACTTGTTAACTTCTTGTTTATAATTTGAAGGAAAAGTTTTTGCCATCTGCCCTTAAGAGGAAGAGTATAATGGTGGATGGAACTGCAGTGGATATAAGGTCAGATCTATCACCCGCTACAGCAAGTAGACAATGGGAGTTAGGGAAGCGTATGGAGACGCTCAGAGCATTGGGGGCTACGGTCCAATTATAATTCCCAGCTTTTTTAAAGGTAATGTGGCAGAATAAAATGTATACATTTCGGGGGGTTGAAGAGGGGGATGCCTTTTTGGAACAATGTCAAGGGGAATAGTAAGTAAGTAAGGTGAAGGTGAGCAGGTTAAGGATGGTCAGATTACTGCCTGGCACTCATATACTGGTATATAGTGAGAAATAGATAAAATGTGGTGCACCGCCACTAGGGACATCCACAAGGCCAAGGCCATGGGTGTTTTGGTTGGGTTTTCCAGAGGGGGGGAAGAGAGGTGGGTGGGTGGGTGGGGGGTGTGAGGTAGGGAGTGGGTGATGGAGGGGGGAAGGGGAGTGGGAGAAAAGAAAAATATCCTCAGGGGCATCCTTGTCACCAAAAAGTGGGAGATGTGGGTAAGCTGTTATGAGTGGGGCTAACTTTATGGAACTAAGGTTCCTTACATGGAATGTTAATGGTTTACGAGTGAAGTCCAGGAGACAGCTGGTATTGAAGTATTTAGATCATTCCCTTGCGCATGTGATTATTTTGCAGGAGACGCACTTATCTGAAAAAGAAAGCAAGGAGATTTTTTCTGCTCAACGTTGGATTGCTAGTGCTTTTGTTACACCCCAAGTAATAGTTACAAAGGGGGTGGCAATTTTGATTAGGAAAGGGGTTAACATTGTTACAGAAGATAAGAGAGCAGATAAAAGAGGTAGGTGGGCGATCGTGAAATTAAGAGTGGCAGGGGAAGTGTTGGTAGTAGCCGGGTACTATGGGCCAAACTTGGATGATGTAACCCCTTTAGATGAGCTGGCTGGGGAATTACTAGACTTTTCAGGCAAAATAATCATGGCTGGAGATTTTAACGCGGTTTTGGACTGTAAGTTAGATAGGTCGGGAAATAGTAGAGCTGTTGTAAATGGTAAGATGTCGTCTAGGATAAAGTTGATTATGGCGCACCAAGGTTTATGTGATATTTAGAGCTTTTGTGTACTGTTGTATATATTTGTCTGTGTATTGATTTGTATGTATCCACTTTTCTGTATTTATTTATGTTGGTGGGAGAAAAAACATTAATGGTTTGTTGTGCATTGGTCCTTTACTGTGTGTGATACAAAACAAAAGAATTGTTTTATGATTTGAAAAAAATGAATGGTGATCAATTTTATTGAATATAGTGGTCATGAATAAATTGTAGTTGTATAGGAGCAGTCAATTCTGGCATTTTGTGTGTGTGCTAAGTTTTGGTGGCTCAGCTTGACTGACTTTAAAGAGCCCAACCCCTTGTGTTAGGTATCACTTACTAAAAGTGGCATTTCTGAAGTAGTAACATTAACTCCATCTTTACCAGTAAAGAGGATTTATCATTCCAATTCCAAAGATATGATAAATGATGCAGCTACAACTTTCTTATTACAAATTACAGCTTAATAGTGTTTTAAGGAATTTCCTATGAGAGGAGTGGGGCTCACAGTAGTGAAAAACGAATTGAACTGTGTGTCACTACCAGGACATGAAAACAGAAATAAAAGTATATGTCCTACCTTTCACTTACACAGCACCCTGTCGTTCGGGACATGCAAAACATAAACACACATGTCCTACATTTTACTAACACAGCACCCTGCCCTTATGGCTACCTAGGGGACACCCTAGGAGTGACATGTGTAATAAAGGGGATGTTTTAGGCTCTGCAAGTTGTTTTGAATGCCAAGTCAAGGTGGCAGTAAACTGCACACACAGGCCCTGCAATGGCAGGCCTGAGACATGGTAATGGGGCTGCTAATGTGGGTGGCACAATCAGTGCTGCAGGCCCAATAGTAGCATTTAGCTTACAGGCACAGGGCACATGCAGTACACCTCACTGGGGACTTATAAGTATGGTAAATATGCCGATTGGGGATAAACCAATATTACCATGGTTAGGGGGAGAGCACAAAGCACTTTAGCACTGTATATTAGTGGTAAAGGGTATAGAGTCCTAAAGCCAGCAAAAAAGAAGTCGGAAAATGGAGGCAGGCAGGCAAAAACATTAGAGGAAGACCACCCTAAGGCTGTCAGGTATAACATGTTCCCCCCAGCTGAAAGTCTGGAGAGCTACCCATCCCCTTGGGAGTTCTCTTCACTAAGGCAGAAAAATCTGGAGAGACTATCAGGATTGGCGTGGTCAGTCCCCAGGTGATGTTCCACCACAAAGTCCATTTCCTGTAGGGAGATGGACCACTTCAACAGTTTAGGAGTTTCACCCCTCAACTGTTTGAGACATCTGAGGGGTTTGTGGTCTATCTGAACAAGGACGTGAGGTCCAAATAGGTATGTTCTCTACCTCTTCAGTGCCCAGATCACAGTAAAAGTATCTCTTTTATTGGCACTCCACCTCTGTTCCTGTGGAAATAACCTCATGCTACTGAAGGATACAGTTGGTCTAGGCCCTCCACATTTAGCTGTGCTAACACTGTCCCTTTGCCATGCTCTGAAGCATCTGTCTGCACAATGAATTCCTTGGAAAAGTTCAAATTTAGTTCAGTTAAGGAGGCAACCGTGGTGCCACAGCCCATAACAAACCGTCTGTAGTAGATAGTGAGGTGAAGAAGGCTTTCACTTCTGTTTGGGTTAAAGGTGGTTCCCAGGCCAGGATAGTTTCAGTTTTGGCCTGGAGGGGCTGCACCTTGTCTCCACCTAACAGGAATCCCAAATACACAATGAAACCCTTCTCAATCTAACTCTTTCGGATCTTGATTCTGTTGCAGGACCTGAAGCACCTCATGGAGGTGATCCAGGTGTTCCTCCCAGCTGGAACTGTAGAAAGCATTGCATTTTAAATTTGCACTTGTGTTTGTCTACCTGCACTTCTGTTAGTTTTTTAACTGACCCACTGTGTTCATTCTGGGCATTATTTTAAGGGCTAGTCACTGTCCACTTTGCTCTTCTGATCCTTCTCATCCCCACTGCAGCCGATTAGGCGCTGCCGGGGTCCAGAGCTGAATCCGCCATCTTGGGTGAGGAGCAGGCGAGCGGTCTAGTGCTCAGCCCCTCCCAACCCTGTCTCCATAAAAACGACGATTTCAACCGCGTGCAGCGATTGACAGTGTGCACGCGGATGTGAGTGTCCTGAGGTGGAAGCCGGGACTGATTGTGTGCGAGTGAGCAGCAGCATTGCATTTTAAATTTACACTTGTGTTTGTCTACCTGCACTTCTGTTCGTTTTTTAACTGACCCACTGTGTTCATTCTGGGCATTATTTTAAGGACTAGTCACTGTCCACTTTACTCTTCCGATCCTGCTCGTCCACATCGCAGCCGATTAGGCGCTGCCGGGGTCCAGAGCTGAATCCGCCATCTCTGGTAAGGAGCAGGCGAGCGGTCCAGTCCTCGGCCCCTCCCAACCCTGTCTCCATAAAAACGCCGATTTCGACCGCGTGCACCGATTGACAGTGTGCACGCGGATGTGAGTGTCTTGAGGCGAAAGCCGGGACTGATTGTGTGTGAGTGAGCAGCAGCATTGCATTTTAAATTTGCACTTGTGTTTGTCTACCTGCACTTCTGTTCGTTTTTTAACCGACCCACTGTGTTCATTCTGGGCATTATTTTAAGGACTAGTCACTGTCCACTTTGCTCTGCCGATCCTGCTCGTCCCCACCGCAGCCGATTAGGCGCTGCGGGGTCCAGAGCTGAATCCGCCATCTTGGGTGAGGAGCAGGCAATCGGTCCAGTGCTCGGCCCCTCCCACTCTTACGCCCACAAAATCATTCTCCTGCCTAGGAAGCGCAGCGGGCACGCCGGCGGCGCGCCAAAGACAAGCCCGTCTGCGCCCGTCCGCGACCAGCCGGGACCCGGGGCTGGACATGCTGCCTGTCCTATCCTTTATTCCCGGAATGACCTTATGAAATGCAACAGAGGCCAGGGCTACCTGCCGAGGGAGACCCTCAGCCGGGCCAGCAGATATGGCATATTGACCGAGCGTTTTCCTCCAGCAGTTCCTATAAACTGCCAGGTAAACCCTAGCCTGCACTCCCACTCCTTGGCAATCCTCTACCTAAATACTCGCTCCCTGGTGAAACACCAGATGGATATTTTCCTTCTGTTGGACATCCTCCTACTTACTGAGACTTGGCTGACTCCTGATTCCGCCCCCGACATAATAGCAGCCCTTCCACCTAATTATTATATTATTCATGCAGACCGGGGTACAGGAAAAGCCGGTGGGGTGGTTGCTGCAGTTATTCGTTCTAGTCTGAAAGTTACCACTCTGACCTGCCTAACTCTATTGGACACAGAAAATCTGGTGCTAAAGATTGACTCTCCTCACACGACGATTGCATGCGTCCTCTTGTACAGACCTTCTAACTCTATGCCAGCATTTCCTCTTGCGCTAAGCGATCAAGTCGCCAACCTAGCGTTGGATCATGCTAGGATTTTTGTAGTAGGCGACCTCAATTAGTGGCTTAATGACCCCATGGAAAGCTCCCAATCGAGCGCACTCACAGAACTCATGACAAACTTAAATTTCTCACAGCTAGTGCTTTCGCCAACCCATTGTAAGGGCCACATTTTAGACCAGGTGTGGGCCAACACTCCGTTGGTGACAACGCCGACAACCATTACCTGCCTTTGGTCAGACCACCTACTTCTTAAATTCAATCTAATTTATTCCCCCGCTAGGACAACCACTATGGCTGCAGGTGGCCTAGCTAGGAAATGGAACACCTTGGATAGAGCAGCGTTCTTACAGACACTAGCTAACACAATCCCCACCCCTCATCCTGATATCAATTCCTCAGAATCCAACCTTTCTGGCTGGCTACAAGCTGATAGTGATATGCATGCCCCTATAAAAAAGTCAGACTGGCACGGCGTGCTGACGCCCAAAGATGGTTCTCTCTCGATCTAAAAGCAAGGAAACTAGCCTTGCGGCAGCTGGAACATCAATGGCGGAGCAACTACGCCCCTGATCTAAAGATCGGGTTCATCAAGGCCAGGAAAGAATACATGAATGCCATCTCCACTGCGAAAGCGGTCTATTTTTCCTCTCGCATCCTTAAATCCTCAAATAGATCAAAGGACATCTTCGCCATTCTTAACAAACTAACGAACCTGGATAGTGTCCCTCCCAGTGTAATTCCGACTCAGTCCCCCTGTGACTCACTTAACATCTATTTCTGTGAGAAATTGTGGACATTAAAGCCAGCATCCCACAATCTGTGACTCCGACTACCATTGGTATGGCAATCAACAACAGTTCTGGCATACTTAGCAGTTTCCCGCCTATCACCCAAGAACAATTTCAGGAAGTGCTGGCAAGAGTTAAATCCGGCGCCCCGTCAGACAGATGCCCCCCGTACATTATAAAAGAGTGTTTCACTGCCCTCCCGGTCCCTGCCCGCACTCTCCTGAATGACTCTTTGACCTCTGGCCTAGTGCCACTGGCCTTTAAGGAGGCGACGGTCATACCGCTCCTAAAAAAACCTGGGGCAGATCCATCTTGCAAGGCAAACTACCGGCCCATCTCCTTACTCCCCTATTTGGCAAAGGTGTTAGAGGCCCACGTAGCTAAGTGCCTTTCCAACTTCCTAGAGGAATCCGGCTCCTTTGAACCCCATCAAGCCGGGTTCCGGCCTGCCCACTCAACGGAGGCAGTGGTAACCACAGTCCTGGATACCCTTCGGGACTGTGCAGATAGGCTCTCTCCCCAGGCATTGGTGCTCCTGGACATGTTGGCCGCATTTGACACGGTCGATCACACCATCTTGATCGACCGTGTCGGACAGGCCGGTGTCCGGGGCACTGCGGCTCGCTGGCTGATGTCCTTCTTGGAGAATCGCTCTCAGGCAGTTCGGCTTGGAGAGCTAGCCAGCACCAAACAGTCCATCACATGCGGAGTTCCACAGGGTTCTTCCCTATCACCTCACCTGTTTAATCTCTACATTCTTCCACTGATTCAGGCCCTTAGAGATGAGCAGGTGATGGTGTTTAACTATGCAGATGATTTACAGCTGCTGTTCATGATTGATAATTCTGAAACCTCTATTTTGAATTTTCAATCGACTATGAGGAACATCAAAGCTTGGATGGACCAAAGCCATTTGAAATTAAACCCAGGAAAAACTGAGCTAGTTCTCACCGGAGACATCGTCAAACACTGGGGCCCTCACTACTGGCCGCCAGCCATGGGTCAAGCCCCGACCCCCTCACTATTGGCAAAGACACTTGGGGTCACCGTGGACTGCGATCTTTCGCTGAAGGCCCAAGTGGGCCAGGTGGTCTCTAAGTGTTTCTTTCAACTAAGAAAAATGCAGAAGGTTCGGCGCCTTCTCACCTCGGAGGCAATCACCCAGGTAGTGATCCCCACTGTGTTGTCCCATCTGGATTACGCAAATTCCATTTACCTAGGCCTCCCCCTCTATCTGTCAAAACGCCTCCAGATGGTGCAGAACTATGCCACCAGATTGATTCTGAATCAACCCAGATGGCAACCAGTTACCCCTCTACTTATGAAACTTCATTGGCTTCCGGTGATGCAGCGTTGCACCTTTAAAACAGGATGCACGATTTTCAAATCATTACACTGCAAAAGCCCTAAATTCATTGACCAACTTATCACAAAGTATGTACCGCCTCGCAATCTCCGCTTATCCCATCTTGGCCTCCTTCAGATACCCTCTTTCAAACGCAAGCGCTCTGGTGGCCGCAGGTTTGCCACACTGGCTCCTCATCTGTGGAACACCTTCCCTCTTGAGATTCGGACCTGCCAGGACCTCTTCTCATTTCAGAAAGCCTTAAAGACCTGGCTCTACAGACAAGCATATCAATAACCCTCCATTCCATGTCCCCGGTTATGTTACTGTCTATTCCAGCGCCAAGAAACCAATCGGTGTTAGTGTGCTTAATAAGCTTTTTATTAACATAACATAACATTAACATAACAATGTCGTCTAATTAGGTGGCACAGAAAGCCTCCTTGTCAGCCAGGACCTTGTTGACTAGCAGTTGGGTGTTTGGAGGGAGTTTCCCTCCTTGACAGGATGGCCTGGGATTAACTTCAAAGGGGCCTCCCCTATCACAGGTATTTGTAGCTGACACCTGGGCCTGCCCTCTTTCTTGCCTGATGACTCCATACCCAGTGTGAATGGGGACGTGCTCTAAAATTGGTATAGAGTAGCCACAGAAAAGAAACTGTACATTTCCAGGTCCACACTTCAGGGTTTGCACAGGAGCACTGCAGAAGGGAAGATGGGGTTTTCCTTATTGGACTGCCCCAGAATTCTGTGCAGGAGGATTAGACAGGGGTGGAGGGATGATGTTGACTTTGGGTTAAGTCCTGGACTCCTCTTCAACCCTGTGTGTTCTTCAAGACAGCCAGGAAGCCATGGGTGCTAGTGAGGGTGTGCAAAGGAAGAGGCTGGTGTAGGGAGCCATTAAAACCAGATCCTCTCAAGGTGCACCCTTTAGGGAATGCTCTGGGGGACTGGAGCTTGCTAATAGGAGCAAAACAAGGCAAAGAGATTTCAAATCGTGCCCTAGTTATGCCTGTTGGAAATTTGACCTTTGACTCCAAAACAAAGAAACAGAGCACATGGGCCAAGCCCCAGGGGTTGATGCAGAGTTTATTTGATTACAACTCTGAAGGAGCAGGCATGCATGATGACTTCTCCACCAAATTTTAAATGCCTCTGGGGGTCCAATCTCTTGGGCCGAAGCTATCTTCGTTAGGGCCCCAACCCCCATTCCTAGATCCCAATGCTGCTGCAGGAGAGAGTGGAGTGCTGCCATGCTCGGTATTGACATGGAGCCCCTTCCCTATTCTCACAACCATGACTGAGGGGAGCGTGAGAGGCCCAAAATCAAGTCTCTGCTCCTGACTCGGGTGGGGGCGGCAGGACTAAGGCAGAGTTGCTCTTAGAGCCGGAGCAAAAAAGGAGCTACTCCTGTTGTGGCAGGAGCCAATGGATAAAGACTGGCCTGGTAATGCAGAAATGTGCCCCCCACATTTAGCTTTTTTTTTTTTTAAAAAGAACTAAAATGAAAAAACATGCAACGAGGCCACACAGCTCAGGTAAAATAAAAACAGCAGGAGCTGCTAATAAAATATTCATGCTCCTAGCAGCAAGTGCCATATAATGCCCTGGAATGGCTTTTCTGCATAATTCTTCTCTACTTATGTCACCACAATGGATGGCAGGGGCACCACAATGTTTATTCAACATGCTGTTGGGGGCTGAAAGTAGTTCAGCAGCTCCGTAGGGCTGGTTTCAGGAAAACTCACCCTATGTCTTGTGTCACACAAAAAAGATGACCCAAGGTGGGCTTTTCATTAGTTTCAAACATTCTGATAACTAGAGAGTTTGCTTTCAGACTCTGGGGTGTAGGCTCACCTAGTGGTTGGTCCTATAACTGCATTTTATGTAGCCCAATGTAAAGAAGTATAGAGAAAGACTGAAACATTTTATTTTGATTTGCAATTTATTGATGAACATGGTAGTAATAATTATATCCAGGATAATTGCATTTTAACATGACTGTTGATCTCATGAATGGGGTGACCCTTTAACAAAATCAATAGGCTTGCCTTATATATTGTTGTTATAATGTGAAGTAATATCTGGTGTGGGGGGGAGGATTTTGATTTTAGGGGTCATGACCCTGTAGGTGTAAAACATGATTTGAGAATGTCATCAAAGGTATTTATCATCTACCTTATGTATATATTCCTAATATAATGCACAATGTTTAGTAGTATGTGTGTGTAATACATTCACTTTTGCTTTTTTGAAGCACAATCAATGATTGGACAAAAATGTATTGAGTGGATGTGTTGCATGCCAACAAAAGGAGATACCAACACCACCTTTCCTAAGTAGGTCTTGGATTGATCGTCTTTGCTATGCTGAGGCAGTTAAGTGCTACAATGGGGTATGTGGTCCCCAGTAAGGAGAGAATTATGAAACTATTACTTGTGCAGCACTCACATCCTGCACAACTAATTATCTAATTCCTCACAATCTGCTTAACAAATAAAACCACCTGGGGAAAGAGACTAGGATGATCAACTCAAATCAGAGACTCAGCAAAGAGCGTAGAGGAATCAGATACTCAGAAAACAAAGCGCTTCATGGACGAATACAGCTGTAAGAAGACATCTTTACCTTTGGAAGTGAACTCAAGATAGAGATCTAGAATATTAAATACGCTAAATTGTTTTTGAGTGAGAGAGTGAATTCACAAGAAGAATGAGGTGAAAAAGGTGGGAAAGGGAATCCAGTTTGGCCGACACTAGAAACACAGTTAATGTATAATACAATAAAGCTCATCTAGAGATAGGAATATGAATATCTGCAGCAGAGAAGAGAAATGTAATCCAAAATTGTCCTATACAGGGGATATCATGATTACGATTATTGACCTCTATTGTAGAGGCTTCAGAGGCCCGGCTAGGGCGCTCTCGATTTTTAATTTCCTAAACGCCATTAAGGGTGGCAAAAATGTATTTCAAGAAACATATCTAGTTAAAAAAGAGTGTGTCTAAATGAAATCTAAATGGTTTCCTATACAACGCAATGTGACAAGCAGAATAAGAAAGGGAGAGCAGGGATGCTGCTGAGTAGAGGCTTTAAAGGAGAAGTGACACATGGAGGCAGACACTTATCATTGATATTTAAAATCAGCAACTACACATTCACAGTGGCCTCCCTATACACACCAAATACAGGACAATATAAATTATTAAAAAGGAAATCATGGAGGTTATGGCAAGGGCATAAGGTGACATAATTATAGGGGGAGACCCAAAGATTGCCATAGAAGGGAGTTCCCTAAGACTAAGGGGTATTAATTGGCCGCAATATATGGGGCTGGAAGATATTTGAAATCTATGGTTTATTCGCAGCACACCATACTTATGTGTGGCTGCATCACTTACTACCTTCCAGTACTGCTCCGCCAATAATACTGCCCGCAAGAAAGATTAGATTTCCCAATCAGACTATGCTCAAATCACTATGACATTAAAGTTAGTTCCAATGGTATACACAGATAAGACATGAAAACTGAATGGTACTTTGATACATACCAAATAGTTTGTAAATCAAATGTAGGCAAATGTCTCAGACTACTTAATAGAAATGAGGCTTAACACACCTTGACCGTGTAATGCAAGTATATCTGTAATAAGAGTCGCATATCTGTCACTCACAGCTAGACTAAATAAACTTTGCAGAGAAAAATAGGAACAGTTAGGATTAGGATATCAATTAAAATAATTAGATTAACCACTTAAACACACTGGTTTGTAAAAGATTGTTATCTGCAAGATCGCAGGTTAAGGCAAACAACTCAGTGGGGCAGACTATGCCCTCTTACAGGTTGAAGAAAATATTATGTGAAAATAACAGGTAAGGTAAGATCCTAGCTTGCAAACTCAGAGAAATAATACCAGCAATTAGGATTTCCAAAATTAAAAAGAAAGCAGGTCAATTCTGCAGAGGCCAGCCCAAAGCCTCTCAAGTGTAATATGAAGAAATCCATGCTTCTGAGATGGAAGACTACCTCTCATAGATTCCTATACCAAACTAATAAATGGAACAAGCGCAAGATCTGTATATGGTCATGAAAATAGAGGAAGTTATCGCAGCCAATAATAAATTCAAGATAATTAAGGCCCCTGGACCAGATGGCCTTATGCCAAAGTTTTATAAAGTCTTCTGTCAAAGGCTGGTGCCTGTGCTGACCCTACGATTTAACACCTTCACGAACAATACTAGGATCCCTGATTCCATGTCGCAGCCCATGATAAGAGTCATACCAAAGCCAGGGAAAGACAAAAAAATCTGACGGTCAAATAGATGGATTTTGCATCTGAACACTGATGCAAAACCAGCATCCCTTGACATATATCAAAAAGGCTATCACCTGAGTCCTTTGGCCTTTCCGTAAGTAAACACTGCTGACCATTGGCTTCTGACTAGGTGGTTGTGATAAATGTTCCTCTGCTGGCAGAGATGTCAGAGTTTTGGATGCAGAGTTCAGGCCCAATTCCGCCAACTGCCGTTTGGTGGAGTTTTTTCTTGTGCACAGCTCACCGACTGTAAGTTGGCTAGCGCGTGTGAAAAATTGGCATACCCTAGCACCATTTTCAGGTTCTAGGAGGGCACCCGCAAGATTTTCCCAACGTGGGCCATCATGGGTGGCCGTGACTGTTCTTAGTGAAAAAGCTGCTGCTTGAGTCAAAAATCTACGCAACCAGCAGCTAAAATCAAGAAGCAGAACCCTCTGACATGCTGCGTGGTGCCTTTTGCGCTGATATTTCAGCATGGAAGAAGCTTCTGGCACTAAAAGTAAATCAGTTCAAGCAGCAGAACGTGCCAATTTCTGCTGGTTTGCGAAACACCGCAGAATCCTGTGTAGATTTCATGTTAAACTCTGCAAGTTCCGCCCTCCCTCTACTTATGACCTAAATTTAGGAGCTGACTGAAGAACAGTTTCAAAAATCCCAGAAGCCCTAGTGTCATATTTTCCTAATAATCTGAAGGATTTGCACATTGTTTGGACAACATAAACTAGGGGCTTGGTGCCAAGACTGATTCCAGACACCCCTGCAGGATATGTTGGCCTATAGACCAGCTAGCTCAGAGTGCCACCATAAGCCCCCCTAGCCTATCAGGGAGTGAATGGTTTCCGGCAACCACTGAACATGACACCCCTGACTCCTCAGGTATCGTGGAAACAGTGCAGAGCCATTCCCTCAGTCACTCGTGCTCACTTGTTCTCAGGGAAGTACACAGAGAATACACAGTGGGACGTTTTCAATATATTTATTGAACCAATGTTATTCTTGTGCATCATTTGTTATTTTGATCTCAAATAATGTTTTACATTTTACTCTATTTCTCTAAATTGGTGTGGGATTTTTCTTGTGCGGTGTTTTCACTTTATTACTGTTTGAAGTGCTCCATTCATACTGCACACCTCTCCTCTAAGTTAACACGGACTGTTTTTGTGCCAAGCTACCTGAGGGTTGAACAGATGTTATTTTGGGGTTTGCTTGTGTTTTATCCTGACAAGAATTGCGGTTGCTTCTTGAGTAAGCAGATAGATAGATAGATAGATACATTTTTATTGCACAATTACTTAAAATCATTGCAATTAGATACATAAAAATCAGTAATAAAGAACTTTTTTCCATTTTATAAAAACATATATAAACGTATAGTCCTAGTACTCTTAAAATGATCAAATTTAGACCCTTCAGTTATCAGAATTTGAAAAAGGTGACTGGGCTCGTAGGCAGCATGTTTAAAATTCTGAACAATTATCAGAGTTCATCAGAGTTCCTACCACTTTCATGCAACCTCCAAATGTCTCATGGCATGTTCGTACATTCAAAATAGGCCAGATGGGGCGGAGCCAAAAGTATTGCAAAGCACTCAAATTCTTACAGATGCGCAACACTTGAATTAATATTTCCTCTCCAATTCCTCAGAGTCAGCATTGTGAATCTTTGACTTCCTTATACCTCTGAGCAAACTTGTCTGCCATCAGTGGGATTTGTCCAAATCGTTATTTGGTGCTTCATTGTTGGCTTTAAGGGAGACAATAAGTAGTGAGGCAAGCATCACAATCGTGAAGTTTTAACCCCCAACTTGGGTGGCTCCATTTTTTCATGGCTAGTGTGCCAATCTAAGCAGATATCAACTTTGCTTCTTTGTATAGTAGTTTTGTTACCACGGCAGTAGTTAAAAAGCTAGACTAAATGTCATGAGCTACCAGTGCTTTTATACAGTGCATTAAAAATATATACCAATCTGACTGAGTTATTTATTAATGACCAAATATGGCTCTTTAGAGTGTGACCCTGGGCTTGTTTGACTTCCAAGCAGTAAGCAACAAACCTAGCTTTTACCATCCACTGTTGAGATGGTAAATTAAATTCCATATCGATTTGAGCGTGAGAGGTGGAAGCTGGAGAATAAACACTCTACGGTACCAGTCGGACTGAGCTCTAGCCAACCATGATTAAATTTTATCTGTAAAAATCATTGCACCATTTGGCCACTGATGGTAGACATTTTGCACCCATTACTCGGATTAGGGGGGAAAAGTCAGGTGTACTCATGGATTTCCTTAAAAAAAAGCCACCTCTAGGGAGTGTGCCAACCCCTGCATTGATGATATATGTGGAGCCTATCTTCCCCTATGGTCGAGCCAGACACCCAAATACGTATAGGCAGTCACTACCTAGATCAGTTTCCTTCAATGTGCCAAACACCTTTCCTTGATTTTTCTCTAGAGACTATCGTAATCTTGGGTAGGGATTAACCACCCTCAAACAGTAACGAAAATCCCTAGACTACATCGTTATGTCCCATTTGTACATGTTATGGATAGCTGCATGTGGATGAATACTCTGAATCACACTGGAAATGGTGGAGATGATGATGGCCATGGAGTTAAGTATTTTGAGCTAGCGCAGTATGCAGTGATTGATATTGGTCTGTTACATGTCTACTGCTATAAATGCCACATCAGGTGAGTGATGTACACTGTTGGCAACCAATGATGACATGTAGCTAAGACAAAGCAACAGTGGAAAAGTATGAGCTATTTTGTACATCTTAAAAGAATTACATCCACATATACATGGCCTTTGTACTTTTGCATCAAACATTAGGCAACAAGGTCACTTAGAAGCTTTTAATTGTACAAATTGACATTGAATGGCGTTGAAAGCACTTAGTAACTAGGTGTGGGTGAAATGTAATTACACAGGCATAATATCCATAATAGTGAGATTCTTTAGTTTGCTTCTTACGTGAAATTGCCCAAATTACGCTATTAGATCACTTTACATAATTATCAGCCATTTGAGGTAAACATTTGCTGCATACACACTGGAAGAACAAAAATATGTGCTGCTGTTGTTCGTGGTGCTTTTTTTTTTGCACTATTTTTAGCTCAAAGTGCATCCTCATAATTTTGCTGAAATGTTTGTAATTACGCTATAGCAAGTTATGCAACTTTCCTCAATCCTCTATTAGTAACCTTGAGGAAAAGCATTGACTGGCTTGATTTGACTATAAATACCATAAAAGTGTGATGGTGATGCTCAAGCAATTATGGTATTAAGTCTTTGAGAGAGGAAGGGAATTCTGTGGCAGGACTTTTAGTTATTGCGTCTTGAAACCCAACAAGATATGAATCACACATTTTATACCCTTGAGTGTAACTAGTTTAACAAGTTTTGTTTCAAAAGAATCAGATTTTGCCTCATGCTCTAGTGTCTAGGTCTCTATTTGTGTATGTGTGCAGTTATATATTTCTGTATGTATTTCTGTATGTACAGTATTAATGTTGTTGGTAAATAGGAGGTGTACTACATGTAGAGTTTAAAGAATAGGTTCATGAGTCATGATCTACTGAACATTAAAGAAGAAGGGATGTTTATTCAAGCAGTCAAATTTGATAGGTGATGGTACTTTATGAACGTCTTGATTTCCCAAAAAATCAAATGGGGAATGGATCACTTGTCCTGCGTAACCAGGTTTTAAAATTTTTTACGTACAATGTACCGATAAAAAAAACCCTCATTCACGTGCAGAGGCTGGTGGTGGCGGTATATCTTGGTTCTCCGCCTTACTCTTTAAAAACGTGACCGCATCATCATAGGGTTAGTGCTAATGCTTCCTCCAAATGGAGGTGTACCCCTGGTTAGAACAGTAGTAATCAGTAATAAAGGGGCTCTTGTTGTGATAAATCTCAAAGCAGAAAAACATAAAATTTGCTCGTATAACCAGATTCGAAATTTTAATAGTTCTGGGTTCGAGGTTGACTTAAAATCAGTACAGTGCGTAGGGGGATTTGCACTTAAATATGTTCGTAAAATGTTCGACATATTTCAGTCCCAATATATGCCCATGCGGGTCAGGTGGGCTTTCTTCAGGACCTAGAGTGAAAAAGAATTTAGGATAGAAAAAGTGATAGAGACTTATTGCGTATCCGTGATTCTAGACCGTTGAGTGCCTGGGTCTTGAGGGATCATGGTGTGTTAACCTGATTCCCAAGAGGTCAAATAGTACCTGTAATTATAAAGAAAGAGGGGGGGAACAAAAAGAGAGACTGAGAATAACTGCAATCTATTCTCCGCATTTTCTCTGTGTCGCGACAAAAAAGTAACTAAAAATGGCAATTCTTTAGGTCAAGGTAAAGTCCCTCTACAGACTGTATTGGCAAAAGTTCTCTCTATGTTCTTTATACAAATTGGGGGTGTCCCGTAATTTATATCCACATGGATAGCAATGTTCTATGCCAATAGCAAATCCCTTCTGTTGACTTAAGATAGTATGTGTCTAAAAGGTATTTCTACGGTTGTGGACTGTATTCAGATAGAAGTGTAGTTATGTGTCTCATTGTAACTACTATTGTGTCTTGTACTATTTTGGAATGTTAAGGCTTAGTGCACTCTGATGTGTCCTTGCTAGCTTATCCTCTTTGGTACTAGTATCGGTGTTAAAGTAGGGCTCATTAATACTGGAATCAGGCGCATCCATGCATAATTTCATTCGAGAAAATAGCATGCATATGGTCAAAGGAGGGGTTAGGTCCCGTAATTTATATTAATGACACCGTTAATTGGTTTCACTATAGGTTTTGTGAGTTACGGAAAAGGAAGAAAGCACTTGTGTTCGTGAGCGAGTCCCTTTGTCCGTCTGTTATAAATATCTGGGGTCGAAAAAAATAATAAGTGCCAATCCACTAACCTGTGGTATAATAAATGTTACATATAAGCTAATAGATGCTTCACAATCCATTCTCCTCAGTACTTTACACTCTTGTATTACAGTCTGTGCTAAAACCCCCAAAACTACATATTTAATCTCGTGAAAGGGAGCCCACATGTGTGAGCGCATACCTTTTTGTCCTATTGTTCGGACATCAGCGGGCGGCCAGGGAGTTCATGGCATGCTGGGGGGCAGATAATACAAATAGCAAATTACATTTCTGACATTTGTACTTTACAGTTTTTGCTGGGCGGCGTCCTCCTCGTGGCTTGTTTCTACCTGTGTGCAGACGCAGCACGACTTGTGCTGACTCTTCCTCTGGAAGCCCGGTTACGTATCCTCGACGGGTGGTGTGTTTTTGAGGAAAGGGGAGCAACAAAAATGGAAGTGGGACTACATATTCAGTACCTTGTGTGTTGGAAGGAGGGAGTGTTTGTGTGTCAATAAAGATTTGATATGCTGACAATGTCGAGACATTACTTTTGTGTTCACCAATTCTCTGTTTGACTTTGCCGCATGTCATCCCTATGTAACGTTTGGTACAGGGGCAGGTGATCATGTAGATTGCATGTGTTGTATTGCAATTCATATGGCATCTGATTGTCCACTTGAAGTCTGGTAGGAGTTGTATACTCTTCGTTACTGTAGTGAGATTACAGACCAAGCATGAGCCACATGTATAGTGTCCTAGAACTGGGGGATTGTTCCAAGGTCTTGGGGTTGTGTCATCCCTAGTTCTTGAAGGTGGTCTGGTTGTGGACCAGAATATCTTTGAGATTCCTGGTTCTTTTGTTGGCGAATCTGGGTTTAGGCCAAGAAAGGGAACCTGAGGCCAGAATTCTCCAATTTTTATTGATGATTTTCTTTACATTATTGGAGGCTTTGTTAAAGCTGGTTACGCAAGTCGTCAGGTCAGTTTCTGGTGTCTTAGGAGTGGTATCTAGGAGACTTTCCCTAGGTTGGTTTTTGTCCCTTTTCTTACATTTGTTTATAGTGCTCTCAGGGTAATCACTTCCTAAATAGATCAAAAGATCCTGGCAACCAGGTTTTGGTAGGGCGCACTACTGTAATCCAGGTAAAGTACACACAAGGCAATATTTTAGTGGTGCTCCTAAGAAAAGGAAGGAAAGAGGTCGGTTGCCACAACCCCACAGTATCCAAGGGGTGGATATTCAAAATCAAACTGTTCCTCCCGAGCACTCCAATACTAGTAACGCTAGGTAATATTACTAATCAGTAATGTAATTCATTACATAGAAAGGCACAACCAAGAAGATTTCACAATCATATTTCAATTCAATCCTTATAGCAATACTTCCTCACTCATTCCATTAGTTCATTAGTCCATCAACAGTTCACTTGTCCAAGTATCCTTGTAATTTAGTCCATAAGAATATTATATCCTGATTCTCCTGAATTCCTGGTAACATCCAATGCGTTTTTATTTCATTGTTGTTTCCTGCCACTAAAACGGCGATAATTCTAGTGAGGTTCTTGCTAATATGCCCCCCTAATTACTATAGCTTGTCCTCTTGACAGGCCGGACCTGGATTGTTTATTTTATTTTGAAAATACAATTTATTTTTCTAATCAAATGTTTTCTTTTCGTCCTTTATTTTCAAAATAGATTTTCTTGTTCATATAAAATGTTGATTTCCTCGCATCTTACAACACCAATTCTCTTTTCAGTCTCCAGATACCGTATTACGTCAAAGTCTCAGGGTCCCAGGGGCACAACAGGCTTTTATGCCTGTTCCTTGTGCCTCCGAGCCACATATAAATTACAGAAGAGGCCACTGCCTCTTTGCTGCCCCTTCACTAATACCAACCATGTGGGTGCACATTTTCACAATCTCATGTGGGAGCTCTATCATTTGTGATAATGTCATTGTCCCTTTTCCCGTGAATGGACAAAGAGGTTATTTTGAGGCGAAATGACCTTGCGCCGTTTAGGAAGTGGTGCAGAGTTAGTGTGTTAAGGTGTCTTTTGGTGGTGAAAACAGGGTCCTGGGACACTTACACGCTCTTTAAAGGCAATCTGGTGCCTTTGCATTAGAATATGGAACTCCAGTTTCAAACTGCCGGCCTGTCTTTCAATGTTGCCCTTTCCCCAGTGGCCAGGATGTGCTCCTGCACCGGGGACAGCATTTCTTTATGGAGCATGTCATATAGTCGTGGTTTGCCTGTGTTTGTTTGATGAGAGTCCGTGCGCCCTGGTTCAGACTGCAGACCACAGCCATGCAACGTGTGAAAGTAATGTAGTCCCCGTACCTCTTTGCTCTTTCATTATGAAAGCATGCAATATACACAAATATACGAATATGAATATGAATTCAAATATAAGAGCAAGAATTTAATTCTTGAAGATCTTGAATTGAAAGCAAATATGGCCTAACAGTCCCACTTATTGTGTCCATTTTCCAAAATGCGAAAGCACCACAGATGGTAATTAATCTCCATGCCTGTCATTGTTCTCATGTTGTGTAACAAATAAATGGTGATGAAGGGTAGGTAAGAAATACCTGTGGGGGCTTATTAACAAGGCCCTTGCGCCACTTTTGCGTCACTATTCCCATGTTAAAAATCACGCAAAAGTGGCGCAAGGGCCTTGTAAATCTGCCCCATGGTGTTTAGTTAGCACAATCTATGTCCTGCAACAACACAAGACACTGCTTAGTTTTCACATCTGTTCCTGCTCTCACACTCCCGTTAGCTCATATTTTTTATAATGAAGTTCGATAAAGGTAATTTGGCTCATTTTCTCTGCCTGCGGTCTCACCAGGTCATCTTTACCTTCACACTAAGCCCAATTTATAAATAGTTTTGAAAACCACAATTAGATACATCAGTAAAAGTCCAGGGGCATACAAAAAATCCCAGAGTGAACACAGAAATCAATGCAATACATACGTTTCCATCAACACTCCTGATTCACCAAACACAATTCAGTTGATTTATCCGCGCAGTAGTGGGCAATGAGTGCACACGGAGAAAGTGAGGCTTTTATTCTCTGACATTTCTTCACAAGAAAATGATGTTCCTTTTGAAAAAAAAATCCCTTGTACGATGCCCAATGAAATGTATGGATACTGTCTTCTCCTTTCCTCCATGTAAAGGAAAGTATCCCTGCCTTTTTCCACGGTTAGAAAAGCCATGCAAAATGTTTGTGAATACAATTTTACGGGGTTATGTGCCTTCATGTATTTTGTGTGGTAATCCCGCTCCATTTATGAACACCGTTTCTTGCTCCTGTCCATAAATTTAGTGTAGCCAAATATTTGCTACACTAGAATTTTTACGATACTAGATACGATTTGTAAGCATAAATCGCTGCAACTGCGGATTCTGTGAATTAAAATCTTTCAATTTATATCTGCAAGCTTATTTGTATGCACTTTTAAAAAAATTAAACGTGTGAACGGAATCTCATTATTCTTTGTCTCCCGTCTTGTCTATGCACTCCTATTTGTTTAGATCAAGTATACAAAAAGAGGTATATTCACAAGAACGTGAGATAACTACCGCAAGAGTAGCGTAACGCATCTTTCAACATCGCAGCCCATTGCGGGAAAATAACCATGTGTCAACTTTGAATTCACAACAATGTGGAAGTATGCGATAGTCATCAGATAACACGTCAAACACCAGCAAGAAAATCAACACCCCACGCTGCAAAAATGCGAAATGCGAATGCAAATAAAATGCGATGAGGCCAATCGCGGTACAAAAATCAGAGAATACCAGCCGCAGGCCTGCAAATCCTATGCGCCTGGCAGGAAAATGAACGATAAAAGAAAAAAAAAGGAAAAAAAAAAACAAGCCAAATCTCACAAGCCCCACGGAGGAGCAGCATGGAACCCCGTTTTCGGGGAAGGGCAAGGACAAGAGGAAGAGGAAGACGGGGTTCAGTCTGCAAGAAGACTGCATCATTGTCATGGGGGTTATAGGACACTACCAACAACTGTCCGCCTCCTCCACTGTGGCACTGGAAACCCAAACGGAAATATGGCATGCCATCTTAAACAACGTCAATGCAGTCGGAGTGGCCAGGAGGTCACTGGAGGAGGTCAGGAGGCGCTGACATGAAGTGCACAGCAAAACCAAGGAGAAGCTCTCCACCAACAGGAAGGCAGCAAGGGCGACTGGAGGTGGGAGTCCTGAGACACAGGAAGTGATTGGCGACCTGGAGGAAATAATGGCCACAGTCAGCAGTGTGGAGACAGTGGCAGGATTTGGGGGCCTGAACACAGCACAATACGACCTGATCCAACAGCAACAGGGTAAGTAACAACCAAGGACTGGGGGGACGGGGTAGATGGGCACAATGACACACATGCACAATTATGTGTAGCACACTGCAGACACACAATGACCCTGGATCATGTCACTGAGAGACTTGGCACACTGCAGCATACATAGAAACGCCAAGTAGGCCCCTGTCCACAATGTGCACAAAGGGGCCCCCTCCAGATCACCAATAACACAACCGACCAATGCACATGTGCAGAATCCAGCAAATCAGTGGCTCTGTGACCCACACTGACTATGCAAGTAACACTGCATGCCTGATGGCATGGCAGCAGCCCAAAAACATTAAATGGCCCACAAATTGACATGGAGGTAGCCCAGTGAAGATCACATCCGTAAAGGAGCAGGTCACACTCCGACATGTCCACATGCACACGCAACCCGTCCTGTACAATACACACAACAGACGAATAATGCAAAAGGACACAAAATCTGTCCAAGAGCACATATGACCCAAGTGAAAAACAGAACAGGCCCCAAAAAGCACACAATTCAAAGGCACTCTGCCTCAAAGGGAGAAGGTTACACGAAATCAGAGCTGCAGGGGCAACTCCCCCAAAAATGCAGCACACATACATAGCAATCACAAAACATCAGCAATGACAGCAATGAGGCACAAAGTGCAACACCAGCACCATAGGACAAAACTCACAACAAGTCCCGTACGTGCGTAGTAACTGTCCACTCAGACCATGCATTGCATGACACTGTGTGATGACAATGCACGGGTACAACCACACATCTGTCATGTAGTCAAAAAACATACTGACTGCCATCAAATAGCCGACTACACCAAAAAATTCACAATGTACATTGGCATGCAGTCTGAACGTAAACATCTGCAAATCTCCAACATACATGTACAACTTTGTTAACCTGCATCTCCCCTTTCACATTGTAGAGGGACAAACAGCACCTCCTGCAGAGCAGACCAGACATATCTTCAGTGACTATGAAGAGGACCCCCTGGTCATCTGCACCGACACCCTCCAGCAGATCGTAGGTAGCCTCCATACCCCATCCCCAGAAGCAGTGCCGGCCAGCTGCCCCGAGGTGAGCCCATCACCTGCACAGACCACACAGCAGGAAACACACATCACCATGGCTGTCTCTCAGCACCCTCGACCAATTCATGGAGTTCCAACAATGTATGTGGCGTTGTCAGGTGGAGTTGGCTGGCCAGCTGCGGGTGGTCTTTGAACTTGTGGCAGCCAAACTCAATGCCATACGTGGGTGTCTGAGTCCCATTAGGGACCTCGTACAGTCCCTATCGAACACCCTCTGTATGCACCATGCTCCACCACAGACTTTGGCTGACCTTGCTGTGGGAATGAATCATATACAAGAACTGCTTGGTCAGACAGGCACCAGCGATCACAGCACAGAGTTGGCACAGATGCAGAGGTCAATGGAGACCATAGAGCAGATGTAGACTGGAAGTCTGTCTGCCGCTGCTGGACACCAGCAAATAGTAACTGGGAACCTCAATGCCCTGCAGTACTTCATCTTGCCATTGCTGCCACTGAGCCGGTCCCAGATGACTGCAGCGGGAACATCGATACACACAGCTCCGAGCCCTGATATGTCCGTGGCACACAGTGATGCTTAACCACCACCTTCACAGTCTTTTGTGTCAGTGGCACACAGTGATGCAACCATCACCTTACCCACACCTGACACACCGGACACAGAACGCGTATCAGGGGAGTAACAAGGGGATGGGAATTGTGAGGAAGGAGACAGTAGAATCCATCACCGCCATATGCCCGGTCCCGGCCTGGTTATGACCTATGCTTCATGCCCTGGGAAACACCTCATACTGACCCCCGGAAAATTCTGTAACATGCACCCGGACCTCATCACAGACTGCCATTACATCACTGCTGGCCAATTACACAGCAATCCTGCTGCTGACTGCACTCTCCCACTTCCTAATCACTTCTCAATCCATAAACGACTGTGTTTGGCCCACCACTGGGCTTCCAGGTGATGTGGGCTTGGATGGCCATGAACAGCACCAGCTCCGTCACTCACCTGAATGTGAATAAAAGATTCTAAATCACACAGATGTGTCATTACAATGTTCACTCACGTATGGAAGTATGGCTGGATGTAGGGACAATGATTGCACATGAAGGTACACCATGGTTACTTACATCTATGCGCAAGTGTATCCCTGAGACACTTGGCTAATTGGTTGACTGTGAGGGTGAGTACTAGCAGTGTCCCCATTGCACATCAACAATAATCTCACGACCCCCCAACCTAGGCTCACGTCCATGTGTTGAATAGGGCTGCGGGTAGGACTGACCAAATCGGTAGCAGGCCAGGAGTAGTGCTCAACATCACATGACAACAGAAGAGCATGTCGCATACCCACTTACACATTATGATGTATGACATTGCTCCACATGGTCAGAGGTTGCACACCATACTCACATTACTGAAGTCACGTAAGTGCACATGTTGGCCAGCACCTATCCCAAAACAATGACTGGCTCACAGAGGTTGAACTTGCAAAAGGAGCACACCACCATTGCACATGCGTCAGTCAGTCCCTCCCTGTGTAGGGACGATGCTCATTGTGGCACATGAGTGGACATTCTAATCAACACACCTCACAGTTAGACACCAGTGGGGTCACATAGACTTTATTGCCATGTGTGTGTCAGTACCGATGAGGCAATGTTCACAACAGTAAGGGACATGCTTAAGACACTTGCACGCAGCATGGGTACATGTTGAGGGTCATACATTGTTGTAGCAACAATGCTCAGAGCAACACAGCGTTGTTTTGCAAAGTTGCCAATTCGGACACACTGCTGGCGGAGAGCACACACATGGCAATATAGCACGACATGTGAACCTGTCAGACCCTTTCACCTGATCCCTGTCAGCAGAGTAGACATTCGGCACACTCCGGGGGCAGAGCACCAACTTCCAGATACCATTGGCGGTGAGTCATGCCCCCTCACACAGGGCAATGGGTTGACGCGAAACAACACCTGACTCATCCAGCAAGGCAAGGTGGGCTGAGAGCGTTGCCATCCGTGAAGATTTTTGGCCAAAAAACTTCACGGATGGCAACGCTCTCAACCCACCTTGCCTTACTGGATGAGTCAGGTGTTTTGGCATCAGCCCATTGACCTGTGTGAGGGGGCACAACTCACTGCCAATGGTAGCTGCATAGTGCTCTGCCACCGGAGTGTTCCGAATGTCTGCTCTGCTGACAGTGATCAGGTGAATGGGTCCGACAAGTTCACATGTCGTGCTAGATTGCCATGTGTGTGCTCTCCCCCAGCAGTGTGTCCGGATTGGCAACGTTGCAAAACAATGCTGTGTTGCTCTGAGCATGGACCTGCTTCACCTTGCACAGGTGTGTGTACACGCGCATTGTTCCACGCACATGCATCCAGAGTCCGAACGATGGCAGACATGTCCACTGTTGTGGTGGGATATGTGAGCAATCCTAATGATGCTACAAGTTGTTGCGACCTGTGCTGTTGGTAACAATCGGATGTGGCTGCAGGTACGGAGTTACTCGTCCATGAATGCCCGCGCAGCTTCATGTGCAATGTGTTCCAATAGTACGTCGTTGTCATGTTCAAGGGACACCAGGGGGCGCAAATCCTTTAACTGGTCTGTGCAGAAGTGCTCAGCCTACGCTGTTTCCCCAATCCGAAACACACCCCAATAGGGGAGTGCTTCTATGTGGAGACAGCACACGAGGAATTGTGCAATCTCCCTTGCACAACTGCCAATACATACGCAGTATGTCAAGGCCTCCCTTGCATGACTGTCTCGATTACACTCCTGGTTGTGATCCAACAGGGGACACAGACACAAGTCATAGTCCAATTCATCTATGGTTTTGTTGGATAGGCAGACTTCCATGGAACACTCGAATGTGCATGTTGGGCAGTGGAACCAGGGCTGGACGCAGGTGACATAGGCAATGCGGAAGCTGAGCCAGTAACTGACCTGCAGCACTGCCATTGGCATTGCACCCAGTAAATGCAGCATACGTACAGGGTAGTGTTCCACCTGTCGGGGGTTGTGCATGTACTCGATATGGCCTGCCATTGCCTTGGTACGTCTCGTGGAACCGGCACTCTTCTGAACTGCTGGAGTTGTGTGGAGGATATGTCACAGCTCTGGATAATTATTTGAATCTGTGTGCAAGATTGGGCTGAATGGGTTGCTGTTTCTGTGAGTGTCAAGGGCATCCCATGCGGGGGTCCCTCAGGCAGCGGCTTCTGTATGTGGGGTGTGGATAAGTCAGATCATTCATTTTTGCAATGCGTGGTGTGGGAGTCATCCACATCTGCCATGGCATCTCTCTCAGGGTGTTCCCGGCGCATTCTGGATCAAGGTCAGAGGTGCAGGTGTCCTCCCGCCTTTTACATTGGAACAATTGAGCTTTCATCCCGGTTGTTTGTCTGACTACTACTTGCATTTTCGGAATGTGATGTGGCTTTGGCGCTGAGATTGGGACACGGCCTTGGGCTCAATGGTGTACGAATGGCGATACACACACACATGTTGGCATGTGAAGCTAGGTGCCCTGCAAGGCCTTGCGCTGCTTGTGCAATCTCACTCCGTCTCTCTCCCTCGCTCTCTCCCTCTCTTTCCTTTGTTGGGTGCAGGGCGCACCTTCTCTTGGATTTAGAGTTCCAGGCAGTGTCCTACGGATTGTCCAGTTAGGACCCGCTAGTACTCATCTGAATTGTTTAGTCTTGTTTGTATGGTGTTTTGTCTTGGTGATTGCTTTGCTGTATGACTGATTCTCCATTTTCTGGCCACGCGTTTATGTTGATTTTCCTGCTTGTGCTACCTCAGGCAACATGTTTGTTTTGTGATTCGTGGTGTTGGTGTGCAGTTTCTTGGTCCGGGTTTGGGGCTGGGCCGCGGGGTATGGGGGTGTTGCAGGCCTGGGTGTGGTGTTGATGGGTGTTGTGGCCCTCTTGGGTGTCCGTGCTGCATGTTCAGTTGCTCAATGGCATATGTTTGTCTTCAGGTGTGGCTGTGGGCTGTGCTCCACTTTGTGGTGCAGACTGTGGTCCGACTTTACACAAGATCAGAGCAGGTGTCAATTTCCTGCTGCTATCCCGGCTTATCACGTGTTTTGTGTTTTTTCCGTGGTTCTGTCTGGTCATTGTGAATGTTGTGATGTTGTAGTGTGGTGTTGTCGCGGCTTTTGGCACGGGAACGCCTACTCTGCATCTCATTAGCGATATTTGCGGGGGTCCACTGTTGCAATGTTTTTTGCAGCGGCTATCACGGGTAAACTGGTTCTGGGGTCTGCTAGCACCAGCTTGTGAATGGGGTGGTAAACTTATTATGACTTTGGCTGTGCAAAAGTGCAGTTAATAAGGCGAAAGCTCCTTGTGAATATGCCCCATAGTATGTCTCGACTGAACAAAATGAATCAATTACCATATTCAGTACAAGTATGCTTCTTACCTTCTTACTGTAAATTTTACAGCACCAAACCTCCTCCTAGATTTATAAGCAAATTCTATACTTTCTAGGGATGGGAATAACTTGCGTAATTCCCTGTAGCGTAATCACATGGAATTACTTAAGAATCCTGCAAGATTACGTGGAATTAAGCAAGAAGAGTAATTCTGTGCCTAGCACTATTTCTTACTGCAAACATGCCTCATCAGGTGTGGGCTGAAGGGTCATTTTTGCACTAAGAAATAGCACAAAATGACACAGAACACAGGTAGTATGTGCTAGCAGCTGCACAAACTTCACCCTTGTGTCAAAAAGGGACCCAAGGATACATATTTGAACTAAGAGAAAGCACTAAATGCAGCAGAAAAAGAACCTGAGACGCTCGGACTCACTAAATGTGCTCCAACTGTAGGATTTATTCCCCCAGATTACGTGAGGAGGAGAAATCACATACTTGTGGGTAATTTTGCATCAAAGAGTTACACAGAATTACCTAAATTGCACCGTTTACTCTGGCGTAATTGAAATCCCACCTAGGCCCTTTTGCTTTGCAGTATAACAACTGAAAGCTATTAACTTTGTCCCTGCTGATCAAATGCAAATATAACATGACGTCCTTAAAAATGTAAATATTTCTCTATATCCATCATCATGCCTCAATTACCTTTTTTAATTTTAATCTGTAGTTTACCGTTGTCAATATGATAGTTTTACACCCCTCCTTTACTCGCAAATAAGAGGCTTTCAGCCATACGAGTCAGACACATACCATGCTGAGGGCCTGGAACTTGCGTGTGTCAAACCCATTAGCTGATTTCGAAAAACAGTGATAACTGATTGGTTCTCTATATTCAAAGTTATTTCACATGTACAATGACGCTGGTTCCCAGTGAACATCGAGAACACGCCCTTCATGTTGCTAAGGGCTGAAAAGACAGATTCATTTAAAAAAAACTTTTAAGTTCGACCCGAAGAACTGTAATGTTTTATCCCTGAGCAGCTCTGGCAAGGGTTCACCCAATTAACCTTCAAGAAAAGGGGCACCAGTGTATAATCCAACTGCATTATACAGCTAGGCAATAGTCCTTTCTGTTGAGGGCTTTTCTATGAAATAATTACCTGCAAGTGTACAGATTTTTCAACCAAGGGATTTATCGTTAGGTCAAGGGCAGTTACTGCATCTTATATATTGAAGCTTCAAAACCAAGAGGGATTCTCGCTGTTAGACAAAAAAAAGCTGGTAGCTTCTGTAGCCAACCGTTTCTCGGGTTTTTAAGTTTTAGTGTGGAATTATAAGAGCTTGAAAACATGTATTTCAGAGTGATGTGTTGTGCTCTGTAGATACTGAAGTCTATTACGTATCACAGTCAGTGTTGCACGTGAAGGAATGAATTCCTTAAAACATTTCAATGCGTTCTAAAATGTCACTTAATATAGTCTTATGAAAACCACCGCGTAATAAAGGAGTGATATGTAGAAAGTCGGCTTCGACCAATCCGGATCCATCTGTCATTCTGCCGCACAGTATTTCATTTCTTAAAAGATTAATATTAAGACAGGTTTATTAAACGTTTGATTATATTTCTAATATGAAAGCGTAATCCTGTGTTATTCCATTTTTTGTGTTTCACGTATTTCACTTAATTATTCACAGCGGCCAGAGGCTCTTTTTTGCCTAAATATTACCAGCTGTAGACTGGTTTGAGCAGAAAATGTCGAGCAGGAACTGTAATTATAATGTGTGTTGCACCAGTCTCCCACAAACATTCAGTGTTTTTTGTATGCAAGAGCTACCTTTACATACAACTTCCGAGCAGTTGACCCACAAAATGCATTTCACGCAATATACATAGTTTCGCAAAATTGTGTGTTTTGTGACATTTCACAATTTTTCTCACATCTACCTTTAACCCAAACGCCATTTTTAAGAGAAAACTGAAAGACTGAAATAGAATTGGCAAAATATAAAGCTCTAATATATATAGTTAAACTGATTTTTGGAGTAGCGTTATTAATTGTGTGTGTGTGTATATATATAAATATATATATATAGATATATATTACCTACTGGCGGTCGCCACTAGGTATATATAGTTAGGATCGATTTCCATAGGGAAATCGCAACATTCTATTTGGAATAACTTTGGCGCAGGTTGAGGAATCAGCCTGAATTTTTCAGCAACTTTGCCTCGCGGCGCTCCGCTCCTTCCCTGAACGTTTGGGGGGGATTCGTCAAGCGGGGGCCGAGATAAAAGGGGGGTCCCAAAACGTGTTTACCCCATGTTAATTTCCATACGGCGGTCTGTCGCATTTTTAGCTCGAACGACTGAATGGATTTTCACCAAACTTGGCAAAATTGTAGGGACTGGTAGCCCGATGTGACTTTGCTATGTCGCAAGATATGTGCTCCAGAGGATTTAGAGTAATTTAGGTTAAAAAAAAATTATATATCTGTATGCGCGCTCCGGTGCCCACCCCAAACACACCTCACACACCCACACTTCCACCTACACCGAAACACCCCACACACCCACACCCACACACACATTTTACACACCCACATCTCCACCCACACACCCAAACACCCCACAGCCCTACACCGACACCTTATACATCAACACTCACAACCACACATCCCACACACCCAGACACACACACACACCTCACCCCCCAACACACACACACGCACACACAGATACCTCACAGACACACCTCACACATCCCACACACCTTCCCCCCACACACACACGCACACCTCACAGACACATCCATACATCCCACACATACACACACATCCTATACACATACTCCCCACACCCACACACACCCCAAACACACCTCACACACCCACACTTCCACCTACACCGAAACACCCCACACACCCACATCCACACACACACTTTACACACCCACATCCCCACCCACACCCACATACCCCACACAGATATACACCTCATCCCCCCAGACACACACACACACACATACACACCTCACAGACACACCACGCACATCCCCCACACACACCTCCCCCACCCCCACACATGGGGAAAACTTAGTGAAACACTAAAATAATAATTTAAAGTGCTTAGAGGTAGGGTATCTCTGATTAGAGTTGTTGTGTTGTGTGGGTGATTTAAGTACCAACATGTAGGTACCAATGCAGAGTCTTAAATTCAATGTACAGCGTTTCCTCTGTAGATAATTTGCATGTTGTTATAGAAGTTATTGTGGTATATGGAATGCATACCATAGTCTGTCAGGAAAACATAAAGAACATGGAGGCAGGAGATGAAAAAGAGATGTCAAATACACTTTGGAGATAATATAGTGGGAGAAAGGAAGTATCTATGAGCAAATTTACTATGTAAAACAAAAAAGTTGCACAGTATACTATTAGTCTCACATTATATTATATTCATTTTGGTACTATTTCATTGATTACATATAAAAAAGAATAATGTCTGGAACAATTTTTAATTATTAAATATCAATTTATTGCTCTGATTTTTCAAAATTTAATAAGACTTCCAACATTATGTCATCGGGAATGTCCTCATTTGGATTACATGATTCCATTTCTTCCACATATTTCAGAAACTCTTCATCAAGAGACTGATCCAAAAAATCTGAATCGTTATTCTCTTCCTCTGGGATGTCCTGAAGATCAAGTTCGAATGAAATATTACATTTATTTTGATCTCCTTCCATTATGTTGCTGTGAATTGCATAAAAAACAAATATATCAGTAGAGATAGGGCACTGTTGGGTTTAAGTTCAGACAGGTAGTTTTGATTTTTTAACAGTGAAGTTATCTTTGGGCAGTGTATGGTATCAGGCTGGAAGTAGAAATATTAAAAAGTGTATGTGATGAAACCTAAGTAAATTCATAATTATACAAGACAAGCCTAAAATCATCCATAACTATAACAGAGAAGTCTATCTAAATCTATAACTATTACAGAGGGATAGTATATAACTATCAGAAAAAGTTTTCCATATTAACTTAAAGTGCACAATATACTTCAGTTTTTAAAATAACAACTTACCTTTAAAAAGAAGTTGAAGTTATTAGTGAAAATCCATTTGAAATGTACACCAGGAAGTAGTAGTCAAAATGGCTGTGTTTCTCTCTCTTTCTTTATATATATTCAGGTACATAACCAATCAAATGTCAGGTAAAAAAAGTAGAAAATGAAAGTAACATTTTAATTGGTTGTCAATTCTAACACTTCAGATGTGTTTTTGTGAAGTAATTTACCTCAGGGTATTTAGAGAGGTCTACAGGCTAAATTGCTCAATGGAATTCCATCGAATTTGGGAAAATGGTAGGGATTGGTATGTAGTATGAGTTATTCTATATTTGGTGAAAGTGTCTCTAGTGGTTTTTATGTAAATTAACTTTTAAATTTTTTTTACAGCGCTTCCCGGTGCGCGCCCCGGTACGCGTACCGGCAGCGCTACGGGAGTCCTCCATTTTGTGTTTCGGTAGATTTCAGACAGAAAATGGAGGACAAACAACGTTGGGAATGGGTATAAGGGGGCATCGTAGGCACTGCTTGACCCTCTAGGTTTTCTGAGGGGGTCTTAGGAGGCCGAAATAGGCAAACAAGAAAAAAAAAGTTTTTATTTTTCGCGGGGGAGCGCCCGGTACACGCACCGGGAAGCGTACCGGGGAGCGTACTATAGTGAAAAATAGTGAAAAAAGTTAGAAAAAGATAATCATTTGGAGTGATCAGAGATAGGATAGCCCTGAAAAGGGCTTTTGGGTTCTGTGGCTGATTTAGGTACCTACAAGTAGGTACCAATGCACAGTCTTAAATTCAGGAGGAATATTCTATTCCCTTCATCTGAGAAGTGCACACCATCTTCTCTGTAAATATCTTGCATGTTGTAACGCAAGTTGTTGTTGTATATTGAACCCATTCCATAGTCTCTCATGTGAGCAGAAACAGATTTATTCACATGTTTCCGTGCTTTTTCAAATTGTGGACAAAATTGGTTGGACCACTTCCATTTCTGCCTTTGGCATATATTGGAATATACCAAGGCAGTTTGTGGAAAAAGTGCCATCAATTGATCAAAGGTGTCCTTTAAAAGCATTTCCAGACCTACACCAGTCAAAGTGCTCAAGTCATTTCCTCCACAGTGCACAATTAACAGGTCAGGGTGTGGCAAATGCAAAAAGGTTTTCACCAATGGAATCAATTGGTGACATTTTAATCCTCTCTGGCCAATCCATTTTTTACAAAATACAATTCCTCTAAGCAAACAAACTCAATATGCTTCCTACACTGATTTAAAACACAGCTAACATCACTGTAAAGAGTCAAATTGATACTTGCGCCTAAGAATGCAGACAGGTATATGCTTCATGAAGCCTAGTCCACTGCACTCTTAGACACAAGCTTCACCACCTACGCTCCCCAGGAAAACCCAAACAAGTACCTTTTTGCTCCATATTTAAAAATTGATGCATGTAGGTAGATGTGTCACTTTTTAAACCTCTGTGCCACATTATAATCAAAAATGTAAAAACCAATAATTTTCTCCAAAATCGTTTTTGACATCACATTTAGGAAACACAGCACAGATCCTATTTACAATCATCTGCCTCACAACAGGAATAAGACTGAGGCAAACGCTTTCTCATGGAGCTTCACAATTTTATAAAATACAATTCTATATAACTATATAACTCAATATTTTCTCGGGAAGCATAGGTGGTGAAGCCTGTGTATAAGAGTGCAGTGGACTTAGACATAGGTCTGATCTTCTTTGTACTTGTGGACAGAGCTGTCTTCCACTATACTTTTCAATACAGGCCTCACCTTTTGTGCACCACTGCAGAATCCTCACCTGATCTGTAACCCTGTATAGATTGTTTGCTTATTGTCATTGCTTTGTTGTTTGGTAATAGTGGTCTATAATGTGCTACTGTTTTTTTTAACACAGATTGAAATCGTTATTTGAAGAAAAAGCAGAGATGCCCACAAAGGAAAGGACAAAGAAACAAAGTAAATGGGAAAAATCAAAAACAGCAACGGAATTACAGCATTCTTCCACAACAGATACTTCAAAAAACAGGAACAAATCTCCTGGTAAGACAACTTACAGCCTGATTCATCAAGCCGAAATCGGCTCGCAAAGGGCCAGATTCTGAGAATCTGGCCCTTTGCGAGCGCTATTTTTGCATTTGGGATTCATCATCCCAAATGCAAAAATCGGTAATAGCGATTTCGCTATTTGCGAGGAATTACATTTAAGGAATCTCTATTTGAGATTCCTTAAATGCAATTCATCATCCATTTTAAAATTGCAAATTCGCAATTTCGGCCCGCTATTTACCGCGAGGTCAAACCTCGTGGTAAATAGCGAAAACTTAGAAAAATGCTTTTAAAAGCATTTTTCTAAGTTGCATGTTGCACACACACATGTCCTTTGGACATGTGTGTGCGCAACACCTGTTTCAATTTGCATTTAAGGGGTGCTACAGGGTGTCCTTTGGACACCCCTGGCACCCTTTAAATCGCTATCTTATTTGTGATTAGCAAATTGCTAATCGCAAATAAGGAATACTCCCCATTCATTCCTATGGGCCTTTTGGCCCATAGGAATGAATGGGGAGTTATTCCTTATTTGCCTTTTGGCCCATAGGAATGAATGGGGCGTTATTCCTTATTTGCGATTAGCAATTTGCTACTCGCAAATAAGGAACATGTAGGAATCGCAATATTTATTGCAATTCCTACATGAATCCCGTTTTGCAAGTCCTTAATAGCGATTCGTTATGAATCGCTATTAGGGGCTTGCAAAACGGGAGAATGATGAATCAGGCTGTAAGTCTTTTTTACGTAACATATGTACATCCAAAAAAAATGATGGACACCATGTAGAAAAAGAAAATGAGAGAGTAAAATTGAAAAGGAAGGAGAGAACTTCAAAGAATCCTAAAACTGGAGCAGAAGAGAATAATATGTATAGGAATAGAAGGCAGAATCACTTTAGAGGCATTCGTTTAGTTTAGTTTAGGGCATTTGTAAAGCGCCTGGTGACGCCTAATGGCGTGTCCCCGCGCTATGATAAGTGAGCAGATGCCGTCCCCCCCTCCCTCAGGAGCTGCCTGCTAAAAAGGTGAGTTTTCAGTTTTTTTCGGAACAGGATTTCTGATGGTTCGAGACGCAGTTCTGGAGGTAAGACATTCCAGCATCTGGGAGCAAGATGTCTAAAAGATCTCCCTCCCATTCGTGCCCTCCTAACTCTGGGTACCACTAGTTGTCCCGTCTGAGAGGACCGTAAATTGCGGGTAGGCTCATAGTGGGACACCAGACTCTGGAGTGGCACAGGGGCTTTGCCGCTCAGAATGCGATGGCACGTTGAGAGGGCCTTAAACTCAACTCTCTTCACCATCGGGAGCCAATGGAGGGCTTGGAGGGCGGGTTTAGAGGGTGACCTCCTAGGGAGTCTAAGCACGAGCCGTGCTGCGGCATTTTGAAGCACCTGGAGGCGACCCATGACCTTGCCTGAGGCCCCCAGAGAGAGCAGGTTCCCATAGTCTAAGCGCGAGGTGACCAGGGCGTGCACCAGGGTCCTACGAGCAGAGATGGGAAGCAGATCTAAAACCTTCCTCAGAGCTCTCAGGACACCGAAACACACCCCCGTCACCCGGCCAACCTGAGGACCAAAGGCAAGGTCTTTGTCCAGCCACATACCAAGATTCTTGGCCTCCAGACAGGGAGTGGGGACCTCGCCCAGACAGGGTGGCCACCACTTAGGCGACCACGCAGAAGGCCCGCCCCCCACCACGAGCACCTCGGTCTTGCTACCGTTCAGCTTTAAACAGTTTGCGGACATCCAGGCTGCAAGATCTTGCATGCAGTTCCTGAAGATGTCCGCTGCAAGACCGGGGGCACGCGATAGGGAGACGACCAACTGCGTGTCGTCGGCGTAGGACACCAAGTGGAGACCGTGGCCCTCCGCGATGGCTGCTAAAGGGGAGACGTAGATATTGAAAAAGGTTGGGCTCAGGGACGAACCCTGTGGTACGCCCTGGCCCAACTCGATCTCCCTCGAGTAGCATTCTCCCATCCTGACCCGGAAACACCTGTCAGACAGGAAGGACTTGATCCAGCCAAGCGCAGCACCTGTAACCCCACCTTCACTCAGACACTGTAGCAAGATGGCATGTGCTACAGTGTCGAATGCTGCACTTAAGTCGAGTAGGATCAGAGCCATAGTCTGGCCCTCATCCACGCCCTGTCGCAGTGCCTCCACCGCCGCAAGAAGTGCCGATTCCGTCGAATGACGGGGACGGAAGCCAAATTGTGAGTCGTGGAGTAACGATGCCTCCTCCACGAACTGCATCAATTGCGTGTTGGCAATTTTCTCCGCTATTTTAGCCATGTAGGGCAGAAGGGAGATGGGGCGGAGGTTGTCAAATTTCTCAAAATTCACATTAGCCTTTTTTTGCAGGGGGAGTACAATTGCCTGCTTCCAAGCCTTGGGGACACTCTGGGACATAAAAGAGGAGTCGAGTAGATTGCGAACATAAGGTTCAAGCACTTGCAAACTACCCTTGAGTCGGCTGGGAGTCGTCGGGTCTCTTGGGGAGCCAGATTTAATTGACCCGCAGATACGGATTAGCTCTTCTGTAGGCGGGGTGGAAAAGGAGATGAGCTGTCGTTCTCCTATATTCTTGACACCCTCCCCCCATGTGGGAGCCTTATTTGCCTGCTGAGGAAAGGAATTGTAGAGGTTAGTGACTTTATTAGCAAAAAATTCTGCAATACGGTCACAGCCCTCCACAGTGCAGAGTTTCGTAGGCCATGCAGCAGACTTCCCTATAGCAATGGACTTGTAGATTGAGAAGAGTTCCTTGGTGGACTGCTCAGCTTCTTCAATCCTAGCGCAGAAGTACGCTGATTTGCCCTTTCGTAGCAATTTATGATAGCTACGCCTGCAGTCAGTGTACTCAGCTTTAGCGGAGGCGGAATATGCTACCCTCCATTGCCTTTCAGCCCTTTTGCATGCCGCTTTCGCCACCCGCATGTCATCATTAAACCAGGGAGCAGATCTCTGTACTCGGCCCCCCAATTTGGCCGCACCAAGTGGAGCCACCAAATCCAGGGCCTATGTAATGCGTTGGTCTAGGTTGGAGTTGATATCTACCACACCTATTCCACCTGGATGACCTTTAGCAGTTAATGCCTGATTAAATGCGGTTTGGGAGAATGCTGCCCATCTCCGCCTGGGGTGTTTATCGGCAGGAGGGTCAATCGGAGCAGGTTCCTGACTCCCGATGGTAAATGGAATAAGGTGATGGTCTGACCATGGGATGGGGACCGGAGTGCATGCTTCCACTTGATTCCAATTAGCGAAAATTGGGTCGAGAAGATGGCCCAAGTTGTGGGTGGGATGTTGCACTTTCTGCTCAAACTGCAGGTGAGCCATTGTGAGACAGAGATCATTAGCTGTCTTATCTGTTAGGGTATCTAGATGTAGGTTCAGATCACCTAGGACTAGATATTTATCAGTACTCAGAGCAGCTTCGGTGACATCCTCCACTAGTTTCTCAATGAAAGCTGTGGGGGGGCCCGGTGGGCGGTAAATTAAGAGGCCTTTTAGGGTGGACTTGCCATTAAGCGTAATGGAGAAGGCACCTGCTTCACTACCCTCAATGTTGGTGCGTTCCAGCTGGCATTGATATTCCTGTTTCGCCACTATGGCTATGCCCCCACCTCTCCCTCTTAGTCTATCAAGTCTTTGAAGACAGTAGCCCTCTGGGATGGCCTCGATGATTTCCGGCATGGAGCCCGAGTCCAACCATGTCTCCGTAAGGAAGAGTAGGTCCCATCGCTTCCCAACAAGGAGGTCATGGATATCAAGGCTGTGCTTTCGTAGGGAGCGAACATTCAGCAGCCCGCACATCAGAGGATGGTGAGCGCTAGTGTTGGTTTGCCCTGAGCAGAAGGTGAAGCTGCAGAAATTGCAGCCCACGCTCTTATCCGCCTCCATGCTGTGTAAGCATGGTCCCAGGTGGCCATGGCGGAGGAGAAGAAGGTCATCTCGACTCCAGCGAATATGTGCTGCAGGACGGCCAGGGATTCTGGCCCTGGGCCGCAATCGGCCGCGGACGGGCGCAGACGGGCTTAACTCAGGCGCAACTCCGGCGCGCCTTCGTCGCGCCCGCTGCGCTCGTCCGCTGCGCTGCCTGCAACACATCCGCCTTATATCCCCCCCAGCGTCCCAACAGCTAGAGCGCTGCAGGCAGCTTCCGGAAGTGTCTGGCTCGGACCCTCCACGCCCTCTGCTCGAACGGTGCTAGTCACCGGCGTCAGAACGAGGCGGGAGGGAGGGGCGAGTCCAGCACTCCGTTGCTAGGTGGCGGTAGAAGCGTCTCCGCTAGTGAAGCTCAGCCGAGCAGAATAAAGATGGCGGGATCAGCATAAAGCGCAGTGAGGCTTGAACGCGCTGTCTCACCGCAATGCCAGGTCAGGAAAATGCAGTTTTAAAAATTAAAAGTTTAAAAGGTTCACACGCCAAGTTAGCACGCAGCGCACAGGTAGCAATCACCCACGCACTGACAAGCGCTACAGTAGAGAAGCGGTAGGGACACTGCCACTGCCCACTTACCACGCGAGGGAACAGGCTCCAGTGCCTTATATCCCCCCCAGCGTCCCAACAGCTAGAGCGCTGCAGGCAGCTTCCGGAAGTGTCTGGCTCGGACCCTCCACGCCCTCTGCTCGAACGGTGCTAGTCACCGGCGTCAGAACGAGGCGGGAGGGAGGGGCGAGTCCAGCACTCCGTTGCTAGGTGGCGGTAGAAGCATCTCCGCTAGTGAAGCTCAGCCGAGCAGAATAAAGATGGCGGGATCAGCATAAAGCGCAGTGAGGCTTGAACGCGCTGTCTCACCGCAATGCCAGGTCAGGAAAATGCAGTTTTAAAAATTAAAAGTTTAAAAGGTTCACACGCCAAGTTAGCACGCAGCGCACAGGTAGCAATCACCCACGCACTGACAAGCGCTACAGTAGAGAAGCGGTAGGGACACTGCCACTGCCCACTTACCACGCGAGGGAACAGGCTCCAGTGCCTTATATCCCCCCAGCGTCCCAACAGCTAGAGCGCTGCAGGCAGCTTCCGGAAGTGTCTGGCTCGGACCCTCCACGCCCTGTGCTCGAACGGTGCTAGTCACCGGCGTCAGAACGAGGCGGGAGGGAGGGGCGAGTCCAGCACTCCGTTGCTAGGTGGCGGTAGAAGCGTCTCCGCTAGTGAAGCTCAGCCGAGCAGAATAAAGATGGCGGGATCAGCATAAAGCGCAGTGAGGCTTGAACGCGCTGTCTCACCGCAATGCCAGGTCAGGAAAATGCAGTTTTAAAAATTAAAAGTTTAAAAGGTTCACACGCCAAGTTAGCACGCAGCGCACAGGTAGCAATCACCCACGCACTGACAAGCGCTACAGTAGAGAAGCGGTAGGGACACTGCCACTGCCCACTTACCACCGTAGACGAATGTTTCGCAATAGAGTGGTTTTAAATTTGTTAAAAAACATTAGGAAAGGTAAACAGAGAGCTGCTTTTTATAAGAAAAAGAAAAGTGTAGAGAAGATTATTGATCAGGCTTTTGAAGTTAAGAGAAAATTATTTATTTTAATAATCAATAGAATTAGGACACTTAACAAGACAATTGATGTTTTCAAATCAAACAGTAGATGGAAAAGAGTAATTAATCAGACTAATTTTTGTAAAGTTTTTTCTGGAGAATGGATGCACAGTTCAAGTTGTGAGCCATTTTTTAATGAGGAGAGTTACTTCCAGGAGAATGATTTAGTGCATGCAGTTGACACCAGTGGTTGAGCGTGTGAAGTGAAAGACGGTTGTCCGATTGAAAAAGAGAAACTTGTGCCTAGAGAACCAGAAGAGGTGTTATCTGATGGAGTTTTAGGGAGACGTACTAAGGGTCCAGTGTACACTTGGAAGTGTAGTAGTATTTGTAGTGTGCGACAGGAATCAATTGATTTGTTTTGTAATTTCTTACGTACATATAGTAAATTAAATATAAAGCAGAAAGTGAAGTTGTTGCAAGACTTAGATCCTTGCAGAGTGAGAGGAATCACAGGTTTGCAAGGCCATTCACTGGCTTGTCTTTCTAGAAAAGTCTGTCAGAGTGTTTATCATCATTTTAGCATGTTAGCAGTGCATCATACCAAAATGAGGAAATTAGTGAGAATGTTGTATTATGCAAAAAGTACAGCACTTAAGCTTAAACAATTAAACAGTGCTCTTTTGCATGGAACAGAATTAGATGTGAAGAAGATTTGTGAAGAAATTGAGATTTGTTATTTTCGTGAACAAGAGGACAGTGTAGAAATTGAGACAGCAATTCAAGGTAATGTGGAAGACAATGTACAGATTTTGAATACAGAAAAGTTTGAGCAGGAAATTACCAGGTTTAAGGTGAAATCAAGTGAAAGGCCGAATTTTAGTTGTGTGTGTTGTCGACGAAGTCATTATAAGATTCAGACTAGGTTAGTTGATTTATATGCAAAAACTGAAAAGATGGATAATTATGAGTGGAAAGATTTAGCAACTTATTTGTGGGTGGAGAATTCTTTTGATTTGAGTTCTGATCAGCGTATTTGTAAATATTGTTATGACAAATTAAATCAAAACAGAATGCCTGCTAGAGCTGTTCATAATAATCTGGAGTTGATAGACATTCTCCGTGAATTGATGGATTTAAATACATATGAGTCTATTTTGATTCGATGTGTCCATTCTTTTCAGGCAATTGTTCGCATGGAGCCTAAGATAGGGAAATTGCCTCCTACAGATTTGCAGAGAGGATTAAAGGGAAGAGTTGTTTATTTGCCCCTAGATTTGAAAAAAAATATTGATACAATTGGTATAGAAAAAGTAGAAGAGGAACCTTTAGTTATTCTAGTTAATGGGGTTCCAACAAAGAGTAAAAAAATCTGGCAAGATTTAGTGGATGTTAGGAAAGTCAAAAAGGCAACGTTGTATTTAGTCAAAAACAATGAGTACTACAAAGATGTATGTGTTGCAGCAGAGGAAACAGCTGCAGGTGAAGACAGTGATTGTTCAGGCGGCCAAATTGAAAAAGTTGATGTGTCTAGAAGTGAAGAAATATATGAACATTATACTGTTCATCCTTTGTATTCCAAAGAAGTAATGGGGAATGTAATTGAATTGTTTCAAATGAAAACAGCAAAAGGAAGTCCCATTAGTGTATGGGAAGAAAGTTTGGAAGCTCGTTGTTTTCCACAGCTATTTCCAACAGGTCGAGGTGGACGATATGACGATGGACCACTTCAAATTCCTGCATTTGAATATCGAACTGTAAGATTATATGCTGAAGATGCAAGGTTTCGTCAATGCATTCCCTATTTGTTTCATCTACTGTATGAAAGTGACTTGTCCTGGGCTTTCTTATGCAGTAAACCATATTCTGAAAAGTGGAGCACATCTACAAAATGTTTCGGCGAGGGACTTTATGGAGAAAGTGAATCTGCAAGATAATATTTTAGAATCTCATCTAATCAATCTCATGGCATGTCAGCATGGTACAAATGAGTATTGGTACCGTCGCCATGGGGAATTGAAATGTATGCTAAGAAACTTAGGAACTCCTACATGGTTCCTCACTCTTAGCTGTGCCGAGTATGCATGGGAGGACTTACTTCAATTTCTACGAGAGGCCAATGCTAATATACAAAATATAGAATTCAAAACACCTGGAGAACTGTGTTCTTTGGATCCAGTGAATGTATGCAGATATTTCAATCATAGATTTGAAGCTATGATGTCTTTTATTACCAACAAAAAAAATCCTCCCCTTGGAGAGGTTTTGGATTTCTTTTGGAGAAAGGAGTATCAAGTGAGAGGTGCTCCTCACATACATATGTTGTTATGGATTAAAGATGCACCCAAATTTGGAACAGATTTAGATGAGACAGTCATGAGTTTCATTGAAGAGTATTCAACATGTGCTGTTCTGAAAACTACGGAAGAAAACAGTTTAAGGCAACAAGTTTTACGCTTTCAATCCCATCGTTGTGAAAAGTACTGTCGTCGAAAATTCAGAAACAAGGACAAGTTCTACACAAAATGTCGTTTCGCTTTTCCACGACCAGTGATTTCTAAGGGAAGAGTAAATAATTTAATGTCTTTCTCTGCGACATACTGTGACGAGGAAATCACCAAAAAATACATACAATTTAAAAAGAGACGAAGAGTCCAAGTACATCAACGACTACAATCCAGTGATTTTGTCTATGTGGAATGCTAACATGGATATTCAATTCGTTGCTGACAACTCTATTGCTGTAGCTCGATATGTGACGTCTTACATCACAAAAAAAGAAAAGACAGAACTGAAGGAAATGTGGGAGGACATTTCACATGAAAAGAGTCTAAGCAAGAAATTGTACAGTTACAGTCTGAAGATGTTGTCGCATCGAGAAATTGGAGCATATGAAAGTTCTGATCGATTGTCGTCAGCAAGTCTCTATGCCAAATCTAGAACCATCATTTGGGTGAGTCTAGGTCTTGCTGCAACACGAAATCGAGTTTTGAAATCTGTACAAGAGATAGAGTATTTGGCGGAGAAAGAACCAGAAAGTACAGATATTTTGAAGACAAACATGTTGGATACATATTATCCAAATAGAAGTCATCACCTTGAGAACGCTTGTCTCTATGAAGTTCTGCAAAGATATATTTATAAGAGGAACATCAGAGAAGATATCAATAATGGAATATATGGAGTCATTGGATGTGAAGGATGTCTAGTGAAACAGAAAAAAGGTCATTTGATTAATCATCGCAAATTGAGTTGTGATAATCCAGATAAAAGAGAATTTTATTATTTGGCTCTTTTGCAACTGTTTAAACCATGGCGTGAAGAAGAGGAACTTCTTGGAGATTTTCTCTGTTATGAAGACTCCTTTAATGCAACGAAGGATTCTGTTTTTTCAAATTATCTGCAAATGTTGAATGAAGAAATAGAGCAAGAAGCCACAATTGCTGCAGAGATTGCGAGAGACAGTTCTCAAGGTAGTCAGAGTTCTGCTTCATTGAGTCAGGATCCACTAGGAGGACCAATTATCCAAAATGAAGCTGCTACTGCCATGGATGAGGTGGAAAGAGCTATGGAACAAGCTCAAGATGATGAAGTTAACTTAGAAGATTTGGTGAAACAACTAAACCTTGAGCAGAAACAGATATATGACGAAGTCACAGAACTGATTGAACATGGATTCAGTCATGAGAAAAAAGAGTCCTCATGTACATCATTTAAGCCTGTCCAACTGTACGTGAGTGGAGAAGCGGGAACTGGAAAAAGTTTTCTGATTAAAGCCATTGCAACTTATCTGCAGAAAAGGACTGAATCACCGCTGTCTTGTGTTGTTACCGCTCCAACTGGGCTGGAAGCACATAACATTAAAGGGATTACTTTACATCGTTTACTGATGCTGCGAGTGAGGCATGATAACAAATTGGAGTATCACAAGCTATCTGGAGATGCGTGTTCCGAAGTTTCAAGAGTCCTGAAGAAAATGAAACTTCTTATCATTGATGAAGTAAGCATGGTGTCAAATATAATGCTTGCTTTTGTGCATTTGAGAATGCAAGAAATTCTTAGAACAGACTATGATGTCTTATTTGGAGGAAAACATATTATTGTTTTTGGAGATCTTCTGCAGTTGACTCCAGTGAAAGGACAACCTGTGTTCAAAATACTCACTCATGAAGATACCAGGAAGTGCCTAGGAAGCATTGGAAACGTTAATATATGGTTAAACTTCAAATATGCAGAACTGCTTCAAAATATGCGGCAGGCAAAGGATGAAGATTATAAAAATATTCTACAAGATGTAAGGATCGGAAAAGTAAGTCAGCAAGGGAAAGAAGCTTTACATGCACGATTAATTTCAAATTTGTACCCAAATGAAAACATTCTTCCAGAGTATATTTTTAAGAAAATTTATGAAAAGAAATCTGGCATATGTTTGATGCCAACTCTGAAAGAATGTTCCATGTTCAACAACAAAATGTTATAGTTAGAAAATGAAGAGATAGTGAAACTGGAAGCTATTGATAAAATAGAGCATATGGGAGCAACAATTATTTTGTCTGAAAATTTGAAATCAAAATTGGATTAATTAGAGAAGACTATATCTAAAACTGCTGGTTTTGAAAAGACTCTGAATGTGTGTTTGAATTGTAGTGTCATTTTAAGAAGGAATTTAAATGTTGAAAGAGGTCTGGTAAATGGAGCAATGGGTTATGTTGTTGGTTTTGTGAATTACAAAAATAGAGATGGAATTGAAATTTTAAAAATTAAATTTGATGACATTGATGAAATAGAACAAATTTGTCATTGTTCAGCTAGATTTTTGCTCGTCAAAGACTTATATGTTCGCCGAAAACAATTTCCTATTTGTTTGGCATATGCGGTGACAATTCATAAGTCTCAAGGTTTAAGTGTAGATAGCGCTTTGGTGAACATTGGAAGTTCTGTGTTTAAAGAGGGTATGGCATATGTGGCATTATCACGAGTCAGAACTTTATCAGGATTGTACTTGATTGAGTGTGATGAAACAAAGATTTGTGCTGATCTAGATTGTGTTAAAGAATACAATAGGTTAAGAAGAGAGTATGCTCCACATTTGCCTCAATATCCTCTGATTGAAAAACGTGTGGTAGGTCGAAAAAGAAGAAATAAGAGTAATTGCAGTGAGGTAGTAGCAAAAAGACAAAAAGTAGATGAAACTGTAATTGTAAGGAGAAGGAAAAAAGGATTCTGTTGAGGATGTTGTTGGATTTCTGTTTGAAAACAGTTCTGGTGTCAACTGCTATGCTAATGTAGTAGTTAATGTTGTTTTTTTTCTTCAAAATTTACAAAAACAGATTGTCGAAAATCGGGAACAAACATTGTGCTGTTTATTGAATTCTGTGTTAGAGAAATGTAGTAGTGATAGAGCAAAAATAGAAAGTGTTTCAGAGATTAGAAATCTTCTAGACATATGTTCAGGTCAAAATCAATTTTCACAGAATATTCAGCAGGATTGTCAGGAATTTTTAATGTATATGTTTGATGTATTGCAAGATGAAGGAGTAGATATAAAAAATCTTTTTAACCTTTCTTATCAATGGCAACATGACTGTGATAACTGTTCTTCATCAAGTACAACTAGAATAGACTCTGAAAGATTTATATATTTGACTTTACCAGACTGCAAATCAGTGCCTTTTAATAATCTAGTTAAAGCAGCGGATCACAATATGGTGTGTACCCAATGTAAGTCTGCAATGCTGTCCACATTATTTCTACAAATTATGGTCACTATGTTATTTTAATGTTCCAACGATGTAGACCTGATGGAACTAAATTGTCAACTTCTATTAAAAATTTCGTGGCTTCTCAGTTATCGATATCAGGAAGAACCTTTGCAACTGTAGCTATTATTTTTCATGACGGTCCTTCTACAACATCAGGGCATTACACATGCTATTTAAAAACTTCTAAAGGTTGGACCCAATGTAACGACACTCATTTGACTTTCAAACAACGTTTGCCTTTTGGCTTTATAAATTCATACCTAGTGTTTTTACAGCCAAAATTTAGGTAAAGGTAATTGGCCTATGAAGACAGGAGGATTACTGATATATACTCATACATCTGACACTATTTGGCCAAATGGAAAGGTGCAGGAATGAGTAAAGAGTCATGACTGAAAAAAAGGAGTATATGAAAATATTGAAAATATTTCAGATGTTCTTGGAGTTTTTCTTCTAGAAAGTCGATGAAATGGATTTTTTACTGAACAGCAAAGTACTTTGCAATGAGAAAAGGACCTCCATGATATACTATTTGGCCTCAAGGAAAAGTAAGTCAATCAAAGATTAGTGTACATTTGTCATTTGTCAGTATCTAAGTTTTTTTTAAAACACAATCTTTTAGATTGTGTTTTTTTTCCCGCTGTCATATGATGAGTAATTTGAACTCACTGTTTTAAGTGAAATTCAATATATTCTGAGAACAGCAAAAATAAACTATGTAACATGTTGTACAAGTTATTCTATACTTTGGATTGTGTAAATTAAATTGTATTCACATTCTCTGACATCCACTCTCCCTCGCTTATCTTTGTTTGCTCCTTACTTTTGACCTGTTCTCTCTATTTTTTGTTCACTACTTCTCTGTGCTCAGTGCCTCACTCTACTTGTGTTATTTTCACTTGTGTTTATCTTATCTACCTTCTATCATTTCTTTTACGACAACTTCACTGCTCCTCTCTCATCGTTCTTCATCCCATTTCTTTTACTCTGGTTCTGTTACTATCCATCATTTGTTTTCTTTCAATGTCCTCCTCTTTACTTTCATCACTAAATTTTTTCTCTCAGTACCACTGTTTTAGTCGTCTTCTCCTCTCTTTCCTTTTTTTTGCTCACTTACTTTTTTCTTTTCTCACTCATTGTACTCCACCTCACTCAGTTTTTCTCTTAGTGTGTCTACCTTATAACTTCCTCGGTCCATTTCCTTCAATTGTTGTATATTATTCTGTCTCCCTTCATCCTTTCACTCTATGAATGTTCTTCACTTACTCTCAGTTATCTTCTATTCCTCATTCTTCTAAATGCATCCTTAATTAGACTGTTTTCTGTCTCAGTCATTATCTTTTTACTTACTTCTGTTTCCTGATTTAGTTTTGCTAACTCACATTGTTTTAGTATCTTTCTTACCTTCAGTTTATTTCTCTGTTCTTCTCTCTTTTTTCTTAGTGAATCTATATGCCTTACTCTTTGTAATTTGCTCTCCTTCTATTTCCTTTTCCCTCTTTTTGTCCTTCTTCCTTAGTTTATTTCCCTTTCTGTGTTCTTCACTCTAACTTTATTTCTAAATAGAGTGCTATGATGTTTTTAGCTCTTCATTTGTATCTTTTAATTTAAAATACATATTTTACTAATTATAACTTATTTTTTCTTCTCTCTTTCACAGATACCAACTGTAGTAAAAAAAATTAAAGTTACATTTATTATATGGTAAGTATGACTAAAAAAATGTAGTTTGTTATCACCCTTTGCTTTAAGGTCACTAACATTTTCTCAATCTACCTCACTCCTGTGTTTTTACTCTGCTTCTCTCACTTATTCTTATTCTCCTTTCCCTATTTACCCTCTCATATTCAACTTCTTTTGATCCCTATTCTTTACTTCACTTACCCTCTATTCCCTTCCTTTGCTTCTTCACTCATTCTCTTTTTCTTAACTATTTACCTTACTCCTACACATATACCTCATCCCCCTCCCAACACATACACACACCTGTAACATACACCCCACACACACACCACACACACACCTCATACACACAAAAAAAAACTCCCACACACACTCCTCAAAAACACACACACATTCCATACACACACATACATCGAACACATATACACCCCACACTCATACACTTCTCACACATATTTTACACACCCTCATCTCTACCCACGCCAAAACACTCCACACAACCACACCCACAGACACACCTTACACACCCACACTCCGACCTACACCCACTCACTCCCTGTAAGTCACACACACTGCATTACTTATCTTTTTTTGCTGTTTTACTCAAGCCCATTCAGGTACTGTTTCCTTTACTCTCTTTGTCCTCTCTCTTTGTCACTCACCATGTGTTATCCTAATTCAATATTTCTCCCTCTTTCGCCCCTCTTTACTTATACTATGGGTAGCGCGCCGGGGAGCGTAACAAGGGGAAAACCAAGAGAAACAGTAAAATAATATTTTAGAGTGCTTTGAGGTAGGGTAGCTGTTGTGTTGTGTGGGTCATTTACTTACTGCACTCCTTCCACTCCTTTTCTCAGTCCCTCTGTTCTCACAGTTCCTCACTCCCGTTCACTCAGTCCGTCTCTCTTACTGTAATTGTCTCTGTTTCTTCACTCTTTCACTACTTGTTCATTATGCTTTCTCCCTGAAGTTCAAGCACACTACGTTATTTACATTTCTTTGCTGCTTCAATTATTCCATTTCTGTTACTTCTTCTTTTCTTCTTTCATTTTTTTCTCTCTGTCAATCCACATGTTTTAACTTTAGTCGATTTTATCCATCTTATTTCATCCCTCTTTAGTTATGCACACTACTTTTTTCTCTCTCTCCCTCACCAGTGTTATTTAAATCTGGTTCCGTTATTACCTTTTATTTGTACATCATTTTTTCTCTTTCCTTTTACTCTTTACAGCCACTCACATTCTTCATGTGCCTCTGCTTTAGTATTCTTCTTCTCTCTTTCTTTGTTTCACAGCCTTATATTTTTTTCATTTTCTCTCTTACACTTTCTTATATATTTTACACTGTTTTACTATGTATTACACAGTACCTCTGTGTTGCTCTCTATTGCTGTCTGTCTCTTAACATTACTCTCTCTTTCTCTTTCTCTTATGCTCTCCTTCTCTTGTTTTTTTTTTCTTTTTTTTTTATTGCGCTAATGGGGCGCTCTCCGGTCCGCGCACCGGGAAGCGCACCCATGAGAAAAATGAAGTCAAGAGTGCTAAAAATGTTAGTAATTTTTTAAAAATGGGAGGTAGTTCTGAAAAGAACTTTTTTATGTTTTTGTTGTTTTATATTTTTTTTTATTTTTCTGAACATTTTTTTTGTGTATTTTTTGAACAATTTTATGTTTTTTTTGGTTTTTTGGGGGGAACAACGAAAAACAGGCATTAGAAAGGGCTCAACAGGAGCATTAAAAAAATGTACTTCTTGGGGCGTTTTGAGCACTTGTGGTTTTCAAATGCTCTATTAATTAAAATGATACTCATATTCCCATATGAAATTAGTTCACCACAATAAATGCACACTAGCTTCATGTGCACAAATTTCTGTTGAATATTTGGAACCGTCTCCCTCGCCTCTGGTCCCGATAGAGTTTGCTGTGACGATGTACTGGCCACAGGAGTTTGTGGGTTATCCTGGAGGTGACGCAGCTCAGCAGCGCTGTAATTGATTGGATGCCACCTCTGCATGTGGCGGTGCATAGTATAGTTTCCAAAACTATACTTTTGTTTGTACCTCTAGACAAAACATCTTTGCAAATGAGGCATGTTACATATCGGGCATTGACCTTTTTTTGGTCTCGAGGGTAAGAAAAAAATTGCCATATAAAATTGGCTACGTGGTGGGATTTCCGGGGCTCTTCACGCAAGAACTGCCTCGGCTCTACGTCCTCTTCCTCTTCTTCTTCCTCTTCCTCTGGGTTTGGAAGGAACTGTGGAGGTGGTCCTTCTTTCCTAGGTGGTTGTGGTGGTGGTGGGGGTCCACCAGCTGCAGCTACTACAGATGTCATTATTTTAACAAGCAGAAACAGGTCTTCCTCTCACAAAGATGAAAGTCAGAGTGAGGAAAAAGGAGGGGTTTTCATCATTTGGGAAAAAAAAGAGTTCTAAACCAATGAAAAGTGTTATTTACAGGTCACATGACCTGTTACGCTTACGTTACGCGTCCCGCTCCGCGCCCGGAGCGCTTCCGGTGTGCTGCGCTTCGCACCTCGTTCACGCACCGGAGCACTTCCGAGTGCGCTAATGTGGCGCGTCATAAGACGCATTACGCGGCAACGCGATATGTCGCACTTACGCGACGCGTCACGATGTTGTTCTCGAACGCGGCAGTTGTGCAAACGGAATGTTTCCCGGTGCGCGGACCGGGTCGTGGCATAAAATTGAGCTAACGGGAAGCTAGCCGGTGCGCGGACTGGTAGCGAAACTAAAAAAAAAATTATATACATAAAAAAATTATATTAAATACATATAAAATATATTTTTCCTTTAAAAAAAGAATACATTTAACAGCTTTTAATATTTGCTATTAAAAAACCATTGAAATTCACTGAAAAAACCATAGGTTATAGACCATATATAGTTAGGAATTAGCATTTACAAAACCTTGAAAATTCACTGAAAAAACCATAGGTTATAGACCATATATAGTTAGGAATTAGCATTCATAAAACCTTATTTTACTCACACAAAACCATTGAAATTCGCATATATAGTTAGTTGCACTAACTATATATTTCGTGCACCCGCAATCCACTGCTGATGACGTCACATATTACATCATTCATGACATGGTCAGCGACATGACTGATGACATCTCAAATGACATCACTGATGACATCACTGATAACAACATCCAGTGACTGTATGTTTCTGTAAAGTTTAAATATGTCTTACATATTGAAGAATGAGTGGATGTATAAGTGTCTGGATGAAGGATTTAGTAGGTGCATGACTGACTGTATGAGTGAGTGATTAAATGTGTCTCACTGAGTGCATGGGTTAGTGACTAAACTGTCTTAATTTGTGCATCATTCTGTCTGTTGTTCTGTAAACTGCTGCATGTGTTGATCAGTAGCTATATGAGTAACTATATGGGTTATTGATTGGTTGCCCAAGTATTTGTATGGGAGACTGAGTGTGTGTGTGGGTGGTTGGGAGGTGTATGACTCTGTGCATAGATGTGTGAGCAGTTGATTCACTAGATGTATGGGTTCAAAAGTGCATGTGGAAACAGCTGTATGGGCGGTTAACTGTGTGCATGAGTGTATTGGTGAGTGAATGGATATCTCAGTGCTACATGTCAAAGTAAGAACATATGTAAAACACAGTATATGTGAGAGTTGACATATATAAATAACTGTGCATAAGAGCCAGTGAATGTGTAAGTGGCTGTATGGATCATTCTGAAATTGTATCAGGGATTGTATAAGAGAGTAAATATGTGTTAGTATCTGTTTGAATAAGTAAGGTGTGTATAACTGTATAGTTGAGGAAATGGAGGTGTGATTGATTCTTTGCATGACTGACTAGGTGTGTGAGTAACTCCATGGATGAGTGACAGTCTGTGAGTGTCTGTTTACACTGAGTGTATATAGGGTTATATTAGAGTCTGAAGAAGTTCATCGTATTATCACATGAATGATGTCATCAGTGATGTGATCAGTCATGTCAAATGAGATGTCATCAGTGATGTCATCAGAGATGTCATTTGAGATGTCATCAGTGATGTCACTGACCATGTCATGAATGATGTAATATGTGACGTCATCAGCAGTGGATTGCGGGTGCGCGAAATATATAGTTAGTGCAACTAACTATATATGCGAATTTCAATGGTTTTGTGTGAGTAAAATAAGGTTTTATAAATGCTAATTCCTAACTATATATGGTTTATAACCTATGTTTTTTTCAGTGAATATATATATATATATATCTTACCTACTGAGGGGGCCAGTAGGTAGTTATATTTAGGACCTACTTTACATAGGAAATCCACAACATTCTATTTGGAATAACTTTGGCGCTGGTGGACGAATCTTCGTGAATTTCTTTAAGAAAATGGCCTGCTCGGTTCCGCTCCTTCCCTGAAAGTTTGGGGGTGATTCGTCAAGTGGGGGCCGAGAAAAAAGGGGGTCCCAAAACATGTTTTCCCCATGCAATTTTTCATAGGGACCTTTAGCCAGAGCGGCTGAACGGAATTAAACGAAATTTGGCAGAGAGGTAGAGTTCTGTTCGCAGATTGTGATTTTTGTTAATTGGTGTAAATCCGTTCAGTAGTTTCTGAGAAAATTGCAAGTAAAATCATAGCGATATCTAGAGACGGAGTTCAGCACGCGTACTGAAATCTGTTCAATTACGAGCGCGAGCTGCATGCTGATTAGCTGTGAACTGTCTGTCAACACTCGAAGCCAGGAAGTGTTGGCGGCCATCTTGTGCCTCGCTAGAACCGAGTCACAAGAAAACAGTAAAACAAAGTTCAGAAATAAGGGAAGGGGGTAGTGTAGAGACATTCTGACCCTCTAGGCTTGCTCAGGGGGTCGTACATGGATGTTCGGGCTCTATTTTTGATATATTTTTTTTAAAAGAAAAATCGCAGCGTACGCGTATGGAAATACGTACAATTACGAGCAGGAGCTGCATGCTGATTTGGCTGTGAATAATCCAAACCAGGAAGTGTTGGCAGCCATGTTGTTTGTCGGGAGAGCAGAGTCAGAAGAAAACAGTAAAACAAAGTTGAGAAATAAGGAAACGGGGCAGGGTAGAAACATTTTGAGCCTATAGTCTTGGTCAGGGGGTGGTATACGGATCTTTAGGCTCAATTTTTATTTTTTTTAAAATAAAAAATGGCAGGGTACTCGTGCATTACTTGTACGCGGTGGAAAAGGTGAAAAAAAAGTAGAAGTCAGTTTTATTCATTAGGTCCCGGGGGGGCAAATTACGGGGGCAATTTTTCTGCATAATGCGGGTTTGTAAGGTGCCCCAAGCACTGGGGAACGGCACTCCTTTGGTGTTAATTTTGAAGTATGCGTGGGGGGTTACGGCCCTACTCCCCGCAGTCTCGGTGAGCGGCACCCCTCGGGTCTTTTAAAAAAAAAATTTTTGGAGCTCTCTCTCTCTCCCCGTACACGTTGCGGGGAACGCCACATTTCTGGGGCAGTGATATGTAAAATGACCTTCCAGCTCCGGGTACCTGCATTGTCTGGAGTTTTTTATTAATGTTGGGAGCGTGGGCTTGATGATACGTCCTTGTAAATTCCCATAGAAGCCTATGTTCTGGTGTTAACAGGGACTTATATGGGAAATAACATGGCCGTAATATGAAGCTCATTATCGCCGTTTTATCTGCAGTTTCCTGCCAATAAACCTGCGATAATTTTAACACAGGTCCTTGATAATATGCACCTAAGTTGACTGGTAAAAAAAAGAGCAATGGGCCATATTATCAACAAAAGGCGATACATTATCGTCGCTGATATTGGCAGGAAACTGCCAATAAAGCGGCGATAATGGGCTTGATAATATGCCCTTGTGAATAACCATAGCAGCCCAGGTTAACATCAGAACTTGGGCTGCTATGGGAATTTGCAAGGGCCTATGGTTTTTTATTAATGTTGGGAGGGTGGGCTTGATAATACGTCCTTGTAAATTCCCATAGAAGGCTATGTTCTGGTGTTAACATTAGCTTCTATGGGAAATAACAAGGCCGTATTATCGAGCTCATTATCGCCATTTTATCGGCAGTTTCCTGCCAATAAAACGGCGATAATTTTAACACCGGTCCTTGATAATATGCACGTAAGTTAACTGGTCAAAAAAAGAGCAATGAGCCATATTATGAACAAAAAGCGATACATTATCGTCGCTTTTATCGGCAGGAAACTGCCGATAAAGCGACGATAATGGGCTTGATAATATGCCCTTGTGAATAACCATAGGAGCCCAGGTTAACACCAGAACCTGGGCTGCTATGGGAAGTTACAAGGGCCTATTATCAAGCGCATCATCGCTGCTTTATCTGCAGTTTCCTGTCGATAAAAGTGGCGATAATGTATTGCCTTTTGTTGATAATATGCTCCTTGATTTCGATGATAGTAGGTAAAGTTTTCCTTTTTTTTTGGTGTAGCAGTTGTACTCTCTTCGCATGCTCAGCATTGTTTCGAAGCCCACGTTTTCTTTTTCTTCAAGTTCAACAAGCAAACCTTTCTTTATATCAGTTAGTAAATCTGTTGCTTTCTTTTTCCGGTTCGTGTGTGTCATCCGCTGCTGTACTTTTGTACAGTATTAATAATCATATTTTTTTTTGGAAGGTAGTGCCGAGGCGCTAAACGTTGATTACGTACTCCGTCCACCGCCTTTTTAGTAGTTTCCCACCGTTGTTTTTATTATATCTGTTAGTTAGAACTCAGTAATTTTCCATCCTAGTCTTGAATATCTTACTATAGTGTTTCAACATTATATTTATTGTGGGCCGTCATACCCCTCCCCCACAAAATAAAAGAAGTATGTAGTTTTTTTTATTAACTTTTATTAAACAATAAATATAAACGAAACACAATTATAACTATATTAGAACTGGAAAAATAACTTAAACAATGTCATAAACAAATTGTGAAATGGATTCCAAAATATTGTCCGATTGGTAATCTGCAAAAGAAAAAAGAAAATTAGAGTTTAGAATTATGTAGATGTGAGTAAATGAGCTGAAGCATTACAGGGCATATTATCAAGAACGGTGATAAAATTATCGCTGTTTCAGCGGCAGGAAACTGCAGCTAAATCGGCGATAATGGGCTTGATAATATGGTGTTGTGAATTCCCATAGCAGTCCAGGTTCTGATGTTAACCTGGGCTACTATGGGAATTCACAAGGGCATATTATCAAGCCCATTATCGCCGCTTTAGCGGCAGTTTCCTGCCGGTAAAACGGCGATAATTTTATCACCGATCTTGATACTATGCCCTCACAAGTTTTGGTAACTTTACGGTTTTACGTTTGCAGTGTGACTCGTACATTCCAGTTCTGTTATAGTGCCGCATTCAAGTGGTGTCTATATGGAAATGCCTACTGCGTTACTGATGCCCGTTATGGCGACTTATATAAACCTTGCGGGTAAACATTTCAGGCAGTTGGTGTCACAACTTATTTTGAACAATTCTTCTACACGTCTACACGTCGAAGACAGCAGTGTCTAAGTTTAAGAGAGAAAGAGAAATGATGTCAGTGAGAGAGAGAGAAAACAACATTAAAACTGTGTCGCAGAGTCTGGAGTTGAGATTTTTTCTTGAAAAGTGAAATGTAGATTTACTAGCTCCTTGCATCACTTTACCCATGTTAAAAGTGACTCAAAAGTGGCATATTAAGGTTGTTTGTCAGACGGATGTATGACATTAGAACGCATGCTTTTACCACGCATGCTTTTACATCGCAGTTTTTACAACACATACCATTACAACGCATATCGCTTTGGGTTGCTGGATAGTGAATAGTTTAATTTACTATTCCAACTCCAGTCCCCGTGGATAGTAGGGAAGGTGTTGGATAGTAAATTAAATCTATTCCCTATCCTAGAGCGCCCCCCAGAGCAATGCGTTGTAATGGTTTGCGTTGTAAAAGTTGTGATGTAAAAGCACTGCGTGGTAAAAGTTGCGTTGTAAAGGATGTTTCCCTTGTCAGACATTTGTAATGTATCTGTTGTCACTGCTCGGAGGTAATTATAGATTTTACAGAGAAGCTGCTGTACACTACGCACTCTGGGCCATAATATCAAGCCTGGGTGACACAATTATCGCCACTTTATCGGCAGGAAAGTGTCGCTAAAGTGGAGATAATGGGTTTGATAATATGCTCTATGGAATTCCAATCGAAGCTCATGTTAGATGTCCTTCACATCTCACATGAGCTTCGATTGGAATTCAATAGAGCATATTATCAAACCTATTATGGCCACTTTAGTGGCAGTTTGCTGCCGGTAAAGTGGCGATAATTTTGTTGCCAAGGTTTGATAATATGGCCCTCTCTTGTTTCACAAGTGAAGCTAACACTACAGTTTTACGAGTGTAGTGTACCTGGTATATTTCAGTTGTTATAGTGCCGCGTTCAAGTGGTGTCTATATGGAAGTGCCTACTGCGTTACTGATGCCCGTTATGGCGACTTATTTCTAATGCATTGCTATGAAGGCTTTGTGGATCTAGGCTGCTGTGCTTACCTTGTACAAAGAGTGTGGCCACCGGAGTTCACCATTCGACTTGAACTCTGCTTCTATACGTCAAAGTATATTCAATAAGTTGCAGAGAAATCCATTGCTGTTGCTCGATAGGCCGTGGTTGCTTCTGAATGATGATTGGTGAAGGAAACAAAAGGACGTTTTGATTAGTCATCGTAAACTGAGTTGCATAACTACTATCAAAAGTGAATTTTAATGTGGGTTCTTAATATTCCGTAGTTAGACTGTTGCAGCTCCAGCAAACAAAGGAAGATCAATAATGTAATAGAGGCCTGGGACGGCCTCGTGATGCAGAAAAAAGAATACTATCATGGACGCACAATTAATAATAATAGAGGCCTAAGCACGTGGCGTAGTACAGAAAAACGACACAGAAATGTATGCACACACAATTTTTAAGATTAGAGGTGTATAGGACCTCGTGACTTATAAAGAAATATTTCAATTATGTAAGTACAATTTAAAACCATTGAGGGGTAGGAAAGCCATATGAAGGATAAAAAAATAGCATTATGCATATACAATTTACAGTGGAGACTGATGTTGTGACGTCTTCTCTTACCTTTGCTTCTGTCGTCTTTTGTCGTGTCTTAAAAAGGCTTTGGTTTCGCTGAGTCTGGGGTGTTTTCGACAGTCTGTCTGTCACCGCAGCAGAGGCAGGCAAAAAAGAGCGTGCTCACGTCAGTTCCTGCATTATGTGGGAACCGTGGGGGCTGACCAAACCAAGCCCAGGGCCGTCATTGGTAGCGTTTTCAAGGTCTGTAAGAATGATGGCCCTGGGGGACATGCCATTGGGTAATGTATTGGTTTCCAGGCTAAATGATAGCAAGCATGCTAGGTAGTGGCATGTGGGTAGTGTGGGCAGGCGTGCACCATGCATGTGCAAGTATGAGTGTGTGCACTAACAATCAACAACAGAGAGAGATGGGGGCGGTGTTATAATGTGCGCAGAGGCAGGCCCAGAATCCGATCAGCGATGAGTCAGCACTTCTAATCATTCTCCTTAGTGCGCCCTGAGCTCTGATTTGTCACTGAGAGGGTGATCGCACCATAGTTTGTACTGCTTATCATACTCAGAGCGTACCCGCGCATACGGTACAAATATGCTTTGACGTTACGCGTCGCATTAAAGCTTCGATGAGACGTCATGTACGGCGTTCTGTACGCGAAAGGGGGCAATGTTTCTACTTGTTTAAAACATGTATGTATTTAATGTACATACTAAGGGCAGACATTTAGGATAACTATGATTTTTTTTAATACTTGTAATAATCATATATTACTTTTAAAAAGAATTACACAAATCGCGGTAGAACATCATGCGTACTCATATTGAAAGAGCTGTGCAAGTGCATCATAGGCGTACGCAAAGCCATGTGACTTTGAAAGTAGAGATTTGATTGGTTCATAACTTTTCCTATTGCGACTGTTGAAAGTTCCGTCCCATTGTAATTATTCGACTTTGACTTTCAAAGAAGAAGCATTTGTTCAGAGAAGCTACTCAAATAGAAGGAAGATCACCATAATAAGAGCAATGGAGTCAACTTCCAGCAGTTCTTCAGAGGGAGATTTCATTCCTGAAGAACGTCCAAAGAAGAGGAAAGAAGCTCTAATTTAGAAGTTTTTCACTTTTCCAGAAGGTCAAAAAAAGGTTAATGCTCCAAAAGTAACCTGTAAAATTTGCCAAACAACTCTTTCAAGGGGTGATCCATGTAGAAAATACTCCTTTGGCACAGCAAATATGGTGCGACACGTGAAGAACTTGCACCCCAAGAACTTTGCTCGAGCTGCAAGACGGAGGTTGAACGAGAACCCACCTGCTGCTACACCAAGCTCATCAACTGCGGCAGCAGCATTTTCAGCAAGCAGTCCACACCTACATTTTGATTCTGACTTTGCTAATGTTAAAATTCTATGCATTTATTGCGATAAACTTTTGTGTTATGGGGAACAGTCTGTAGACTTGATGAAACGCAGGATGCAAGATAATTGCTGTCCTCGACATTAGTTGTTCTTTTTTTCATTCTTTTGTTCTGCTTGGAATTTGTTGAGAAAACACAAAAAAAATACAAAACAAAAAAAACTGTTCTTTTTAGAACTACCTTCACTGGTCAAAGAAATAACTATATTTCTATGGTAGTGTGTAAAAGTTTGTCAGATTGAATTTGTAGTTCATAAATGAATGAATGAATGAATATGTTACTAGTGTTTGGAGAATGTGAAAGTGCAGAACTATAAGGAACTGCTACAGTATAAATCTATAAGGTGTTTATCTATAGTATACTGTAGTAAGTCCGAAGCACTTGAATGTATCATATGTACATAAATATGTTACAAGTGCATGCTTCAATGCTTCAATTTGCGCTGCTGTTGAAAGTTCCTGGGTGAATTTGTATGTGTTAGGGGCGGATTTACAATCCCCTTGTGCCTCTTTTACACAGCCGTTGCGTCACTTTTGTGACACAGCGGTGGTGCAAAAGATGTGCCATGGTGTGTGCTATTAACAATGTGATGCATCTGGAGGGTGTATTACATTTTAAAAGAAGAGGCTTTCTTGTGCAGAAGGGGGTGCAGCAAGGCCTCGTAAAAGTGACTGAGTGAAACGTATAACATTTTATTCAGTGACTTTTGAGCTTATGCTGCGTCAAAACCATGCACATGCTTGAAGCAGGTGTAAGGATTGATAAAGCATTGTGAGCATAGGGCCCCAAGAGAATTGCTGGAACTGTGTTATACTTGCAACTGACGTCAAGCAATAATTCATCCAAAAATTACTTTGCAATTTAGCTTTGTTATTATTTTATAATAAGAATATGAAATTTAATCTAAAAAATAAAATAAATATAAATATTTATATTACAAATATAAGAAATTAGTATAAAAAGAAAGACATAATAATTAATATATTTATAAATTATCATTTACAAAACCTTTGAAATTCACTGAAAAAACTATAGGTTTCACACATGTTATAGTTAGGAATTAGCATTTAAAAAACCTTGCAAATTCATTGAAAAAACCATAGGTTTCACACACGTTGTAGTTTTTTTTTTTTTTTTTTTGAAAATCTGTTTATTAGCAGGATAGTTAGAGCAGTCATAAAGTACCATGAATATATTACAAAGATCAGATTAAGGCAGCTCCGTCATGCGCGGTAATATTGCGAACAGTATACATTTTGATTTTCGTTGAGTTTCTAGGAAATCAAACAATCCCTTCTAGATTTATATCCCACCCTCCACCCACATAACAGACCCACCCTAGACACTCCTATTGAACGCATATATACAGTAGTAAGTACCAGGGCGCCCCCAATCGACAGAACAATTCAAGGATGCATAGATTTGCATGTTACACAACTAGACAGTGGCATAAGCAACAGTATCACAGGGTAACTCATATCATAGTTCAGTGCAATATGGCCATGCGGGGTTCATGGGGGACCCTCAACAGCTACACTCAACACAGGTTACGATATTGAGATATCAGACTGTTCATCACTCCCTGTCTCAAACCTCCCTAGGATAGTAAACCAGTCTAAGGAGATCGGTATTTTCCTGATGCCTCTACGCTCTTCGCGTTGCAGCACTGCGCCCTCCGCCCTGCCCCAGCGTAACATTTCCGCTTTCCACAACTCAGGATCAGGTGGCTTGGGAGACTTCCACCTCATCGTGATGGCACGCTTTGCAAGCAACACTGAAATATCAGTAAAACGTGCTGCTACGCCTCTCCTACGCGCCGTCAGACCCAGCCCCAGAAGTGTGTATTCCATGGTGAGTGGCCGCATCAATGCACCTGCGTCCGCGAGTGTGCCAGCAATAGTAGTCCAGAAATAACCCAATTTAGGGCAACTCCATAACATATGTGTCAGTGACGCATCATCCAAAGCACATCTAGGGCAGGTGTCAGCGGCATTGGGAAACATTGCATGTAACCGGTGCGGCGTTAAGTACGCCCTATGCAGGACCATTAGTTGGATGAATTTAAATTTGGGGTTTCGGGCCACCTTTTTGGGAAATTGAAGGATCCTCGCCCATTCCTTGTCTCGGAATGGCCTCCCCACATCTCCCTCCCATTTGGTCCTGAGAGGCGAAAGTGAAACCGCTCGTCCCGCTCTAATGCTAGCAGTGAGCCATTTTGTCAGGTGACTTCCCGTTCCCATAAGGTACTGCATTGTCAGCAAGGGGTTGGTGGGTGGTTCTGCCCCTCCGGGTGCCCATTTCCCTAGTACGTAGCGGCGGATGCTAGCATGCATTAGGAACGAACCCCCAGGTATGCCATGCGCGGTCCCACACACGTTGTAGTTAGGAATTAGCATTTAAAAAACTATGCAAATTCATTGAAAAAACCATAGGTTTCACACGTTATAGTTATCTGAATATTTCTCTCATACAAAACCTTTGAAATTCCTCTGTTATAGTTAGCTCAGCTAACTATAACTTGCGCGCCCGCAATGCACTGCTGATGACGTCACATATTACATCACTCATGATATGGTCAGTGACATCACTCATGACATCACTAATGACATCTCAAATGACAATCCCTGATGACATCACTGATGACATCATCCTTGTGGCAGACCTCCTCTTACTGTAATATAACCTTTGATACACACAATCAAAAATAGAAACTAAAATTTTCAAAAAAATGGAGATACCAATTCCAGTCAGAACAACCTATTGAGTAATCCCAAAATCTACACCCACATCCACTCATTCACCAACAGTTCTATATAGTCACTCATACATGTACTCACTCATCATATGTACTTATACACCTATATATCCTGTTATACACCAAAACTCATCTATAGAGTTACTCACACATGCAAATAAACTATCAAATATCCATTTACTTGTATATACAGCTATACACCCACCACTACACTAACTTCTACGGAATCGTAGACATACTTACTCTCTTAAACAATCACTTATAGAAACACATACTTATTTATACAGGAAGTCTTAGAATCTCTTGCTCTCAGATATACTCACTTATATACATCAATACTCACATATACTAGTTTAAAACATATGTAGTTACACATAAAGATACTATTGAGACAGTCATTCACTCACTAACACACCCATACACACACTCATCCACCCATACAGTCCTGCACACATACTGTCTTCAAAACACATACAAACAGTGAGCCAGTCATTCATGCATCTGTGCGCTAAGTAATACTCCCCACCGAATCGTACAAACACTCATTTTGGTACTAAAAAAAAAACTAATAACCCATATACACACTCATGTAGCTACTCACCAAACCATGCAGCCACTTACATACAAAGTGAGACACTGATACAGATATTTAAATATTTAAAGATTACTCGCTAGTACACCTATTCACTAAGATATACTTAATAAGTCAGGTATACAATCAATTTCACAAAAAAAACATCCATTTACCCATTTATTCTTCCATAGACCTTTCGATATACATATATAAAAAAATATATATTTTTCAGAAAGTCACGCATTCACTGGATGATGTCATCAGTGATGTCATCAGGGATGTCATTTGAGATGTCATGAGTGATGTCATGAGTGATGTTACTGACCATGTCATGAGTGATGTAATATGTGATGTCATCAGCAGTGCATTGCGGGTGCGCAAGTTATAGTTAGCTGAGCTAACTATAACAGAGGAATTTCAAAGGTTTTGTATGAGAGAAATATTCAGATAACTATAACGTGTGAAACCTATGGTCTTTTCAATGAATATATATATAGATATGTATATATATACTGAAAAAAACATAGTTTTCATGAGTGTTATAGTTAGCTGGACTTTTCACTCATACAAAACCATAGAAAATCCTCTTTATAGTTAGTTGTGCTAACTATAACTCGCGAACCCGCAATGCACTGCTAATGATGTCACTTATTACATCATTCATGACATGGTCAGTGACATCACTGATGACATCACTGACATCTCAAATGACATCACTGATGACATCACTGATGACATCATCAAGTGAATGTGGTTTTGTTTGAAATTTAAATATCTATTATATATATATATATATATACCAATTTTTATTGAAGATTGAGGGGATATATAACTGTCTGGATGGAGGTTTTAGTAGCTGTCTGACTGTTTAAGTGAGTAATTAAATGTGTCTCACTAAATATATGGGTTAGTAACCAAACTATGTGAATGTGTGTATCACTGTCTCTTTTGTTGTATAACCTGCTGCATCAATTGGTCACTAACTACATGAGTGTCTATACCAGTTATTGATTAGTTGGCTGCATATTTGTAAGGGAGACTGAGTGTATCTGTGGTTGGGTGGGGAGTTGTAACTCTATGCATAGATGTGTGAGTGGTTGATTGTCTAGGCATATGGGTTTAGGAGTGTTTATGGAAACAGTTGTTTGGGTGTCTGAGTGTGTTTATTTGAGTGTGGGGAAGTGTATATATATGTGTCAGTGGTACATCTCCAATAAAGTAGAAAAATAAACGGCATTGTATATGAGAGTTGGTGGATAAAAATAAGTATATGTAAGAGTCAGTGATTGTGAGAGTAACAGTATGAATGAGTGTATAATTCTAATGGTGATTTTTTAACATAGTAACTATGATTTACTATGTGTATGTATAAATCAGGTGTTGTGTGTATAACTGTGTAGTTGAGTAAATGTAAGTGTGATTGATTCTTTTCATGAGTGAGTAGCATCACTGCATAACCGACTAGGATGACTGCTGATGTGTCAATGTCTATATAGGAGTATGAGTACATTTCATAGTGTTACCATTGATCAGTGACTGTATGTATAAGTGATTCTGTGGGTAAATGGATAGTTGTGTGTGTAGACTTAGGAATCAGTGAGTGCGTATGTAGTAACTGGTATGTGTGTGTCCATGCTTTTAAATATGGTACTCTATAATTTACAGTGAGTGATCAAAGGTTATACTAGTGTGTGATGTGGTGTTTCAGGTTGTCACATTGATGATGTCATCAGTTATGTCATCAGTGATGCCATTTGAGATGTCATCAGTGATGTCACTGACCCTGTCATGAATGACGTAAAATATGTGACATCATCAGCAGTGCATTGCGCGCGTGCGCGTTACAGTTAGCACAACTAACTATAATGGAGGAATTTCTATGGTTTTGTGTGAGTGAAATGTCAAGCTAACTGTAACACTCATGAAACCTATTGTTTTTTCAGTGAATTTCAAAGGTGTTACACATCTTAATTCCTAACCATAACGTCTCTGAAACTTATGGTTTTTTCAGTGAATTTCAAAGGTTTTTAATGCAAATTTTTAAGTGCAATAGTAGTTATACCTATTTTTTGTACTAATTTTCTACAGTTTTCTAACTGTATATTTATAAATATTTTATTTATTAAACAACATTACATATTTTCAGACAATTGCAGGGTGGCTTTTCTTCTCCTTGTAAATATGGAGAAGTCCCAGCACCATGTCTACGTTACAAAAAGTTTCGTACTGGTGGTGCAGGGGGCTTGTAAATCTGCCCCATACTGCTTAGGTATTGGCAGAGTGATACAATAAGAGCACAGTGCTGAATGGCTGATTGATGAACTGCATGAGACTGACAGGAGGTATCTGAGGCTGCATGAGTACTACTTCAGTATATAGTGGAGTGTACCAATAGTATGTATCTGCTTAGAGGTTTGTAGGGATTGTGCACTGAATAATGTAAGTGTACTTGTGTTAGTGCCTAGGTCATTCTATAAGAATATCACTAGTAACTAGAATGATGAAAGGGCTGGGAACAGAGTGCTCAGTTAATTTATAAGTGCTTAGGTATTGTCTCAATGCCTGAGTCATTCTGCAAGTGCATAGACAGTGACTGGGTTCCTAGAGTGCTAGTAGTTGACTACAGGATAAGTTTATAAGCACTTATGTTTCAGCAGAGAGATCAGATAAGGACATGCGTCTGTCAGGAAAATTGTAGGAGTGGACACAGACTCACATTGTGATTCCAGACAAGCATGACTATTATCTGTAGTTTTGCAGGACTGACTCAGTAGTCTGCAAGGGGTTAAGGGACCGCATACATTGTGCACATTTGACTTACCACTTCTTGTCTCAATGCCTGAGTTATTCTGCAAGTGCAAAGACAATGACTGGGTTCCTTGAGTGCTAGAAGTTGACAGCAGGATAAGTTTATAAGCGCTTTTGTTTCAGCAGAGTGATGAGATAAGGACATGCTTCTGTCTGGATGATTGTAGGAGTAGACACAGACTCACAGTGTGATTCCAGACAAGCATGACTATTACCTGGACTTTTGCAGGACTGACTCAGTAGTCTGCAAGGAGTTAAGGGACCACATATATTGTGCACATTTGACTGTACCACTGCGTGTCTCAATGCCTGAGTTATTCTGCAAGTGCATAAACAGTAACTATGTTTCTAGAGTGCTAGTAGTTGACAGCAGGATACGTTTATATACGCTTATGTTTCAGCAGGGTGATTAGATAAGGACATGTTTCTATCAGGATGATTGTAGGGGTGGACACAGACTCACAATGTGATTTCAGACAAGCATGACTATTACCTGGACTTTTGCAGGACTGACTTAGTAGTCTGAAAGGGGTTAAATGACCGCATACATTGTGCACATTTGACTGTAACACTGCTTGTCTCAATGCCTTAGTCATTCTGCAAGTGCATAGAAAGTGAAAAGGTTCCTAGAGGGCTAGTAGTTGACAGCAGGATACGTTTATAAGGACGTATGTTTAAGCAGAGGGATTAGATAAGGATATACTTCTGTCAGGATGATTGTAGGAGTGGACACAGACTCACATTGTGATTCCAGACAGGCATGACTATTACCTAGACCTCTGCAGGACTGACTCAGTAGTCTGCAAGGGGTTAAGGGACCGCATACATTGTGCACATTTGATTTGACTGTACCACTGCTTGTCTCTGTGCCTTAGTCATTCTGATACCGCAATAACAGTGACTGGGTTCCTTGAGTGCCAGTAGTTGACAGCAGGATACGTTTATAAGCGCTTATGTTTCAGCAGAGTGATGAGATAAGGACATGCTTCTGTCTGTATGATTGTAGGGGTGGACACAGACTCACAGTGTGATTCCAGACAAGCATGACTATTACCTGGAATTTTGCAGGACTTACTCAGTAGTCTGCAATGGGTTAAGGCACCGCATACATTGTGCACATTTGACTGTACCACTGCTTGTCCCAATGCCTGAGTCATTCTGCAAGTGCATAGACAGTGACTGGGTTCCTAGAGTGCTAGTAGTTGACAGCAGGATAATTTTATAAGCGCTTATGTTTCAGTAGATTGATTAGATAAGACATGCTTCTGTCAGGATAATTGTAGGAGTGGACACAGACTCACATTGTGGTTCCAGACAAGCATGACTTTTACCTGGACTTTTGCAGGACTGACTCAGTAGTCTGTGAGGGGTTAATGGACCGCATATATTGTGCACAGTTGACTGTACCACTGCTTGTCTCAATGCCTGAGTCATTCTGCATGTGCATAGATAGTGACAGAGCTCCTAGAATGCTAGAAGTTGACAGCATGATAAGTTTATAAGTGCTTATGTTTCAGCAGAGTGATTAAATAAGGACATACTTCTGTCAGGAGGATTGTAGGAGTGGACACAGGCTCACAGTGTGATTCAAGACAAGCATGACTATTACCTGGAATTTTGCTGGACTGACTCAGTAGTCTGCAAGGGGTTAAGGGACCGCATACATTGTGCACATTTGACTGTACCACTGCTTGTCTCAATCCCTGAGGCATTCTGCAAGTGCATAGACAGTGACTGGGTTCCTAGAGTGCTAGTAATTGACAGCAGGATAAGTTTATAAGCACTTATGTTTCTGCAGAGTGATTAGATAAGGACATGCTTCTGTCAGGATGATTGTAGGAGTGGACACAGACTCACAGTGTGATTCCAGACAAGCATGACTATTACCTGCACTTAGGCAGGACTGACTTAGTAGTCTGCAAGGAGGTAAGGGACCGCATATATTTTGCACATTTGACTGTACCACTGCGTGTCTCAATGCCTGAGTAAATTTTTCAATTCAAGGATTCTTTATTCGATGATTAAAAATCACCATAAAAGCACATACACATATACATGATTAAAAAATTTCATTAAATCATTTTCAGAATCCCGATTATGATAATTATTTTTACACATTACAAAAGGGAAAGGGGATTTGACACTTTAAAAAGATTAATAACAATTTTTAGGTATCATTCCTCTCCTCTGGTTGCCCTTAAACGAACCGCCACTTTAATAAAATTCATTATGCAGCACAATGTTAAAGGGTCAGATGCTTTCTGTAAGTAGATTAGGGCCTCTTTAGCATGTTCCAGGTTGGCTTGTTTTAAAATTTTCACTAGAAATCTACGCCTAGGCATGGAATAAAAAGGGCACAGGAGTACAAAGTGAAGGGAATCCTGCGGAGACCTATTGTCGCAGCCGCAGGTTCCCTTCTGCTCAGTTGTAGTTGAGAACCCTGCTGGTGATGCCAATAAGTATGGGAGTAAGTTTAATCTAAAGCGGCACATCAGAAATCTGTCCTGAGCATTGTGCATGAGATACAAATATGGCTCCATTCCCTCGACACTCTTAACCAGGTTGTGAGCCCTCACTGACTTTTTGAGCCCTTCAGTCTCTGCTCTCTGTTGTGCTTTTTCCTCTAAAAAGGCTTTTTTTACTAACATCTTGTGCTGGGGTACAATTGCTACAGGGTTGGTGAAAAGATTCATGTAGCCAAGGGCCTCTAAGGTACTCTTTACATAATTGAGCCATGGTATTCTCATGCATTTATCCCTTTCTAAGCAATCATTTAGAATTTTTCTGCTTAGAAACGCATCAGGGTTGACCCAAATTTTTAACCAGGCCACTATTGGCCTAAGTTTTACCAGATCTTCTAGATAAGGCCTCCCTAATTCCCTGTGTACTATAAAACCAGCGGTGCTTGGGGGTACCCTCAAGATGGTTCTTAGGTATTTATTTTCTTCCCGCTGTATTTTTGCAGTATTAACAAAGCCCCATACCTCTGCCCCATAAATCACTTTGGAGCAGCAATGCCTGAGTCATTCTGCAAGTGCATAGCCAGTGACTATATTTCTAGAGTGCTAGTAGTTGACGGCAGGATACGTTTATACGCGCTTATGTTTCAGCAGGGTGATTAGATAAGGACATGCTTTTATCATGATGATTTGGGAGTGGACACAGACTCACAGTGTGATTTCAGATTAGCATAACTATTACCTGGACTTTTGCAGGACTGACTTAGTAGTCTGCAAGGGGTTACATGACTGCATACATTGTGCACATTTGACTGTAACACTGCTTGTCTCAATGCCTTAGTCATTCTGCAAGTGCATAGAGAGTGAATAGGTTCCTAGAGTGCTAGTAGTTGACAGCAGGATACGTTTATAAGGACTTATGTTTAAGCAGAGGGATTAGATAAGGATATACTTCTGTCAGGATGATTGTAGGAGTGGACACAGACTCAAAGTATGATGCCAGACAAGCATGACTATGACCTGGACGTGTTCAGGACTGACTCAGTAGTCTGCAAGGGGTCAAGGGACCGGATATATTGTGCACATTGGACTGTACCACTGCTTGTCTCAATGTCTGAGTCATTCTGCAAGTGCATAGACAGTGACTGGGTTCCTAGAGTTATAGTAGTCGACAGCAGGATAAGTTTATGAGCGCTCATGTTTCAGCAGAGTGATTAGATAAGGACATGCTTCTGTCAGGATGATTGTAGGAGTGGACAGAGCTGCTTTAGAGCCATGGAATAGGTCAGCAGAGCTGTTTTAGAGCCAGAGAACCAGGTCAGCAAAGCCGTTGTAGATCCATAGACCAAGGTCAGTAGAGCTGCTGTAGAGCCAGAGAACCAGGTCAGCAGAGCTGCTTTAGAGCCATAGAAACCAGGTCAGCAGAACTGCTTTAGAGCCAGAGAACCAGGCCAGCAGAGCTGCTTTAGAGCCAGAGAACCAGGTCAGCAGAGCTGCTCTAGAGCCAGAGAGCCATGGCAGCAGGACTGCTTTAGAGCCATATAACCAGGTCAGCAGATCTGCTGTAAAGCCATAGAAACCAGGTCAGCAGAACTGCTTTAGAGCCAGAGAACCAGGTCAGCAGAGCTGCTTTGGAGCCAGAGAACCAGGTCAGCAGAGCTGCTCTAGAGCCAGAGAGCCAGGGCAGCAGAACTGCTTTAGAGCCATAGAACCAGGTCAGCAGAGCTGCTTTAGAGCCAGAGAACCAGGTCAGCAGAGCTGCATTAGAGGGAGAGAACCAGGTCAGCAGAGCTGCTCTAGAGCCATAGAAACCAGGTCAGCAGGACTGCTTTAGAGCCAGAGAACCAGGTCAGCAGAGCTGCTTTAGAGCCAGAGAACCAGGTCCGCAAAGCTGCTCTAGAGCCAGAGAGCCAGGGCAGCAGAACTGCTTTAGAGCCATGGAACCAGGTCAGCAGATCTGCTGTAAAGCCATAGAAACCAGGTAAGCAGAACTGCTTTAGAGCTAGAGAGCCAGGGCAGCAGAACTGCTTTAGAGCCATAGAACCAGGTCAGCAGAGCTGCTTTAGAGCCAGAGAACCAGGTCAGCAGAGCTGCATTAGAGGGAGTGAACCAGGTCAGCAGAGCTGCTCTAGAGCCAGAGAACCAAGGTCAGCAGATCTGCTTTAGAGGGAGAGAGCCAGGTCAGCAGAGCTGCTTTAGAGCCAGAGAACCAGGTCAGCAGAGCTGCTCTAGAGGCAGAGAACCAGGTCAGCAGAGCTGCTTTAGATCCATAGAACCAGTTCAGCAGATCTGCTCTAGAGGCAGAGAACCAGGTCAGCAGAGCTGATTCAGAGAGAGAGAACCAGGTCAGCAGAACTGCTCTTGAGCCAAAGAATCAGGTCAGCAGAGCGGCTTTAGAGCCATAGCACCAGGTCAGCAGAGCTGCTTTAGAGCCATAGAACTAGGTCAGCAGAGCTGCTTTAGAACCAGAGAACTAGGTCATCAGAGCTGCACTAGAGCCTAAGAACCAGGTCAGCAGAGCTGCTGTAGAGCCAGAGAAACCATGTCAGTAGAGCTGCTTTAGAGCCAGAGAAACTCGGTCAGTAGAGCTGTTTTAGAGGGAGAGAAAGCATGCCAGGAGAGCTGCTCTAGAAGGAGAGAACCAGATCAGCAGAGCTGCTCTAGAGCCAGATAACCATGTCAGCAGAACTGCTTTAGAGCCATAGAACCGGGTCAGCAGAGCTGCTTTAGAGCCAGAGAACCAGGTCAGCAGAGCTGTTGTAGAGCCAGAGAAGCAGATCAGCAGAGCTGCTCTATAGCCTAAGAACTAGCTCAGGAGAGATGCTCTTGAGCCAGAGAACCAGGTCAGCAGACCTCCTGTAGAGCAAGAGAAACCAGGTCAGCAGAACTGCTTTAGAGGGAGAGTACCAGGTCAGCAGAACTGCTTTAGAGCCAGAGAGTTAGGTCAGCAGAGCTACTTTAGAGCCAGAGAACCAGGTCAGCAGAGCTGCTCTAGCTGAAACTGACTGACTGACACTGACTGACTGACACTAACTGATTGACACTGACTGACACTGGTTGACTGACACTGACTGACTGACACTGACTGAGATTGACCGACTGACACTGACTGACTGACACTGTTTGACTGACACTGACTGACACTAACTGACTGACTGACACTGACTGATTGACACTGACTGACACTGACTGACTACTCTCTACTTCTCTACTACTCACTCTCCACTACTCTCTACTCCTCTTTTCCTACAACTCACTCTCTACTACTCACTCTCTACTACTCACTGTCTACTACTCTACCACTCTCTACTACTCACTCTCTACATCTCAACTACTCTCTACTACTCACTCTACTACTACTCTCTACTACTATCTCTCTACCCACTCTCAACTACTCTTTACTATTCACTCTCTACTACTCACTCTCTACTACTCTCTCTCTACTAATAACTCTCTACTACTCACTTGCTACTACTCACTCTACTATGTACTACTCATTCTCCACTACTCTATATCTACTACACACTCTATACTATTCACTCTCTACTAATTACTCTCTAATACTCACTCTGTACTACTCACTCTCCACCACTCGCTCTCTTCTACTCTCTACTACTCACTCTCTATTACTCACTCTCTACTACTCGCTCTCTACTACTCTCTACTACTCAATCTCTACTACTCATTCTTTACTACTCTACTACTCTCTGTACTACTCACTCTCTACTACGCACTCTGTTCTACTCACTCTCTACTACTCTCTATTATTCACTCTATTACTCTCTACTACTCTCTACCACTCACTCTCTACTACTCTACTACATACTCTGCTACTCTCTACTACTCACTCTCTACTACTCCCTCTCTACTACTCACTCTCAAATACTCTCTACTACTCACTCTCTACTACTCTCTACTAATCACTCTACTACTCACTCTCTACTACTCACTCTCTACTACTCTACTACTCTTTACTACTCTCTCTACTACTTACTCTCTAGTACTCTCTCTACTACTCACTCTCTACTACACACTCTACTACACAATCTCTACTACTTGCTCTCTACTACTCGCTCTCTACTACTCTCTACTACTCACTCTACTACTCACTCTCTACTACTCTCTACTACTCACTCGCTACACTCCACTACTCTCTACTTCTCACTCTCTACTACTCTCTACTACTCTACTACACTTTACTACTCTCTCTCTCTACTACTCAATCTCTACTACTTATGCGCTACTACTTACTCTCTAATACTCTCCCTTTAGTACTTACTCTCTACTGCTCTCTCTTTCTACTACTCACACTCTACTATTCACTCTGTACTACTCACTCTCTACTACTCACGCTCTACTAATCACTATCTACTACTCTCTCTCTAATAGTTTTTACGACTCTCTACTACTCACTCTCTACTATTCATCTTAGCGCCAAGGAACCTGTCGGTGTATGTTGCGCTCTATAAATCCCCATGTAACATAACATAACATAACATAACATAACATACCATAACATCACATAACATGATCACCAATGATTTGAAAAAATTAAATCACACTGTGAATAAGAACAGAAAGCAGAGAACTGTGTTTTTTAAAAAACGGGCTTATAAGAATTTGGTGAAAAAACTTAGTGAAAATCATGATGTTGTTGTCAAAAAGTCAGATAAGGGGGGCAATTTGGTTTTGTGGCCAAATAAAGATTACATCTTAGAAGCACAGAGACAACTTAATGATGAAAGCTGCTACATAAAATCTAACACGAGACAATATAATAAAGCTAAAACGATACTCCAAAAACATCTGGCACAATGGAAAAGACAAGGCCTTATATCTAATGAAGAATATAAGTTTATGTACAACGAATTCCCGGTATTACCTGTGTTATACCTAATTCCTAAAATACATAAAAATGTTTTTCCAGTCCCCGGTAGGCCTATTACATCGGCCATAAATAGTTAGGAGAAAAAATTGACCAATACATCGACTATTTTTTACAAAACGTGGTAAAAGACTTGCCGAGCTATGTAAAAGATACCGGAGATTTCCTTAAGAATATTGAGGATCTAACATGGACGGATGATCTCTATTTAATCACTTTCGATATAGAATCATTGTATACGAGTATAGTTCACACACTAGGGGTGAGAGCTGTAAAACATTTTTTAGAAACCAGGTCTAGTGAATTCTATGAACACAACTAGGTGATTCTTGAGCTCATTATTACTTGGTACCTGAATAATAGTTATTTTCTTTTTGATAAAGATATTTTTAGACAAGTGAGGGGTGTGGCGATGGGGGCCTGTTTCTCCCCAAGCTATGCATGCTTGTATGTTAGCTGGTGGGATGAGCAGGTCCTCAAGACCACCCTACAGGCACTTTTTGAAACCCATGTAGTGACATACTTAAGATACATAGACAATGTTTTATGTTGTGGAGAGGGAGTGAGAACGAAGCACATCATTTTATTGAGGAAATTAATAACAATTCCTTGAACCTCAAATTCTCGTCCCATACTCACAAAACACAGATTGAATTCTTAGATGTAAGGCTTTACGTAAATGATGGAAAAATAGAGAGTACGTTATACAGAAAACCAACCTCTGGTAGCATTACATTGCATGCTACTAGTTCCCACCCCAAACACATCATTGCTAATATACCATATGGAGAAATCATTAGACTTAAGCGTATATGTAGCAATGAGGTGGATTTCAATAGGTTTCTGAGATGGTGAAAAGATTACAAGTTAGAGGGTATTCTGATAAAATCATTAATGATGCAATAACTAAAGCTACCACACGACCTAGGAGAAGTCTCTTTGAGAATTACAACAATGATAAGGAAATAGAACCTCCTACAAGATCTAAAAATATGGATACCCCCAGACTGATTACTACCTATTGTAAAGAAGAACGTAAAATAAGAGCCATCATCAATAAACATTGGCCAATAGTACTCAGAGATAATGTTTTCCGAAACAGACTGGTGGAAACCCCTATGATTACATTCAGAAAGGGGCAATCTATGGGTACTACTTTGGATAAGATTTCTCCTGAAACCAGAAAGGCAGCTTCTTGGTTGCAACCTACAAAAGGATTTAGAAAATGTGTAGCTTGTAGGGCATTCAAATTTGGCCGCAATATGACACACTATTCCACCCCTTTCAGTGAAACACTCATTCCAATCCAAGGCAATTACAACTGCAAGACCGAATATGCTGTGTATGTTCTGACGTGCACCTGCAGCCTTAACTACATTGGTAGTACGAAGTTGCAGGTGCACGTCAGAATTTTGCAGCATATAAGGGCCATTCTCCACAGTGATCAGGCATACCCAGTGGCACGACATTTCAAACGAACTCATGCAAATTATATCAACTGCCTTTCCTACTATGTCATCAATGCCATCCCTAAATCCAGAAGAGGAGGCAACTAGGAACAAAATTCATTTTAGAGTTCGACAGTAAGTAGCCTAATGGGTTGAATAACACCGAGGACATGCATAACTTTTTGTGATTATAATTAAGTTGTTCATATTGTTTTGCATAAAAGTCTTCACTGTATTCTAAAAGCATCAAATCCCGAAAGTCATCATTATCTATGAAGCATTATGCAGGATTTGGCTATGAAAAAATTGGACGAGCACAATATAATAATGGTAAATTCTGGAATAAAGTGTAGCAGTCCAGTAAAACTCACCACCTTACAGCAATGATCCAAAATATTTAATAGATGAATTAGAACAACAATTTTTCCCTTTCTTCATAGATCTGATTTTAAGTGTAAGGAAGTTTTTAATGCAAACAAATGTTTTTTATATGTCTTTTAACAGTATTTTCCTTTTAAGGGGATTTTACTGCTTTAATATTATCACTTTTTAATGTTTGCACTATTATTATACTTTACTTGATCTATTTGTACATATTCTATATCGCACTTTACATTTGCCTTTTTTTGCACAATATGCACCTATTTGCATAAGGATTAACTTTGGTTATTTTGCACATATACAGTTTTCCACATGGTCAGATATTGGATTTATCCTACAAGACAGTTTTTTCGACCAGTTATGACTACTGTTGTATGCAGTATGAGAATTTATCCAGCAATGTTCATACATTTTGAAGAACATATAGTCTTCATTTTTAAAGTTAGCAAGTTTTGCACCGCCGTGTGGGGTTGGAAGTTGCGGGAGCAGATCGTTCTGGATATATATATATATATATTCACTGAAAAAACCATAGGTTATAGACCATATATAGTTAGGAATTAGCATTTAAAAAACCTTATTTTACTCACACAAAACCATTGAAATTCCATATATAGTTAGTTGCACTAACTATATATCGCGCACCCGCAATCCACTGCTGATGATGTCACATATTACATCATTCATGACATGGTCAGTGACATCACTGATGACATCACTGATGACATCTCAAATGACATCACTGATGACATCACTGATGACATCATCCAGTGACTGTGTGTTTCTGTAAAGTTTAAATATGTTTTACATATTGAAGAATGAGTAGATGTAGAAGTGTCTGGATGAAGGATTTAGTAGGTGCGTGACTGACTGTATGAGTGAGTGATTAAATGTGTCTCACTGAGTGCATGGGTTAGTGACTAAACTGTCTTAATTTGTGCATCATTATGTCTGTTGTTCTGTAAACTGCTGCATGTGTTGATCAGTAGCTATATGAGTAACTATATGGGTTATTGATTGATTGCCCAAGTATTTGTATGGGAGACTGAGTGTGTGTGTGGCTGGCTGGGAGGTGTGTGACTCTGTGCAGATCAATGTGTACTTGTATCAATGATTGTATAAGAGAGTAATTATGTGTTAGTATATGTTTCAAAATGTAAGGTGCTCTATGTTTAACTGTATAGATTAGAAAATGGAAGTGTGATTGATTCTTTACAGGACTGACTAGGTGTGTGAGTAACTCCATGGATGAGTGACAGAGTGTGAGAGTCTGTATAGGTGTATGAGTGCATATGATAGTGTTGTAAAGATGAGTGATTGTATGTATGAATGATTGTATGGGTAAATGAGTGAATGTGTGTGTAAACATAGGAATCACTGAGTGCGTATGTAGTAACTAGTATTGGTGTGTCAATGGTTTCAAAAATTATACTCTGTATTTAACACTGGGTGTAACAGAGGTTATATTAAAGTGTGAGGAGATGCATTGTATTGTCACATGAATGATATCATCAGTGATGTGGTCATTGATGTCAAATGAGATGTCATCAGTGATGTCATCAGTGATGTCATTTGAGATGTCATCAGTGATGTCATCAGTGATGTCACTGACCATGTCATGAATGATGTAATATGTGACATCATCAGCAGTGGATTGCGGGTGCGCGATATACAGTTAGTGCAACTAACTATATATGGAATTTCAATGGTTTTGTGTGAGTAAAATAAGGTTTTTTAAATGCTAATTCCTAACTATATATGGTCTATAACCTATGGTTTTTTCAGTGAATTTTCAAGGTTTTGTAAATGCTAATTCCTAACTATATATGGTCTATAACCTATGGTTTTTTCAGTGAATTTTCAAGGTTTTGTAAATGCTAATTCCTAACTATATATGGTCTATAACCTATGGTTTTTTCAGTGAATTTCAATGGTTTTTTAATAGCAAATATCATAAGCTGTCGAATGTCAAGTACGTGGTAAGAATTTTTTTTTTCGTGTTTATGCACACTGATCTGCTTTGATTGCTGCCCCCCACCCCTCATTTCTATTAGGAGTACTCTCTCTTTGCAGATAGTGAAGGGTAGTTAACGCAGCCCTTTCCCCCTTTGTAATCCGTCGTGCCTGCTTCTCTCTCCATTTGATTGATTGTTCTCTTTGGTTCATTCTCTATTTACAAACAAGCACAGAGTCGCAATACTCTGTTTAGTCTTTGCAGATAGCGAAAAATCGTGTAAAAAAACAAAAGGAATCGAGCAAAATCAGTAGGCCACTAATGGGATCTCTTTTGACCTCGCTAAAATAGAAACATTAGGAACAACCTGTTGAAAATAGCAATGCGTATGTATATAAGCGGCGTTCATTTGTGTTCACAGTACCCCTTGTTGATTGTTTCAATCGAGCATTGAATTGTTCGAAGTTAATTCTCTTAAGGATCTTCTCTACCTGCAAACGAGGAAGAATAGGAATATTCTATCTCCCTTTGCAGATAGTGAAGGGTAGGTAACGCAAGCCTTTAACACGTCGTACCTATTTCATTCCTCATTGATTGATTGATTGTCCGAACATTGACTGTTTGGGAATTAGTTCTTTTTGGAGGTATTCCCTGTTTGCAAATAAACGTAGGAAAATCTTTGCAAGTAGTGAAAGGGTACGTAATGCGGACCGTTCTCCCCCGTTGTAATCTGTCATGCCTATCTACTCCCCACTGATTGATGCACCTTTTTCACCCGGACCATTTACTAGAGATACGTCATCTGGCCCGACCAGAGAGCACCCCTAGTGAAAAGGACATATGCAATAATAACGAAGTGATCACTGTATCCTGTTAACAGAAACTTTACCATGAAACAACCTGGAAAGAAAAAAATAGGAAAACGAAAATCAGTAGGCCACTGATGAACATGAACTTTTATTAAACAACGAACAAAGAAACGATAACATAACGTAATGATAAAACCTATTAATGTCCTAGAAACAAGAAAACGTTAAAATATGCCAGTGGTGAGAGACCAGAAAAACAGTAAGAGAAACCAAATCACCCCTCGCTGTCCCACCGCCTGCCACGCCAAAAAAATCGATAGACTAGGGAAAATGCAAGTCAGTAGAACATCCACCCCCACTCTGGAAACTTCCAAGGTGGGGCAGGGTTCCGGCTACGCCCAGCCGGGAGCAGCCCATATAAGGCAGGTCCTGCTGCCACGCCTCGGCCAGGAGATCCTAACGTAGGGTGTAGCCGAAGGAGAGGCCGAGGCCAGCGGGACCCGGCCAGGGGATTGCCTTTACAACGCTGAACAGTTGCAGGGGGGGGGAATGTCTCCTCGACCCTCCCCTCTCTCTCCCAGTCCGGCCGCGGTGGCCCTTGAGAGTTGCAGGTAGTCCCGCCACATGCTCTTCCGGTCCGACCATCAACGGTCGGGGGGCCGAGGCCGACGGGATCCGGCTGCAGCCGATAAACCAAGAAACCCGTTCATGGGGCCAGAGCCAGGGGCGTCCGGCCGACATCCACCGGAAGCCCGGCCCGAAGACGGACGGGACACTTCTTTCTTTTATAATGGCTGCGACAACACTGGGGGGGATGTCTTGCACATGCCTCCGACCCCCCCCCTCGTCCTCATCGCCTGGTCCGGCCATAACAAATCTCAAGCGAGACGCCGTGGGGTGCACTGGGAGGGAGAGACGGTGCGAACAGGCCTCTCCCGCCTCCCCAGGTGGAGGCTTCCCAGCTGCACCCTCAGCGCTCCAGGCGCCCGGAAAAGGGTTCTTCCACTGTGGCCATGCTGCAACGTCTCGCCCGGCAGGGTGGAGCCCGTCCGCTCATGTGACCCCGCGATCGCCGGTAGCTGCCGAACTCTCAAAATGGCGGTCGACCTGGCAAGAGCGGGCCCAACATAAAGAAATGGCCCGGTCACTGGTTGACTCCACCACCGTAGTCCTCCACGACCTTGAAGATTCTAGAGGAGCCGCGGGAGTCTCCGACCCCCGATGGGGAATGACTGCCATGATCGCCCGTGGAGTGACGAAACTGTATCCGCGGGACGTCGGCGCTCCCATGCTGGCGCCAGCCTCACTTTGAATTACTAGAATCCTGCAGACCTCACTTCCGGTGAAAGCACAGTGTGACCCGGTAGGAAAAATTATTGCACCCCCTCCCCTTTTTGACTGATAGTTCAAACCACCGATCCTTTACTTTGCCCTTTTAACGGAACTTTGGACTGCCTCCCCCTCTTTTACATTTTCTAGAGAAAACAAAACATTAACCACTACATTAGCATAGCAGTTGACACCAGAACTGTTTTCAAATTGAAAACCAACAACATCTTCAACAGAATCCTTTTTGTTTCTGCTGTGACCCTGCTACAGCACAGGCATTGTCCCCAGCAGTAATTCTGCAATGCCGGTAAGAATAGCTGTGGTGCCTACTGGACTCACTCACCCCCGCGGCGCCCCACGCCGTTTTTTGCTGGGCGGCAACTTACTAGACATCACTTTCGTGCCATCTAGATTTCAGCGCGTTCTGCTGCCTTGGAACTATTCGCACAACAGACCGCTACTGACAAGAATATTTCATTATTGGTGCTGTCAATTTCAATAAATCTATTGGATAATTAAAAAGAAATTGCCACGGTCTCTTCGTTGTTTAAATGTTTTTACTGTTTTTGTTTTGTTGTATATATTTATATGTTATTAAAGTTTTATATTCCTACTACTTTGTTGGAGTGCTATATATTTTTAATGTGACACATAATTGTAAAAACTTTGATGTACAAAGAGTCATTCCTGGAATCTTCCGCTTCAGGCTCGGTCCCCTCCCCAATCACAATACAGGATGGTTTTCAGATAGTAGGAACACGTGTGGTGTGACGGATCTCATCGAGTGTGGGCCTTGATCTACTATAACTCCTTTGAAGAGGGGTGATTCTTTACAGCTGGGGCCATAAACTACATCTGCAGGGCTAGCTGATAGCCTGGACAATCGGACACAGAGAAAGAGGAGTGTCAGAGGGTGCGGTAGTGAATAGGGCGAAAGGGAGGTGTCGGGCGGGCACAGAGTGTGATTCTCAGGGAAGAGCAGCGCAGATGGGGGGAGGTTTATTGCCCATGCATAAGACAGAGAGCGGTGGTGACCAGTGCCTAGGGAAGATGCTTGCGTGGGTGAGGAGCCATGCTACGAATCGACAGCGTGCAGAGAGTGGGTCTGGTCAAGACATCTAAAATGGCTGCCATGCACGACAAAAGTGTGGCATTTCAAAAAAGGCAAGATGGCGCAGACAATGTTTTTCAACACTTCCTCATTTCCTTCGAATCGAACGTTAACAGACGTTGGGGCATATTACCAAAGTTAAGCGATATTTATCGCTAACAATGCTTACCAACCAATTTTTTACCACTAAGCATCGTCAGAAATTATCGAAGATAAACCTTACTATTATCAAGGTTTATCGCAAATGCGATAATAAACGGCCGCAATGCATGAATATCGCTAAAAACTCAGCGATATTCATGCATTACCGAGCTAATACTCTTAGCCATGTTATCCACCTCCCATTGGATAACATGGCTAAGAACTGCTCAGGGCAGGTGTTACTTTTTGGAGATATTCGCGCTTAGCGCGAATATCTCCAAAAGTTGGTAATAGGAGATAGATATCTTGCATGTTGTAATGCAAGTTATTGTGGTATATGGAACTCATACCATAATCTCTCAGGAAAGCAGAAACTGATCCTTTTGGGACCGCCTAAAAAGGCCTAGGGGGTGAGGAGTACTCTACTTTGCCCCCTTTTCACGTTCCGAACTATTTTATTTTACTCTCTTCTGTAATTACACAAAATACCAGCGATAAGATGCATCGGAGACACACAGTGAGAGAAAGGAGGCCGGAGATGAAGAAGACATGTCAAATACACATTGGAGATAATATAGTGGCAGAAGGGAAGTAAATATGAGTAAACTTACCATGTAACATAAAAATGTTGCACTCTATACTATAAGTCTCATTTTATACTACAATCACTTCGCTACAACCTCATAAATTAAAAATAAAAATGAATAATGTCTCAAACAATTTTTGATTTCTAAATATAAATTTATTCTTCAGAATTTTCTAAATTTGAAAGAACTAGTAACATGTCCTCATCAGCAATGTCCTCATTAAAAGTCTCCAATGATGATTCTTGTAACTCTATGGTCTCCAAACACTCGATAAATTCGCCATCAAGAGATTGATCAAAAAAATCATTCAAGTCATCTCCTCCTTGTGACAATATTTCATTATTGGTGCTGTCAATTTCAATCAATGTAGTGGAATCATTCAAGTCATCTCCTCGTGACAATATTTCATTATTGGTGCTCTCAATTTCAATCAATGTAGTGGAATCATTCAAGTCATCTCCTCCTTGTGACAATATTTCATTATTGGTGCTGTCCATTTCAATCAATCTAATGGAATCATACAAGCCATCTCCTCCTTGTGACAATATTTCATTATTGGTGCTCTCAATTTCAATCAATGTAGTGGAATCATTCAAGTCATCTCCTTGTGACAATATTTCATTCTTGGTGCTGTCCATTTCAATCAATCTAATGGAATCATACAAGTCATGTCCTCCTTGTGACAATATTTCATTATTGGTGCTCTCAATTTCAATCAATGTGTTGGACAATTCAAAAGAAATTGCCACGGTCTCTTCATTGTGAGCCATTTTATTTTGAAATTGCTTGCTGTAAATTGCAGAAAAAAATAATCACTTTCATTTATCGTCTTTAGTAATACATAATATAAAACTAACTTTATCAAGTATTTAGTATAACAGAAGGACTGCAAATAAATAACAGAAAACATTTTTCAAATTATCTTCAAGTGTACAACATAGTTCCCCTTACAAATTAACAACTCACCTTTTTAAAAGTAGCAGAAGTGTTAGTACTGTGTAAATCAAACACCAGAAATTCACCACCAAAAATTCCTCACAAATGTACCTCAGACAGTAGTATCACAAAATGGCTGTGGTTTCCTCTCATTTGACATATATACATAACCAATTAACTTTCATCACACACAAATACAAAACCAAAGTAACATTTTAATTGGTTCTAAATTTCAACACTTTCAAATGTGTTTTCCCCATGCAATTTTCAATAGGACATTTACATACGTCTACAGCCTGAATGGCTGAACGGAATTACACCAAACTTGGCAAAATGGTACATCAAACCTAAGAGGTCAGGAAGGATCTACTATGCCCCCTTATGGTCATTTCCCCCTTCGCTTTGGCCTCCTCTTGTCTCTCAATCCTACCGAGGGACAAGATGGCGGCCGCTACGGACTGTTTGGAATGTTGACAGACGCCGGAGAACCAATCAGCTTCGCAAAGCTCCGTAACGCGAAAAGTACGCGAAGCGGAGCGCTGTTACAGATATATATCTTTTTTTGAACGTTAATTTCTCAAAATCCACTGGAGCACATATATTGAGACCTAGCAAAGGCACATCGGGCTACCAGTCCCTAATATTTTGCCAAGTTTCGTGCAAATCCATTCAGCCGTTCGATTATTATTATTTTGTTTTTTTTTTGCCCCGCGGGGCCCTTTTAAAACCTCCACATCAAACCTAGGGGGTCAGCGAGGATCTACTATGCCCCCTTATAGTTATTTCCCCCTTTGTTTTGACCTCCTCTTGTCTCTCGATCCTACCGAGAGACAAGATGGCGGCCGCTACGGACTGTTTGGAATGTTGACAGACGCCGGAGAACCAATCAGCTTCGCTTCACAAAGCTCCGTTGCGCGAAAAGTCCGCGAACCAGAGCGCTGCCCGGTCCGCTGTTACAGATATATATCTTTTTTTAAACGTTAATTTCTCAAAATCCACTGGAGCACATATATTGAGACCTACAAAAGGCACATCGGGCTACCAGTCCCTACAATTTTGCCAAGTTTCGTGCAAATCCATTCAGCCGTTCGGGCTAAAAGTGAGGCCAACCGCCCTATGGAAAACTCAATGTTAAAAACACGTTTTGGGACCCCCCTTTTTTCTCGGCCCCCCCTTGACGAACCCCCCCCAAATTTTCAAGGGCTGCTCAGAAACAAAATGTGCCATTTTCCTGAAAATTTCAGCCAATTCCGTCCACAAACGCCAAAGTTATTAGACATAGAATTTTCAAAAAACCCATAGAGCAAAAATCCTAACTATATATACCTACTGGCGACCGCCAGTAGGTAATATATATATATACATATATATATATATATTACCTACTACTGGCGGTCGCAGTCGTAGTTATAGTTAGGATTGATTTCCATAGGGAAATCGCAACATTCTATTGGGAATAACTTTGGCGCCGGTTGAGGAATCTGCCTGAATTTTTCAGCAACTTTGCCTCGCTCCGCTCCGCTCCTTCTTTGGGGGGTATTCGTCAAGCGGGGGCCGAGATAAAAGGGGGTCCCAAAACGTGTTTTCCCCATGTTAATTTCCATAGGGCGGTCGGTCGCACTTTTAGCTCGAGCGGCTGAATGGATTTTCACCAAACTTGGCAAAATTGTAGGGACTGGTAGCCCGATGTGCCTTTGCTATGTCTCAAGATATGTGCTCCAGAGGATTTTGAGTAATTTAGGTTCAAAAATTGTTATATATCTATAGCCGCGCCCCGGTACGCGCACCGGGGAGCGCTCCAGGCGTGCCACGCGACTTGCGCACGGAAAGCTGATTGGCTCTCGGGTGTCTGTAAACATTGGAAACAGTCCGGAGCGGCCGCCATCTTGTGTCTCGGTAGGATCGAGACACAAGAGGTGGTAAAAAGAAAGGGGGAAATAACCAAAAGGGGGCAGGGTAGACCCCCCCCTGACCAACTAGGTTTGATGTGGGGGCCATAAAAGGGTCCCTCGGGCAAAAAACTTTTTTTATTTTTTTTCGGGTTTGCGGGGGGAGCGCCCAGTACGCGCACCGGTGCGCGTACCGGGGAGCGTAGCATGGGGAAAACCCCGTTTATTCACTGCATCACCTCTATGACCCTTTCTTGCGTCAATATACCCATTTTGCATACATTACACCTGACGTAGGTATAATGTGGCGCAGGGGTTTACAAAGTGACGCATCTACCTAGATGCGTCACTTTGTAAATATGACTCAATAAGGTGCATTTTTAACAGCACTGGTGCGTCACAAAAAGTGACGCACCGGTGGCGTAAAAGTGACGCATGGCCTCATAAATGAGGCCTTCAGTCTTCAACTCATGCTTCATATTAAATATAAGACGTATTATGTTGCAAGTACTTTTAGATACGTCAGTATTTCAGACGTATCTGTAAGCGAAAAAGTGATGCATTGCTGGAGAGTGTCACAAAAATGATGCAACTCCAGCAATGCATCTTTTCTTACCCTTCCACACCCCCGTATTTCAGACGTATCTGTAAGCAAAAAAGTGATGCATTGCTGGAGAGTGTCACAAAAATGATGCAACTCCAGCAATGCATCTTTTCTTACCCTTCCACACCCCCGTTCCTTTTCTACATTTTGTTTGAATAACCACATTCCCCATGTTCACTCTCCTTCTCCTTACTTTCCTTCCCAACACTCACCTACTTCACTTCCTTTCTCCTCTCATACTTTTCTGTTCTTTCTTACTCATTTTCCTTTCATTTATCAATGCACTCCACTTCACTTACTCTTTTTCATTTTTCTAAGAATATAGCTCTTTGATGAGAATTGGAGGTAGTTCTGAAAAGAACTTTTTTTTTTCTTTTTTCTTTTTTTAGAACTACAACAAAAACAGGGAATGGAAACTGCTCAACAGGAGCAAAAAAAACAAAAAACAAAATTAGGGCTGGTAACGGCAGTGATGGTTCTCCAATGCTCGAACCATGAGCAGAACACTTTGCTCCCCACAGGAAAGTAGCTGATCACAGTATCTGCATTTAAGGGCGCCTTTGTTAAATGCAGGCTGAATGTTCGGAACCTGCTCTTGTGATCTCCCCCTGACCGATGGTGTTCGTCCTCCGGTTGATGTAGAGGCCCCATCACTGGGAACCTTTTGTGCCAGAGCCCTGACACTTTCCCGGGCAATATTCTGGGGGTGCTTTCTCTCCACATGGCGAATCATTGTGTAGTTCCCAAAAGAATATTTTTTATTGGGGTTACCCCGTGACAGGACTGTGTGACAGATCCTGCACTCCACTTTTGGAGCATTTACCTTCTTCTGGTGAGCAGGTATGAAAAAAAAATTCCAGATGAAATGTTCTTTGTATTTTGGCTGAGGAGGCTCTTCATCGATGAATTCATTGGAGTCATCTTCACTGCTGGATGGTCTGGCAGCCATGATAATCCAAGATATCCAACAAAGAACCGACAGCAAAACAGGCAGGTCTTTCAGTCACAAAAGTGAAAGAAGAAGTGAAGGAAATGGGTCGGGATTTCATTCTTTATAAAAAAAATGTTAGCAACCAATGAAAAGTGTTATTTTTAGGTCACATGACCCGACGCGCTTACGCTACGCGCCCCGGGGCGCGCCCCGGGGCGCGTCGCATAAGCGAGTCGAGACGTTGCGCGATCGTATGAGCTCGCGCGCTTCCGGGTGCGCTTACACAGTGCGTCATATGACGCATTACGCGGTTACGCGAAACGTCACGATGTTGTTTTCTTCGCGAGAATAGCGCTAACGGGAAGCTCCCCGGTACACGCCCAGGGGCGCGCCGTAATATTGCGCTTACCCGTGCGTTCACCGGTACGCGCCCCGGGAGCGCCCCCAGCTTAACATTTTTTTTTTTACATATTTATACAATATAAAATTCGTTTTAAAATTTTTCACTTTCTATACCTATAAAGATTTGCTATTATAAAACCATTGAACTTCACTGAAAAAACCATAGATTTCACACCAGTTATAGTTAGGAATTAGCATTTAAAAAACCTATTAAATTCACTGAAAAAAGCATAGGTTTTACACCAGTTATAGTTAGCTGGAAATTTTACTGGCATAAAACCAATGAAATTCCCACGTTATAGTTAGTTGGACTCACTATAACTTGCGCGTGCAATGCACTGCTGATGCCTTCACATATTACATCACTCATGACATGGTCAGTGACATCACTCATGACATCACTGATGACACCATCCTTGTGACAGAGTGACAGACCTTCTTTCACTGTAATGTAACCCTTGAAACAAATATTCAAAAATCTAAACTAAAATGTACAAAAAAATGGAGATAGCCATACCACTTACAACAACCAATTCAATAATTCCACCATCTATATACACATGCACTCATTCACCAACAGTTCAATATAGTCACTCATACATATACTGACTCATCATATGTAGTGATACACCTATACATACTGTTACACACCGACAGTCATCCAAAAGTTACTCACACACATACTCACACATGCAAATTAACTATTCAACATTCATTTATTTGCATATACAGCTATACACACACTACCACTTTACCTCTAAGGAAACTTACACATACTTACTCTCTTAAACAATCACTTATAGAAACACATACTAATTTAAATAGGAACTCTTACAATCTCTTACACTCAGATATACTCACTTATAAACATAAATATTCACATACACTGGATTAAAACATATGTAGTTACTGATAAAGAAACTAGTGAGACACTCATTCACTCAGTAACACACACATATACACAGTCATCCACCCATACAGTCCTGCACATATGCTGTCTTCAAAACACATACAAAGAGAGAGTCAGTCATTCATGCATCTATGTGCTAAGTAATACCTCCACCAAACTATACAAACACTCATACTGATACTAAGAAAAACATCTAATAACCTATATACATACACATGTACCTACTCACAACCCATGTAGCCACTTATACACAAAGTGAAACACTAATACATATATTTAAATATTTAAACATTACTCTCTAATATATGTATTCACTAAGATACACTTAATAAACCAGTTAACCAATCAATTAAAAAAAAAAAACATCCATATAAACACTTATTTAAACATTTATTCTTCCATCAACTTTTACATATACATATATATAACACATATTTATTTTTCAGAAAGACACACATTCACTGGATGGTGTCATCAGTGATGTCATGAGTGATGTCACTGACCATGTCATGAGTGATGTAATATGTGACGTCATCAGCAGTGCATTGCACGCGCAAGTTATAGTGAGTCCAACTAACTATAACGTGGGAATTTCATTGGTTTTATGCCAGTAAAATTTCCAGCTAACTATAACTGGTGTAAAACCTATGGTTTTTTCAGTGAATTTAATAGGTTTTTTAAATGCTAATTCCTAACTATAACTGGTGTGAAACCTATTGTTTTTTCAGTGAATATATATATATATATATACACACATATATACATGTGTATATATAAATATATATATATTACCTACTGGCGGTCGCCAGTAGGTAATTATAGTTAGGACCAAGTTTCCTTAGGAAGAGCATTTTTTGTTTTGCTTATAACTTTGGTGTTGTTTGAAATTTTCAAAACAAATTATTTGTTCATATCAACTCCTATGTTGATTCGTCAAGAAGGGCTGAGAAAAAAAGGGGGGGTACCAAAATGTGTTTTCTCCATGTTAATTTCCATAGGAAACTTTAGACAAAGCTACAGGCCGAAAGGGTGAACGGAATTACCCCAAATTTGGCAGGGAGAAAGGTCATGGTATTTGGTGTAAATTTGTATAGTAGTTTTGGAGAAATATCAAAATGTACAGATATCGATATTTGTGAATTCTGCCATCTGATTGGCTGAGGCATTACGAGCATGAGCTTGCTGCTTATTGGCTGCAATCCTTATGAGCAGGTGCAACTAGGAGGTGTTGGCGGCCATTTTGTGATTCCATTGAAGCGAGTAAGGGAACACAAGGCCGAAAAAAGTAGGAAAGAGGAGGGTAGGAGCGCTGTGAGCTCTTTAGGATGGTTAGGGTGTGCTATAGAGAGAGCTATAGAGAGAGTGTGAAGCAAAGTATTTTTCCCTTACCGATGTGAAAGTGCTGTTTTGCCTAGAGTGAGATGGTGGTGAGGTGAGCTGCCGGCAAACTCAGGGATGGAAGCGTGCACCTAAACCGAGAGCTGAGTGCTGTAAACTGATGTGCTGTGGGCACTGTAACACAGTAGCCGAAGCGAAGTATTCCCTCGTACCGGTGTGAAAGTACTGTTTTGCCTAGAGTGAGATGGTGCTGAGTTGAGGTACCGTTAAACTCGGGGATGAAACCGTGTGCCTAAACTGTGACCTGGGTGCTGTAAACTGATGTGCTCTGGGCGCTGTAGCATACTGGCCGCTGTAGCATCGCTGTGCAGATGGTGTTAGTATGCGTTTAGACTATAGCTGGAGTAGGAAGCAAACTACTCACTGGTACTGCTCTGAACTCAGGAATGAAACTCTGAGTCTAAGTCGTGAGCTGAATGCTGTAAAGTGATGTGCTGTGGGTGCTGTAGGATACTTGCCGCAGTACCATACCTAGTGTTAGTATGGTTATACTATACAGAGAGTGGGAAGCAAACTACTCACCCCTACCGGTCTGAAGACTCAAATGCAGTGGTTTAGCAAGCAGGAATAAAGAAATAATTATTTAAGTGCCATAAATGGACCCACTTGTGCAATAGCTAAGGCATACAGCTGAGGCAAACTCTAAGCTGTTCTGCTGGATTCAAACGTAAGCTCCTGCATCAGTGAATTCCACATTACATGTTACAGTTCAATGTGACATCAACAATACCTATTAGAGTTGAATGACTCTAAATTCCATGAGGAAAATAAAGGTAGGATATGATTACCACATGTATCTTTTAAGAAAACAAAGAAAAAATTATTTTGCAAAATGTAATCCTCACGCTTTTTAGGTACCCCTGGCACTGCTTTTTTGTAACACAAATTTATCAACAGTAGAACAGTCAGGAATCTGTTGTACAGTAGATTCTATCTGGTGCATGTAAGAATTGGTAGTAGTTCTACCCACATTGGAACTTTGAGGAGGCATACAAACATTGTGCTTCTGAGAAGCACATTCGGTACCCTTCTGGTCAAACCATACATTATTGTCTTCAGCTCTTACAAAACAAAAAATTCTTGTGCAGAGAGCTAAGGCATCGAGCTGAGGCAAACTCCAACCGCTTCTGCTGTTTTCAAACCGGAGCTCCTGCATCAGTGAATTCCATATTACATATTACAGTTCCATGTGACATGAACAATAGCTATTATACATGAATGACTAAATTGTATAATGAAAATAAAGGTAGGATACAATTACCACACTGTGCCAACCAGTTCCTAAACAATGTTGTGTTTTTTTATCTTGATTGCCAGCTTGTGAGCACAGGCTGAGGAAGAGTAAATTTGTGTGAAAGGGCTTTGTGAACAGGCAGGCAGTGAGGCGTATGCACAAAGAATAGACATGGTTTCAAAATGTATGTCGGGTTTAGGCTAATTTAGCAAGTAAATAGCGTATTTACATAGGCCATACATCACCGATCACTGGTTAGAGTGGAGACGTAAGGGGCAATAATGAAAACAGAGTTCAAATGCGTGAGCATACTTAGAAAGTTATTATATAAAAATAATTAAATTTAAGTGTATTAAAATAAATTAAAGGAAAAAGTCAAAAAGTTGGAAAAAATCAATCCAAGAATAACATGAATTTCTTATAAGTCTTGGAGATTGCAGTCCGGAAGTTCTTCAGCGGCTTGAGATGCGTAATGTTCCAAGAGGTCATTGTTGCCTTCCTGTGAGAAAACGATACAGAAAAGGGAGTGTCTGAATTAAGCAGACCACTCTTACCCAGTCCAAAGATCAGGGCTTGATCCATCACCGTTATTTATCTCACTGCCCCATCCCAGCTCAGAACCTGGCTATATGCAAATTAGTCTGTCCCTGGCCCAGTGCATCATGGGAACAGGGCAGACCAAACTACCAAGCCAATTCTTCACCAGAAAGGAGACAAGCTACCGGGGACCGGTTTCTGGCATTTCAGCCTCTTCGGCCCGGCTTGCTTGAATCCTGATGGAGCAGTGAGAAAGGGACTCATGTCTGAGTATACCCTGCCACACCTATAGTGGCCAAAAACGATACAGAAAAGGGGGTGGTGATGAACAGAGTGTCTGAATTAAGCAGACCACTCTTACCCAGTCCAAAGATCAGGGCTTGATCCAACACCGTTATTTATCTCACTGCCCCATCCCAGCTCAGAACCTGGCTATATGCAAATTAGTCTGTCCCTGGCCCAGTGCATCATGGGAACAGGGCAGACCAAACTACCAAGCCAATTCTTCACCAGAAAGGAGACAAGCTACCGGGGACCGGTTTCTGGCATTTCAGCCTCTTCGGCCCGGCTTGCTTGAATCCTGATGGAGCAGTGAGAAAGGGACTCATGTCTGAGTATACCCTGCCACACCTATAGTGGCCAAAAACGATACAGAAAAAAGGGGGTGGTGATGAACAGAGTGTCTGAATTAAGCAGACCACTCTTACCCAGTCCAAAGATCAGGGCTTGATCCATCACCGTTATTTATCTCACTGCCCCATCCCAGCTCAGAACCTGGCTATATGCAAATTAGTCTGTCCCTGGCCCAGTGCATCATGGGAACAGGGCAGACCAAACTACCAAGCCAATTTTTCACCAGAAAGGAGACAAGCTACCGGGGACCGGTTTCTGGCATTTCAGCCTCTTCGGCCCGGCTTGCTTGAATCCTGATGGAGCAGTGAGAAAGGGACTCATGTCTGAGTATACCCTGCCACACCTATAGTGGCCAAAAACGATACAGAAAAGGGGGTGGTGATGAACAGAGTGTCTGAATTAAGCAGACCACTCTTACCCAGTCCAAAGATCAGGGCTTGATCCATCACCGTTATTTATCTCACTGCCCCATCCCAGCTCAGAACCTGGCTATATGCAAATTAGTCTGTCCCTGGCCCAGTGCATCATGGGAACAGGGCAGACCAAACTACCAAGCCAATTCTTCACCAGAAAGGAGACAAGCTACCGGGGACCGGTTTCTGGCATTTCAGCCTCTTCGGCCCGGCTTGCTTGAATCCTGATGGAGCAGTGAGAAAGGGACTCATGTCTGAGTATACCCTGCCACACCTATAGTGGCCAAAAACGATACAGAAAAGGGGGTGGTGATGAACAGAGTGTCTGAATTAAGCAGACCACTCTTACCCAGTCCAAAGATCAGGGCTTGATCCATCACCGTTATTTATCTCACTGCCCCATCCCAGCTCAGAACCTGGCTATATGCAAATTAGTCTGTCCCTGGCCCAGTGCATCATGGGAACAGGGCAGACCAAACTACCAAGCCAATTCTTCACCAGAAGATGGATCTAGCCCTGATCTCTTGACTGGGTGAGAGTACTCTGCTTAACTCAGAGACTCTGTCCATCACCACCCCTTGTTGTAAATAATTTTGTCCACCCTAAGCGTGGAAGGGTATACTCAGATGTGAGTCCCTTGCTCATTGCACCATCAGGATTCAAGCAAGCCGGGCCGAAGACGCCTGTAATGGCAGAAACCGGTCCCCGGAAGCTTGTTTCCTTCCCAGTGTAAGAATTGGCTTTTGTAGTCTGGTCTGCCCTGTTCCCATGATGCACTGGGCCAGGGACAGACTAATTTGCATACAGCCAGGTTCTGAAACTGGGATGGTGCAATGAGCTAAAAAACGGTGTTGGATCTAGCCCTGATCTCTTGACTGGGTGAGAGTACTCTGCTTAATTCAGAGACTCTGTCCATCACCACCCCTTGTTGTAAATAATTTTGTCCACCCTAAGCGTGGAAGGGTATACTCAGATGTGAGTCCCTTGCTCATTGCACCATCAGGATTCAAGCAAGCCGGGCCGAAGACGCCTGTAATGGCAGAAACCGGTCCCCGGAAGCTTGTTTCCTTCCCAGTGTAAGAATTGGCTTTTGTAGTCTGGTCTGCCCTGTTCCCATGATGCACTGGGCCAGGGACAGACTAATTTGCATACAGCCAGGTTCTGAAACTGGGATGGTACAATGAGCTAAAAAACGGTGTTGGATCTAGCCCTGATCTCTTGACTGGGTGAGAGTACTCTGCTTAATTCAGAGACTCTGTCCATCACCACCCCTTGTTGTAAATAATTTTGTCCACCCTAAGCGTGGAAGGGTATACTCAGATGTGAGTCCCTTGCTCATTGCACCATCAGGATTCAAGCAAGCCGGGCCGAAGACGCCTGTAATGGCAGAAACCGGTCCCCGGAAGCTTGTTTCCTTCCCAGTGTAAGAATTGGCTTTTGTAGTCTGGTCTGCCCTGTTCCCATGATGCACTGGGCCAGGGACAGACTAATTTGCATACAGCCAGGTTCTGAAACTGGGATGGTGCAATGAGCTAAAAAACGGTGTTGGATCTAGCCCTGATCTCTTGACTGGGTGAGAGTACTCTGCTTAATTCAGAGACTCTGTCCATCACCACCCCTTGTTGTAAATAATTTTGTCCACCCTAAGCGTGGAAGGGTATACTCAGATGTGAGTCCCTTGCTCATTGCACCATCAGGATTCAAGCAAGCCGGGCCGAAGACGCCTGTAATGGCAGAAACCGGTCCCCGGAAGCTTGTTTCCTTCCCAGTGTAAGAATTGGCTTTTGTAGTCTGGTCTGCCCTGTTCCCATGATGCACTGGGCCAGGGACAGACTAATTTGCATACAGCCAGGTTCTGAAACTGGGATGGTGCAATGAGCTAAAAAACCGTGTTGGATCTAGCCCTGATCTCTTGACTGGGTGAGAGTACTCTGCTTAATTCAGAGACTCTGTCCATCACCACCCCTTGTTGTAAATAATTTTGTCCACCCTAAGCGTGGAAGGGTATACTCAGATGTGAGTCCCTTGCTCATTGCACCATCAGGATTCAAGCAAGCCGGGCCGAAGACGCCTGTAATGGCAGAAACCGGTCCCCGGAAGCTTGTTTCCTTCCCAGTGTAAGAATTGGCTTTTGTAGTCTGGTCTGCCCTGTTCCCATGATGCACTGGGCCAGGGACAGACTAATTTGCATACAGCCAGGTTCTGAAACTGGGATGGTGCAATGAGCTAAAAAACGGTGTTGGATCTAGCCCTGATCTCTTGACTGGGTGAGAGTACTCTGCTTAATTCAGAGACTCTGTCCATCACCACCCCTTGTTGTAAATAATTTTGTCCACCCTAAGCGTGGAAGGGTATACTCAGATGTGAGTCCCTTGCTCATTGCACCATCAGGATTCAAGCAAGCCGGGCCGAAGACGCCTGTAATGGCAGAAACCGGTCCCCGGAAGCTTGTTTCCTTCCCAGTGTAAGAATTGGCTTTTGTAGTCTGGTCTGCCCTGTTCCCATGATGCACTGGGCCAGGGACAGACTAATTTGCATACAGCCAGGTTCTGAAACTGGGATGGTGCAATGAGCTAAAAAACGGTGTTGGATCTAGCCCTGATCTCTTGACTGGGTGAGAGTACTCTGCTTAATTCAGAGACTCTGTCCATCACCACCCATTGTTGTAAATAATTCCTGTGAGAAAAGGAAAGCCTCCAATTCATATCCTTGATGGGACAGTAATGTTCCTTGAATGTTGGAGCGGCAATTTGAATTGCCAGGCAAACAGCGATGTTGTCATAGGCCACACATTGCAGGTGATCTTTCGCGGCTGCGCAGAAAGCCCATTCCGCCACAATACCTTTTTGCGTTGCATCCGCCATTTCTCCACTGCCAGACAAATCAAGTTCATGGTTTTCAAGATACTCCATTACCTGCTAGATATTGGGAGCGATTGTTGGGATGTTGGCAAGGCATAGATCCATTCGCCAGTCGAATAGGCAAGTTTTGCAATAAAAAGATGGTTGTACGCAGATGGCATATGTGTAAATAATTGTCATGTTGTAGCTGGCTCTGATAATAGATAGAGGCAGGAAGCCAAAAAGTTGTTCCATGTTTTGACCGTATTGATGGCGTATTCTGTCGGACATGGTTGTTAGCATAGGGAGCGAAGCCAGTTTTCACAAGAAAATATAGTAGTAGGATGACCGCAAAGAGAGCGAGAATTATGGGCACTGTTCCTGTTATTCAATAGATGATCGAATAAATGAAGTCTGGTAATATACCAAAAACAGTTTGAAAGAGTGTGAGAAGGCCGGAGGACACCGTGTTAAAAAGTGTGCCATACCTTGAGTGCGAGATGTGTTGAAAATTGTGTAACAATTCACAAAGTGTAATGGGAGGTTTGTATTTAAAAGGGACTGTATTTTACTTGAAGTTTGTGTTAACTGCAGTCAATAAGTTTCTTTTGCAGAAGTGAGGGTCAATTCTGTTCTGAACAAAAGCTGTTTCACTTTGGTTAATTTAATGACATCTGTTTTCAAAGTAGGTTTTGAAGGTCAAGTTGAAGTTTGGGAGTTGTTTTGTGTGGGTGGGAATAGACATTACCACAGGAAGTTACTCAGTTTGAAACAGTAAGTTATGCCAGCTCATATTCCGTAGGAGTGCATGTTATTGAGAAGCAGATAAGTGCTGTTAGAAAGCTGTGTGAATGTTGGGCTGATTGTGGGAGCTGTTGTGGTTTTAAGAAAGCACGCAAGATTGGGGGCTCTAAGCTTAGAAGCGTCGTGCAGTTGGACATTCTTGGATAGTAATGAATGAGTGCCATTGTGGTTGCACATTTCACCTGTGAGAAAAAGTTTTGTATCCTCTTTAAGACAGTGGTAAGTAAATGGGAGAAACCACTGCTCGTGCATAAAAGCGCTAACTTATATAATCACATGCAACATGGCAAACAACATGTACAATTAGCAGACACAATGACACTACGTACTGTAGGAACCGTGACTAGCCATGTATACAAATCAAACATGGCATGGCACCTCTGCCGCACAATGCAGAATGCGGGGAGAGATGGGAGCAAAGTTTGTGCAAAGGTGGGAAGTGATTCTAGATTATAAAAGTATGCAATTCAAAATGTTGAGGGGATGTGCCGGCCAGACTTGAGTATGCAGAGCACAGACATGTACATGTGAACATACACTTATGGTCTATTGAGTGAAGTAGACAGTGGATGCAACCATGATAGTACAGTCAGTAGGTAAGATTACGAGAAGATAGTGTGTACACGCCCCTCCCCCCAAATCTTTAGCGTAGTGGGATGGCTCGGCGTATGCAAGGCTAGCGTAGGGGTATGAATAAAAGGCACGTTTCTGTGGGTATGGTTTTGCTCAGGAATGACGAGCGTGTCTGCCAGGTCTGCGCAGCTTACACCGCCATTAGGTTGACCCCGTGCGCGAAGGTGGCTCTGTGAATGATGCTCTCAGCCTGCTTGTATGCAGAAACCGTCATGGCTGCTGCGTCGCATATACGCAGCACAGTTCACCTTTCGCTACTGCATTATGTGAAAGATGGCCCACCATGTGCCGGCGGAAGCTCCTGGGCCGAGGTGGGAGTGTTCCTGAGATCAACGCTGGCTACCACGACACAGGCACACAGCACCCAGCCTGAGGCCCAGCACCGTGGAGTGATCTCTATACTACTAACACAGTAGTCCAACAGGTACCAACAGTGGAACGGTGACTTGATCGCATTATGGACGATGTAGAAACTGCATCTGAAAGTGGAGATGAAGGTACTCCCTTTGACCAGGTGCAACCAACTCTAGGTCCCAACAGTGGAACAGTGTCTTTATCCCACAATTGACGATGTCCGATATTACCTGCTGCTTGCTTTTCACAGAACTCTCTCCATTGAGGTGCATCACACTTTGTGCTTCCGTAGCTAACTGCTGCACATGATTATTGGGCTTGGCTGACAGCAGTCGCTGGACTACACCGCAGTGCAGCAGGTCCAAACAGTGAAACGGGGTCTTGATTCTATGATTGAGGATGTCAGAAGTTAAATTCTATGATAATTTCTGTGTACTCCCGTCTGACCAGTTGCAACAAACTGTAGGTCCCAACAGTGGAAAGGTGTCTTGATCCCACCATGAATGATGTTAGAACTGCATCTGAGAGTGGAGATTCAGGTACTCCCTTGACCAGGTGCAACCTACTCTAGGTCCCAACAGTGGAACGGTGTCTTGATCCCACAATGGAAGATGTCCAATATTACTTGTTGCTTGGTTTTCATAGAACTCCCTCCGTTGAGGTGCATCAGACTCTGCGCTTGCGTAGCTAACTGTTGCACATGATTATTGTGCTTGGTTGACACCAGTCGGTGGAGTACACTGTGGTACAGTAGATCCGAACAGTGAAACGGGGTCTTGATTCTATGATTGAGGATGTCTGTAGTTCAAGTCTGTGATTATTTCTGTGTACACCCTGCAATCTGGTGAGCCAACCCATGATTACGAATTCAACGGTACGTGGCTGTGAGGCATTAATGAATAGTGCCTGTAGTCTACACTGCGGTCAGCAGGGCTCACAATTTAGATCGAGTGGTGATTTTTTAATTTACAGAATCCAGTAGTCGAGTAAGTAGAACGTCTACTGAAATATACACAATATACTTTTAGTATACTTGATTTATTTATTGCAGAGTTTTCTGTAATTTATGTTGTTGTACTTTGTGAAGAGGAAGTAAGAAAAAGTATTCATGGATGTCTGTGTGAGTACTGCCTTCAATTTACACTGCAGACAGCAGTGTTCACAATTCAGATCGAGTCGGTATTGGAGATGAGGTAGTCCTGCAGGAAAAGACATTGCTGCTGTGCGGTCTGTCTGCACCACTCATACGCATCATGGCTTGCTCTGCACATGCTTTTTCGTTGTTTTGCGTACTGCAAACTGTGGAGCTCAAGTTAATGCCACATGGCTGTGGGCCCTTGCTGAACGCTCTCGCTGGCCTACACAGCAGACAACAGTGTTCACATTTGAGATTGAGTCGGTATTGACGCAGTCCTGTAGGAAAATACATTGCTGCAGTGCGCTCTGTCCGCACCACTCATTCGCATCATGGCTGGCTCAGCACATGCTTTTTTGTTGCTTCACGTACTGCAAACTGTGGAGCTCAAGTCAATGCCACGTGCCTGTGGGCCTTTGCTGACCGCTCTCTCTGACTTACACTGCAGACAGCAGTGTTCACAATTCCGATCGAGTCGCTATTGAATATGATGCAGTGTTGATGGCAACATATATTGCTCCTAGTACGCCCCGCCCGCAACACGCATCATCGCTGGCTGTGCACATGCGGAATGCTTTTGATGTGGCTGTGTGAGTGCACTAGAACTGATGGAGTGTTTATGATATAATCTTTTTGTGTATTATTTCAGTTCTATTGATTGTGTCTCAGTATTCCACAAGTTGTGGTTCTTTTACGATAGAATTGATGCTATTTAATATTGAATGTGTGATCCAATGATTACTGTTGTAGTTGATGATGGCAGCAACCATTCCCTCAGGGCTGCTTTAATGTCACTCCATACGCATCCAGCACAGACGTCATTGGATATGTGACGCTGGTAATAAAAAGGAGTCAAGCGCACATGCGGGTGGGGGTGGATGTTCGCCTACATAAAGCTCCCTTGCGAGCGCAGCGGGATCGCGCAGCGGGTGCGCCTACGCAGCGCCGGAGTCACGCCTGAGTCCAGCCCGTCTGCGCCCGTCAGCGTCCCGGAGGCGGACGGGGCTGGACGGCTTTTCGGGGCTGTTCCTGTGGTTAGTATTTTATTGGTCATTGTTGCTTTTAACTTTTGTATTATGCCGACCTATTCTTCAGCTGAGCTTCTCGCTCTACGTCTCCCTCGAGGGAAATGTTCCTATCTTTTTCCTGGTGGCAGGAAACTAAGGAAAGGCTGCCCGTCATGTGCATGGTGTTTCCCGGCACCAGCCGATAACGGGCTCGACAGTACTTCGGTACCCTTTCAATGTCTCCTCCTCAATACTAGGTCCGTGAACTGTCACTCTAGCGACATTTGGAATTTGCTGTATAATTCAAGCATTAAGTGTTTGTTTTTGACCGAGACCTGGTTGGGTGATTTCTCCGCGCCAGACCTGGCAAATGCCATCCCTCCGAATTATACCATCTTCAGGAGGGATAGAACATCGGGCAGAGGTGGGGGAGTTGCTCTTATTGTGGAAAAGAGTACTCCCTGCTCTACCTTTCTGGTGGAGAATATACAGGGATGTGAAGCACTTGGTTTCACCTTACATCTTTCCTCCCTCCAGGCTTGCACTGGGATACTTATATATAGGTCCCCTGGATCAATAGGGCCTTTCTTTGATGAACTGCAAGAAGCATTAGCAGTCTCTTGTCTCAGGTCAGACCACTGTATTCTCTTGGGAGACTTCAATGTCCATATGGACAATAGTTGCGACCCGGACACTATAAAACTCAATGATATTACGGCTTCGTTAGGGTTATTCCCCTTTGTGAAAGGCCCTACACACAATAAAGGCCATACCTTAGATCAGGTATTCTCAACAAGACCCATTTCGGTCTGTGCCACACAGCCAGTACTCTGGTCGGATCACTTTTTAATTTCCTTTTCTTTGCTGGTTACTGCCTCGGTTCGGGAGAGAGAAATTGTGGCTGCGAGAACTTCACGCCCGTTTCATCTGCTCTCTGGGGACATGCTGTCTGAGGCTCTTATCTCCTCACCTTGCCCCCTTGTTGGAAATTTGGAGGAAAATCTTGCTCTCTTGCATAAATGGCTGTTGGCAAGATTTGAGACTTTAATCCCCATTAAAAGATCTAAACTAGGAGAGCGTAGGGCGTCTGCCCCTTGGTTCTCTCCTCAGTTGAGGACCCAACGTCAGGAGTGTAAGAGGGCTGAGAGGGCCTGGAGGCGGACTTACGACCCAACGGAGAAATTGAAATTTCGGGCAGCCATTAAAGCCTATCATCATTCTATCTGGGATGCTAAAAAGGTCTATTTTGAACATCGTATTGATGAGGCTGATAATGTCTGCAAAGAAATTTTCAAAGTGGTCCAGGACTTTATCTCTCCTGCTGTCTGCACCCCTAACCATACTCATACGGACACGTGGATACAACAACTTGCCACCTTCTTTGTCAGTAAGATTACAGCCATCCAGGTTTCTCTCTCTAGTGCGCAACCGGTTGTGAGCCTCCCACCGCCACTTCGTTCGGTGGATGACCATGGCCCTTTCCTTTTTGCATTTCCCCCTATGGATCTTAGTACATCTTTGGAGTTGTTGTCCGGCCTGAAATCCGGCTCTCCTTTAGATCCATGTCCGGCTAAATGCTTGGGAAAAGTGGCTCCCGCCATTAACATCTTGGTGAACCCCCTGTTGAATACATCTCTGTCGACAGGGGAGGTGCCTCTGGCCTGGAAGCGAGCCATGATTTTACCACTGCTCAAAAAACCCACCTTGGATCCCTTGATACATGCCAACTACAGGCCAATCTCCCTTCTCCCTGCTCTGGCAAAAGTGGCTGAGCGGTATGTGCATAGGACAATTTCCAGTTTCATCGAAGGAAACGACCTATTGCACTCTTCGCAGTCCGGCTTCCGAGCTAATTTTAGCACGGAGCTGGCTCTGCTGGAGGTCACTGATGCTATCAGGGAAGTACTCGACTCGGGGGGAAAGGCCGTGTTAGTCATGCTCGACTTGTCGGCGGCTTTCGACACCGTTCCTCATGATGCCCTCCTTGTAAGACTCTGGGAGTGTGGCCTTCGAGGAACGGTGTGGAACTGGCTAAAATCATTTCTGGCCGACCGCCGGCAAACGATCTGGGCGCCTCCCTTTTCCGCTGATATGGCTCCGCTAGAGGTGGGAGTCCCGCAGGGCTCCATTCTCAGCCCTATGCTGTTTAACATCTTTATGGCCCCTCTGGCGGAAGTCGCGGAATCTTTTGGCGCCCGGATCGTGTCTTACGCTGATGACACCCAACTCCTGTTCACATGTGACAGGGAGGGGTCATTTGATGGCATAAAGATCAGGGATTGCCTTGGTGCGGTGTTTGAGTGGTTCAGAGGTCATGGCTTAAAATGCAACTCTGACAAGTCAGAGTTGCTTTTTTTCGGTTGCGCACCGGAACATGACTGGAAATCCTGGTGGCCTCAGGATATGTTTCCTCCTGACAAGGTTGCTGCGAAGGCGAAGAACTTGGGAGTGATAGTGGACTGTGAGTTATCCTTTGGACCCCACATCTTGTCCATTGTAGGGAAGTGCTTCGGCATCTTACGGATGTTGAGGAAATTTTTCCCTCTACTGTCACTCAATCACAGGAAAACAGTCGTACAGGCATTAATCGGGTCGCGTCTGGACTACGCAAACGCTCTCTTTCTGGGTCTACCAAAATATCTTATGACCCGTTTGCAAGTAGTCCAGAATTCGGCAGCCCGTGCTATTTTTGGACTCCCAAGGAGAGCTGGCGCCACTGCCTTATTGAACACTCTTCATTGGCTACCCATCTCCAAGCGGGTCCTTTTTAAATGCCTGACTGTGGCCTTCAAGGCCCTTAATGGTATTGGCCCCAAATATATTGGGAAACGCGTTTTCCGGTATGTGCCAAGCAGGAATCTCAGGTCATCGGGTCTGTCTTTGCTTAAAGTTCCTGTAATTCGTCGTGCACGATTGGGAGGTCGTTCTTTCCGCTATCTGACACCCAAGGCATGGAACGAATTACCAGTGTCCCTGAGATCGGCTCCCTGTCTTCTGACCTTTAGAAAGGATCTGAAGACATGGCTTTTTAAGAAATAGTTTTTCTTTCTGTTTTTTGTTGTGTGGTTGCTTTCTATGCTGTCTTTCTTTGCCAAAGCGCCGGGATGCTCCTCGGAGTTGCCGTGCGCTATAAAAGAAATAAAGTAACATAACATAACATAACATAACATGCCCGTATCCACTTCCACTATCTATCTGTGTCTATGTGTTCGTTATCCATGCATGATACTGCCTCTGGGCTGTACTATATTACATTTTGCTGTGGGCAGCGTATGAAACCATGTTACATCTGGTAGTGGAGAAAACTTTGGTTATGTAACTTTTAGGTGTATGGCTATCACAGGTGGAAGGCTAATTTACAAAGTATGAAGTTTGATGAAGATGAGGGTTGCATGTTGTGTGTAGTGTAAGATATGTGTACATTGCAAAATGTTTAGAAAAAAGCTCTCTAAGCAGAAGAGGTGTGTCTCATCTAATGCAGTACAGTGATTGACTAAAATGGGTGGTGTTTTCCAACTGTTACAATGGGAAATGTTATGAACTAATGAAATGCTTTTTTTTATGGTCACATGGCAATCGTGCACCCAGCACGCAAGGAGACCGCACCCGACGTGATTTTCAGAAAATATATTTACTATATTATAAGTTTATTACATTTAGAAACATATAAATGTTTAAAATTATTTGTCATTATTGCTTGCTCTCATATACACTTTAAAGTTATTTAGATATAGTTTTGAGCCAAAAAAAGATGAGGGAATGGCATACGCGGTGCGACACTGTACATCTATGACATAACACTGTGTGTGGCAGTGTGCACTCGTCGCGTACGCAACACACAGTGGGCGTGACCCCATACGTATATGACATAACGCACTGCTTGGTAGTGCGTACCCATTGCATACTGGCGTGACCTCATATGTATATGTTGTTACGCGGTACGCGGTGCCACAAACCCTTCGGATACGAAATGCTCATCATTTAAATGTGGTGGATAGGATTTGCGTGCCGATCGAGCTTGGTAGACTACCGGTAATGGACTGTAGTTTTCTAAAAAAAAAACATATATATATATATATATACATATTTTTGGGGGGAAACATAAAACATTAAATATTTTATAAAGTTAAAAAAAGGATAATAGAGCTGCAAAATATTAAAAATAATTAGAAAAAATAGAGGTTTTATAAATATTAAAATATGAAATTAACATTTAAAAAACCTTTTAAATTCACTGAAAAACCATAGATTTTACAGATGTTATAGTTAGGAATTAGTATTTGAAAAAATTTAGAAATTCACTGAAAAAAACCATAGGTTTCAGGGATGTTATAGTTAGTTAAACATTTGACTCATATAAAACTAGAAAAATTCACCAGTTATAGTTAGTTGAGCTAACTATAACTTGCGCACCCGCAATGCACTTCTGATGACGTCAAATATTACATCACTCATGACATGGTCAATGACATCACTGATGACATCTCAAAGGACATCACTGATGTCGAGTGTTCGTGAGCCTGCTTCCTGCATTCTCAACTAGAGGCTCCTGCGCGATCCCTGGTCCGTCGACTGGTGGGTCCCCGCGAAGGCCATTCTGATGTTCTTTGCGCTTCCCTGGTTGCTCCAGACGTGCCCTGACTCCCTGCCAAGGTTGAGGAAAGAGTGGTGATAGAGGGTGGATAAAGGCAAGTGAGCGAGAGACAAGGGGAGAGAGGGAGTGAGGAGATAGAGGGAGTGAAGGAAAGAGTTAGAGAAGGGGACTGAGTGAGGAAGCATAGAAAGGTAAGTGAGGGAGTGTAGGTGAGTTAAAGGGAGTGAGTATGAGGGAAGGGGACTGAGAGAGTGAGGGGACGGAGGTAGTGAGGCTAAGAGAGAGGGAGTGAGGGAAGGAGAGTGAGAATGTGACAGGACAGAGGGAATGAGAGAAGGAGTGAGTGAAGTGGAGTAAGGTGAGTGAGGGAAGGGGAATGAGTGAGTGAGCGAAGGAAGGGAATAGAGGGGAAGTGGACTGAAGCATAGGTACTGAGAGACGGTGAGTGGGGGATGAAAGTAAAGGGAAGGGGAGAGAAGGATGGGGAATAAGGGGCAGTGAGGGAACCGGAGTAAGGGAACGGGGGGTGAGAGAAGGGCAGAGAGCGTGAGTAAAGAGGGGTGAAAGAGGGTGTATACAAGTGAGTGAGTGTAAGACAAGGGGAGTGAGGGAGTGAGGGGATAGAGGGAGTGAAGGAAGGAGTGACAGAAAGGGACTGAGTGAGGTAGCAAAGAAAGGTAAGTGAGGAAGTGTAGGTGAGTTATAGGGAGGGAGCGTGACCAAAGAGGAGTGAGAGAGTGAGAGGACGGAGAGAGTGAGGCTAAGAGAGAGAGAGTGAGGGAAGGGGAGTGAGGATGTGAGAGGACAGTGGGAGTGAGAGAAGGAGTGAGTGAAGTGGAGTAAGGTGAGTGAGGGAAGGGGAATGAGTGAGGGAGCGAAGGAAGGGAAGAGAGGGGAGGGGAAGTAAAGCAGGGGGTCTGAAAGAAGGTGAGTGTGGGAGGGGAGTGAGGGAAAGGGGAGTAAACATGGGGAATGAGAATAAGTGAGGGAAGCGGAGTAAGGGAATGGGGGAGGGTGGGTGAGAGAAGAGTAGTGAGGTTAAGGAAAAGAGTGATGAGAAAGTAAATTTTGTTTGTCAAACTTACCTTATAAGTAATGTAAACATAATTACATATTTTTAATAAATGTAATATCTGTGGGAGAGGAAAAAAAAAATACTTATAATTTTTATAATATTTATTTCAAAATACAAGAGACAAGGCAGGAGATTAAAAGTCATAAAAGGGTACTAAGAGACAAAGTAGGAGTGAAGGACACAGAAAGGGAAACAAAGGAATGGTGTAGGACAGTGAGAGTGAAAAAGAAATAGAGGGAGAGCAAATTACTAAGAGGATTATGAGGCGGATAGATTCAGTGACAGCGAGGAAGAGAGGAAGAGAGGGTGAGTAAGATACTAAAGGAATGTGAGTTAGGAAAACAAAAGGAGGAAAGGGAAGTAAGGAAAGGGGAGTGAGTGACAGGGAAGGGGGAGTGAGTGAGGGTGGATTCACGACAATGAGGGATGGAAGGTGAGTGAGGGTGAGTGTAGGGGCGTAAGAGAGTGAGGGGACAATGGGAGTGAGGGTAACAGAGAGGGAGTGAGGGAAGAGGAGTGAGGAAGTGAGAGAACAGAGGGAGTGAGAGAAGGAGTGAGTAAAGTGGAGTAAGGTGAGTGAGGGAAGGGGAATAACTGAGGGAGCAAAGGAAGGAAAGAAGGGGAAGGGGAGTGAAGCAGAGGGACTGTGAAAAGGTGACTGCGGGAGGAGAGTGAGGGGAAGGGGAGTTAAGGATGGGGAATGAGGATAAGTGAAGGAACCGGAGTAAGGGAACGGGGTGAGGGAGGGTGAGAGAAGGGCAGTGAGGTTGAGGAAAGAGGAGTGATAGAGGGTGGATAAAGGCGAGTAAGTGTAAGACAAGGGGACTGAGGGAGTGAGGACATAGAGGTAGTGAAGGAAAGAGTGAGAGAAAAGGACTGAGTAAGGGAGCAAAGAAAGGTAAGTGAGGGAATGTGGGTGAGTTATAGGGAGTGAGTGTGACGGAAGAGGAGTGAGAAAGTGAAGGGACGGAGAGAGTAAGGCTAAGAGAGAGGGAGTGAGGGAAGGGGAGTGAGGAAGTGAGAGGACAGAGGGAGTGGGAGAAGGAGTGAGTGAAGTGGAGTAAGGTGAGTAAGGGAAGGGAAATGAGTGAAGGAGTGAAGGAAGGGAAGAGAGGGGAAGGGAAGTAAAGCAGGGGGTCTGATAGAAGGTGAGTGTGGGAGGGGAGTGAGGGAAAGGGGAGTAACATGGGGAATTAGGATGAGTGAGGGAAGTGGAGTAAGGGAACGGGGTGAGGGAGGGTAAGAGAAGGGCAGTGAGGTTGAGGAAAGAGGAGTGATAGGAGGTGGATAAAGGCGAGTGAGCATAAGACAAGGGGAGTGAGGGAGTGAGGACATAGAGGTAGTGAAGGAAGGAGTGAGAGAAGGGGACTAAGTGAGGGAGCAAAGAAAGGTAAATGAGGGAGTGTTGGTGAGTTAAAGGGAGTGAGTGTGAGGGAAGGGGGAGTGACAAAGTGAGGGGATGGAGGGAGTGAGGGTAAGAGTGAGAGAGTGAGGGAAGGGGAGTGAGGATGTGAGAGGACAGAGGGAGTGAGAGAAGGAGTGAGTGAAGTGGAGTAAGGTGAGTGAGGGAAGGGGAATTACTGAGGGAACAAAAGAAGGAAAGAAGGGGAAGGGGAGTGAGGTAGAGTGACTGAGAGCTAAAAAGTGGTGGAGGGGAGAGAGGGAAAGGGGAGTGAAGGAATGGGGAATGAGGGGTAGTGAGGGAAGTGGAGTAAGGGAATGGGGTGAAGGAGAGTGAGAGAAGGGCAGTGAGGGTGAGTAAAGAGGGGTGATAGAGGGGGAAAAAAGGTGAGTGAGCGTGAGACAAGGGGAGTATAATATATAATTCACAATACAAAATAACTTGTACAACATGTTATATGGTTTATTTTTGCTGTTCTCAGAATATATTGAATTTCACTTAAAACAGTGACATCTTATGACAGCGGGCAAAAAAAACCACAATCAAAAAGATTGTGTTTAAAAACCCATACAACGTTTCAATAAATAATGTAAAACTTAGAAAAACATATCTTAACTCATGTGTGATCCACTTACTTTTCCACGAGGCCAAATAGTATATGGAAAGTCCTTTTCTTTGGTAATTACTCAATAGTACTCTTAAACTTCCATTTACCCGACTTTCTGAAAGAAAAGCTCCAACATCTTTTTCATCATGTAACAATAGTTATATTTCCACCTCTGGCTCACTCATGATCAACATTTCCTATAATACTGATATCACTCACTATGTGATACACTTACACTACCTCTATGACAACTGCAAGTTTTGTATTACCTTGATCACTCTCACTCACAAAGTAATTTTGAACAGCAGACTAATTTTTATTAACTGCTCCAATCTTCATAGGCCAATTACCTTTCCTAAAATTTCGGTTGTAGGAACACAAGGTAAGAATTTTGTAAGTCAGAAGGCAAATGTTGTTTGAAAGTCAATTGAGTATCATTACAATTAGTCCAGCCTCTTTGACATTCTAAATAAGCTGTGTAATGTCCTGATGTTGTCGAAGGACCATCATGGAAAATAATTGCTTCAGTTGCAAAGGTTCTTCCTGAAATTGATAATTGAGAAGCCACAACATTTTTAATTAAAGTTATCAAATTAGTTCCATCAGGTCTACATCGTTGGAACATTAAAATTACATACTGTCCATATCTTTGTATAAATAATGTTGAAAGCATTGCAGATTTACATTGAGTACAGACCATGTTTTGATTTGCTTCTCTAACTAGATTATTAAAAGACACTGATTTGCAGTCTGGTAAAGTCAAATATATAAATCTTTCAGCGTCTATTGTAGTAGTACTTGAAAAGGAACAATTATCGCAGTTATGCTGCCATTTATAAGAAAGGCCAAAAAGATTTTCTACATATATACCTTCATCTTGCAATACTACAAGCATATACATTAGAAATTCCTGACAATCTTGCTGAATATTCTGTTAAAATTGATTTAGACCAGAACATATGTATGAAACATTTTGAATTTCAGAAACACTTTCTATTTTTGTTCTATCACTGCTACATTTCTCAAACACAGAATTCAACAAACAACAAGATTCAACAATCTGTTCTTGTAAAGTTTGGAGAAAAAAACAACATTAACCACTACATTAGCATAGCAGTTGACACCAGAACTGTTTTCAAACTGAAATCCAACAACATCTTTAACTGAATCATTTTCATTTCTGCTTACAATTACTGGTTCATCTACTTTTTTTCTTTTTGCTACAACTTCACTACAATTTTTCTCATTTCTTCTTTTTCGGCCTACCACACGCTTTTCAAATAGAGGATATTGAGGTAAATTTGGAGCATACTCTCTTCTTAACCCATTATATTCTTTTTACACAATTTAGATCTGCACTAATCTTTGTCTCATCAAAATCAATCAAGTACAATCCAGATAAAGTTCTGACTCGAGATAAAGCAACATATGCTATACCCTCCTTGAACACAGAACTTCCAATATTCACCAAAGAACTATCTACACTTAAACCTTTAGATTTATGAATAGTCACCGCATATGCCAAAGAAACAGGAAACTGTTTTCGGCGGACATATAAATCTTTCACAAGCAAAAATCGAGCAGAACAACGACTGATTTGTTGTTCTTCTTCAATTCCATCAAATGTAATTTTTAAAAATTCAATTCCATATCTATTTCGGTAATTCACAAAATCAACAACATGACCCATTGCTCCATTTACTAAACCTTTTTCCACATGTAAATTCCGCCGTAAAATTATACGACAATTTAAATATGCATAGAGAGTCTTTTCCAAACCAGCAGTTTTAGATAGTCTTCTCTAAAGAATCCAATTTTGATTTCAACTTTTCTGACAAAATAATAGTTGCTCCTTCATGCTCTATATTATCAATAGCTTCCTGTTTCATAATCTCTTGATTTTCTAACTTTAACATTTTGTTGTTGAAGATTGAACATTCTTGCAGAGTTGGCATCAAGCATATAACAGATTTGTTTTCAGCAATTTTCTTAAAAATATTCTCTGGGAGAATATTTTCATTTGGAAACAAATTTGAAATTAATCGTGCATGAAAAGCTTCTTTGCCATGCTCACTTACTTTTCCAATTCTTACATCTTGTAGAATATTTTTTTAATCTTCATCCTTTGACTGTCGCATATTTTGAAGCAGTTCTGCATATTTGAAATGTAACCATATATTAACATTTCCAATGCTTCCTAGGCACTTCCTGGTATCTTCATGCATAAGCATTTTAAACATTGGTTGTGCTTTCACTGGAGTTAGCTGCAGTAGATCTCCAAAAACAATGATGTGTTTGCCTCCAAATAACACATCATACTCTGTTTTAAGAATTTCTTGCATTCTTAAATGCACAAAAGCAAGCATTACATTTGATACCATGCTTACCTCATCAATGATAAGAAGTTTCATTTTCTTCAGGACTCTAGAAACTTCACAACACGCTTCTCCAGATAGCTTGTGGTATTGTAATTTATTATCATGCTCTACTGGCAGCATCAATAAACGATGTAAAGTAATCCCTTTAATGTTATGTGCTGCCAACCCAGTTGGAGCAGTAACAACACAAGACAGCGATGACTCCGTTCTTTTCTGCAGATAAGTTGCAATTGCTTTAATCGGAATTTTTATCCAGTACTTGCTTCTCCACTCACGTACAGTCGGACAGGCATAAATGACGTACATGAGCACTCTTTTTTCTCCTGACATAAACCATAATCAATCTGTTCTGTGACTTCGTCATATATTTGTTTCTGCTCAACGTTTAGTTCTTTTACCAAATCTTCTACGTTAACTACATCCTCCTGAGCTTGTTCCATGGCTCTTTCCACTTCATCCATGGCAGTGGCAGCTTCATTTTGGATAATTGGTCCTCTTAGTGGATCCTGACTCAATGAAGCAGAACTCTGACTGTCTTGAGAACCGTCTGTAGCAATCTCTGCTTCATTGTAGCTTCTTGCTGTATTTCCTCGTTCAACATTTGCAGATAATTTGAAAAAACAGGACATTCTATGGTATCCTTGGTTCCATTGAAGGAATCTTCATAACTGAGTAAATCTCCAAGTAGTTCTTCTTCTGTACGCCATGGCTTAAAGAGTTGCAAAAGAGCTAAATAGTAAAATTCCCTTTTGTCAGGAGATTCGTAACTCAATTTTCGATGATTAATTAAATGGCCTTTTCTTTGTTTCACCAGACATCCTTCACATCCAATTCCAGCATATGCTTCTTTATTGATATCTTCTGTGATGTTCCTCTTAAAAGTATAGCTTTGTAGAACTTCATAGAGACAAACGTTCTCAAGATGACTACTTCTATTTGGATAGTATGTATCCAACATGTTTGTCTTCAAAATATCTGTACTGTTTGGTTCTTTCTCCGCCAAATACTCAATTTCTTGTAGAGATTTCAAAACTCGGTTTCGTGTTGCAGCAAGACCTAGACTCACCCAAATGATTATTCTAGATTTGGCATATAGACTTGCTGATGATAACCGATCAGAACATTCATATGCTCCAATTTCTCGATGCGGCAACATCTTCAGACTGTAACTGTACAATTTCTTACTTAGACTCTTTTCATGTGAAATTTCCTCCCACATTTTCTTCAGTTCCGTCTTTTCTGATTTTGTGATGTAAGACGTCACATATTGAGCCACAGTAATAGAGTTGTCAGCAACATATTGAATATCCATGTTAGCATTCCACATGGACAAAATGACTGGGTTGTAGTCATTTATGTATTTGGACTCTTCATTTCTTCTTAAGTTGTATGTATTTTTAGGTGATTTTCTTGTCACAGTATGTCGCAGAGAAGACATAAAATTGTTCACTCTTCCTTTCGATATTACTGGTCGTGGAAATCCAAAATGACATTTTGTGTAGGACTTGTCCTTGGATTTGAACTTTTGACGACAGTATTTTCCACAACGATGGGTTTGAAAGTGTAAAACTCGATGTCTTAAATTGTTTTCTTCTGTACTTTTCGGAACAGCACATGTAGAATACTGTTCAATGAAACTCATCACTGTGTCATCCGAATCTGTTCCAAATTTGGGTGCATCTTTGATCCATAGCAGCATATGTATGTGAGGAGCACCTCTTGCTTGATACTCCTTTCTCCAAAAGAAATCCAAAACCTCTCCAAGCGGAGTTTGTGATAAAAGACATCATAGCTTCAAACCTATGATTGAAATACCTGCATACATTAACTGTATCCAAAGAGCACAGTTCTCCAGGTGTCTTGTATTCTATATTTTCAATGTTTGCATTTGCCTCTCGTAGAAATTGAAGTAAGTCTTCCCAAGCATATTCAGCTCAGCTAAGAGTGAGGGACCATGTTGGAGTTCCTAAGTTTCTTAGCATACATTTTAATTCAAAACCAAAGGAAATGATGGACGGAGCGTTGACAATACAAGCACTCACCCCCAGTCAACTGATCTGGGTTTAATCCATCACCATTCTTTAGCCCACTCTGCCACCCCAGTTCAGACATGGCCATATGCAAATCAGTCTGACCCTGTGCCTCATGGGAACAGTCCAGCCCGAACTGCCAAGCCATGCCTTCCCTGGACCGGAAACAAGCTTCCCAGGACCGGTTTCTGGCATTGCAGCCGTCTTCAGCCGGGCTTGCTTGAATCCAGTGGCAAAGTGAGCAAGGGACTCACGTCTGAGCATACCCTGTCAACGCTCCGTCCATCATCACCTTTGGTTTTTCTTTGTTCGCCCTAAGTTGGCAGGGTATGCTCAGACGTGAGTCCCTTGCTCACTTTGCCACTGGAGTTAAGCAAGCCCGGCTGAAGACGGCTGTAATGCCAGAAACCGGTCCTGGGAAGCTTGATTCCGGTCCAGGGAAGACATGGCTTGGCAGTTCGGGCTGGACTGTTCCCATGAGGCACAGGGTCAGACTGATTTGCATATGGCCATGTCTGAACTGGGGTGGCGGAGTGAGCTAAAGAACGGTGATGGATTAAACCCAGATCAGTTGACTGAGGGTGAGTGTTTGTATTGTCAACGCTCCGTCCATCATCACCTTTGGTTTTTCTTTGTTCGCCCTAAGTTGGCAGGGTATGCTCAGACGTGAGTCCCTTGCTCACTTTGCCACTGGAGTTAAGCAAGCCCGGCTGAAGACGGCTGTAATGCCAGAAACCGGTCCTGGGAAGCTTGATTCCGGTCCAGGGAAGACATGGCTTGGCAGTTCGGGCTGGACTGTTCCCATGAGGCACAGGGTCAGACTGATTTGCATATGGCCATGTCTGAACTGGGGTGGCGGAGTGAGCTAAAGAACGGTGATGGATTAAACCCAGATCAGTTGACTGAGGGTGAGTGTTTGTATTGTCAACGCTCCGTCCATCATCACCTTTGGTTTTTCTACATTTTAATTCCCCATGACGACGTTACCAATACTCGTTAGTACCTCGCTGAGATTAATTAGGTGAGATTCCAAAATACTGTCTTGCAGTTTGACTTTGTCCATAAAGTCCCTTGCCGCAACATTTTGCAGATGTACTTTACTTTTCAGTATATGGTTCACTGCATAAGAAAGTCCAGACAAGTCACACTCAAACAGTAAATGAAACAAATATGGAATGCATTGACGAAACCTTGGATCTTCTGCATATAATCTTAAAGTCCGGTATTCAGATGCAGGAATTTGAACAGGTCGGTCGTCATATCGTCCACCTTGACCTGTTGGAAATAACTGAGGAAAACAACGAGCTTCCAAACTTTCTTCCCATACACTAATGGGACTTCCTTTTGCTTCTTTCATTTGAAACAAGTCAATAGCATTCCCCATTACTTCTTTGGAATGCAAAGGATTAACACTATAATGTGCATAAATTTCTTCACTTCTAGAGACATCAACTTTTTCAGTTTGCCCAGCTGAGAAATCACTGTCCTCTTCTACAGTTGTTTCCTCTTCTCCAACATATACATTTTTGTAGTAGTGATTGTTTTTTACCAAATACAACGTTGCCTTTTTCACTTTCCTAACATACACTAATTCTTGCCAGATTTTCTTACTCTTTGTTGGAACACCATTAACTAGAATAACCTGAGGTTCCTCTTCTACTTTTTCTACACCAATTGTATCAATATTTTTCTTAAAATCTAGAGGCAAATAAACAACTCTTCCCTTTAATCCTCTCTGTAAATCTGAAGGAGGCAATTTCCCTTTTCTACCAACAAATAAGTTGCAAAATGCTTCCACTCATTATTATTTTCCATTTCACTTTTTACATATAAATCAACTAACCTATTCTGATACTTATAATGAGTTAGTCGACAACACACACAAGAAAAATTAGGCCTTTCACTTGAATTGACCTTAACCTTTGTAATTTCATGGTCAAATTTTTCTGTACTTGAAATCTGTACATTCTCTTCCACATTACCTTATATTACTGTATCAGTTTCTGCACTGTCCTCTTTTTCACCAAAATAACAAAACTCAATTTCTTCACAAATGTTCTTCACATCTAATTCAGATACATGCAAAAGAGCACTGTTTAACTGTTTTAACTTAAGTGCTGGACTTTTTGCATAATACAACCTTCTCACTAATTTCCTCACTTTATTATGATGCACTGCTAACATCCTAAAATGGTGAAAAAAACTCTGACATACTTTTCTTGAAAGACAAGTCAGTCAATGCCCATGCAAACCTGCTTTTTCTCTCACTCTGCAAGGATCTAACTCTTGCAACATCTTCATCTTTTGTTTTAGACTTTTCTTAGTATATGTCCGTAAGAAATTGAGAAACAAATCAATTGAATCCTGTCGCACACTACAAATACTACTACAATTCCAAGTATACACTGGAGCCTTAGAACATCTCCCTAAAACTTCATCAGCTAACACCTCATCTGCATTTCAAGGCACAATTTTTTCTTTTTCAACCGGACAACCGTCCTTCACCTCATATGCTTGACCACTGGTGTCAAATGCATGCACCAAATCATTATCCTGAAAGTAACTCTCTTCATTAAAAAATGGCTCACAACTTGAACTATGCTTCCATTCTCCAGAAAAAACATCACAAAAATTAGTCCGATTAATTACTCTTTTCCACTTACATTTTGATTTCAAAACATTGATTACCTTATCTAGTGTACGAATTCTATTGATTACTAAACCGTATAATTTATTTTTCACTTCAAAAGCCTGATCCACAATCTCCACTATACTTTTTTTTCTTGTAAAAAGCAGTCTTCTTTTATAAATCTTTACATTTTTTTATAAATTTAAAACAATTCTGTTATAAATTGATTTCTCCGTCTATTACTATAGAGAATATCATCTCCTTCTACAGGTCTAACATTTTTGGGGGGCTCTGCTTTTTCTTTGTATTTACAGATGATTTTTTTTCTTTGATATACATCCAGATGTTTTTTACATTGCGTTAATTTCCTAAAAAACTCCTTTGTTTGCTTACTACCAGGAGCATTCTTTTTTTTCACTGAAGATTGTGTTTTGGATGAATCTTCTAATTGTGTTTTCTTGGACAATAAACCATATTTATAACTTTTTCT